>NC_073249.2:134845000-136187500 GCF_029289425.2 Pan paniscus
TTACCTGCAGATAAAGCAATATTAGCTTTTTCAGTAGTTGTAGAATGGCTCTCTTTCACTGGACCTTCCTGAGGCAGAACTTGACTCCAAAAGGAGTCTAGAGATTTTGTAGAGCTGTTCTTTGGTATGTCAGAATTGGGTTCTCTTTGATGAAGATCCAAGTGACATGGTCTTTCTTGAGATTTTACATCACTATCCAAGAATTTGCTGCGTTGCTGAATGTCATTATCCACATTGCTTCCATTGTTTACTTTTTTATCTTCTGGAAGAAGCTGTCTGCTTCTACTGGATAGGACGTCTATTGTGTTCTTTTTTTCTGTGGCTGAAACACTCTGTTTATTTTTTCTTGAAGAGTCAATGCTACTAAGATCCAAGAGAGTGCTTTCATTTTTACATACACTATTGCCTTTATTTTGTTTACATTCTAAAATATTATCTTCACTTTCTCGTGAGAATCTGGAATAGCAGGTCCTTCCATGATGTTCATGAGAAATGCCATCAAAAACATCAGAAGGTGAAAAAGAATCTACAGAAGGCTGAAAGGGAGTATGGACTTCTCCTTCATCTGATCCCAGCTCTTCACATTCATCGACTGAAAGTAAAACTGACCTTTTAAACTTTTTATTTGCAGAAAATTCACGACATTCATTTTCAGTTGCATCTTCAAAAGCTAAATTAATTATTCCCTGAAACTGCTGAGGAGCTGGGTTAGATATAGAGAAATTTTCTGCAACATTTTCAGCTTCAGATCTTTCATCTTCTGTTTCATCTGCTGAAGAAGATACCTGATCTATTTCCTGAGCAAACTGGACACTGCCTCGTGGAATATTTTCTCTTTCCCTAGAGTGAACTATTGCAGATCGAGACCAAATTTCTGGCCTTTTCCTAGGGATTTCATCATCACTTGTTGAATTAACTTGGAAAAGATCATTACTACTTTGCTTTTTCATTTTTACTTCAATTCTTAAATTACTATCATAAATTTTTAATTCTTCAGGAGTACTGGTATCACTGCTACTTCTTCCAAGAAAATCATGGCACAGCATAGTGCCACATTTAGAGATACCTCTGTCATTTGACCCATCATCATCCTGAGACCCTCCGGCATCATAGTCTTCAGATCTGGGCTTTATGTCATCGGAGGAGGTGGTAGCACTGCCAGTGTCAGACTCAGGACTCTCTCGCTGATGCAGAACACCAGTACTCAAATTCCAGTGACCCACAAATGGAGTTTCTGGAGTTTCATGGCTCTCTGGAGATTCTGATGTTTCCATATTTTTAGGAGAATTTTTTTCTGATAGCTGTCCCGAAAAACACTTGGAAGATACATCTGAGTCTGCTGTAGCATGTTTGTCTTCATCCATAGCAGATTCATCTGACAACTTACTAGGAACTGTCAGTCCTTCCACAGGAACTTTCGATTTTTTGTCTTCTTGAGCAGAATTTAAGGTACCATTTGTCCTTTCAGGATTACACAGTGAAACATCTTCCATACATTTAATACCTGATTGTTTGTTTGTATCTTTTCTCCCTACTTGGTTCTCCCTATCTGATATCAAATGGATTTGCCCTGCACTTGTTGAGTCTAAATCACAAACTGGATTAGAGTTCAAGGAGTTTTCATTTGGATTTGAAACCATGTATTTTAGGGCTGTGGTGCTATAAAATTTTGAATTTACATTATCACTCCCAACAGAATGACAACATATGTTAGCTGCATCGCAATCATCTGTTTCTTTGTGATTGGGAAATTTTGTTTCACTTTTATCTAAACAAATCTGTTTTGATTCCAGTTTGTGTTTTAATGATTTATCCAGCTTTGAAATATTTTGGCATTCTAACGCCAACTTCTCTTTTTCTTGATTGTTTAATGGCTTTTGTGGGTCAGGCCTGCAGGATGACTGGAGTGCTTCTGCATCACTTATTTCAGATGCAAGATTAATGAGAGGTTTGTGAGGCTTCTGTTCAGAAACACTGTCCTTGTTGTTATTATCACGCACATCATGAAACATACTTTTTTGGACAGTAGATGTTTCATGTTTTAAAGGTCTTTGGGAGGAAGGCTGAGTTTTTGATATAACCTGTCCAGGAAGCATTTTCTGTTTTGAATCTTTATTATTCAAAGTTTCACCTTTCTTTGACTGATTTAGATTTTTAGGCATTGCCACTATTTTTGCATTAACCTTAGGCAAAGCTGTGTGTACTTGCTTGACCATTTTTCTCTTAGGTGCTTGTTTCTCTGTAGTTGTATTGTGGTCCAACTTTGCCACATTTTCATCAGACTGCCTTGAAGAGACTGAAGATTTTACTGAGTTTGGTGACTCTCCTTGGGATCCTAAGAAAAGTAAGAGGGTATATTCAGTAATGTAATATCACCTCCAATTTGTGAGTAAAATTTAGTAATTTGTTTTAAAATTACTTCAGAAAACATAAAATCAAGAACACAATGGAAGGGTAACATATCTATGATCAAATGGACAAGCACAGATTAGGAATCAGTTACATGATAAAATAAAAAAATTTTTTCAATTAAAAATATAGAGGGACTACTCCAGGGTCCCAGTAAAAATTACTGAAATAGGATCTCTCTTCCTCAAGTAAAGAGACTTGATTTTTATGCCAAAACTGGATTTGCAAAAATATATGAGGGTGAAAAAATCAGATTTTCTTTTATCAAAGGAGCAAGAAAGGTCTTCCCTTTGAAGTTTTTGGAGAAAAAAAAATAGTGTGCTCTACATAGCTGAAAAGGAGAATCAAGCTAAATATAAAATAAATAGAACTGTTAAAATTGTTGCAGTTGTTTTCTTCAAACATGAATAAAACCAATTTACTTGTCATAACCAGATTATTATTACTGTAGCTCATTAGGATTAACAACTTAGATCTCCAGTGGAAACTAAAACTGCTGACTGGAAAGAAGGGGATTAATTTGGGGAATCCATTTGTTTATACTGGTGAAAGTCTTAGAGATGATATTTTGGACATTCAAATCTGTCAAACAGAATTATCAAATATTTTAAAATGTTTAACATTTAGCTATTACTAGGATATGAAAATGTTTTCTCTACCTTATTTTTAATTGATTTTCAGTAATAATTCATAATCTAAATCAAAATTGTTTTTAGCATTTTACGAACTGCTTTTACATATGTGAATGCTTGATACATAAAAGCAATTTTGAAAATCGGTTATTATTTTAGCAAATTATGCAATCTGATCAGTACTCTTTTCGTTTTCAGAACACTGAAAAACAATGGACTCACACAGATTCTGGAAGGGAAATTCTTCCTCCTTATGTATTATAGTTGTTTAGACTGCACTATTATTATCATTATCAATTTTTTTTTTTTTGAGATAGAGTCTCGCTCTGTCGCCCAGCCTGGAGTATAGAGGCAAGATCTCGGCTGACTGCAACCTCCGCCTCCCAGGTTCAAGCAATTCTCCTGTCTCAGCCTCCCAAGTAGCTGGGACAACAAGCACACACCACACCTGGCTAATTTTTGTGTTTTTAGTAGAGATGGGGTTTCACCATATTGGTCAGGCTGGTCTTGAACTCCTGACCTCAGGTGATCCACCCGCCTTGGCCTCCCAAAGTGCTTGGATTACAGGCGTGAGCCACCGCGCCTAGCCTGCACTATTACTTTTTATAGAGCTCTTTAGTGCCAGTTTTACAAATGAAATTCCTATAATTATCAATGGAACTTTCAAGAAACATGGGCATAATATTTAAAAGGACCAGAAATGCAGATAAATTAGTGACTCCCTTAATTATTTCTCTCACAAAAGACAATGAAAACCAAACAGAGGCCAGGTGTGTTGACTCATGCCTGTAATCCCAGCACTTTGGGAGGCAGAGGAAGGAGGATTGCAGTGTGATCATGCCACTGTACTCCAGCCTGGGTGACAGAGCAAGACCCTGTCTCAACAATAACAACAACAAAACAACAAAAACCAAACCTACATCCCAAAACACCTGTCTGAAAAGTAAAAGTTTACAATCTCATCTCTATGGTGTGAAACAAACATAAAATGAGTAAAACCGTATTTTGCTTATTTGCTACTGAAGTTGCAAATCAGAGTTTGGCTTATCCAGTTTACACAAGGAAATAATTTCAAGATATCCAGTACTATTTCAGCTTTACCTTGAGTTTTAGTAAGATTAGATGGGGTACTCTTTGTCCTCTGCTGAGCTGCAGTACATCCATTGCTAGTTCCTCTTTTCTTCAAAATTGCCTGTGGTACTGGCTCACTACATCCTTTGCCACTGACTTTCTTTAGTACACTAAAAAAAATTATTTGCATTCAGTATTACACTGAGATTCCAAAACATGAACTTTTTAAAAGACCGATACCTGAAACAGTTTTTTTCAAGAAATAAAAAATACATCTCTCCTGAAAATAGAAAAATCATATGCTCATAAGTCTTTTTAAGTTTATAAAACTGTAGATCAAGTATAATAAAGCAAGGTATAATCATATGCCATAGTACACATTAATATATTCTTTTAAATATTGTGCCTCAATCATTTTGCATATACTAATTTCTTTTAATAAATAAAAAACTGTGTTAAAATATTACGTAAATACATTAACAAAAAATAAAAGATATTTTAAAAATATTTAGCTAGCAGTTAGTATATAATTAACTTTGAGAGAAAGCTAACAGATAGGTTAAAACACTGAATGAAGACCTACCTGTTATTTACATTAGTGTCTTGTTCATGAATACTTTTTTTATTGGAAGTTCCATTGGTAACTCTTGAAACAAGTCGAGATTTTATGGCTATAAATTAAGAAAAAGTGAGTCATAAGAGAGAATACATTAAATATGTAACAAACGTGTAAGTTTACTGGTTAGACACTATAAACAAAATGAAATATTAAAGTGGGAAGGACTACCATTTTCTCTGTTTGCATAAGTACATATACATAAGTATTCTGTTGGCATCTGAAACTAAATAAAAGCCCAAATACAGGTTTAGGTTTTTGTTTTTTGAAGGAATTTTAACTGTCAGGAGATATTAAAAATTACAGTGCTAAAACCCACCTACAGTGGAATTTTTGACACTATCTACACTGTTTTTCATCATCTGTCCTGGAGAATCACAAAAGGATAGTTTATGTCCAGAAGGCTTTTCTTCTCCTGTTGATCCATTTTCTTTCGGTTCATCCAGACATTCAGTGGAAATTGAGAATTCCATACTTGAATCTGTGGATCTGCTGGAGGGTCCTGCGATGCTGAGGCATGGCGAATCCTTCCCTGTAGCTTTCTTCAAAGGCTTTGCTTTGGCTTGCACATTTAAGTTTCCTGTGAGTACCTTGGGTCTGGCACCTGTAATTTGCCCTTCCTGATTTCTCACTCCTTTTCCATTTAGTAAATTCTTCTGTCCAGTTGCTGCTGCTGCTGCTGTTGCTGATCTTTCTACAACTTGTCTAGGTGACATGTTTTCCAACCGTGCCTTATCACCATTTTCTGTTTTGGATTTTGTTACAGTTTTGGGCTTTCCAGAAACATTTTTTCCCCCAGTTTTTAGTTCTTTTGTAATCTTAGATGCTATTTTTGTACCATCTTTTTCCTTTACATCATCTTGCTTCAGAGTTTTATTTATACTATTTCTATTGGTACTTGACGAATGTCCAGATGCTCCTAATCCATCAGATTTCATCTTTTTATTAGTAGAGAGATAACTCCAACACTCTTTCTTGTTATTTCCCCTCCAAGATTTGATTTTTATATCACCAGAGTCAGAAACTTGTTTCCTTTGCTATAAAGAAGAAAAAAAATACTTTGTAATTTGACTGAAATCTTTAACATATAATATTTTATGTTTCCAAAAGCCAGTCTTTCAAAGAAGAAAAAAAATAGAAAAGTTCATATTATGATTTAAGGTCAAAGCTTGAACTGTCTTTGATCATTTGGATCAAAACTTTGTCTTAGATTACCGTAATCAAATCTGAAATACAGCATAAGTGTTTATTTTAAAGGCATGCTATTCTACCTATTAAAGTAAATAAATAAATAAAAGGAAGGCTTTTTTAATGTATGAAGTTTTGGTAGAGATTAATGTCTATAAAGATTCAGGATGCCCTGAGGAATGATAATATCCATGATTTTTTAGAAGGCTTACTCCCATGTTTTATACTACATCTTTTGTATACATCATCCCACTTAATCCTCACAACAGTCCCATGAACTAGCTCCTGTGGCTGTTTCTATTTCTTAGACAAGAAATTGAGGATTAAAGTAGGTATGTGATTTACCCCAGGTCTCAGGCTGATGAGGGATGGAATCAGGACTTGAGCTCATGATTTAACCTCACACCGAAGTCATCTATATAGCATAATTTGAGGGACATTATAAAGATTTTCAATAAAAATTTTCTCTTCAACCTTATTCCAAGTGCCAGAAATTTTATCATTAAAGACTTAATCCTCTGTGGGAAGAATCCTTTACTTCTTGGAGTCCTTATTTAAAAAAAATTTTTTTTTAAAGCTCCTAGGAAGCACAGCACATCAATACACTACATCTGCAAAGCTTGGTTTTTGGACAAATAAGATACTAGTATAGCACTGGCTGGCTATAGGAAGCGAAGGAAAAGGGATCCTAAAAATAGTTGAAATAGGCTAAAAAGGGACAAATAAAATGGCACTGAAGATAAACGTACCTACTTCATCATTTTCCTTAGAACCAACCTTGATATGAAAGGGAACAAAGAAAATTTTTAAGTTGGTAGAAATTCTAGGATAATATTTTAAGATCATATTGTCATTCTTTTTTTTCTTTCTTTTTTCTTTTTTTTTTTTTTTGAGACAGAGTCTTGCTCTGTCACCCAGGCTGGAGTGCAGTGGCCCAATCTCGGCTCACTGCAACCTCTGCCTCCCGGGTTCAAGCAATCTCCTGCCTCAGCCTCCTGAGTAGCTGGGACTATAGGCACATGCCACCACACTTGGCTAATTTTTTTGTATTTTAGTAGAGATAGGGTTTCACCGTGTTGCCCAGGCTGATCTTGAACTCCTGAGCTCAGGCAATCCACCCGCCTAGGCCTCCCAAAGTGCTAGGATCACAGGCATGTGCCACCATGCCCAGCTAATTTTTGTATTTTTAGTAGAGACGGGGTTTCACCATGTTGGCCAGGATGGTCTTGATCTCTTGACCTCGTGATCCACCCACCTCAGCCTCCTAAAGTGCTGGGATTACAGATGTGAGCCACCGTGCCCGTCCTATTGTCATTCTTTATGTAAGTATGCAAATGGTTTTTTTTTTCCTTTGGAAGCTGTATGAGATTGTAGAGGTCTGAGGCAGAGCCTGTGCTCTCTTCATCTTTTGTATCCCTCGGCACCATGTCACATATTGGATACTCAAAAAACAAACAAACAAAAAACGTAATCAATGTTGTTAACGCTAGGCATATATTGCATATTTTGATATGCAGTTTAAGGTCTATTTCTAAATATGAAAAGCTTCCAATTACATTAAAAGTTGTCAAAGATAAAATAACATATATGAATGTGGGTGCACACAAAAAAATACACAATAAATAACTTGGTTAAATTTAGAAAAAAGGAAAGCATGGTGATAAAACAACCACTACATTCTTGTCCTAGTTTTGCTTCTAACCAGCCTGGGACATTTCAGAAATTATTAACAGCTTTGGGTCTCAGCTTATGCCTGTCCGCAGCGTAGAGACTGGTCCTATTCACAGCAGTCTTCTAGGATTCTAACATTTAAAACGTTCAGATAGGCTTGGTCCTCATTTTTTGCTTTCTTGCTCAAATCTTAGCTCAAAAAAAAAAATTTCTCTATTTTTAATACCTAAAACCAGGCTGACTTCTGCTTTTAGAACTCCTTCTCACCCTTAACACTGAATCTACTTAATTTATTCTATCCTTGAATTTATGCATCTTGAAGTATTACGCTATGGGTGAAACCTATATAGTATATGGTATAGCTGTATGCCTTGAAAAATTTCACAATAGGCCAGGTGCGGATTGCTTGAGCCCAGGAGTTTGAGACCAGCCTAGGCAACATGGGAAAACCCCGCCTCTACAAAAAAAAATACAAACATTAGCCAGGCATGGTAGCTTGGGCCTATGCCTGCTATTCAGGAAGCAGAGGTGGAAGGATCCCTTGAGCCCAGAAGGTCAAGGCTGCAGTGAGTTGTGATTGTGTCACTCCACTCCAGCCTGGGTGACAGAGTGAGACCCTGTCTCAAAAAATAGGAAAAATTAAACATAATCATAAGAGGACAGAAGAGTATAATGAATCCTCACGTACCTAATAGCCAGCTCTAAAAATTATTAATTCATTATTAATTCCAATTTTATTTCATACACACCTACCCCCATTTTATTTTGAAGCAAATCCCAGATATCATATATTTTATCCTTAAGTATTTTGGTACTAAGCATTCTTCTTAAATCGCTCTATGAAGGAAAAATGAAGCAGGCAACAACAACAACCACTACAACAAAACAAACAAACAAAAAACCTCTTTCCCTGTCTTATCTGATTAACTTTCTCCCACCTCCTAGATAGCTCATCCCTGTTTGGAAAACACATTTATTTGCTCCACATTTATTGAGCACTTACTACATACCAGATAATTGCACATAAATTATTTCACCTAATTTTCACAATAATCCTGCTAGGTTTTATTACTCCATTTTATAAATAAGCAAACTAAGACTCACAGATGACACATAATAAATGTAAAGCCAAAATTTGAACTCTTTTGATTTTGTGTCCAGCATCCATTTCAGCACATCACTGTCTTTCTGGGGGAAACTTCCTTCCTTCCCATTGTTCTTAACAGAAAAAAGACTTAGACAACCACAAAGTCAGGAGGATGAGGAAAAATAATGAAACTTTGTTCTGTTCTGCAGTAAGGCAAGGAAGGCGGAAAAGCCTGGTGAGTAGCAGGGGATAGGAAGGCAAGTAGGCTAATTCCTGGGGGCCTTTAAAAAACACGGGGATAACCGGGAACATAGAAAAAAATGTCCTAGTGCACCATTTCCTAGAGTATGTTCTGTGGAATCGTATAATATGCTTTAAAAGGGTTGACGGGACCCTAGTCGTATTCCATAGCTATAACATTGGGGAAAATTTTGGATGCAACAATTCAAAAGTATTCTTTAGCGTTTCTCAGCACTTTCAAGGTATAATATGCATCGTCGGTCTATAAAGAGTTCCTATGGGGCTGGGCGCGGTGGCTCACGCCTGCAATCCCAGCACTTTGGGAGGCCGAGGCGGGCAGATCACCTGAGGTCGGGAGTTCGAGACCAGCCTGAACAACATGGAGAAACCCCATCTCTACTAAAAATACAAAATTAGGCAGGCGCGGTGGCACATTCCTGTAATCCCAGCTATTCGGGAGGCTGAGGGAGGAGAACTGCTTGAACCTGGGAGGCGGAGGTTGTGGTGAGCCGAGATCGTGCCATTGCACTCCAGCCTGGGCAACAAGAGCAAAACTCCGTCTCAAAAAAAAAAAAAGAGGAGCTATGGTGTGTAGCTACTCTCCAACTTATAGTTGATGCTAGATGGAGTTCGTATCTTGTGAAACCCACTTTGGAAACAATCCTAAGAGGTTAATTGGCAAAAACTCCAGTCTCCCAGTTTCTCACTCAAGACATTTGGAGCTTGACCTCTTCCTCAAGCCATGACAACTCTCAGTTGTGGCTTGGAGCTGCATTAGTTCCTACCAACTAGCTGATGAGGAAGAAAAAAGGATTTCCTATTCCACTCTGCTAGGGCAATACGTTCATTGCATTCCAAACTGGAACTCTCAATGTATGTCTATCATTGTACCACACAGAGGTTAGAATAATTTTGTTCTTTGAATATATTATTGGTTAAGTGAACATCTGTAAGTCAGCTAGGAACCCTAACCATAATTAATAACATTTTTGGGAAGACAAATTTATTTCAGGTTATAAGAAAAACACCAAATAACTTTGTGGGTGGTCAAAAACAAACAACACACAAAACATGAAATCTACCATCTTAACCATTTAATACACTTAAGTACTCTTTAATACACTTCAGTAACAGTGTAGTAATGTTAGCTGCATGCACTTCGTTGCACAACAGATAACTTTTCATCTTGCAAAATGGAAACTCTGTACTCATTGGACAACTCCCCCTTTCTCCCTCCCTCTAGTTTTCAGCAACCACAATACTACCTTCTAAGAATTCAACTACTTTAGATACCTCATAAAAGTATACCAAGTAACTTTTAAAGTAAAACAGAGTTGTACTCTTAGTACTAACTGCTTTTTTCAAAAACACCAAAAATACATTATGTGAATTAAAATCTTTTTTTTTTTTTGAGATGGAGTTTCGCTCTTGTCACCCAGGCTGGAGTGCAATGGTGCAATCTCATCACACTGCAACCTCTGCCTCCCGGGTTCAAGCAATTCTCCTCCCTCAGCCTCCCGAGTAGCTGGGATTACAGGTGTGCACCACCATGCCTGGCTAATTTTTGTGTATTTAGTAAAGATGGGGTTTCACCATGTTGGCCTGGCTGCTCTCGAACTCCTGACCTCAGGTGATCCATCCACCTCGGCCTCCCAAAGTGCTGGGATTACAGGCGTGAGCCACCATGCCCAGCCTAAAATCTTCTTTTTTAAGAAGTAGGCTAATTAGAAAAATAGACATTGAATTAGGTCTAGAGTTCTAAACAACTTCTAATAGACTGAAATAGCTCTAATACGTTAGCTGCCAAAAAGGTTTTCAAGGAAATGAAAAAGGTAGATACTTCCAGTGCCAACTGGATATAAAAAATTCACTTTAAAACATTTATTAAATGTTCACTTGATTTAGAAAAAGAAAAATTTTCCATTAAGAAATAGCTTCAATTAATGAATAGATTTTTAAAACTTCTTCTGAAATATAAAATAATAAGCTTTAAATAATTTATCTTTTTCATTTGTACCTATAAAATTTAGAAAGTTTACCTGCGAGCTACTGAATATAGGCTTTTTGCCAAGTCTCCGATCATCACCTTTGTCAAATGCAGCTGTAGAAAGAAACAGCAATTTGTTTTTATAGGGAACATTATTATTACCTTAGAAGTAAAGGAAAAATAGTATGTCAGTAGAAAAGAGGTTATATTTTGATGGAAATAACTTAATAAACCTGAAACCAATCTAGTATACAAAACAACTCCCTATTATATTTTAGAATTTTTTTAAAAGAACCTCATTTTCTATCTTATTCTCTGGCCCCTAGGTTTTATGTTATTAAAATTAATAAATAAGAACTGTACAGTCTCACAGAGAAGATTCATACATTTAGAAAAACATGAGAATTTTCTCAAACTGTGACATTTTAGATAATTGGTTTCATTTAGTTTTCCAAATTACAAAAAATTACAGATTATAGCAAATGTAACATTCTACAAGCTATTAAATATGAGAAAATGTTTATACTAAATGTAAAAATACTCTTGAAATTAAAAATATTTTCTGGTTTTGCAGATATATAATGAGGAAGGAGGAAAGAGAAAATAAAAAAATAAGGTTCTACTGAAAATAAAACAAGAAACAATCTTCAAAATATTCTTTTTATAATTAAATAAAAACTCATTTTATAAGTTAGGTTTATATGGGAATTTATTGCAGAACTCATGTCTATGCTCTTCAAATAAGAATTTGAATGTCAGGAAAATATGTAGGCTGGAATAATTATATGAGAGCTACAAATATAGTTTAGCAAATGTATTTCTTTTGAAGGTTACTGGGCTTTAAGATATATTTTGAAGAAATATATACAATCTCCGAAAATTATTTGATTTTTATTAAATCAGCTAATAAAAAATACATTAAATTATCTGTAACTACCATGCATCTTCCATGATCTCTATTCTATAGGATATGTGCTATAAGACAAAGCAGGATCCTGAAAATGGCACTATAGGACTGATTTGCAGTAAGCAAATGACTCTGCACAATAATACACAGGAAGAAATTAAACTAAAAAATTTCTCCCAAAGGTCAGTAACTCAACTATGACATACGAAATGTAGTAACAGACAACCCAGAACCATTCCTTTATCTGGGTTTCCCAATGAAGTAATTATGCATAAGTCAGAACTCATTATAATTCAACTTATTTAAGATTAAAACATTATTATTACACTGATACAAGGTAACAGAACGAAAAGTCCTTTTTGACAATTCAAAAAGGATTGTTGGATTAGCTGGATAGTTGGATTACCAATAACATTTTATTTAAATATGGGTATTTACATGTATTTTTAATTAGCACTTTGAAGAATTAAAGAACACAGAAGCTCAACTTAACTATGAAATCCTCTAAAATAGAGAAAACCAAAGTTTGCTACTAATTGGAAGAGAGCTGAAGACACCTACTGAAGGAATGCTGATCTTATCTTGTTACTTTACATTACATAAATTTTGTAAAAATAAACCATCATTTAAAAATCAGCACAGAAATAGTCACAAGGAAAAAAATGTCCAATTTCTAAGAGCTTCTTCTCATAATTTTTGTTTAAAATAATGGAATTTCTTTGAAAAGTGCTCTTCATATCACATCTAGCTGCACTATCATGTAATGCTTATAATGTAAAAGCAGACCCTATTCTGATGATACCACTAAAGAATTTAAATATTTATGCATTCTCAAAATATATTTTAACAGACATGGCTTCCATGTTTACAGTACTAAAATGTTTGCTTCATAAAATTTAGTCTCTTAAAATGTTTTAAAAAGTACACACACTGAATATGCCAATATTTTATCTAAGGCACCTGCTTTAACCCAAAAATAGTCATGAAGCCATTTTCAGTTCCACACCCTCAAATTTTTATTTTGATTTTTTTTAAAACACATGTTCTGAGCAATATACATCTTTTGTTTAATGCTAATGTTTCAGATGATACCTATTAAATGTCACAGACCACTGTGCAGCTCCTGAGGGACAGTCCGCAATAGCACACTCCACATCACTGAACCAATCAGTTGTGAAATAAAGCCGTCTATTCCAGGCAAAACCACAAGAAAGGGTGTCTTATGAAAAAGATGGAAAAGCTTTAAGACAAAACATATTTAAAAAGGAGGAAAAAGTATGTTCGATACTCTGTTCTATGTGGGTTACATTTTCTTACACTTTTAATCTCTTCACAAGAATGCTTGTAAGCAAATTTTCCTAGAACATTGTTGCTAATGTATAGTAAGATTAGAAACATATATATATATAAAGGAAATGAGTTTCATTTTCTAAGAACAGCTAAAAAGCATGATTTATTAAAACTGCCTAAACATATGAGCACCAGTTTCAGTTAGCATCCCATTATCCAACAGAAGCACACAAATGTTAACCTTTTCACTTATCAGAATGCCCTCAAAATATCTGCTGTCACAATGATCATTACATAAGAATTGAAATATCTCAAGGCTAACGTACCTGCTTGGATTTTCTGTTGATCATCTGTGCTCATCAGCTTCCAGCTTTCTGTGTGACGAACAGCATAGAAAGACTGAACCAGGAAGATCCACAGCTTATCACGCAGAGCCTGGATCTTGCACGTAAAACCCTGTGTTCAAGCAACAAATCAGCAGCTGGTGAGAGCCACATTGTCATAGCAACCAGTCATTATTCCTTTCAGAATCTACTTACTCCTAAGCTAGATCAATGATGTCATCATTTAGATTTTTAAGATCGTTGGGTACATGTTATTTATGAAGACTTATTAATAACAAAATTTTATAAATGAACACAAAGCTAAAAAATCTCATCTTTTCAACCAAATGTTATTTCAAAACACCAATGCCCTTGATATGAACACCTTCCACAGCCTTTTCATATCAACTATGACATTACAAGGTCAAATGCTCTATGGAATAGTAATAAATATGATGTATTTTAAAAACCATTCTTGTCGAACAAATACAGAATGCCAATAATTTGTAATTACCTAATTAATGGCCACTGATTAATTGTATTTAAAAATAAATATTTTAATTTTGCTTCCCAGCCTAATTTTAAAATATGATTTTTTGAAGAGAAAAATTAAGATTATAAAAATAAAAGACACTGATGATTAAAAACTCTAAAATATACATTTTATATCTAGAAAATGTACTGTAGGACCAGGGAGAAATACCAGAGTTATGCTGTGCCAAATAATGTTGCTAAATATCACACTAAATTTAAAATTACCCAGCCAAACTGCCAATTTCTAAACTTTTATAAAAAGTCCATTTGGAGACAAATGGAATTTTTAAAATTTAGTATTATAAAAAATTCCAAACATATACAAAAGTAGAGACCTTAATCCACCCCCAGGTATCCACTGCCTAGCTTCAATGACCCTGCAACATTTAAAATGCACATACATCTAGAAATCTTAGTTCAAATATTGCATTATTTTAATAAATTTCATTACATTCAGTACCATTTCCTTTGTACTGTCAGAGTTCAGCAGTGTGTCCAGAGCCATAAGAAGAGAGCAGCTATTTTCAGTGGTGATATTTTCTTCAATTGCTTTTAAAATTGTGTCCAACAGATCGGCCGTGCTGCTCATTGCTTGTGACTATAAAACACAGAAATTAATATTTAAGAGGAATACATATAAAATGCACAAGAAATGTGAAAGTCTGGTGTAACAGATCATTATAACTAGCTGTATGAAGTCAACCAGAAATCGTATTTATTTTTTCCCTTTCTTTTGTTAAAAAATTCGCATATATGCATATGCACGCAGTTTTTGTTTTTATTTTTATTTATTTATTTTTATTATACTTTAAGTTCTAGGGTGCATGTGCACAACGTGCAGGTTTGTTACATATGTATACATGTGCCATGTTGGACACACAGTTTTTAAAAGCCAACACAGCCCTAAATACAGAACCTAGAAATAAACAATAGGAGTTATTCAGTGAATAATTTTAGAGAAAGTAGCTTCCCAATAAGACAGAGAATTCTGCATGGATCATAATTGTATTACTGGCCAAAGCAGTATCTTTCTGACTTTGGTTTCTAAAATGTGGCTTGCTGAGGGAGGGCTAGAGTTGGCCAGAATTACACTGTGCCTTGCCAGGGCACTCAAACCTGTCCCTCTCGCCTTTCTCATCTTGTGAGCCAAATATCCTGTCCATCACTGCCTTAAATCCTATGTAAACATGCCATCTGCTATGGAGTTTATTTAAATCACATTAATTTAATCAAAAGCAACCTGCATTTAAAAGCTCTTACATAATTGAAATCAGAACACAAAGATGGAACTAAATATAGGATATAATTTAGGCATAGTACCTGTAAAAGAAGAGCAAAATTTTCACTCTGAATAATCTTGGAGAAGTTGTCTACAATAAATGCAATACATTTTTCTTGAAGCTGAGACGCCATGGTCAGTGCTGCTTCCGTCCACTTCACTCTGGGTAAACTGATGATTAGCCTGTCACTTTCCATCAGAAGAAAAGCAGCATTCTTATCATTCTTAGATTTAAAAAAAAATTGGAAAAAGTTAGATGCTATTACGGTTAATAAAATAACTCTCTAAGCAAATCAAATACTTTTGTTGTTATGGGATGTTTCCTGCAAAAACAAAATTCCAGGTAGCTAATGTCTTTGTTATTAGTTTTACATATAATGTTTATTCATTAATTCGGAATTATTCAAAAGGGTAAAGTTTGAGCTAGGAAGAAACCACCTTTAAAAGGTAGCTAAAACAGGTGGGGTACGGTGGCTCATTCCTATAATCCCAGTACTTTGGGAGGCTGAGGTGGGTGGATCACTTGAGGTTAGGAGTTCAAGCTCAGCCTGGCCAACATGGTGAAAACCCACCTCTACTAAAAATACAAAAATTAGTCAGGCATGGTGGTGCATGCCTGTAATCCCAGCTACTCGGGAGGCTGAGGGAGGAGAGTTGCTTGAACCCAGGAGGCGGAGGTTGCAGTGAGCTGAGATCGCACCACTGCACTCCGGCCTGGGTGACAGAGCAAGACTCCATCTCAAAAAAAAAAAAAAAAAGAAAGAAAAGAAAAGTAGCTAAAATAAACCTGATAGCAAAGTGATAATAACTAGAAAGAAAAATTTGAGTTCCCTAAGATTATCACTACTAAATTAATTTTTGTGCTTATAGATATCATTCATAACTGCATGGCTACACCAGCATAGCACTAATTCTTTTCTGACTACAAAATACGTTTCTTTATGCAAATTTGGAAAGACTAAAAATTACTTATAATCCCCAGGGATTTTCCTCCTCTTCTCTAATTAGGTTAAGACTCTACTGTTTATGTTTTTTTCATTTCATGATTCATTACTATGGAAAAAAACATTCACAAATATTGATCTCTATGGAAAATGGAATGACAATGCGCAAATACCATGTACTCCACGGAAAAGGAAAAAAGGCAACTTATATATTACTGTCTCTTATTCATGTTTGATTTCTAGTTCTTAAAACAATGCTTAGTAAATAACTATTTATTAATTAGTTACTTGATAGACTGGTAAATTGAAAAACATGGCCACAAATTCCATCCACCAAGAGGTGGAATCTATCTCCTCAGTCTTGAATCTAGACTACTAGCCTTCTCACTTGCCTTAACCAACAGTGGTGATGTGCAAGTTCTAGAGCCTAGGCCTCAAGAAGCCTTGCAGCTTCAGTCTACCTTCTGAGAATCCTGGGACCACCAGACCAAAAGAGGCCTGATAGGGAAGACCACTTGGTGCAGGAGGACCAGCCCCCCAGCTCAGCCCCCAGCTGAATGCAGCCGCCACAGGCAAGACCAGCAGAAGAATCACCCAGTGAACTCACAGAATTGTGGAGTTGTTTTAAGCTGCCAAGTTTGGGTGTGGTTTGTTACACAGCAATAGATCATTGATAAATCTGGAAATGACTGAAATACCTAACATGGACAGCATGATGTGGACTCTGCACAGCCTCTGTTTTTTTTTTTTTTTAGGTCCAGAAGCACTACATCTTCCCTGATACCATATATCTACATCAGATTTCTTTTATACACACTATAAGAAAATCTGTTGCTTTTTGTTAGAGCATTTAATTCATTTGTAATTAATCAAACATGAACATTACTATTTAATGTCTGTCTCCCTCACTGGGCTGTATGTTCAATGAGTGTAAAACTACCTCTGTTTTAGCTCACCAATGTATCCTCAGGGCCTAGTATAAAACTGGGTCATAGTAGACACTAAAATTTATTTGCTGATCTTTTAATATGATTGGTGACAGAGTCTATCAGTCAATCTCTAAGATAACAAGTTTAATCTTCCAACTTCAAAACTAAAAATTTTAACCATTTACTAATAATTCTTTTTTTTTCTTTGACACAAGTCTTGCTCTGTCACCCAGGCTGGAATGTAGTGGCTTGAACATGGCTCACTGCAGCCTCAAACTCCTGAGATCAAGTGATTCTCCTGCTTCAGCCTTTCAAGTAGCTGAAACCGCAGGTGCATGCCACCACACCCAGCTAATTTTTTTAAAAAAAAGTATTGGCCAGGTGAGGTGGCTCACACTTGTAATCCCAGCACTTTGGGAGGCTGAGGTGGGCAGATCACAAGGTCAGGAGATTGAGACCATCCTGGTCAACACGGTGAAACTACAAAAATATAAAAAATTAGCTGGGCGTGGTGGCGGGCACCTGTAGTCCCAGCTACTTGGGAAGCTGAGGTAGAAGGATGGCGTGAACCCGGGAGGCAGAGCTTGCAGTGAGCCAAGATCGCACCACTGTACTCCAGCCTGGGCGACAGAGCAAGACCCCACCATCTGAAACAGGGTCTTGCTCTGTCGCCCAGGCAGGAGTGCAGTGGTGCGATCTCGGCTCGCCCTAACGGGGTCTCCCTCTGTCGCCCAGGCTGGGGTGCAGTGGTGCAATCTTGGCTCACTGTAACCTCCACCTCCCCAGTTCAAGCAATTTTTGTGCCTCAGTCATGCAAATAGCTGGTATTACAGGTGCACGCCACCATGCCCAGCTAATTTTTTGTATTTTTAGTAGAGATGGGGTTTCACCATGTTGGTCAGGTTGGTCTGAAACTCCTGGCTTCAAGTGATCCACCCGCCTTGGCCTCCCAAAATGCTGGGATTACAGGTGTGAGCTACCACGCCCAGCTCTAAAAAATTTTGTAGGGATGGAGTCTTGCCATGTTATCCAGGCTGGTCTTGAACTCTTGGCTTCAACTGATCCTCCCACCTCGGCCTCCCAAAGTGCTGGGATTACAAGTGTGAGCCACTGCATCCAGCCAATAATCCTTTAAAAATGTATTATATTCCCCCACTGCTTTGAGTAAAATTTTAAAAAGTCATACTTTGCTATAATTCGTCTCATTTTTAGGACCATTGTCGTTTCCTCTTCCAGTGACTTCCTGAGTAACTGTACAATTACTAAGAGTTTTAGACAATAAGCTCAATTTGTTCTACTGCAGGCACTGCTCTGGTAGGGAAGCCAAATGTAAGGTATTTAAATAAATTTGGCAGGTATCTACAAAGTGCTTACTATATACATAATGTGATGTGCTCTGACAGTAGCATTTTTTAAAAAACCACAGACATAGAGTATAATTGTCATAATTTAGCTTGGAAAACTACAAGATGGACATAGTTAAATAACATAGATGATACATGATCTTATTCCACACTCATCTAAATATATGATAAACATTAAATGTTAGAGTACCTCGAGATTCAAAGAAAAAAAAGTAATACTTTCAGACCAAACACTTAAATTTTAATTCAACAGTTAACACAACAACAGTTTAAAAATTTCAAATGTAGGGCAATCTGCTCGGGTCCCCTTCCACACTGTGGAAGCTTTGTCCTTTCGCTCTTCACAATAAACAATAAACCTTGCTATTGCTCAAAAAAAAAAAAATTTCAAATGTATAAAGGACATTCTAGGAAAAGTCTTCCTCTCCTTCCTGTCCCCAAACCATCCATTTTACAACCAATATTATTTTTTCCCTTATCTTTCCAGTTATTTTATGCATATACAAACAAAACATATATGTAATTTTCTTATTTTATACAAATGAAGGCATTAATATGCACAGTACTCTGTATCTTGCCTTTTTTTTTTTTTTTTTTTTTTTTGAGACAGAGTCTGTCTCTGTTGCCCAGGCTGGAGTGCAGTGGCGTGATCTCGGCTCACTGCAAGCTCCACCTCCCAGGTTCACGCCATTCTCCTGCCTCAGCCTCCCAAGTAGCTGGGATTACAGGTGCCCGCCACCACACCCGGATAATTTTTTGTATTTTTTAGTAGAGACGGGGTTTCACCGTGTTAGCCAGGATGGTCTTGATCTCCTGACCTCGTGATCTGCCTGACTTGGCCTCCCAAAGTGCTGGGATTACAGGCATGAGCCACCGTGCCTGGCCCTGTATCTTGCCTTTTACACTTAGCACACATCTTGAATATTTTTCTTACCAGTGTATATATACATATTTGTTTTAATAGCCATGTCATAGTCCATAATATAGATATATCACAAGTCATTTAATCAGTCCTCTACTTAAAGACATTTACATTGTTTTCAGTTTTGCTATGATGTCGTAATGACTTACCTTGTATATAACATTATTTCACAAATATGTGAAAATATCTACAAGATACATTTCTAGAAGTAGAATTGCTGGGTCAATACTACTTGTCTTAACCTGGGTTCTGCCTAAAAATTGAGCCTGAGAAACAGGCTTATATGCAGTTTATTTGTGAAGTGATCCTGGGGGATCTGAGGTGCTGGAAGAGTGCAATAGGGAAGAAAGGAAGGAAAGCCAATTCAAGGGTGTATTTTCTAGCTCTCTGCTATTCAAAGTGGCATCAGCTAATAAGGCTAAGAGATCTTTTGTGAAACTTGTGTTTCTGTTCTATATGTGTCAGTGTATTGGGTTACAATGAAAACAACAACAAAACAAACAAACAAAAAACATCTTTTTATTCTGGGTCACAGATAAAAAGCTTAGGAAACATAGAAAAAGTTGTGCTAATTTATGACCTTCCCAGGAATAAATCAGAATATTTATCCCATATACTCTTACTAACACAGTGAAAATTTATTTTCATCATTCTGAAAGGTAGAAAATGGTCTGACATGGTAGTTCTCACGTCCACTTCTCTTAAATAAATGAAGTTCAGGATCTGCTCATCAAATTAAGAGGTATCTGTACTTCCTTAGTGAACTATCTAATTCTATCCTATGTTTCGCTTTGATTTTTAAAAATCAATTTGTAGAAACTCTCTATATTAGGAAAATTCGTGTTATAAATATCATATGAACTGTTATCTGTCTTTTGACTTGGTGACAAAGAACGGTAAAAATTTAAAGTTCCTCACACTAAAACATATTTAAAAATTCTCCATGTTATACTCTAATGTAGCAGCACTTTCATATCTCCCTTGATGACAAAGAAATATTTGATGGATTAGAGTACCTTCCATGGCCCATGTAGTTGAACTGAATTAGAACTAAAGAAGGCTTAAGAAGACTGCTTGAGGAGAAGTGACATCAGCAAAATGGCAGAATAGGAAGCCCTAAACCCTCCTTCTCCCATGAACACACTGATTCAACAATTAACAAATTCTCTTTGTGAGAAATTGAGAAACTAGTTGAGAGGCTCCTGCACTGAGGATGAGCATGAAACCAGACACTTTGAAGCTGATAGGGAAATATGAGACACACTCTCACCAGAATCCTACCCCTGGCACAGAGCTGTACAACTGGGAAGAAAACCATAAGATCCCAGCTTCTCCCTGGGGAAGGAAAGAGTTAGACCATATGTCAAACATCCCAACTTTTCCAGGGGTTGCCTAGATGACTGATTTCTGTCTTGCAGTCTTGGAGTGCTGATGGGACCCAGCAAACTCTAGCTACCTGGGAAAGAACATAAATGGTGATTTGGGCTGGTAGTCACCATATCTCCTCCTAATGGGACCTAGCATGTCTTAGCCATCCGAGGGCCAATGAGAACAAAGAAGGTAGATGATGTTGCATGCGACTAGTTGCCAGAACCCCTTCACTTGTCTCAGTAGAGAGTGAAGAGCTGGAAAAGCCCCAAATCCCGCCTTCTACTTCGGGCAGGAAGGAGTGTAGAGGAGTATCCAATGACCTAACTTTTCTGGGGGCTAACCAAGGAACTTGACTCAGAGCACTAATAGGACCCAGGATACTCTAGATGCTTGGAAGCCACTAGAAAGAAAGTGAGTTGGACTAGCAAGAAGGTTTGAGAGGCCCTGAATCTCTGGCTGGGCTGATTAGTAAGGGTCTTCTCCTGTATGAGGCCAGTCCATGAGAACTGGAAGAAGTAGCTGTAGGCAGAAATGTGCAGATACAAAGAGAGTCAAGGAAAATGAACAAAGAAATATGTTCCAAAGAACAAAATAAATCTCCAGAAACTGGCCTAAATGAAATTGAGATATATGATTTAGCTCACAGAGAATTCAAAATCATCATCATAAAGATGTTCACACCAAGGTCAGGAAAGTAATGCATGACAAAGTAATAATTTCATCAAAGAGGTATATAATATTAAAAAAGTGCCAAACAGAAATCATGGAGCTGAAGAATACAATTACTGAATTGAAAAATTCTTTAAAGGTGTTCAACAGCAGACTAGATCAAAGAGAAGAAAGAATAAGCAAATTCAAAGGTCATTGAAATTACTATTCAATCAGAAGAACAAAAAGAATGAAAAATAGTAAAGAAAGTTTAAGGCACTATGGGACAATATACACATTACTAAAGTTCCAAAGGAGAAAGGAGAAAAAGTGTCAGAAAATTTATTAAAAGAAATAATGGCCAAAAACTTCCCAAATCTGGAGAAAGAAACAGACATCCAGATCCACGAAGCCCAAAGTACTGCCAAATAAGATGAATCCAAAGAAATCCACAGTGAGACATATAATCAAACTGCCAAAGTAAAAGAGCAAATTTTGAAAGCAGCAAGAAAAAAGCAACTTATGTACAAGAGAATGTTTATAAGACTAAAGGCAGATTTTCCAGCAGAAACCTTGCAGGCAATAAGGGAGTGCAATGATATATTCAAAGTGCTTTTTAAAAACAAACAAACACTGCCGACCAAGAATACCAAACCTGGCAAAATTGTCCTTCAAAAATGAGGCAAAGATAAAGACAGACAAAAGCCGAGAAAATTCATCACCAGTTGATCTGCCTTAAAAGCAGTTCCAATGGGAATTTTTCAAGTTTAAACAAAAGTACGTTAAAAAGCAACATGAGAGCATAAGAAACTATGAAACTCATTGGTGAAGGAAAATATATAAGGCAGGCATGGTGGCTCATGCCTGTAATCCAGGCACTTTGGGAGGCCAAGATGGGCAGATCACTTGAGCTCAGGAGTTCGAGACCAGCCTGAGCAATATGGCAAAACCCTGTCTCTACAAAAAAATACAAAAAATTAGCTGGCTGTGGTGGCATGCACCTGCAGTCCCAGCTACTTGGGAGGCTGTGGAGCAAGAGGATTGGTTGATCCTATGAAGCTGAGACTGCAGTGAGCCATGTTTGTGCCACTGCACTCCAGCCTAGGCGACAGAGCAAGACCTCATCTCCAGAAAAAAAAAAAAAAAGAACGAAAGAAAAGAAAAATATATGTAAACAAACGAAGAGTAATGAATCACTTATGATTCACTTATGAAGAGTACTGTATCACTTATGGCAGTGAATAAATCACTTAAAGATTTTGGCTGGGCACAGTGGCTTATGCCTGTATTCCAACACTTTCAGAAGCTGAACTAGGTAGATCGCTTGAGCCCAGGAGTTTGAGGCAAGCCTGGGCAACATGGTGAAACCATTTCTCTACAAAAAATACAAAAGTTAGCCACATGTGATGGCACATGTCTATAGTTTCAGCTACTTGGGAGGCTGAGGCAGGAGGTCAAGGCTGCAGTGAGCTGTGATCATGCCACTGCACTCCAGCTTGGGTGACAGAGTGAGATCCTGTCTTAAAAATTTTTGTTTTTCATTTTTTTAAGCATGGTTTTAGGTTTACAGCAAAACTGAGAGGAAAGTACAGAGATTTCCCATAAGCCCCCTGATCTCACACAATGCACAGCCTCTCTCATTATCAACATTCAACACTAGAGTGGTATATTTGTTACAACTGAATTAATCACTTTTAATTGTTGCATATAAGTTAAAAGATAAATGCATTAAAAATAACTATAACTAAAAAGTATATTAACGAATATGTACTATAGGTAGATATAAATGGTGAAATCAGTAACAGAGTGTATGTGTGGGGGGAGAAGTGTAGAGTTTCTGTGTATGTGGATTGAGCTTAAAATAGACTGTTATATCTATGAGATATTTATGTAGGTCCCATGGTAATTATAAACAAAATACATATAGAAGTTATACCAACAAAGAGAAAAAAAATTTTTAGTATATCAATATTAAGAAAATAAAGCACAAAGAAAGACAGCAGGAGATAAAAAGAAGGACCAAAGAACTATAAGACAACAGAAAATAATAAAATGGCAATAGTAAATCCTTTCCTCTCAATAATTACTTAAAATATAAATAGATTAAACTATCCAATCAAAAGACAGAGTAGCTAAGTGGATTAAAAAACAAGATCCAATGATACACTGTCTACAAGAGACTCACTTTAGATTTAACAACACATTTAGGCTGGAAGTGAAGGAATAAAAAAAGATATTTCATACCAATGGTAATAAAAAGAGTAAGAGTGGCTATACCATATCAAACAAAATAGACCTTAAGTCAAAACTTGTCACAAGAGACACAGACATTATGTAATGATAAAAGCATATGCCAGGAAGATAGGAAGATACAACAATTATAAACATATATGCACCCTGCATCACATTACCTAAATATATAAAGCAAGTATTAATAGATCTGAAGAGAGAGAGAGAAAGCAATACAAAGATAGTAGGAACTTTCAATACACAACTTTTCAATAGTGAATACAACATGTTGGGCACAGTGGCTCATGCCTGTAATCCCAGAAACTCAGAAGGCTGAGATGGGAGGATCACTTGGGAAGAGAGTGGCCAGGATTTTGAGACCAACCTGGGCAACACAGCAAGACCCTATCCCTACCAAGAAAAAAAAAAAAAAAAGCCAGTGATGATGGCACATGCCTGTAGTTCCAGCTACTTGGAAGGCAGAAGGATCACTTAAGCCCAGGAGTTTGAGGCTGTAGTGAGCTATGATCGTGCCACTGAACTCCAATCTGGGAGACAAAGTGAGACTCCATCTCTTAACTAAATAAATAAATAAGTAAATAAGAATAATGAATACATCAGACAGAAAATCAATGGAGAAATACTGGACTTCAAAAACACTATAGACCAAATGGACCTAACATACCTATACAGAACATTCCAACCAACAGGGGCAGAATATACATTCTTCTTAAGCACGCACAAAATGTTCTCCAGAATATATCATGTTCGGTCACAAAATAAGTCTTAACAAAATTAAGACAACTGAAATCATACCAAGCATCTTTTCTGAACACAATGGAATAAAAGTAGAAATCAACAGAAGACTAGAAAATAAACAAATTGTAGAAATTAACACACTTTTGAACAACCAATGGGTCAAAGAAAAAAATCAAAGGATAAATTAGAAGGTATCTTGAAACAAACAAAAACAACAATACAATATACCAAAACTTATGGGATGCAGCAAAAGCAGAACTAAGAGGAAAGTTTATAGCAATAAATGCCTACATTAAAAACAAAATGATCTGAAAAAAAAACTTTACATTATACCTCAAGGAACTAAAAAAAGAAGAAACTAAGCCTGAACTTAGCAAACCAACGAAAAAAAAAAAATAAAGATTAGAGCAGAAATAAATAGAGGATAGAAAAACAGTTTTTTAAAAATAACAAAACTGAGTTGCTTTTTTGAAAAGATAAACAAAATTGACAATCCTTTATACTAAGAAAAAAAGCAGAGAAGATGCAAATAAATATTATACAACCCAAAATGAAAGAGGAGGCATTACAATAGATGACACAAATTAAAATGATCATAAGGGACTGTTATAAACAATTACAAGCCAATAAACAAGGTAACCTAGAAGAAATGGATAAATTCCTAGACACATACAACCTATTAAGGTTGAATCATGAAGAAATAGAAAATCTGAACAGACTGATAATATATAGGAGATTGAGCTGTAATAAAAAGTCTCCCATCAAAGAAAAGTCCAGGACTGATAGCTTCATTACTGAATTCTACTGATGGCTTCATTACTGAATTCTGCTAGTTAAAGGAAAGACCTAATACCAATCCTTCTCACACCCTTCCAAAAAACTGAAGAGGAGGGAATATTTCCCTCATTTTACAAGGCCAGCACTACTCTGACACCAAAGCCACATAAGAATACCACAAGAAAAGAAAAATTATAGGCCAATATCCCTGATGAACATAGATGTTAAAATCCTCAACAAAGCACTGGCACACTGAATTCAACAGTACATTATAAAGATAATTCACCATCAACTAGTGGTATTTATTCCTAGGATACAAGGATGATTTAACATATGTAAATCAATTAATGCAACCCACATCATTAACAGCATAGACAGAAGTCAAATGATTATCTCAGTAAATGCAGAAACAGTATTTGACAAGATTCAATTAATTTTCATGACTGAAAACTCTCAACAAGTTAGGAATAGAAGTAAATTATCTCAACATAATAGAGGCCACAAGCCCACTGCTAGAATCATACTCAAGGTTTACCCTGAAAACTTTTAAGTTAATATCAGGAACAAGACAAGGATGCTCATTCTCTCCACTTCCATTCAACATAGTCCTGGAAGTCCTAACCAGAACAATCAGGTATGAAGAAGAAATAATAAGGCATCCAAACTGTAAAGGAAGAAGTAAAATTGTCCCTGCTTGCAGATAACATAATCTTATATATAGCAAACTCTAAACACTTCACCAAAAAACTGTTAAAACAAATTCAGTAAAGATGAAAGCTACAAAATGAACATACAATAATCAGTTGCATTTCAACTAACAACATTAATGACTGAAAAGGAAATTAGAAAAACAATCCCATTTACGATAGCACCAAAGAGTAAAATACTTAAGAATAAACTTATCTAAGAAGATGAAAGACTTGGCTAAAAACTACAAAACATTGAAAGAAATTAAAGAAGGCACAGCTGGGCACAGTGGCTTGTGCCTGTAATCCCAGCTACTTGGGAGGCTGAGGCAGGAGGATCACTTGAGACCAGGAGTTCAAAGTTGCAGTGAGCTATGATCATGCCACTGCATTCCAGCCTGGGCAACAGAGCAAGACCCTGTCTCATAAATAAACAGCTAGACAGACAGAAATTTTAAAAAGAAATTAAAGAAGACAAACAGAAAGACATGCAGTACTCATGGATTGGAAGACTTAATGTTGCTAAAAAGTCCATACTACACGAAGTAATCTATGGATACAATGCAATCTCTATCAAAATCTTGATTGCATTTTTTATAGAAATAGAAAACACAATTCTAAAATTCATACGGAACCACAAAATACCCTGAATAGCCAAATTAATCTTAAGAAGGAAAAAGTTGGAGTGACTTTGATTTTCTGATTTCAAAATATATAACAAAGCTGTAGTAACTAAAACAGTGTGGTACTGGCCTAAAGACAGACATAGAGATCAATGGAACAGAACAGAGAGCCCAGAAATACATCCACATACATAAAACTGCTCTTTAGTAAAGGTGCCAAGAATACGCAATGGGTCAGGAAAGTCTCTTCAACAAACAGTGCTGGGAAAACTGGATATCCATAAGCAAAAGAATACAATTTCACCCTTATCGTACAACATACCCAAACATCAACTCAAAATGGATTTAAGACTTCTACCTAAGACCTGAAACTCTAAAACTCCTAGAAGAAAGCTTCATGACATTGGTCTTGGTAATGATTTCACAGATATGATACCAAAAGGACAAGCAACAAAAGCAAACATAAACGAGTGAAACTACATCAAATTAAAAAGCCTCCATACAGCAAAGAAAACAAGACACTGAAAAAATCTACAGAATGGGGAAAAATACTGCAAACCATACATATCATAAGGGGCTAATTCCAAAACATATAAGAAACTCCTACAATTTAATAGCAAAAATCTGATAACACTGTTAAAAATTGGCTGAAGACTTGAATACACATTTCTCCAAAGATGACATACAAATGGCCAACAGGTATATGAAAAGATGTTCTATGTCATTAATCATCAGGGAAATGCAAATTAAAACCATAAGAGGATGTCACTGCACATCTGTTTGGATGGCTATGATCAAAAAAATAAAAGATAACAAGTTTTGGTGAGGATGTGGAGAATAGGTAGCACTTGTACACTGCTGGCAGGAATGCAAAATGGTGCAGCTGCTATGTAGAACAGTATGCAGGTTCCTCAAAAAATTAAAAATAGAACTACCATATGATCCAAAAATCCTACTTCTGGGTATTTGTGTTAACCTGTTTGCACTGCTATGAAAGGACTACTGCAGGCTAAGTAATTTATAAGGAAAAGAGGTTTATTAGCTCATGGTCCTGCAGGCTGTACAAGCATGGCACCCACATCTGTTCAGCTTCTGGTGAGGGCCTCAGGAAGCTTACAATCATAGTGGAAGGTAACGGAGGAGCAGGCACATCACATGGTGAGAGAGGGAGCAAGAGACAGAGTGGGGAGATTCCAGGCTCCTTCTCAAACAACCAGATCTCATGTGAACTACTAGAGTGAGAACTCACTCATCACCATGGGGATGGCACCAAACCATTCATAAGGGATCTGCCCCCATGACCCAAATCCCTCCCACCAGGCCCCACCTCCAACACTGGAGATTACATTTCAACATGAGACTTGGAGAGGACAAACATCCAAAGCACATCAGCATTCATTCAAAAGAATTGAAATCAGGATCCCAAAGAAATATTAGCACTACCATGTTCACTGCAGCACTATTTACAATAGCCAACATGTGGAAGCAACCTAAATGTCCACCAATAGACAAATGGATAAAGAAAATGTGGTGTATACATATAGCAGAACATTATTCATTCTTTAAAAAGAAGGAAATTCTGTAAGATGTGACCACATGGATGAATGTTGAGGACATTATCCTAAGTGAAATAGGCCAGTCACAGAAAAGGCAAATACTGTATGATTCCATTACAAGTCAAACTCATAGAATCAGAGAATGGAATGGTGGTTGCCAGGAGCTGGGGAAGGGGAAAATGGGGAGTTGCTATCATTGGGCATTAAGTTTCAGTTACGAAAGATGAGAGATCTGCTGTTCAACTGTGTGCCTGTAATTGACAATACTGTATTGTACACTTAAAAATTTGTTAAGAGCATAGATATCATGTTAAATATTCTTTCCAAAATAAAATAAAATAAGGATGAATAATATATAGAAAGTAATACTAATGAACTAGAATTGCCAGATAGAATTCATATATAAAATAAATTACTTCCCACAGGTAAAAGTCACATTAAGAAGAAATGGTCATAAGTAATGCTTTGTGAGATATGCAAACACACAAGAAATTTTTTAAAATGCAATTCATTTTTTAAGTTAGTATCAAATGTGTAAAAATGTAACAATTTTGAACTATTTAAAAAAACACTATTAATATTGCATGTACCTATTATAAGATTTTCTAAAAGGCCAATCTGGGGTTATTGCTAAAAAAAAGACTGCTTGCTCTTTCTGGGTAACATACTTCGAATTTTGAGAAAATTAAAATACTCTGTTTTCCATCAATAAAGCTAAACATATTTTACTTATACAATAAAATATGACAAATATGTTAAATTAGTGTTTCTTAAAACCTGATTATCCACAAAGACAAATTTTGAGACTAATCCCCATGATGCCAGAGGCTATTGATCAGACTGGATGTTTGGCTGTTCTGATGTTTATCTTTTTATCTGTCTTGAAAGAAAATGTCAAGTATTCACCACAAAGCTTACAAGGACCTAATTAGAGCTATAAAATCAAAATAAAAGGGTATAGCATTGGGAGAGGCATAGTTTGATGGGCTTATTCTTCAATTAAAATCACATACTACCACTTGTTTAAAAAAAAAAATCAAACTCGTTAACAAGATACTCAGCTAAAATCCCTCCCAATCTATCTTTAGCCTGTCCCCAGACTCATCTTCTCTCATTCCAGTTACAGCAGAATACTGACACTGCCTAGTCTCCATATCCCTGGTTACATTTTTAGTCTTTCAGGAATGCCCTAACCTACTTATTTAAAAATTGTCCTCTAACCTGGTTCATTTCAAATTAATTCTCTTATTATTCCAGTCAGATTTAACCTGTGTGATTCTATGTATACACCTGAATTCTAAGTTATACAATTCACTTACTTACATATTTGACAATACATACTGAGTGCTAACATGTGCTAGGCACTGTTCTAAGGCTGAGGCTACAATGGTAAAGATTTGACATGTAACTTAATGCTTGTACTCATCATAGTCTAACCTGTATTTTACTTAGCTGTTTAAATGCCTATTTTTCCACCAATTTGTGAGTTTCTTGAAGTCAAGTCCCACGCATTAAAAAAAAAAATCTTTGCTCACATGGAGCACTTATCATATTATATTTAGAATAGTAGCAATTGGTTTTAAGACTAGGTTTTGTCTTTTACTGTCTTGGGAACTTGAACAAGGCACTTAACTCTTTGATTCTCTTTTCTCATATGTGAAGCAGAGACAACAGTACCTGTCTTATGCTAAATTTCACAAAAAAAGTATTTTGTGGAGCTCTATAAGTCTAAAAAAATCCACTAAATATTGGTACTGAGTGGATAAAGAAAATATGGTACATATACACCATGTAATACTACTGAGCCATAAAAAGGAATGAAATGTCTTCTGCAGCAACTTGGATGGAGCTGGAGGCCGTTATTCTAAATAATTCAGGAATGGAAAACCAAATACTGTATATATTCCATTCACTTATAAGTGGGAGCTAAGCCATGAGAATGCAAAAACATACACAGTGAAAAAATGAACTTTGGGGATTTAGGGAGGGGAGAAGGTTGCAAAATGTGTGAAGGATAGAAGACTATATATTGGGTGCAGTGTACATTGTTCAGGTGATGGGTACACTAAAATCTCAGACTTCACCACTAAAGAACTCACCCATGTAACCAAAAACTGCATGTATCCCAAAAGCTATTGAAAAAAAATCATTTTAAAAAAATACTGGTACTACTACTACATTAGGAAATGAACCCGACTCTTCTATTGAACAGAACTATAGCTGGGCCAATAATTTGTTAACTATTCACTGACCAACAAACTAATGTAAAACAGTAAGCAACAATACAACACAGTCCTTCATTAGCTAAAACACAGATTTACATTTACTTTTTTTTTTTTTTTTGAGACAGTTTCGTTCTTGTTGCCTAGGCTGAGGTGGAATGGCACAATCCCAGCTTACTGCAACCTCTGCCTCCTGGGTTCAAGTGATTCTCCTGCCTCAGCCTCCCGAGTAGCTGGGATTACAGGCATGCACCACCAGGCCCAGCTAATTTTTTGTATTTTTAGTAGATTTGGGGTTTCACCATGTTGGCCAAGGTGGTCTCGAACTCCAGACCTCAGGTGATCCACACACCTCGTCCTCCCAAAGTGCTGGGATTACAGGCGCGAGCCACCATGCCTAGCCTTACATTTACTTTTTGTAGTGGTATCTCACCAGCTGATATCCTACACTTATTTTCTCAGTTAGATTTTGACATATCTTCTATGTAACCCAGTCTGATGTTATCCTTCAGGGTTCATGGGACCACTAGGAGGTATTTATATATACATAGGAGGTCCGTGAATAATGTCATTTTGATTACCGTTGTTTTATTATAATGTTGATGAGGGAAAAAAGGATTCCTGGCCAGGCCATTGTTTGTGTAGAGTTTGCATGTTTTCCCCATGTCTGCATGGGTTTTCTCTGGACACTCCAGTTTCCTCCCACATCCCAAAGATGTGCACATTTAGTGAAATGGCATCTCTACAATGTCCCAGTATAAGTGAGTGTTCTGTGCTGTGAGTGCACCCTGCGCTGGAATGATATCCTGTCCAGGGTTGGTTCCAACCTTGGGTCCTTAGCTGCAAGGACAGGCTCCAGCCACCCACAACTGAAACCAGAAAAAGCATGTTGGAAAATGAATGAATACAGAAATTATTGTAAAGTAAAAATTCATAAAGTATATGGTGACCATACAAATATATGACAATAAGCGATGCAGTATAAAAACACTCCATGAACCTGCCACATTTGTGATTGCTTTGGAACTGCATGTGGTAGGAGGTGCTCTTTACAATTTTTGCTTTGCAAACATTTATTCCTTGATTTACCCACCATTGCTACTACTGCCACTCACAGATTCACCAAAAACTGGGTACTTATCTTGTTTTTATTAATATTTCTGAAAAGTATGTATAGCTCACATTTATTTCAATATTCAATATAAGAAGTGTCTTGGGTCTCTACTAGAAGGCTGATGACCTTTTTGTGACCAGAAATATGCCATAGGAACTTAACTCTTGTTCATATCCATTAGTCTATAGTAAAATTAGTTTTGCTATGCATTGTTTTGCTTAACGTCAAATTAGATTCCAAGATTCTAAGATTCCAAGGACCCATCAATGACATCGGTGCAGACTTATTGTATAAAGAAATTTGTTACAGGGAGTTGACCTTACACAATTGTAGGAGCTGCTTAAACAGCCTTTGTATCTGATGGTGTAGTTTGAATTCCACAGGGCAGGCAGATGAGAAGAGGAAAGATGGACGTAATGTTGGGGAGAGTGAGAACAAACTGACACCAAGAGAATCAGCTGGAATTGACAAGGATGGGCTCATGTCAGTCTTACTGCCTCCAGTCTGGACACTATGGGTATCCTGCAGGAGATGCTGGTGCCTTTCATTGTGGAGCTAGACATATACCTGGCCCAGAGTAAGAGAAGCTAAAGGAGGATACAGGGCATGGAAGAACAGTTACAGATCTGGCTGCAGTGAGCCAGTAAATAACTTTCCTAGTGTAAATGAACATTGCAGTAGTGTTCCAGCCTTCCTAGTGTAAAAGCCAAAAATAGCTGCTGTTTCACTCCCATCCTCCAAATTTCACACAAAATTGTCTCTTTTGGCCACTCTAACTAGAAACATACAAGAAGGAAATTCTGTGAAGTGTAGTTGACCCTAGTCAAACCGACATGTTACAGAGTCAACATCTTGTCAACCTGGCAACTATATACATCTCTTAAAACCATACTTAGTTCCCAAATGGAGAAAGTAACAGTCATGCTTCCATCTAACATGATACAACTATCCCTCCACACAACAAACATGCTAACCCTTTCCTTCTAAAAGAGGGGATATGAGTTCCTTTTTTTGTTTTTAGGAGATGTTCATTCTTCAATCTGATTCAGTTTTCTTTGATATCTGTACCTTAAATACGTAGATACAAAGTTAACTATTATTAACATGTCTTATATTAGATGACGGGGAATGAGACAGGAGGAGGAAAACAAAAATATTTGATTAATATATAGACAAACATATTAAGAAGGAATATGAACGTTTATATCAGAACTACTGCAGTGTTCACTTCTATAACTCCTCATGTAGCTGTAGCTGTTATTTTTACATACCTTTTTCTACTAACCACTCCATATTCCCTTTGCCCTCAGCAAGTATTTCACTGTTCATAGTTTCTTATCTGGAAGGGTAGCCCAAACTTTATTCCTGAAAAATCATCAGCACTGCCCAAATTGGGTTCTTATAGCTTTCTATTGATTTTACTCATAGAGCCTGGGAGTACTGCATTCCAGATGGTCTCTACATTATCCACATTGTATAGTAGCAACTCAATTTCCTCTTGATAGGCTCAATCTATCAATAATTCCCCTTCTTTGCCTGTGGGTTTACAGTGGCTACAGGAAGGCAGTCTCAACTTCCAGTTCAACAGAATCATTACTTGTGTCCCCACATGGAAACATTCTTCTTTTGGGGATTAAGACTTATAAATCAGCAGAGCCTAAAGCTGTGAGGAAAGGAAGCAAAAATTTTGCTACTGAATCACTAGGAGTAATTGTGTGTGGTGCCACACCTATTTCCAAACTTTGGTTTTTAGGCCCATGAATCCTGGCTAGAGGAGAAATAGCAGCATAAATCAAAATCTGATTTACAGCATGTATTGCATCCTGGAGGATACTGCCCCCAGCCCCACAGGGCACTGCCACCTAGTTGGCACTGTAACTGAGTCTTCAAAGGCCTTTCCTCAACACTATCAAGCCAGCTGCTTCAGGCTGATTGGAATCTTTCTAAGACCAGTGAATTCCATGAGCAAGGCCCAATTTCTATACTTTATTAGCTGGTAAGTGAGTACCTTATTCAGAAGTGATGCTGTGTGGAATATCATGATAATGGATAAGGCATTCTGTAAGTTCATTGATGGTGGTTTCGGCAGAAACATTATGAGCAAGGGAGGCAAATCACTATCCAGAGCAAATTTTTTTTTCAGTGAGAACAAAGCACGGCCTTTTACAGGATGGAAGTGATCCAATGTAATCAACCTGCCACCAGGTAGATGGCTGATTCCCTTGAAGAATGGTACCATTGAGAAGTTCAGTGTTGTACCCAGATCCACCTGGGTGAGTGGGTCAATACTGCTGAGCCAACGCATAAGCCTTTCTCTGTGGCACCATGTCTGCTTTGTTCATGAATCAATATACACATCCTAGTGGTTCTGCTTCTCTGTTTCAACCCTGACTGATGAGCTGGGTATGCAGTGGTTTCAAAGGAACTGAATCTTAGGATTAGGTTATCTGAATTGGTTCACGCCTCTTGCTTTTACAATATTTTACATTTATATTTCAATCACTGAAAGTACTATACAAAATTGAATAAACTTTTTAATGGCAAACACACAAAAGAGTATTCAGGTTATACTTACTAAGGACTGAATCAACATATTAAGACAACTTTTCTGAATCTCAGGAGGTATATTTGCAAAGCTTCTCTCAGACCAAAACCTTGCAAAATGCTTTACAATCCACCTGTTAAAATAAAAGAATACAAAGTTAAAGAAATTAAAATGTTTTTCATCATAATAGTCAATATTTTGGTTTTCAATTATGTAACTGTACATATATATGACCTGACTAATACTATTAATTTTATGAACCCTAAAATGGACTTTATATTCTCTTTCCTGTAAACATGTATTTTAAATCCATGTGCACAGATTTCAACATAATTAACCATGGTTCAGCTAAGATAAAATGATCCCAAGTATCTTGAGTAATATCTAAATTAATGTTCTACTTAGTGGTGAAACTAGTTTAGCACTAAGCTACTTACTTACATTGTGTCCAAGAAAACAGGCCAACTCTAAAGCTCCCCCACAAAATTAGAAGAACAGAAAAACAAAATCCCTAAATTAATAGTATCAGCACTACTTAACATAACTTACTTCATGCAGTCAGCAAAAAGACTTTCCACTCCAACTGAATGAGCAATAATCAGGCATTCTAGTATAGACGTCAATGTTCTGGGAACAGGCTAAAATTGATGGAAAACACCATATTTATTCTTTTTCAATTTACAAAGCCTAAAAATATTTGGTTCATAAAGATAATCCAATTTATATACCTAAACTGCAGAACACATACAACTCAAAATTTGATAAATTCAAAATTTATTTTCTATATTTAACTCTTTATCTGGAATTAACTTCTGCTGGTACTGAGGCTACAAACATCCTCTAGTCAGACTCTTAATTTTTTTCCTTGAAAACACCTTTCTACACAAAAACCTAAACATGAACGTTTTTAGCAGCTTTCTTCATAACTGCCCAAACTGGGAAGCAACCATGTTGTCCTTTACTAGATGAATGGATAAATAAACTGTAGTACATCCGTGCAATGAAATATTCAGCTCTAAAAAGAAATGTGCTATCAAGCCATGAAAAGACATGGGGGGATCTTAAATGCATATCACTAAGTGGAAGAAGCCAATCTGAAAAGGCTATATACTGTATGATTGCAACTATATTACACCCCGGAAAAAAACAAAACTACAGAGACAGTAAAAAGGTCAGTGGTTGCTGGGGGTTAATGGGGAGGGAAGGATGAGCAGTCAGAGCATAGAGGATTTTATGGCACTGAAAACACTCCGTATGATACTATAATGGTAGATACATGTCATTATACACGTGTATAAACCCATAAAATGTACAACACCAACAGCAAACTCTATCGTAAACCATGAATTTTGGATGATAATGTGTAATTGTATGCTCATTGGTTGTAACAAAGGTACCACTCCAGTGCGGGACGTTGATAATGGGGGAAGCTATGCATGTGTGGAACAAAGTGGGTATGTAGGATATCTCTGTACCTTCCTCTCAATTTTGCTGTGAAACTAAAAATGCTCTAAGTTTTGTTTTTTTTTAAAGTCTGTTATTCTTTTAAAACCAAGTGTCACTAACAACTTTTAATTTTATGGCATATCATTTGAACTCTTTTGGCTGTCAAGAATGCACACGATTTTTATTCTAATTTATTTTAGGTTAAATATCTTTTTTAAAGCAAAAGTAGTATAATAATTTCTAGCACATCACACTGCGATACAACATGGTCTAATCTGCTTCCTAACGTATAAATATAAATTAAAGTAATTGTGCAATGAGAGGCCCTATATTGATCTCAGATAAGAAGAATTTAATTAGATCATAATTACATGATGTTTTTTTTTTTTTTTTTGAGACAGATTCTCACTCTGTCGCCCAGGCTGGAGTGCAGTGGTGCGATCTCAGCTCACTGCAATCTCCGCCTCCTGGGTTCAAGCGACTCTCCTGCCTCAGCCTCCTGAGTAGCTGGGATTACAGGCGCCCGCCACCACGCCTGGCTAACTTTTTGTATTTTTAGTAGAGATGGGGTTTCACCATGTTGGTCAGGCTGGTCTTGAACTCCTGGTCTCGTGATCCACCCGCCATGGCCTCCCAAAGTGCTGGGATTACAGGCGTGAGCCACCACACCCGGCCTACATAAGGTATTTTTTAAAAGCACATACACAGAAATAATAAATGAAAACAAATAAAAGGTAGATACAAGTAGTGAAAACAACTCACTTCTCTTGTTGTTACATATCTTTGCTATGTATTGCCCATGCCATGTATTTTCACATTTTGGACGTTTCTAAGCACATTTATTTCTCAATTAGGTTGAAGAGTTTAATTTCTCTTTATACACTTTAAATAAAGACCATCAAACAGCCAATTTGTATATCTAGTCTCTAAATGTGTATTTCTGAAGATCTCCTCTCTCAGAGAAGAGCAAAACCTTCTTTGGAAATGTCTCCAGCATAGTCCTTCTGGTAAGGTCAGTGATTTCCAACTCTTTATTTATGAATTGCTATTAATTTGATTTTCTAATACCCCTCTCCTAAAAGTGTTATATTAGTATTAAAAAAATTGAATGTAGGCCAGGTGCAGTGGCTCATACCTGTAATCCCAACACTTTGGGATGTCGAGGCAAGGTGGATTACATGAGGTCAAGAGTTCAAGGCCAGCCTGGCCAACATGGCAAAACCCCATTTCTACTAAAAATACAAAAATTAGCCGGGCGTGGTGGCACATGCCTGTAATCCCAGCTACTCAGGAGGCTGAGGCAGGAAAATCACTTGAACCTGGGAGGCAGCTGGAGGTTGCAGTGAGCTGAGATCCTGCCACTTGACTCCAGCCTGGGTGACTGAATGAGTGAGACTCATCTCAAAAAAACAACAACAAAAAAGAAATTGAATGTAAATATTTTGCTTTGCATATTAACAACTTAAACAATTAAGATCCCTTTGAGATAACTGGAGATACTTTAAGTTATATAAAATATATACGTGTGTGTATACGTGTGTGTGTGTATGTGTGTAGTTTTTTTTTTTGGCTCTGTCACCCAGGCTGGAATGCAGTGGTGTGACCATGGCTCACTGCAGCCTCAAATTCCTGGGCTCAAGTGATCCTCCCACCTCAGCCTCCTGAGTAGATGGGACCACAGGCACATCCCACTATGCCTGGCTAATTTTTTTTAAATTTTTGGTAGAGACAGGAGCTCCCTCTGTTACCCATGCCAGTTATAAACTCTTGGGCTCAAGCAATCCTCCTACCTTGGCCTCCCAAAGTGCTGGGATTACAGACATGAGCCTCCACACCAGGCCTAAAGTATACTTTTAATTGGTGACAAAAAAAAAAAAATGTAAAGCCTACCAAAATCCTATAAATGAAGTCCAAAATGTTTAATTGTGTAAAAGGCAGGATTGTGAAGCTAATGAAATTATTCAAGTTAGCTTGCTAGGAGTTCTGGGGCCGATTGCCCATCACATTATACCCATATTTGTATTACTGTATAACATTATTATAAGTTTATGATATTTAAGTCACAGCCAAAAAATTGCACAATTAAGAACTAAGGCTGGGCACAGTGGCTCACTCCTGTAATCTCAGCACTTTGGGAGGCCAAGGCGGGTGCATCACCTGAGGTCAGGAGTTAGAGACCAGCCTGACCAACATGGTAAAAGCCCGTCTCTACTAAAAATACAAAAATTAGCCAGGCGTGGTGGCACGCGTCTGTAGTCCCAGCTACTGGGGAGGCTGAGGCAGGAGAATCGCTTGAACCTGGGAGGCAGAGGTTACAGTGAGCTGAGATCGCACCACTTGCACTCTAGCCCGGGTGACACAGGGAGCCTCCAACTCAAAAAAAAAAAAAGAACTAAAAGTTCAAAATTATATATATTCAAAAGTATATTTATAAAAATATACATTAAGAAATATAAAGCAAAAATTTTAAGGATTAGGTCAACAAAACCAGAAATTGCTCTCTCAAATATCTGTTACCACAGCAAAATAGACAATATTAAAATAAGTGGCTAGGCACAGTGGCTCATGCCTGTAATCCCAGCACTCTGGGAGGGCGAGGTGGGTGGATCACCTGAGGTCAGGAGTTCAAGACCAGCCTGACCAACATGGTGAAACCCCGTCTCTACTAAAAATACAAAAAATTAGCTGGGCATGGTGGCACGCTCCTGTACTCCCAGCTACTCGGGAAGCTGAGGCAAGAAAATCGCTTGAACCTGGGAGGCAGAGGTTGCAGTGAGCAGAGATCGTACCACTGCACTCCAGCCTAGGCAACAAGAGCAAAACTCTGTCTCAATAAATAAATAAATACATACGTAAATAAATAAATAAAAGCAAAAAAAGTTTTCAACAAAATACCATACTGATAATTAAAAATAAACTTCATTTTCTGTTGTTTTATTAATAATGTAAAAAAATATCTTTTGTGTTTTTAAAATAAAGTGAATTATTGAAAATAAAATACAAGAAGCTGCATAAAACCCACATATACTCATCCACATATTAAAAAAAAAATAGAGGCAATGGTCCAAAAAAAAAAAGACTACTCATAAAAGATTATTTTTACAGCTTTTAAGGCTCTTAAATAAGCTTTAACTGGCTTACTGAAGAATCTCAGCTCAGAGAAGACACTAACATGAGACTTTTTATTTTCCCAACGAATGCTTTCAACCACACTATGTCAAATCTCCCCTTTTTCCCATCCCTTAATGAAACTATAGGCAGATTCTAGTACTTTCTGGATACCATTGTTACTGAAATTCAGCACAGTACTATTTTAACACCTATCTTTTCATTGTATCTGATTTAAATCTTTCCCTCCCCATTGCTGACTAGATTTATGGTTGAGATGTGAAATAGAGAGTAGAGCATGGTCTGATCTCCTGCTCCTGCATTTTCTGGGTCAGATTCATATGGAAGACTATAAATGGCTCTGGTCACCTTACTTAATTAAGCAGAGACCAAGATGATAGTAGGGAGATGTCCTTAGCTTTGTTCTAATTCAGATACTGGAGGCCTTTATTGATGTAATGGCTCCTTTAGTGGCAGATCAAGCTTCAACCTGGCCTCTCTGTAGATAAGAACTCTTCAAGTGGCTCATGATGCACAATACCTCCCCAAGTGGGACACGGTGTCATCTAGCCCTGTATCAGTCTCCTCTAACTTTCATGAAACCATTAAGGTCCTCCTCCTTCGCTGTGGACCATGTGTAACCGGGGTGCAGAGTGGAATCCTCATACTTCTTTTCTCTGTATGACAATAACTGTAGTTCCTTACACCAAGGCTGGTTTTGGCTTCTCCAGCAAGCCTTCTCTCTTTAGAAATCTTCTCACTCAAGTACATTCTCACTGGCTTCTCAGACATATTCCAAGCTCTCCTAAGAAATTTCTTATCACTTTCTCTTCGTCTGATAGAAGCTCCAGGGTGGGATGGTTTTACAGATATAGTTAATGTTCATCTAGGGGATGAGAAGACATCACCTCCTCATTGCAGATATTCTCTAGCTTTAATCTTTGTGATTTACTTGGATCCCCCTAACTTTCACTTGGCTGGAAATATGAGGGAGACATATGAAGAAGGAAGAACCTTTGACCAGAATTCCTCACTTTCTACAAAGCTGAGGACACCACCAGCTGCCCTTCTTCCAAGGCCCTTATTTACAGAGGCTGAAGTGAATGGTTCGTTAAAGGAAGCCGAGTGGTTAACTATTTCTCAGTAAACCTTGTGGGATTGGTAGTGTTCGTGGTACTAGACCCAGTTGTTTATGGCTTTCGTTTAGCACATGGGCTGCTTCTGCAGCTACAACTTGTAGGGAGGTAGAAAAAGACCTACCCAAAACAAAAATCTAAATTTAAGCATTATTAAAACCACCTAATTAGAATTCATACAATGCATATTATTGCTTCAAACACCAGTAAGAGAGAAATATGATGTAAAAAGTTAGATTTGTTTTTATTGATTATAAAAGTAATACATGTTCTTTGTAGAAAATTTTAAAAACATAGAAAAGCATAAATAAGAAAATAAAAATAACCTACAGTCGCAGAATGTATTAAAACCATGGGTAATCTAAGAATAATGTATGAATGGCTTCAAAATGCATAGTATGAGATCTTTCTTTAGATGTTTAACTTACCTTTGCAGTAACTAAAATTAAAATTAGTTAGTATCCATAGGTCACCTGAAGAGACTGGCATAAGAGAACTACATTCCACCCCAAGTCCCTGCTATAAAGAGAAGTGGTAGAAAGAAGGAGTATACTTTCAGGAATAAGAACAAATAAAGCACTGTGTAGCCCTTTGATAAATGGGGAAAGTACCCTTAGTTCTTAACTTCCTTTCTCCTAGTTCCAAACTCTGAGCACCTTTGAATTATACAGGATACTCCTACTCAATACCTACCCTCCCATCAATTTTGTTTTACTTAAAATTATTTGAATTAGTTTCTGATTTTTTCAAGCAGATCATATGTATTATTTCTCAACTGGAGTTCTCATTAGTTAAATTTACTTAATATTTTAAATATTTAAATCACTATTACTATCAGAGTTAAAAATCTAGCAGGTAATAATGGATGACAATGCACTGGATAAAAGATTTCTGAGGCTCAATAATTACCTTCTGAAAGAAATTACAGTAATCTCTTCTTAAAATATAGATTGCTACTTCTTTTAATCCTTCTAGTCCATACATATCAGCCATATTGAGTATCTGACTAAAATAAAAATAGATGCACTGTTAATTCTCCAATTTAAAAATCAAGGCACAACACATACTAATTTATTGATAATATATAGTCTGTTTTTAAAAAGGAATAATCTGAAATATTTTAATTCTAATTTTCTGCCTTACATAACATATACCCTTTATGGATTATAAACAGGGCATAGGCCAAAAGTTGAAAGCACTGACACATGATTTGATTAGTAGAGAACAAGAAATAAATCTGGAGATGTCTCAAATTCCCTTCATATACTAAGTGACATACAGAAAAAAATCCAAGAAATTGCTTTAAAGGCTGTAAAAGTTACAAAACTCTCTGCAACAAATTTGTATAATAAAAGTTTCTTGGCAGGGGCGGGGAGGCAATTCACTAATGTCTTATCATACTGAAAATGTCTACAAATAACCCTAAGATTGGAGACAGCATCCAATGACCAGAGTTTCTTTTGCTTCTTTCATTTGGCAAGTATTTCTGAACACCTACACATACTTTAGGTACTTAAGAAGCCTACAAGCTTCGAAAGAATGATAAAATTTTGTATAGGTTGCCAGGGGACAAAACCTTAGTAGTAAATCCTGGGACTCATGTTATGTTCTCCTGAAAAACATGTTTATTCAGTTTAAAATTAAAGGAACCAAGTAATTTTTAAAATTAAAAAAGTAGCTTTCATTTGTCTGATGTTAGAATAGCAAGAAAATGGAAGACATCCAGAAAATTAAAAGAGCAAGGTGAAATTTCACTCCCAAGTAGGATTTCAGAGGATTAGATGGTATTTCACTATAGCGCATTTAAAAATCACAGTTGTTGGTCTTTAGGATGCCCTATATTCTTTTTGTTTTTTTTTTCTTTCCCCCAAGAACGGGGTCTCGCTATAGTCCCAGGCAGATCTCGATCTACTGGGCTCAAGCTATCCTCCCGCTTCTGCCTCCCTAAGTGCTGGGATTACAGGTGTGAGCCATCGCGCCTGGCAAATGCCCTATATTCTTTTTTTTTTTTTTTTTGAGACAGAGTCTCACTCTATCACCAGGCTGGAGTGCAGTGGCATGATCTTGGCTCACTGCAACCTTCACCTCCCGGGTTCAAGCGATTCTCCTGCCTCAACCTCCCAAGTAGCTGGGACTACAGGTGCACACCACCATGCCCAGCTTTTTTTTTTTTTTTTTTGTATTTTTAGTAGAGACAAGGTTTCACCATGTTAGCCAGGATGGTCTCGATCTCTTGACCCTGTGATCCGCCCGCCTCAGCCTCACAAAGTGCTGGGATTACAGGCGAGAGCCACCGCACCCAGCCCCTATATTCTTAAATATGTTTTTTCTTTTCTTTTGCTGTTTAGAAAAGATATCCTAAAATTTAAAAAGTAGTAATTTTTAAAGTTTGATAAAAGTTTAATCAATTTGTTGATCTATAAACCATAATTTATAGCTTCTTCTAAATTTAAGTCTAATAAAGACTGTTCTCAATCTTATTACTGTGAGTTGATAAGTCACCTTTTCTTCTTAATAAGATGATTTGCTTATTGTTTTTAGATGTTCTCAAAACATACTGAAGATATAGTATAATAGACTATAAAAAGCAAAGTTTCTACTTCATTAACACTTTGCAACACAGCTCAACAAAGCAGAACCTAACTCTTTTATATTTTAAATTATTAAAAAGGAATACATACCCAACATTAGTTTTGTCTGGAATGTCCAGAGTTCCTCCATATATAAAATGCATCATAACATTCAGTTCTACATGGCTTATACTGAAAAATAAAAGAAAACTCAAATCCAGAAATAATTAAGGTTTAACTGATATCAATGATTCATTCTATTTTCCCATAAACTTCGAGCCAAGATGATGTTCTAATCTTCCTTTTACCTGAAGAATATACTCTTCAAATAACATCCATGCAGGTATACCATTAATTTAAACAGAACTACAACAATGGATTTTTATATAAGTTATACAAGGTTATTAGTATGTTATCAAATCATTATTTATTGAGCGTCTTCTACCATACACTTTAAAAGTTAGAAAACACTTCTAGTCACTGTCCAACCTCTGGCTCATTAAGAAATCCTCTTCTCAGCATTTTCAACAAACGCCCTCTGGTCTTGCTTAAAGACTCAAATGCACAAATCTATTCACTAGGAAGATTCTTGTTATGCTGCACAGATTACTTAATTTGTAACACCTGTCAGTGGCTCTAAGATTGGCCAACGTACTCATTATACAGATGAAAAAGAAAAGGCATGACTTAAGAGGTAGTTTGGAATGATAACCTTTATATCCAATTGAGTGCCATATCTCAAACTCTAAATTCATGACCTTCTTCTTACTCCCCACACCAAACTTAGTCCTCTTTCTGTTATTCCCATCTTGTTGAGAGCACTGCTACATAGCGTCTTGCATCTTACCGCAGCCTCTATTCCTCTATACTAAAGGGAGTGAATTATGTGGTTGGTGGACAACAACTGGTTATCAGTTGGGAGGAACTCCAGATAAGAGGTAATCTGATATACGTTCTCCTTTCTTCTCTGCTGAACCAGTGGGAAGAGGTGATGGAGAAGAAGTATATCTGCCATGCAGATTCAAACTTTCTCTCAGGTGAGCTGTTTTAGAGGGATACAGTAAGCAAGCCAACTTTGGCTCTTGCATTAGAGCACATTCTACAGGTTGAGCATTGCTAATCTGAAAATCGGAAATCTAAAATGCTACAAAATTTTAGCATTTTATGAGAGATAGTGACACCTTTGCTTTCCGATGGTTCAATATACACAAAATTTGTTTCATTCACAAAACTATTTAAAATACTTTATAAAATTGCCTTCAGGCTATAAGGTGTTGTGTAAGTTGATTATACAAATTGGATCATTATTTTCATACCCAACTAAATCAGAGTCAAGTTGTGGGGGGCAAAAGCACTTGGGGCACATAGCATCTGCTTCAAGAATTGAATTTTCCACATCGCCAGCTGCAGAAGCAGCCTGCTGTAACCCTAAGAACTGTTTTACCTAGTAGCTGCTGAAACAACCTGCCTTGACTAGTCTTACCTACCGCCTTCACTCAAATCAGAGTTTGCCAGCTCCCAAAAGCTTCTCTAGTGCCAATGAGCTTCCTTTCCAAACAATACATGTTTCTCAAGTAAAACCCCCAACGCTCATTGCTCTTCAGACATATGGAAGATCACAACAGTCTGTGTGTAGGCTCTGAATTGTAATTCTATGATTCTCAAATAAAACATTTAATTTAGAGATTTGTCTCTATATTTTATTTTGAATTTGACAGTGTATACGAAACATAAATAAATTTTGGGTTTAGACTTAGGCATCATCCCCATCCCCAAGTCCCAAGATTTCTCATTACTACATATGCAAAGATTCTAAGATCTGAAAAAATCTGAAACACTCTGATCCCAAGCATTTCAGATAAGGGATACTCAATCTGTATTGCTTTAACAGTTTTTATCTGTAATAAAGGAAATATTTTCTTACTTCACTTACTGATTATTTTGTCTTATTCTGAACAGGAAGGAAGTATGCTATTTATTGGGCCCCCTTGAAGACTCCAACAGACATTATTCATCTATATGCCTAAGTCAGAACCTGAGGTTCATCTTAGTCCTCTCCCTCACTATGTCCTGTCAATCATTTGTACCTTCCAGAATTTCTTGAGTTCAGCCTCTGCTCTCTATTTCCTCTTTCATTGCCCTGGTTCAGCCTCTTATTTTCTCCCATCTGTACTATGACCGTATCCTCTCATACAGGTTTCCGGCCTGGAATCTTCCACTTGCATCCCATTTCCCAAATTACTATTAGGGTGACTTTGCTAAAATGAATATACGATATAGTATCCTGCTTAAACTCTTCAATTATTCTATTTTAAACTCTAATAAAACTCTTAATTATACTCCAAAGCCCATAAAAGAAAGTCCAAATTCCTTTATCATCTGACCTCCAGTTCTCCCTCTCTAGCAGCTGTTCCAAGATAACTAAACTTACTCATTTTCTATACCTGAGCTACTTACACTTCCTTATACATCCATGTCTTAGCACATACCGTTCACTGTGCTTAAAATGCTTTCCCCTCTCCACTTATTTTATCTTTCAGACACAAGACATGTGGCTTTTTATCCCTGATTGTTTCCTAATGTACCCAAGGTGAAAAAAAATTACTGAATGTTAAAAACAACAATTATCACCTATTGAGCACTTATGAGCTAGTCCCTGAGCTAATAAGTATTCTGAATGCTATTGGCTCATTTAATCACCATACCAACTCTACAGCAGATACTATTATTAGTCTCATTTTATACATGAAGAAACTGAAATTAAGTAAATTGCCCAAGATCAAAATGCACTGGAATTTAAATCCAGGCAGACTGAATCCAAAGCCTGAGCTCTGAAGCAGTATACTACACACACTTCCATTATCACATTTATCAAACTGATTTGCAGTATTTTTGTTAACACATCTGTCTTTCCTTCTGAACTGTGTTCTGCAAGGGCAGGGTCGTGCCATTTATCCTTGTATCTCTGATAACAGCAGAATGTCAGCAATGATTCAATACCCCCAGGATCAGAAGAATTTCCTTTCCCCACGTAATACTGGGCCTCTGCAGTAGAATCATGATCTGGACAGTGCTGGCAAGATCCCTACAGTTTGTTAAGCATAGTACCTAATATCTGCTAAAGAAACAAAATGAGGAAGGCAAGAAGAAAACAAATGGCTATGTTCTCAATGGCAGGTTCATAAAAAGAAAAAAAAAAAAGAAGAAGAAAATAAGTGGAGTCCCAGAAAGCAGGAATCAGAAGGAATCAGAAAGGTGTTTGCTTTGATTCTATGGCCTTAAATAATATATGTTCAATAAATGTTTGATAAATGTTTAACAAATGGCTTATTAGGGCACTTACAGCATCTTCTCAAACCTTCAGAGGGAGACTAAATTGAAAATACAGAAACACTTTTCCATTAATTAAATAAATATTTACTGATCCCTACCATGGCTAAGTACTAGTTTCTGCTGATTCAAAATTCTGCATCTTTAATACTTAGGAAATAAAATCAAATATCTAAATGTTCTCATTTATGTACTACAGATATGACAAGATTTAATCTCAGAATAATTAAGCATATTATCTGTAGTTTGCTAAAACCCTAGCATAATTACTTGAATGTGTAATACTCTCTATACTTTTCCTCAGAATTTCCAGAACGATTCTTATCAACATTAATAAGAATTGGCTATTTATGTTGAAATAATAGTTTCTTAAAAAATACTTGATATGTTAAGCAAAAGATAATGACTAAATAAAAATAAGTCATATTAAAATAAACAGCAAAATCTAGACATTTGAACCTATATATCAATATATATGATACTATAAAAAGGGTAAGAAATAGTTTTCCTGCTGTCTTGAGAGATGTTTTACTAAGCTGCATTCTCATTATATTTTAAGTCATTTGTATTGTATTTTTTACTAAAAGTGTTTATAAAGACATGATCAACTGACCTAGAAAAGCAACAAATTGTTCTAATAGCCCATAGTTTAAATGGAAAGATTTAAAGCACTATTCCCATTAAAATGTAATCAGAATAAAAGCTTACAGGAGATGAAAACATTACATGTATTCAGAAAAAAGAAAAACCGATTTTAGGACAAAGATCTAAGATCAGAGACTAAACATGAACGTAGACTACTAAAATCTCTGTGTTACCAGCCTGGCCAACATGGTGAAAACCTGTCTCTACTAAAAATAAAAAATTATCTGGGTGAGATGGCACACGCCTGTAATCCCAGCTACTCAGGAGGCTGAGGCAGGGGAACTGCTTGAACCTGGGAAGTGGAGATTGCAGTGAGCCAAGTTCACGCAACTGCACTCCAGCCCAGGCGACAGAGCAAGACTGTCTCAAAAAAATAAATAAAATAAGGCCGGGCACAGTGGCTCATGCCTGTAATCCCAGCACTTTGGAAGGCTAGGTGGGTGGATCACCTGAGGTCAGGAGGTCGAGACCAGCCTGATCAACATGGAGAAACCCCGTCTCTACTAAAAATATAAAATTAGCCAGGCATGGTGGCACATGCCTGTAATCGCAGCTACTCAGGAGGCTGAGGCAGGAGAATCGCTTGAACCCGGGAGGTGGAGGTTGCAGTGAGCCGAGATCACGCCATTGCACTCCAGCCTGGGCAACAAGAGTAAAACTCTGTCTAAAAAAATAAATAAATAAATAAATTAATTAATTAAATAAAATAAAATCTCTGCTTCATGTGTCCTTTCTAAAGTTTCAGGCTCCTATGTGGAGCCCTGTGTGTGGGCTAAGGGGACACAGAGACTCCATTCATTCACTCATTCTTTGTTCATTCATAATTAATATTTTTGAATGACAGGCTCATTCTAAACTTTGTAGATATAAGAAGTTTAACATTCTAGTGGAAGGACATGGGCAATATTAAAAAGATAATTTTGATAGTCAAAGTGCCATGAAGACAACACAATAGGATTATGTAAGAGAGAGTAACTGAGGAGTTGGTCTGTAGCTATATTAGGTGACAGTCTGGGAAGGTGATGCTTGATCTGAGATTTCACGCATGAGAAGAAGCCAGTCATGCAAAATACTAGGTGAAAAACTCTTAGGCAGAGGAAGCCAAAAAAACAAAGGCCCTGATGCAGGAATGAACTTATTGGAGGAAAGATCCACAAATGCAGGTAAGAATGGTACAAAACTAGAGTGAGGCCAGGGGCCAGATCATGGAGGGTCTTGCAGGTCATGGTCAAGAGTTTGGGTTTAATTATAATTATAATGAGAAGACACTGAAGGATTTTAGTCAGGACAGAAAATACATCTCATTTATATTTCAAAACTTATATTGAAGGCCAGGGCAATCCCAGGAATCTCCCAAGGGAGATAGGAAAATCCAAATTTATGCTCCAAAGCCCAGGCACCACTGGAAGACTTTTAATTAATAAAATGAAACAAGTGGAGTTCCTTCACAGAAGTGTTGGCTGTGGTTCAATTTACATTATAGTATGTGGAAAATTTTCCCTTTCTGTCTGCTAGAGCAGGAAAATTTCCTTCCAACTATATCCTTCCACTCCCCAACTCTGGGGCATGGATGGAACTAGGATCATAGAATTCTTTTTTTTTTTTTGAGACAAGAGTCTCACTCTGTCACCCAGGATGGAGTGCAGTGGCACGATCTCGGCTCGCCGCAAGCTCCGCCTCCGGGGTTCACGCCATTCTGCTGCCTCAGCCTCCCAAGTACCTGGGACTACAGGCGCCCGCCACCACGCCCGGCTAATTTTTTGTATTTTTAGTAGAGATGGGGTTTCACCGTGTTAGCCAGGATGGTCTCGATCTCCTGACCTTGTGATCCGCCCACCTCGGCCTCCCAAAGTGCTGGGATTACAGGCGTGAGCCACTGTGCCCGGCCAGATTATAGAATTCTGCTGTCCCCACACTCAAATTATTGAAGGCAGTTCCTCTTGAAAAATACTATGTGCATTATGTTCTCAGTATCTGGTGAATTACTAACTCACTAAAAATATGGTGGTTCCTTCTGTAAGGACAGACAGGATTGTCTTCGAATCTATTGATAGAAAACATCCTGCAGACATGCAACAGTGGCACAGTTCCAAAAGAAGCTGCTGGTTATGCAAAGTAAGCATTGCTGTCCTGGTATTGGGAAAGGCCCTCACTTGAACTCTTTTCTCTCTAGAAAATGACAACAATCTAATTTAGAGAAAGAAAGAACAGTCAATATTAATGAGCACTACATACTATGCCAGTTTCTTTCCTTACTGTATCTCATTTAATACTTTCAACCACCTCAGGAAGCTCAGGAAAGTTAAGGAATGTCCCCAAAGTCATATAACAAGTTAGGACTGGATATACTACTGCCTGTAAGGACACCAAGGTTTATGATCCTTCTATGACACCACACTTCTCATGGAAACATCTGCCCAGGTTTACAATGTAAGTTAATGGGAAACTGGAATTTGTTTTGTGTATTGTTTCAATATACAAATTCCTAAAAGATGTAATTTTTTAAAGTAAAATTCCTTAATCCCCTTTAGCCTTCCAACAGCTTTATATGCCACAATACTAATAATTTGAGACAATCAATTTGATACATGATACAACAGGGAAAGGCAAAATATATCATAGCACTGTGTGATAATAATAATAAAGGGTATAGATGAAACCATGCATCCACCAGGTGATTCTTCCTTTAGTGTTACAGAACCTTGCTTTATCAAGCAAGATAAAGCATTTGAACAACAACAACAAAAGTATCTTCATTTTCAATGCATTAACATTAGGAGTCAATAAGCCAATTAGAGGTGAGCCTCCACTGTTAATAAAGCAGCTCCAGGTAAAATGAACCAGTGAGAAGCAAAGCCTTGCTTACAGTAAAAGTGAAGGGAAAATACTGTAAGAGGGGTGAGCCTGGTCATGCCTGGCACTAATACAGTGTATGGTCTACTTATTCAGATGACATTTTGAAACTAACTGGGCTACTTCTATTTGGCTTTCCCTTGAACAAGCTACTAAAGTTGGTCAACAGGAGTCTGGCCACACTGCAAAAGGGGTTATTTATCCATTACTTCCATTGTAAATTAAAGACAGAAAATTACAGGTGAAAGAGTAGAGACGAGTAATTGATGTCACTATTTCTTTCTTGCCCACTGACCTCTGCCCACTGGTCTATTAATAAATAGACCTCATCTTTAAAAGCCTGAGTGTTTGAATGTTTAATCTCATCAGCTCATGAGGGGTGATTAAGGAAGACTGAAAAAAAAAAAAAGGACACCCCCTTGCCTTTATTCATATAGCTAAACTCAGAGGTCACCTTGAACTATATAAAACAGACAGAAGTTGAAGAGGCATCCCTTTCCAAATGGCCTTCCCCTAAGATCCCAATCCTATGCCATGTGTTTCTCCTAATGTGCCTACTAGGAACTCTAGGGTTCTGTGGGACAAAGATTTACACAGTGGAGAAGAAGAGCAGTCTGAGCTAGCTCAAGAACACATACTAATCGGAAAACTTTTAAATTTCTTCAATGACTGTGGTAGAATGAACTCTGAATTATGAATTGACAAATGTGATTTAAGCTGGGTGCGGTGGCTAACATCTATAATCCCAGTACTTTGGGAGGCCAAGGTGGGAGGATCACTTGAGATCAAGAGTTTGAGACTGGCCTGGGCAACACGATGAGACCTCATCTCTACTAAAAATTATAAAAACTAGCAAGGTGTGGGAGTACACATCTATAGTCCCAGCTACTTGGGAGGCTGAGGCAGGAGGATCACTTGAGGCCCTATGTTGACCTCAGATAAAAAGAGAGAATTTAATTAGATCATCATTACATAATGTGTGTTTTTTTTTTTTTTTTTTGAGACAGAGTCTCGCTCTGTCACCCAGGCTGGAGTGCAGTGGCATGATCTCAGCTCACTGCAACCTCTGCCTCCCCAGTTCAAGCGATTCTCCTGCCTCAGCCTCCTGAGTAGCTGGGATTACAGGCACGTGCCATCACACCCAGCTAATTTTTGTATTTTTAGTAGAGACGTGGTTTCACCATGTTGGTCAGGCTGGTCTTGAACTCCTGACCTCTGGTGATCCACCCGCCCTGGCCTCCTGAAGTGCTGGGATTACAGGTGGGAGCCACCGTGCCCGCCCTACATAATGTATTTTTTAAAAGCACATATATAGAATAATAAATGAAAACAAATAAAAGGTAGATACAAGTAGTGAAAACAACTCACTTCTCTTGTTGCTACATATCTTTGCTATGTATTGCCCATGCCATGTATTTTCATGTTTTGTGTTTTGGACGTTTCTAAGCACACTTATTTCTCAGTTAGGTTGAAGAGTTTAATTTCTCTTTATACACTTAATAAAGACCATCAAACAGCCAATTTGTATATCTAGTCTCTAAATGTATATTTCTGAAGATCTCCTCTCTCAAAGAGGAAAAACTTCTTTGGAAATGTCTCCGGCATAGTCCTTCTGGTAAGGTCAGTGATTTCTACCTCTTTATTTATGAACTGCTATTAATTTGATTTTGTAATATCCCTTCCTAAAAGTGTTATATTAGTATTTAAAAACTTGAACGTAGGCCAGGCGCAGTAGCTCACGCTTGTAATCCCAACACTTTGGGATGCCAAGGCAAGGTGAATTACTTGAGGTCAGGAGTTCAAGGCCAGCCTGGCCAACATGGCAAAACCCCATTTCTACTAAAAATACAAAAATTAACCAGGCGTGGTGGCGCATGCCTGTAATCCCAGCTACTCAGGAGGCTGAGGCAGGAAAATCACTTGAACCTGGGAGGCAGCTGGAGGTTGCAGTGAGCTGAGATCCCGCCACTTGACTCCAGCCTGGGTGACCGAATGAGACTCCATCTCAAAAAACAAACAAAAAAAAGAAATTGAATGTAAATATTTGCTTTGCATATTAACAGTTTAAACAATTAAGATCCTTTTGAGATAACTGGAGATACTTTAAGTTATATAAAATATATACTGTGTGTATATATATGTGTGTGTGTGTGTGTGTGTGTGTGTGTGTGTGTGTATAAATATATATATATATATTTTTTTTGAGACAGGGTTTGGCTCTGTTACCCAGGCTGGAATGCAGTGGTATAATCATGGCCCACTGCAGCCTCAAACTCCTGAGCCATGATTGTGTCACTGCACTCCAGCCTGGGCAACACAGCAAGATCCCATCTCAAAAAAATAAAAAGAAAAGAAAAATTTAAAAACTACCTGTTATGAACTGAAATGTCTGTGTTCCCTCCAAATTCATATGGTAAAGCCCTAACCCCCAGTGTGGTCATATTTAGAGATGGGGCCTCTGAGAAAGTAATTAAGGTTAAATGAGGTCACATGGGTCCTTGATCTGATAGGATTCGTTTCCTTATAAGAAGAAATACCATAAAACTCTCTCTCCAAGTGCATGCACCAAGGAAAGGCCACATGAGTGTACAGCAAGAAGGCGGCAGAATGCAACCCAGGGGCAGAGCCCTCATCAGACACCAAAACTGCTGGCATGTTTATCTTGAACTTCCAGTTTCCAGAACCGTGAGAAAATAAATACCTGTTGTTTAAATCACCCAGTTTGGATATTCTGTTACAGAAGCATAAGCAGATTAACACAATACCTCTATTAATAAATGCTCTCTATTACTTCCCGTTTCAGAAAATGTACTTTGTTGAATTCTACATGAGAAATATTTCGTTGAACATCCAGGGAAATCAGATTCATAAAAAGTGCTTTGTATGAAATACAATTTACAATCATTTGCAGTCAAATGGCCCTGTAAAAATATGCTTACCCTTGAAGAGTAACGTACTCTTGGGAGCTTTCAGCCCAACAGCCACTCAGCATTGCAGCAAAATAACTAGATCTGGCACTCAAAATGGCCCTAAAGGGAAGAGGGGGGAGAAACACAGGTAAACATTTATATATTATTCAAAATGTAATTTTTTATAAAAATTTTCATCTTTATGTATTAAACCACAATAATCTATTTGTTTTGTTTGTATTCATAGGCAGGATTATTACATAATAAAACTTATAAGCTTATATTTATACCTAAGGGTTTTTTTTTTGTTTTTTGTTCTAAGAGACAGGATCTTCCTCTGTCACCCTGGCTGGAATGCAGTGGCGTGATCATAGCTTACTACAGCCCTGAACTCCTAGACTCACGTATGATCCTCCCACCTCAGCCTCCCAAGAAGCTAACACTACAGGCATGCAGTATCACACTCAACTTGATTTTTAAATTTTTTGTAGAGATGGGGTCTCACTATGTTGTCCAGGCTGGTCTCAAACTCTAGACCTCAAGCAATCCCCCTATTCCTGAAGTGCTGGGATTTATAACTAAGCATTTTGATTGTTTAAAACATTAATTCCAATGCCCTTGCTGTCTTTTTTTTTCTTTGAAGGTTCTTTAATTTTTTAAGCTTATAAAAACATAATTGATATTTAATTTTTTAAATATAAAAAGGTAGCTAAAGACAAAGTACTGATCAGCAAACCCTCATTTAATATGGATTATTTTGGAAATTTAAAAATTTTTAACAAGGTGGCCTCCTATCTCATACTAAAGTGTAAATCAAGGCTCTTTCCCAGATTTACACTTCATACTTAGTAACAATCTAAAACCTTTTCAAATCAATGAAAAAAAAACCAAAAAACAAAAAACCTAACCATGACCAATTTAAACGACCTGGGAAAGGGTAGGAGAGGTGACCAATAATCAGAGCCAGTTGCACGCAGATGGAAAAATGCTTGCTGTCACTCCCAAATATATCCCTACATTACATGTAAATCACAATGGAAATAAATGCCTACATTACAGAACTATGAAATTCTATTTAAAAAATAATAGGCCAGGCACAGTGACTCACGCCTGTAATCTCAGCACTTTGGGAGGCCGAGGCAGGTGGATCACCTGAGGTCGGGAGTTCGAGACCAGCCTGGCCAACATGATGAAACCCTGTCTGTACTAAAAAAAAAATACAAAAAAATGTCCGGGCGCGGTGGCTCACGCCTGTAATCCCAGCACTTTGGGAGGCTAAGGCAGGCAGATCACGAGGTCAGGAGATCGAGACCATCCTGGCTAACATGGTGAAACCCTGTCTCTACCAAAAACACAAAAAATTAGCTGGGCGTGGTGGCAGGCGCCTGTTGTCCCAGCTACTCGGGAGACTTAAGTCAAGAGAATGGCATGAACCCAGGAGGCGGAGCTTGCAGTGAGCGGAGATTGCACCACTGCACTCCAGCCTGGGCGACAGAGCAAGACTGTGTCTCAAAAAAAAAAAAAATTATTCAGGTGTGGTGGCGGGTGCCTGTAATCCCAACTACTCGGGAGGCTGAGGCAGGAGAATGGCTTGAACCCAGGAGGTGGAGGTTGCAGTGAGCCAAGATCGCACCACCGCACTCCAGCCTGGGCAACAAGAGCGAAACTCCGTCTCAAAAAAAAAATAAAAAAAAAAATAAAAAATAAAAATAAACTGTTGGGTATCATTGGAATAATGTAACTCGTAAGGCTAGAAAATACTGAAATACAGTTCAGACTCAAAACATAAGTTCACTTTTTAAAAAGTTTGCTAGAGAAATAAATGCCAGATAGGAAAGTAGGGCTTGTAGCAGGATGGCCTTTTATACCAATTTGAAAAACACAGACACACCATACCCTACCCACAACCCACCAGAAATTCTAGTTGAAATAAAAAGGAAGGAACAAAGGCTAAAGTAAAAAACTTCGGTCGGACACGGTGGCTCACACCTGTAATCCCAACACTTTGGGAGGCCATGGCGGGCGGATCACTTGAAGTCAGCAGTTCATGACTAGCCTGGCCAACATGGTAAAAGCCCACCTCTACTAAAAATACAAAAATTAGCTGGGCGTGGTGGCTGTGCCTGTAGTCCCTGCTACTCGGGAGAGTCACTTGAACCCAGGAGGCCGAGGTTGCAGTGAGCAGAGATCACACCACTGCACTCCAGCCTGGGTGACAGAGCAAGACTCTGTTAAAACAAACAAACAAACAAACAAACAAAAACTTCCAAAATCTCATGTCCCAGTGAATTTAGTGGGGAAAAATTCCAGACACTGAACTTTGTCAGCTTGACACTTTTCCCTTTAGCAATATCACCTCCATTTCTGTTATGACTTTTGTTCCAACTGAATCTAGTTGTAGCAAATTCAATCTCCTGGAATCAGCTTGATAAGCATAGGAGATCATAGTAGAGTCAACTGAAGGATGTACATTAACCAAAAGCTCTAAATTAACAACCAGGAGTGTAGACCTCGAATTCTGATCCTCAATTCAGCATATGATCAATATTTGGCACTAGCTCGATAAAGGTCTAATCAGAATCTGTGAGCAGAGGCAGATGTAGTTAAATCATAACCAATATTCGCAGTCTGTGATTTGGTTCCAAACTTAAAAGGCAGGTATAGATAGCCACATCTAAAAATATTTCAGAACTGGAGGGAAAACGTTAATAACAAGATATAAACAAAACCAGGCAAATTAGCTTGGCAAACAAAAATTCTGGTTAAAAAAAGAAACTAAACTTATCATACCCACTGATAATTTAAGAGTGGAAAAATGAGCATTTTTCCACTGTTAAACTAGTTTAATTACAGGCAGATGTTTTTCTACTATATTAAGATTTTTCTGTATCCATTTTTCCTAATCCTTAAAGCTTAATGAGAAATCATTTATTCTGTAAAGAAATACAGCATATATAGCCACAGTCTAAATATGCTTAAAACCGGAAAGTTATGTCAGTTAAAAAAAAAATCTTACACTGTTACATCATTACTCTATGGTAATTCAACTGATGCTGGGATGTGCCTTCATCCAAAAGCATGGCACTCACTGCTCAGAGGTTGAATGCTAACATTGCCCAAAATGAAGCAGTAACAGCAAAGACTCCATAAAACTCTATTTAATTGTGTACAAGCATTTAATTACTGCTCCAAATTAAAAACTGTACAGTAAGTGCAACTTTTAATATATAAATAGACAAGAAGCTGTGATGCCAGTGTCCATTTGGCACTGCAAATAGCGAAAATAAAGCGGTCTGCATGAGTGAAGTACGGATTGAGGAGAGGAGAAAAGGGAGGCCCAAGACACAGATTTCAGACAGTGACACAAAACTGTTGTACTGCTGGATGTTTCGTTTGAGGAGGTCTGAGCCTGGGCCAAGAGCACATTCAAATCTAGGCTGGTCCAGCTTAATGTACTTCAAGGGGCCATGTACAACCACTGTGGCAGCAGGAGGGTGATTCATCAGGAATGCAAATTCACCAAAATAATCAGAAGGCCCCAATCTTCCCACTTCAACAAACTCTTCATTTTCCGACCAACGTTGCAGCATAGCAGCTGGCCCCTCTAGAATAATAAGGAACTAATCCCCTGGTTCTCCCTGCACCACAATCTTCTGCCAATCTTCAAACTTGACTGGTTCCCATGTATCAGCTACCGTAAGGTGCTCTCACTTATCCAGAGACTCTAAAATAGACACTTTACTAAGGAATTCCTCATACATCTTCCACATTCTCAGTGTGCTTCCCATATGGATTCTTCTACAGCTGCCTTGGTTGATACACTACCATTTCACATTTGCCTTTGCTTTGACAGTGGCTACTCTAGGTGTTCCATAAATCAAAACAAATTCTCCAAAGCTCCCTCCTTCTTCAACACTGGTTGTTCATTCATCATTGACACAGACATCCCTCTCTCCTTGCTCAATCACCTAGAAGTTATCCCCTTCATCACCTTGCAGAATCACTGTCTCTCCAGTGATAAAGGAGACTGGAAACATGGCATCAAATATATCACTTCTCTCATTATCATCAAGATGTGAAATCAGCACATTCTTTTCAATGGCCTTGGCTGAAGACATTGCCTTATAATGGCTTTTGGTATAATCTTATAATCTTTTGGTATAAACTTTCTAACATATGATGTGGCATCTTCCTCCATGTAGACTTCAGTGCTGACGGTACCTTGTCACCTCTGATCTTTAACCACTGGGTTGGGTGGAGGAGGAGAGATTTCATTCTCCTGAATTCTGTACAAGTGCCTGCTTCCTGCAGATTGTGAATTTGTTTTGCCTCCTCCTTCTCCAGCTTCTCAAAGTGTTCCCTGAGGAATGCCATTAGTCCCTCGGGTTGAGCAGTACATAACTGCACAATAGAACCTTTGAGCAGTGCCTGAATGTTGTGCTTCTGGAGGTAGAGCTCACATTCTCAAAGGCTATGCTCCTCCTCTCTGGCAGCAGTGTCACCAGACGCCATGGTTCTCTGTCTCTCTCTGAGTGTCTCAGGTCCCCTCTATTCTTTCTTCTGCTCTTCACTCCCTCTCCACGTGGCTTTCATGAGCTTCCCTCTTCTCTCCTCTGCTCCTCTGTCCACCCTACTCTGCCTCCAACCTCCCTCAATGCCTCTCAAAGGCTCTTTAATTAACAACAATGGAAACTATGTCCATGAGTAAGAGGAATAAATCATTTACAAATGGAGAAACAAAGACCAAAGATGTTACTTTAAATCTTAAGGAAATATCAATAAGAGACTATAATTACTGTTTGTCAATTAAACATTTTTAAATAAAAAATACATTCCACAATATCTTAGAAAATAAAAATAAAAATAGGGACAACTCTAAATTAAAAATATTTTTAAATTTTAAAAAAAGAGCTTACAATTCTAAAGGTCCTGAGTTCTAGTTCAAAACTCACCATAATTATGTTCAAGAAAGGATATATCTTAGGTTTGAAAAAATGACAAGAAAGATATTTTCTTTTGAATTACCATTCTATCTTCTCAAATAAAATGCTAATTAATTCATTCTTTAAAAATAAATTTAAAACATATAGAGAGAGACAGAGTCTTACTATGTTGCTCTAGCTAATCTCAAACACCTGGGCTCCAGTGACCCTCCTGTCCTAGCCTCTCAAAGTGCTGAGATTACAAGTGTTGTATCACTGCGCTCACCCTCACTCTTTCTTTTTCTTTTACTACAGACAGAGTCTCTTGCTCTTTCACCCAGCCTGGAGTGCAGTAGCACAATCATAGCCCACTGCAGCCTCAAACTCCTGGCTAGCCTCATCTTTAATCCAACAGATATTCTATTCTGTGCTCCGCATTATTCTAAGTGCTGGGAGTACAGCAGTAAATGAGATACACGGAACAATACTATATTCCAATGAAGGGTGGAGGACAGGCAGAAGAGAAAGACACTTCTGGAATGGCTTCCTAGGTTGTCTCAGATCAACCCTCCTGCTGAAAGCAGCTTAGGAAAGATGGACAAAATATATACATTTAAGAAAAGAAGCAAAAAAAGGAAAGCATGCTTTCAAGGCATCAGAACACTGCCACAGTGATTAGAAAAGTTACACAAGTTATGAGAGATAAGACAAAAGAAGAGACCCAAGTATTTGAGGTAACTTTTTCCATTGAGGCAATTGCCAAATCTGATAGCAAAAGCAACAGCTGGAAGGCTGATAAGCTGAGTATAGCTTCTGGCAATCTTCACACAAATTGGAACTTGGGGACCATCAAAGAGGAGGGGTTTTAGTAGATAACCCAGGATTTCAGTTGGATCCCGAAGGGCCACATTATAAACAGAAGAGTGAACAGGAAATAGACAAGCCCTTATTAGACTTGAAAGCCAGTTTTGAATTATCTCGGTTCCTGACTGGAACAAAGTGATCAGCATCTAGTCTGCCAGCCAGACAAAAGCAAAAGGAAATCCTGTCTGCATTAAAATATCACCTTGAGTGTCAAATTATTTCTACAAATTTTCAACAGAATGTTTAGTAGTCACCCAAAGATGATTTAGTGTAATAATGAACAACTAGAACATAAAAGAAAAAATTTCCATTTACACTAGTATCAAAAAAGGTCAAATACATAGCAACAAATGTAACAAAATGTGTAAGACCTCTACACTAAAAACCATAAAACACTGCTAGGATAAATTTTAAAAGACCTAATGGAGAGTGAAAATATGCTCATGGATCTGAAACTTGAAACTGTTAATATGTCCATTCTTCCTAAATTAGTTTCTAGATTTACCACAATCCCAATCAAGCATTTTTAGTAGCAATAGATGAGTTGATTCTAAAATGTCTACGAAAATGCAAAGGACCCCTAATTGCCAAAGAAACCATCAACAGAAGAATAAAGGTGGAAAACGTGATTTCAGGCAACATGATGTCACTTACTATAAAGCAGCAATAATCAAAATAATGTGGTATTGACATAAGGGTGGACATATAAATCACTGGAACAGAATTGAGAGTCCAAAAATAGATCCACATACATATGGCCAATTGCTTTTCATGAGGGCGTTAAGATAATTCAATGGGGGAAAAGACAGTCTTATCATCAAAAGGTACTGGAACAACAGGATATTTGTAGAAAAAAAATTAAACTTGACACTTGCCTCACACCATATACAAAAACTTAAATCTAGAATACATAGAGAACCATAATAACACAACCCAATTAAAATATGGGCAAGAACAACAAAAAATATCAGGTAAGAATCACTTGTTAGAAACAGTTTTACTTCAAAGCTAAAGTTTATGGCTAGTTATAAAAAATGACATCCCTGGCCAGGCGTGGTGGCTCACGCTTGTAATCCCAACAGTTTGGGAGGCCAAGGCAGGAAGATCACTTGAGGTCAAGAGTTCAAGACCAGCCTGGCCAACATGGCAAAACCCAGTCTCTACTACAAGTACAAAAATTAGCCAGGCATGGTGGCACACGCCTGTAACCCCGCTACTCAGCAGGCTGAGGCACAAGAATCTCTTGAACCTGAGGGGTGCAGGCTTGTAGTGAGCCGAGATCATGCCACTGCACTCCAGCCTGGGCTACAGAGTGAGACTCTGTCTAAAAAAAGAACAAAACAAACAAAAAAGGCCAGGCGCGGTGGCTCACGCCTGTAATCCCAGCACTTTGGGAGGCCAAGGTGGGCAGATCACGAGGTCAAGAGATCAAGACCATCCTGGCCAACATGGTGAAATCCCGTCTCTACTAAAAATATAAAAATTGGCTGGGCGTGGTGGCACAAACCTGTAGTCCCAGCTACTCAGGAGGCTGAGGCAGGAGAATCGTTTGAACGTGGGAAGCGGAGGTTGCAGTGAGCCGAGATTGCACCACTGCACTCCAGCCTGGCGACAGAGCAAGACTCCGTCTCAAAAAATAATAATAATAATAATAATAGCTAAATACTGGAAACAACCAATATTCCATCAACAGGAGAATGAATAAACAAATTGCGGTATAGCTATACAATCCAATACTATGCAGCAATAAAAATTGAATGAATCACTGATACACATAATATGCAAGGATGAAGCTCAAAAACATTACACTGAACAAAAGAGGCCAGACACAACAGTATGTCTGAGTCCATTTACATGAAATTCTAGGAAAGGTAGAATATCCTACAGTGTAGAGAACACAATAATAAGAAAACAAACAACCTGATTTAAAAATAGGGAAACCAAGAGTAGTAGTGTGTGCCTGTAGTCCCAACTACTTGGGAGGCTGAGGCGGGAGGATCCCTTAAGCCCAGGAGCTCAAGACCAGCCTGGGTAACACAGCAAGACTCTGTCTCAAAAAAATAAAAAATAAAAAAATAAATGGGCAAAAGATATAAACAGAAAACTAACCAAAGAGGTATACAGATGGCAAATAAGCACATGAAAATCATTTGTTGCCTGTGGCTGGTGTAGGGATAGGTACTGAAGGTAAATGGGCACAAGGGGACTTTTTAGTTGACGAAAATTCACTATATTTTGCTTACAGTGGAAGTTAAACAGGTTTATACATTAGTCAAAATTCATCGAACTGGACTTTAAGTTGTGTGCATTTGTTTGTGTATGCATTCTAACTCAATATACTTAACTATAAAAAAGAATGAAAACAAAATTTACTCAAGAAAGAAAGTAACAGGCCAAGATAACTTCCCTAATGAATTCTAATAAATATTTAAGGACGACATAAGTTTTAAAAAAAAATCAATCTTACTCAAACTAAAGCATAAAAAAGAGGAAATACTTCACAGTTCATTTTATAAAGTCAACATAACTTTGAGGCCTAAACCTGACAAGGACATTACAAAAAAGTAAAATTACAGGCCAATCTGTCTCATGAACATAGATGTAAAATTCCTAAACAAAATATTAGCAAACTGAATTCAGCACAAAATAGAATGAATAAAACATCACAACCAAACCGAAATTATTTCAGGAATGTAAAATTATTTTTTCATTCAAAAATTAAGCAATATAATTTAGCACATTAACAAAAGAATGGAGAAAAATCATGTGATCATCAAAATCAATGCAGGAAAGCATTTGACAAAATTCAACACCAATTTAGGATTTTAAAAATTTAGGCAATTTTGGCCAGGCGCAGTGGCTCATACCTGTAATCCCAGCACTCTGGGGGAGGCTGAGGCGGGCAGATCACATGAGGCCAGGAGTTTGAGACCAGCCTGGCCAATGTGGCAAAACCCTGTCTCTACTAAAAATACAAAAATTAGCCATGCTTGGTGGTGCACGTCTATAATCCCAGTTACTTGGGAGGCTGAGGCATAAGAATCGCTTGAACCTGGGAGGTGCAGGTAGGAGTGAGCTGAGATCCTGCCACTAAATCTCAGAAAGCTATTTTGTAAATACTGACAAGGTGATTCCAAAATTTACAGTCATGTGCTACATAACAATGTTTGGGTCAAGAGACCACTCACATATGAAGATGGTCCCATAAGATTATAATGAAGCTGAAAAATTCCTGCAACCTAGGGATGTCATAGCTGACAGAAGGTCAAGTGCAAAGCATTACTCACATGTTTGTGGAGGTGCTGGTATAAATAAACCTACTGTGCTGCAAGCTGTATAAAAGTCTAGCATATACAATTATGTACAGTACATACTTGATAATAAACAACTACGTTACTGGCTTATTATTTTATTGTACTACATTTTATATTGTTATTTTAGAGTACTCCTACTTACATATAAAAAAAAGTTAACTGTTAAATAGCCTCAGGCAGGTCTTTCAGGAGGTATTCCAGAAGAAGGCATGTTAGGAGATAACAGCTCCATGTCCGTTACTGCCCCGAAGACCTTCCAGTGGGACATGATGTGGAGGCGGAAGGGATTGATACTGATAATCCTGGCTCTGTGTAGGCCTAGTAAGTAATGTGTTTGCTTCTGTCTCAATTTTTAACAAAAGTTTAAAAACTTAAAAATATTTTTTAACAGAAAAAAGCGTATAGGCCAGGCGCGGTGGCTCACGCCTGTAATCCTAGCACTTTTGAAGGCCGAGGCGGGTGGATCACTTGAGATCAGGAGTTCAAGTTAGAGATGGTGAAACCCCATCTCCACTAAAATACAAAAAATTAGCCGGGCGTGGTGGTGCATGCCTGCAATCCCAGCTACTCGAGAGGCTGAGGCAGGCGAATTGCTTGAACCCAGGAGGTAGAGGTTGCAGCGAGCCAAGATAGCGCCATTGCACTCCAGCCTGGGCAATAGAGTGAGACTCCGTCTCAAAAAAAAAAAAAAAAAAGAAAAGAAAAGGGCCGGGTGCGGTGGCTTACGCCTGTAATCCCTCGGGCAGATCATGAGGTCGGGAAATCGAGATCACGGTGAAACCCCATCTCTACTAAAAATACAAAAAAAATTCGGTGGCAGGCACCTGTAGTCCCAGCTACTCGGGATGCTGAGGCAGGAGAATGGCGTGAACCCGGAAGGCGGAGCTTGCAGTGAGCCAAGATCGCGCCACTGCACTCCAGCCTGGGCAACAGAGCGAGACTCCGTCTCAAAAAAACAAAGAAAAAAGAAAAGAAAAGAAAAGAGCTTATAGAATAAGGATACAAAGTAAAAAGCCAGATGTGGCGGCTCACACCTGCAAACCTAGCACTTGGGGAGATTGAGGCAGGAGGACTGTTTGAGCCCAGGCGTGTGAAACTGGCCTGGCCAACGCAGGAAGAACTTGTCTCTACAAAAAATACAAAAATTAGCTGGGTGTGGTGGCGTGCACCTGTGGTCCCAGCTACTCAAGAGGCTGAGGTGGGAGGATCACTGGAGCTAGAGAGGTCAAGGCTGCAGTGACCCATGATCGCGTCACTGTACTCCAGCCTGGATGACAGAGCAAGACCCTGTCTCAAAAAAAAAAAAAAAAAAAGAAAAAAAGAAAAAAATTTGTACAGCTATACATGTTTGTGATTAAGCTAAGTGTGATTACAAAAGACTAAAAAGTTTCAAAAAATTAAAAAGTTTATAAAATGAAAAGTTACAATAAGCCAAGGTTAATTATTGAAGATAGTTTTTTAAAATAAATTTCGTGTGTATCCTTAGTATTTATAAAGTCTACAGTAGTGTACAGTAATGAACTGAGCCTTCACATTCACCCACCACTCACTCAATGACTCACCGAAAGCAACTTCCAGTCCTGCAAGTTCTATTCACAGTAAGTGCCCCATGTAGATAGGTGTATCGTTTGTCTTTTCACACCAGATACATCTTTCAGTGCCAGAAAGTAAGAAAATGCTCAACACACACACACATACAGACACACACACACTGAGGGAGTAAAAGGGACACAAGAGCCACCTGAAAGAGCTCCCACAGCTAAAGTTGTAACAAATAGAGCAAAAAAAAAAAAAAAAAAAAGAAAGAAAGAAAAGCCAAATTATAAGCTAAAGTACAAAATAAGTATCTATGAGTCTACACTGATATATGTAAGTGATTGAATAAATTAATATGTAGAGGAGAAGAGGTAAGTTTTTTGTGCAGAAGAATTCCAAATAATTTATGTGGATAATACCCCTGGTTCAAGGAGGTAGAACATTACTTTCTATCACTTAAATATGGGCTACACACAGTGACTTCCTTCCAGAGAGCAGAGTCTGGAAATGGGAAGTGAGGAGAGGAGTAACTTATAGTGGAGAAACCAGATGAAAACAAGGTCATCATCAAGGTTAACATAAACAGTGATGTCATGTTGATCACATGTACCTTTAATATGATATAATGAAAATGGCCCTTTATCTTTGTGGTCTTCCTGTCCCAAACCCATAATCCATGAAATTGTGAGAAAAACATCAGATAAACTCCATTTAAGGGAATTTCTATAAAATACCTGACCAGTACTCCTCAAACTGGAATGTCATCAAAAAAAAAAAAGTCTGAAAAACTGTTACAGCCAAGAGGAGCCTAAGGAGACAGGACAACTAAGCATAATGTGAGATCGGGGATTGATTCCTCAAATACAAAAGGACACTAGGTAAAAACCAAGGAAATCTGAATATACTACAGACTTTAGTTAATAACAATGTATTGATATTGACTCAATTGTAACAAATGTACTATAAGATGTTAATAATGAGGAACTAGGTGTGGGGGTATACGAGAATACTGTACTCTCTTAATTTGTCCGTAAATCTGGAACTGTTCTAAAAAATAAGGCCAACTAAGAAAAAATTAGGATTCTGCTTCTACCCATAAGTACAGGACTTCCCTACCTTCCATTTAATAATTAGAAAATTGGACAAAATATGACCATGGAAAAAGGCAGTACAGGACTCTGATCCACAAGAGAAGAAAAACAAATGAAGTAAGCTCTACAATCACAATGCTTTTCTTCCTAGAAGCAGTTTCTAGTCAATGCACAGGAAGGACAAACGAGCAGAGCCTTGTGGCTTAGCTGAGCTGAGGAGATGATATAGGAGACCCAAGAAGCTGAGTCAGCTGAAATTTGTGGAGTGCAGTAATATAGAAGAGGGAGTCATGAAGAACTGCAGAAATCGGAGTAGATACTCCCTCCCTTGAGCTTTGGCTGAATATAATTTGAGTGTGCATAAGGTAAAACTACACAAAGCCTGGCAAAGAATAAAAGCCAGGAAGCTATATGGCTGACAGATATTCAAGTTCCTTCCGGCCAGAACTGAATACTTGGGGCACTAAGAAAAGATCCCAGAAACCTCAGTAGAAAGGCTTTACAACATTTAGAGCAAAGGCTATCCTAGATGCACCCTAACAAAATTTAAAAAGAAGCTTCATAAACATGAAGCTGATCCACAATAACTTAAATGCCTGCTAAAAAAAAAAACCTTTAATAATCTTTTTCAAGAAAAACAATAAAGTTCAAACATTCAAAAACATAATATTTATAATGTCTGGCATTTGATTAAAAACTTATTAGGTAATGTGAAGCAGCAGCAAAATGTGAACATTAAAAGAGGGAAAAAATCAGTCAATATTATCAGACCCAGAAATGACAAGAGAAGATGGAATTAACAGACAAAGCATTTTAGGGCTGAGTATGGTAGGTCACACCTGTAATCCCAGCAATTTGGGAGGCTGAGGCAGAAGGATTCCCTTCTGCCAGGAGTTCAAGACCAGCCTGAGCAATAATGCGAGAACCCATCTCTATAAAAAATTTTTTAAATTAGCTGAGTATGATGGCAAATGCCTGCAGTCCCAGCTACTCAGGAGGCTGAGGCCAGAGGATCACTTGAGCCTAGCAGTTCAAGGTTACAGAAGCTATGATCGTATCACTGCACTCCAGCCTGGGCAACAGAGAGTGATCCAAAAAAAAAAAAAAAAAAAAAAAAAGTACAATGGTAGACTTACACTCAAACATATTAATAACTACATTATTACAAATAGTCAAATAGTCTACTCCAATTAAAAGGAGATTATGAGACTGGATAACAAAAGCAAGACATAACTATTTGCTATCTAAAAGAAATTAATTTTAAATCCATTTTAAATATAAAGACAAAGTTTGGAAGTTAAAGGATATAAAAAGAATACCACATAAACACTAATCATAAGAAAGCTGGAGTGGTGATATTAACCAAAGTAAACTTCACAACAAGTGACATTACCTGGGGTAAAAAGCAACATTTCATAATAAAAAGGACTCAATTCATTATGAAGAAATAACAATCCCAAATGTGTATGTAACAAATAATAGAGCTCCAAAATACATGAAGGAAAAACTGACAGAATTAAAAGGAGAAACAAATTTATAATGATACTTGGAGACTTCAATACTCCATCAGTAATTAATAGGATAGGTAGACAAAAATTCAGCTAAGGTTACATAAAACTTGAGCAACACTATCAACCAATTTTTTCATTTATAGAACACTCCACCACAGGACAACAGAACACATATTCTTTTTAAGAACATGTGGAACATTCACTAACACAGACCATATTCTGGGCCATCGAAAAGTCTCAATAAATTTAAGCAAAACTAAAATAATATAAAATATGTTCTATGACCACCATGGAATTAAACTAGAAATCAATAATGGAGAATTATCTGGAAAATTCCCAAACAGTTGAAATTAAACATACTTCTAGACAACCCATGGGTAAAGAAGAAATCAAAAGGAAAATTAGAAAATACATTTATTTGAGTGAAAATACAATATATCAAAATTTGTAGGCTACAGCTAAGCAGTGCTTAGGAAATGTTTAGCTTTTAAATGCTTATTGTAGAAAAGGAAAAACGTTTCATATTAATGATCTAGAATTCCATCTTAAGAAAGTATAAATGGCAGCATAAATTAAACCTAAAGTAAGCAAAAGGAAGAGAAAAAGTGACAGAACCTTGCCATCTGCTCCTTCCGTTCTTGGGCAGCACCAGTCATGTCCCTGAGACATCATGGTAAAAGTGAAGCCCAGAGTAAATGGAATTGGCCATATTGGGTGCCTGGTAATCAGGGCTGCTTTTAACTCTAGCAAAATAGATGCTGTTACCATCAATGACTCCTTCACTGACCTCAACTACATGGTCTACATGTTCCAGTATGATTCCACCCATGGCCAAGTTCCACGGCATCGTCAAGGCTGAAAACAGGAAGCTTGACATCAATGGAAATCCCATCACCATCTTCCAGGAGCGAGATCCCACCAAAATCACACAGGGTGATGCTGGTGCTGATTATGTTATGGAGTCCACTGGCATCTTCACTACCATGGAGAAGGCTGGGGCTCACTTAGAGGGTGGAGCCAAAAGGGTTATCATCTTTGTCCCTTCTGCTGATACCCCCATGTTTGTGATGGGCACGAACCATGAGAAGTATAAAAACCTCAAGATCATCAGCAACGTCTCCTGTACCACCAACTGCTTAGCTCCCTGGTCAAGATCATCCATAACAACTCTGGCATCATGGGAGGAATCAGGATCACAGTCCATGCCATCACTGCCATCTAGAAGACTGTGGATGGCCCCTCTGGGAAACTGTGGTGTGATGGCTATGGGGCTCTCCAGTACATCATCCCTGCATCTATCTACTGGTGCTGCCAAGGCTGTGGGCAAGGTCATCCCCAAGTCGAACAGGAAGCTCAATGGCGTGGCCTTTCATGTCCCCACTGCCAACATGTTAGTCATGAACCTGACCTGCTCTCTGGAGAAACCAGCCAAATATGATGACATCAAGGTGGTAAAGCAGCATCAGAGGGGACCTCAAGGGCATCTGGGGCTACAATAGCACCAGATTGTCTCCTCCAACTTTAACAGTGACACCCACTCTTCCACCTTCAGTGCTGGGGCTGGCATTGCCCTAATGACCACTTTGTCAAGCTCATTTCCCAGCATGACAATGAATTTGGCTACAGCAACAGGGTGGTGGGTTCCATGGTCCTCCAAAGAGTAAGAGCCCCTGGACCACCAGCCCCAGCAAGAGCATGAGAGGAAGAGAGAAGTGTTCAATTGTTGGGGAGTCCCTGCCACACTCAGTCCTCCAAACACACTGAGAATCTCCCCTCCTCACAGTTTGTACACCAGACCCCCTGAAGAAGGAGGGATCTCAGGGACCCTGACAATCAAATGAATATTTAATGCACTAAGTTTGCTATATAGTTTTTATTTTTCTATAAAAGAGGACAAAGATAGTGACCTCAGAGTATGATTGAACCTATTTGAACAGATAAAAAAAATTATGTGTGCTGCCGAAGCAAGCACAGAATAAAAAATTTTTAGTCTGTAATTCTTTCCTTAAAAATGGAAAGCCAGATTTTAAAAACTTTTTTAAATTATAGAAACAATATGTTTGTAATAAACTTCAATATAGAATTGGATAAAGTGAAAATTTTAAGTTCTCACCCTGCTTCTTCGTTTACTTCAATTCCATGACCTAGAAATAACCACTTTTAGCAGTTTATTGGATATCTGCCAGGACTTTTTTCCATGGCAGTCTTTTCTTTCACACTGTTGAATATCGATAGATAATCCATTTAATCCTCAGTACTTCATTCATTTCTTTATGAATCCCAATCTCAGCACCACAATACTTAGCAAATAATAAGTGTTTTTTTAACAATTATTTCTTACTTTATCTGACTATGCCTAGTGGTAAAGGTATATGAATATATAGCATGTCATGATTTATATGTGTAGCAGTCATGAGAATATACCCCTCTAATCTTTTTTTTTTTTTTTTTTGAGACGGAGTCTCACTCTGTCGTCCAGGCTGGAGTGCAGTGACGTGATCTCGGGTCACTGCAACCTCCGCCTCCTGGATTCAAGCGATTCTCCTGCCTTAGCCTCCTGAGTAACTGGGACTACAGGCACATGCCACCGCGCCTGGTTAATTTTTTGTATTTTTAGTAGAGACAGGGTTTCACTGAGTTAGCCAGGATGGTCTCAATCTCCTGACCTCGTGATCCGCCCACCTCGGCCTCCCAAAGTGCTGGGATTACAGGCGTGAGCCACCGCACTGGGCCTACCCCTCTAATCTTTGACTGCATAATGACTGATAGCTTCAGCTACAGCACTCGGAAATTTATTCCACCTAGGTCACAAGGCCATCTCACCAGAAGCTACTTCCTGACAATGACTGAAGCCAGCAAGGACAATAAGGCAGGTCTAGCCCTAGAAAACAGGCGCTTCTCTGATGGGTGCCTTTGGCATGGGAACTTTCCAATAATGGCCTTGCCCAACTTTTCTTGGAACTCCACTGCAGTCTAAGATGCTTCTATCTAACTTCCTTCTCTTTCTCCTTCACTCAGAGTCAAATCAGCGTTGTAGTCTAGCAGCTCTGTTTTCTCTGGCTTTCTCCCTATGTTCTCTCACATACATTTAGCCTAATACATTTCTTGAAAGTCTAATCCCATCTTTGTGTCTACTTCTCAGAAGACTTGAACACAGCATGTCAGCCATTTCCATTTTAGTAAAATTAGAAGCATCTGAGGCTTAAACAATTACTCTGACCTTAAAACAGAAACTTAGAAAACATTCCTACTTAATTAGGACACATGCCTCAGGTTTAAAAATAATGCTGTAGATGGTATGGTGTATTAAAAATCTTCGCCAAATTTGTTATTTTCCAACATGCCAAAAACTATTTTCTCCTTTTGATTAAGTTTAATTTCAACTGTTAATGCTGCTTCTGGCTCTATCAAGATGCCCTAATTTCCGCCTTGCTGCTGCTTTAGTACACTGCTATTCAATACTTCCTAATGTTAGCTGAACTAGATTCACTACTCCAGGCAGAATAATGGCCTGGATTATGCAGAGAAGCTCTAGAGAAGGAAATTTTAGTAGGACTAATTTTTAAAGTATTCTTGCTCTAAGAATGTATTTATTTATTTATTTGCTTTAATTCCACATAACTGAGTAAGGATTAAATCCAGAGTGGTGAATCTAAATTTTTGGAGTAATCACTATTGTCCATGTCACTTCTTATCAAATACTTTAGAGAACATAACTTTGTAAGAGCAAAGTTAACCTTCTCTTGAGAATTTTGTGACATCCATTGACTATAGCTTTCATAGGACTGGCCTTTCTGAAGTTAAGTGCCATGGATACTCAATTATCCAACAAAATTTGGACTAATAGTTGTTTAGTTAATTGAAAAAAATGAGGAATTAAAGAAGCTATTTTTGTATACTATAATTTTACTCTAACTTAAGAAGAAATATGCATTTAATTCACAAATCTTTTATCATAAGGCCCATCTTTTTTTTAACATGGGTTTGCTGATATAAGCCTCATTTTCACAAAAACAATACATATATACACTATGATACCTAGTTTGATTTTAATTTTTTTTGAGACAGGGTCTTGTTCTGTTCCCAAGGCTGGAATGCAATGGCACTCACTGGCTCATTGCAACCTCAAACACCTAGGCTCAAATGATCCTCCCACCTCAGCCTCCCGATTAGCTGAGACTACAGGTGCACACCACCATGCCCAGCTAAATTTTTTTGTAGAGATGGGGTCTTGCTTTGTTGCTTAGGCTGGTCTCAAACTCCCTGGTTCAAGTGATCCTCTCATCTCAGCCTCCCAGAGTGCTGGGATAACAGATGTGAATCACTGCACCTGTTCACAACAGCAATTTTTTAAGTGCCTTTCCCTTATTTAATCCTTCCAAAGCACTCATCCGAGTTTTCACTGGAACAATAACTTTTCTCTTTCATATTTTATGTATCATTGACTTATATTCATTGTCATCAAAATAATAAATTCAAATGGCATACGCAGGTTTGGGAACAAACCCAAGTGACTCTTGAAAGGCATTTTAGACTTGCAGGTCCCTGTGGCATTACTTGTCTCTGCTTTTTTGTTGCCTCATACAAAAAACAGGCCACTTAACCACATTTAGGCCATAGTTTGCCCCCTGATATAAGACAAGCTAGAACAGGCAACATATGTGCCAGTCTTACAGATATCTATTACATACTTATAGCAACTAACATTTACTTTTGAAAGCTTACAATGTGCCAGGTACTATGCGAAGTGCTTCATGTGCATTATCTGATTCAATCTTCACAGCCATCCCATGCTATAATTTCTACTACTATTCCTTTTACAGATAAAAATATTGAAACTTGGAGAGATTAAGTAACTTTTCAACAATTAATAAGTGGTAGAATTTTAAAAATAAGCGGTGGGATCATAATCTAAACACAAAAAGACCAACTTCTCAATTACTAAATCATACCACTTCTGAAAAAACTTTTAGCTTTTTCAAGGACATACAAAACAATGATCTTCGGACACAGTGCCAATTTACTAAATATTCAGAGAGATATTAAAGGAAGATTTGACATCTTAACCAAATGAATGAATGTCTAATGGTATATTATCAGGCATTGATAAGAAAGGTATTCTGGAAGATATACCAGATTTTGAGTGTCACAAAGCTCAAGTTAGAAATGATGGGGCCGGGTGCAGTGGCTCACACCTGTAATCCTAGCACTTTGGGAGGCTGAGGTGGGCAGACTACTTGAGGTCAGGAGTTTGAGACCAGCCTGGCCAACATGGTGAAACCCTGTCTCTACTAAAAAGCACAAAAATGAGCCAAGCGTGGTGGTGTGCGCCTGTAATCCCAGCTACTCGGGAGGGTGAGACGTGAGAATCCCTTGAACCCGGGGGACAGAGGTTGCAGTGAGCTGAGATTACGCCACTGCACTCCAGCCTCGGCAAAAGAGCAAGACTTTGTCTCAGGAAAAAAAAAAAAAAGGAATGACTGCTCTGCTTTTTCAACGAGGCAGCATAAGAGAATTTTAATTATGGAACATAGAAGTGCAACAAATTATCTTAAAAATATAACATTCAACTTCTTTCATAAAACATTAAAATAATAAATTACATTAAAAAATGGGAAGTCAGCAGCCAGGTGCGGTAGCTCACGACTGTAATCCCAGCACTTTGGGAGGCCGAGGTGGGCGGATCACAAGGTCAGGAGATCGAGACCATCCTGGCAAACACAGTGAAACCCTGTCTCTACTAAAAAATACAAAAAATTAGCCAGGCGTGGTGGCAGATGCCTGTAGTCCCAGGTACTTGGGAGGCTGAGGCAGGAGAATGGTGTGAACCCAGGAGGTGGAGCTTGCAGTGAGCCGAGATCCCAGATGGTATTCATATGGCAATTGAGAGCATTTCAGGCAGGAAGATAATGTTACAGAGGTCCACAACAAGGGGTAATGTGCAGTAGCATCCCAGGATACAATATTCAGAAAAGTAGTAACATAACTAATGGAATCCATGAAGGCTAATCAGGTAGTAAGCCCAATGAGTGCTCAGTAACAACTGTAATTTAATTCTCACAGTCACATTATGAGATGGAGACTGTTATAATCCCCATCTCTGATAAGGATGCTGAAACGCAGAATGAATGGTTAAGTGACTTACTCAAATTCACACAGCTAATAATGGTGGACATGGAATTAAAACGCATGCAGATTGTCCCCACAGTCCACACACTCTTAACCACTCTGTTAGAAACGATTTCTTTGGCTTAGTTGTGCCACCACAAGCAAGTGAATGGCATCAGACTGTCTTTCAGCATAGGAAGTGTTCCGGGGATTGGGCTGAGGATCATGGTAAAGAATGGACAGAGCAACTGGAGAGACTACCTTGGAAGACCTGTGTTATGAGGGGTGTTACTGAGGAAGTAACTTGACCATGAAATATTAGCTTAATAGAAGACCATACCGATTTGGACACATTAAACTAGCAAACTAAGGTTTTAAAAATGTTGATACCTAAACTGAATAAAATTCCAGTCATAAATCCTGGTCCTTTGTAAGTACTTGTATTGATCTTTAATATATAAGTATGTATAATTAAAAAATTAAAGCAGCCATATTACAAAAGGATTTTTAGCCACACCACTAGAAGAATGCTGACAATGATCATCTAGAACAAGAAGTAATTAAGAAAGTTCCAATGTTGGGCTTTAGATGAATATGTATTCTCTGAACTACTGACACAATACTCCTTAAACTACATAATAAAATTAATATGTACTATAAACAGAAAGATGTTTGAGTCTGGACTAGGAAGGTAACCTTATAATTTAAAATTGGCTATTCTAACTTACATAAGGGCAAGAAAAAAGTAGGAAAACTTATTGTCTTTCTAGTTAATATGAATTTCTTTTTTACTGCTAGGTGAACAAAATAAACCAGAAATGTGAGCAAGAGCTGTCCTAGAATACAAACCTAATATTCTAGGTCCAGCTCCTAAAACACAGTCCTGTTAGTTCATTGTCAGGCAGCACACAGGGAGAGGCCAAATATAGGCACTGTTTGAGGACATATTGGAAATGGTCACAGGGTCCTGCCTTCCCTGTATGACAGCAATAGCTATAGGGCTCTATAACTTTGGTAGGATGCCCACATGGTCTCATGAAAAACCTGGACACAAAATAAAATTAATTTTTAAAATACAATTGTGTTGGTAAAAAAAAAAGAAAAGAAAAGAAAACAAGACAGAGAGACACACACCTACACCCACACCATGATTTAGGAAATATACCCATGATATGGAAAATATAATGATCAATCTAGATTATATTCTGAATTTTGCAACCTTTAATGCAGATTTCACAAAAATTAGGAAAATGCATATATGTATATTTACAAAGTACACAGTCCCATAGAGAAAAGTTCAAATTTTGAATAGTAAATAGCTAGTTCAGACTAGCAATCCTTGGGTTGTATTGCTGTCAACTGGCAAAACCAGCGTGATTTCTAAGAGTACAAATATTACTACTATTTGGCTTGGTGGATTACAGTAACCTAAACCCACTGTTAATTTCATTAAGGGCTGTGCACCCCTGAACCTAGAAGATTACCACTTGCCACTGCAAATACTCTGGCTCTTTCTGTTCAGTAGCGCCAGAATAACTTCTTATCAACATTCTATTTGAAACACAAAGAGGAGGAAGAACTGCCTGGGTTCCTAAGTTTTCTGGTTCAGATTCTAGTCCACAGTGAGACCCAGCTGCACTTCTTTCCCTTGAGTTCAAAAAGATAATATGTATTTCTTATTAAATTTTTTTCTGCTTTTAAGCAGATTTTAGTTACTTGCAATCAAAGAGCCTGACTAAAACAGGCAACCGGCTTTAATTTGAAATCTAAATGCCTGGAATGTCTAAGCAACCCAATTCTGAAGCAGAACAATGGTTTTTAAAAAGTACATTGAAATATTAAACCTCCTAATCAATGCTATTCATGAGTATCAACTATTTTGAATCACGGAATCTGAGCCAAAATGCATTCAGAGAAAATACATGTCATTCATGTAGAAATAATACTTCTCAATACTATAATGCCTATAAAATTAAAAACTGCATTTAACTACATTTTCTATGACAGTGGCTTTCAAATCTATTTTAGGCAACAGAACATTTTCTTCTAATAAAATCTTAGGTTCATGCCCAATGCAGAACATAGATGAGATCTGCTCTGGCAGAAACATATACGTGCACATGTCTGGGTAGGCCAACGTGTGCACGTGTGAAAACCTGCAGAAAACCTTGCCTGATGGTCAACCTCTTCCCCTGTTGGACTCCCCCTGAGGAATCACAGTGGAACCCCTTTGGCCTTCATGGAACCCCTGTGGCCTGTGTGAAAACCAGAGCTTGAAAACCACCGTACTGCAAAGAGACAGCTGCCCTTCCATACTCTACAGCCACAACCAAGACAGCAAATCAGTCGTGTCTATTTACCTGTGAGCTTTAAAACGTTTTCCATCAACAAAAATATCAATATCTGGGCAACAAGGTTTCACATAAAGCTTCAATAAATCTTCTCCTAATTCAGATGCAGGCTCCAAGTCATAATTATCTTTAAAAAAGAAAAACAAGACTAAAAAATAGTTTAATATTACAAACATCCAAAAATTGTTTTCTATTATTATCAAGAGGTTTCCCACATAATTATCTCAATTAGTTGCAATATGTAAGTGGTAAATTAAAAATAAAACAAAAAGTTTAAATCATCTAGACTTTCTCCTTTGAAATATATATATTTCCACTTACATGTAAATATAGATATAGTCATGCATTGCTTAATAACAGTCATGCATCCCTTAATGACAGTTCTGAGAAATATGTTGTTAGCTGATTTCATTCCTGTGTGAACATCACAGAGTGTACTCACACAAACCTAGACGATATAGCCTATTACACACATAGGCTATATGGTATAGCCTATTGTTCCTAGGCTATAAACCAGTACCGCATGTTACTGCAATGAATAGTGTTGGCAACTGTAACACAATGGTAAGCAGTTGTGTATGTAAGCATAGAAAAGGTACAGTAAAAATCTGGTATCATAATCTTATGAAACCTTTGTCATATATGTGGTCCATTGTTGACCAAAATGTCATTATGCAGCACATGACTGTATACTTTTAAATATACATATTTAAATATAGGTAGTATTATCACAAAATTATACACCAAAAATGAAGCCTCTTTATGAGCATCTTTTTCTAATTTTTAATTAGAATTAATTAATTCTTAATTAGAAATTAGAAAAATTTCTAATCTCTATGTTTCTTCTTGTGGGTCTCTAGGTTACTATGACCTGTGTTATCAGGCTAACAACAATATTGGATTATCTAAAAAAAACTGTATTTTATTTTTTAGAGACAGAGTCTTGCTCTGTCACTCAGGCTGGAGTGCAGTGGCATGAACATAGCTTACTACAGCTTCAAAATCCTGGGCTCAAGCAATCCAATCCTCCCACCCTAGCCTCACAAGTACCTGGGGCTACAGGTATACGCCATCATGCTCAGCTACTTTTATGTTTTATAGAGACGGGGTCTCCTTATGTTGCCCAAGCTGGTCACAAACTTGGATACCTTTTGAAATCAGATCATTCTACAGTAAACTATGGTCCTTAATCGCCATCATTCCCTGAACAGACTATGACCAATTTGACTCAAATATTGTTGAACTATCTATCTTGCCTAAATTTTGATTTGATTAATTTTGATCAGTTTGGTTTGTAGGGGCCCCTATAAAGGACTACACTTTTTTTTTTTTTTTTTTTTTTGAGACAGAGTCTTACTCTGTCGCCCAGGCTGGAGTGCAGTGGCGCAATCTTGGCTCACCACAAGCTCTGCCTCCTGGGTTCATGCCATTCTCCTGCCCCAGCCTCCCAAGTAGCTGGGACTACAGGTGTATGCCACCAAGCCTGGCTAAATTTTTTGTATTTTTAGTAGAGACGGGGTTTCACCGTGTTAGCCAGGATGGTCTCGATCTCCTGACCTTGTGATCTGCCCGCCTCAGCCTCCTAAAGTGCTGGGATTACAGGCGTGAGCCACCACGCCTGGCAGGAGTACACTTTTGCCTTTTGGTATTAGCCTCCTGATAGTCATGATAGTAGCATCCCTGGTATACCACATCCTCTCTGGAGACTTAAATATTTGTATGCTGCCATCCATCGTGCATTAAATGGTCTTAACTTTGACTAAAACAGCAAGAATGTAAAGAATCATTTAACTGACCTGACATGGAGACCAGTAAATTCTACTCTGAGACCAAACAAGTCCATTATGATGGTATCAAGAGACTGGCATCAATGCCCAAGGTTTTGGTCAATCTCACAATCAAGAGACTAATCCAAAGGCAGAAACTGTTAACTTAAATTTGAAGTAAGCTGCCTCCATACTTTGAGTTCCTACTTAAGGAACTGCAACCTTAGTATGTAAACAAACCAAAACCTAACCTAACTTAGGAGTGTTTATTTTTGGTAATAGATAGCTAGATCTCAGCCAATTATAAGCAGCCGAGCTTTGGCCAATCACAGGCAGCCAAATGATCTGGCCATGTCCAAATAAGGCAAACACTTAGTTATAACCAATCAAGCCATTTCTGTACTTTACTTCCATGTTCTGTCTATATATACTCACTGACCAGTTGTAGAGCAGAGTTCTCTGAACCTCTTCTGGTTCTGAGTGTTGCATGATTCATGAATTGTTCTTTGTTCATATAAACTCAGGTTCATTTTATCTAACGTTTTTCTTTTAACAACTGTTTATCGTAACCTTGCCTGTCAACAAACTTTGGCCAGTAGCTCTGGTGAAGATCAGTCACTGGTGACAGAGTCCCACAAGTTGAATTTGGGACAGGTTATATTTGAGATATTTAAGATATATTTTGGCTGGGCACAGTGGCTCATGCCTATAATCCCAGCACTTTGGGAGGCTGAGGCGGGTGGACTGCCTGAGCTCAGGAGTTCAAGATCAGCCTGGGCAACGCAGGGAAACCTCATCTCTACTAAGAATACAAAATATTAGCCAGGTGTGGTGGTCAGCCCTCTGGGCCCAGATACTCGAGAGGCTGAGGTGGGAGGATCACTTGGGCCTGGGAGGTAGAGGTTGCAGTGAGCTGCGATCATGACACTGTACTCCTGCCTGGGTGACAGAGTGAGACCCCATCTCATTAAAAACAATAAAAATTTAAAAAATAAAAAAATAAGGGGCCAGGCGCAGTGGCTCACGCCTGTAATCCCATCACTCTGGCAGGCCGAGGCGGGCGGATCACAAGGTCAGGAGATCAAGACCATCCTGGCTAACACGGTGAAACACCGTCTCTACTAAAAATATAAAAAATTAGCCAGGCGTGGTGGCAGGTGCCTGTAGTTCCAGCTACTTGGGAGGCTGAGGCAGGAGAATGGTGAGGAGGCGGAGGTTGCAATGAGACAAGATTTGTGCCACGGCACTCCAGCCTGGGTGACGGAGTGAGACTCCTTCTAAAACAAAAAAAATAATAATAATAAGGTAGACTTTAACAGATATGTTTAGTCAGTGGTTGGATATGAAGCTCAAAAAAATTACAGAATACCATTTATTTAAGGGGTAGAAAAATGATACATCAGTAAAAAAAAGACTGAGAAATGGCCAAGAAGGAAAATCAGGAAAGCATGGTGTCACAGAAAACAGAAGTTTCAAGGAGGGCAGTATTAACAGTATGAAAGGCTGCAAAAAGGTTTATAAGATGTAGGCAAAAAAATGTCTGTTAAGCTGGCAACTGGCAGGTTACTGGTGAATGTGGGGGTTTTCCATGGAGTGATGGAGAAAACAGTCGAAAGGCAGAAGCTCTTTTCACTTAAACTCACAACTTATATGGCCATTTTAAAGGGTTGCCATAGAGCCACAGCAGAGCTCTAGACTAGAGTAAGAAAACTGGATTTCAAATATCAGCTCTGTCAATTGCTCTGTGTGACCTCGGGAAAGTCTCTTATGCTCTCTGAGTCTTAGAGTCCTATCTGGGTCTTATTGATAACATCAGTCTGTAACACTTCCTAGGGTTTTATGAGACTAAATTAAATAAAGCATATGAATGATCTACCTCAAGGCCTAGAATGTGTATTCATTCACTCATAATTAGATATGTTGACTGTAATATAACAGGAATCTAACCAGGATAAATCAGATGAGTAACTGTTGTTGCTTTACACACCAGTAATAAGATCCTTTAACCCAAAAAATATTTTCAAATACAATCAATTCTGCTCTAACACTTGTTTTGAAAAAATGAGTTTGATCCAATACAATTCATGTATTAGGGAACAATTTGAGCATAACATGAATTTCGCATTTGCTTAGGTGCAAAATTCAGACGAGAAACACTAGGTTAATGCAGAAAGCTGCACTCAGCTGAACTGAGCCATGCACCTGCACACATGCACACCTAAATATCTACCAGATACCTCAGTTTACTGCATGTGTTATGAGACACACCCATCTATATCTGGTTTTATAAATTCCCATCTGACTTCAGATAACCAACTATTAGGAGACACTTTTCTATGAATATTTTTATGTTTTAGCATGGTCTGACCTGTCTGAGCAGAGCACCAGTAAACTTGGTTAAAGGATGATTAAACAGCAAACATGCCTTGGAAACTAGAGATATGTATTACTCCAGAAAAATTGAGAAACATTCCTCCCCTGGAAGTCATTTCCTTATATTACAGGGTAAGGAAACTACCTTCTCCTCCCCTCCCAAAGATTTACCTTCCAAAGAAAGGTCTTTCTGTCTCTAGAGAGGAGAATGGGAAGATCTGCCAACAACCTGTGGAAGCTTAAAGTTTCCTAATTTTGGTGTTCCTTTTCTGTGGTGCAATCCCACTGCATGGGCTAGGTAACATCAGGCCCTCACTGCAGTGCCTCACGGAGTTTAGGAGCTGAGAACTGGCACTAAGATGCTCTGCAAATGATAAATGTTCTGTTCTCTGATCCAGGGACCTCAGGTTTCCTGTCAGAACCTCTCTCTACATATGCATCCATCTTTAATGCATTCCATCCTTAATGCATATGAATGATCTACCTCAAGGCCTAGAATGTCTATTCATTCACCATAATTAGATATGTTGACTGTACTATAACAGGAATCTAACCAGGATAAATCACGTAAGTAATTGTTGTTGGTTTACACACCAGTAATAAGATCCTTTAACCCAACAAATATTTTCAAATATAATCAATTCCGCTCTAACACTTGTTTTGAAAAAATGAGTTCCATCAATTTGCAACAACTCACAAGCTGCAACCATTCTGAAATCCACTTTCTCATTCCATCAATTTGCAATAACTCACAAGCCGCAATCCTTCTGAAATCTACTTTCACAAGCAAACTTCAGGTCTCTTTCATGGTAAAATGCCATATGTATTACAGTATTTATGTATTTCTTAACCATTTAATATGCATAAAACTAGGCTACCATTTTTGTTAGGGTGTGAAACAGAACTGACTCTGCCAAAGCTTCTTTATTGGTATAGATTATAATAAGGACAATAACGTAGAGGCATAGTGGCTAAAAAGAGAATTGTGAGTTATGTATGGATTTATTCATAATAACCCTATCTCCAATTACTTGGGAAAAACTGGGAGTTAACAATACTAGTGTTTTCAGTTCTCCATGCTTATTAAAAAAAAAATCAGTGAAGCATATTATTGAAGTATGCTTTTCTCTAACTGTATCAGAATATAATTATTTTCACGGCTATAAATACAACTCCATAAAAAATACCTCACCATTGGAAATGAAATCATCATCTCTGTCACTGATATCCTCTGGAATTTCATGCTTCTGAAGAGAACAATCAGATGAGTTTTCACACTTTGGAAAACTGATGTCAAGTTGCTTTTGTGATATCCCAATCTCCACTATCTTTTTCCTAAGAATTTCCTCTTCATAGTTTTTTATGTTTCTGTTTGATGAATATATAATCCTAAAAGACAAAATATAAAATATTAATTAAATAACATTGGTGATTCTTAAAAAGAAAGAATGCTAGTTTCCTTAGTGTGCTACTTTCATATATAATATTAAACCTTCTTAATTTGGACTAACTGTAGAAAGGTCAATCTAAAATAGCAGAAGCCAGCTGGGCACGGTGGTTCACACCTGTAATCCCAGCACTTTGGGAGGCCGAGGTGGGCAGACCATTTGAGGTCAGGAGTTCAAGACCAGCCTGGCCAACATGGCGAAACCCTGTCTCTAATAAAAAAATACAAAAATTAGCTGAGCGTGGTGGTGGGTGCCTGTAAGCTACTTGGGAGGCTAAGACATGAGAATCACTTGAACCCAGGAGGCGGAGGTTGCAGTGAGCTGAGATTGTGCCACTGTACTCCAGCCTGAGCGACAGAGCAAGACTCCATCTCAAAAAAGAATAATAATAATAATAATAATAATAAATAAAATAAAAGAGCAGAAGCCGGGTGTGATGGCTCACGCCTGTAATCCTAACACTTTGGGAGGTCAAGGCAGGAGGACTGCTTGAGCTCAGGAGTTCAAGAGCAACCTGGGCAACATAGTGAGACCTCGTCTTTACAAAAAATTTAAAAACTTAGCAGAGTGTGGTGGCATGCACCTGTAGTCCCAGCTACTTGGGTGGCTGAGGTGGGAGGATCATTTAAGCTCTGCAGGTCAAGTTGCAGTGAGCTGTGATCATGCCACTGCACTCCAGTCAGGGCAACAGTGAAACCCTGTCTCAAAAATAAGTAAATAAAAATAAAAAATAAACAGCAGCAAGTTTGAAAAGGAGTCTATAAAAATGTTAAATGTTAAAAAGTAATATATAATGCCAAAAAATGGAATTCGTGGCTGCTGCTGGCTACCCACAGTGAGTGCCACCTCACCCCTGGAACCTTCGATGCCTCTGTTTCCCCTTGGAGGACTGTGTGGCAGGTGGAGGTTCCCCGGGTCCTGGTGGGGCAGTGAGTAGTGTGCCTGCGGGAGCTGTCATGAATATTTCAGGAGCTGTCTTCTTCCATGTGAATTTTGTCATGCTTCAGTAAAATTATTCTGGGGATTTGCTTGGAAGGCATTACTTTTACCGAGATGGCTGGAGCCATGTGGATGGGCATAAATGGCTAAGGTCCAGCAACCATCAATGTCAAGTATCCATACACCTGGCCTGAGTTGATCCTTGTGCCCTTCGGAGCTTGGGATATGAGACTGAAAATGACAACTCAGAATATTCCTCAGAGAGAACTACCCTGTGATGTGGAAGTAACTCAGGATTAGAAAACATCGTATGTTCTCATTCATAAATGGGAGCTAAGCTATGAGGATGCAAAGACATAAGAATGATACAATGGACAATGGGGATTGGTGGGGGAAACGGTGGAAGGAGGATGAGGGATAAAAGACTACAAATTGGATACACTGTATACTGCTCCGGTGATGGGTCTACCAAAATCTCAGAAATCACCACTAAAGAACTTATTAATGTAACCAAACACCACCTGTTCCCCCACAAACCTATGGAAATAAATAAAAACAAAAAATAATAATGCCAGCCAGGCACGGTGGCTCACGCCCATAATCCCAGCACTTTGGGAGGCTGAGGCAAGCGAATCACGAGGTCAGGAGTTCGAGACCAGCCTGACCAACATGGTGAAACCCCGTCTCTACTAAAAATACAAAAAATTAACTGGGCATGGTACAGGGTGCCTGTAATCCCAGCTACTTGGGAGGCTGAGTCAGGAGAATCACTTGAACCCAGGAGGCAAAGCTTGCAGTGAGCCGAGATCATGCCACTGTACTCCAGCCTGGGTGACAGTGTGAGACTCCATCTCAAAAATAATAATAATAATAATAATAATAATAATGCCAAAAAAGTAGATAATCTAGATGAAATGGACAATTCCAAGAAAGACACAAACTACCAAACCTGACTTAAGAAGAAACAGAGTATCTGAGTACACCTATAACAAGTAAAGGGATTGAATTAGTAATCAAAATCTTCCCTCAAAGAAAAAAACAGAACCAGATAGCTTGACTGGTAGATTCTACCTAATGTTTAATAATTAACACCAATCCTTCACAAATTTTTCCAAAAACACAGGAGAGGAAGGAACACTTCCCAACTCATTCTGTGAGGCCAGTATTACTAATACAAAAGCAGACGAAGGCATCACAAGGAAAGAAAAACATAGGCCAACATTCCTTATTAGTGTAAATAAAAAAACCCTCAACAAAATAATTTTAAACTGAATCCAGCAGCATATAAAAGGGATTATACACCATGACAAACAGATGTATCTCAGGAATTCAGAAAATTAATGTTATACACCATACCAGTAAAATAAAGTACATAAAACCACATGATCACTTCAATCAATGCAGAAAAATCATTTGACAAAGCCCAACACGCTGTCATGATAAAACATTCAACAAACTAGGAATAAAAGAGAATGTCCTCAACTTGATAAAGGACATCCATGAAAAACCCACAGCTGACATCATACTTTAATGGTAACTGAAAGCTTTCTTCCTAAGATCAGCCAGGATGTCTGTTCTTACCACTTATATTCAACATTTTATAGAAGGTTTTAGCCAGGGCAATTAGGCAAGAAAAAGAAATAAAAGGCATCTACATGGTAAAGAAATAAGTAAAGCTATCTTTATTTATAGATGATAAATTTGTATAGATAAAATCCTTGGAAATCTACAAAAACACTACTAAACAAGTTTAGCAAGGTTGCAGCTTACAAGATCAACATGCAAAAATTATGTTTTTATATACTAGCACTGAACAACCAAAAATGAAATTAGAAAATAATTCCATTTACAATCGTATTCTAAAAAATAAAATACCAGGAATATATTTAACAAAAGAAGTATAAGACACTCATTGAAAGCTACAAAACAATGTTGAAAGCAACTAAATAAATGGAAACACATCTCGTGTTCACGGATTAGATGACTTAATATTGTTAAGATAGTAGTACTTTCTGAATTGATCTACAGATTAAATGCAATCTCTATTAAAATTCCAGCTGACTTTTTTTTTTTTTTTGCAGAAATTGACAAGCCAATCCTCAAATTCAAATGGAAATACAAGGGGCCCAGAACAGCCAAAACAATCTTGCAAATAACAAAGTTGGTGGATTCACACTTCTCAATTTTCTAAGCTTCCTACAAAGCTACAGTAATCAAGACTGTGTAGTACTGACATAACAATGGTGGACATGTAGATCAGTGGAATAGAACTGAGTCTAGAACATACATTTATGGGCAACTAATTTTTGACAAGGGTGTCCAGACAATAACACAATGGGGAAAGAACAGTCTCCCCCACAAATGGTGCTGAGACAAGTGAACATCCAAATGCAAAAGAATGAAGTTAGACCCTAACCTCATACCATATACAAAAATTAACCAGAATAGATCAAAGACCTAAATGGAAAAGCTAAAAGTACAAAACTGTTTTAAGTAAACATAGGCATAAATCTTCATGACCTTGGTGTCTTAGATATGATTCCAAAAGCACAGCGACAAAAGAAAAGATAAAGTGGAAATCACACAAATTAAAGATGTTTGATTTCCAGAATACCCTAAAAGAGAACCCAGAGAATGAGAGAAAACTTCTGCAAATCATGTCTGATAAGAGTCTAGTATTCCAGTATATACAGAAACCTCTAAAAGCATAACAGTTTAAAGAGAACCCAATTTTAAAATGGGCAAAGGACGTGATTAGTTTTCCAAAGAATATGTAAAAATAACTGATAAGCATACAAAAATTGCTCAAGATTATTACCTATCATGGAAATGCAAATGATTAGCTGCCATGGGAATGCAAATGAAAACAATAATACCAGTTCACAGCCACTAGGATAGGTATAATTTAAAAAAAAAACAGATAACATGTTGAGAATATGGAGAAATTGGAAATTTTGTACATGCTGGTGGCAATGTAAAATGGTACAGTCATTTTGGAAAAGAGTCTGACAGTTCCTGAAAAGGTTACTATATGACCCAGTAATTCCACTCCTAGGTATATAATACAAGAGACTTGAAAATGTATGTTCCCACAAAAAATTTATATATAAATGTTCATAGCAGATTTATTCATAATAGCCAAAAAGCCGAAATAACCCAAAAGCCTATCATCTGATGACTGGGTAAACAAAATACAGTATATCTATATGTAGGGGAAAATAGGTAACATAGCAGGCCTGACTGCTATACCTTGAAAGATTTATTTATAAACTTGGCCCTTGGCTGATATCTGGAAACATGGATTTGGGCGCTGTTCTTAGCATTCTCTAAATGTAAAGGTGGCTCACTATGTCTAAACTGTTTATACAAGCAATAGTTTAGGCTGAACACAGACTTTCCTCCTGGGAGTCTGGAATTCGAGTACACGTGGGCAGGAGTGCCTACGTGACCAATTCCCAATTTAAAAAACCTGGGCATTGAGCTTCTGATGAGTGTCCCTTGTTGGCAACATTTCAGAAGCATTGTCACAACTCATCACTGGGGAAATTAGGCATGTCCTCTGTGCTCCCACCGGGAGAAGACCCTTAGAAACTTATGCCTTGATTTTCATGAACTTTGCCCCACGCGGCTTTTCCGTTTCCTTTCTCTGTAGTAAATCATAGCCTTTAGTATGACTATATGCTGAGTACTGTGAGTCCTCTCAGCAAATCATCAAACCTGAGGATAATCCTATGACCCCTGATTTATCATATAATAAAATATACAGCCATAAAGGGAATAAAGTATTGATACGTGTCACAACATAGATGAACTGTGAAAATACCATGTCGAGTTTAGAAAGCCACACGTAAAAGGCCATATATTGTATGATTCCATTTATATGAAATGACCAGAATAGGCAAATCCTTAAAGACAGAAAGTAGGTTGTTCACCAGGGGCTGGCTGAAGGAGGAAATAGGGGTGGCTGCTAATGGCTATGGGGCTTCTTTCTGGGATGATGAAGATACTCTGGAATTAGTGATGTTGGTGGCACAACATTGTGAATATATTAAAACCACTGACTCATACACTTTAGAATGGTCAATTTTATAGTATGTGAAAATTATATCCATTAAAAAAAGAGTAGATGGGAGGAAAGGAATTGGCAAGAGTGTGATAGATAATTCTTGAGGAACTTTGATGTGAAAAGGAGCAGAGCATTAGGGTATTAGCTGGTGGAGTATTAGCTGAAAGTGAAGGCAGGTCAGGAAAGAGTCATTTTTTAGGCGGGGGAGAAAATACCATGTTTAGATGAGGAGATCTAAGACAGAAGAAATTTTCTGTGGAAAGATGAAAACTGCTGGAACAATGTCCCTGACTAGGTGAAAAGGAATAGGATGAGATCTGGTGGACAAATAGAGGATTTGATTTTAGAAGCACTGACAGTTCATCAGTAATAACAGGGAGGAAAATAAAGCATATAGGTACAGATGCAAGTATGTGAACAGATATGGAAGAAGTTTGTAAAAGTTCTCACTGCTTTGACTTTCTCAGTGAAACAGAAAGCAGGTCATCAAAAGTGAGAATGAAGAGGAATGGCTGAAGGTTCAGGAAAGAGGAAGTATAAAATAATACTCCAAGAAAGTGGGAACTCAAATAGGACTAGGGAAATATAGGTGATTGGCCACACGCTATGGCTCATACCTGTAATCTCAGCCATCTTTTGGGAGGCTGAGGTGGGAGGACTGCTTAAGCCCAGGAATTCTAGACTAGTCTGGGCAACACAGCAAGACCCCATCTCTATAAAAAATAGAAAAATTAGCCAGGTGTGGTGGCATGCACCTGTAGTCCCAGCTACTCAGGAGGATCACTTGAGTCCAGGCATTCAAGGTTACAGTGAGCTATGATTGCACCATCACACTCCAGCCTAGGCAACAGAATGAAACATCATCTCTAAAAAAAAAAAAAAAGGAAATATAGGTGATTGCATGTAGTATGACTAACAGCACTAAGTGCCTACTGGTGGTTAGCATGACTGTGTGTTTTCCCAGCCACATTCAGCTGTGTGAATGCAGAAGTGGAGAGGTCACAGTTGAATGTAAGATTTGGGGTTTTGACATACAAATCAAAATCAAAGGGAACAACAGAGTTGAAGCTGTATGCAAAGGGAGTAACACAATGATAGTGAAAGGCATTTAAGCTGAGTAAGGAGGGAAATTAGGACATAAGAGGATAAAAGAAAATTAAAATCTAGGCTGGGCTTGATGGTTCATGCCTGTAATCCCAGCACTTTGGGAAGCTGAGGCAGCTGGATCACTTGAGGTCAGGAGCTCGAGACCAGCCTGGCCAACATGGCGAACCCCTGTTTCTACTAAAAACACAAAATTAGTTTGGCATGGTGGTGGGAGCCTGTAATCCCAGCTACTTGTGAGACTGAGGCACAAGAATTGCTTAAGCCTTGGAGGCAGAGGTTGCAGTGAGCCAAGATCACGCCACTGCCCTCTAGCCTGGGTGACAGAGCAAGCCTCTGTCTCAGAAAAAAAAAAAAGTAGTAAGATTAACTCTACCAGGACCTGCAATTAATGAATTATTAGAGTTGAAGTACTAAAGGGAGTAAGCTAGAAAGACAGGAGGTAGAAGTTAGAGAGTAAGAGTCTTAGAATCAAGATGACGGGGGGCTGTAGTTATTGATAACAGCACTATTTAGGATTTGACATGGCAGTGAGTAGTTGAGGTAGAGTGGATAACAAGATTACTGGAAGACAGGAATTGAAGGCACTGAGAGGCCAAGTTACTGGAAACATCATCTACATAGCAATTGCAATTACTAACACATATACTTAGGAAAATTGACAATAGTAGCTAAAATCTTTATGGAAGGAGGACTGAACTGGCTGTCTGCAGATGACTGTCCTGTGGTATAGACTAGTAAAATGAGATTCAACAATAGGGGAGTAAGAAGGAAGGAAGCAAGGACATTCATGAGTGTTTAAAATGTACAGAAATTTTAGTGTTATTTAGGTATAGTGAGGCCAACAGATCAGGAGACAATTGCCACTGAAAAGATAATTTGTTAGTTATAATTTACAAGAGGAGGGGGCACACCATGCAGGGCCACACAGGGAAGCAACAGGGTTGGTCAGAAGGAGCAAGGGGAAAGCATGGACAAAAGCCTTTATTGGGGTTTTCAAGGGAAGAAATAAGCAAGGCAAGGTAAGCAACTGAACAGGATCAGGGCTGGATTTTTTGAATAATGTTGACTGGCTCTGGCCTACAGGAGTGATCCCTACTTGTCCGGTACTTGGCTATAGGGAGATTAGGGGAAAAGAATGTTATCTCCTGGAATATGAGAACCAGATAGAGAATGTGCATATACGAATGGATATATAGGTGGGTCCATGTACTTAGGATTGGCTGGTTCACAGGCAAGTCATTTACTATCTCTAGGAATTAGCGAAACTGGGAGGGGCAGTCTTTTCCCCCAACCCCATCAGCAAGACCCCAGATACCAGAAAGAAAATACAACAAGGAAGACACCTATTCCAACCACTTTCAATCCCTGTAGTATAAGGGATGTGGGAGAGACAATGGCTACCGCCAGAGAAAGCTTGCAGAGGAAATGATATCCTTTGTTCTGTGCTGTTTTATGTATTTACCTGACTGAGACTTTATCCTGGTATCTCCCAGCTCTTGATGTTAAACTAAACATCCAAAGGTCCTCCCTCTTTTCTTTACCTCTCACATGCACACACACTCTCACAACAATAACCAGGTTAGTCTTCTTGGGAAATCAAGGATTTTTATGATCCTGAATTGAATTTTAATCATGAGGTCATAAAGCAAGCACAACTTTCCACTGACAATCATTTGAGCCATATCTGAAGTCACTGCATATAAAACAACTTTTCAAAGGCTGTATTTCACACTCTAACTCAAGTGCACAAAGTACACACCAAAGGGCTACAATAAGTAGTAACATAAAAGACTATTTCAAAATCTTTATCCATTACTTAAAAAGAAAGGATGTGAACTGAAGAGACTTACAAGGACTGAATTTCACAAAGCAAAAATTCAAGAAATTATTTTATGGGAATTTTCACTAGAAGAAATTTTCATGTCAACATTTTCCATTGTACTCCCTTCCTTTTGCCTTCTTTTCATACAGACAAATGTCAAAACAATCTGCTTTGAAAGCAAAAAAAGGGTACGTCACAAGTGCTTTCTATATGCAAGACACTACATGAGGCACCAATGGAGATGTGCACATCAATGAGACAATCTAATCTCAAGGAGCTTACATAATCACAGACACGACTAACCTAATACAAAACAATATGATTAAGTGCTTGAAATAGAGCACTGTGAAGTGCTATGAAGCACAAAGCCAGCTACTCCAACTACTTTCTTTGAAATGAGAAGACTGAGGCTGAAAAAAAAATAAAACAAGATAATGCACAGCAAGAAGGCAGATCTGTCTTACTGCCAAGTCCAGTGCTTCTTCCACTCTCCCATACTGGGTCTAATTCAATCTTTTCCAATCACTTTTAATGATAACAAATAAAGGGTATCATTGATGTAATGTCTCCCTTTCTCTAATGTATAAAAATTTGATCCATGCCAAGGATCTTCTTTTAAACATACATTCAACAGCTGAAGAAATGTATAATTTCATAGCACCTACTATTATGAATAACACAATAATCATGAGATAATAAAGCAAGCTCAACTTTCCAATGACAATCATTTGAGCCATATCTGAAGTCACTACCTATAAAACAATCTCATTCAGTGCTTACCACATGCCCAGGCCACTGTGCTAAGTGCTTTATAACCATCACATTTAACCCTCACAACACCACTATAAGTATTATTAATGTGCCCATTTTTCAGATGAGGAAACTAATGGTAAGTGATTAGTCTAAGTTCATACAGAAGTGGTAGAACTGGCTTCACCACAAAGCTTGTTCTTATAACAACTCTCTATCACCTACTAGGAGAAAAAAGCATACACTTTAAAATTGGTATTTCGGCTGGGTGCAGTGGCTCACACCTGTAACCCTAGCACTCTGGGAGGCCAAGGTGTGCAGATCACCTGAGGTCGGGAGTTTGAGACCAACCTGACCAACATGGAGAAACCCTGTCTCTACTAAAAATACAAAATTAGCCGGGCATGGTGACACATGCCTGTAATCCCAGCTACTCAAGAGGCTGAGGCTGGAGAATTGCTTGAACCTGGGAGGTGAAGGTTGCAGTGAGCCGAAATCATGCCATTGCACTCCAACCTAGGCAATGAGAGCAAGACTCCCGTCTCAAAAAAAAAAAAAAAAAAAAAAAATTGGTATTTCAAACTCAATGATGAGCCTATAACCTGTACTGAAAAATGATAGTGATTTTCTAAGTTGTACTTAAGGTATCTGCTTAAATTATAGTATATTAAGTTCTTTTAATGAACACGGGTAGCCAAGGTTAGGCAATTTTCCATTTATGCTCTCCATAGGAGCTTCACACATGAAACAGAAATAATAAAGAAAAAAGTCATTAAAGAAACTGCTAAAGCACAAAATGAATAAGCCAATCACATAAATACACTTAAAATATAATTATCCAAAGATAATTTTCTATACTAATGTAAATGTCATTTTGATTATAGGCAAAAACCATGTTAGCAAATAACTAAAAGACTGGCATCCAAAAAATTTCTGGGATATAAGGACAGATATCCCAGAAGTTTCTTAGACATATAAAAGATACATAAGGACATAAAAACCCGAAAATCCAACTGACTTCTCATGAAAGTCAAAACAGATAAGTGGCACCGGCATTAAGGTCAGACATACAAACCGGTGGTATAGAACTGAGAAACCAGAAATAAACCCTCACATTTATGGGTGAATTAACTTACACTGCCATAATGAAATACCATAGACTGAGTAGCTTAAACAACAGAAATGTATTTCTCAGTTTTCGGAGGCTAGAAGACCAAGATGAAGTGCCAGTATGTTGGGTTCTGGTGAGGGCTTCCTGGCTTCCAGACACCATTGCCTCACTGTGTCCTTGGATGGCAGGGATAGAGTAAGTATGCACACAAGCTCTCTGGTGCCTCTTCTTTTCTTTTTTTTTTTTTTTGGAGATAGCCTCACTCTGAGGCCCACGCTGGTGCTGTGGCATGATCTCAGCTCACTACTCTGCCTCTGGGCTCAAGTGATCCTCCTACCTCAGCCTTCTGAGTAGCCAGGACTATTAGCTGCACACCACCACATCCAGCTAATTTTTTGTATTTTTGGTAAAGACTGGGTTTTGCCATGTTGCCCAGACTGGTCTCAAACCCCTGGACTCAAGCGATCCACCTGCCTCAGCCCCCCAAAGTGCTGGGACTACAGGTATGAGTCACTGTACCCGCCCTAAGTCTTCTTATACAGGCACTAATCCTTATGAAGACCCCACCCTCATGAACTCATTTCAACCTAACTCCTGAAGGCCCAGTCTCCACCTACTATCACACTGAGGGTTAAGGCTTCAACATATAAATTTTGGGTGGAGACAATTGCAGTCCACAGCAATGGGCAACTGATTTTCAGTAAGAGTGTCCAGACAATCCGAGGAAAAGAAGGGAGAGGAGGAGGAAAAATTGGTGCTGTGACAACTGCATATCTGCATACAAAAGAATGAAGCTAGATCCCTTCCTTACGCGATACATGGCAATTAACTCAAAATGGATCAAAGACCTATAAATGTAAGAGTTAAAAATATAAAAACATTAAATTCTTAGAAAAAAACATAGGAGTAACCTGGGCATAGTGGCACATGCCTGTAATCTCTGCTACTCGGGAGACTCACTTGAGCCCAGGAGTTAAGAGACCAGCCTAGGAGGCTGAGGCAGGAGAATGGCGACCGGGAGGCGGAGCCTGCAGTGAGCCGAGATTGCGCCACTGCACTCCATCCTGGGCGACAGAGCGAGACTCCGTCTAAAAATAAAAAAAAGAGAGAGAGACCAGCCTACGAAACACAGCAAAACCCTGTCTCAAAAAAATATATACATACACACACACATACACATACACACACACACACAAGTGTATTAGTCCGTTCTCACACTGCCATCAAGAACTACCTGAGACAGCGTAATTTATAATGAAAAGAGGTTTAATTGACTCCCAGTTCCCCAGGCTGTACAGGAAGGCATGGAAGCATAGCTGGGGAGGCCTCATGAAACTTAACAATCAAGGCAGAAGGCGAAGAAGAAAGCAGCATGTCTTACATGGCCGGAGAAGGAGGAAGAGCTCTAGAGAACAAGGAGGAGGTGCTACACACTTGTAAACAACCAGATCTCCTGAGAACTCACCATCATGAGAACAGCCAGGGGGAAATCCACCCCCATGATCCAATCACCTCCCACTAGGCCCCTCCTCCAACACTGGGGATCACAATTTGACAAGAGATTTGGGTGGAGACACAAATCCAAACCATATTAATGAGTAAATCTTCAAGACCCTAGATTAGGCCAATGGTTTCTTAGCCATCACACCAAAAGCACAGTGACAAAAGAAAAATTACATAAGCTAGACTACATAATAAAAAAAATTTTTTTTGAGATGGAGTCTTGCTCCGTCATCCAGGCTGGAGTGCAGTGGCACAATCTCAGCTCACTGCAACCTCCACCTTCTGGGTTCAGGTGATTCTCCTGCCTCAGCTTCCCAGGTAGCTGGGATTACAGGCATGCGCCACCATGCCCGGCTAATTTTTTCGTATTTTTAATGGAGACAGGGTTGCACCACATTGGCCAGGCTGGTCTCAAACTCCTGATCTCAGGTGATCTGCCCACCTCGGCCTCCTAAAGTGCTGGGATCACAGGTGTGAGCCATCGCACCTGGCCTGACTACATAAGAATTTAAAACTTTTGTGTCATAAATGATACCATCATAAAAGTGAAAAGACAACCCAGAGAATGGGAGAAAATATTTATAAATCATATTTGTGATAAGAGTCTAATATTACAGAATATATAAAGAACACTTAGAAGTCAATAATATAAAGACAGCCCAATTTCAAAATGGGCAAAGGATGTAGATAGTTCTCCAAAGATATAAAAATGGCAAATAAGCACACAACAATATGCTCAACATCGTTAGTCATCAGGGAAATACAAATGAAAACTATAATGAGATACCAGTTCACATCCACAAGGAGGGTAATAATAAAAAAATACAGAAGATAACAACAAACGTGCCAAGGATGTGGAGAAACTGAAGCCCTCGTACATTGCTAGTGGGAATGTAAAATATTATAACCAGTTTGGAAAACAGTTCAGCAGTTCCTCATAAGGTTAAACATAGTTACCATATATATAATCCAGCAATTCCACTCCTAGGTATATACTCAAGAAAAATAACACAGGTTCACAGAAAAATTTGTATATACGTATTATAGCAGCATTATTCATCATAGCCAAAAAGTATTAATAGAAACAATTTAAATGGCAACGAATGGATTAACAAAATATGGAATAGCCATACAATGAAATAATATGCAACAACAGAAAGAAATAAAGTACAGAATGAAGATTAATTTAAACTAGTTTCTCCCATTATTTAGTTGATGACAATTCTGAGTTCAAACATGAGTCCCCAAAATTACTAAAAAGTCAAATTGATGTTCTGTTCTCAAAAAACAATTTGACCAAATACAAGTTACTATGGTCTGAATGTTTGTGTCCCCCCATCCCCAAAATTCATATGATGAAACTTAATCCCCAATGTGGTGGTATGAAGAGGTGGGACATTTGAGAGATGATTAGGTCATGAGGGCTCCATCCTCATGAATGAGATTAGTGCTCTTATAAAAAAGACCCAAGAAAGTTTGTTTATCTCTTTTGCCATGTGAGGGCACAGAGAAGACGCTATCTTCAAGGAACTAACCCTCACCAGGCACTGAATCTGCTGGCACCTTGATCTTGGACTTCCCAGGCTCCCGAACTGTGATCAATACACTTCTATGGTTCACCAATTACCCAGCCTAAGGTATTTTGTTATAGCAGCCCAAATGGACTAAGACATAAGCCATGAGAATAAAAACAGTTATGACGTTATATTTTTATAAATATACATACTTTAAAGTTTCACATACCAACAATACAGAGTGAGTATGTAGCAACGGTTCTCAAGAGGGGGCAATTAGGACCTCCAGAGGACATCTGGCAATGTCTGGAGACATTTCGGTCACAACTAAACATCCTAAAATGCACAGCATTGTCCCCACAACAAATAATTATACAACCTGAAATGCCAGTAGTGCCACTACTGAGAAACCCTGGAATAGAATAATTCATTTAAATTACTGGAGAGCACACCATTTCCCTTTTCTCAGGATCAGTCTTAGGTTAATGCTTAGCCTCTACCAGTACTAAGCTAATATTGTACTACCAGTACTAAGCTAATATTAGTACTACAGGTACTAATATTAACACTTAGCCTCTGTCAACACTAATTACTAAGATAATTTGGAATTTAAGTGAATGGATTTTTCTTATCAGGTTACAAAATACATATGAAAATATATTAAATAAAAACATACATGTTAAAAATAAGCAATTACATATTAGACTTACATGGATAAAGAAAGCACTTACTGTAAAAACGTTCTAAATTCTAAAGCTTCAACATTCTCCACAGCAATAGGCTCCTGATTTGTTAAACTATTTGATGTCTGTCCAATAGTATGAAAATAGAAGTCAGGAACTCTTGCTAAAAGGACTGCTTTGTGTGCTTTGAACAAAGTACAACCCACAGAGAAGGTAACATCTGTATGGAATTCTTCCCTTAGAAGCCTATAGGGAATAAAAAGGAATCATAGTTTAATTAGTGATGCTAAAAAACGTATACATATTTTTACAAAGTAGGTTTAAAATAACACATAAGCTAAAAAATACAGAGGCAACATAAAGTTAATACAAAAATGAGTTTGTTCTCAGTTCATTCCAAAAAACATTGTTTAACATTGGCTTAAAGCCTAATTTTCTAAAATTCATAGTGAAAACAAAGACAATTTCACTAAAAGAGTAAGACTACTGTTTCAAAATATTTTCTTATGAATTCCTTCTGATAATAAAAAAATATTTTCTGCTACTTATGCTGATTTTCCTTTAGATGTACTATCTTCTTTAGATTTATTTTTAAAATGCAAAGTTGACATGATCATTAATTATTTTAAATAATCAATTTTTAAAAAATGTTACTTAAATTGAAGCAAAAAAAAAGTTAATAGTTAATGACAGCAACAAACCACACATATCAGTAGAAAATTCAGGTTAGAAACTGGTACTTAGTTCTGGCTAATGTTAATTAACAAGTCTGAAATCCAGGTGTGGCTGTCAAAAATGTGACATTTACTCTCTTTTCCAGTCTCCCACTCCCACAAATAGAATTATGCTCTAATCTATCATTAAAATGATGGATTCGTGATCCTTTCAAATCCGTTTGCTAATGTACAGATATAGTTCTTGTAAAGCCCACTGATTACATGTATACGTGAGTGATAGAAGAATAGAAATCAACATAATAGAAAATGTCATAATATAATCTTTTGCCTCTTTGCAGTAACTATTTTACTCTCTAAATATTAAATAAAACTTCATATCACTATAGCAATATCATCAGCAAGGTATGCATTCTCAGAGGACTTCTGTATTACAGGATATATAAAACTGGCAATAATACCAGTACACTACAGGAGGTACAAGTAACCGATAAAGATACACATTACAGTGAAAGCTTGGAAAGCAGCCAATGACATTCATACTCCCTCAGGACCAAGTTAATGGCTCCTTCCTCTAATCCCATCACATTCAGTACATACCTTTATTATAGCATTTCTGTCATTGCATCATTATTATTTTTACATGTCTTTCTCCCCACTAGACAATGAACTCCCCACGGGCAAAAACTGTATCTTCAGTATACAGCAAGAGTTCAGTATCTGCTTATTAAATGATCCTATTTTACCCTAGACAAAACAAATGCTTCAGAGCACAAAAGCTTTCAGAACCTTGAAAATAATGGCCAAATAGATGCATCTTAGTTTGGTCAGTATTTTCAATAAATTATTTTCATAAGTAATTTTTAAAGTTACACAAAAATGTGTTGGACTCTCAAACTTTAATTGAAATAGAAACTCTACAAACACTCAATTTGTTCTTTTCTCCCACCCTCCTTCCCCCCATCCCACCCCTCAAGTGAATAAGGAAGCACTGCAGCTGGTAGCCATACAACCATCAGGAGGGAACCCACCTTGTTGCTAACAGATGCTCATGAGTACTTGCTAAATGGAAAAAAAAAGTGTGTATAAAATTGTTAATGTGAAAATATAGTGCTTTTTATTTGATAGAACCACTTTTATCAGTTTCAAGTATATTTTGTTATGTTACAAATCTGAAAATCTGACTTAGACTGGCTTAAACATTAAGGAGTTTATTGGCCCATCAAATAGTAAAGTCCAGAGGAAGGACAGACTGGAGCAGTCTCAATGATGTCAAGGCCCAGCTTCTTTCCATCTCATATCTTTGCCCACTACTGTATTCACCTATCTTAGTCCATTTGTGCTGCTATAACAGGATAGGTAATTTATAATGAACAGACATTTATTGGTTCACAGTTCCATAGGCAGGGAAGTCCAACATCAAGGTGCTGGCATCTGCAAGGGCCTTCTTGCTAAGTCATCACATGTAGAAGGATAGAGGATAAAAGGGAGCAAGAAGGAGCCAAACTCATCCTTTTATAACACTACCACTCGCACCCATGAGGGTGGAGCCCTCTTGGCTTAATCATTTCTTAAGGGTCACACCTCTTAATACTGCCACAATGGCAATTAAATTTCCTTTTTTTTTTTTTGAGACAGAGTCTTGCCCTGTTGCCCAGGCTGGAGTGCAGTGGTACCATCTCAGCTCACTGCAACCAGCACCTCCCGAGCTCAAGGGATCCTCCCACCTCAGCCTCCCAAGTAGCTGGGACCACAGGCAGGCATCACCACACCCAGATAATTTTTGTATCTTTTGTAGAGACAGGATTTTGCCATGTTCCCCTGGCTGGTCTCAAACTCCTGAGTGTTGGGGAAAAGCTGAGTGTTGGGAAAAACGCTGAGGCAGGGCTTGCACGTCTGACATAATGTAAAAGATTTTGGAACATGTCTGCGGTCCAGGGTCTAAAACCCCTTGTGGCCTTTGGAACACCAAGCTCTGTGCCAAAGGGTGGAAGGCTGCCCTGCCGCACCACAATCTAAGCCCAGGGCATTAAACCCCTCGTGGCTTGGATGGAATCCGGGACTCAGGGCATAAAACCCCTTGTGGTCTCTGGCTCCTTGCTTCTAGCACTCCCAGGCTCATAGATCAATTGTATCTTAAACCAGAAGAACATGTTTCCCACTATCTCAAGTAGCAGAACATGTTCCATATGCTTCAAAGAAAATGCTAAACCATCACAGCTGTAGATCATGTGCTTGATACACCACTTTCTTTCAACCCCCACATCCTCACTACCTGCTTCTTTGTTTGATCACCAATAAACAGCGTGGGCTTCCAGAGCTCAGGGCCCTCACAGCCTCCATACTAGCATTGGCCCCCTGGTCCCACTTTATGTCGTTTCATTCCTTTGACTCTGCCGAACTTCGTAGCCCCAAAGGCCTGGTGTTGGGTCTGATCACCCCAACACTGAGCTCAAGCAATCCATCCCCCTCAGCCTTCCAAAGTGCTGGGATTACAGGAATAAGCCACCTGCCTAGCCTGTAAATTATTATTATTTAGACAGAGTCTCACTCTGTTACCCAGGCTGGAGTGCAGTGGCGTGATCTTGGCTCACTGCAACCTCTACCTCCTGGGTTCAAGCAATTCTCCTGCCTCAGCCTCCTGAGTAGCTGGGAGTACAGGTGTGCACCTCTACCTCCTAGGTTCAAGCGATTCTCCTGCCTCAGCCTCCTGAGTAGCTGGGAGTACAGGTGCGCACCACCATGCCAGGCTAGTTTTTGTATTTTTAGTAGAGATGGGGTTTCACTATGTTGGCCAGGCTGGTCTCAAACTCCTGACCTCAAGTGATCTGCTCGCCTTGGCCTCCCAAAGTGCTAGGATTACAGGCATAAGCCACTGTGCCCAGCCAGGCCTGTAAAATTCAACATGAGTTTTGAGAGGACAAACATTCAAACCATAGCATAACTTATCTAAAGCAATTTACACTGCTGATAAAACCCAGTTGGCACTAAACATTTATTGAGCACATACTATGTACTAAGCACTGGGAACATAAAGATGACTAAAACATAATACCTATCCTCAGGGAGTTTATAGTATAGTAGGGAAGCCAGGTCTGAAAATTAAAGTGTGTGATATATTTAATAGCATAAGTAAATTTTGTTCAGGGACAGACAAAAGAGGAGACCTCATAGAGGGCATGAAAACCCAATGGGATTTTAAAGACTGAGTAAGAGCTGGTTAGGGAACTAACGCAAGGTAAGTAAGTGCCTGGCTCCATGTTCCTTACAAAGACATGTGTGAGTGTGCAACTATACGTTGGTCAGCACAGAGTACTGAGAGGGTGCGAAGTGGCAGATGAAGCTGCAGAGATAAAGATGAATAAGAGGCAAAGAGCTTAACTGTACCCTACAGTGAAAGAGGAGTCATAAAATTGTGTGTGCTGAACCTCTATTAACCTCAGTAGGGAAGGTACCAGGCTCCAGAGGCTGAAGAGACCCAGAGCCAGCAAACAAGATATGGGCTTTTATTAGGGGCTTACATACAGGGGAGAGAGTCCAGTGGTGGCAGGCTGGACAAGATATCCACCTTACCTACAGTCCAGTGGTGGTGGACTGAGCAGGAAAACTGCAAACCCTTGCAAACAGCATGGAAGTTTATACAGCATTTTCACTTAACCCCCTTCCTTTAATGTCCTCCACCTGGCAACCTTCATACAACCCTAACCCAGGGCTTCAATCCCCTTTACAGCCTGTGTTCCACAGTATGGGCCCAGGAGCTCAGATGTTCCTCACAGACAAGGAACGAATCTCTGGGATGGCGACTCCCAGATTCCCTAGCTCGCAACACACGCAGGTACATCCACCATACAGGGTCATTTTAAGTGTATGCCTACATTATTGCTATCAGGTGTGTTTGCCCTGCAAATGGTTTGAAACAATGGCAAATTTATTTTTCAAAATATATAAATTTGTGTAGAAGAGGAGTTAGATGAAAATGAGAATGAAGATGAGAAAACTACTGCACAGATGAATGAAGCCAGGAGAGGATCAATGGTGATAAAGATGGGATAAAATTAAAATATATTTACGTAATAAAATTGGCACGAGTTGGTAAAATTGGCAGGGAAGGAATAACTTGGCTCTTTCTCATATTTGGATAACTAGGTGCTAGTGATACTACCAATCTGCTAGTCAAACTCCCCTCCTCTACTCCAGACATATTTCCAGTTGTTTCCTGGATATAGCTTGCTGGACATTCATTATACACCTCCCTTTCAGGCAAGATCAGGCTTGTTTAGGGTGGTATGGTAGTAGCCTACATGTTTCCCTTTCAAATGTCCTAAGATTTGGGGCCATTTTCAATGCTTCCTTTTCCCTGTTCCCCAGCATGTCATCAGTCACCAAGCCTATCAATTGTTCCATTTCCACTGCCATTATGTATCCCTGGACTATAAAATCTCCCAGCTGGTCTCCTTGTTTCCAATTTTCCTTTCCTTAAATTCCAGATTCAAAATGTGTTAATTCCCTATTTTAAAAGCACTGATGGTTCTCCACTCCGTCTAGATACATCACAAACATTTCACTGGAGAAAGAAAGCCCCTGTGATCCAGTCTTAGTCTACCCATTCACCCTTACCTACTGTCACTTTGATTGCCTGCCATGCAATCTCCTTCCGAATAAAGCTACCAAATTTATTTATTACTTATATGTGGCCCTGGTTTGTACCACATGCCCCTACATCCTAATCACATCTGAATGGACAATGGGCTAAACCAAGGTTAGCCACTGGCCAATGCAGTAATCAAGCAGGAGAACTTGAGCAAAGATGTTCTATAATAAACATGAACCAACTGATGGCACTGAAGAGCATTCTTAAGCAAATCTATGGAAGAAAAAGAGATAGGTAAGGAGAAAAGAGGAGATGAAGGTACAAAGTTAACTGGAAGATCAGTTTACTGTAGAGCAGGCAGACTGCTTGGGTTCATACTCTGGTTATGTGACCCTGGGCAAGTCATTTGAAAATCTCTGGAGCCAGATTGCCAAGGTTCTTATTCTGACTCCATCACTTTTTTTTTTTTTTTTTTTTTTGAGACAGAGTCTTGCTCTGATGCCCAGACTGGAGGGCAGTGGCTTGATCTCAGCTCACTGCAATCTCCACCTCCCCGGTTCAAACAATTCTCCTGCCTCAGCCTCCCAAGTAGCTGGGACTATAGGCGCCACCATCGTTTCTTTTTTAACATTCAGTTTCCTCTTGTGTTAAATGAGAATAACAAGACTTACCTCACAGGATTCATGAGAGAAGTAAGTAAAACATTTCATGTAAGCCCAGTGTATAGCAAATAGTAGGATGGCAATAAGTATTAGTTTTTTTTTTTACCACTGCCCTGAAAAACAGTCCATTTGTCAATGTGGTCTTATTGTATGACTGTTATCATATCCCAAACAACTTTCCAGTTCTACATTGGAGCTGGCTTTTTGACAGCTAAAACTGTCTCCAACTTTTCCTCACTTCTCTACATATCTTGTCACGTCAGGTAACCTAGGAGTGTCTCTGTTCCTTCCTATTTGGCAGAGTCTAATACGACTTGCTTTCTCAAAATCAATCGAGCTCTTTCAAATTTCTGTGCTTCCATAAAAGTTATTCCCCTTGTTTAGATATCCTCTACCTCTCCCTTCCCAATCTTTACCTAATCAATTCTTAACCAATCCCTAAGAGCTCACTCAAATGTCACCCTATAAAGTCTTCCCAACTCACCCCACCACAACTATCACTTTTATTTAGCCATTTCCTCTCTCACTAGAGTGTAAGGACAAACAACAAAGCAATGTTTTATTAACCTTTATTACTTAAGACCTAGTACCGGGCTAGGTATGTGGTCGGTGCTAGATACTTCATTAGTATTTGTAGAATAAATAAATGACATTGCTATGCTTGGAGAAAATTAATTTAGTATAGCATTTAAGGTGGTTGGGTGAGCATTTTGTTTTGTTTTGTTTTTTAAAAAAACCTTGCTACATCTATTTTTCTTTGTTTATAATAAGAATTTGAGAGTTCTGTAGTCCTACCCTCAGTTGTAACTAAGATAAGGATAAATTGTTCACTAGCAATACTTTAACCTCATTTTCTTCATATAAATTAGATGTGTTACCCTAGAAACGTTAACAACTTTAGTATTATTTTTTCCATCTTTTTCATCAGTCCCTCCCTGGTAGAGACAAAGTAGCTTCCCCAGTAGATAGTCCCAAATTAAAGGGATTGTTTTTTTTACTTTGATAAATTCTGTTTATAGCTATCGGAGCCTTAAGTATGGGTGAGTTTTTGACAGAAAGCACTTCAAAATGTAGAATCCTGGCTGGGCGCAGTGGCTCACGCCTGTAATCCCAGCATTTTAGGAGACCGAGGCGGGCGGATCACTTGTGGTCACGAGTTCGTGACTAGCCTGGCCAACATGATGAAATCCCGTCTCTACTAAAAATACAAAAATTAGCCGGGCGTGGTGGCGCGTGCCTGTAATCCCTGCTACTGGGGAGGTGGAGGTTGCAGTGAGCCAAGATGGCGCCACCGCACTCCAGCCTGGGCGACAGAGTGAGACTCCGTCTCAAAAAAAAAAAAAAAAAGTAGAATGCTGCACAACTTTTAATTATTAGTAATTATGTTTACCTCAGTGGTTCTCATAGTCACCCTAGCCAGCAGCATTAGCATCACCTGGGGCCTTGTTAGAAATGGAAAATTTCAGTGATGCCCACTCAAGTTTAAGAATCAATGTCTTGCTGGAAATGTAAATTAGCTAGGTCATATTTCTAAGCTTCAATTTCTTTGTAAGCTGAAATTACCTTAGCTGGATTCCCAATAACCCGAGATGGATATCCATGAGGCTTACAAAGGTTAAATGTCAGGACGACCCTCCATTTGCTTTGGTCCTCACAGGAGCTGAGAGTTGCTGGGAGCTACAGAGAGCTCTGGGTGGAGAGAGGAATCCAGGTCGCAATCAGGAAGCATTTCTGGTAAATTGTTTAAAGAGACCTCAGAAGAGACCTCCCAGACTATAGTATTGTTCTTTCCTCATTTCAAATAATCGTTTTCCTAATTTTATTATTTTTCTTAAAATAGTATAAGCTTATTTTAAAAATTGTGTAAGTTTCAGGACCTGGATCCACCCGACCTTAGTGATTTGAAACAACTAAGCGTGCCTGTGTTGAGATATTTCTAGCAAACTAGTGCTGCACACGACTAAGCTTTTTTTGTTTTCCTTTTGAATCTGGTACATGGTGTCAAGGTGCTCGGGATTGTTTATTCAGGGCGAGCGAAGCCACTTTTCGGAATAGTGGGGAGACTGGCTAACGACCCGCAGTCGCCTGAGGCGAGGAGAACCAAGTGCTGAGGGAGGGGGAGGCAGAGCCGAAAAAAGCCTCAGCTTCGGGGCGGAGGTGGGCGATTTAGTTAGTAACTGAAGCAGCCAGAGTTCCCGCCTCCTCCTACCTGAGCAAATCCTGGCTGAGCTGCTCCGACACCGTCGCCTTCAGCCGGCGCCGCTCACACGGCCCCTTCCTTTGCAACCCCTTACTGCAAACTCCAGCGGACCCCAGAAGTACCATGGGGGCCGCACTGCCTTCCCCACAGCGAGCCATGTCTCACAGAGGTACGACGCCCTGGAGGCCCAGTACTTGGCCTCACTTGCCCCGCCCAGGAGGAAGAAGGGGGCGTTTCCGACCGAACGCTCGGCTCCTACCCAAATCCGCCCCCTAGGGTGAAAGGTTGACGCCTCTCGTCGGTTTGTAGACAGTCTCCCAGAGAAGCCGGACCGCGGTGGGGAGCCTCAGAAGCCCAGAACCGAGCCGGCTCTTGACCCAGGAAGAGCGTGCGCAGGCGTACTCGCTCTGTTTACTTCTGCCGGCGGGCACCCCGCCTCCCATGGCTCAGGCGCGGACCATCCCGCGGGGCAAACCAATCCTCAGGCTCCTTATCCCCTCCCCTCTTCTTTCCCTTCCGGTTGGTGTTCATTCATTTCAATGTTTTACTGGGGCTCGAGTTCAAATCAGCACATGCAACCTTTCTATGCTGTGTCTTCCTGACAGGTCTACACTTTTTTCCAATGAAAGACTGGGCGAGTCACACCCCCTCACTTACCTGGCTTCTTAACCCTGAGGTATAAATGTTTGGGGCAAGAAAAATTGGCGATGGGAGGAGTAGGGGAAGAACTTCATAAACTGCCAGTCAGAACAATTCTGAGTTCAATATAAGAGATACTTACAGCATCTAGAAGGCCCCATCCCCTTCTTATCCAAGGAGTGACTCATACAAGCTTTTGGACTTGATCGGAGAAAGCACAGGGCTTTGCATATAAAGCCCTAACATTTATGACCAAGAAGGGAGAAATAGGTAAGGGGCAAAGTCTTTGAGCAGTGAAGTGATGGATGGATGAAATATAGAATTCTCTTTTGTCCCAAATAAAGTAGCAAACTGATTATCATTTAAGGTTTTGGTATTTTTTATTTGATTACTGCCTCCAAAAGAAGAAAACTCAGTAGTTCCGCTTCGAGCCGGGCAAGTCCCATCTACTTGGGAAGCAGAGGCGGAATGATGGCTTGAGCCCGGGAGGTCGAGGCTGCAGTGAGCTATGATTGCACCACTGCACTCCAGCCTGAACAGCACAGCAAGACCCTGTCTCAAAAACAAAAAAAAATCTGTTTCATTCACAAACTCTACACACAAGGTGAAGAATAGTAATTGCTTGGAAAATACATTGGCCAGGTTGCAGTGGCTCACACCTGTAATCCCAGCACTTTGGGAAGCCAAGGCGGGAGGATCACTTGAGCCCAGGAATTAAAGACCAGCCTGGGCAACATAAGGAGACCCTGTCTCTACCAAAAAAAAAAAAAAAAAAAAAAAAAAAAGGAGGCGGGGAGGGAAATATATGGACTTTGTATTTGTACCATAAGATTGGCCAAGAGGTAACCATTTCTTCAGATAATGCCCCCTCTCAAATATTCAGACATCTTAATTCTGAAAAATATAACTGGATAATTGATTTTTTAAAATTAATTCCCAAATGCTTGGATGGATAATTGACTCTTAATTATTCCTGTAGAAACGAGGGGTGTCAAAGATAACATAATAGTAGCTTATATTTGAATCCTTATTATGTGATAAACGCTACTCTATTTGCACTGTGTGTTTTAACTCAGTTAATCCTTACAACAACCATTTAGCTAGGTACTGTCTTCAGACCTATTTACAGATGAGGAAGCTGAGGCGTACAAAGAATAGGTAAACTTGGCCAAGGTCACACAATGTCATATATCACACTATAATATATGGTGTGTTACACCATAATAATGGTGTATTATAACCCAGGCAGTATTTATATTTTGACTGGCAAATTTAGTCAATTTACATATACTTTTGATAGGAATGTAAATTGGTGCAGCCATTATGGAAAACAGTATGGAGGTTCCTCAAAAACTTAAAAATAGAACTATGACATGACCCCGCAAACCCTCTTCAGGTATATACCCAAAGGAAATGAAATTAGCACCTCATAGAGATATCTGCACTTTCATGTTTGTTGCACCATTATTCACAATAGCTAAGATATGGAAACAACCTAACTGTCCCTAGGATAGATTAATGGATAATGTTGTATATATACAATGGAATATTATTCATTCTTAAAAGAGAAGATCCTGCCATTTGTGACAACATGGATGAAGCTGGAGGACGTTAAGTAAAATTAGCCAGGCACAGAAAGACAAATACTGCCTGACGCCTGTAATTGCAGCACTTTAGGAGGCCAAGGTGGGCGGATCATGAGGTCAGGAGATCGAGACCATCCTGACTAACACGGTGAAACCCCGTCTCTCCTAAAAATACAAAAAAAATTAGCCAGGCATGGTGGTGGGCACCTGTAGTCCCAGCTACTCAGGAAGCTGAGGCAGGAGAATGGTGTGAACCTGGGAGGCGGAGCTTGCAGTGAGCGGAGATTGCCATGCACTCCAGCCTGGGCGACAGAGCCAGACTCTGTCTCAAAAAAAAAAAAAAAAAAAAAGAAAAAAGACAAATACTGCATACTCTCATATGTAGGATCTTTTAAAAAGTACATAAACAGAAAGGTGGTTGGGGGAGATGTAGGTCAAAGGGTACAAAGTTGCATTTATGTAGGATGAGTAAGTATAGAGATCTAATGTACAGCATGAGAACTATAGGTAATAATATTTGTTGTATACTAGAAATTTGCTAAGCGAGTAGATTTTAGGTGTTCATACCACAAAAAAGTAACTAGGTGTGGTGAGAGGGAAAACAGTAACTGTGTGATGATGATATGTGCTTGACTATATCATTTCACTATGTATGTCAAAACATCATGTTGTATACCTAAAATATCCACATGTTAAAAAAAAAAAAATCAAAAAACCACCCAGGTAGTCTAGCACCAGACTCCCTTCAAAGCCCTGCCAGATTTCTACCAGGCCTCTTTATCACCTGATAAAGTAACAACTAGGCTACTCTCTGGTTGGAAATGGGTGACAGAATGATTTCTGGTTCATGTTTTATCTTAAAACAACTTAAGTTAGGCTGGGTTTGGTGGCTCATGCCTGTAATCCCAGCACATTTGAAGGCCGAGTCGGGCAGATCACCTGAGGTCAGGAGTTCGAGACCAGCCTGGCCAACATGGCGAAACCCCGGTTCTACTAAAAATACCAAAATTAGCCAGGTGTGGTGGTGCATGCCTGTGGTCCCAGCTACTTGGGAGGCTGGGGCAGGAGAATCACTTAACTATATCATTTCACTGCAGAGGTTGCAATGAGCCGAGATCGTGCTACTGCACTTCAGCCTGGGTGGCAGAGCAAGACTCCGTCTCAAGAAATATATATATAAAAATAAAAAAACTTAAGGTAGCTTAGGCGGCTATGTGAAATGATTAAAGAATGAGTAAATACTCCCTTAAAAAACAAAACATGGCTGGGCATGGCAGCTCATGCCTGTAATTCCAACACTGGGAGGTTGAGGTGGGAGGATTGCTTGAAGCCAGGAGTTTGAGGCTGCAGTAAGTTATGATCACATCGCAGCACTGCACTACTTAGCCTGGGCAATAGAACAAGACTGTCTCTAAAAAAAAAAAAAAAAAAAAAAAAAAAAAAAAATTCATGTCATTGATGCTTCACATTCTACCATTAGATAATTTAACTTAAAGCATTATTTTTATTTTAATTCATCTCTATAGTCATTTATCCCTTAATGTGAGTGAGGTTTTCAGATGTTCTTCCTGAAATAATTTTTGATCAGGAGGAAAAGAGAGTTTAAGGAACTAGCAGTGGGAGCTGTGAAGGTAAACGTGGCTAAACTCCTAATTTGGTTTAGGGTCATCTTTAACTGTGATCTTAATGTGAGAAAAGTAAATTTAGGTAAAATTGCCTTGGAAGGAAAAACTTCTTTCAAGAATTCTAATCTCATGAAAGCAAACCCATTTTTGATGCATTATTTCTCGCTCTTTAAAAATGTTTAGGCTGAGCTTGGTGGCTCACACCAGTAATCCCAACATTTTGGGAGTCTGAGGTGGGAGGATTGCTTGAGCCCAGGAGTTCAAGAACAGCCTAGGCAGCATAGCAAGGCCTCGTCTCTACTTACTTACTAAATAAATAAATAAATACATACATAAATAAAATTAAAGCCAGGTGTGGTGGCACATGCCTGTAGTCCTCGCTACTCAGGAGGCTGAGGTGGAAGGATCGCCTAAACCAGGGGTTAGAGGCTGCAGTGAGCCGTGATCGTGCCACTGCACTTCAGCCTGAGTGACAGAGTGAGACCCTGTTTCAAAACAAAAAATGGAAGTTTTAATATGAAAAATTTCAAATCCCAGCTACTCGAGGTTGAGGCAGGAGAATCACTTGAACCCGGCAGGCAGAGTTTGCACTGAGCCGAGATGGCGCCACTGCACTTGAGTCTGGGCAACAGAGGGAGACTCCATCTCAATAAATTATTTTTAAAAAGCAAAAAGATTTTGAGAGAGAGCGAGAGAGCTTGTTATGTTTTCCAGGCTGACCTTGAACTCCTGGGCTCAAGTGATCTTCCTGCCTCAACCTCCTGAGTAGTTGGAACTATAGGCACGTGCCACCATGCCCAGCTGAGTGGTGTTTTTTTGTGTTTGTTTTTGTTTTTTGTTTTTAAGAACTGTATATAAAAATTCGCTGACCATGGTGGTTCACACCTGTAATCCCAGCACTTTGGGAGGCCAAGGTGGGCAGATCACCTGAGGTCCGGAGTTCAAGACCTGCCTGGCCAACATGGTGAAACCCTGTCTCTACTGAAAATACAAAATTAGCTGGGCGTGGTGGTGCAGGCCTGTAATCCCAGCTACTCAGGAGGCTGAGGCAGGAGAATTGCTTGAACCTGGGAGGTGGAGGTCGCAGTGAGCCGATTATCAAGCTACTGCACTCTAGCCTGGGTGACAAGAGCGAAACTGCATCTCAAAAAAAAAAAAGAAAAAAGAACTATATATAAAAATTTAATGGATAAGACAGCTAAATGTAAAAAGTGAAACTACATACTACTAGAAATAAAGTGGGTAAAATTCCTTTATTACCTTGGAAAAAAGAATGAATGTGTATATGTATATGTGTGTATTCCATATATTCCATATACTCAGATCACCCCTTCTTAAACATAAGGTAACATGCATACTATATTTAGTATTCTGCATCTTATTTTTCCTCATTTAACAGTACATCCTAGAGTGTTCTGCCTGCTTCCAGACGAGCGAGGAGACTCGTGGTCTGGTTCTTGGACTTCCCTAACAGCATGGCCCCTAAACGCCAGTCTCCACTCCCACTTCAAAAGAAGAAACCAAGACCACCTCCTGCTCTGGGACCGGAGGAGACATCAGCCTCTGCAGGCTTGCCGAAGAAGGCAGAAAAAGAACAGCAAGAAGCAATTGAACACATTGATGAAGTACAAAATGAAATAGACAGGCTTAATGAACAAGACAGTGAGGAGATTTTGAAAGGAGAACAGAAATATAACAAACTCCACCAACCATTTTTTCAGAAGAGGTCAGAATTGATCGCCAAAATCCCAAATTTTGGGGTAACAACATTTGTCAACCATCCACAAGTGTCTTCACTGCTTGGGGAGGAGAACGAAGAGGCACTGCATTATTTGACTAAAGTTGAAGTGACAGAATTTGAAGATATTAAATCAGGTTACAGAATAGATTTTTATTTTGATGAAAATCCTTACTTTGAAAATAAAGTTTTCTCCAAAGAATTTCATCTGAATGAGAGTGGTGATCCATCTTCAAAGTCCACCAAAATCAATGGAAATCTGGAAAGGATGTGACGAAACGTTCAAGTCAAACACAGAATAAAGCTAGCAGGAAGAGGCAGCATGAGGAACCAGAGAGCTTCTTTACCTGGTTTACTGATCATTCTGATGCGGGTGCTGATGAGTTAGAAGAGGTCATCAAAGATGATATTTGGCCAAACCCATTACAGTATTACTTGGTTCCTGCTATGGATGATGAAGAAGGAGGAGAAGATGATGATGATGATGATGATGATGATGGTGATGAAGGGGAGGAAGAATTAGAAGATATTGATGAAGGGGATGAGGATGAAGGTGAAGAAGATGAAGATGATGATGAAGGGGAGGAAGGAGAGGAGGATGGAGGAGAAGATGACTAATAGAACACTGATGGACTCCAACCTTCCTTTTTTAAAATTTTCTCCAGCCCTGGGAGCAAGTTGCAGTCTTTTTTTTTTTTTTCTCTTGTGCTCAGTCACCCTGTTCTTGAGCTCTCTTTTCTCTACTCCATGGTTCTCAACTTATTTGGGGAGAAATACCTTGAGCAGAATACAATGGGAAAAGAGTCTCTACCCTTTTCTGTTCGAAGTTCATTTTTATCCCTTCCTGTCTGAACAAAAACTGTATGGAATCGACACCACCGAGCTCTGTGGGGATAAAGAAAAACCTGCTCCCTTCGCTCTGCTGGAAGCTGGAGGATGCTAGGCCCCTGTATAGTAGTGCATAGAATTCTAGCTTTTTTCCTCCTTTCTCTGTATATTGGGTTCAGAGAGTACACTGTGTCTCTATGTAGGTCAAAGGGACAATATGGACAGTTAGCATTTACCAACACATATCGGTCTACTTTCTCGTTTAAAAAAAGAAAAAAAAACTTAAAAAAATAGGGTTATAGAAGGTCAGCAAAGCGTGGATTTGAGATGTTTGGGTGGGTTAAGTGGGCATTTTGACAACATGGCTTCTCCTTTGGCATGTTTAATTGTGATATTTGACAGACATCCTTGCAGTTTAAGATGACACTTTTAAAATAAATTCCCTCCTAATGATGACTTGAGCCCTGCCACTCAATGGGAGAATCAGCAGAACCTGTAGGATCTTATTTGGAATTGACATTCTCTATTGTAATTTTGTTCCTGTTTATTTTTAAATTTTCTTTTTGTTTCGCTGGAAAGGGAAGATGATGCTCAGTTTTAAACATTAAAAGTGTACAAGTTGCTTTGTTACAATAAAAGTAAATGTGTACACACACACACACACACACACACACACAAACAGTATATCCTAGAGGTTATGCCATACGAATGCAGGTCTTTGTTATTTCTTTTTATGACGGCAATTCCACTACATTTCTCTCAGCTGCCATTTTAATTTCTTCTTTGAATGATTATTCATATCCTTTGTCCATTTTGCTTTTGGTCTTTTCTCTATTTTTAGATGTTGGAGATATTAGTGTTGTCTGTGATATAATTTGCAAATATATTTTTCCCATTTGTCATTTGTCTTCTGACTTAGCTTGGCTTTTGGTGGGTTTTTTTTTCCCCTGGTGTTTTTGTTTTAATGTAGTCAAATTTATTCCTTCTTTTTGTTCATTTTTTCTGGACTTTGAGTCATAGGTGGAAAGATTATCCTGACTTCCAGATTGTAAAAGAATTCATACGCTTTCCCCTAATAATGTGTGATTTCACTTTTTATACTTAGCTATTTAATTCATTTGGAATTTATCTTGTTACATGGTATGAAGAAAAGATCCAATTGTATATTTTCTTTTTCTCCAAGTGGCTATGTAGTTATCCCAATACCGTTTATTAAAAGTCAGCTTTTCCCCTTGTCATTTTAGATGCCACTTTTATCGTATGCTAAATTGTTTTGTCCCTTAGTTCTATTTCTGGACTTTCTAGTCTATCACATTGTTCAGGCCATCTATTCATGTGCCAATATCACAGTTTTAATTATAGAGGCTTTATATACATTGCTTTAAAAAAAATTTTACTGGCTGGGTGCAGTGGCTCATGCCTGTAATCCCAACTCTTTGGGAGACTGAGGTGGGTGGATCACTTGAGTCCAGGAGTTTGAGACCAGCCTGGGCAACATGGCAAAACCCCGTCTTTATCAAAAATAAGAAAGATTAGCCCTGGGTTGTGGTGCGCACCTGTGGTCCTGGCTACTCAGAAGGGTGAGGCAGGAGGATCACTTGAGCCCAGGAGGTGGAAGTTGCAGTGAGCTGAGATCACACTGCTGCAAACCAGCCTGGGTGACAGAGCAAGATCCTGTCTCAAAGAATAAAAAATAAAAAATAAATTTCTGAATGTTCTATGCCCAAGGGTGAGGGTGCAGTAATTTTTTGCCTTAGTATTGGCCAACTGTTAATCTGTTCAATGTCCTCTCAGTGCTAACAGCAACACAAAGAACTGATAAAGCTGAGAATCCTGCACAAACCTCACTTATACTGTTTCTGGACTCTTCCCTGCATGTATGTAATGGTTAAAAGCATAGACTTTAGAATCATGATATTGAATCCAATTTAAGTTGTTTATTAGTTGTGTGACCTAGCCTACTGGTCTAATAGTCTAAGTCTATTGAGCTTTAGTCTATTGTGATGATCCATGAAGCTCTCCAAGCCTCAGTTTCCCTATAATGGGGATAAGGGTACCTCATGTGGTGGTTAGAAAGACTAAATGAGATAAACCATGTAAAATTCTGCTATGTTGTGCATTATTAGCTTATGACTTATCATCACAAAGTAGTTTTGAAGGTTACTCTTTAGAGTTTTACCTTTCCCCTCACACTGCCTTCCATTCAAATAATCAATGTCATTTTGCTGTTAGAGTTTGTTTCCTCCTAGCAGTTAAGTTTTACTAGCTCCAGTGGATGTGGTGGGTTTACAAAGGTGATAGTGATGATGACCACTGAAGGTCTTCATGTACAGGGAAGTTGTGATTTTGATTTCTTCCTGCCATCATATTTAAGAATAGGCAGCCATTTGGAAAAGCCATTTCGAAAAAGAAAAGCGATTACAGAATCAGAATAGCACCATATTACAACCCTCAATGATCTAAGTGATGAACAGCAATAGCTGCAAAAATCACAAAAAGAAAACCAGGCAATATATGCTTTCTGATGAAAAACACACTACATGTATGATCTTGCCAAATGAATCAAACCTGAATTTGATCAAGCCTCTGGATTCCAATCAGCAGAAAATACAAAGGGCAGAAGGATATGCTGATTTGTACCATAAATATGCACTTGGCAAAATGCAGACTATGGGAAATTCCACAGATCAAACAGCCTAGGTTCTGCAATAGAAAAAGTATAAGCAAAATAAGGGATGGAAGGGAAATCTGTAGATTTTAAAAGGCCTAAAAAATATCTTTCATGGGCTACAATGTAGGGAGAAAAAACATCCAATGTCAAAAACGTGCATGAATAAACTATAGGTTCTAGGAATAGCATCTATTATTAGAGTTTTCTGTTTCTCTGGAGATAGATATAGATAGATAGATAGATAGATAGATAGATAGATGATAGATAGATAGATAGATAGATCCAATTGGAACCAATATCCAATTGGTTCTGTTTCTCTGGAGAACTCTGTGTGTGTGGGTGTGTGTGTGTGTGTGTGTGTGCGCGCGTGCGTGTGTGTGTGTATGGGGTAGGGGGCAGGATTTAAGGAACTGGCTCACACAATTGTAAAGGATTGGCAACCCTCAAATCTGTAGGTAGGCCTGCAGGCTGTAGACCCAGGGAAGAATTGCACATTAAGTCTACAGGCAGTTTGCTGGCAGAATTCCCCCCTCTTCAGGGCAGGTCAGTCTTTTTCTATTAAGGCCTTAACTGATTGGATGAGGCCTACCTACATTATGAAGGGCAGTCAGCTTTACTCACAGTCTACTGATTTAAATGTTAATCTCATATAAACAATCTCTTCACAGAAACATCTGGAGTAATCTGTGACCAAATATCTGGGTACCACGGCCTAGCCAAGTTGACACATAAAATTAAGCATCACGGTATCAAAATATGCACATTTAGATGATTAAAAAGTAAAGAAATACAGGAAGTGAAGCTATCCAAGTCAGGAAAGGAGCTTAATTTTGAGAGGAAGAGGGAGTTTGTAATTATGATAGGGGTATGCAAGGGCTTGTAAGGTGGCTGGACAAGTTTTATTTCTCAATCTAAGTGTTGGTTGCAAGAATATTCATCTTTTTTTTTTTTTTTTTTTTTTTTGAGATGGAGTCTCCCTCTGTCACCTAGGCTGGAGTGTGGTGGCGCAATCTCGGCTCACTGCAACCTCTGCCTCCCAGGTTCAAGTGATTCTCCTGCCTCAGCCTCCCAAGTAGCTGGGACTACAGGCGCCTGCCACCACGCCTGGCTAATTTTTGTATTTTTTGTAGAGACAGGGTTTCACCATATTGGCCAGGCTGGTCTTGAAATCCTGACCTTGTGATCCGCCTGCCTCAGCCTCCCAAAGTGCTGGGATTACAGGCGTGAGCCACCGCGCCCGGCCAAGAGTATTCATCTTAAAACAGATTATATTTAGAATATGAAATATAGATATTTATAATATAAAATAATTATTAGCTATAGATTTCCCTGATATCGTTTTCTGTATCTGTATTTATTTTAAAATAAAAAAAAATTAAGCGTTAAGTGTTAAAGAGGGTTTAAACAAAGCTATGTCAAACTTTTTTTTTTTTTTTGAGAGAGAGTCTTGCTTTGTTGCCCAGGCTAGAGTGCAGTGGCGTGATCTCAGCTCGCTGCAACCTGTGGCTCCTTAGCTAAAGCAATCCTCCCACCTCAGCCTCCTGAGTAGCTGGGACTATGGGCATGCACCACCACACCCAGCTAAACATTTGAGGTTAAAATGTAGAGAGTATAATAATGACCCTGCTTTTTTGAATAGCTCACTATCTAATGAGAAACAACCTTAAAAGAGTTCTACAAATGTTTAAGTTGCACTACTGTTTGAATAAAGATATTGCTTGATAACTACTTTTAAGTGAAAGCTCTTATTTAAATGAATAATTTTCAGTACACTTAAACAAATCATTGTATTGAATTCTATATATATATGCATTTATTATCATGGGAATATTGCACCGGATGGGGATTATGAAAAATCGCTTATCCAAATCCTTTTTTTTTTTTTCAGGGCAGAACTGCATAGAAATTATCTCAAAATAATATTTGATTTTTTTTTCTTTTCCTTTCCTTCCTCATCTCCTTACCTTTCTCCCATTCTTCTCTTCTTTCTTTCTACCTTCTGAAAGTATCAGGAAACTGACAAAGTTAAAGCTTTAGGTGCCCCACTTCCATAAGCCCCTTCTAGGGTTCTAGTAGCATCCCTAAAAATGTGTTTACTTGGTTATGTTTTTGTAAAGTTGGCAAACTTTGGTCAAATGTTACCTCATATCTGGTGCTACTGAGTAGCTACAACCATCTTTAAGATTCAGTCACAGTGAAACTAAGTAGGGGATTCAGTGATTAGGGCTGGTGGAGTATGTTTATGAGTTCACATTCACTTCTATGTCTAGATAGGTTGTTGCTACCTGTCCGGGTATGGGAATGGTTTCCAGGAATACTTTGCTGATTCATCCTGCATGGTGACATGAAGGGGTAGGGCCCAAGGGTCACATCACTATGTGAAGATGTCACATCACTATGTGAAGATGTCACATCACTATGTGAAGATGTCACATAGTGACAGGTATTGGAAATAAATGTGTAAATAAGTAGAGGCTTCAATTCTCATTGATGCCTTATTGGAACAAAAAGAATATTTTCAGTAATGCAGAACATGTTAATTATAAACACTTTTTTTGTGTTTTGATTAAAGTCATACAGAATGAAATTTGTCAAAATTCCTATATTTATGACCTATGTTTATGATATTTTTACAGGTTTTCAGAAATTTTAATTTGTTGTGATTTCTCATTCTAAATAATCACTTCTATGCTTTAAAAAGGCAAGCAGGGAACAGGCATACCATATATAATTGTTGCAATGTATTCCCAACACTATATCTTCCTAATATTTATTTTATCTTGAAAAATAAGAAAATGTGGCCAGGCACGGTGGCTCACGCCTGTAATCCCAGCACTTTGGGAGGCCGAGGAGGGTGGATCACCTGAGGTCGGGAGTTCAAGACCAACCCGACCAACATGGAGAAATCCCGTCTCTACTAAAAATATAAAATTCGCCGGGTGTGGTGGCTCATGCCTGTAATCCCAGGAGTCTTGGGAAGCTGAGGCAGGAGAATCCCTCGAACCTGGGAGGCAGAGGGTGCAGTGAGCCAAGACTGCACCATTACACTACAGCCTGGGCAACAAGAATGAAACTCTGCTTCAAAAATAATAATAATAAATAAGAAAAATAAGAAAATTGAGGCTACTTTTCAAATGACTAAAGAGGTATTTATATAGCTCTTTTCTTTTTTTGGAGGAAATGCAAATGGTAATTTAATGTTTTTATTTACTGTCAGTGTAGCTCTTTTTTTTTTTTCTTCTTTTTTGAGATAGGATCTCTGTCGCTCAAGCTGATACAGTGGTGCAATATCCGTTCACTGCAACATCTGCCCCCTGGGCTCAAGTGATCCTCCCATCTCAGCCTCCTGCGTAGCTGGGACTACAGGCGCACGCCACCACACTAGGCTAATTTTGTATTTTGTTTAGAGGTGGGGTTTTGCCATGTTGCCTGGGCTGGTCTCAAACTCCTGGTCTCAAGCGATTCTTCCACCTCAGCCTCCCAAAGTGTTGGAATTATAGGCGTGAGCCACCATGCTTGCCCAAGTGTAGCTCTTAATGTGATATTTTTTTCTGCAACAGTGAGGGACAGGTGATAGGCTTTAATGTTCCTCTGGCCTTATTTTAGCATTAAATACAATAAAGGCACTAACTAGAACCCTGCTGGGTGAACAAGGTTTATGACTAGATCACTTGTTCTTCTACATTTAGGTCACATTAAAACAAATGCTATCTTAAGAAAGAAGAAAAATAGATACTATTAAATCTAACTGAAATATTCCTCAAGCATATTTTAAATATAATTGTCTATGCCTCTTAGAGTGAAAACTATTGAGTTTTTCCTCAAAGAGTAATTCTTACTTCAATCATCATTTCTACCTAGAAGATACTTTCACTGTTTTCAGGGCTAACTTGTAACATTTGAATACAGTGATTAAAACTGTACTTTTTGGGGTAATGAATATATATAGGCTGCCTGGAGGTCTAGGTGTGAATTAAATAACTTGGGATATGCTGGATGCTTCAGGGCAAATTTCTTAAATCTCTCATATGAAATGTACACTGATTTCTGTTCAGCTATTTCCTGAAAGAGCCTGGAAACATCAAGATCTGGCACTCCAAAAGCTGCCTAAAGTATAGCAGCGAACTCCTGTTCTGTTATTAAACCATCCGCATCAAGATCAAAAAGCTTAAAGGACATTTGCAGACTCTTTTCAATGTTAGCAGGATTGCATAGAACAGTCAGACCTATTACATACTCTCTGAAGTCTATGTTGCCATCATTATTCCTGCCGAAGTGGGCAGGGGGTTGTCTCAAGGGCTCTGAAATTGGGAGTTTTAAATAACTTGAAAATTCTTCAATTCCTATCTTCCCTCCTTTTGAGGCAAAGTGCAATTGCAGCATATTCATCCAAATGCTGATGAATGTTATCCCTGTCTAACTTCAACTTCTGGCTAATTTTTGTAAATTCCACCAAACCAGCTTCTATGGGTAGTTGAAGGTTACCTGCGGAGATCATCACTCTGCAGCCTTCGTAAGTGTGCCCTGTCCCAGGCACCCCTAGAGCATTTGCCATGTTGATGTGTACTGTATTGGCAAAAAGGATGGGGTCTTTTTTTTCTTCATCATTTGGGATATAAACAGGCATAAACTCAACTTCTACCCTGGTGAAGAGTTGACTGAGTGTCAACATACAGGCCTGGAAGGCTGTGAATCCCTGCCAGGTCCAGATTGCCATGTCTAGGGTGTTTGGGTACCTGAGCAGCACTGGCTACACAGGAACACCTGGACAGAAGGCCCCTAGTTTAAAAGTGACTAGACGGGAGCGATTGATGCACACACCTTCTAGGAAAATCAGAATCTGTGGCCACTTCTTTCCAAATGTCACTCACTTCAGGATTTCATCCTTAGTATTCTTCCTGGAATGGGGGTCTTCTCAAATCACAAGCACCAGCTGTGTTGACAGTAGGAATTTCCCAGCCAATGGGATCTGCACATTTTGACTTGCAGAGACCACTGAGGGTAACCCTGCCACCACACAGGGGATTGAGTCAAAGAAAGTGGACCGTGGTGCTGTAACGAAGATAGGGGCCTTGTCTTGGGTTGCCTTTTTCCCTTTCACTTTAGCCAGGAACCCAGGTAAAAAGAAAGCCACCTGAAGCATGAGCTTGAGTACTGGTTTCACCAGTTTTTTTTCTCCAACTCTTGGCAGGGTTGCAGGATTTGAGCAGGATAGCCAAAGGTGGAAAGCATGGCCACTGGCCAGATGAAGAGGAAGGCAATGCAGGACATTCGTACCCACGAGGATGATGCAGGTCCAGCACCATGCACAGAGGCGTGTCTGCTGAGGATACAAGGACTTGATTAGCTCCTGCGTGATCCCAGACTCCTTCGCCTCCAACTCAGAGTCTGTGGACTGCAGAGCCATGAAACCGACTTAGTAGACCCAGGCTGTGTGTAGCCTGGATTTGGGGGCAGCTTTTGACATGCACCCCTTCCCCACATCCAATTGCTTTTTCTGTTTGCACATAATTAGAACTGTTAGAGGAAATTGTAGGTTAATAGAAAATGCTGCATTACCTTTAAAATCAGAAAAATCAAAGATGGTAAATGATGTAACAGGAGAATTTGAATCATATCAACAGCACAATCTTTTTTTCTTTTTTTGCAAACATCTTGCTTTTGACATATGCCTAATAAATTATTTTCACATAGCAATTTCTGATGTTAAATTAGGCATATATTATATACTACTAGGGATATATTAATTTGAATAGATGAATATTATTAATAATTACAACTTTTAATTTAGGTGCCATTACCTGTTTTTATTTACTGTGAGCTGCTTTGGCAGCTCGTAAATCAAATTCACTTACTTGCCCTACAAATAGATTTCTACAGAGATAGTAATAACTGTTTATCCTAAGAGGTTTAACTCAAGATGGCACCCTTGAGGCTTTATATCTGTTACAAGTACTTTTCCATATCTATTAAAAATTAGAGTACATTCATTGTAATAGGCCGGAATTGCCCATGGAATGTTTGATTGATAAATTCTTAATATTAGTCCAATCCTAAACTGACATAAGTAGCAACAACAACAAATCTTAAAATCACCTTTGTCAGTAACAGGTTTTTATTAAAATAAGTCAGGATTACTTTACTGTGTCAACACGTCCCATTCTTTCCCTTGTTGCTGCCCTTCTGGAGGGATCAAGAGGGAAGCAACAAGTTGGTATGAACCAGGTTTTTTCTATACCTTGTGGCATTTGCAACTCTGACAATGCTCTATAGAATATTCCTATGTTTACTAATGGCTAATTTGAATTCCTTTTCCCTCCCAAAATTAAAAGTCAAATTGTAGGTTCCTGAGAGATATGTCCATCTATTGAAACACACCAGATTACTGCTGAAACAGGAAGAGTGGCGTGGATACCACAAGTCTGCTAAATGGTATCTGGTGTAAGTGGGATCATGGGCTTTACCACCAGATGGCTCTAGGTCAGATCCTAGCTCCAGAACTTACACTATGGGCATTGGCAAAGTTACACGTTAAATCACATTTTTACTATTTATAAATTGGTGATACCTACCTTGCATGTTGTTATGAAGCAATGTGTTATATAGAGAATTGGATTTTTGTTGTAAATACAACTTGCTGTGATACAGTAATGAGAATTCTTAGGGACATTCTCCTTTGTTCTGTCACGATCAGAACTATGCTTAATGAGGGAAGCAATCCTTTCACCAATTTAGGGCTTATTTGTTCTGTGATGTGATTTGGCAGTGTTACTGGTTGCCTCCCATGTTAAAGGAGAACAACCCAAAAGAATGAGTAGTAGTCCCCTGAGTTGGTATTGTTCTCTATTCTGTAACTCTTTTCAACTCTTACTTATAATGTTCATTTCTACTCTTGAACCTTTGTTTAATTTGACTGCATTCTATGTATGCGTCTTTTTTTTTTTTTTTTTTGCTCTTGTTGCCCAGGCTGGAATGCAGTGGTGCAATCTTGGCTCACTGCAACCTCTGCCTCCCAGGTTCAAGCAATTCTCCTGCCTCAGCCTCCCAAGTAGCTGGGATTACAGGCATTTGCCACCATCCCCGGCTAATTTTTGTATTTTTGGTAGAGATGAGGTTTCACCATGTTGGCCAGGCTGGACTCGAACTCCTGACCTCAGGTGATCCACCCACCTCAGCCTCCCAAAGTGCTGGAATTACAAGCATGAGCCACCACACCCAGCCCTTAAGGCTTCTTATGGGAAAGTTCTATGTTACCACCTTATCTTTCTTTTATATTCCCCACCCCCCCGCAGTGCCTAGCAGTGTGCCAGATATATTATTTATTCATTAAGCAAATGTTTGAGTGCCTACAATATGCCAGGCCCTTAGTCTAGACTTGAGTATGTATCAGTTAATAAAACAACAAAAAAATCCCTGCCCTGTGGAGCTTAGATTCTAGTGCATATAAGATGTGTAATATTCAATTCTTGTTGCATTGAATGGGGTAAAAGGATCCTTTCCTTCCTTTTCCCTCTCCCTTTCCCTTTCCGTTCCAACAGGGTCTCACTCCATTGCCCAGGCTGGAGTGCAATGGCCCAATCACGGCTCACTGCAACCTCAAGCTCCTGGACACAAGCGATCTTCTCACCTCAGCCTCGTGAGTAGCTGGGACTTTAGGTGTGCACCCCTACGCCTGCTCACTTTTATTTTTTATTTATTTTTGGTAGAGATGAGGTTTCACCATGTTGGCCAGGCTGGTCTCAAACTCCTGGTCTCAAGTGATTCTCCCGCCTTGGCTTCCCACAGTGCTGAGATTACAGGCATGAGCCACCACGCCCAGCCAAGATGTCAGCTTTAAAAAATGGTTTAATGTTCCCAGTATAAATAGTATATGGCCCATTTTAAAAATGCATATTCATTTAGCTATATTTGCCTTCAAACTAATAGATATACTATAAATCCAAAGAGATTTGATAATATAACTTTTTAATGGTTAAAAATAGTAAAAAGAACTTTGGAACAATAGAATGAAAATTTATATTATTTCAGGTTTGCCTTATAATATGGCACAGCTAATCTTTAATATACATTTGTAAAAGGCACCATATGTTAACAGAGTAAAAAAAAGCAAGAAACCAAAATGGAAGCACTTACTCCAAACTTCCTTTTTGTACAAGTGTATATATTTTAAGGCAGATGCTTGTCTGTGCAAAATACACCAGAAGAAAATCAACATTGTATTATATGTTCACATGATCTCAGATTTTTTTCAATACCATTTGTCAGGATATTTATTTATGATAAAGCACATTAAAACAGTTTTTTTCTAATAAAACATAAAGAAGTTGATGAACAATTTTTAAAAATTATTTAGAGATTTCATTACAGACCCTTCATAGAAGATAAAGAAAAGTCAATCTTTTTTTCTTGTTTCTTCTTTTAGAAATGTCCATATCAATTTGTTCACTATGTCAGGTTGGTCTTGCTGAAGCCAGTGACTGGCTTCTGACAAAATAGTTAGCCTGAAATAGTTTTTAACATAAATCTTTGTGACTTCAGCCATCTCAACCTCCATGAATGCGTCATTCTCTCCCCACAGTAGTAGTGTTGGAGTGGTCACCATGTGATGTTTGAGAGGCAGGCAGCTATAAAAACAAAATACATGGGCTTGAGATTCACTATCAAAGTTAAAATGACATTTTCCTATAGTGCCCCAGTAGGTCATACATTCTTGAAGTGAGCAATCTTGCCTCTAAAAGGGTGAAAATTGTGTTCTTGGGAGGGTGAAAAAAATCTTACCCTTTGCATATATAAAGCATGGATATACATACAGTACATAAACAGATACTAAAATTTCACAGGGTGGGGGTGATTAGGGAAAAAAAAAGTCTAAAAAGGCTCCTTAGGAAAGTGATAATGAAAAAGTGATTGAGAAACAATGCATTAAGTAATCAACATTTACTATAAAATATTTAAAAGGCTATTTAAGAAAAGACCCAATAAAATTTAAATTGGATGAGGCTAGCAAAATGTATAATAAAAGCTGTAAGTTAAATAGGAAATTCATCACTATGAGGAGTAATTTGTTTCTTTTTTTTTTTTTTTTTTTGAGATGGAGTTTCACTCTGTCACCCAGGCTGGAGTGCAATGGCACGATCTTGGCTCACTGCAACCTCCACCCTCCGGGTTCAAATGATTCTCCTTCCTCAGCCTCCTGAGTAGCTGGGACTACAGGTGCCTGCCAATGCGCCTGGCTAATTTTTTGTATTTTTAGTAGAGATGAGGTTTCACCATCTTGGCCAGGCTGGTCTTGAACTCCTGACCTCGTGATCCACCCGCCTCGGCCTCCCAAAGTGCTGGGATTACAGGCGTGAGCCACCGCGCCCAGCCAGGAGTAATTTGTTTCAAAAGGATACCAGAATTACTGAATGGTGTAATGAAAGAGAGATTTAAACTATTTATATGTTACTGTTTAGCTTTATTTTAAATTGTTCCTAGATAATCTGATGCATTTTATGTGAAAATTGGAGATGAAAACTCAAAAACTATATTTGAACTGAGCTTTAATATTACATGATACTACATTTTGCAAGAAGATTATTTTTTAAAACAAAGTTTTTGTTGTGTATATATATGTTTTTAAAATTAATTTGAGATGGGGTCTTGCTATGTTGACCAGGCTGGTCTCAAACTCCTGGCTTCAAGTGATCCTCCCATCTCGGCCTCCCAAAGTGCTGGGATTACAGGCATGAGCCAGCACACATGGCCTATACTTTCTTAAGTACAGAAAAATATAAATAACAAAAATAAAATCATTTATAATTCCATTATCAAAAGGGTAATATTTTGGCATTTTCTATGCATATTCTTGAAACCATACTATAAATATAATGCAATATAGACAATTTATACACAGTACACGTATGCAAGTTTCACATTAAATGATACCAAGAATTTTCTCATTTCATAACATTTTTCAAAAATAATTGTAAAAGATACTAGTTTATGGCATAACTCATAAATGACTTGACTATTCCCCTATAATTGAATATTTAGGTTTTGTGGTATTTCTCCTTGTTTTAAATTATGCTATAATAAGCATTTTATGCCCAGATTTTTCTTGGCATTTCTGATAATCCCTTTGAGCTATAGCCTAGAAGTAGAATTCCTGAGCTTAAGGGAACAAATATTTTTTAAGCTTTTGACATCTTCTGTTACTGTTTTTCAGAAAAGTTGATGGTATTAATTATACTCCTATTGATTAAGAAGGAAAATGAACATCTAACTGTTTAGCACTGAGTCACATTTTTACTAGTGAATAAAAAAGCCTGATTTGTGGCAATTCAGAGTTGACAGCAGGATATTACACATGCCCACCATGGACTTAACTTCTGACACCATGCAAGTAGCCGCCATTTGGTTGTAATACTCCTAAAAATTAAATTCTTTGTAAATGGGTAAATTGATAGAAAAATGTATTTTATACTTACTAACTGATGGGTTAGAATACAAACTTTAGAGCCGGGCACGGTGGCTCACACGCCCCAGCACTTAGGGAGGCCAAGGTGGGCAGATCACCTGAGGTCAGGAGTTCAAGACCAGCCTGGCCAACATGGGAAACCCTGTCTCTATTAAAAATACAAAAATTAGCCGGGTGTGATGGCTTATGCCTGTAATCCCAGCTACTTGGGAGGCTGAGGCAGGAGAATCGCTTGAACCCAGGAGGCAGAGGTTGCAGTGAGCCAAGATCACACCATTGCACTCCAGTCTGGGGAATAGAGCAAACTCCGTCTCAAAAAAAAAAAAAAAAAAAGAATACAAACTTTAAAGCCACTTACATTCTAGAGCACAATAATGTTCAAAACCAAACCATTTTCTAACAGTTATCTGCATGGTTTAGCAATATCGGTGCACAGAACAATTGAATTAGTAAAGTAAGGGGAGTTTTAAAAGACCATTAGTCAAAGAGCAAAGAGAAATATAAACTCTTCACCAGATCAAAATAGAGATAAAAGAGAGGTGTTTCCAGAAAACAGAAGAAAAGCATATTCTCTAGCCCTGAGGTTTCAAATTACTAAATTTCACATTAAATATGTTACACATGAAATAAAGTAATCAGTAATTAAGATGATATTTTAGTTTTTATCTGCTGACTCATTTGATTTCTCAACTGGTTCAAATATTGGGCAGCAAAAAGAGGCGTTATTTGTCAGATTCCCCCCAAATACCCAACAGTAGTACATGCATTTCTACAAATATATAAAGGTGTTTTGGATGCATTTAAACTGTATATATAAATGGTATCATACTCTACATATCCTTCTACAACTTGTTTTTGTGCCTTAATATATTTTTAAGATTTATTCATTGATGATGATGAGGTAGGAGGTGGGACTCAACTCTGGACCAGATTGAAGACTGGCTGAAACAGGTAAGAGGCACCAAAAGCACTTCTCTATATGACATGCCCACCAGTGCCATGACACTTTACCATTGCTGTGGCAACACCCAGAAGTTACCACCCCTTTTCTAGAAATTTAGAAGTTAGAAAATTAGAAATTACATGTCCCTTAACTTGCATGTAATTAAAAGTGGGTATAAATATGAATGCAGAACTGCCCCTGAGCTGCTACTCTGGGCACACTACCTATGGGTTAGACCTGCTCTGTAAGGAGGAGTACCTCTGCCGCTGTGGTACACTGCTGCTTCAATAAAAGTTGCTGTCTACCACCACCAGCTTGCCCTTGAATCTTCCTGGGCAAAGCCAAGAACGCTTCCAGGCAAAGCCCCAATTTTGGGGCTTGCCTGCCCTGCATCAATGATACATGAAGCTCTACTTCACTCATTTTCATTCCTATATAGAATTCCATCATATGACTATACTGCAATTGACCCATTCTTCTGTTAATAGACATTTTAAAATTTCCAATTATTTTGATAATTCAAATAATAACCAAGTTCATTCTTGTACACATCCACTTATGCACATGTACAAGAGTTTCCTTACAGTACATCCCCAGAAATAGAACTGCTTTTCAGAGTATACACATCCTCAACCTTACTTGATATTGTCAAACTGCTTTTCAAACTGATTGTATGCTCTACAAGCAGCATGTAAGAATTCTCTTTCCTCTACTTCACTGCCAACGTGTTCTCAATTGGTTAATTTTTTTCCAATCAAATGAGTGTGAAACATTTTCACTTACCTGATGTGCTAGATACTGCTCCACAAAACTTCTTCCCTTCCACTACAGTGTTTAAAAAATCCAAGTTTCAGCAGGACAATTGGCCATCCAGAATTCCTAAACTTCCTATTGCTAGGTGAGGATGTAATGTGTGCCCAGCATGCCCCCTCTGACCCTTCCCACTTCGCACTGACAAATGCAGATGTGGTGGTAAGCCACCATGGACCACACAGACAAGGGCGACACCCTATGTATAACAGAACAACAAAACAGAAAGCACAAAGGCTTCTGACCAAAAAATAACATAGCTGTGATTATTTCATGGAGCAAAACCACAGCAGCCTAGACTTTTACTTGTGAGAGAAAGAAATTCTATCTTGTTTATGCCACTGTTACTTCATATCTCTCTTACAAGCAGTAATACTTATGTTCTATATCTGACTACCATTAGGGTTCAGCATCTTTCATGTGTTTATTGGCTGTTAGATTCCTTTTCTGTGAATTGCTTTCTCGTATCCTTTATCCATTTTTTGATTGAGCTATTTTTTAATATTAATTTGGAGGTAATCTTTATAAACTCTAGATATTAATTCAAAATTAATTGTGTATTAACTTCTCCCCACCTAAGGTTGCTCATCATTTTATATCTTTTGACATATAGATATTTTTAAATATTAATGTAATCAAATGTATCAGTCTTCACAATTTGAGAGCTTTTCGTGCTTTATTTAAGAAATCCTTCCCACATGAGGTCATGAAAGTTTTATTTTCTAGACATTTTAAAGTTTTATTATCACATTTGGGTTTTTATTTCCCTAAAGCTTATTTTTATTTTACTTTATTCTATTATTTTAGATTCGGGGGTATACGTGTGGTTTGTCACATGGGTATATTGTATGATGCTGAGGTTTGGGCATCTATTGATCCTGTCACCCAAATAATGAACATAGTTCCTAATAGGAAGTTTTTCAACCCTTGCTGCCCTCCCTCCCTCCACCATTTTGGAGTCCCATTGTCTATTGTGCGTCCCATTGTCTATTGTGCCCATCTTTATGTCCATGAATACCCAATGCCTGAAGCTTATTTTTTGTTTGGTAAAATAAAATATAGGGACCTAATTTAGTTTTATTCTATATGCATATCCAATTAGTCCAACAAAATTTATTGAATCTTCACCACTGGTTTAAAATGCTATCTGTCATACCAAGTTCCCACATATGTGGTTCTGTTTCGGGGCTTTCTTCGCTGTTTCGTTAATCAATTTATCCATCCCAGAGTGAACACCATATTCTATTTATTTTACAGCTTTATTATAAGTCTTGATATCTAATAGAGCTATTCACCCTATTCTTTTTTTTTTTTTTTTTTGAGATAGGGTCTTACTCTGTCACCTAGGCTAGAGTGCAGTGGCATCTCAGCTCACTGCAACCTCAAGTGATTCTCGTGCCTCAGCCATCCAAGTGGTTGGGATTACAGGCGTGCACCACCAAGTCCAGCTAATTTTTTGTATTTTTAGTAGAGACGGGGTTTTGCCATGTTGGCCAGGCTGGTTTTGAACTCCTGGCCTCATGTGATCCACCCACTTTGGCCTCCCAAAGTGCTGGGATTACAGGTGTGAGCCATCGCACCCGGCTACCTATTCTTTTCTTTAAAATGATCTCGGCCATTCTCCCATAGAAATTTTAAAATTAGCTTGTCAAGTTTCATTTAAAAACTTTCTTATGGTTTTCACTGAAGTTGCAGTAAGTTTATAGAATAATTTGGGGAGAATCCAATAACTTAATTTTTTTATTTTTAAATTATTAATTTAAAAACTATTTTTTTTTTGAGACAGGGTCTTGCCGTATCACCCACGCTGGAGTGCACTGGCACTCCATCATCATCATCATGATGCAGTGAGCATCATAGCTCACTGCAGCCTTGAATTCCTGTGCTCAAGTGATCCTTCCACCTGAACCTCCTGAGTAGCTGGGACTGCAGAGGCATGCCACAACAGCTGACTAATTAAAAAAAATTTTTTTTTTTCTAGACACATTGTCTCACTGTATTGCAGGCTGGTCTCTAACCCCTGGCTTCAAGCAATCCTCCCACCTCAGCCTCCCAAAGTGCTAGGATTACAGGCATGAGTCACTGTACCTGGCCCCAATAACTTTATGATATTGCAGTTTTCCACTCATGAACATGATAAACCAGAGCTGGTTTTCAGTAGTTTATACCAGCAAGTCTGTATCAATTGTGAAATTATTAAAATACTTCTCGGTGGGGCAGGGTGGCTCATACCTGTTATCCCAGCACTTTGAGATGGTGTCCTTTGAGGCCAGGAGTTCGAGGCTGGAGTGAAGTGTGATCATGCCACTGCACTCCAGTCTGAGCAACAACAAAGTGAGACCCTGTCTCAAAGAAAAAAAAAAAAACTTCTCTACTGGTTGGTAAATAGCCACTGCTCTAAGCCCATATTCTTTAATGTCTTAGAATAAATTTTGATAATGCATAAAGATCATCTTTTGTTAGAGTCATTCCTATATGCCTTAGAATTTTTTGTTGCATTTGCAGGTGCATCTGTTTAATAAATAAATGTTTTATAATTGTTGCTGATTTGTGAGACCATAATTTTGTATCTTGAACTTTTATATATCAACTTTGCTGAGCTGTTTTAATTTTGATAATTTTTCTGTAGATTCTCCTGTTTTTTCTAGATACATAAACACATTATCTATGAATTATTATTTCTTCCTTCCCCAATTCTCACTTTTTTCCCCTTATCTTACATGCTGGCTAAGACATAATATAGTGGTGAATAGAAGCAGTTATAGTAGTCAAGTTTATCTTTTTTTTTTTTTTTGAGACAGGGTCTTGCTCTGTTGCCAAGGCTGGAGTGCAGTGACGGATCTGGGCTCACCGCAATCTCTGCCTCCTGGGTTCAAGCGATTCTCATGCCTCGACCTCCAGAATAGCTGGGATTACAGGCGCCCACCACCACAACCAGCTAATTTTTTGTATTTTTAGTAGAGACTGGGTTTCACTATGTTGGCCAGGCTGGTCTCGGACTCCTGGCCTCATGTGATCCACCTGCCTTGGCCTCCCAAAGTGCTGGGGTTCCAGGCATGAGCCACTGCACCTGGCCCTCGAGTTTATCTTTATTCTTTATTTTTGAAAGAAATGCTTTTAGTGTTTCATCACAAAATGATGTTTACTATAGGTTTTTGGTAGACGAAGTTCCCTTCTTCATTGCTGTGGTAATGGAACCGTAATATGATTAACAGATAGACACCAACTGACACAGAGAATATAAAGTTTAATGACAAAGGAAAAAGAAACTTACAAAGATGGTTTCATAAAGCAGGAGATAATATATTACTCTCTCAGATACCAGTAGAACTTTCCAGGCCCTCCAAAGTTTCCCATGGAAATACAACTGTGGAGAGTACTACAAATGTATTACTTACTTTGTAATACAAAGCAAGTATTATACCATTTTAATAGAGGTTTTGTATCTCCTTGGCCCCAACTTCTGAAGAATCTTCTGTGCCTGCCAGCTCTCCAGGTGCAAATAACCAGTGCAAAACACCCTTGATGTTTTATTATTATTATTATTTCTGGGACAATTGAGTAAAGCAAAGGTCAGTTTCCCAGAAATATCCCTTCAGCAGATGCAGGCTTATCCCACCTCTCTGAGGTCCACTCCTTTCTCCTCTATTTCTAGATTACTAAGAATCGTTGCATGAATGTGCGTTAAATTTTATTAAACGCTTTTTCTTTATTTAGCTGTTCATATTTTCCCCTTTAATCTGATAATGTGGTAATCAAATTAATGGATTTTTTTTTTTTTTCTGAGACGGAGTTTCGCTCTTGTTCCCCAGGCTGGAGTGCAATGGCGCGACCTTGGCTCACCACAACCTCCGCCTCCCAGGTTCAACTGATTCTCCTGCCTCAGCCTCCCGAGCAGCTGGGATTACAGGCATGCACCACCATGCCTGGCCAATTTTGTATTTTTAGCAGAGGTGAGGTTTCTCCATGTTGGTCAGACTGGTGTTGAACTCCCGAAGTCAGGTGATCCACCCACGTCGGCCTTCCAAAATGCTGGGATTACAGGTGTGAGCCACTGTGCCCAGCCTAATTAATTGATTTTTAATGCTAACTCATCCTTGGTTTAATTTTTTAATGCATGCTGAATTCATTTTGATATTTTATTTTGAATGTGTGGATCTATGTTTATAACTTAAATTGACCTATAATTTGCCTGTCTTATTCAATCCTTGTTTTGGTGTGAAAGTTACATTAGCCTCATAAGATGAGCTGAAACATATCTTCCTTTTATAATATCTGAAAGAGTATTTAACAGTGGGATTTTATGTGGTAAAACTTACCTGTAGGCCGGGTGCCGGTGGTTCACACCTGTAATCTCAGCATTTTGGGAGGCTGAGGTGGGTGGATCACCTGAGGTCAGGAGTTCCGAGACCAGCCTGGCCAACATGGTGAACCCCCATCTCTATTAAAAATACAAAAATTAGCCGGACACAGTGGTACACACCTGTAATCCAAGGTACTCGGGAGGCTGAGGCAGCAGAATCACTTGAACCTGGGAGGCAGAGGTTGCAGTGAGCCGAGATTGCACCACTGCACTCCAGTCTGGACGGCAGAGCAAGACTCCGTCTCAAAAAAAAAAACAAACTTACCTGTAAAACCATCTAGGCTTCTATGTATGGGTGTGTATTTGTATGTCTATGTGTGTTATTATAGATATGCTTTAAATTCATATTGGTTTGCTATAAGTCTTTTCATGTTTTTGAATTCTTCATGAGTAGTTTTGGATAAGTTATGTTTTTCTTAAAAATTGCCTGTTTTGTCAAAGTTCTAAAATTTGTTCACTTAAACATTTATACCTTAATGTCTGTTGCATTTGTATTAATAGTTATTTTTTTTACTGCTTTCTGGTTCCTAACTTTGTTTATTTGTGCCTTCTGTTTTCTCTTAACCATTCTTGCCAATAGTTTATGTATCTTAGTAGTCTTCATATAATCAGTTTTTGGTTTTGCCACTTATCTCTATTGTGTCTTTGTTTTTTATTGTATTAATTTTTGCTTTATATATGTAATTTAAATTATTTGTCTTCTAATTTATTTTTGTTTACATGTTCTTTTTCTAACTTCTTAAGTTGAACTCTTATCTCACTGATTTTCAGTCTTCTTTTCTAACATAACCGTTAAAGCTATGTATTTATTCTTAAGTTGAACTCTTATCTCACTGATTTTCAGTCTTCTTTTCTAACATAACCGTTAAAGCTATGTATTTCTTCTTAAGTATTGTTTTAACTATTCCTCATGTTTTGAAATATCATTTTTTCTAAGTTTTTACTAATTTCCATAGATTTTTTACCCAGAGTTATTCAGAAGTCAAATTTCTGAATATATGAGGTTTTCTAAAAGTTTGTTGCTATTGTTATGGATTTCTACTGTAATGTGTTCAGAGAAAATAATCTATGTAATATTTTTTGGTATTGGTTAAGATTTGCTTTGTAGTCCAGTAGGTAATCAATATTTGTAATATTCTTTACATGTTTGAATAGGCTGGGTATGGTGGCTCACACCTGTAATCTCAGCACTTTGGGAGGCTGAGGTGGGAGGATCGCTTAAGCCCAGGAGTTGGAGACCAGCCTGGGCAACATAGTGACACCTCACCACTATTAAAAAAAAAAAAAAAAGAAAAGAATGTGTATTTTTCTAATTGTTATGTGCAGAGTTGTAAAATTTTTCATCAGATCAAAGATATTAATAGAGTTGTTCAAATCTTCCATACCCTTGTTAATTTGTTTCTGCTCGATTGATCAACTTCAGAGAGAGGTGGGTGAAAATCTCCTACAGTAATTATGGATTTGTCCATTTTTTCTTGTAAGACTGTCACATTTTGCTTTATTATTTGATGTTTTGTTATACGTTTATAATTATCTTTTTGCAGTACAGGTTCTATAGCTAGTCTTATTCCTAGTTCATCCTGGTTCCTCAGTTCCAAATTTTGGCAAGTCTTTGGATGAGGACATAGTCCCAAGGAGGCTTAGGGTAATAAATGAGGGCTATTTTCATGCCTGACTATAATGTACTATACCTTATTTGTAGTCTTAACGTGCATTACATAGCCCTGTTTTTAATGATATACTCAGCTTTGCTTATCTATATAAAGAATTACTCAGAGGGGGGTCAGAGAGCTTCTAGAGGTCTAATGTAACCTTCCCCCAACTAGATTTAACCTACAACCAACTAGTTTAAAACTCCATCTTTTGCCTTGATAAAACTGTTTTGAAGTTTATAGGCCTGCTCGCTCTCATTCTCTTTCTCCCTCTCTCTCTCTGCTAATTAACAGGATTCCAGTGATTTCTCTTGGGAATGCAAGTCCTCCTAATAAACAACTATTAGTAAAAGAATCTCAGAAAGATGAGAATATTTTCCCTCTTTCCTTATAGATACTTACAACGTACTCTTCTACAACTCAAAGGAAGTGCGATAAAAAGATAAATTGAGAACATGTTTGAAAACTGTCATTCTCGTCTCCTATCCAAAATTAAGATTTTAAATCTTTTTTCTTGAATATAAAAAAAGACTTGTTTGAAAATGTGCCATTCTATTTTCTCTTTACGTTATTTGTAAAAAAAAAAAAAAAAAACAAGAATACGTGAACTTCAGACATTGTTGTTTCAGACATTGTTGCTATATCCTATAAAATGTAACCTGTAGCCTCTGCAATCTATCTGCCTTTCTAACCATTGCCTTGCTTGATAAACTGTTACCTACAAAGACCATTTAAATTAACATCTCTGTTTTGCCAAAGATATATATATATTTGTAAGTTTGTTCTTGTTATTCAAAAAAGATTTGGATTTACCTCTTCTTCCCTCATTCATATAATCTCATGACTCCCTTTGGATTCCACAGAGTTTGAAAGATTTTGTTTTGTTTAAATCAATACCTGCTGTAACTTTCCATCTCTTACTTTCAACCATTTTGTGTCCTTGTGCTTTAATTGTAACTGTGCAAACACCATATAGATGGATTCTTTTAAAAATCCAATCTGATATTTTCTGTTTTGTAACTGGCAATATTAATATATAAATGCTGGTTGTGCATGCTGACATATTGAAATTGTTTTGTCATTTTAGTTTGTGCTTTCTATTTACCCTGCTTTGCTTCTTTTTCTCCCTTTCTGCCTTTTTGATAGTTTTAAATTGTTTTATTGACAGTTTTTAACTGATCATTTTCTTGTTCCCCTCTACTGGTTTGAAAATAATACTATTCTATTTCTATTATTTTATCACAAAAAATTATTAGCATATATATACATATGCAATTTCTAATTCTATCCTCCATGAAAATTACAACTTGCTTTTTACATTTTTACTTCATTATCTCTCTAAGCTACATTCTGGGTAATTTGGGGGGATTTATCTTTCAATTCATAATTCTCTTTGGCTTGTCTGATCTGCAATTTAACTCATCTATAGACTTCTAGATTTCAATGACCACATTTTTCATTTTCTAGAAGTTCTTTTTCAGCTCTTTCCAGCCTGTCTTGATATTACCTTATTCTTTTCTCATATTTTTTATTCTTTCTTATGTTTAATTATTTAAACATACTTTATAGTCCCTGTTAGTTCTATTATTTGAAAGTTGTAGGAGTTTGGCTGTGACTGTATTCTGACTGCTATTAATGGTAGGTTACTTTTTTTTTTTTTTTTTTTGAGATGGAGTCTCTCTCTGTCACCCAGGCTGGAGTGCAGTGGCGTGATCTCAGTTCACTGCAACCGCCGCCTCCCAGGTTCAAGCGATTCTCCTACCTCAGCCTCCGAGTAGCTAGGATTACAGGCATGTGCCACCACACCCAGCTAATTTTTGTATTTTTAGTAGAGACAGGGTTTCGCCATGTTGGCCAGACTGGTCTCGAACTCCTGACCTCAGGTGATCTGTCCACCTCAGCCTCCCAAAGTGCTGAGATTATAGGCATGGCCCAGGTTGATATTTTTAAATTTGGATTATGAACTCATCTTTAGGGGACTTCATCTGTGGGAATATTGTGAGGCCTGAATTGAGATGTATCCTGGAGAAGTTTTGTCTTTGTTTCTGCCAGGCTTCCTGGGGAATGTTAACAGCCTAAGGCATGTTAACACATAATTTCTGCCCTGAGAATTCCAGAATCATGGAGGTAGCACAAATTCAAATCCCTAAACCTTAAATTCAAGGCCAGCTGTGGCTCCTAATTCTTAAGAGAAATGGAATCTCATTTTTTCCCCTAAGTACAGACCCAAACTGACAAATATCCATGTCTTATCTTTCACTCTATACTTTCTCCCCAGACAATATGTTCTAAAACCAAAGCTTGTCTCTACGTCAGTGACTCCCAGATCTTATATATCTTCATCCTAGATTCTCTCCTCTGAGTTCCAGACCCTACTACCCAACAGTGTATTTGAATATCTAAGGTATCACCCAAAAGTCAACTAGCCTAAGATCAATAAAATTCATGACTTTCCCATAAAAACTAGCCCCGTTCTAGCGTTTCCTCTCTCAGTAAATGGCATGCTTATCCATACTGTTGCACATGCCAGAAATCCAGGAGCCATATTTGATATCTCTCTTCTCATTCCCCCTCCAACCCATTGCCAACCCCTGTCAATTTTACCTCTTAAGTATCTCTGAAATCTGCCCACTCTCTCCATCTCCACTGTTTTCAGACTAGTTGTTAAAGTTACCATCATCTCTAGCCTGGACTGCTGCAGTTTTCCCACATTTACTCTGAAAATTCTCCAATACATTCTCTGCACTATGACCACACTGAACTTATTCAAATACACACGTAGGTTGTTTTTCTTTTCTGCTTGAGATTCTCATTCACTGGCTTCGCATTCATGGCTTTTACATCCTTCATATGGTCTACTTACCCACCTCTTGGACCCAGCCTCATAATGCTCTTCTTACCCTTACTTTCTGTGCTCCAGCCAAGAAGCCCTAATTCTGTTGCTTGAAGCTACAACCCTCTTCCATCTTCCCACAGGGCTTTGGTACCTGCTGTTTCCTTTTTCTGGAATGCCTGTCCCCCTGTCCCCAATCTTGTTTAGTCAATACCTAACTCATCCTTCACTTCTTTGGTCTAACATCATTTCCTCAGTTCTCATCTCTTTCTTTCAAAGCCTTTCTGTTAGTTTATAACTATTCACTCATTACTGTGGTTATTTGCTTAATGTCTGTTTTCCCTATTAGGCTACAAGTTTTGTGAGATCAGAGACCTTATCTAGTTTTGCTTATTACTATGTTCTGAGTAACTAACACAGCCCAGAACATAGTGGTTAATAAATATTTCTTGAATAAATAAATCATCATTTAAAAAGAACTAAAAATATACATCTATTCCAAATAATCTAAAAGGAGAGAATAAGTTGATAGAGTTATGGATAAAACAAGTGACAGCTACATGAAGGATTTGTTATATTACTCTGTCTACTTTTCCATATGTTTGAAATTGTCCATAAAAAGATTATGCAACTTACTAAAAAAATTAAAATACCTTATTTGAGTCTTTGGATAAGTGGTGAACTTAACCTTAAAAATAAAATATTGTCCCTGTAGGATCAGACTGAAATATTTTTATTTAACTAAAAAGAAATTATACTTACCTGAAGATATTTCGGTAATGGTTAATTGGGCCACTTAATGCTCCAGGCTGAGAAAAGACATAAATATAAGCTTCAAGATCCTCTGTTGTTAATTGGCATCCTTTTCTTCCAATGCCAGTGCTGTGACTGGTAAACAGATGTTTCAAAACCTAATTTAAGTGAGAAAACAATAATTAAAACTTTTTTGTTATCTAATAATAAGCTAAGTCTTTGGCTTTGGAAAGGGGATGGTGGTCATTGTGTGGTGACAACTCCTAATTTCTGCTCTAGCCAAGTTTGAGATCTCATTGTTTATACATATATATTCTATGCATTTCTGCTTTCCTGGCTTTATTTTTCCTATATTCTTCCCTTCTAATCCCCCCTGCACACTGCATTTTTATAAAAAGCATCCTGTCTTCTTGGTGCCTATTCATATTCTACAAGGCCCAGCTCAAGAGTTCCTTGGATAAATGACTAATTCCCCTTCTGGGCAGGAAATAAAAGATAAGCCCAGGGCATTGAGGAGGCAAGCTATCACTGACTAAAGGGATTATGTCAAAAAGCCACAAAAGCCAACCTGAAAGGATGCCTCATTTGATGCCTATTGTGGGATAATTTGGGCATCCAAAAGAATAATGTCTCTAACTGACTGATATATATCAAATATATATTCATTACTCTAAAAGTTGTTTATAAAAAGAAAAAGAATGAGCATATATCCTGTCATTCTTGTGTGAACTATATTTCAGAATAAATAGTAGATGTGGAAAAATTCTTTACAGCAGAATTTCAATTAAAAGCAGAAAGAATTATAAAATTAGAAAATAACCATTTTTCATACCCTAATGAAATAATGGGCCTAGGCTATGATCACTAATGTATACTAAAATTAATTTGGTGGGAGGATGTTAGGAAATTTTGGATAGGCTGACAACTCATGAGCCCACTGATCACTGTTAGCATTAGTAAAACTGGACCAAGTAGGTATCATGCACTTCCCTGATGGGATGCGTTAGGAAATACACAGCACCACCTATTAAGTATCCTTTTCAAATTAAAATTTAATCAAGCCTCTAGATCACCAATACCTATGAAGTAGGAAAAACAAGGGTTAGAGGAACAAGTTAAATACCACCATGATGAAGCAATCAGCCAAATCCAAAATATGGATCTTTCCTCAGGGCAAATTTCTTCAATAAATAAGTGATATTAAAACAAAATTAGAAAAAAAAGAAAGAAGTATACATTTTTAAAATGCACTAGTATACATTTTAAAAGCCATAACAACTAAATACAAGGTATAGACTTTGGTTCCTGATTCAAACAAATGAAGTATATCAAGACAGTTATGACAGTTAATGAAATTTGAATGGGTATTAAATGATATTAAGGAGTTGTCATTTATTATGTTAGGTTTGATAGTGGCATTGGGTTTTTTTTTTTTAAGTTCTTATCCCATCACAGTTATACACATAATTATTTACAGGTAAAATTATATTATACCTTTTAAAAATCCTCACCAATATCTAACACCATGATGGACATGTAAGAAGCATTTATGTCGGGAGTGGTGGCTTATGCCTGTAATCCCAGCACTTTGGGAAGCCGAGGTGGGAGGATTGCTTGAGGCCAGGAGTTTCAGACCAGCCTGGGCAACATGGTAAAACCAGTCTCTACAAAAAATACAAAAACTAGCGGGGCATGGTGGCACATGCCTGTAGTCCCAGCTACTTGGGAGGCTGAGGCGAGAGGATTGCTTGAGCCTGGGAGGTTGAGGCTGCAGTGAGCTGCACTCCAGCCTGGGTGACAAAGCGAATTCCTGTCTCAAAAACAAAGCAAAACAAAAAAATAAAAATAAAAAAGAAGAATTTAATAAATTTCCAAGATACCTGCATATGACTACTGGTGTCAGTGTATGTGTGACACTAATATCTGAATGTTTACTTTGTTTAGGGCTTTTTTTTTTTAACCCCGAAGTCTTCTACTTCTGCTGCTATTAAACCTGATATTTGTATTCCCTCATCTCCCTATGAGATGTTCTCTAAGAAGGGGTATGCCCATAGGGGCACAGTCTTACAAAAATTTGAAGAACAGCCAGGTATTTAAATACATAAACAGAGACTATGAAAATAAGCAAGACTATAGTTAAGTTCTTAAAACCATTTAAGTTATAATAATTTCCTTTCATTTTTCATTATTCTTCTTAAACGTGGACTTTAAAATATTTTTCATTAATAATAATAATACATTATTTGTTTGATTTGTTTGGCTTACCTTGAAATCATTTATTGAGAACATAAATTCTGGGAACCATGGTATTTGGAAGAAGTAATAATAACTGGATTTCAACAGCTGAGCAGGGTGTCGTAAAATATATTCTGAAATTAAAATGCCATGTTAGACCTTATCCAAGGGGTATAAATTACTTACTGTTAGAAGAACTTCTTTTTAGGACAATTTTACTTTAAGATGATCCCATAAAAGAATCCATAAGTAAGGCTTCTTTGGAACAATTTCTATGTTCTTATATCTTGAGTATTTCCGGTATTTCCAAAATTTATACCACTTTATTTTTTTTTTTATTTTTTATTTTTTTGAGACAGAGTCTTGCTCTGTTGCCCAGGCTGGAGTGCAATGGCGCGATCTCAGCTCACTATAACCTCTGCCTCCTGGGTTCAAGCGATTCTCCTGCCTCAGCTTCCTGAGTAGCTAGGATTACAGGTGCCCACCACTGAGCCCGGCTAATTTTTTGTATTTTTAGTAGAGGCAGAGTTTCGCCATGTTGGCCAGGCTGGTTTCGAACTCCTGACTCAGGTGATCTGCCCACCTCGGCTCCCAAAGTGCTGGGATTACAGGCATGAGCCACCACGCCTGGTCTTATACCACTTTAAATAAAAAGGTTTCACTTTATGAAATCTTGACTCAAAAGGGAACAGGAAGCCCAAACAACGCTGCTTTTCCTCCAAGGTCATTATCAGTGACCTACCACTTTTCCTAGGAATACATGGTGATGTAATTTTCGGTTGTTTAAAAGATTTTCCTTACAAGTTGATTCAAATTGAATGCCTTGTTCATCTGGCCTCAAAAGGAACTGAAGTTTTTCCTATAAATTCATTGATGTATCTAGAAAACTCATTCATTCAATGAATATTTGACTATCTACTGTGTGCCAAGGGATTTAGCAGTGAACAAGACAGAAAAGGTTCCCACAAACAATGAACTTACACAATAAATAAGTCCAAATGCTTACAAGATCACTTTAGAGAGCAATAATACCATAAAGAAAATAAAAGAAGGCAATCTGATTGACAGTGATGGTAGGGTGGAGTGGAGGGACTGCTACATAGTAGAAGTGGTCAAGAAGGCCTCTCTGGGATGTGATGTTTGCTGAATCCTGAATGGTTACAGGGAGTCAGCTGTGCAAAGATCTACGGAGAACATCCAGGAACAGCAAGTAGATCCTGGGCTTGGTACATTCCAGATGCAGAAAGGCCTTTGTTGCTGGTGTATAATGAATGAGAGGAAGATGGTATATGATGAGTCAGAAAGAAAAGCAGAAGCCTGATCATGTAGGACCAGAATAATAAGATTTTATTTTAAGTGCTTTGGGAAGACACTAAAGTTTTAAACTGGTGAGTTTATATATAAATATATATACATATATATTCATATATAATAAAAAAGTGTGTAAAGCCAGGCATGGTGGCTCATGCCTGTAATCCCAGTGCTTTGAGAGGCTGAGGGAGGAAAACTGCTTGAAGCCAAGGGTTTGAGACCAGCCTGGGCAACATAGCAAGATACTGTCTCTACAAAAAAAACAGCGGTGTAAGCCTGTAGTCCCAGCTACTTGGGAGGCTGAGGTGGGAGGATCACTTAAGCCCAGCCTTGAGGTCAAGGCTTCAGTGCACTATGATTATGCCACTGCACTCCAGTATGGGGGACAAAATGAGATCCTAAATGAGACCCTGTCTCTAAAAAAATGGGAAAAAAAGAGTCTATGCTTGAGTACTATGCAATCTTATTTTCCTTATTCTAAAAGTCATTTTTTCTTATTTCCCATTTCATAACTATATTCAACATGGAGTTTTTAGAAATATAATTTTCAGATAAGTATACCATTGTTATACTATAGTTTTTGCAAAGTCATAATTTAACAAGATTTATTCACCCCTGCATTAAGAGATATCAATACAATTAGGGGAAAAATATAGGCACGTTATTTGAAAGCCTCATATTGACCTGACAGGGCAGAAACAATTATTGATAAAATAATTCCAGAAATATTCCAAGTATTTTCTTGCTGAAATCACCAGCTACAGTTTGTCCATATAGCACCACCACCAAAATAAGATTTACTCTTGGGTCCTGATCAATTGAACGAGCATGTAGCATGACTTCTGCTGTTGAATTCAACCTAGAAAAATACAGTGACTCTCAGGACATTTGAATCCTAAGCATCCATCCCACTATACCTCACTATACCAAGTGATAGGTCAGTTGGATATGTATCTAAAATTCAACTCAACACTTACATTGACTTATATATTTACATAGTCATGGTCCCTTTCTTCCTTACCTGTTTAATTTTTAGGAAGAAATAGAAATATGTGGTTCTGAATTTTTTATTTCCTAGAGTCCTGCTGTGGGTAGTAGTAGTACTTGAACCTCAGAAAACTTAACAAGAGTAAAGAATACAAAATTATTATTTTTTGCCAAAACCAAATAAAAATGTGCCTGGCCATGGTTCACAGGTCTTTAATCACTATTAAGTTTTTAAGAGTTGCCTTTAAAGTGGAGGTTCTCAAAGTATCGTCCATGTGAATCCCTGGGGATTCCCAAGACTTTTTAAGGTATCCAGGTGGTCAAAACTATTTCATAGCAATATTAAGATATTTATTTGCTTTTTTCTCACCATATTGATATTTGCACAAGTACTACAAAAGCAATGATGGTTAAAGCCACTGCTGATTTAGCACAAATCAAGGCAGTGGCACTGAACAATACTAGTAGTCATCCTATTCTTCACCACCACACACTGGTGGCAAACTAACTAATTAATTACATTTAATTAAGTGCTGGTTTCACTTAACAGTGTCCTTGATGAAACAGCAAAAAACATTAATTAAACTTGACCTTTGAGTACATCTTTTTAATATTCTATGTAATTAAATAGAAAGTACACATAAAGCAGTTCTGCTGTCTCAAGACAACACAAATACAACGATTGTCCCAAGGAAAAGCACTTCAACAATTGTTTTGAGTTGATGGGTTGAATTAGCTGCTTTTCTTTTTTTTTGAGACAGGGTCTCACTTTGCCACCCTCAGCTGGCACAATCTCAGCTCACTGCAGCCTCAACCTCCTGAGCTTAAGTGATCTTCCTGCTTCAGCCCCCCAGGTAGCTGGGACTACAGGTGCACACCACCACACCCAGCTAATTTTTTGCTGCATTTTAAAATGTAACATTGTTTTACTTGAAAGAATGACTAACAACCAATCATCAGTCAGACATGGGTATTTGTCAGATAATCTCTTGAAAGTTAACAAAGTGAGCCTATCATGTCAAGGAAAACAATCATCAGTAGTTGTTGCCATTGATAAAAATCAGACTTTCAAATGAACCTTAGAACTTTGGAAAACTTATATCTGCTACTGTGAGCTTCACAGCTTTGCAATACTTTAAAGGCTTTTCTGATGAGATTAGGGTGATGTCAAAGAATGTGATTTTTTGATCCTGTATGATGAAATGTGTCAACTTATGGAAGATCTGCATAAATCAGTGAACAAACATCTTCCAATGCATGATGATACAAAACCAGGCATGGATAAAAGATACAATAAAAGTGCTAGGGAGACCTGTGGGTTTTAATAGAGTACAGTATTAAAAAATCATTTATTTGCCATCACATTCCACATTGTTACCTTTAAGAAACCATTGGCAGGGCGCGGTGGCTCATGCCTGTAATCCCAGCACTTTAGGAGGCTGAGGCGGGCGGATCACAAGGTCAGGCATTTGAGACCAGCCTGACCAGCATGGCGAAACCCTGTCTCTACTAAAAATACAAAAATTAGCCAAGCATGGTGGTGGGTGTCTGTAGTCCCAGCTACTCGGGAGGCTGAGGCAGGAGAATCGCTTGAACCCAGGAGGTGGAGGTTGCCGTGAGCCGAGATGGCGCCACTGCACTCCAGCCTGGGCGACAGAGCGAGACTCCATCTCAAAAAAACAAAAACAGAAACAAAACAAAACCATAAATTTTTAAGTTTGGTATAGTATTAAGAAAGAAAATCCACAGTTATCTGAAAAGGCTATTAAAATACTCCTCCCTTTTCCAATTACAGATCTGTGTGAGGCCAAATTTCCTCACATACTTCAAGGCAAACAACATATTGCAACAGATTGAAGAGATTTGCAAAAATGTAAAACGATGACACTCTTTTCACTAAAATTTTGTTTTGGAAGATGTAGTTAGCTTTCATTTAAAATATGTTATTTATGTTAACATGTAATGGTTTATTTCTTTTGATGAATTAACATATAAATATTTTTAAATTTCTATTTTAATTTCCAATACAGTGAATATTTATAAACCATATAAGTAAAAGCTCAATGGGGTCTTTAATAATTTTAAGAGCATATAGAAGCCCAAGACCAAAAAATGTGAGAACTGCTTTAAAGAATACTGCTATTCCTGACAGCCAAAGCAGTCAAGCAAAAGGAGAATTTATTTCTAGGCTGTCAGGATTCATTACTGTCAAAGCAATGTCATTGTATGTTTCCCTTTATCCCTCCCCAAGTTAACAGTAAAATCTTTTTTTGAAGGAATAAAATTATGTAAGCAAGTATAAAGCTAAATTTTCTTAGATTCCCCAGGAAGATTGAAAACCAAGGTATCTGAGACTGTCATGTGCTATCATGGTTTAGTCATTTAATTTTAAAATATGATAGTAACCAAATTTTGCTGTTTCTAATCCAAAAGGTCAGTGGCAAGAGTGAATTGTCACATTAGCAGAACTGTTTTGATAAAAACTTGAACTCACCTGTAAATACATTTGGATGAGGGAAGTTAATAACAATAAGCTTCATCACCATTTCAGGATAACAGATGGCAATTAGCCAAGCAATCATGCCCCCCCAGTCATGGCCAATAAGAACACATTTGCTATACCCTGTAATCAAGAAATAAATGTTGACATCATTAAAAAGAAACAGGTGGGTGCACTGTTACCTCACATAAAATAGTTATACTTCTGAAGTACCTCTTTTCATTATCTTATCCTAATTATGCACTTTGTGCAGATATTGAATTCAGTGGTTCCAAAACTTGTCTGTACATCACCTATATAGCTCCACTCTAAACCTATAGATTGAGAATCTCTCCCAGGAATCCATATTAAAAAAAAAAATCTGAAATAGGCCGGTGTGGTGGCTCACACCTATAATCTCAACACTTGTGAGGCCAAAGCAGGAGGATTGCTTGAGGCCAGGAGTTCGAGACCAGCCTGGGCAACATAGCAAGACCTCCCCCCAACACACACACCCAGCCGTCTCTACAAAAAAATAAAGAAATTATCCAGGTGTGGTGGTGTCCACCTGTAGTACAAGCAACTGTAGAGACTGGAGTGGGAGGATCCCTTGAGCCCAGGACTTCAAGGCTGCAGTGAGCCATGATCATGCCACTGCATTCCAGCCTGGGTGACAGAGCGAGACTGAGACTCTGTTTCTAAAAAAGAAAAAAAGTGTGGGGGGGTACAAAACAAACAAAAAAAACATCTGAAATAGCTTATGTTGCTCAGCTCTGGTCCCATGGACCTGAGTTTGGAAACCATGGTAAAGACTGCACATAATGAAGTCAAAAGTAAGATTATTTGGTTTTTTTTGAATGCTCAGAAATTTCTAGTTATAGTAAAATTATAAATGTCTCATCTATGTCCAACCTCATAAATCTTTATTTCCAGGAAGCATCTATCTCTTCCCTAACTTCATAAATCCTATGTACAATTCAACACAGAAAATTTGTCACTAATTTGGAACTGTGAAGTCAAACTGAAGTAATGGAAAGTCTTAATTATAGCACCAATTTTGCACCAGTTTCATTTCATGTAATCACTCAGTTAATTTAAAGTAGGTTAAAATGTTGATTAATAGAGCTTCCTACAGGATTTCCATTGTATGGATGCATAAAATTCATTTGTAATTTATTCCTGGAGTACTTAAAATTGCTTAATTCTTTCAAGGAAGTAATTCTCACCATCACTCCTCACTACTATACTAATACACACATGTAGACATAGACACACATGCATAAATCTTGTTTATATTAATTATTTGCCTAAAAATTTCATGATGACAAATTTAGGCCAGGTCTGACTGAATTATCACAAAATTTGAAATATAATTGTTCAAAATCAGTGTCTGAGTCTCTTTTACTGTAATCAGACTAAATGACAATATTGTATGTGACACCCCCAGACCCCATTCATTTTTTCTCCCCTAAAAATATTGGCCTGATCCATGCTCTCATTAGATTACTGTAGAAAGTGCCTTTGATTTCATGGTATTTCTCACTATATTGCTTCCATTAACATACTGATGGTAGCAGCTTGGTTTCAGTCAAAAGGGATATAGTATTAATAGATTGGATTATTGTTAAAAAATATTTACTTTCCCCTTCTCCCTGCTGTCACAGTAGTCTACTTGCTGCCCCTTTGATTTTAGACTTGGCCATGTGATTTGCTTTGGTCTCGTGGTGGCTGTGTAGCTTGACTTTGGGCTCCACCATATGACTTGCTTTGACTAATGGGCTGCCGGTAGAAACTTAAGCTTGTGCACCTGGGCTCACCCTCTACCATCGCCAGGAAAAAAGCTTCCCTCAGGCAGCCACTCCCTTTTAGCTTGGGCTCCAGCCCAACTCACAGAGAGAAGCCAGTCCCAGCTGGACCTGCAGCCTGAGGCAAAGACCAGAGGAGTCCAGCCTATGGTTAACCTGCAGATCCATGAGCACAGGAAAAAATGGTTATGACCCTATGCCAGCGAATCTGGGGTGGTTTGTTCCACAATATTATGTGGTTCTAACTGATTGATACAACAGAAATAATGCAAATGCATCTGTATCTTATAACATTTTAAAATGAATATTTAGGTGTGTGTTCTAAAGAAATAAACTTTCTAAGTATAAACTTTTCAATAATTATTTCTCAAAATAATAAACAGCATACATTAGGTCTATTTTTTTTTTTTTTTTTTTAAACAGAGTCTCATTCTTGTTGCCCAGGTTGGAGTGCAACGGCACGATCTTAGCTCACTGCAACCTCCATCTCCTGGGTTCACGCCTGGCTAATTTTTGTATTTTTAGTAGAGACAGGGTTTCAACATGTTGGTCAGGCTGGTCTTAAACTCTGACCTCAGGTGATCTGCCCGCCTCAGCCTCTCAAAGTGCTGGGATTATAGGCTCAAGCCACAGCACCCGGGCCATTAGGTCTATGTTTAAAAACAAATCTGAAAAGTCATTCTTGGCTGGTAGACAGAATAGTTGCTCTAGATGCATCATTTAAAATTTCCTGTATAGATATTTTGGGCTGACTACCTGAAACCATAGTGACAGGATCCAGATAATTTGGGTAGATGGAATATGCATCCTCCCAAGAAAAGAAGTCATTGATTCACAATTTGTTGAATGTTTGTCCCTTAAAAAGAGTTGTTTTGTTTCAAACTAACCTACCTAAAGAATCTAAAATATCCTTTATATCTGTAATTAGACAATCCAATTTATAATTCTGTCGATGAATGGGAGCATCTGTTTCTCCATAACCTCTCAAATCCAGTGCTACAACTCGATATTCACTTTTAAATTCTCTCAGTTGGTAACGCCAAGAATACCTGCAGGAAAAAAGGAAGCATTTAAAATATCATATTAGCTAGTACAAACAGTAACATTACAGATTTTCTTTTTCTTTTCTTTTTTTTTTTTTTTTTTTGAGACAGAGTTTTGCTCTGTCACCCAGGCTGGAGTGCAGTGGTGCAATCACAGCTCACTGCAGCCTCAACCTCCCTGGCTCAAGTGATCCTCCTGCCTCAGTTTCCTAAAAAGCTGAGACTACAGGTGCACACCATCACACCCAGCTAATTTAAAAAATTTTTTGTAGACACGGGGTCTCCCTATGTTGCCAGGGCTGGTCTCAAACTTCTGGGCTCAAGTGATCCTCATGCCTTAGCCTCCCAAAGTGCTGAGATTACAGGTGTGAGCCACTGCACCTGGCCACATTTCAGATTTTCTCAGTGGAAAACTGTAAGAAATTCCTTATTTTTAGAACAGATATATAGCTGCAAGTAAGCAGGAAAGAGACCTACTTGAGAAGGAAACACTGACATTCTATGAGAATTATTTTGTCTTTTTACCAGTTCCACTGGAGGGTAACAAAGTGCCACTATTTACAGAAACTACATAGTATCAGATACTAAAATCATTTTACTTATATATGTCTTAATAAGTCCATTTTAAAAAAATTGAAACAGGGTCTTGCTATGTTGCCCAGGCTGGTCTCGAACTCCTGGCTCAAGTGATCCTCCTGCTTCAGCCTCCCAAAGTGCTAGGATTACAGGTGTGAGCTAACATGTCTGGCCAATAAGTCAATTTTTTGTTTGTTTGTTTTGAGACAGAGTTTCGCTCTTATTGCCCAGGCTGGAGTGCAATGGCATGATCTTGGCTCACTGCAACCTCTGCCTCCCGGGTTCAAGCAATTCTCCTGCTTCAGCCTCCCAAGTAGCTAGGATTACAGGCATGCGCCACCACACCTGGCTAATTTTTGTATTTTTTTCTTTTTAGTAGAGACAGGGTTTCTCCATGTTGGTCAGGCTGGTCTTGAACTCCTGACCTCAGGTGATTGGCCCAATTCAGCCTCCCAAAGTGCTGGGATTACAGGTGTAAGCCACTGCACCTGGCCAAATAAGTCAATTTTTAAAGCTTTTCTTAAATGGTGTGTATAGCCACCAGGGAATCTGTACTATGAACAGTTAGTTATTTTACAGCCCGAATTTCTAGATAATAAATGGATTATCAAGTATAAAAAAGTGAGTGGGAAGATGAGTTTGACAGTTTTACCAAAACATCTGAATGCTTATCTGGCCCAGGAATTTCAGTGGAGTAACATAAGTAAAATGCTTCTGTATTGCAGAACCATTTGATTCTCTGATTGAAAAAATTTACTAGATGAAATTTTATATTTCTCTCACAAGTAGATGTTACTCACCTTACTCCACTGTCAAATAGGGTCAAAGTTTTAGTAATAACCACAGCTTATTTATGGGTGAAAATGTCTGAAGGTTTTTTAAAAAAGATGATCACTGAAATAATCTAATAATAAAACAACCATTTAAGATAAACCTCTGCTTGCTAAAGCAAAATTCTGTGGAGAAGATCCTGAACCATGAGAATAAGCAAGAGTGATACTAAAAACATTTAACAACCAAAATGGCACCAGCACTGACCAATTAGAAGGGCCACAGTGCTGCAGCCAAGTTCTGGAGGCCGCTGCTGAGCCAGGCATTCCCCCTCTGCTTGATCATGGAACTGCAGAATTAATCGAAATAGAGAGATCCATAAGATTTTCTTCTTCAAATAAGCAAAACCATTTTAGATAACCAACAGAAAAAAAAGACATGGATTTTTTAAAGTGACTCACTATGTTATGGGACTCAAAATATGCATTAAAAAAAAGCATCTGCGTGCACATTTGTTCATGGAAATACAGTGTAAAATTATCTGACACAAGCCAAGTGGGAGATCATTGTCTGAAAATACTTTTGGAGTGCAGTAGGCAAGCTAACGCAACTGAATGTTAAGATTATAAACCAGTGTAAAGATTATAATATAAGATTATAAGCCAACAGTGAGAGGGGGGCTGCGATGTGAAGTGACACACAACAGTAAGATCAATGTAACAAACAGGCCAGGTGCAGTGGCTCACACCAGTAATCTCAGCACTTTGGGAGGCCAAGGTGGGCAGATCACTTAAGCTCAGGAGTCTGAGACCAGACTAGGCAACATGGCGAAACCCTGTCTCTACAAAAAATTAAAAAATTAGGCCGGGCGCGGTGGCTCACGCCTGTAATGCCAGCACTTTGGGAGGCTGAGGCAGGCAGATCACCTGAGGTCATGAGTTCAAGACCAGCCTGACCAATATGGAGAAACCCCGTCTCTACTAAAAACACAAAATTAGCCAGGCATGGCAGTGCATGCCTGTAATCCCAGCTACTTGGGAGGCTGAGGCAAGCGGCGGAGGTTGAGGTGAGCTGAGATCGTCCCACTGCACTCCAGTCTGGGCAACAAGAGAAAAACTCCATCTCAAAAAAAAAAAAAAAAAAAATTTGTTAAGTATGGTGTCGTGTGCCTGTGGTCCCATATACTCAGGAGCCTGAGGTGGGACGATGGCTTAAGCCCAGGCGGCAGAGTTTACAGTGAGCTGTGATCGCGCCACTGCACTCCAGCCTGAGTGACAGAGCCAGAACCTGCCAAAAAAAAAAAAAAAAAAAATCATTGTAACAAATCAACCACCTTATATCATCAGGAAGAGTGTCAGACACATATTTGGAATTATGAATGAATATAGAATTTTTTTATCTATCACTAGGATATTTATGATTTATGAAAATCTGCCAAAGCATTGCCAACTAAGATGGATTTGAAAATGTTAATAAAAAACAAAAACAATAAAAGAATAACAACAAAAAAGAAAATGCTAATAAACATGTCTTCTGGCTGGGCGCAGTGGCTCACGCCTGTAATCCTAGCACTTTGGAAGGCCAAAGTGGGCGGATGGCTTGAGGTTAGGAATTTGAGACCAGCCTGGCCAACATGGTGAAACCACGTCTCCACTAAAAATACAAAAATTAGCCAGGCGTGGTGGCGGACACCTGTAATCCCAGCTACTAGGGAGGCTGAGGCAGGAGAATCGCTTGAACCCAGGAGATGGAGGTTGCAGTGAGCCGAGATCGAGTCACCGCACTCCAGCCTGGGCAACAAGAGGGAAACTCTGTCTCAAATAAATAAATAAATAAAATAAACGTGTCTTTTTTGGCTAGGCTGTAGTAATGTTGTTAATCTTGTCTGTGGATTGTAACAAATAAAGTAGCTTGTTTCCTTAAAGATACTCATCTGTCAACACATGATTGTATTTTTTCTGATTTGCCTTATTTAAAATTTTGAATTGATTTTTTATGTCTTCATAACTGAAGCCTAATTCTTCCCTCTTTATAATCCATCCTACCCAATCAATAAAGTTCTGTTCATTTAACCTCTTAAATATTTATTTAAACACTCTTGTCTACCATTCTATCATTACCTTAATTCAGGCCTCCATTTAGGCAGCAGCCTATTGCTTGGTCTAAGTGTGTCGCTTTCATTCCCCTCTGCTCTACCTTCTACAAAACCAGTGATGTAGCAAATACACAAACTCATGTCATTTCCTTGCTGAAAATCCTTTCTTGACTCCCTATTACTCATAACATGAAGTTCTAGCTCATTATTCTAGCAGAAAAAAATCTGAAAGATTTGACTATTGCCCAATCTTCCAGCCAGATTACTTTGCACTCTGTCATTTGCTTTATAACAAAAAGAACTAACATCTATACCATTCTTACTACATACCAGGCCCAATTCTAAGTGCTTCTTGTATGGTAATATTGATCTTCAAAACAATACTATGAAGTAGATATTATTATTATCTTCACTTAACAGATGAAGAAATGGAGGGAAAGCAAGGTTAATTGAAGTACCAAAGGTCACAGAGTCAGCAAACAGCAGAGCCAGGATTCCAGCCCAGGGAGTCTGGCCCCAGAGTCCATGTTATACTGCCTCTGCAGCACTAGGTTGAAATAGGTGAACAAATAGAGATATTGGTTTTTGCTTTTATGACTTTCTTCATATGGTTTCCTTTGTCTGAAATACCATCACTCCCCACCATTCCCCTATTACCCCATAATCCCTGACTCTCATCCCTCAATTAACTCATTATCACATTAGGCGTCTCCTTTTCTAGGAGACTTCCCAGCTCTCTCCATTACAGCTGGGGTGCGTGGGCCCCTTCCACACTTTTGCACTTGTATGTGCACTCTTCAGGGCTGGGGCACACCTCACTTTTGATACCTGGCTCTTCCACGAGATCGTTTCCTGGGTCATCTATGAGAATATCTAGCCCCTGTAGGTGCTTAATAAAGATTTGTCAAATAAGTGAAACAACAAATGAATAAAAACACTGAATAATGATAGTGCTAGAAGTACCAGTTGTGCAGTAGGACTTTTGTCCCAGTTCAAACCTTGAGACAATGACAGCTAACGGTCCCAAATTCCTATTGGGGAATTTGTATTCAATTTCTGTTGAACTGCACGTTGTTTCAATACCTTAAGGGTCCGTGTCTTCATTTAGGATTTAATTAGAGATTTCAAGGTAGAAATTTGACTTTATATAATCCTGCAACATTTTACATTTAGAATTGGATTAGAGATTATGCAAACATGATGCTTCCATGTCATATTAGAAATAATTTAAATTGCCTTAAAAATAAATCCAGCTACTGCTTTTAACAATGAGTGAAGTCAAACAATATCCTAAACAATTCTAAGAAATAGGGCAACTGCATATTTTTAAAAAATTACTAAGGAATAATTTTTAACTGTCATCTTCCTGAAGTTCATAAATAAAACACATTTGATGTACACATTAGCCCTAAACTGAAAAAGAAGTCACCCCAGTATTAGACTGATGGACATATCATTTACATGAATAAAGCGAAAACAATCTCCTTGATACAGGAATGAAACACATTACAAAAGCAGTAACCCTAAAAAGATTATAAATAAGCAAAACTATTTTCATCCACATTGCCTTTTTTCTGGTAGCTTTAGGTAATAGCAGAGGACACTCAGGAAAAATAACCAATCTCTTTCGCCGTGATTGCTCTTCACCTAGGAGGGCTCCTGGTTTTACCAGGTTACACTTTCAGATGTAGACTATCCTCCTTCCCTTTACCACAGAGAAATGCCACAGTTGTCAGCTTCTGTGCTCAGCTGTATGATGAAGGCCCCTCACTCGCCTTAGCACTTGAGTGATGACGCATGCATTCCATACAGCTGGAGACGAAGACGACTCAAAGAAATTGCCTGCCTCAGCTCAAAATATTTTTAAAGGAGATGCAAATTGAAGTGGAGAGAGAGAGTGGGAGAAAGATCATCCTTTGACAAACAGCCTTACTTGGGGTTAATTTAGTCAAAGGTCCTGTAGATGTGTATCTTGTTTAATATTTCCTTTAGATTTTAAGAAGACCTGGGATTTTATTGTTGCTGTGTAACAGCTAATTGTATACATGAAATATCACCATTTCTCGTCAGCTATTCTCAGGCAATGATGATAAATGCAGATAATATGTTACATTTGCATGGTGCTTTTCTGTTTACAAAGCACTTTCATACACATTATCAATTCATTTTCTTTGTTTTCACTGTATCAAATATTTGTTACCTACTTAATCTACAATCAAGCATACACTTTCATGTGTATTTAAGCAAAACTTAATTGCTAAAGGAATAACATTTACATTTGTAATGTAAATTGAAATTGGTTTGAAATGCCACGCATGAAGTTTTTTTGGTCTTTAAAATGAAAAAAATAAAAAAGAGTTTTGTCTTAAAACTTAAACCCTAGAGTTTTGTCCTAAATTCTAAGACCTTTTTTTTTTCCTGTTGTTTGTTTCCACTAGCACCTCAATGAGATTGACTAGACCTCATAATGGGTAACAGTGGCAATTTGATTGATTGAAAGGAAAGACAGAGTGAGCATCAACAGGGGTCTTGGTTTAGAGTATGACTCCAGAGATACCTGATTACCAACAATCTCCATGTAGTATTTTCAGATGCTCCCTAAACAACCAGGTAGCTTTCAGATTAATGATCAGCAAAGTTCAATGAATTCAATATGATCTATCTGAGTAGCTGAGCTATCTGCGTTTGTAGTTGTTGCTGTTTTAAATTCTACCAATGTTCTCTCTGGAGTAACAAATGACAGATTTAGTGAACAGAAGAGACTCATGCCTGTCTATGATCTTCACATATTTCTTAATCTATGGCTTTTCAGAGTGAAAATATTTCTAGGAGCTTCCCAAAAACTAAACTATTCCTCACAATGACCAAATCCCTTTTGGATACATCCAAGACTTGACTTTGCGGGGGCAAATGGGAATGATGTCCAGGGACCAGTGCTGGATCCCCTCCTAGGCTGTTTCATCCCCTGACGATTCTAGGACAAGAATCACCAGCCATTTCTATTTTGCAAAAAGGCTCTCATGAGGAGTAAATAATGAGACATGACTGTGAAAAACACGCACAAAATCTCTTAGAATACGACAGAGAGCATCTACTGCCCTGTATGAAAGTGGTTGTAGGTTCATTTTTATCTTTGTGTATATTGTTCTGCATGTAAAGAGGTGAAATTCCAGGGGAATAAGGATGGCCAAGTACTGGGGTTGGTGTGAGGTAGAGAAAGAAAATAGCTTTCAAATGTTTTCTTTCTAAAAAGTTAAGTATCATCTCTCCGATGCATGAATTTTATTTAGGATGATGATTTAAAATGTTAAATTAAGGTATTTTTATATTGTTGGCTGATTTGTTAACACCCTCTTGAATGTTTGTATAAGGTGTGACATTTGAAAGGTAAAAATCCATGCATGTTATTGGATCAGATTACTATAATTCCTATAGAATGAGAACAAGCTGCAGAGGTCAGCCCTGACTTTCAAAAACAAGGGACACCTGACTTTCTGGCACTGCCAACTTCAGAAGGGTAGCTATGGGGCTTAAATGAGATGGTATATATAAGTCACTTACAAAAGTACCTGGCTTGGGAGGGGAACAACACACACTGGAGCCTGTTGGGGGTGGGGAGAGGGAGAGCATCAGGATAAATAGCTAATGAATGCTGGACTTAATACCTACGTGACGGGTTGATAGTTGCAGCAAACCACCATGGCACACGTTTACCATGTAACAAACCTGCATGTCCTGCACATGTATTCCAGAACTTAAAATAAAAATAAAAAAGAGAGTGCCTGGCTCATAGTAAATGCTCAGAAAATGTTAACTATCATCACCAGAGTTAGGAAATTATTATTTGACACATGGATCTCCACAATGAATGAATGGGAAAGAAGGAAGAAAATGAGTATTTACTGAATATTCACTGGGGCCACGTGAAAGATTTTCGACATTTTGACTCTCTTCATCCTCACCCAACTTTGCAACATCATTGTAGATGACTGTTTAGGGTTCCTCAGCAAACTAGTGGTTGAGCCAGAATGTACTGCCCATGCTATGTTAGGCAGATTTGATCAGTGTTTCAGAGTAACATTTTATTGTGAACTAATTATGCCACCCACTCCATAAGGTGAGACCATATGCATATGCTCGAATTGCACTGGGCAGCTAATCTACCACCTCATTAAGCTGTCTCCAAATGAAAGAACAGATTAAAGCATAACATGAAAATGACTTATGTTTATTTATGCACATAAATCCAGAAGGGGAAAAAAATCTTCATGCAGGGAAAATCTTCTAAGGAAGACTTCTCACTCTGGAAAAATTATTAGGTATAGGTGTCTTTGCCATCCTCCACTCTTTTCTTCAATGCCTAATACCTCCTAGTACACTAACATCCTCAATACATTTATTCATAAAGTCCCTTTCACTCACAAAGTATTAACTAAAGTGGGTCGGGTGCAGTGGCTCACACCTGTAATCCCAACATTTTGAGAGGCTGAAGGGGGCAGATCACTTGAAGTCAGGAGTTTGAGACCAGCCTGGCCTGTTTAACATGGTAAAACTTTGTCTCTACTAAAACTTCAAAAATTAGCTGGATGTGGTGCGCACTTGTAATCCCAGCTACTTGGGAGGCTGAGGCAGGAGAATCACTTGAACCCAGGAGACGGAGGTTGCAATGAGCTGAGATTGCACCACTGCACTCTAGCCTGGGCAACAGAGCAAGACTGTTTAAAAAAAAAAAAAGAAGAAGTGTCTTAAGGTAGTAATCCTTTCAGCACCAGATGCATTTTAAATCAGGATTTTGAGTGACATAAAATCTTTAAGATTCTAAAGGAGGTAAGAAATCTGTAATACTGGAATTCTAGGAATTATAAGGTAGTAAGGGAGAATTTGGGGACAGGATATTGTCCTAGACCTTTCAAAATATACCAGATATTCCACCTTTGAGTCAACTAAGGGAATTGGGCTTTTAAAAACATCAATTTCTTGACCTATTTAGTTTATGAACTATTTCTTATAGCCCTGTGCTATAAAAACTGGTTTTCTTTTACTGCCATGATATGTACCACCTTTTTTTTTTTTTTTTTTTTTGAGACGGAATCTCGCTCTGTTGCCCAGGCTGGAGTGCAGTGGCACGAGCTTGGCTCACTGCAAGCTCCACCTCCTGGGTTCACACCATTCTCCTGCCTCAGCCTCCCGAGTAGCTGGGAGTACAGGCGCCTGCCACCAAGTACAGCTAATTTTTTTTTTTTTTTGTATTTTTAGTAGAGACAGGGTTTCACCGTGTTAGCCAGGATGGTTTCAATCTCATGACCTCGTGATCCGCCCGCCTCGGCCTCCTGATATGTACCACTTTTAAAGATGTTCATTAAAAAAAAAAGTTTAAACATGTGTTGCTTTCATCTGTACTTATTTGGCCCAGTGGGGTCAATAGAGAACAGAACACTTCCCCTTAGGTAACTGCTATGGTCTGAATATGTTCTCCCAAAATTCATATGATGAAGTTTATTTGCCTCCAGAAGACACATCAACAAGGCACCATCTTGGACACACACAGACATGGATGTCACCAGACTCTGAACCTACTGGTGCCTTGATCTTGGACTTCCCAGTCTCCAGAACGGTGAGAAATAAATTTCTATTCTTTATAAATTACCCAGTCTCAGGTATTTTGTTAGCAACAAAAATGAACGAAGATAGTAACTAATAATTACATATTTGGGGCTCCAGATTTTCTTCCTAATGAGAAATATTTAGGTACTTAAATTATCCTGCATTCATATAAGCCTATTGCTCTGTGCATAGGAAATAGTTCATTTTCAGTTTCCATAAGTGCTCTACTCTCTGCCTTCTCCTCACCCCAGCCTCACCAAAATCTTCCTAATAACAATCACTCCACGTCTTTGGTTTGTTTAAAATCTCCTTTCCCTACCCAGTGTTGTATTTTGTCTATAGTAGATACTCTATACAAACTGTTTTGTTACTATTTCAGAAATTTGAAACATTAAAAGATACTTCTTTTAATCCTCAAAAAAATATATACATTTAAATTGGTAGCAGGTAGGTCTTTTTAGGAGGAAAAAGACCTGTGATTCAGGGACATTTAGGAATATTAACTCTGGGCACATGATCAAAAAGTAGGGTCTGTTAAAAGTCATTACAAGAGGCTTGGTGTGGTGGCTTACATCTGTAATCCCAGCACTTTAGGAGGCCAAGGTGGGAGGATTGCTTGATCTCAGGCTTTCAAGACCAGCCTGGGCAACATAGCAAGATCCCATCTCCAAAAAAAAAAAAAAAAGCTAGGTGTGGTGGTAGATGCCTGTAGTCCCAGCTACTTGGTAGGCTGAGGTGGGAAGACTGCTTAAACCCAGAAGTTCGAAGCTGCAGTGAGCTGTGAGCATGCCACTGTGCCCCAGCCTGGGTGACAGAGTAAGACCTTGTCTCAAAAATTGCCACTGTAACAGTATTAAGAGGTGGGACCTTTAAGAGGTGGTTAGGTCACGCAGGCTCTGCCCTCATGGATGGAAATAATGCCACTATGAAAGGGCAATTTCGGCCCCCTTTTGCTTCTTTGCCCTTCCTCCTCTGCCATGTGATGTTGCAGCAAGGAGGCCCTTGTCAGATGTTGGCACCTTGATCCTGAACTTCCCAGCCTCCAGAACTCTGAGAAAATCATTTATGTTCATTTTAAGTTACCCAGACTGTGATATTCTGTTACAGCAGCACAAAATGAACTGAGAAAATAAGCCAAGTTTTAATGTAACAATAAATGTTAGTTGGTAAGCTTACCAGAATTCTGGAAATCCATGAAGCAGCAGCATAAGTGGTTTGCCTCTTTCTCCAGCAGCAACATAGTGAAATCTTAACCCTGAATCCTGAAAGTAGAGGGCATGGAATTTTAGTGATGTTTGTGTTGATTGACAAAGCAATATATTTAGCATTTCCATTTCATTAAAAAATAATAACTTGCCTTATTTTAAAAATTTTGTGTATTTACAATATCTTCATGACACTCAGTTGCCTTATTTTTAACATCAAGAAATACATTTACTTTTATTAATTTTCAAAAAGAAAAGCAAACCCCATGACCTATTAATAGGGTAAATTGACAGATTCACTTTGTCAACACTCCCTTGACAGTACCTTCTCTTCTTGTTCTAGTACAGTCAATTTATATATTATGAGCTTCTGAAGCAATGTCACAATTTGTAACTTTCATCTTACCATTTGTAACTTTCATCTTACTGATGTGTCACATTTCATCTCCCTCAAATGCTGCAGGACATGTAAATAATTCTAATCTGAATTTATATTTCTGCCATGTTTACATCCTAGTCATCTACTTTTCTCAGCTTGCCCGTCAAGAGCTGTGCCATCAGTTATATAATTCACACCTCCTTCTCTTATTTTTAGGTCTCTCCTTCCCACATTATTATTTTGAGTGTTGCATGTTCTGTTCCCCTTGCTGCCTGCTCATGTCATGTCAGTGTGCGTTTCTAATAACAGAATGCCCTGAGTGCTCAAGACTTCACTCTGCATGTAGGAGACAAGAAAACCCAAGGAAAATTTTAAAAAACATGGGAATGAGACAGGAATTCAAGCAAATACTAAGCAGGCGGAATGGAGGAAAGTAGAGGGAACAGCAGGAATAAAAAACTCTGAAAGCAAGCAAACTAGGAAACAAAAAGAACCAAAAGCTAAACACAGACATTGGGTTTTTATAGCAGGCAACTCAAGCAACTGAGTTTTCAGATGTGAAAGAATCATTTTGCAGATTCAGAAGATGAGGCCCAAAGATGGTAACATGAGTCATAAAATGGTTGAGAGCAGGGCTGTGACCAGAATCTCCATCTTGTCCTAACTCCCAGGACAATCTTCTTTCCACTCCGTTCTCTGTCTCTGGGGAAGCTCTTTAGGCGGCCAGAGCGAGGGGAAAAGTGTTTTACGGAATTCCAGATGGTTCTTATACTACTTTTACTCCTCAGGTTGAACAGAGATAACAAATCTGACTTTACCCTCAGCAGCACGATGGCTTCCTAGAGGTTCAATAACTTTTTTTTATTGGTGGTGAGTCTTGGAGGATTAAATGTTATGGGCACTGCATTGGATTTAATTAACAGATACTTTATTGCACTGACTATGCATCAGGCATTGTTCTAAGTTTTTCGTGTTTGTTTTTATAAATATTAACCTATTTAATTCTCATGTCGACCCCAGGCAAGAAAGAAATTCTCTTGCCCTTCTGAACTTCAGCTGCGGGGCAATTTAGCTCCTAACAGGAAATAAGGACTTGGTGACATAAACATCCCCTCTTATGAGGCTGGGTTTGAAAGGCCTGTGAGTCAGACTGCAGGGTGTATCACGGGAACTATTTCCCTTCACCACCTGGAGCCTCAGGAAACAGAATATTTGTGGGCTGTGAGGAAGCTTGAACAATTAGCGTCTGCAGGCATGGCTGGATTTACCTTTTATTCCATTCCTTTCTTTGGTCCCTGACTTCTTAAGTATGCATTCCTCCCCACAAACACACACAATTTACTTATTGTTTCATGCAACCTAAGTCGTCTGTGATCATAATAAACTCATGACTCCCAAAGACTGACTGTTTACTCTTATTATCTCTAAAATTGGGCAAGAACAGCCTCCTGAGACATTAGGATGCCACGAGGAACAATTCTCTACAGCTGATCTGAGCTCTAAAGGGCAAAAGGGTGACAGGAGACAGCTTCCCCTTGCAGTAGGAAAAAGAGCAGGTTTATTCTGGGTTGTTGTGGCGCCGGGGGGGCAGTAATATAAGAGGCCCCTGATTAGAGAAGTTCCACATTCAGAAACCAATCAAGGTGCCTGCAAAGACCGAGTGCTGTTTATCTGTATCTCTCTCTCTCTCCCTCTCTCTCTTTCTCTCTCTCTCTCTCACACACACACACACACACACGACACACAGGGACCCGACCCCTCCTCCCCTCCTGCCAGGACACTAGGGGACGCTGAGCCGGCGTCTCGGAAGGAGAAGCCCGGAGCCCCCCACCCTCGCGGCGGTCACGCTCCCTCCCGCTCCCGCCAGGCCCGCGCGGCCCTTCACCTTGATCCGCACGTAGCAGTGGGTGCCCAAGGAGGAGTCGCTCAGGCACGCGGGAGGGTGCTCCCGGGCGGGCCGCCGGAAGGTCTGCGCCGGCCCCTTGCCGAGGCTCCACAAAAGTTTGAGCAGGTGGATGGAGGCGCAGAGCCCGCAGTAGCAGTAGACCAGGGACCAGAAGAGCAGGGACCGGAGCGTGAGCATCAGGCGGGGCAGGCAATCCCGCAGCCTCGCCATTGGGAGGCGGCGGCGGGGCCCACTGCCCTTCCTCGGGAGCCGGTGAGCGAGCGCCGCAGCGCGCCAGGCCAGCCCGCCGTCGCCGCTCGACGCGCGCCTCCCCCGGCCCGGGGCGGCCGGCGTTCCGTGTCACCGCGGCGGCTCCGCACACGCGCCGCGCCCAGCCCGGAGCGCGCAGGGGAGAGCCGGGCCTGCGGGGTGCGGCGGGCCAGGCCGGGGTGCAGAGCTTGGCTGTCTTCCGCAGAGAGCGAGATCCCGTTTCAAAATCGCAAAACTGTGGGGGAGGATGAAGGCGAGACTTTCCCAAACCATCCTGGGCACCAAAGAAGGTAGCGCCACTCAGTCTTCTTTGTTGTTCTCAATGTATCAAGCAAAACTATTTCTAAGCCCACATATTCGTGTGTCATAGTTCAGGGACACAGGTCAGCGACAAACTTCCATGCTATTACACCCAAAGAGATTCTTTAGAGTGCAAAATCGCTCTGCACTCTGAAAGATACCAGCCTTCCTCTTCTCAAAATCTTTCATGGAATCATAATTTCTGTAGAAATCCGCCTATGCCTTGCCTGGTTCAGCCACAGCAAACTTACAGAGAGCTGCAACCCCAGGGATACAACGAATGCTTCAACAACGTGACGCTGCAGAAGCCTGGCCAGAAGGCCACACACCTGAGAGTTCGTCGAAGGGCTGGAAGCCGTGAGAGTGACAGTCCTCGGTAGGTATCTCAGCCTCAGCACCGACATGGCCACTCTTGTCCTGATCTCTTCTATCGTCCAGTTCACTGTTAGAATTTCATTAAGCCTTTTCCCGATCACCGGGTCAGGTATTAAGTGTTCATTTTTTATGAGAAACCGTCAAACTGGTTTCCAAAGTGGCTGTACAATTTTGAATTTACTTCAGCATGTGTGAGTTATACAATTGACCTTTGAACAATGCTGGGGGTTAGGGTTGCTGACCCCTTTCACATCTGAAAATCCATGTATAACTTTTGAGTCCCCCCAAACTTAAGTACTAATAGCCTACTACTGACCAAAACAATTAACATATGTTTATGTATTACATACTGTATCTTTATAATAAAGAAAAATGTTAAAATCATAAGGAAGAGAAAATACATTTACTATTCATTAAGTGGAAGTGGATTATCTTAAGAGTGTTCATCCTTGTCATCATCAGGTTAGGTAAGCTGAGGAGGAGAAAGAAGAAGAGAGGTTGATCTTCCTGTCTTGGGGTGAGGGGGAGGGAAGAGGTGGAAGAAAATCCATGTGTAAGTGGACCTACACAGTTCAAACACATGTTGTTCGAGGGTTAACTGTATTTTGCTCTTTTTTTCTAGGGTCTTGAGTTAGGAACTTATTGAGACCTTTGCAATTTCTAATGCAATCATTTAGCACCTATACATTTCTCTCAGTACTCTTTTTATTTTATTTTTTGAGACGGAGTCTCACTCTGTCGCCTAGACTGGAGTGCAATGGCGCGATCTCCATCTCAGCTCACTGCAAGCTCCGCCTCCCGGGTTCACGCCATTTTCCTGCCTCAGCCTCCTGAGTAGCTGGGACTACAGGCGCCCGCCACCATGCCCGGCTAAGTTTTTTGTATTTTTGGTAGAGACGGGGTTTCACCGTGTTAGCCAGGTTAGCTCGTGATCTGCCCGCCTCGGCCTCCCAAAGTGCTGGGATTACAGGTGTGAGCCACCGCGCCTGGCATCTCTCAGTACTCTTTAATCGTATTACATATGTGTTGATATGTTGTATTTTGCCATTTGTTATGTATTTTTTAAAATGTCCTGTTTTAGGTTGGGTGCTGTGGCTTACGCCTATAATCCCAGCACTTTGGGAGGCTGAGGCAGGAGGATCGCTTGAGCTCAGCAATTCAAGACCAGCGTGGGCAACATGGCAAAACCCTGTCTCTACAAAAAATAGAGAAATCAGCCAGGTGTGGTGGTGCACGCCTGTAGTCCCAGCTACTTGGGAGGCTGAAGTGGCAGGATCGCCTTAGCCCTGGAAGGTTGAGGCTGCAGTGAGCCAAAATCATGCCACTGCACTCTAGCCTGGGTTAAAGAGTGAGATTATGTTTCAAAAAATGAAAAACAAAACAAAACAAAACAAAAAACAGGGCCGGGGGTGGTGGCTCACATCTGTAATCCCAGCACTTTGGGAGGCTGAGGTGGGCAGATCACCTGAGGTCAGGAGTTTTGGACCAGCCTGGCCAACATGTTGAAACCCCATCTCTACTAAAAATACAAAAAAATTAGCCAGGCATAGTAGTGCACGCCTGTAGTCCAAACTACTTGGGAAGCTGAGGCATGAGAATTGCTTGAACCCGGGAGGCAGAGATTGCAGGGAGCTGAGATTGCACCACTGCACTTCAGCCTGGGTGACAAAGGGAGACTCCGTCTCAAAAAATAAATAAACAAAAACAAAGATTCCTGTCTTCCTCCTTGCCCCATTGTGTTTTTAATGTGTTTAGCAATTTTTCTATTATTACTTTCAGTCCTCCAAACTCTTAACTCATAACACATTACATTTTTAAGAGATAGAGATCTTGCTATGTTGATCAGGCTGGTCTTGAACTCCTGGCCTCAAGCAATCCTCTCACTCTAGCCTCCCAAAGTGCTGAGACTACAAGCATGAGGTACTGTGCTTGGCAGTCCATTATTGACTTGTATCTGATTCTATTATGGCCCAAGAACATACTCCACATGACCTCTATTCTTTTAAATTTGTTTTATGATCTGGGATATGGTCTATCTTGGTGAATGTTCCATGGTTGTTTAAAAAAAAAAACGTGTGGATAAGAGTGTTCTACATTTGCCCGCTAGATCATGTTGGCTGCTTGTGTCCTACCTTTTTTTTTTTTCTTTTTCAAGAGACAGGGACTCGCTGTTACCCAGGATGGAGTGCAGTGGCTATTCACAGGTGCAGTCATTAAGCACACTGCAGCCTCGGACTCCTGGGCTTAAATGACCATCCTTCCTCAGCCTCCCAAGTAGCTGGGATTACAGATGCATTCCACCACACCCAGCTTGTATCAACTTTTAAATGACAGACTTCCTGTTAAATTCATTCACATCAAATAAGTTCCTCAATTTATAGACCACAATACCAAAATCTGATGAAGATTAAAAAGCAATATAGACAACTTTTTGAATGAAAATAGTTTCAGCCCTCTCCCTCTCCCCCTCTCCCCCTCCCCCTCCCGCTTTCTACCGTCCCCCCTCTGATGCCCAGCGGAGGCTGGACTGTACTGCCGCCATCTCGGCTCATTGCAACCTCCCTGCCTGATTCTTCTGCCTCAGCCTGCCGAGTGCCTGGGATTGCAGGCGCGCGCCGCCACGCCTGACTGGTTTTTGTATTTTTTGGTGGAGACGGGGTTTCGCCATGTTGGCCGGGCTGGTCTCCGGCTCATGACCGCGAGTGATCTGCCCGCCTGGGCCTCCCGAGGTGCCGGGATTGCAGACGGAGTCTCGCTCACTCAGTGCTCAATGTTGCCCAGGCTGGAGTGCAGTGGTGTGATCTCAGCTAACTACAACCTCCACCTCCCAGCCGCCTGCCTTGGCCTCCCAAAGTGCGGAGATTACAGCCTCTGCCCGGCCCCCACCCCATCTGGGAAGTGAGGAGCGTCTCTGCCTGGCCGCCCATCGTCTGGGATGTGAGGAGCCCCTCTGCCGGGCCGCCCAGTCTGGGAAGTGAGGAGCGCCTCTTCCCGGCCGCCATCCCATCTAGGAAGTGAGGAGCGTCTCTGCCCGGCCGCCCATCGTCTGGGATGTGGGGAGCGCCTCTGCCCCGCCACCCCGTCTGGGATGTGAGGAGCGCCTCTGCCTGGCGGTGACCCCGTCTGGGAACTGAGGAGCGTCTCTGCCCGGCCGCCACCCCGTCTGGGAGGTGAGGAGCATCTCTGCCCGGCCGCCCCGTCTGAGATGTGAGGAGCCCCTCCGCCCGGCAGCCGCCCAGTCTGGGAAGTGAGGAGCCTCTCCGCCCGGCAGCCGCCCCCTCTGGGAAGTGAGGAGCGTCTCCGCCCGGCAGCCGCCCCGTCCGGGAGGGAGGTGGGGGGCAGGCCCTGCCCGGCCAGCCTCCCCGTCGGAGAGGGAGGTGGGGGGCAGGCCCTGCCCAGCCGGCTGCCCGGTCAGGGAGGGAGGTGGGGGGCAGCTCCCCCAGGCCACCGCCCAGTCTGGGAGGTGGGGGGTGCCTCTGCCCGGCTGCCCCGTCTGGGAAGTGAGGAGCCCTTCTGCCTGGCCGCCACCCCGTCTGGGAGGTGTACCCAACAGCTCACTGAGAACGGGCCATGATGACGATGGCGGTTTTGTCGAATAGAAAAGGGGGAAATGTGGGGAAAAGAAAGAGATCAGATTGTTACTGTGTCTGTGTAGAAAGAAGTAGACATAGGAGACTCCATTTTGTTCTGTACTAAGAAAAATTCTTCTGCCTTGGGATGCTGTTAATCTATAACCTTACCCCCAACCCCGTGCTCTCTGAAACGTGCTGTGTCCACTCAGGGTTAAATGGATTAAGGACAGTGCAAGATGTGCTTTGTTAAACAGATCCTTGAAGGCAGCATGCTCGTTAAGAGTTATCACCACTCCCTAATCTCAAGTACCCAGGGACACAAACACAGCGGAAGGCGGCAGGGTCCTCTGCCTAGGAAAACCAGAGACCCTTGTTCACATGTTTATCTGCTGACCTTCCCTCCACTATTGTCCCATGACCCTGCCAAATTCCCCTCTGTGAGAAACACCCAAGAAAGACCAATAAATACTAAAATAAATAAATAAATAACCCATTAGACTGAGAAGTGAACTGTCAGTACAAGGACAGTCTACTAAAATTGCTGAAGAATAGCAATTAACTTATAGTATTTAGTGGTGGCACAGATATTTATATTTGGTTTTGTAGATATTTGTGTCAGCTATATCAAATTAATTAAATTAAACCAACAACTATTAAAAAAAAGAAAATAGTTTCCATAATTATATTAGAAATTGAATCTACCAGTATATAATATGAGTAATACAACTATGGAGGTTTAATTTCAGGAAAGAATGGTCCAACATCAAGAAATCTATAAACATAACTATATCGACATTTGTAGAAGAAAAACCCCATATCAACAAATGCCAATAAAGGCATGTGGCAAAATTCAGCAGCTATTCCTTAAAAGCTAAATTAATCCAGGTAGCAAGACACTGCTTAAACATTACCATAACCAGAAAACAGTAACCTATAGTGAAATCCTCTATTTTAAGAGTTGGGAATAAGAAAGAATGATTGCTATTAGCTCTATTATTTAACATTATTTTTGGAAATTCAAGCTAAGGAAATAACCCAAAAAGAACCAAATAAATTTTAAAAATTACATAAAAATTGGAAAAGAGGCAAAAATATAGCTATTTGCAGATTATATTTCTTTAAACCTTAAAAAATTAATAGAATACAATTTGGTAAGGTGTCTAGATACAAGGTAAGTATACAAAGTCAATAGTTTTTCCATATCCTAGCATTAACCAATTAGAAATTGAAACTGCATTCACCAGATTGCAGGAGAGCTCAACATTGTATCATTCCCCCATATTATTGCATATAATTAATTTTTGATAATATTCCACTGTAAGATCATGATAGTTTATTCCTTCTTCTATTAAAAGCATTTGGGTTGGTCCTGTCTTTCCTTCCCTCCTCCCTCTCTTCTCCCTCTTTCCCTATTATGATCCTTGCATATGTTTTGTATATTCTTGTACATGTCTCCTTAGTCTGTTTTGTAATAGCTTCTCTGGGTTATATACTTTGAGCGAATTGCACAGTTATGACTACAGAACTATTTGTATTAGTCTATTCGCTCATTGCTATAAAGAAAACCTGAGACTGTGTAACTTATAAAGAGATTTAATTGGCTCATGGTCCTGCAGGTTGTATAGAAAGCATAGTAGCTCCTGCTTTTGGGGAGTCCCCAGAGAGCTTCTAATCATGGCAGAAGGCAAAGGGCAGGGGGCAAGGTGGCAGAAGCAGGAGCAAGAGAGAGAAGGGGGAGGTGCCACACATTTTTAAACAACAAAGATCTCATGAGAACTCTCACTATACAGTACTAAGAGGGGATGATGCTAAACCATTCATCAAGACTCCAACACCATGATCCAATCACCTTCTACCAGACCCCACCTCCAGCACTGGGAATTACATTTCAACATGAGATTTAGGTGGGGACACGTATCCAAACCATAGCACTATTCAATTTTATAAAATAATGTTAAATTGTTTTCAAAAATTTTTTTTCTTTTAACCTTTCTGTCTTCTAGGCTAGAGTGCAATGGCATGATCATGGTTCAACTGCCACCTTGAACTCCTGGCCTCAAGTGATCCTCCTGCCTTGGCCTCCCAAAGTATTGGGATTACAGGCATGAGCCACTGCACTCAGCCAATGTTGTTATGTTTATACTCCTGACCACCAGTGTGTGAGTTCTTACTGATCCTCTCCCAACATTTGATAATGCTAGATTATTTTAGCTAATGTGATGGATGGATAAAAAGTGGTATCTCCTATGGTCTCAATTTTCATTTCTCAGTATTAAATAATCTGAGCATCTTTTCATCTTTTTAACCTATGTTTCTTCTGAAGTGAAATGCCTGTGAGTGGCAGAAATTACCAATATCCACATGTTGCTCCAAATGTCTCATGCTTAGTCAGGTGTGGCCAAGTGATTGGGTTCTGGCCAGAAGGATATGAGTGCAAGAGGTTTAAGTTTCTCCCAAGTCTGGGCATTAAAAACACTGTAGACTGGCATGGTAGCTCATGCCTATAATCCCAGCACTTCGGAAGGCTGAGGTGGGCAGATAGATCACTTGAGCCCAGGAATTTGAGATCAGCCTGGGCAGCATGACAAAACCCTGTCTCTACTAAAAAATACAAAAAATTAGCTGGGCATGGTGGTGTGTGCCTGTAGTCCCAGCTACTTGGGAGGCTGAGGTGGGAGGATCACCTGAGCCCAGGAAGTTGAGGCTGCAGTGAGCTGTGATTGCACCACTGCACTCCAGCCTAGGTGATGGGAGTGAGACCCTGTCTCAAAAATAAATAAATAAATAAATAAAAAACAAACAAATTCTGTGTAATCTTCTGACCCTATATTCCCGTGCTCTATCAATTTTAGACATATTTTCCAGGTGGCATAACTACATGATGGAGTAGAGCCACTCAAACTGCTTCAATGTCTATGAAAATGGAATATCATTTCTACATTTCTTATAGAGTAGAACATTTTGTGGTAAACTTTTTTTTCATCCTCCTTTTGATAGTTTTGCCAAGTTAAGAATCCCAAGCTCCCTCCCCCACCCCAGTTTTCCTTCTTATTTAATCAAATATTGGCAGATAAACATAATTACAGCACAATTCAGATAATTCTTCATGTTGTATACACAGATCTTTAAATATAATCTAAAAGGAATCTGCAGTCCACAATGACACACATACAGCTTTTCCTTACTTTGCTTAAAAAACATTATTTGAGGCAGGGTCTCACTCTCACCCAGGCTGGAGTGCAGTGGTGTGATCTTATCCTTGCCTCCCAGGTTCAAGTGATTCTCATGCCTCAGCCTCACGAGTAGCTGGGACTACAGGCATGCACCACCATGCCTGGCTAATTTTTGGTTTGTTTTTGTTTTGGTAGAGGTGGGGTTTCACCATGTTGGCCAGGCTAGTCTTGGACTCCTGACCTCAAGTGATCTGCCCACCTTGGCCTCCCAAAGTGCCTGGCAAAAAAGTTTTTAAACCATACAAATTTAGAATCCTATCAGCACACACTTTGCTGTGACATAGTTCAGACACAAATAGGGTACAAAAAATATGCTAACATATATATAAACTTTGTTAATGAAAAAAAACAGAAACAAGTATGATTGAGATACATTTAGTCACTGATAACTAGTTGTGCCCTAAGGGAACAACTAAGAGAAACTGTGCTGCAGAGAAAACCTATATATAGATATACAACAAGAAAATAAACTATAAGATTAATACATGCATGTTTAATACTGGAAAAAAATCACAGCCCTCCAAAGTTTCTCCATATTTCAAGTCAACCGTTATTTTTCTCTCAAAACTTTGAGGATTTAATTCTACTGTTTCTGGTATTCATTGTTACTGATAACTCATTTATATTTGGTAAAATAAAAATAAGCTGCTTTTCCCTTGCTGCTTGCAAAATTTTGCTTATCGTGTTGTGTAGGCCACTGAAAAATGTTTTAGGTATGAATTTCTTCTTAATTATCTTGTTTGGAATGTTACACTTACAGGATAAAATGACTTTTTTAAATTTTAAGAAAATCACAATTATTGTCTCCTCAAATAATGACCCTCCTTATTCTTGTAGTTGATTCCAAGGACTCTAATTTAGATATATGTTAGGTCTTTCCATTCTATCCTGTAGATCAGGGGTTGGCAAACTTTCTGACATTTTTTCAATAAGAGGTCAGATACTAAATATTTTGCCTTTGAGGGTTTTTTTTTTTATTTTGCTTCTCCTTGTCTCTCTGTGATGTATCCTGGTATCTTTATTTGGATATAGCTTCTAACCCATTAATTTTCTCTTCCCCTACGTCTAATTGTTTTAACCTATCCATTGAGATTTTTAAAAACTGAGTCTATGTCAACATTTTCTTACCTAGAAGTTTCATTTTTTTAAACCTGCCTATTCTCCTCCTCCCAAAAGTCTTTTTTTTTTTTTTTTTTAATGGAGTCTTGCTCTGTCACTCAGGCTGCAGTGCAGTGGTGCGATCTTGGCTCACCATAACCTCCATCTCCCGGGTTCAAGTGATTCTCCTGCCTCAGCCTCCTGAGTAGCTGGGATTACAGGTGGGTGCCACCACGTCCGGCTAATTTTTGTATTTTTAGTAGAGAAGAGGTTTCACCCTGCTGGCCAGGCTGGTCTCAAACTCCTGATCTCAAATGATCTGCCTGCCTTGGCCTCCCAAAGTGCTGGGGTTACAGGAGTGAGACAACATACCCGGCCAAAAGTCTTAAAGATTTTACAAACAGCTGTTCTACTGAAGTCCTAGGGAGAATGGGTTGCAAGCTAGTGGGTCTATATTTATTGTTCATTATTTCTGCTTCTACTTATTGTAGCTTGCTTTTTAATGTAATTCACCTTTGATCATGAGCTAATTTCTTCATCTTGATCCTGCTTCTGCCAATAGCCAGTTGGGGACCTTTAGCTTCCTGAAGACCTTCATTCAACTTTCCCACCTCACCATTAGCCCATGGCACAATTAGCATGTTAATATGGCTCCAAGCATCTAACCTAAAGCAAATCCCACCATCCCAGCTGCTGACTGCTCTGCTCCCAGCTAATTTGAGGGTGAAAAACCTGGGAACCCCCTCACCTCTTCTGAGATGGGTTGTGCCTCAGAAAAATATATCCATGCAGGATATATTTGTAAAACTGGAAATAAAGTTGATAGGTTTCTAAGTTTAATTCTAACTAATCTCAATCAAAATTCTAATTTTAGTTCACTCAATTTTTGCAACTTAGAGTAATTATAAATTTCTCATAGAGTGACAGTGAAGCAATTCAGAGGCTCAGTAGTAAACGGCCATAGTTAAGCAATTCAGAGGTAGCATAACTGACAATTCATTTGGGGAAAAAAGAAAGCTGGCTCTCTACCTCATACCATACATAAAAATATCTTCAATACATCTGGACTTTTAGTGTAAAAATTAATTATACCTGGATTTTAAGTGCAAAAGATATAAGAATATTTTATTTAGCATCTTGATGTGAGAATACATTCCTAAGCAAGGCATAATATATCAGACACAATAGAGGAAAAGTTTGACTATACAAAATTTAAAATTTTAATGAAAAAAAAAAAAAAGACAAGCTCTGAGGGACAAACAACAGATTAAAAACCAGAGTACAAATTGATAAGAAAAAGATATCCCAAAAGGATGAGCAGGCAAGTCACATGGCAAACAAACATAAGACAATCAACTCCACCTGTAGTCTGGGAAATGCAAATTAAAGAAACCCCTGTTCATTCAGATTAACAAAAAAATACAGGCATAATGGCTCACACCTGTAATCCCAACACTCTGGGAGGCCAAGGCAGGGGGATCACTTGAGGCCAGGAGTTTGAGACCAGCCTGGCCAACACAGTGAGACTCCATCTCTACAAAAAACAAACAAACAAACAAACAATTAGCTGGGTGCAGTGGCACACACCTGTAGTCCCAGCTTCTCAGGAGCCTAAGGCAGGAGGATCACTTGAGCCCAGGAGTTTGAGGTGGTAGTGAGCTATGATCGTGTGACTGCACTGAAGCCTGAGCAACAGAGCAAGACACTGTCTCAAAAAAGACAAAAACATAAAAACAAACAAAAAAAAGACAATAATATCCAATGCTGGTGAAGATAATGGGAAAGTGGTATTTTCAAACTTATAAGGGTGTGAATTGCTCTAACACTTATTGGATTCAAAATCTATTAATATTAAAACTACTCCCTTTGACTATACCTTCTGACCCAGTGATCCCATTTTAGGAGCTCCACCCTTTGGAAATAGAAGTATAATTATATACATTATTTTGATTGCTCATGGTGGGAAAAGGCTGTAATCAACTGAATGAACAGGGACTTATTTAAATTATAATACAGCTGTACTAATGAATGCTGTACAGCCTTTAAAAATGAATTAGTGTATATCCTTCTGATGACTTAATGCTCAAGATGCATTAAATCAGTTGCCAAGTAACATATATAGATGATCATAATTTTGTAAAAACAAGTCCCTCAAACCTTCTATATGTTCATATTTGAATGGGCATAAATAAGACAGAATAATATATAAGATTTCACTTCTCCTTTGGGAGACTGAGGCAGGTAGATCATGAGGTCAAGAGATCGAAACCATCCTGGCCAACATGGTGAAACCCTGTCTCTACTAAAAATACAAAAATTAGCTGGGCGTAGTGGCATGTGCCTGTAATCCCAGCTACTTGGGAGGCTGAGGCAGGAGAATCACTTGAACCTGGGAGGTGGAAGTTGCAGTGAGCCGAGATTACACCACTGTACTCCAGACTGGCGACAGAGCAAGACTCTGTCTCAAAAAAAAGAAAAAAGATTTCACCTCTCAGTATCTGAAGTGGACAGAAACTTTAATACCTCTAAATTTTATCTTTAAATCATATCTAAAAGCTTTATAATTTAAAAATTATAAAATTCATAATTGGATATTGTATTCATGTATAAATGACTTATAACAATTTTTGGACTGGCAAACTGGTTTTGACTGTTGGCTTCTACTTAATTGTGTACAAATTAATAAATTAATGAATGATATATAGAGATAGTATTTCTACATAAAGTATTAATATCCAGGATATACAAAGAATTATAAAGAAACAAGAATTCCCATATAGAGTAACTATACTAAAAACCACTGAATTTCACACTTTAAAGGGTTTTATTTTAGTAATTTTTAAAAAATTACTATAAAGAGGTCGGTTGTGGTGGCTCACACCTGTAATCCCAGCACTTTGGGAGGCTGAGGCGGGTGGATCACGATGTCAGGAGATTGAGATGATCCTGGCTAACATGGTGAAACCCCGTCTCTACTAAAAACACAAAAAGAAATTAGCCAGGCGTGGTGGCTGGTGCCTGTAGTCCCAGCTACTTGGGAGGCTGAGGCAGGAGAATGGTGTGAACCCAGGAGGCGGAGCTTGCAGTGAGCCGAGATCGTGCCACTGCACTCCAGCCTGGGTGACAGAGTGAGGCTCCACCTCAAAAAAAAAAAAAAAAAAAAAAATTAAATTACTATAAAGAAAAAAAGAATGGGCCAAGGATGTGAGGAGCCAACTTAGAGAAGAAAACCCAGGTTTTCTTCTAATTGAATTGTACTTACAGAAAAACCAGTGTATAAGCTAATAATTATTTATAGGAGGAAACACTGATGGTAGAAACCAAAATTGGTAGAATGCCCTTAGGAAGGTAAAAAATAAGAGATTCCCCTTAAATGAGAGCACAGACAATTCATCCTTTGTAACAGAAGATAGCAGAGCATCTGAATAGTGATGCTTGTAGATGTGGTTTTGGAAGTCTGTGGAAGGTCTCCTCAGATTGCTTCTGTTCTCACTCCAAGAGAAGCAAGAAATAGGTAGCATAGACTGATGGTGGGGTAGTGTTGATTAGTGGTCTGAGTAGAATGGAGATATAAAATAGTTGACTCCCTAGGGAGAGTAAATGAACCATGGAAACAGTAAGACTTCTGGGCAGCATTAAAGTTAATTTGAATTTATGCTCACAAATTTAAAGTGAGACTGGTTATCATGGTCACATATCTTTCTCTAACCACACTCAGCTTCCTGGGTGCAAAGTAGGCGTTCATATTTAATAAGGATTTGAGCTTTGCCAAGCGAATACAACAAAGAAAGGAGCTTTTTTTTAGAGAGGTTAGAAATTTGGATTTCTCCCTCTCCCTTCCCCTCCCCCTCCCTCTCCCTCGTCTCCGTCTCCCTCTCCCTCTCTTTCCACGGTCTCCCACTGATGCCGAGCCGAAGCTGGACTGTACTGCTGCCATCTCGGCTCACTGCAGCCTCCCTGCCTGATTCTCCTGCCTCAGCCTGCCGAGTGCCTGTGATTGCAGACGCGCGCCGCCACGCCTGACTGGTTTTCGTATTTTTTTGGTGGAGACGGGGTTTTGCTGTGTTGGCCGGGCTGGTCTCCAGCTCCTAACCGCAAGTGATCTGCCAGCCTCGGCCTCCTGAGGTGCCGGGATTGCAGACGGAGTCTGGTTCACTCAGTGCTCAATGGGGCCCAGGCTGGAGTGCAGTGGCGTGATCTCGGCTCGCTACAACCTCCACCTCCCAGCCGCCTGCCTTGGCCTCCCAAAGTGCCGAGATTGCAGCCTCTGCCCGGCCGCCACCCCATCTGGGAAGTGAGGAGCGTCTCTGCCTGGCCGCCCATCCTCTGGGATGTGAGGAGCCCCTCTGCCTGGCTACCCAGTCTGGAAAGTGAGGAGCGTCTCTGCCCAGCCGCCATCCCATCTAGGAAGTGAGGAGCACCTCTTCCCTGCAGCCATCCCACCTAGGAAGTGAGGAGCGTCTCTGCCCGGCCACCATCCTGTCTAGGAAGTGAGGAGCGTCTCTGCCCGGCCGCCATCCCGTCTAGGAAGTGAGGAGCTTCTCTGCCCGGCCGCCATCCCGTCTAGGAAGTGAGGAGCGTCTCTGCCCGGCCGCCATCCCGTCTAGGAAGTGAGGAGCGTCTCTGCCCGGCCGCCATCCCGTCTAGGAAGTGAGGAGCGTCTCTGCCCGGCCGCCATCCCGTCTAGGAAGTGAGGAGCGTCTCTGCCCGGCCGCCATCCCGTCTAGGAAGTGAGGAGCGTCTCTGCCCGGCCGCCATCCCGTCTAGGAAGTGAGGAGCGTCTCTGCCCGGCCGCCATCCCGTCTAGGAAGTGAGGAGCGTCTCTGCCCGGCCGCCATCCCGTCTAGGAAGTGAGGAGCGCCTCTTCCCGGCCGCCATCCCATCTAGGAAGTGAGGAGTGTCTCTGCCCGGCGGCCCATCGTCTGAGATGTGGGGAGCGCCTCTGCCCCGCCGCCCCATCTGGGATGTGAGGAGCGCCTCTACCCGGCCGCGACCCCGTCTGGGAGGTGAGAAGCGTCTCTGCCCAGCCGCCCCGTCTGAGAAGTGAGACCCTCCACCTGGCAACTGCCCCATATGAGAAGTGAGGAGCCCCTCCGCCCGGCAGCCACCCCGTCTGGGAAGTGAGGAGCGTCTCTGCCCGGCAGCCACCCCATCCGGGAGGGAGGTGGGGGTCAGCCTCCCGCCCGGCCAGCCGCCCCGTCCGGGAGGGAGGTGGGGAGGTCAGCCCCCCGCCCGGCCAGCCGCCCCGTCCGGGAGGGAGGTGGGGGTGTCAGCCCCCCGCCCGGCCAGCCGCCCCATCCGGGAGGGAGGTGGGGGGGTCAGCCCCCCGCCCAGCCAGCCACCCCATCCGGGAGGTGAGGGGCGCCTCTGCCCGGCCGCCCCTACTGGGAAGTGAGGAGCCCCTCTGCCCAGCCACCACCCCGTCTGGGAGGTGTACCCAACAGCTCATTGAGAACAGGCCATGATGACAATGGCGGTTTTGTGGAATAGAAAGAGGGGAAAGGATTGAGAAATCGGATGGTTGCCGTGTCTGTGTAGAAAGAGGTAGACACGGGAGACTTTTCATTTTGTTCTGTACTAAGAAAAATTCTTCTGCCTTGTGATCCTGTTGATCGGTGACCTTACCCCCAACCCTGTGCTCTCTGAAACATGTGCTGTGTCCACTCAGGGTTAAATGGATTAAGGGTGGTGCAAGATGTGCTTTGTTAAACAGATGCTTGAAGGCAGCATGCTCCTTAAGAGTCATCACCACTCCCTAATCTCAAGTACCCAGGGACACAAACACTGCGGAAGGCTGCAGGGTCCTCTGCATAGGAAAACCAGAGACCTTTGTTCACTTGTTTATCTGCTGACCCTCCCTCCACTATTGTCCTATGACCCTGCCAAATCCCCCTCTGTGAGAAACACCCAAGAATGATCAATAAAAATAAATATAAAAAAAAAAGAAAAAAGAAAGGAGCAATGGAGTTGACAGGGCATGCAAAGGAGTGATTATTAATAACATACTACAGGCTAGGTGCAGTGGCTCACGCCTGTAATCCCAGCACCTTGGGAGGCTAAGGAGGGCAAATCACTTGAGGTCAGAAGTTCGAGACAAACCTGGCCAACATGGTGAAACCCCGTTTCTACTAAAAATACAAAAAAATTAGCTGGGCGTGGTGGCATGTGCCTGTAATCCCAGCTACTACTCAGGAGGCTGAGGCAAGAGGATTGCTTGAGCCCAGGAGGCGGAGGTTGCAGTGAGCCAAGATCGTGCCATTGCACTCCAGCCTGTGCAAGTGTGAGATGCTGTCTCAAATAAATAAATAAAAAGATAAATAATGTACTAAAAACTTAGGATAAGCACAGAAGTGAGGGCATGAAAGGAGAGGTGCTGCGAAAACACTAGGATTAATGGATTGTAGGTCTTCATGAGGTCTAAGGATTGTTGGCGTCAAGGACCTATAAAGGAGTATGCTAGAAAAAAGATAGGAGAAAGTAGTGAGAGAATAGGATGCTTGAAACTGAGATTAAGGGTTTTTGTTATCAGTAATGACAAAGGAGTGAGTGGCTGAGGCTGATCTTGCTACTCCAGATCATTAGCAGAGAGGTCAAAGGACTGAGAAGTATCATTTGGAGAGTGACGGTGAGGTAGAGACTAAAATCTCTGAGAACAAGAGTGAACCAGGAATGGTAAATGACAATGGGTGGTATAGTCTGATGATCATGAAAAATTTTAAGACGGAAGTTTTTAGGGAGGAGGGAGGTGAGAAAGAGAATGGTCTACAAGCAGCACTACAAAGATAAGAAAACCCACAAGAGCAAGCACCAAATGAGAGGCTGCAGGAGACAGCCAGAGTTCTGTGAGAGCAGGGGATCTCAAACTTCAGTGTGTACGAGAATGACCTAGATGGTTAGTTCAACTATAGATTGCTGGACCCCACACCCAGAGTTTCCGATTTAGTAAGACTTAAGTCTGAGAATCTGCATTTCTAAAAAGTTCCCAAGCATTGCTGTGTGGTCCAGGGACTACACATTCAGAACAACTCAGAACAAAAGAAAGAAAAAAGCAAAAGGATTCACTATGTAGAGAACATCATTGATGACTTATCACGGATTCTAGAAAACACAATAAAAAAAGGTTCTAGGAGTTGGAGCAGGTGTGAGATGGGGCCAGAAACGGAGTCTTCACAAAATCAGGCTTTTGTTGAAGACAGTTATATGCATGATGTTAAGAGAAGCCAATCTTTTACTAAAAATAATGTATAATATAGGAAGCATTGGTTATAAACTAATAGTATTGACTTTTATTTGCTAAACTGACTTTAACCCACTAAAAGTTTGTTGAGTATCTGCAATGTGTCAGGCCCCTTATAGCCTAAGAAGAGGTTAAGTGCCAAGTCAGTTAAACAGAATAACCAAACATAGCTCTCTATAATCTTTTATATTACGTAAATAAAATTATATATATATATATAATCATAGGACAATCTGTACTGTTTAGCACAAACTGATTTCTTAATTAAAAGAGGTATAGTTGGATAAGAATACACTATCACTTTATTTATTTATGTATTTATTTAGACAGGGTCTCACTCTCATTGCCCAGGCTGGAGTGCAGTGGCATGATCTTGGCTCACTGCAGTCTTGACCTCCCAGGCTCAAGAGACCCACCCCCCTCTGCCCACCAACTGCCAGTAGCTGAGACTACAGGTGCGTGCCACCATGCCCCACTAATTTTTGTATTATTTTTGTAGAGACAGAGTCTCAACATGTTACCCAGGCTGGTCTTGAATTCCTGAGCTCAAGCAATCTGCCTGTCTCAGCCTCCCAAAGTGCTGGGGTTACAGGCGTGAGCCACCCTGTCACTTTAATTCTGGCTGTGTCATGAAGGTCACATCACCATTTAGTTACTACTTAATCATGTTTTTCACATGCCTGATAATTTAAAGATATGTCAAAAATTTATATTAATTATAAAAATAAGTGAAGTCAAGATAACTTTTTCTCTTTATAATAAACATACACTTTGAATTTTTACTTTAGATGGTATCAGAACACTGCCTGAATCATGTTACACTTCCAGAGTTCAAAATTTTAAAATACATTAAGCTGATACACATGATTTACACATAATTGCAACTTGAAAATAACAAAAGAGAAATATTTTACAGAATATTTAAATAAGTCTTATTGTAGTTAAAATATTTTAAACATTCATTGCTATCACATATGCATATTAAGAAATCTCATAAGTTTATATAGAAACTTACATACATAATATTCACTATTAAATATTACAAATAAATATTTTAGTTATTTTGACTCAAATTCAACATCTTTCAAACCATCGGCAATATTTCTTGTTTTTTTTTTTTTCTTTTTTTGAGACAGGGTCTCATTCTGTTGCTTAGGCTGGAGTGAAGTGGCACAAACACAGCTCACTGCAGCCTTGACCTCGTGGGCTCAAATGAGCCTCCTGCTTCAGCCCTCCATGTAGCTGGGACTATTGGCGTGCGCCACCATGCCTCATTTTTTTTTTTTTTTTTTTTTTTTGTAGAGGCAGGGGTCTCACTCTATCACCCAGGCTGAAGTGCAGTGGTGTGATTTCAGCTCACTGCAACCTCTGCCTCCTGGGCTCAAGTGATCTTCCCACCTCAGCTTCCCAAGTAGCTGGGACCACGGGTGCGCACCACCACACCCAGCTGATTTTTTGTATTTTTTGTAGAGACAAGGTTTCACCCTGTTTCCCAGGCCCAAATTCCTGAGCTCAAGAAATCTGCCCACCTTGGTCTCCCAAAGTGCTGGGATCATAGGTATGAGCCACCACAACTGGCAGTTCCAGCCAATATTTCTTTAAAACTACATTTCAATATAAATTTTTAATATAGAACCAGCTGAGAATCTTATGAAATCTGACATTCAGTGAAACCAAGTATTATTTGTTAGAATCTAAATATTTTTGAAGGCCGACGAATATTTGTTTTAAAAGTTAAAAACTCAACAGGAACTATGTTTTTTATACACTTTCATATATTCTTCATTATTTTTCACTTATTGAATTAGAAAAGTCATACTCTTCATTTTTAAACAAGCAGGAGCTATCTTTTGGATTTTCATTGCTTAGTACAGGGCCTATAATATATAGACAATTATTTATAGAATGAACGAATATCTGGGAATTTGTCCAATTTTTAGGGATCCAAAATTATTAAATTTCCTTTGAATTATGTCGTTTAAAAAATAAGCATATAGCTATTAAAAATGTAAGTGAAAACTGTTTAATCATTTTAGAGCAGTCAAAATACAATATAAGATTGGTATCTTGTTATCTGAAAGCAATCATTTTACCATATGCATTTTGATCTTTTACCATTCATTTTAAGTTGATGGTTAATTTAAAAACTGAGTTTTAATCAAAGTTGTTTTCAAACATTGTCATAATGTCACTTTGAAGGGTCATATCAATGGTACCCACCATCTGTAGAAAAAGAAGAAAATTTTAATATTACTTTAAAAATGTATGTCTTTACTACAACTATACAATAATGATTATGCAACATTTAGGAACAAATCATACAAAAGAAAACTATTCAATAATTTTTTAATTTTTATTTTCTCAGGTTGAACAATAAATTTGTACATAATTATTTCTGTTCAAATATTACCTGATTTGTTAATATATTGTTCATGTAATAAATAAAAAACAAAACCTACAAGAACACTAAGAATAAGTTTGACCCCTCCCTACAAGTAAAAGAGAAAGTTCAATGTTGACAGAGTGGGTATGAATAAGAACATGAACGCTGAGAGCACACTGTCTTACTTCTAAACCCAGCATAATGCCAGACACACAAAATTACTTTCTGAATGAACCAATATCTTTGTTATGTGAGATAACTATAATATGTAATGCTAAAACTATGGGCTTTCCTTGATTCTGCCACTTACTAACTGTGTAACCTAGTCTATTCTATGTATAGGCATTTATGAAGAATCAGATTACATGTAACATTCAGCAAAATGCCATATTAATCACGAAAAAGCTGTTTAAAAAATAAGCCAAAGTAGAGAAAAAGCTAATTAAGACAAAGGAAACAAATGTCAACTATATTCTGAAGCCTTTTCTAACTGCCCTTATAGATATTCTTTAGCATCTGAGATGACACCAAATATTAAAGTTCACAAAATTATTTTAAAAAAATAAATCAATAAACAGCAACAGACCAGAGTGGTAGGTAAAAGCACCAATTTGCAATCAGTTGGTTGGCTTCTTGAATGGGAATTAGCATTCTCATTAGCTATGTGGGAAAATATTTGGAATTGTGATTTACCTACTGAAAGTATTTGAAAGTTATGTCTGACTCTTACAAACCATATAAATTTCTTTAAATCTGCCTTAGAGACAAAAGAATACTTCTTAAATCTTAATCTAGACTACATTTTTTTTTAATCTTTTTTTTTTTTTTTGAAACATTGTGTCGTTTTGTCACCCAGGCTGGAGTGCAGTGGCGTGATCTCAGCTCACTGCAACCTCTGCCTCCTGGGTTCAAGTGATTCTCTTTCCTCAGCCTCCCGAGGAGCTGGGATTACAGATGTGCACCGCCATGCCCAGGTAATTTTTGCATTTTTAGTAGAGACAGAATTTTGCCACATTGGCCAGGCTGGCGTCGAACTCCTGACCTCAAGTGATCCACCTGCCTCAGCCTCCCAAAGTGCTGGGATTACAAGGCGCAAGCTGCTGCAACTGGCATAAACTACATTCTTTTTTTTTTTTCTTGTGACAGAGTCTCAATCTGTCGCCCAGGCTGGAGTGCAGTGGCATGACCTCAGCTCACTGCAACCTCTGCCTCGCAGGTTCAGGTGATTCTCATATCTTAGCCTCCCAAGTAGCTGGGGCTACAGGTGCATACCACCAAGCCCAACTAATCTTGTAGTTTTAGTAGAGATGGGGTTTCACTATGTTGGCCAGGCTGGTCTCGAACTCCTGACCTCAAGTGATCCACCTGCCTTGGCCTCCCAAAGTGTTGGGATTACAGGCATGAGCCACCGACCCGGCCCCAGACTACATTCTTAACACCCAGTTTCTAGGATGCCAAATGTCTAGCACAGATTGTTCCTTTAAGTTCTATTCTAAGCCTCCAATATAGGCATTGGATACGTTGTCCTAGTTTAAATATCATGTGATACTGCTATAAGTATCCAGACATACTGCAAAATTTGTAGAATATGTAATGAAACCTGTTTTTATTTAAAGGTTGTGTGTATTGGCTTATTTTAGATTCTCTTACATCTTGACTAAAATCTGTGCATGTGGAACAATTATCGATAGAGAACTGGTATTCTCTGTACCAATTAACCTTAGATACCATGATTTTTTTTTTTTTTTTTTTCTAGATGGAGTTTTGCTCTTGTTGCCCAGGCTGGAGTGCAGTGGCGTGATCTCGGCTCACTGTAACCTCTACCTCCCGATTCAAATGATTCTTCTGCCTCAGCCTCCTAAGTAGCTGGGATTACAGGTGCGCCACCATGGCTGGCTAATTTTTGTATTTTTAGTAGAGATGGGGTTTCACCATGTTGGCCAGGCTGGTCTCGAACTCCTAACTTCCAGTGATCTGCCTGCCTCGGCCTCTCAAAGTGTTAAGATTATAGGCATGAGCCACTGTACCCAGCCAATACCATGATTTTTAATACTAATGCTCCCCATAGCTGACACCATAAGCTGGCTATTCCTTACTGTGTGGTCCTAAATACACTCTTCAACTGTTCAAATTTAAGATCAAAAGTTTGGTCAAGGTAACTGGCATGAGGTAAACGTTTGGGAACTCTGCTAAGTGTCAAGTTATTATTGCTTTATAGAGTATGGCTCTTTCGACTGGCAGCAAGAGGCTGGGCTGTCAAAAATGATAGCAAATAGATCCAAGGTCGGGTTGTTAGTTATCAAGCTGCTAGATGTAACATCATTAGTCAGCTTTCAGTGGGTTCCTAGTCTAGTCATGTTCCAGAAAAGTGCTTAGGATATTGGGAAATTTATCAGGTTACCTAGTTGTGTTGTTGGGCCACAACTAGGGTGCAGTGAAATCACTTGGGGGTGACTTAAGTCAGGCCCGTGTGAGTGCCAACAGGAAACATTTTTACATCACTACAGAAAGACTTTAGGTCGGCTGGGCGTGGTAGCTCATGCCTGTAATCCCACCACTTTGGGAGGCCGAGGTGGGCAGATCATGAGGTCAGAAGATCAAGACTATCCTGGCTAACATGGTGAAACCTCGTCTCTACTAAAAATACAAAAAATTAGCCGGGCGTGGTGGCGGGCGCCTGTAGTCCCAGCTACTCAGGAGGCTGAGGCAGGAGAATGGCATCAACCCAGGAGGCGGAGTTTGCAGCGAGCCGAGACGGCACCACTGCACTCCAGCCTGGGCGACAGAGCAAGACTACATCTCAGGAAAAAAAAAAAGAAAGACTTTAGGTCAACTACTAACGAAATTTAACAATGAGTTCCTAAAAACCTCCAAAAAGACAATACCAAAAAGTTTCTATTTAAAATTGAGTTCATTAAAATTAAAGTTTAAAATTCAGTTCCTTAGTTGCATTAGCTACATTTCCTGTGCTCAACAGCCCTATGTGGCTATTTGCTAGTATGTTTGAATGGATAAAGCATATTTCTATCATTGTAGAAAGTTCCACTAAGATCACACTGCTCTAAAGTAAACTTCACCATATGTTAAATGTACAGCACTATTAAATGCAATTTGTTTCTACCTTAGTATTATAAAATACATGGCTGACAGAACTTTTGTTATTCCCTAGAAAATTAATTTGTACTTTAACCAATACTATAGCTAAAGCCAATGGCTGTTCTCTTCTCAAACTAATGTTCTTATATGTCCTATGAATTTACACATTTTTCCTAGGATTACAAAAATATCCAGTTCTATGTGACTGAGATTGCCGGGAAAAAAAAAAAAATCTAGCACCCAACAAGGTAACATTCACGACACCTGGTATTTATGATTATTAGTTATGCAAAGAAGCAGAAAAACACTATTCACAAAGAAGAGACTAACCAATCAATTGAAACTGACCCAGAACTGACATACATATTGGAATTAGCAGAGAAGCACATTAAAACAGTTATTTTAACTGTATTCCATTTTTTCAGCAGTTTAATAGAGATAAAAAAAAAAACCACACACATTTTTAATAAACCCAAATCTCACATCTACAATGTCTGGGATGAAAATTAATACACTGGGGGTTAACAGAAAGATTAGACACTGAAGAAAAGACTGGTGAATTTATCCAAAATGAAATTCAAAGGGAAAAAATAATTAAAAAAAATTAAAAGCGCAGCCCAGGTGCAGGTGGCTCATGCCTGTAATCCTAACACTTTGGGAGGCAGAGGCAGGCAGATCCCTTAAGGACAGGAGTTTGAGACTAGCCCTGGCCAACATGGGGAAACCCTGTCTCTACTAAAAAAATAAAAACAAAAACAAAATTAGCTGGGCATGGTGGCAAGTGCCTGCAGTCCTACTACTCAAGAGGCTGCACCATGAGAATCACTTGAACCTGGGAGGAGGCAGAGGTTGCAGTGAGCCGAGATCACGCCACTGCACTGCAGCCTGAGCAACAGAGTGAGATTCAGTCTCAAAAAAAAAAAAAAAAAAAAAAAAAAAATTAGCATTAGTGAGCTATGAGGCAACTTTAAATGGTCTAATACATAAATAATTGGAGTCCTCACAAGGGAGTGAGGTGGGATATTATTTGAATAAATAATGGCCAAAATTTTTCCAAGCTTGATGAAAACACACATCTTGAATAAGCTCAACAAATGACAAGAAACATGAAGAAAACAATTGCTGAAACCCAGTGATCAATACAAATGTTAAAGGCAAGTAGAGGAAAAACATACTATATACAGAAGACCAAAGATAATAGTACTGGATTTCTCAGTGGAAACAATGGAATCAATGAGACAGTGAACAAGTACCTTTAAAGTGCTAAAAGAAAAAACATTAAAGCTCTAGAGTTCTAAATTCAGCAAAAGTGTCTTTCAAAATTGAAGGCAGGGCCAGGCGCAGTGGCTCACACCTGTAATTCTAGCACTCTGGGAGGCAGAGGCAGGCAGACTGCTTGAGCTCAGGAGTTCGAGACTACCCTGGGCCACACAGTGAGACTTTGTCTCTACAAAAAAAAAACAAAAAAAAACAAAACAAAAAAAAATTAGCTGGGTGTGGTGGTGCATGCCTGTGGTCCCAGCTACTGGGGGGTTGGGGTAGGAGGATCGCTTGAGCCTGGGAGGTCAAGCCTGCAGTGAGCCATGATCATGCCACTGCACTCCAGCCTGGGCAACAGAGTGAGACTATGTCAAGAGAAAAAAAAAAAAAAAAAAAAGTGGCAAGTTGAAAAACCTGCAAACAAATGTTTATGGCAGCTTTATTCTTAATTGCCATAGGTTGGAGGCAACCAAGATGTCCTTCAATAGGTAAGTAATAACTAAACTGTGGTATATTCATATAATGTGCTAAAAAGAAATGACCTATTGTGATAGCCAAGACATGAAATCAACCTAAATGTCCATCAATGGCTGAATAGAAGAAATGTTGTATATATATAATGGAACACTATTCAATCTTTAAAAAGAAAACCCCATCATTTTCAACAACACAGGTGAACCCAGAGGACATTATATTAAGTGAAATAAGCCAGGCACAGAAAGACAAATACCGCATGATCTCACTTATCTGTGGGGTCTTAAAAAGTTGAACCCATAGAAGCAGAGAATGAAATGGTAGTTTATTAGGATATGGGGAGAGGTTGGGGGTAGAGATAGGAAATATTATTCAAGGAATACAAACTTTCAGTTAGACAGTAGGAATTCCAAAAGATTTAATATACAACATGGAGACTATAGTTAAAAACAATGTATTATATACTAAAAAATTACCAAAGAATAGATTTCAAGTGTTCTCACCACAAAAGGTGAGGTGATACATGTTTGATGTAGCCATTCCACAATGTACACATATTTCAAAACATAATTGTATACCATAAATATATATAATTGTCAATTAAGATAATTAATTTTTTAAAATTCAGCTATCAAGCCATAGAAAGATAGAGAGGAACCTTAAACGCACATTGCTAAGTGAAAGACAACAATCTGAAAAGGCTGCATAGGGCATGATCCCAACTATATGACATTCTGGACAAGATAAACCTGTGGAGACAGTAAAAAGATCAGTGGTTGCCAGGGTTGTGAGGAGGGATGAATAGGTGGGCCACAGGAAACTTTGAGGGCAGGAAAACTATTCCGTAAGGAACTATAATGGCTGATGTATATCATTATACATTTGTCAAAATCCATAAAAAGTACAACACGAAGAATGAATCCTAATGTAAACTATATACTTTACTTGATTATACTAAGGCTGACAATGATGTATTGACATTGATGGTGGGGGAGGGCATATATATAGAGGGGTATGGCACGTAGGAACTCTGTATTTTCAGCTCGGTTTTGCTACAAATGTAAGACTGCTCTAAAAAATAAAAGTCTATGAATGGAAAAAAAAGGCCAAATAAAGGCATTTTCAGATGCACAAAAGTGGAAAGAACTATTGCCAGCGGACCCAGACTATAAGAAATGTTCAAAGGAAGTCCTTTATGCAAAAGGAAAATTACACTATTTGGATATCTGGATCTAAACAAAGGAATGGGCCAGGCACGGTGGCTCATGCCTATAATCCCAGCACTTTGGGAGGCTGAGGTGGGTGGATCACCTGAGGTTAGGAGTTCGAGACTAGCCTGGCCAACATGGCAAAACCTTGGCTCTACTAAAAATACAAAAATTTACCAGGCATGGTGGTGGGTGCCTGGAATCCCAGCTACTTGGGAGGCTGAGGCAGGAGAATCGCTTGAACCAGGGAGGTGGAGGTTGCAGTGAGCCGAGATTGCACCATTGCATTCCAGGCTGGGCGACAAGAGCGAAACTCCACCTCAAAAATAAACGAATGAATGAATGAATGAATGAATAAATAAATAAATAAAGGAATGAAAAGCACAGGAAGTGGTAACTGCATATATAAATATAAGATTCTTTATTTAAAACAATTTAAGAGATATTATCAGTATTTAAGCAATAGCATAAGGCTGACGGGGAGGAATGGAAGTAACTGTTGTAAAGCTCTTACACTAAACATGAGGTGGTATAACGTAAATTGAAAGCAGACTGCGATTAAGTTAAAGCTGTATATTGTAAACCGTAAGCAACCACTAAAATAGGAAAACAAAGAGTTACTGACTATGTCAATGAAGGAGATGAAGTGGACTAAAAAAATGCTCTGTAGACATAAAGAAGGAGATCATGTGTTTTGCAGGAACATGGATGGAACTGGAGGCTATTATCCTCAGCAAACAAATGCAGGAACAGAAAATCAAATACTGCATGTTCTCACCTATAAGTGGGAGCTGAATGATATGAACTTAGGAACACAAAGAAGGAAACAGCAGACACTGGGGTCTACTTGAGGGTGGAGGTTGGGAGGACAGAGAGGAGCAGAAAAGGTAACTATTGGATACTGGGCTTAATACCTGGGTGAAGAAATAATCTGTACAACGAACCCCCGTTACACCAGTTTACCTATGTAACAAACCTTCACATGTACCCCAGAACCTAAAACAAAAGTTAACAACAAAAAAGCTTAATACAAAAACGGGCAGAAAAAAAAAGAGAGAGAGAAGAAAGACAGGAACAGAAAACAATTATCAAGATGATGAACTCAAACTTAACAATGTCAATGATTATACTGAATGTAACTAGTCTAAACATGTGATTAAAAGGCAGAGATCTTTGGCTAATGCCTGTCATCCTAACACTTTGGGAGGCCAAGGTGGGTGGATTGCCTGAGCTCAGGAGTCCGAGACCAGCCTTGGCAACATGGTGAAACCCTGTCTCTACTAAAAATACAAAAAATTAGCTGGGTGTTGTGGCACGGGCCTGTAATCCCAGCTACTCGGGAGGCTGAGGCATGAGAATCGCTTGAACCCAGGAGGCAGAGGTCACAGTGAGCCAAGATTGCACTACTGCACTCCAGCCTGGGCGACAAGAGCAAAATTCTGTCTCAAAAAAATAAAATAAAAAAAAAAAACAGGCTGGGCATGGTGGCTCACATCTGTAATCCCAGCACTTTGGGAGGCCGAGGCAGGCGATCGCCTAAGGTCAGGAGTTTGAGACCAGCCTGCCTAACATGGTGAAACCCCATTTCTATTAAAAATACAAAACATTAGCCAGGCATGGTGGCGTGCGCCTGTAATGCCAGCTACTGGGGACGCTGAGGCAGAAGAATCGCTTGAACCCAGGAGGTGGAGGTTGCAGTGAGCCGAGATCACACCACTGCACTCCAGCTTGGGCAACAAAAGCGAAACTTCATCTCGATAAAAACAAACAAACAAACAAACAAAAGCAAGATCCCATTACATGTTGCCTACAAGAAACTCACTTTAAATAATTAAAAAAAAACACAAGATAGGTTAAAAGTAAAACGATGGAAAGAATTTTACTGTGCCAACGCTAGTCATAAAAAGGTGAAGTGCCTATTTTAAATTTCAGTGTAATTTTTGAGTAATTATTACCAGAAGTAAAGATCATTTCATAATGAACAAGAAGACAAACCAACTTGGCCTGATTAACACCCTATCCAACAGCAATAAAATACACATTCTTCATGTGCACACAGAATATTTACCAAAGTAGACCATAAGCCAGGCCATAAAATAAGTCTCAATAAATTTCAAACAATTCAGTCAGATATGTGTACGACCACAATGGAATTAAATTAGAAATCACTAACAGAAATCACTAGAATCAGAAAATTCCCAAATATCTGGAAACTAAACACTTCTGAAATAATCCATGAATAAAAGAAGGAATCAACTGTAGCTTTTAAAATATTATTTTCTGCATATTAGGACTCCTAAGTGAAAGTCAGCTTCTTAATCTAGCAGTCAACCAAAGAAATGCTGACCAGGAACAGATGGCACATCTTCTGGCCACAATTCATAGGTGGTTTACAGATTTTTAAACAGTAACAATAGTAAGTGATAAATCACTTCACCTAGTGCTAGGCATTTTCCTATGTGCTTAATACATGCTCATTCATTTCACCTTCACAATAGGTATTATTATTCCCACTTTAGGGAGTTAGATAATTGCCAAGGTCTAAGAGTCTAGTAAATAGGCAGACCATCTTTTTTTGTTTGTTTGAGAGCACCATGTTGCTCTGTCACCCACACTGGAGTGTAGTGGTGTGATCATAGCTCCCTGCAGCCTCTAACTCCTGGCCTCAAAAGATCCTCCCGCCTCCAAAATCATCATTTTAACTCAGGTAGTCTAGTACTTCCAGGATCAATACTCTATTATTGCATTGCCTCCTTTGGCTATGAATTTTTTTATTTTAAGCTTTAATTTTAGAACCTGATCCTCACTAAAGAGGTAAGTCCACTGTCACTGAAAAATTACCCCAAATGCATCCTTGAACATACAAAAGACAGTGCTCTGTTAAATCTTTCCCTTGTTAAATTAGATTTAGTAAACTAAAATTCACTTACTGCTTCTCTCCTCCTCCTCTCTTGTTCTTTCTGCCTTGCTAAATCACGGTCTTTGAGAAGCCAGAGTTTGGATTTATCTTGAGCTTCTGATGACTGCTGATGTTCTTTCTGCTCTTCTCCAGAGCACTTGTTTTGTATTTTATTTGAAAAAGATTCTACAGTCAATCCATTCCCAAGATCCCTTAAAGAAAAAAAGTATAGCTCAAAGTAGGTTTCAAGTTCCTTAAAAGTATTACAAAAATGTTATTAAATGACAAATATAAAGCCATATATTAGACAACCATGTTCATGTTATAACATTATTTTAAGCTTTATTTTTGATGCATCAAATTATACATAGGCTAATCCATATTAACAAATAAATGGTTTTAGAAAACTGTGGCCAAGATGAACCACTATCTTCTAACACATAGACCAGAAAAACTTTAAGACATTTCTGTAAAATAATGACTATATAATTTAGTAATTAGTATCTTTAGTAGCTTAATCCCTTGATTATTTGTCTTCAAAAGAGATATCACCACTTAGAAAAAGTATCAAACGTACTTTTTGCAATTACAGTTTGCTCTGTGTTCTACTAAACAGTTGAATCATAGTCACTTAACAAATAAGAAATTTAATGTATTTAAAATACATTCTATATCTCCCAAACCCTCCTTTAATCCAGTAAATTACAGACCTCTGATTTTCTTGAGATGCTTTTAGTTCCTTTGTATTTTGTTCCAAATGCTTCCGTATGAGTTCCTGTGTCCGAGCTTTTACTTCCTTTTCTATGGCTGCTTTTCTAAATTGGTTGAAGAGCTCATCTGAGGATTTCATTACACCTGATGGTTTCACTGGTTTGCCTAAACTTTTCCATGAATCTGCATTCTTAATCTTTATATCCTAAAACAAATATTTGGTTCAGTCTATGTCTACAGATGTTAACCAAATTTTGGAAGGAAGAAAACGTTTTTTGATGATACAGCAATAGATCTAATTAAGATTCTAAAGGGCTTCATGTACTTTTACTAAAGTAAAAGGTTACTAAAGTCAAAGGTTACTAAAGTTAGAAAAAAATACAAAAACATAACAGATCATCTAAACTCAATTATTAATCTGAGACCACATTAAAGTAGCACACTTGCCAATTATTTTAAGACATATATATTAACTGCATAATTTGCAGAAAGCATAAAAATAAATAAATCCCTCAGTGTAATCAAGATACTTATTATCCTATAGGGAAAATAAAGAAAATGCTCAAAGGATTAATAAGAGGCAAAGTAAGATTGTACCCTAAAAATGCCATGGAGTTTGTTGAGAGTCCTCTGACATGGATATATTTTTCCTTTTGGTGGTTAAGAAGAAAAAACTTAAGTGATGTGACTGCTCTTCTTAAACAAGATACACCATGGTTGAGATTAGTGCTGCCCACCAGAAATATATGTAATTTAATGTTTTCTAATAGCCACGTTTTAAAAATTTAAGTAAATTTAATATATTTATTTAACCAAATATACCCAAAGCATTATTTCAACAGGTAATCAATATAAAAGACATAAAGTATTTTTTCATACTAAGTCATCCCAATTTACATTTGTAGGACATTTCAACTTCAAATGCTAAATTCCTACTAGAAACAATTTATCTATAATTAGATTTCATAAAATTCACAGTTGAAAAACTAGTTATGTATAGTCAAACTGTTCCAAACACATCTAAGTCTTCCGAAACTGAATTGTGTCCATTTTAAATTTTAATTAAAAGACAAATTTTAAAACTTAGTTCCTTTAGCTACATGTCAAGGGCTCAATTAGCCACATGTGACCAGAGGCTACCATATTAGATAAGCACAAGTCTAGATGGCCCTTTCTACAGTTAAACCTGTCCATCTATAATAAGGAAAGAGGGCTGTGCAATACTAAAACATCTTCTGCTGAATTTCTAAAAATAATTATCTCCTTAATAATTATGCTTGATTGCACTTTTGATGTATTTCCATGAAATATGAGGAGAAAACTTGTCTAGGGCCCCATATAAGGCAAAAGAACATGTATGACTAGATATATTTATAGGCCTTTTATTTCTATCCTGAAGTAATAAAAGGAGTCAAAACATCCCTCCCTGCCCCCAACACAATGACCTTTACCAATCACCAATGATTAGCCAGTTGTGCTTTCCTGTAAGTTGTCAATAAAACCTGTTTTTTGTCTCTACCTATGGAATGGGCTAATTTCTAGTTCTATGACTCACTCAACTAAAGCATCTCACCTTCCACCTTCTCACCTTTAGATTTGTCCTCTAAAGTACTTGCAAGGAAAAGGTAAGAAGTAGAGGGTAATGGAACAGAGGGATGGAGGGGGATAGAGAAAAAATATATAAAAATATTCCTTTCATAGTTTCTGAAAACACCTTGAACAGTACCTTATGTATCTTAATGTATCCCAATCATCTAGAATATTTGTTGAAAGAATGATATCAGTATATAATTTGAAGATTAAGTAGACATTAAGACTCCATTAGGAAATCCCTTGGATTTCTTAGATATCCCTAGAATAGATTCTAAAAGATGGTTTTATGACATGCTTTAAAATTGAGATCACTGGCAAATATCAACATTATAGAACTTTCAATTAAACACAAACAAAAGGGCCAAGCATGGTGGCTCATGCCTGTAATCCCAACACTTTGAGAGGCCAGGTGGGTGGATCACCTAAGATCAGGAGTTTGAGACCAACCTGGCCAACGTGGCAAAACACTGTCTCCTCCAATAAAAATACAAAAAATTAGCTGGGCATGGTGGTACACACCTGTAATCCCAGCTACTTGGGAGGCTGAGGCATGAGAATCGCTTGAATCTGGGAGGCAGAGGTTGCAGTGAGCCGAGATCATGCCATGGCACTCCAGCCTAGGCGACAGAGTGAGACTCCATCTCAAAAAAAAACAACAACAAAAAAAACACAAACAAGAGGACCAATGATAGGTAGGTATGTGGGTAGGGGAAGGATGTTGCTCAGAAGTACTTTTTAAAAAAATTACGTAGGCAAAAATTAGGCTTAGAGATCCAACATTTCATTTAAGTCAGGGCTTTTAAATACCTCTTGTACCACTTCCAAACCCAACTTCAAATCCCTTCAAGATTTGTTAGGAAAAAAAAATTACTTTTACCTTCTGTACAGGAGCTTGACATTCAGATTCTAACATCATTGTGTCACTATCACCAGATGGATGCATCACAGTTATGCCATTTGAGAGCTGTTCAGACTCACCTGGATGCACACATTTTTAGAATAGTATAATTAAAATATTTCATCCTACTTACCCAGAATTTGATTTTATTTTTCCTTCCAGGTCAGACACTATGAAAACAAAGAGACTAATTTTTTGATGCATCATTTAACTTTGGAATATTCTTAGTTAGGGACTTGTTATACTGTAAAATATTTCTCATTTGAAAGTTACCACTTTGCTCTTTTTTTGTTATTTTTGCTTGTTCTGGTCAGCATGAAATATAGCTGACATCATACTCACCCACCAAAACCTTTTTATCTGACCCCATGCTATAGCAGCTCTCCAGTTTAGACTGACCTCAGCTCCAGAGGTGTGTTTTTTTTTTTTGCGGGGAGAGGGTCTTGCTTTGATGCTCTAGGCTGAAGTACAGTGGTGCAATCTTGGCTCACTGCAACCTCCACCTCCAAGGTTCAAGCAATTCCCCTGCTTTAGCCCCCTGAGTAGCTGGGATTACAGGCACCCACCACCATGCCTGGCTAATTTTTGTATTTTTAGTAGAGATGGGGTTTTACCATGTTGGCCAGGCTGGACTTGAACTCCTGACCTTCAGTGATCTGCCCGCCTCAGCCTCCCAAAGTGCTGAGATTACAGGCATGAGCCATTGTGGCTGGCCAGGCCTGTAAATTTCAACATGAGTTTTGGAGAGGACAAACATTCAAAACCATAGCATAACTTATCTAAAGCAATTTAGACTGCTGATAAAACCCAGTTATCACTAAACATTTACTGAGCACATACTATGTACTAAGCACTGGGAACATAAGGATGACTAAAATGTAATAACTATCCTCAGGTATTACGCGCCCAGCCTAGAGGTGGGTTTTAATTATGCCAAGCCAATCCTGGTAATTCTATCTCACCATCAGTAACTCATTTAGGAAGAGCAGACCTAAGCCAGTGCAGGGCTTCCAAGGGAAAGATGCTGCCTGGGTGGCCAATTGGAGACAAAAAAACACAGAGAGGGAAACTAAGATACCAGACACTCAAAATAGCTACCAAGGGAACAGGGATGTGAAATGCAGTAAGTCTGACTCTGAGGTGAGGAGAACAAACTATGCAATTTCATTAATTCTTAAGTTTTCATGCAAATATTTCATTTATTATTATTGTGAAGATTAACTACAGAGTGTGAGCCCTTATCAAGCCATGACTAAAAGATTGACCTATCTTTGGACTATTGCTTATGTATGCCAACAAAATTCCTTTATTAAATCAGTTTGGGCTGAGTTTTCTGTCATCTGCAACATGGAACATCCTGATGCATGAAACTTAATTGACCACTTGATTCAATTCTCTGTAGTCATAGTCTACAGGTTCTAATTCGTGGCTGAAGAACAAGAGGGACAAATCAAAACTGAGCTGCTGTCTTTGTTAACTAACCCAAACTAACAAAATCCTGGCCACTTACATATTATAGGGACTTACATTTAAGCTTCTACCATCCATCAATCCCTTGACTGATTCTCTGGCTAAATCATACTCTGAGGTTGAGGTTAGAAGAAGAGAGCAAGGAACATCAAGGAATAGCAGTGAGCATAGGAGGGCAAGACAAAACACTGTCAAAGAATGCAGAACAAAAGCTCACATTTTTAATTTGTACGTCCGTACACAGCCCCAATGTAGCCATGTTTCCTCACTTCAACAAGGAAAGGGAAAAAATAGTGAGAAAAGCTGTAAGTATAGGACTGCCTTCCCTTCTCTGCTTCCTGTCAGTGATTATTTAGGAAGGAGAAAAAGTATGTATGGTAAGTGAAATTCTAAAGTGACCCTTAATTTGCTGACTCTAAGTTGGTAAGTGGTGATAGTGCCATTATTGACAATTAAAGAGGAAGGATTAAAATCTGGGGACCAGACTGGGTGCACTGGCTCAGGCCTGCAATCCCAGCACTTTGGGAGGCCAAGGCGGGAGGATTCCTTAAGCCCAGAAGTTTGAGACCAGCCATGGTGAGATCCCATCTCTACCAAACAAAACAAACAAATAACAACTTAGCTGGGCATGGTGGCACACATTTGTGGTCCCAGCTACTTGAGAGGCTGAGGTAGGAGGATGACTTGAGCCCAGGCGGTTGAGGCTGCAGTGAGCCATATTTGCGCCACTGTACTCCAGCCTGAGCAACACAGGAAGACTGTCTTAAAAAAATAAATACAATCTGGGGACTAAAAGGGGGAATTCAGTTTTTACATGGCTGTGTTTGGAATGCCTATGTGATGTTTAAGTAAAGACATTTAGTAGAGTTGTATAAACATGCCTGGGGCCTGGATACATTTGAATTGTAAAAATGAGACTAGAAGTCATGGATGCCAAAGATCACCCAAGTATAGAGCACTGCTTCCAACCTTTTCCATGTCATGATATATAGAAAATGATCAATGTATGGCCACCTGCATAAATGGAAAGGCTGCTCCCAGCTCATTGCTATAAGAGCTGAGGGGACATTCATTCAGTAAGACTGTGCTTTGAAACATGGTTGGGAAATTCTGGGGTAGATGAAAAAAACAGAGAGGCTTAAGGATGCAATTCAGAGAATTATCAACATCTAAAGGGAGGCAAATAAAGAGATATCTGTAAGGAACAGACAGATGGGATTGTTAAGAGAGGTGTCATAAAAGCCTACGAAGTATGTCAAGGGTCCAACTCTCTGAAAAATATTTTTACATGAATGACCCTGTGATACCTCAAAACACTACAAAACTCATCTTTCCTCAGAAGCCTATTCTTCATCTTGTGTCCCAGGTCTGTCAACCTGGACAGTATCCAGCCAGTATCCTGTGAGCCACCGAAGCTTATATCCCTGGGTTATTAACCCAGCATGTTTTCATATTTTGCAGACCTGCCCATTCTACTCTGGCAATTTCTTTTAACTTTCCCCTTCTCTTTCCTTCTATCACTTTACGTCATTTTTTCCCTACTACTGCAACAGCCCAGCTGGTCTCCTTCCCTTCTCTGGTCTCTATATTCTCCTTTCCTTCAACTCACCTAAATAATATTGGCAAATTAATCACTCAGAGGCACACCTTCACTCAAAAAAACCTTCATTGCCTCCCCACTATGCTTTGGACTATGCTATTATAATTAAGTCCAAAGTATCTAAAGGGTTAAATGATCTAAACCTGGTCTACCTTTGTAATTTTCCACATTCCTGTTTAATCCAACCAAATCTTTAATCACATGGAATTATGAATTGCCTAAATACCTTCACATTCATGTTGCTTCCTCCATCCAAATGCCTTTCCATACTAAATAAACGTAGGTAAGCCTTATCTTTTTTTCTGCACTATCCAGCTCAAATGATACTCATTCTGTAAAATACGTATCTGCCAAACACATCAGGTGATTCTGCCTTCTTCACCTCCTTAAAGTTCACTTTAGCTTCTTTCAGGGCACATTATTTTTACTTTATATACCAGTTGTTTATTTCTCCTATGAGATAGCAAACTCCTGGATTTACTTTTTCATTTGCAATTATGAATTCATGTTTATATAACAGCCTAAATATTTTAAAAACTCAATATAATTTGGTGAAGTTTAAAAAAATTTTTTTATTATACTTTAAGTTCTGGGATACATGCGCAGAATGTGCAGGTTTGTTACATAGGTATACACGTGCCATAGTGGTTTGCTGTACCCATCAACCTGTCATCTACATTAGGTATTTCTCCTAATGCTACCCCTCTGCTAGCCCCCCATCCCCCAACAGGTCCCAGTGTGTGATGTTCCCCTCCCTGTGTCCATGTGCTCTCAGTGTTCAACTCCCACTTATGAGTGAGAACATGCAGTGTTTGGTTTTCTGTTCTTGTATTAGTTTGCTGAGGATGATGGTTTCCAGCTTCATCCATGTCCCTGCAAGGGACATGAACTCATCCCTTTTTATGGCGGCAATTTAGTGAAGTTTTTATGAGAAGGGGAAAGGGTAAACTATAAGGATAAGGGTATGGCTAAAAGCTTCAACTTATAAGGAAAAAAAATTCAACATTGTCCATTTCATGTGGAGATCATATGTGGCAGGTGTGATGAAAACCAGTAACACTTAAAAATTCACTTTTTAATCTTTTATGTACTCTAACATTTTGTCAAACTATTTTTCCAATAAGAAAACTTCAACATATTGCTTTTATCATTTAATTGTAAGGTTTAACAAAGAATTTATTTCTATTGAGATTTAACTCCAGAAAAAGAAAATGTCTCTATAAATTTTATGGCTCACATACATTTGCAATTTCCCTTGGGCATAGTGCCACCTACAGTTGGCAAATGTAAACCATGTTGTTTCTGAGAATCTTGCTAACTGCAAAAGAACAGCTACTCTGGCATCATCCAAACTTTCCTTTATATATTAGCTTACTAACAGGCATCATATAAACAGAATTTCAAGTAATATAATAAACTGATCCTTACTGAAGGTGTAGGTATTAAAGCCTGACTTTTCATAGATAGGGTGTTTTCTTAAATTAGGAATAAGAGAACACCTTGACTACATTCTCACCTTTGTTTTTCATAATCTATTCCTTTTCAAGGGCAAGGCTACCCTAGCATTCTTATAAAACATACTCTAGTTAAAAGAGTAACTTTTTCCTACTTTAGCTCTTTATAATGAGCCTTCAAATGTTCAAATCCCTCCAATTAAAAAACTCAAATAATCTTGCCCACTCCTCCAAAAAATCTATTTTCCTGTTAAAGCCACAAATATCTTTCCATCCTCTTTACCAACAAAGTTCTTCAAAGAATGCTTTACATTCACTACACTCAAATTCCATTACTTCTCAATTTACAACAATCTGGTTTCTGCCCCATCACAACAGGTACTAAAAAAGCTTCCGCAAAAGTAAAAATTCTCACATTCCCAATGTAATGCTCTCTCTCCATTCCTCATCCTACTTAAATGCTCTGCAGTATGTGATACTTTTGATTTCCTTCTAAAAAAAAAAATCTATCTTCCTGGGCTTTTATTACACTATTTTTTCTTTTTCTCTACCATTGATTACCTCTTCTTTTAACTATTTTTTTCTACTTTTACTGAGGAGGTTCTGTTTCTTAGAATTTTGTCTTTAAGCTTTTCTCTTCCTGCTCTGCAGATTTTCCTGGGTGTTTTCATTTATTCTTATGGCTTCAAGTAGCTTCTACATACTGTTAATTCCTAATTTCTAATTCCTGTTACACCCTGTTAGTTCTAGAAACCTATTTCTAGCTTTATATTTCCACTTAGATATTCTGTAACATCTCAAACATGTGCCAAATGAGTTCTGTCCCCTGTTTTCAATCCAACTATTAGATAATCTCCCAGTAGCTCATTCATCCAAACAAAGTATATCAATTCTGCCACAAAAATACCTTATATATCCACATGCTTTCTACTGTTGCTGTGTTAGTTTTGGTCCTAATAATTTATTTCCTAGACTACAGCATTCAGTGTCCTTACTTAATCCTAACTACATCAGAGCATCATCTTAATCCATCCTCTACATGGTAAGCAGCAATTTTTTCCCTATTATAAAACCTGGGGCTGGGTGTGGTGGCTCACGCCTGTAATCCCAGAACTTTGGGAGGCCAAGGTGGGTGGATCACTTGAGTCCAGGAGTTCAAGACCAGCCTGGCCAACATGGTGAAACCGTCTCTACAAAAAGTACAAAAATTAGCCGCATATGGTGGTGCATGCCTGTAATCCCAACTACTTGGGTGGCTGAGGCATGAGAATTGCTTGAACCTGGGAGGCAGAGGTTGCGGTGAGCAGAGGTTGTGCTACTACACTCCAGCCTGGGCAACAGGGCGAGACTCTGTGTCAAAAAAATAAATAAATAAAATAAAATTGAATAAAATCTGATTATGCTTCCTATACAAAGCTCCTTGTTGCACACAAATAAAAGTATACAAATTTGTATATAATTTGTTGTATACAAATTAATGGCACTGGTATTCTAGGTAACTCATGACCTATAGCTATCATATCTTCTGTTATTCTCCAAGTATCTTGAAAATGTATTTCCAAAAAAGAGTAGACATAAATATTTCATACTTTGGATATTTGTTTATTCTTCTTCCTGGAATGCCCTCCAGTGTGGCCTTAAATATTTTCTCCATTGATCTCCATTCCCTTCCCCACAATGAAGAGATATAACTTTAATTAAAGACAAAATGGAATATTCAAACACAGAATAGGGAGGCTGAGGCAAGCGGATCATCTGAGGTCAAGAGTTCGAGACCAGCCTGACCAACATGGTGAAACCCTGTCTCTACTAAAAAGACAAAAAATTAGCTGGGCGTGGTGGTACATGCCTGTAATCACAGCTACTCAGGAGGCTGAGACAGGAGAATCACTTGAACCTGGGAGACGGAGGTTGCAGTGAGCCAAGATTGCACCACTGCACCCACCCTGGGCAACAAGAATGAAACTCCATCTCAAAAAAAAAAAAAACTACAAAAAAATTAGCTGGGCATGGTGGCACATGCCTGTAATCCCAGCTACTCAGGAGGCTGAGGCAGGAGAATCGCTTAAACCCGGGAATCATTGCGGAGGTTGCAATGAGCCAAGATTGTGCCACTGCACTCCCACCTGCAAGACAGAGCGAGACTCCATCTCAAAAAAAAATTTAAACAACACACACACACACACACACACACACACACACACAGAATAGTAGGGAGATTTTAAACTGAAAGCTGTGAAGAAGGATCAAAACATCTCCCTCTTCCTCCTAATCTGTGTTGCAGCAAAACAGCTTGGAAATTTATTCTGCTAGGGAGATACCTCTGCCCTTGGGTGGCCAAGTGGAAACCAGGGAACATTCTAGAGGGAAGAAGAATAGACAAGGAATATTCATATCTGCCCTTAACCTAGGCCTAAATACATTAGTGTCTCAAGGTTTAGTCATGCTCTAGGCTAAACTCGTATCAGAAGTACCCTTTGTGCCACACATCCCCTTCAACCCACCAGAACCAAGTTGAGACAGGCAAAACTTTCCCTTCTGATAAGATATTAAGTCAAATGAATCTAAAAATATAAAAATTTAACCAGTTTTAGACAAATAGGAACTACCCTTAGGCAAGTATTTCTAGCCCAAGTTTCCTTAACTGTAAACTATTTTATATATCTGTAACTTCTTTTCTTTACCTATAGAATCTCTAAGTATCTTTCCCTTATTCTTTCCTACTTTTCTAACCCAGATAGGTGTCATGGAAGTTAAAACAGTATTTCCCAGATCTGCTCAGATCTGGGAAAGTAAATTGGGTGTGAACTATATACATAATTTTCTTTCTTTTAAATATAATGAATGCCTACAGGTATAAAGCAGATAATTTCTAATGATGTGCTTCAGTGATTATTTGTAACCTGGAATTTACTAGTTATGATTGTTGGTATTTCCCAGATATTTAACATTTAAGATGACCATAACATTTTCATATATGTATAGGTTTAGAAGTCAATTTCTCAATAACAGTTGTTTACTTGTTAATTTCTTACCTGAGGGAGGCAGAATTGGTAAAGGTGAAATGTTTTTCACAGTCTGTAAATGTTCTAATTCTTGATAATTAAATGCTAATTGGTGGTGATTTGGTGGCATTACATGTGAAGGTGTGGTCTGATGAACAAGGGTAGTATTGGCAGAGGTTGTGTCTTGCACACAATATCCTATCTGTTAAAACAAAATCAAAGTTATCACTTAGTTTTAACCATACAAGAAGTATACCAAAGAGAACAGAAACACAAGAGTCAAGAATATAATTTAATGCTACCTTTTTAAAATACCTTATTATTTAAGTCACACAAATCTATAATGTATAGTTATCCCTATCTTGCAAATGAGCAAACTGGGGTTTAAAAGCATTAAATAACTTGGCCATTATATGGCTTACAAGAGGTAGAGTAAGTCAAAGCCTATGATCTTAGTTATGAGTATGCATGTATATTTTACATGAGTATACATGTATATTATTAAATAATGCTATTCATTTAAAGCTTTCCTGTAATTACTAAAAAACAAAACAAAACAAACCCCTGAGCTTTTATAGCAAATCTAGAGACCAATTCACTTACTTTAGCCATTTTTCCTTACTGTATTACAGACATAAGGGGATAAATTTAAAATTACATTATGGTCAACCCACAAGACTATCAATAAATTCTAATTCAATATTCAGGTAACTATTAAATAAAAGCTGTAGTGTAATAATAGCTAACATTTATTTAATGTTTACTATGTGTGAGGTACCAGGGTAAGTCCTTTATATGGTTTTTCTTTAATTCTCACAATAATGCTGAGTTAGGTATAATTTTTATCTCTACTTACATTTTCTAGAAATAATAGAAGCAGCTTACCTAAAATCTCACACCTATTCTGTGGCAAGCGAAGTTACAGTAGCAAAGCCCAGTAGCCTTATCTAACTAAGCTCTGAGTTGTAGATGGTACAGAGATAAATAAGACAGTCTTTCTCCTTTGTCTAACAAGGCATTGGGGTGAGTGAGTAGGCAGGCAAGTGTACAAGTAACACCTATGCAAATATGAATAAAACAAATGCTATAGGAATGTTTATTACAACAATATAGACCCAGGCCAAAGCTCAAAGCCTAATGCTCAGGTTTAAATCAGCCAAAGAAAAAAATCACTTTCTGAACTACACAAATATATACATTCATACATGAACCTATGGATTAATATATGCTACCTTTTACCATAAATAGGCATTTTTTTCCTCAGTGAGTGAAAGTGAAAAAACTTTGACCAAAAATAGACCATTAAAAAGGTGGCATTCTACATGCTACGTATTGAGATAAAAATGCTTCCAAAGTTCCTTCATAACTTGACATAATTTTTTTATTCCACTAATACACCTTTGGCAAGACAGACCATCTATAACTTCTTCCTATTCAAAAGGAATGGGAAGGCCAGGCATGGTGGCTCACGCCTGTAATCCCAGCACTTTGGGAGGCTGAGGTGAGTGGGTCACCTAAAGTCTGGAGTTCGAGACCAGCTTGGCCAACATGGTGAAACCCCGTTTCTACTAAAAATATAAAAATTAGCTGGGCATGGTGGTGTGTGCCTGTGGTCTCAGCTACTCCGGAGACTGAGGCATGAGAATCGCTTGAACCCGAAAGGCGGAGGTTGAAGTGAGGGAAGATCATGCCACTGCACTCCAGCCTGGGTGATGGAGCGAGACTCTGTCTCAACAACAACAACAAAATATATATATGTATAATTTCACTTATGTGTCCAAAGCCCTGTTATATACTCCAAGCCATCTAATAAATACCCTCAGCTTCCATATTTCTCTGAATATACTTGCTGTGTTTTTTTTTTTTTTTTGCCTCTCCTCATGCAATTACTTATTTTAAAAAGTAAGCCCCTAATCTATATGTAAACCATTTCTTCCCCTGTTCTTTAAAACACATTTTAAGCATTACCTGTGTGATGCCTGTTCTTCCTTCGGGCAGTATGCATTCATTCTTCATTTTCTAAAAATAATTATATAGATTATAGCATTAATCATATTATCTCTTAACCATGTGATTATATTTCTTTTTCACAAATTAGAGCTCTTTTAAGACAATATTATTTATTATTGTGTTACCCTAACCTAGTTAGATGTTGTTACATAAATAATTCTATGTTTGGAAGGGGTACAAAGGGAAAAAAAATGTATATGAGGATGACAACTTGAGCTAGTAAAAAATCACTTCTTTTCTTTTTCTTTTCTTTTTTTTTTTTTTGAGACAGAGTCTTGCTCTGTCGCCCAGGCTGGAGTGCAGTGGCACAATCTCGGCTCATTGGAAGCTCTGCCTCCCGGGTTCACGCCATCCTCCTGCCTCAGCCTCCCAAGTAGCTGGGATTACAGGCGCATGGCGCCATGCCCGGCTAATTTTTTGTATTTTTAGTAGAGACGGGGTTTCACCGTATTAGCCAGGATGGTCTCGATCTCCTGACCTCGTGATCTGCCCGCCTCGGTCTCCCAAAGTGCTGGGATTACAGGCGTGAGCCACCTCGCCTGGCCACTTCTGTTCTTTTCAAAGCACATCAACTACTAGTCAAACATAGATGTGCCAAAATGGATAGCTGGCAATTATAAGCTTTATCTGTAGAAACCTTAACTACCATTCTCCTACCATCTTTTGAGAAATTTCACTTCACTGTACGCATAGTTCTGTACACTCATTCAGGATACCAAGGCCATCCCTCTGTATTCAGACTCTCAGGGATAAGCTGAAGCTTCTAGAATTTGTTCTACTTATCCATTTGGCTTACATAAATGTTATATCTTATTGAAAAATGAAGCCAAATAGCTTCCCTATTCGGTTTTCTTCAGGAAGAAATCATTGAACATTTAGTTGATAAGCTAAAAACAGTGACAACTTTCTTCGTGTAAATAAAATTGAAAACAATTTTAAAGAAAGCTACTACTATACTCATGAGTTATACATACTTTTAAAATTCAGAGATACAAATAAAGAATTCACTTACCTTTACATTCTCTTTAGAAGGAGAATCATTTGGTTTTACTTCTGTAAACTTAGGGAACATTTCTGCAAATGTATACACATAAATATTTTAATATTTATTAGCTTAAAAAATACCAAGTTATAATTTTTCCATATTAGAAACACAGTGGGGGCTGGGCACAGTGGCTCATGCCTGTAATCCCAGCACTTTGGGAGGCCGAGGCAGGTGGATCACGAGGTCAGGAGATGGAGACTATCCTGGCTAACACGGTGAAACCCCATCTCTACTAAAAATACAAAAAATTAGCAGGGTGTGGTGGCACACGCCTGTAGTCCCAGCTACTCAGGAGGCTGAGGCAGGAGAATCGCTTAAACCTGGGAAGCGGAGGTTGCAGTGAGCCAAGATCACGCCACTGCACTCCAGGCTGGGCAAGAGAGCAAGACTCCATCTCAAAAAAAGAAAGAAATACAGGGGTGATTTCAAGAAAATGCCTTTATTACAAACATATCAAGAAATCCTTAGAGTCACAGGTTTTCACCCTCTTTGAATCAGCTAAAATTTCTAAAGGGATACCTGCTTTCAAGATTATTTTATTTTCCTATAGTAGAGTAAATGTCCACTCACAAATTTCAATTTACATTATGTTTAGGCCAAAAAGCGCAGTATGTTACATAACAGTAACAAGCTTGAATAATTGACAGTTTAAAAAGGAATATGTTGCAACAGAGATAAGGTTTCAAACAAGCAGCATCCATTATGCTAAAATCACCTTTTATCAAGTAGCCATAAATATAGCCCTAAGAGGCTTAATTTAAAAAATAAAGAATTTACTATAAGAGAAGGGGATGTCATTTATCTGAGAGGATACAGTCTTTTATTAAAAGTAAAGCTATTTTAGTTCTGTGGAAAGGTCTGCTGTGCTTGCTAAACTCTATAATAAAGATTCTATCTGATTAAATACTTCTAAGCTATTTGGCAGCCTCAGCTATACAGCAAGAAATGAGTTTTATAGTATCTCCTCTGCCTTTAGAAATACTGTACAGCTGATACTGGCAGTAGAAGCAGACATAAAAAGAGATCTCTCCAACATGGTTCTAGTGGGTTTCTCTTTCTTTATCCTACAATTGTTTCTGATGCTATCCTCCCCAGTCATAATCCTGGGTCAGTAAGGTAAAGCACCAAACTGGTAGTGACTGCCCTGATCAGTCTCTCCAAGCTAGCTTTCATGACCACCTGAGTGTTATTTGTTTCATGCTCCAGGACACCACGGATGGTCAACACCAAACATTATTCAAACTTAAAACATTCTAATTTTAATAATTACCTTCTGCCTTCTGAAAAGCCATCAGTTTCCACTGGATGTGTTACTGTTCTTTCCTCTCCTAAAATGTTTGATGCTGGACATTGTTAAAATTGCTAAATGCCACTCAATGACATCCTTTAATTTAAATAATTCAAGTATTTAAAATGACATGAACCTTCTTAATGTCACTCAGCTAAGTATTATTTAAGTGTTGCGGGCTAGGCATAGGAGGAAGAGAAGGAGACAGACTGAGAAGATTGAGAATATACATCCAGGTAGCTTTCGCATTTAAAGGATATATTAGGCAGGGCATGGTGGCTCATGCCTGTAATCCCAGAACTTTGGGAGGCCAAGGTGGTTAGATCACTTGAGGTCAGGAGTTCAAGACCAGCCTGGCCAACAAGTTGAAACCCCATCTCTAGAAAAAATACAAAACTTAGCCAGGTGTGGTGGTGTGCACTTGTAGTCCCAGCTATTTGGGAGGCTGAGGCAGGAGAATAGCTTGAACCCAAAAGGCAGAGGTTGCAGTGAGCCAAGATTGCACCACTGCACTCCAGTCTGGGTGACAGAGCCAGAAGCTGTCTAAAAATAATCATAATCATAAAGGAGAAATTATGGTTTCAGCTTTGAACAAAAAAAAAACAAAAACCAAAAAGACTTCATTAATATGATCATATATGTATATCTATACATATAAATTATTCAAATATGCACCTAAAACTACATTATCCTACAATATAAACTCTTTAGTACAAATATGACATACCAGATTGGTGTTCTACTAAAAAAAAAAAATTCAAGGGCATCACCTTAGTTTTCTAATACATAAAACTAGGCTCAATACCCTAAAACTTAAAGTATAATAAAAAATAAATAAAATAAAAAAAAAAAAAAAAAAAAAAACTAGGCTCAAAATTATTATAAAACTTAGCACCTCAAGGCCGGCGCAGTGGCTTACGCCTGTAATCCCAGCACTTTGGGAGGCCGAGGCAGGTGGATCACTTGAGGTCAGGAGTTCGAAGTCCCAAAACCTTAGCACCTCAAAATCTAAAGATATTAGCAAAAGGCATCAAGGGATTTTAATTAAAAAAATAAAAACACCTACTATATATGTCTCATAAAAGTCTCAGCATTTTGCTTCTCATTCTAATCTTACATAATTGACTTTTTAAGAGCATAATAAACTAAAACTACATATATATGCTTATTCATGAGTTCCTGGCCTTTGAAATTAAAAGACAAATGTACATATTTTCACTACCAAACTACAACCATATTTCAATTAGTGAAGAACCTCTATCAGTGCTAGCAAACATCAATTAAAATCGATAACAAGGCCGGGCGTGGTAGCTCACACCTGTAATCCCAGCACTTTGGGAAGCCAAGGCAGGCTGATCACCTGAGGTCAGGAGTTTGAGACCAGCCTGGCCAACCTGGTGAAACGCCTCCCTCTACCAAAAATACAAAAATTAGCTGGGCGTGGTGGTGCAAACCTGTAATCCCAGCTACTCGGGAGGCTGAGGCACAAGAATCACTTGAACCTGGGAGGCAGAGGTTTCAGTGAACCAAGATGGTGCCACTGCACTCCAGCCTGGATGACAGAGCAAGATGCCGTCTCAAAAAAAAAAAATAAATAAATAAATAAATAAAAATAAAATCGATAACAATAATGACAACTTACACATTGCCAACTAATTTCTCTAGGGAAGTATGACAGCATGTATACACCTACCTTAAGAGGATCAAAGTGGATAATATATGCACTATTAAACAAATGCATACTGTGGCATATATTCTAATTATAAATGTTCTAATTTCATATCTCCCCCAAAAACTCAATATAAAACTTTGTTACCAAAGTTTTCATTTTAAACTGTCAAAAAAAGTTAACCATAGGCCGGGCACGGTGGCTCACACCTGTGATTCCAGCACTTTGGGAGGCCAAGGTGGGTGGATCACCAGGTCAGGAGTTCCAGACCAGCCTGTCAACATTGTGAAACTTTATCTCTACTAAAAATACAAAAATTAGCCGGGCGTGGTGGCAGGTGCCCATAATCCCAGCTACTTAGGAGGCTGAGGCAGAAGAATTGCTTGAAGCCGGGAGGCAGAGGTTGCAGTGAGTGGAGAGTGTGCCATTGCACTCCAGCCTGGGTGAAACGGCGAGACTCTGTCTCAAAAAAACAAAACAAAACAAAAAAAACCCATAGAACTAAAAAAAGATCTGCAATCATAGAGATTTGATTAAAGAGTTTACTTAATACCTATCACCAATCAAAGCACTGAGATAGATGTTCCAGAGATACTAAATATTATCAGCGAGCCAATTTGAACTAAAAAACTTGAAAAGTTGAATAGGAACATAATATGATTTAAAAAAACAAAAAACAAAAACAAGGCTGGGCGCAGTGGCTCACGCCTGTAATCCCAGCACTTTGAGAGGCTGAGGCAGGCTGAGGTGGGCAGACCATGAGGTCAGGTGTTCGAGACCAGCCTGGCCAATATGGCGAAACCCCGTCTCTACTAAAAAATATCAAAAAAAAATTAGCCGGAGATGGTGGTGTGCACCTGTAGCTCCAGCTACTCAGGAGGCTGAGGCAGGAGAATTGCTTGAACCCAGGAAGCGTAGGTTGCAGTGAGCCGAGATCGCACCACTGCACTCCAGCCTGGGCAACAGAGTGAGATTCCATCTCAAAAAAACAAAACAAAATAAAAAAACAGAATATGATGCCATATATAGCAGAAATAATTACCAAAGACTTTTAAATTAGAAAAAGAAACCACACTTTCGTTACAGAGGACAGATTATAGAAAAGTGATTGATAGGCCAGGCGTGGTGTCTCATGCCTGTAATCCCAGCACTTTGGGAGGCCGAGGCAGGCAGATCGCTTGAAGCCAGCAGTTCAAGACCAGCCTGGCCAACATGGTGAAACCCACTCTCTACTAAAAATACAAAAATTAGCCAGGCTTCATGGTGCATGTCTGTTGCCCAGCTAATTGGAAGGCCTGAACCTAGGAGGCAGAGGTTGCAGTTAGCTGAGATCGAGCCACTGCCCTCCAGCCTTGGCAACAGTGAGACTCTGTCTCCAAAAAAAAAAAAAAAGAGGAATTTATAAAAGTCTAAAATAATTTAATAAACTCTAGTCATGTACCTTTAGCTTTCTAGTTTGAATGGCAAAGATTATTTAGAGGCTTTCCTTGTATACTTCCTGCACTTACTAAATCCTCCTCCTCTAAAAAGTTAAAATCTAGGCTTGAACAAAGTTTGTCGGTTTCCAAACCTTGCATGAAAAAAATCATATCCTTGTCATGTCTATAGAAGACCTAGGTGGTAGTACTAAAATTACAAATTTATTTATTCCTGTTTGATGTCACCCATAACTAAGAAAGTTTTTTAAAAAAAGAAACAAATGTTATTTAAAGAACTTATAAATTTCATTCTCTGAACATTACACTAAATCCGATAAAATGCAAAAAGTCCAAAGGATGAAGTGACAAATTCACTTTAAGTCTTAAACAACTAAAGAAAAACAGTGAACTGATGTCATGACCATTTAGTTTCTTTGTGTTTAACTCTGTAAAAATTGAAATTAAGTACACTGAAAAAATTCTATTTCACACTAATCAAGTATCTGAGCTTATATTTAGACAGTTCCTGGAGTTATTTCCTATAAGGTTTTAATTAAAAGTACTCCTATTGATAAGCTGTTCCTTTTGATTTTTTTTCTCAGTATCATTAGTCACAGGATTAAAGCTATTAGTTATATTGCTCCCTATAAATCACTCAAGGTAACCCCAAGATTGTTGAGCATTAGAAAACTCTCAATAGCTTATGTGTGCATACTAGCACAGCCTAGTCAACATAAGATACATGCATTAGAATTGATTTCATTTTCAAGGCTTGGCTACATCTTTGATCTGACATTTATTGATTTTAGTTATGAAAAATCATTTAAAAAGATTTTATATTTATACCGATGTTTAATAAATGTTCTTGACTTATCTGCATATGCTGACACCAGTCAAAAAGATAAATAAAACCAAATCACGTTAAAATTTGCAATGACATGCTGATTCCAGTCCATAGAGCTCTCATTTTCATTTTTCAAGGATTTGGGCCGGGCGCGGTGGCTCACGCCTGTAATCCCAGCACTTTGGGAGGCCGAGGCGGGCGGATCACGAGGTCAGGAGATCGAGACCATCCTGGCTAACATGGTGAAACCCCGTCTCTACTAAAAATAGAAAAAATTAGCCGGGCGTGGTGGCGGGCGCCTGTAGTCCCAGCTGCTCGGCAGGCTGAGGCAGGAGAATAACGTGAACCCGGGAGGCGGAGCTTGCAGTGAGCCCAGACGGCGCCACTGCACTCCAGCCTGGGCAAAAGAGCAGACTCCGTCTCAAAAAAAAAAAAAAAAAAAAAAAAAAAAAAGCAAAACTAATTAAAGCTCTGTCTCTGACACAAACATTATAAAAGACTGACTTGCTTTGAAAAATTGCATATAGCCAAATTGCTATAAGAAAATCCAGGAAGACAGATACTAAATGAAAATTACATTAAGAAAAAATTACTAAAGACCAGGCATGATGGCTCACTCCTGTAATCCCAGCACTTTGGGAGGCCGAGGTGTGCAGATCACCTGAGGTCAGGAGTTTGAGACCAGCCTAGCCAACATGATGAAACCCCATTTCTACTAAAAATACAAAAAAATTGCCAGGCGCGGTGGCTCATGCCTGTAATCCCAGCTCTTTGGGAGGCCGAGGAGGGCGGATCACCAGGTCAGGAGATCGAGACCATCCTGGCTAACACGGTGAAACCCCGTCTCTACTAAAAATAAAAAATTAGCCGGTGTGGTGGCATGCTCCTGTAGTCCCAGCTACTCGATCACTTGAACCCGGGAGTCGGAGGTTGCAGTGGGCCAAGATTGTGCCACTGCACCCCAGCCTGGGCGACAGAGTGAGACTCCGTCTCAAAACACAATAAATAAAATAATAATAATAATCAAAGCCTATTATCTTCAATAAATAATCAAAAGCCTATTAATCAGAATTCTGGAATCATGATATCCAACTGCAAGTTTCAGTTCTGGCCAAATCATAATTATTTTTAAAGCAATAAAAATCATATTTATGGGCCAAGCATGGTGGCTCAGACCTGTAATCCCAGCACTTTGGGAGGCCGAGGTGGGCGGATCACTTGAGCTCAGGAGTTCAAGGCCAACCTCAGAAACATGTTGAAACCCTATACATTTTTGTCAAAAAAAGTACAAAAATTAGCCCAGCGTGGTGGCACACACCTGTAGGCCCAGCTACTTGGCAGGCTGAGGCAGGAGGATGGCTTGAGCCCAGGAGGCAGAGGAGTGAGCTGTGATCGTGCCACTGCACTGTAGCCTGGGCGACAGAGCCAGACCCTGTCTCAAAAAAATTTTTTTAAAATTATTTTTTCATATTTATATTTTATTTTTCATATTCATATTTTCAGTCAATTTTTACTGATGTAGCAGATAAAGCTTTTGCTGATGTGCCTAATTTTCATAAATTAAATTTTCTTAGTAAATAGCCTTATTCTGCCCATGCTTGAAACTTTGACATAGAATTTGCCATCTGTTCCTTGAGAATGTTACTAGTATAATTAAGAATAGTAGGTGTTTTATTTTTATAGTAGATATTGCTAATGATATGATTTGACTTGCTTATTTTTCACAATTTTCAGGGCTTTTTTTTGTGTGTGTTGTTGTTCCCAGGGAAGTAAAAAATGTTCTTAGTTTACATGCTAGAAATTAAGAGCCTTTAAAATAACAGCTGCAACTGAAATTGATATTTAGAACATTAGAATATGTGGAGAAAGGCAAAAAAAAATTAGGACAAAAGGTCCAATTACTTCATTTAGTATTAAGCAAAGATATAATTTTTTCCATTTGTCTTTGCATTTGCAATTTATAACATATACAAAGTGTTTTTCCAGTAAAGCACAGTTTGTTCATAAAACAATTAAAATTTCAAAAATAAACAACTAACATTATCAGAAGACAAACTGACCTTGTGTCACAAATTGTACACTATTCATAATGTAGGTTCAAATATAAAAACTTGCCACTTCAGGCTGGGCACAGTGGCTCATGCCTGTAATTCCAGCACTTTGGGAGGCCAAGGAGGGAGACTTACTTGAGGTCAGGAGTTCAAGACCAGCCTGGACAACATGGTGAAACCCCATCTCTACTAAAAATACAAAAATGAGCTGGGTGTGGTGGCATCCACTTGTAATCCCAGCTACTTGGGAGACTGCGGTAGGAGGATCACTTGAACCCAGGAGGCGGAGGAGGCCACAATCACATCACTGCACTCCAGCCTGGGCGACAGAGTGAGAATCCGTCTCAAAAAAAAACCCAAAAAAACAAAAACTTGCTACTTTGATTTCAACATTATATATTTTAAAACTCCTTTTAATTGAAAAAGATGACATTAAACAAAAATGTCAGCCATAAAATAAAAATTCAACACAGCAATGTTTTAAGATTTGAATTCTAGGCCAGGCGCGGTGGCTAATGCCTGGCATCCCAGCACTTTGGGAGGCCGAGGTGGGTGGATCACAAGGTCAGGAGATCGAGACCATCCTGGCTAACACGGTGAAACCCCGTCTCTACTAAAAATACAAAAAATTAGCTGGGCTTGCCTGTAGTCCCAGCTACTTGGGAGGCTGAGGCAGGAGAACGGCGTGAACCCAGGAGGTGGAGCTTGCAGTGAGCTAAGATCGCGCCACTGCACTCCAGCCTGGGCGACAGAGGGAGACTCCGTCTCAAAAAAAAAAAAAAAAAAGATTTGAATTCTGAGACTGAGTTATTCTGATAGAATGTTAGAAAAACAGAGAGTATATATTGCACTATTTTAAGAACACAAGTTAGTGATAAACATTCTTTCCTCCAAGCAATATATAATAATATTGTATCAGAAACTGATAATTCATATTAAAATTAAGGTACTTTATTGAAAACTCTGTATTATATTGTACTTTTCCTCTAACATTTGAAGCATTTATTATAATTAGATAATTCAAACTAACAGGAACAGTAAGAGTTTTATCCTACAAATAAAAGACAAAGTGCTCTAACTTACTAGACCACAAATGCTTTATTAGATGAAGTTACAAATGCTAATTACAATTGAAAATACTAAATGCAACTTAAGTTATTCCAGTATTGTTCTATGCTTAGAAGTCAAATAAGGAAATACTATATAATCAGAGCCCTACATTTTTAAATTTTCTAGTATGACAAATCCCAAAGTAAAAATTCTGTTTATTCTCCAAAAATATTTATCACTACATACTTTAGAAATGTAAAAACAAAATACAGCAATCAGCACCATATAAATGCAAACTAAACAGAACTAAGAGTTAAATAGAATGTATTGCAAGTCAGCAGACCATACTACCACACTGAAAAAAAGAGGGATGCTTTTAATAATGCTAAGAATTCCTGATGTCACAATATTCTGTGTGAGATGTTTCTTTAGAAAGAGAACTGAATTTCACAAGAAACACCTCATTTAAAATAAAGCAAAATTTAGGGACAACAGTGTCCAAATTCTGAATTTGCCTTTTGGTCAATAAAGATGGAACACCACTGCCAAGTCAGTATTCTTGGGGTAGTGATTACTTATCAACTGTGTAATCATTAATAGAAAAGCACAAAGAAAACATAAATGACCTAAGCTTGATACAACTGCTAAACTGTACAAGATAATATGGCACTTGAGCATAGCTGAGAATCTGAATTTAAAGTACATTTTTCTATAGATGGAAGAAAATACTCTACAGTGAAGAAACCAAAGAAGTAGAAAAAAAAATCTGATTTACAGCTTCTGAGATGACTGGTCTAACTCAAAAGGATTATTCAATTCAGAACATAGTATCACAACATGGCAACCTTGCAACATTAGAGTGATCTGATAGATCATGGAGAGTAAAGCGAAAGGTGCTCTCAAATAATCTTTTATTTTATAAAACAAGTAAAGGTCATTATTTTATTATCTGATATATTTTGATATTAAGATTTGAAATTATTTATTGAGACTATCCCTCCTTGAGTAAACTTTTTTTCAGCATTACAAACCTACACGTCATATACATATAATACGAAGTTTCATCTTACACAGTATCTCTTTTAGGGAAAATACTAAGATTGTCAAAATGCAATTAAATAATTAACATGATATACAAACCATGGATTCTGGGTAAGTAACAAATATTTCTTCAAAATATAAATCAATATTACAGGAAAAAAAGTGCTCCCATCAACAGAGGTATATTTAAGGGGACAGCTAACCTGATTCAGAATCACTGCTGTCTGAAGAGCTTAAGTCACTGCTGCTACTTTCAGACTCTGATGAGCTGCTGCTGCTGCTGCTGCTCTCACTCAGTCGGGAAACATTTTCAACAGCTTTGGATGGTTGCGTTTTATCAGCTACAAAACAGAGAAACATATTAAAATGTCAGAAGAATTAAATAGTTGCAGGAACATTTAAAAACTGCCACCTAGGCTGGGCATGGTCGCGCATGCCTGTAATCTCAGCACTTTGAGAGGCCAAGGTGGAGGATCACATGAGGCCAGGAGTTCAAGACCAGCCTGGGCAACATCACAAGACCCTGTCTCTACATACATACATACATACATACAAACAAACAAAAACTGCCACCTACATTTTGTTTGACATTTTCTAGAATTTAACTGATTATTAACATCCAGTAACCGCTTTTCCAATTCCTGTTTTTTCTGTGAGTGAAGTTCTTCTTTGGACATCATTATTTTCTTAGCTGTGTGATTTAAGAGGAAAGAAAGTGAGTATAACCAAAAACCAACATAAATACCAAACCGATTTCTATTAATATGCAGAAATACATACCAGGAGGTTTTAATGGTCTCTTTCTTAGACATGCCGAAACATATTTTTCTAATTCTCTTAGTGTTGATGCTTTCAGTGTTTCAAAGTCTATCTCTATCTCATCAGGATTGGAATTGCTCAGAGAAGGCTCTCTTGATTGTATTATGTGAACTACTCGCCCAAGTTTATCTCCAGGGAGTTTGTTTATATTCAGACTTAACTGCCTTTTCTCATCATAGTTCATAGGTTTAGCATTATCTTCATCTTCAGATTTTAGACCAATGAACTGTTGTTTCCTTTTCTTTGGCTGACTGTAACAAAAACTAAATTTAGTCCAACTTATCGTTATTGTCTTAATAAGCTATCATAATAAAAGATACTTACTTTCTCTTGGACTTTTCCTTTAGCCTCATTTGCTCACACATTTTTCTTGGATTTTCATTGCTGTTATTAACCTTTTCTTTTTTCTTTTCCTTTTTAGACTTCTCTTTCTTTTTATTTAGCTTACGGAAAGGTACTTGGGACAAAACCTGGAGCTGTTGATGTACAGCTTTAAGCTGATAAAAGAAAAAAAATCTGTAAACATTCATGTCTCTAAATAATTAAAGAAACTAGAAAAAAATCAAGCCACTCCAAAGTCAAGAGTGTCTTTTGTGAAATTCATTTCTTATTACATTTCCTTCAAGTTTTTATTTAATTTCACAAATGCATTGAATTTTTAAAAGGCATATATTAAATTACAAAAACTATCATGTGCTCAACCCATAAACTTAAATATTCAACTACCAACAGATCAAGAATAAATAACATTTCCAGGTGGTCTTAAGTTTTTTGTTTTTTGAGCCAGGGTCTTGCTGTGTCACCCAGGTGGGAGTGCGGTGGTGTGATCCTGGCTCACTGCAGCCTCAACCTCCTAAGCTCAAGTGATCCTCCTGCCTCGTTTTTTTAATTTTTTTGTAGAGACATGGTCTCACTATGTTGCCCAAGCTGGTCTCAAACTCCTGAGCTCAAGCAATCCTCCCACCTTGGACTCCCAAAGTGTTGGGGTTATAGGCGTGAGCCACGGTGCCTGGTTGGTCTTAAGTTTTTAATCATTGATTTTTCAGACTTGAGCTCCAGAACAGTTTAACATTTTATCATAAAAAGCAGTTAATGTTGAATAAGACCTCATCCATAAAATATCTCTATTTCATAAATCATTTCAATGAGAATCAACCACTCATGATTAGGAATAGATAACATAATTTTTTAAAATAACAGATTTTTATGATAATAAATATTTGATTAGGAAAAACTATTAAACATTACAAATTTGCCAATAAGTAAATAAAGCCACAGTTATGAAGCGATTTAACTATAACAGCTTTAAATCTGCAGAAAAAATTTCCTGATAGATTAGCAGCTCATAGGTTATCAAAATTTGTATCAATACAATCAACTACCTGCTCCTGAAGCTTTGCAAGACGCTTAACTCGTTCATCCTCAGAATCATCAGAAGAGTTCCCTTCAGAGGAGGCTTCATTAGTGTTCTCTCTACCAGTGGTTTCTGTGATATCTGTTTTGATGTAACATAAAGGCATACTCTCAACAGGTTCAATCGGGATCTTTGAAAAATGCGTTTCGAAAACATCCTATAATGAAAAATTAGTTTGTTATGGTTTTCTGTATTTTTTATTTAATCCAGCAATCACAGCTTTTAATAAAAAGTACATTTCAGTGTCATATTTTGACCAGAATTCTTTTTTCCTTTAAGATATATCAGAAGAAACGTATTAAGACTCATGCTGGCCAGGCGCCATGGATCATGCCTGTAATCTTAGCACTTAGGGAGGCCGAGGCGGGTGGATCACCGGAGATGGGGGAGATCAAGACCAGCCTGACCAACATGGAGAAACCCCGTCTCTGCTAAAAATACAAAATTAGTCCCGTGCGGTGGCGCATGCCTGTAATCCCAGCTACTTCGGTGGCTGAGGCAGGAGAATCGCTTGAACCCGGGAGGCGGAGGTTGCAGTGAGCCAAGATTGCACCACTACACTCCAGCCTGGGCAACAAGAACGAAACTCCATCTCAAAAAAAAAAAAAAAAAAAAAGACTCATGCTTCTCTGCCTGCCAAACTTACCAACTTTTCTCCATTTTTTTCAGGCAAGATAGACCTCTCAAGTAATATAGGGTTTTTGTTGTTGTTGTTGTTGTTGTTGTTTTTGAGACGTAGTCTCGCTCTGTCGCCCAGGCTGGAGTGCAGTGGCGCAATTTCGGCTCACTGCAAGCTCTGCCTCCCGGGTTCACGCCATTCTCCTGTCTCAGCTCCCCCAGCAGCTGGGACTACAGGTGCCACCATGCCTGGCTAATTTTTTTGTATTTTTTAGTAGAGACGGGGTTTCATCATGTTAGCCAGGATGGTCTCCATCTCCTAACCTAGTGATCCACCCGCCTCGGCCTCCCGAAGTGCTGGGATTACAGGCGTGAGCCACCGCGCCCAGCCAGCACAGGGGATCTTCTTTCAAGGGCCCTGTAGTTGGTAGATCATTCTATTACCTGCAGCCATTTAGACTGTCCCCTCAGTGGGACATGGGCTCTAGTCAACCCTATATATCATCTATCTACCTCCCCTCTTCACTAATATTTCCCCAGTTTCCTTTGTATGCAGGGCAGCTTCATAAAAAGATTCGCTACTAAAGGATGCAAGAACTCAAAAAAACAAAACGAAACAAAACACACAACCCTCTCAGTTTTAAAAGTATAATTCATAAACTGTTTTGTTGGTGCAAAAGTAATTGTGGTTTTTGCCATTTAATACTTAGAGTTGTAGGAGTTATTATTCTTTATCTCTTACGTTATGGTTCTAAAAAACGTTTCAACTATGTTCAGAGGAAAAACACCTTCAGAGCACAAGTAACAGCTCACCTGAAGCATTCTTGCCATTGTCACAACTTCGTGATCTGGAGGATTGTACTTGTAGCAATTCATGAACATTAATCTAACATCTGCCGCAAATTTGTATGCATCCTTATATTCTTGGTTATCCATTTTCTCCTAAATTAAAGAAAAACTACAGGATTCACAAATAGTTCAATTCAATAATTATTTGACCACCTACATTAAATGTTCATATTACAAAATAATTCAAATATACAGAAAACAGTTGTCCACCATCCAGATTTGACAAACGTTAAAATTTTGCTACATTTGTTTCATATTTTTTAGACTTTGAAAAAAAATCCAGTGAATTTTGACAAGTAGAGATGAGGAAGGAGGACATTCCATGTAAAGAGAACTGGAACAAAATCACAAAAGCAGAGAAGCAGAGTGTTTTCATATAATCTTTTTTTTTGAGACAGAGTTTCCCTCTGTCACCCAGCCTGGAGTGCAGTGGATGATCTCCGCTCACTGCAACCTCTCCTCCTCCCAGGTTCAAGTGATTCTCGTGACTCAGCCTCTGGAGTAGCTGGAACGATAGGCATGCACCACCATTCCCAGCTTTTTTTTTTTTTTTTTTTTTTTAGTAGAGACGAGGTTTCGCCATGGCCAGGCTGGTCTCAAACTCCTGGCCTCAAGTGATCCGCCCGCCTTGGCCTCCCAAAGTGCTAAGATTACAAGGCATGAGCCACTGTGCCCGGCCTAGAACCATGGACATGTTCAAGTGGAAGAAAACAAAAAGATATATTTTAAAATTTTCCAGAGACTCACTCCAGATAGTGTGACTTGGATGATCTTAATTTCCTTCATCTTTTTCTAGATTTTAAGATTTCTTTGCAATGATGAATTACTTTTATAATCAAGAAAAAGAAGTTCTTCCTTTTAAGGCAACATTTACCTTAATAGTTCCAAGATCCATTGGATTTTTGACAATGTCATAGTAGTTATGGAGTCCCAAAGCATTAACGTCAACAGGATTATAAAAGGGCCATGCATATGAAAAATGTTTCTTTGCAAGCATTTCTTTAAGAATCTCACTACAGTGCCTTAATTGTTCAGTTACTTTAACAGTCTTCACAACATTATATTGTTGCTGAGAATCTGGCAAAACATTCTTTGGCATATTTTCTTTTATAGGTGGCAGTGTCACTGATTTTTCTGTGAATGTTGGAGAAAATTCACTACTTGCTTTAACTGCTGAAGTTGCAGGAGTTGTTGTATCTGCTTTCCTCTTCACACCCTTTGTAACCTACAACAGAACAATTCAACAACAAAAATATATTTGAGATGATATTCAGAGCATAGTTCCTTATCAGTTAAAAGAAAAAAAGGGAAAGATTATTGGCACCAAGTCTTTATATAGATAATTTACACATATTGTTGTCAATCCATGTATTAAATATTGCTAAAGGTTAATTTCCTTTTGTAGGCAAACTAAATAGTTCTAATATTATCTTCCCACATACCAAAGAATGTCTTGTGCAAACCTTAAGATGAATGAAAAGTAAAAAATCAAAGTCATATACCAAAAAAAGTTTCTGAACACCTGAAAATCAGCAAGAATATATGATTTTTAAAAGAAAACTATATAGGTGAACAACTTCTGATATTAATACTATCAAGATACCCAAACAGTACAAATTCTACCTAAGAAATATCTAAAATTTGGCTAGCGTCTTAGGTGTCTATTCATAAAATGCATAGAGAGGTGGAAACAGTATTATTTCAGATTGCTAGATGCTAAATGAATTAAAAAAGAAAAATTGCTAGACGCTGAAGACTAATTTTCCTATTAACGGGAAAAAAAAAATCCAGTGTTAAAAAGCAATGATTTAAAAACTACAACAAACTTACTTGGGCCGCAGTTTGTGAACCGGAATTGACTGAAGCTCCCTGTACCACGTTCAAGGGAGAAATAGATGTCTTAGAAAATACAGAAGGAATTTCTTGCTGCTTAAATACTTTTTCTGTTGCGCTGGATGATGATTTTTCTTTAGCAGAAGAAACAGCTATATTCTGTTGAGTGCCTGGAAAAGTATGAGCCAGAATCAAATATATGAATGAATAAAGTACAAAATACCACTTTCTGTCTTATTTTCTATTTCATTTAGTTCAGCTTTTTAGCAATATAAGCATAGGATACTTATTTCCTTTTGAAATCTACACACACAGGATTAGACAGGTTAGACCAATTTAGATATAATAATGGAGACTTCAACATTTGTTATTAATGTTAGGTTTATCAGTTTTATTCAAAAAGGTGCCTGGCTTAAACCAAGACTAATAATCGAGCTGTGTGGTTAGCTTCAGGTAGCTATGAACATGAGCAAAAATTTCAGATACTCTGGAGACCAACCATACAATACTATGTGAGGTCTTCAGAATGCTCTGCATAAATATCCAAGGACTTCATAATTGTTAACATAGTCCATCACAGAATAAAAGATGTAAATATGATTCTCTTATCAATACCTTCTTCAGAAAATTCTGCCAAAGGAACAATTGTCACGTTCTTCTGCCCTGTTCTCACAGAATGTTATGATGTAAGACATTTGGATCATATCACTCTGAAATCTGTTATTTCAAAAGTTCAACCTTCCATCAAGGCAACTCTATTCTTCTAATTGTTCACAACAAAAACCTTGAAGTCATCTTTGACTCCACTGTCTCTCAAACTCCATATCCAACCCACCAGCAAACCCTGTTAGCATTATCTTCCTATCTAGACTCCAAACACTTCTCACAAGTGGCATTCACTCTGGCCCAAGGCATCATCAGTGCACAACTCAATTATTGCAATAACATCCAGGCAGGTCTTTCTTCTGCTTCGGTCCTCTATAGTTTATCCTCAAAACAGCTACCAAAGTGATCTTTTAAAACTCAAATCAGTGACAGCTTGTAATCTCGCTAAGTAAAAACCAAAGTGCTCATAGCATGTGTACGATCTGCTTGTCCTCTTCTCCACACTTCTTCCCTCCTTCCAACCTCACTTCTTTTTTTTTTTAATTTTTTTTCTTATACTTTTAAGTTCTAGGGTACATGTGCACAAAGTGCAGTTTGTTACATATGTATACATGTGCCATGTTGGTGTGCTACACCCACTAACTTGTCATTTACATTAGGCATATCTCCTAATGCTATCCCTCCCCACTCCCCCTACCCCATGACAGGCCCCGGTGTGTGATGTTCCCCTTCCTGTGTCCAAGTGTTCTCATTGTTCAATTCCCACCTATGAGTGAGGACATGTGGTGTTTGGATTTCTGTCTTGCGATAGTTTGCTAAGAATGATGGTTTCCAGCTTCATCCATGTCCCTACAAAGGACATGAACTCATCCTTTTTTATGGCTTCATAGTATTCCATGGTATATATGTGCCACATTTTCTTAATCCAGTCTATCATGGTTGGACATTTGGGTTGGTTCCAAGTCTTTGCTATTGTGAGTAGTGCCACAATAAACATATGTGTGCATGTGTCTTTATAGCAGCATGATTTATATTTCCTTGGGTATATACCCAGTAATGGGATGGCTGGGTCAAATGGTATTTCTAGTTCTAGATCCCTGAGGAATCACCACACTGACTTCCACAATGGTTGAACTAGTTTACAGTCCCACCAACAGTGTAAAAGTGTTCCTATTTCTCCACATCCTCTCCAGCACCTGTTGTTTCCTGACTTTTTAATGATCGCCATTCTCACTGGTGTGAGATGGTATCTCATTGTGGTTTTGATTTGCATTTCTCTGATGGCCAGTGATGATGAGCATTTTTTCATGTGTCTGCTGGCTGCATAAATGTCTTCTTTTGAGAAGTGTCTGTTCATATCCTTCACCCACTTTTTGATGGGGTTGTTTTTTTCTTGTAAATCTGTTTGAGTTCTTTGTAGATTCTGGATATTAGCCCTTTGTCAGATGAGTAGATTGCAAAAATTTTCTCCCATTCTGTAGGCTGCCTGTTCACTCTGATGGTAGTTTCTATTGCTGTGCAGAAGCTCTTTAGTTTAATTAGATTCCATTTGTCTATTTCGGTTTTTGTTGCCATTGCTTTTGGTGTTTTAGACATGAAGTCCTTGCCTATGCCTATGTCCTGAATGGTATTGCCTAGGTTTTCTTCTAGGGTTTTTATGGTTTTAGGTCTAACGTTTAAGTCTTTAATCCATCTTGAATTAATTTTTGTATAAGGTGTAAGGAAGGGATCCATTTCAGCTTTCTACATATGGCTAGCCAGTTTTCCCAGCACCATTTATTAAATAGGGAATCCTTTCCCCATTTCTTGTTTTTGTCAGGTTTGTCAAAGATCAGATAGTTGTAGATGTGTGGTATTATTTCTGAGGGCTCTGTTCTGTTCCATTGGTCTGTATCTCTGTTTTGGTACCAGTACCATGCTGTTTTGGTTACTGCAGCCTTGTAGTATAGTTTGAAAACTTTTCCCTTCGAAAACTTGCAGAAGACAGGGATGCCCTCTCTCACCACTCCTATTCAACATAGTGTTGGAAGTTCTGGCCAGGGCAATCAGGCAGGAGAATGAAATAAAGGGTATTCAATTAGGAAAAGAGGAAGTCAAATTGTCCCTGTTTGCAGAAGACATGATTATATATCTAGAAAACCCCATCATCTCAGCCCAAAATCTCCTTAGGCTGATGAGCAACTTCAGCAAAGTCTCAGGATACAAAATCAATGTGCGAAAATCACAAGCATTCTTACACACCAATAACAGACAAACAGCCAAATCATGAGTGAACTCCCATTCACAATTGTTTCAAAGAGAATAAAATACCTAGGAATCCAACTTACAAGGGATGTGAAGGACCTCTTCAAGGAGAACTACAAACCACTGCTCAATGAAATAAAAGAGGACACAAACAAATGGAACAACATTCCATGCTCATGGATAGGAAGAATCAATATCGTGAAAATGGCCATACTGCCCAAGGTAATTTATAGATTCAATGCCATCCCCATCAAGCTACCAATGACTTTCTTCACAGAATTGGAAAAAACTACTTTAAAGTTCATATGGAACTAAAAAAGAGCCCGCATTGCCAAGTCAATCCTAAGCCAAAAGAACAAAGCTGGAGGCATCACACTACCTCACTTCAAACTTCACTTCTTATTACTTCCCTCTGCCCTTACCTCACTCTAGCCTATTGGCCTTGCTCAAATTTGGTAAGCAGAAGCAGACTATTTGTTTTGCCTAAAAGAAGACATCCTTATGCCTCATTCCAACATTTCCTTCAGACATTTACTCATATGTCACCTTCTCAACCACCCCATATAAAATAACATTTTCGCTCTACCTATCCCCACTCACCAACTGTCTAGCTCTTATTCTGCTTTATTTTTTCCATGCCATCGTCACATTTGATATACAACATATAGCTATTTCCGGCTCTTCAATTCTTGCAAAACAAACTCAGGAACTAAGTAAATTTGAATGTATTTTAAGATAGGGCTGATATTCCTCAATGTCTGAGTTGTCACTACTCTCTAAAACTTAGGAATCAAATACATTCAGATAATCTCACACCCTTTGATATTCCAACTGTTGCTCTTTGAACTCAGGAGCTAATTAGATATGCATAGTGAGGAATAGTTAGAATTATTTAATTTTGTCTCTATCCCTCACAAGAATAAAAAGCTCTGTGAGGGTAAGGGGACTTTGTTTTGGTCACCCCTAAGTCCCTTGTGCCTAATGCAGTACTTGTTACATGAGAGAAACACAGTAAATATTTACTGCATGCCTATTGTGTGTTGGACACCATTTTAGGTGCTAGGGCACAAAAATGAACAAGACAGACATAGTATCTGCTCTTGTAGCTTACTGTCTAGTGTAAGAAACAGACAAAAAATAAGTAATCAAACTGAGTACAAGTGATGCTAAGTGTTAGGAAGGAAATATACAGGTTACTGACTAAATTAAGGCAGAGAACTATTATGGAGAGGGTAGCCAAGGAAGGCCTCCCTCTCTAAAGCTGACAACTAAGATGTCACTATAAAGGTAAGAAGTAGCCAGCCAGGTCAAGAGAACTATAGAATGGGAAGTAAGTCCACATGATTATTGTGTGCATGAAGAAATAAAAGCATTTTAAGAAAGACACAGTAGTCTCCTAAGGCAAATACTGACAGAAGTCAAATTAAATGAGAATAGAAAAACACTACTTAAATTTTGCAGCATGAAGACTACAAGTGACCCTGACTGACAAAAGGTATTTGGTGGTGAATCAAAGCTACAATTTGTGCTAAGGAGACTACATGAGTATACAGGAAGAAAGAAAGAAAGAAAGAAAAAAAGGAACAATAGCTGGAAGGATATGGATAAAGGAGTATTTTAAAGATGAGATACTAGAGCAAGTTTATAGGGTAATGAGACTAACCCCATAGAGGAGGACAGATTAATGATCCAAGAAAAAAGGGAGATAACAAAAAGGAATAAAATGGTTGAGATGGCAAGATCCATTCACAAATGAAGGCATTGGCTCAAAGTGATGGAGGAGGAAAGGGTCTGTTATAGGCCTTTGCTCTAGCTGATTCCTCTAGCTGGAATGTTCTTTCAAATCTTCACTTCTCAATGAGGCCTCCACTGAATCTGTCATGTTTGTCTCTCACTTACTGCTAGAATATTAATTCCAAGATGGCAAAGTTTTTGTTTTATTCACTGATAATATCTCAAGAGCACAGAACAGTGTTGTGGTACATAATCAGCACTCAAGTATTTGCTCAATCAACATTATCAGTTTAATACCGAGTTTTCTTTGCCATAAATTATCAACATGTACGTAACCACATTATTTTAAACTAGCTACCATCATATGACAATTTTCCTACCACTGTGACTAACAAAGACATGACTCTGGTAGTGGAATGCTTCTGTCAGAAGTCTTTTAAACTTAGACATTCCCTCTGAAGCCAAATCCTACCTATCCTTTGAGGTCAAACATAACTTGTATCACCTCTAAAGCCTCTCCCAACTTTTCCAGCGTGATATGGTTTGGATGTTTTGTCCTCTTCAAATCTTATGTTGAAATGTGACCTCCAATGTTGGTGGTGGGGCCTGGTGTGGGAGGTGTTTGGGTCATGAGGGGTGGATCCCTCATGAATCTCTTGGTGCTGTCCTTGACGTAATGAAGGAGTGCTCACTCTATGAGTTCACAGAAGAGCTGGTTGCTTAAAAGAGCACCTCTCCCCTACCCCCACCTCACCATGTGATACAACAGCTCCCTCTTTGCCTTTGACCATGATTGAAAGCTTCCTGAGGCCCAGAAGCTAAGCAGATGCTGGTGCCATACTTATACAGCCTGCAAAACCATGAGCCAAATAAACCTCTTTTCTTTGTAAATTACCCAGCCTCACATATTTCTTTCCTTTTCTTTTTTTTTTTTTTTGAGAAAGGGTCTTGCTCTGTCGCTCTGTTGCTCTGTTGCAGTGGTGTGATCATGGCTCACTGCACCTTCAACCCACTGGGCTCAAGCAATCCTCCCACCTCAGGCTCTTGAGGAGCTGGAACTACAAGTGCATGCCACTATACCTGGCAAAGTTTCAAATTTTTCTATAAAGGGTCCTCCTATCCTGCTCAGGCTGGTCTTGAATTCCTGGGCTCATGTAATCCTCCCATCTTGGCTTCCCAATGTGCTGGCATTACAGCCATGAGCCACAATGCCCAGCCAGGTATTTCTTTATAGCAATACAAAATGTACTAGCACACATCACGTATCAATTTCTCACTCTTGGCCATGCATGGTGGCTCACGCCTGTAATCCTAGCACTTTGGGAGTCCAAGTCATGAGGATCGTTTGAAGCCAGGAGTTCAAGATGAGCCTGGGCAACAAAATGAGACCCCACCTCTGTAAGAAACAAAAAAATTAGCTGGGTGTGGTGGTACATGTCCTTAATATTGGCTACTTGGGAGGCTAAAGTGGGAGGACCGTTTAAGCCCAGGAGCTTGAGGCTGCAGTGAACTGATTGTGGAGTGCCACTGCACTCCAGCCAGGGTGACAGAATGAGACCCTGTCTCGAAATAAAACAAAATTTCTCATTCTTTTCAAACACAGCATATGTTACATGTAATTTCATCTGACACGTATCATAATGCATTGTCTTTTTTTCCATAATGCACTGTCTTGTAATTTTTTTCAAGTTTTATTTCTAACAAAAAACTTAAATGTAGGCCAGGTGCAGCGGCTCATGCCTGTAATCACAGCACTTTGGGAGGCCAAGGCAGGTGGATCACCTAAGGTCAGGAGTTCGAGACCAGCCTGGCCAACATGGTGAAACCCCATCTCTACTAAAAAATACAAAAATTAGCTGGGCATGGTGGCATGCGCCTGTAATCCCAGCTACTCAGGAGGCTGAGGCAGGAGAATCACTTGAACCTGGAAGGCAGAGGTTGCAGTGAGCAGAGATCATGCCATTGCACTCCAGCCTGGGCAACGAGAGTGAAACTCTGTCTCAAAAAAAAAAAAACAAAACACACACAAAAACAAAAAAACACTTGAAAGTTAAGTTGCAGCTACTTGTTTCAGATGCTCAGGTAACTGTTAACAGTATCTTTCCCTCAGATAAAAGATCAATAAAAAGATCAATAATTTTTACCTTCTAGCAACATTAAATGGAAAAAATAATAATTTTTATCTTGCTAAGGGTAATAAATTAAGTCAGCAACAATTAGCACGCTGGTTTTACAATTTAAATACCATACTAATCTATGTATTATCTACCTCACAAGGGCTTATTTAAATCTTCTTGTAGAAGCCTAGGTCTCACATTGTCAGACATTAGATCAACCTTTTCTAAAATAAGAATAAGGACTTAAATATAATCAGTGAATATGTGAATATCTCATAGATTTGGTTAAAGCACTATAAGTTATGACCCACCTTAAGGATCTATTAGCAATTAAAAAGTATATATTAGTACCAATAAAAACCTCAAAAAAAAAATCAACCTCTGCCATGAACCTATTACAAGCCTCCTATATCTCAGGCACTTAACTATATACTTTATAAACATTTACAATCATGAAAGATAAATATTTTTAGGGCCAGGTGCGGTGACTCATGCCTGTAATCCCAGCACTTTGGGAGGCCGAGGCAGGCAGATCACGACATCAGGAGATCGAGACCATCCTGGCTAACATGGTGAAACCCCGACTCTACTAAAAAAAAATACAAAAAATTAGCAGGGCGTGGTGGTGGGCGCCTGTAGTCCCAGCTACTCTGGAGGCTGAGGCAGGAGAATGGCTTGAATCTGGGAGGCAGAGCTTGCAGTGAGCCGAGATTGCACTCCAGCCTGGGCGACAGAGTGAAGACTCCGTCTCAAATAAATAAATAAATAAATAAATAAATAAATAATTTTCCTGATATTGTAAATGAGGAAACTAACATGGAATGACTAAGAACTTAAAGATTACACTGCTTAAGTGATCCAAAGATAAACCAACATTTACTACGCTCTTGGTTAACCTCTACAATACATCTATTTGAATACTTCAGATTTAAGATTTTTGAAACACCATATTTAAATGATATGATTATTAGTTGTAAAGATGATTTCCTCTAAAGATTTTTGTGAGTGAAGAAAAAGTTAGGAAAAAAAGACAATCTTCCAACCCAATACTAACATTTCATTCTCAGCTATGGAAATTTTTTTTTAATACAGAGAGCACTAGCAATTTGGGCATTCTTATCAGTACAGCACAGATGCAAGATCCACTGAAAACAGCAGTAACAGCTATGATTTTCTGAATCCCTACTATGTGAACGGCATTATGCTACAAGAAAGCTGGCTCCGAGGCCATAATCAATGCAGTCCTCACTATTCTTGAATGATACCCATCCTTGTGATCAAGGTTTGGCAGATTGTTTCAAATGGACATTTTTTATTAATCGAATAGGATGTAGGACTTCTGGATGTCTGTCTCCTTTGAGGGATTTACACACACACATGAGATAGATAGGGGAAAAAAATAGAGAGAACCATAAAGCGTTTACCTCCTGCCTTACCTTTCTTGATTCTTTCCTTAACACCCACAACTTGCTCTTCTTGTGGCATCTGAGATAATTTCTGCATAAACAGCTTCTCTAGAGCTTGTGCCATAAGAACAATGTCATCTCCAGGCTACAAAATATATTAAATATACCATAAGGATATACAGTATGGTCACTGTACCAAATGTTTTAAATTCAGCCCACTTTATGGAAGGCAGTAACATAGTATTCCTAGACGGTATTCATCTCTTATAAATTTAGAAAATAGTGAAGCTGCTCACATTTTATTTTCTTATTCTCTATGGTTGAAAGCGGCTCACATTTAAAATTCTAGCATCCTACTCCTTCAGCTTCTAAAAAGGACCCAAATGGCTTTCTGAACACTAAAGAATTACAATCCAAGCAATCCTACTAAATCAAACAGGTATTAAAACTGAGAATTTCGCCAGGCATGGTGGCTCACGCCTGTAATCCCAGCACTTTTGGAGGCTGGCGGGGGTAGATCACCTGAGGTCGGGAGTTCGAGACCAGCCTGACCAACATGGAGAAACCCTGTCTCTACTAAAAATACAAAATTAGGCTGGGCGCGGTGGCTCACGCCTATAATCCCAGAACTTTGGGAGGCCGAAGTGGGCGGACCACCTGAGGTTGGGAGTTTGAGACCAGCCTGACCAACGTGGAGAAACCCCATCTCTACTAAAAATACAAAATTAGCCAGGCGTGGTGGTGCGTGCCTGTAATCCTAGCTACTCAGGAGGCTGAGGCAGGAGAATTGCTTGAACCCGGGAGGCAGAGGTTGAGGTGAGCTGAGATAGTGCCATTGCACTCCAGCCTGGGCAACAAGAGCAAAACTACGTTTAAAAAAAAAAAAAATTAGCCAGGTGTGGTTGCGCATGCCTGTAATCCCAGCTACTCGGGAGGCTGAGGCAGGAGAATTGCTTGAACCGGGAGGTGGAGGTTGTGGTGAGCTGAGATTGCACCATTGCACTCCAGCCTGGGCAACAAGAGCGAAAACTCCGTCTTAAAAAAAAAAAGAGAATTTCTACTCACAAATAGGTTAAAACAAAACTTACTCATGGCTATACAAAGTATGTCATGGTTTGACTGGAAGTAATTCTGTTTAATTAACTAATTAATAAAATAACACTGTAGCACTGACTCAATTTTTAAATATTTTTTTCTAAGCCAACTCTACCAACATATTCAATGACGAAGTCTCACTCTGTCTCCCAGGCTGGAGTACAGTGGCGCAATCTCGGCTCACTGCAACCTCTGTCACCTGGGTTCAAGCGATTCTCCTGCCTCAGCCTCCTGAGTACCTGGGATTACAGGTGCCTGCCACCGTGTCTGGCTACTTTCTGTAGTTTTAGTAGAGACAGGGTTTCACCATCTTGGCCAGGCTAATCTCGAACTCCTGACCTTGTGATCCACCCACCTTGGCCTCCCAAAGTGCTGGGATTACAGGCATGAGCCACCGCACCCAGGCAACATATTCAATTTTTCAATCTTAACTATTCGCTTACAAGTCTTCCTCTTGCTTCAATTTATGACTGAGAAGAAAAGTAAGTAATTTACAAAGCAACAGTTCTCTTAAATAAAGAGAACATTTATTTCTAAGTTAGGTAGCTCAGGAAAATTACTAAACTTCATTTTAAAATATTACATCTGAAAGGACCCTTTGGAACTGTAGTTAAATTAAAATGAAGTTGCCAATGGTACTGATTTTTAAAAAATTCACATTGGAGCTGGATGCAGTGGTGTGTGCCTATAATCCCAGCTACTTAGGAGGGTGAGGTGGGAGTATCACTTGAGCCCAGGAGATCAAGTCCAGCCTAGGCAACACAGTGAGTCCGTCTCAGACAAAAAAATCATTCTCATTGGCTAATAGTTTTAAATCTTTTATACATATAAGCTGGCACTGGTAGTTTTCTTGGGAGCCAAATCAAACTTTCTATTACAATTCAGTGTACTCACCAGTGATTTTGAATAAACGAAATCACAAATACTTAGAATTCTCATATTTAAATGAGATATAAGCTTTAAAATATTTAGATGCCCTAGAACAGCTAGAACAGGATACAGTACTGTAGGAAATGGGAATACTATATGGAAGAAAACCAAATACACAAATCCAATTTTATGGATGAGAGCCAATATGAAGATTAAGTTTAAAATCTCCACATACACTGCACTCCAGCCTGGGCAACAGAGCGAGACTCCATCTCAAAAAATAAAAATAAAATAAAATCTCTACATATATCATATAGGCAAATTCATTAACACAAATCCAAGTACTACTACTGGGATAGAACAAAGAGCATATCTGATCTCTTTTTTAGACAGAGAAACAAGAGACAGGGAAAGGCAAAAGGGAGAATCAAAGGACTCATCCCAGGAAGGTGGATTTTTTTTTTTTTTTGAGAAGGTGTCTTGCTCTGTCACCAGGCTGGAGTGCAATGGTGGCATCTAGGCTCACTGCAACCTCCACCTCCTGGGCTGAAGCGATTCTCCTGCCTCAGCCTCCCGAGTAGCTGGGACTACAGGCACACGCCACCATGCCCAGCTAATTTTTGTATTTCTAGTGAGGCGGGGTTTCACCATGTTGGTCAGGATGGTCTCGATCTCTCAACCTCATGATCCTCCTGCCTCAGCCTCCCAAAGTGCTGGGATTACAGGTGTGAGCCACCGTGCCCGGCCAGAACATATCTGATCTTTAAATCAACTTGTGAAGTTTAGAAGTAGGCAATTGGTTTGGCTTTTTAGGTTATGGCCAGGGGTCCATACTGTGAAAATTTAATGAAGATTAGTATATACTAAGGCTTTTCCTTTATCTCATAACTAAAATGACAGGAATGCAATAGAAAACATTCTGAAATACCTTATTCACAGAAACCAGCTCTCATTGGTACTTTGGTTTTTAAAAACATAACAAGCCACTACAGCTATTCAGGCACAAAAATATTATAGCAAATAGACTGAACAAGTATTGGTATGTGAAAATTATGAAATTCAGTGAAAAAGTATTGTCCTTAAAAATATGTAAAAGATCTTGGCCGGGCACAGTGGCTCACACCTATAATCCCAGAACTTTGGGAGGCTGAGGTGGGTGGAACACCTGAGGTCAGGAGTTCAAGACCAGCCAGGCCAACATGGTAAAACCCCGTCTCTACTAAAAAAAGATACAAAAAATTAGCCAGGCAGGTTGGTGGGTGCCTGTATTCCCAGCTACTCGGGAGGCTGAGGCAGGAGAATCACTTGAACCTGGGGGCAGAGGTTGCAGTGAGCTGAGATCACACCACTGCACTCCAGCCTGGGTGACAGAGCCAGACTCCATCTCAAAAAAAAAAAAAAAAAATTATATACACACACACACACGTCAAGTATCTCAAACGAAGAGAATTGAAATCTGAAATGATCACATGATTTTATACATTTCTCTCCTATATGTAATGGCAAAGAATTAGCAAGTATAACATAAGGCTTACATACCTTGTTATATAAATAACAATTTGAGAACATTGTATTGAAGTCTTCTATACATTCTGAAGCCTTCACATAATATTTATTCTCCAAGCGCTTCTTAATTGTATTTAAATCCATTGGGTTTTTTATAATGGTATAATAATCCTATGGTTTTGAACAAATTCTAAATGTTAGTAAGAATGAATACACTACAACTATTGATACACAAAGAAATTTAATGCACTATACACCTGTAACTAGAGAGAGCAACTGATTATCTTTAAAAAGCCATATTCTGGCTGGGCACAGTGGCTCACGCCTGTAGTCCCGCACTTCGGGAGGCCAAGGCAGGAGGATCACTTGAGGCCAGGAGTTCAAGATCAGCCTGGCCAACATGGCAAAACCCATCTCTAATAAAAATACAGAAAATTGGCCGGGCATGGTGGCTCACGCCTGTAATCCCAGCACTTTGGGAGGCCAAGGTGGGTGGATCACCTGAGGTCACGAGTTCGAGACCAGCCTGACCAACATGGGGAAGCCCCATCTCCACTAAAAATACAAAAATAAGCCTGGTGTGATGATGTGTGCCTGTAATCCCAGCTACTCAGGAGTTTGAGGCAGGAGAATCACTCAAACCTGGGAGGCAGAGGTTGCAGTAAGCCAAGATTGTGCCACTGCACTCCAGCCTGGGGGACAGAGCGAGACTCTGTCTCAAAAAACACAACAACAACAACAAAACAGAAAATTAGCCAGGTGTGCTGGCACATGCCTGTCTTCCCAGCTACTTGGGAGGGTGAGGCCCAAGAATCACTTGAGCCCAGGAGGCAGAGGTTGCAGCGGTCAGAGATCATGCCACTCCACTGTAGTCTGGGTGACAGAGTGAGACTGTCTCAAAAAAAAAAAAGGCCATATTCTAGAAACTAGAACCTTTAGTAATGAGAAACAAAGCTGACTGCTACGGCATTATTTTTAGATGCTAAAAAAAAAAAAAAAGCCAATAAAGATGAACAAAGGTAAGAATTTCAGAATAAAATTATCCTTGAAAATAAAAAGGGCATGAGGAAAAAGAACCTTGTTTTTATGGAGTCTGACTCCATAGAATAAAATTCCAGCTTCGAGTTGACTAGCTATATTGTAAACTACTCAACCATTGCATTAATGAATGGCTAAAAATTCCTAATGTAAGACCTAAAGTCAAATTCTATATGTGATGCAACTAAGCCTGCCAGGAAGTGTCAAGAGAAACTTCACAGAAAAGGTAAAATTCAGGATAACTCTGCATCCAAAAGGTGAAGTGACATATACTATAATAAGAAAACATGTATTACAATTTATCACAAATTATTAAAATAAGAATGCGAATGCTCAGAAAAATAAGTTTTTTTTGGAAAAAAATACTCATTGGGATAGACTTTAATGATGCTAAATAAATCAGTTGTTAAATTTTTTTTATTTTTTATTTTTGGAGATGGAGTTTTACTCTTGTTGCCCAGGCAATGGCGCAATCTCGGCTTACCACAACCTCCACCTCCCAGGTTCAAGAGATTCTCCTGCTCAGCCTCCTGGGTAGCTGGAAGTACAGGCATGTGCCACCACGCCCGGCTAATTTTGTATTTTTAGTAGAGACGGGGTCTCTCCATGTTGGTCAGGCTGGTCTCGAACTCCCGACCTCAGGTGATCTCCCCACCTCGGCCTCCCAAAGTGCTGGGATTACAGGCGGGAACCAACGCGCCTGGCCAAATATGTTTTATAATATTAAAGACTAGTTATGTCTTACAGAAATTTACAGGATTTTTCTTTTTTTGAAACTAACATAGTTGAAGACATACATACAGGCAACTTTAGTTTCACAGCATCCACAGGACGTTGAAAGGGCCATGAAAAACTATGCTTCCATAAATCCTTTAGGACAACTTTTTGTAGATACTGAAGTTGATTTGTCAATCGCCCATTTTTCTTAGTATTTATATATTCTGGTGGAGGAGGGTTAACAATAATAGCTGTTTGTCGACTTGGCAGAGACATTCTTAACTGCTTCGAATCCTGTCTACAAGTACATGTCCTGAAAAACAAAAACTGAGTACTTCAGAAGCACTTTAGGAATGGTTTCCACAGGAGCTGAAAAGTGTTATTCAAGAGTAACAGAAGCCGGGCACAGTGGCTCAGGCCTGTAATCCCAACACTTTGGGAGGCCAAGGCGGGTGGATCACCTGAGGTCAGGAGTTCGAGACCAGCCTGACCAATGTAGTGAAACCCCGTCTCTACTAAAAATACAAAAATTAGCCAGACGTGGTAGTGCATGCCTGTAATCCAAGCTACTTAGGAGGGTGAGGAGGGAGAATCCCTTAAATCCGGGAGGCAGAGGTTACAGTGAGCCAAGATCGTGCCATTGCACTACAGCCTGGGCAACAAGAGTGAAACTCCATCTCAAAAAAGAGTTAACACATACTGTGTTTTAAAGCACATCATGATTAAGACAGGATGAAAAAAAAAAAGCCAAATGGCAAAGGAATCAATTTTTAAACAAATACAAATTTTTCATATACAAATAGTAAAAGTTTCACTATATATGCCTTAGCCTTGGATTTTTTTTTTTTTTTTTTTGAGACGGAGTCTTGCTCTGTCACCCAGGCTGGAGTGCAGTGGCGCCATCTCGGCTCACTGCAAGCTCCGCCTCCCGGGTTCACGCCATTCTCCTGCCTCCGCCTCCCGAGTAGCTGGGACTACAGGCGCCCTCCACTACGCCCGGCTAACTTTTTGTATTTTTAGTAGAGATGGGGTTTCACCGTGGTCTCGATCTCCTGACCTCGTGATCCGCCCGCCTCGGCCTCCCAAAGTGCTGGGATTACAAGCGTGAGCCACCGCGCCCGGCCAACCTTGGATGTTTTAAATTATTTCAACATCTCAGTCTTCCTGTCTTTCACAAAAACACAAATTGAGGTCTTAGCAGGAAAAGTCTATAAATTCCTAGTCGGAAGAAATAACAGAGAATGTTAAAGATATGATCAGTGTGTAAGTATTCTACAATTGTTAATTCAATGAAGAGAGAAAAGCAAAGTAAAAAAATGTTCTGGCTAATTTGAAAAAAGTGATTAATTTATTTATGGTGTCTCTCTCTCTCTCTGAGATGGAGTCTCACTCTGTTGCCCAGGCTGGAGTGCAATGGCACGATCTCGGCCCACTGTAATCTTTGCCTCCCAGGTTCAAGCGATTCTCTAGCCTCAGCCTCCCAAGTAGCTGCGACTACAGATGCATGACACCATGCAGCTAATTTTTGTATTTTTTTGTAGAGACAGGGTTTCAACATGTTGGCCCGGCTGGTCTCAAAAACCTGACCTCAGGTGATCCACACACCTCGGCCTCCCAAGGTGCTGAGATTACAGCCTTGAGCCACCATGCCCAGCCAAAGTGATTTTATTTTTCTGTTTTTATTTTTTGAGATGGAGTCTCACTCTACTGCCCAGACTGGAGTGCAGTGGCACAATTTCCACTCACTGCAACTTCCGCCTGCTGGCTTCAAGTGATTCTCCTGCCTCAGCTTCCTGAGTAGCTGGGATTACAGGCACCTGCCACCACGCCCAGCTAATTTTTGTATTTTTAGTACAGGCAGGGTTTCACTACATTGGCCAAGCTGGTCTGGAACTCCTGACCTCAGGTGATCCACCCTCCTCGACCTCCCAAAGTGCTGGGATTACAGGCATGAGCCACTGCACACGACCCAAAGTGATTTATTTTAAAACCGAATTTATTAGATTAAAATGTTACTCTGTGGCACATATTGCTACATCTAGAATAAAATATTTTAAATTTCATAGGCGTTTCAGAAAGACAGTATTTAATATTCCTAGACAGCATCATTACTTTAAGGATAATAAAGGTACTACCAACGTGCACATAATACCTCAAGTACATAAGCAAAATGAAAATGAAATAAGTTGCCCATTTTTAGAGACCAGTGTTAACACTTAGCCAATATTATCTTTGTCTGCATTAAAGTAGTATTAGTTCTCACCTCCTGTTGCATATTAATCACTTATAGATATTTTTGAACTGTGGCGTAAAACATACCAAAATTTACCATACTCTTTTTAAGTGTACAGTTCAGCAGTGTTAAGTATATTCATGTTTTTTGTGAAACCAATCTCTAGAACTTTTCCATCTTGCAAAACAGAAACTCTATGTGCATTAACCAACAAATCCTCATTCTTCTGTCCCCGCTGTACCTGGCAACCACCATTCTGCTTTCTGTTGCCATGAATTTGACTACCCTAAATACTTCATTAAAGTGACAAATCATATTTATCTTTTTTGTGACTGGTTTATTTTTCCTAATACAAAGCCCTCAAGATTCATCCATGTTGTAGAGTGTGTTAGAATTTCCCTTCCTTTTAAGGCTAAATAATATTCCATCGTATGTCTATCATTTTCTTTATCCATTCATTCATTGATGCCACTTGGGTTGCTTCCACTTCTTGACTATATTGTGAATACTGCTGCTATGAACATGGGTTTACAAGTGTCTCAGGACCCTGCTTTCAATTCTTTTGGATATATATACACAAGTGGAATTGCTAGATCATATGGCAATTATATTTCTAATTTTTTGAGGAAGCCCATCCCATTTTCCATGGTCAATACATGATTTCACATTCCCACTAACAACGTACGAGAGTTCAATTTCTCCACACCCTTGCCAATAGTAATTTTTTGTTTTGTTTTAATACTAGCCATCCTAATAGGTATGAGGAGCTGTGGATCTTTAAAAATACCAATGCTCAGGTCCCAATCTCTGGAGAGAGCGCCTGGGAATCAGTTTTGTTGGTTTTTTAAAAGTTCCCTGTTACTTCTGATGTGTGGCCAAGATTGAGTACTACTACATTAAAATGAATTGAAGATGGTTATCAATCTTCTACTTTCACGATTTTCATGTTCCACATATATGGAAATATAGCACTTAATAAAAGTCATAGGCTGGGTGCTGTGGCTCATGCCTGTAATCCCAGAACTTTGGTAGGCTGAGGAGGGCAGATGGCTTGAGGGCAGGAGTTCAATACCAGACTGGACAACAAGATGAAACCCCCCATCTCTGCAAAAAATACAAAAATCAGTCAGGCATGGTGGTGCACATCTGTAGTCCCAGCTACTCGGGAGGCTGAAGTGGAAGGACCACTTGAACCCGGGAGGTAGAGGCTGCAATGAGCTCAGATTGTGCCACTGCACTCCAGCCTGGGTGACACAGCAAGAACCTGTCTCAAAAAAGAGCTCAGGAGTTCAAGACCAGCCTGGGCAACACAGTGAGACCTCACCTGTAAAATAAAAAAAATAAAAAAAAAGAAAAAGAGAAAAATCGTAAGAACAAAGATGGAGCTATTCTAGGATGTCACAACTAAACTGGCTCTTATCCTGGCTTTCTAATTATTTAAAGCTAACCTACTTTTTAGGTGCCCCAGTCACTGTAACCTCCCTCATCCACAAAGGTTAACCACTCCAATCACTACAGACCAAGCTGTGACCATTTTTGAACTTTACATATAGTATTATTTACTATGTATTACGTTTTTGTTTGTTTTTTGAGATGGCATCTCACTCCATCGCCCAGGCTGGAATGCAGTGGCGCGATCTTGGCTCAAAAAAATATATATGTGTATTTATTACACAATATACTTTCTGCAGTCTCATGGTTTCATTTTCTACTTTTTTTTGAGTCAGGGTCTTACTGTCCCCCAGGCTGGAGTGCAACAGTATGATCTTGGCTCACTGCAGCCTCAAACTCCTGGGCTCAAATGACTCTCCCACCTCAGCCTCCTGATTATCTGGGACTATAGGTACATATCACAATATCCAGCTCATTTTTTTTGTATAGATGGGGTTTTGCCATGTCACCCAGGCTGGTCTCGAACTACTGAGCTCAAGCAATCTGCTCTCCTTGGCCTCCCAAAGTGCTGGAATTACAGGTAAGCCCACGGTTCCCCGCCTCATTTTCTACATTTAATTTTTTATCTAGAATTACTTTCCACTGGTATCTTTGGCTACAGACATTCCCCCAGCCTTGATTTTTTAAAAAAATACCTTGCCACACAAAAAACTTACACAGGATGTTTATAGCAGCTTTATTCATAATTGCCAAAACTTGAAAATAACTAAGATGTCCTTAAGTAGGTGAAAGGGTAAATACACTCTACTACATTCATGCAATGAAATATTATTCAGCACTAAAAAGAAATGAGCTATCGGCTGGGCGTGGTGGCTCACACCTGTAATCCCAACACTTTGGGAGGTGAAGGTGGGTAGACCACCCAAGATCAGGAGTTCAAGACCAGCCTGGGCAATATGGTGAAAACCCATCTCTACTAAAAACACGAAAACTAGCCGGGCATGGCAGTGAACGCTTGTAATCCCAGCTACTCAGGAGGCCGAGGCATGAGAATCGCTTGAACCCTGGAGACAAAGGTTGCAGTGAACTGAGATCCCACCACTGGACTCCAGCCTAGGTGACAGAGTGAGACTCCTTTTAAAAAAAAAAAAAAAAAAAAAAAGGCATGAGTTATCAAGTCATGAAAAGACATTGTGAAAGCCTGAATGTCATTCTCAAAAAAAGGCAAAACTTGGCCAGGCATGGCGGCTCACGCCTGTAATCCCAGCACTTTGGAAGGCTGAGGCAGGTGGATCATTTGAGGTCGGGAGCTCGAGACCAGCCTGGCCAACATGGTGAGACTTCCCTGTCTCTAATAAAAATACAAAAGTTAGCCAGGCAATGTGGCACATTGCCAGTAATCCCAGCTGCTTGGAGGCTGAGGCACAAGAATTGCTTTAATCTGGGAGGTGAAGGTTGTGAGCCAAGATGGCCCTACTAAACTCCAGCCTGGGTGACACAGCAAGACTCTATCTCAAAAAACAAAAACAAAAACAAAAAACAACAAAAAAACACAAAACTATAGAGATAGTAAGAAGATCAGCAGTTGCTAGGGGTTTGGGGAGGAAGGAATAGGCAGAGCACAGAGGATATTCAGGGAAGTGAGACTACCTTGTATCATAGTATAATGGTAGATCCATTTGTCAAAACTCATGGAATGTACACCAAAACAGAAACTATGGAAACTATTAATGTTGGGTGATGATGTGTCAATGTAGGTTCATTGATTGTAACAAACGTACCACTCTGGTGCTGTACTAGTGTTGAAACGGGGTAGATGGGAACACTATTTACTGCTCAGTTTTGCTGTGAACCTAAACTCCTCAAAAACATAAATTTTTTTTTTTTTGAGATGGAGTCTCGCTCTGTCGCCCAGGCTGGAGTGCAGTGGTGCAATCTCGGCTCACTCCAAGCTCCGCCTCCCAGATTCAAGCCATTCTCCTGCCTCAGCCTCCAGAGTAGCTGGGACTACAGGCGCCCGCCACCACACCCAGCTAGTTTTTTGTATTTTTAGTAGAGACAGGGTTTCACCGTGTTAGCCAGGATGGTCTCCATCTCCTGACCTCGTGATCCGCCTGCCTCGGCCTCCCAAAGTACCGGGATTACAGGCATAAGCCACTGCCCCCGGCCAAAAATAAAATCTATTAAAACACACATACAAATCCTCTCCATGTTCAGCGCTAACACGAAAGTTTTTGCTGTCCCACAAATCATAAATACTGTAAAACATTCCATAATTCCATATCCCTCACTGGCCTTCCTCAGTTACCTTCCTAGACTTCTCTGTAGTATTTAACATGGCTAAGTACATAGTACCTATAAATTACCTATAAAGCCTTTTTGCCAAAAATGTGAACAATTGAATGTAATCAAGATTTTATTTCTATTTTTAAAAATTTTTTGGAGACAGGGTCTTGCTCTGTCACCCAAGCAGGGGTGCAGTGGCTCAAACATGGCTCACTGCAATCTTGAACTCCTGGGCGCAAGCAGTCCTCCTCCCTCAGTTTCCTGAGTAGGACTACAGGTACATATCACCATGCCTGGTTAATATTTTTTCAGGGAAGGGGGGAAGCCAGAGTCTCACTATGTTTCCCAGACTGGTCTCAAATTCCTGGCTTCAAGTCATCCTCTCACCTCAGCCTCCCAAAAGCGCTGGGGATTACAGATGTGAGACACCATGCCAGCCTAATCAAGCTTTTAGATATAACTTTTATTTTACAGAAAATTCAGGGACTTAGAGCTGTGCTGTATGATGGCCCCTAGTTAACCATAACAATTTAAATTACCCAAAACTTAATAGAATTAAAAACTTAGCCACATTTCAAGTGCTTAATAGCCACATGTGGCTAGCAGCTACTGTATGAGACAATGCAGATATAGAACACTGCCATCACGGCAGAAAAGTTCTAAGGGACAGTGCTAAAATGGCCTATTTTACAAAAGTCAAGGTCATTACAGAAAATAAGAAAAATGACTCTACATTAAGATCCATGACATACAACTCAGGAAAAGCAGGCAGGAGGTGGGGGGGCAGGAAGAACCATGATAACCAAACTCAATTGGTTATTCTATACCAAATCTTGGTTTTAAAACATCAGCCATATTTCCAGCCAGAAAGGTGGCAAAAGAAAAAAAGAAAAAGATCGGTCATAACATTTTGAGACAACTAGGGAAATCTAGGGGATTGTTCATCTTGATAGATGTAATAGCAAGGTATACAGGAAAAAATGTTAAGTGTTGCTCAAAAAAACTTGTGAAGTCATATCTGTAATATATCTTTAAAAGGCCTGTGGGAAGGCTATATAGAAAAGCAAATATGGCAAAATGTTGACAATTGCTGATATAGTTTTTTTGTACTATTTTACCTGTCTGTACACTTGAAAATTTTAATAACAGCCTTAAATACACTGTAATTGAGGGCCACAGATGGCCTGAACATGAATGCACCAAACATTAACAAATAATTTGATATCATTGTCACTGGGCAAAACAATAGCTAATATTTGATAATCTGATTATCTTCTCAGTGGTGAACTCTCTGCATTTCTTGGCTGGAGGCCCTGGTTTCTAATGTGAAGTGAAGCTCACTGTCCAGCAATATATGACTAAAAATTTTCCCTTTTATAATGTATCCACTGTCATTACCCATCTTACTGTTTCAATTACTTTAATCTTCTGTTTCTTTTAAACGTTTAAAAATGGGCTTATGTGGCTTTTTATGATACTTTGCAAATTTCTATGCTAGACAGCTGTCAATTTTACTATTTCACTTTCCCTAAAGCCTTTAATTTTAGCTCTTAATTTTTAATAATAAACAGAAGAAGCCACCACAAGAGTCCTACAAAAGAACCCAAAAGAGATTTTTGTTGTTGTTTTGTTTTGTTTTTAAGACGGAGTCTCACTCTGTCTCCCAGGCTGGAGTGCCATGGAGCAATCTCAGCTCACTGCAACCTCTGCCTCCCAGGTTCAAGCGATTCTCCTGCCTCAGCCTCCCTAGTAGCTGGGATTACAGGGAGGCATTACACTACACCCAGCTAATTTTTGTATTTTTAGTAGAGATGGGATTTCATGTTGGCCAGGCTGTCTTGAACTTCTGACCTCAAGTGATCCACCTGCCTCAGCCTCCCAAAGCGCTGGGATTACAGGATTGAGCCACCGCACCCAGACAATTTTCATGTTAATGGTGGGTCCTAACCACTTGTCTAGTGTCAGAAGTAAACACGCTGGTTAATTTAAGGTTCTCTCTAAAAAGCACTTACACTCACATTCCAATATGCCACCTTAAGGAGGGAAAAAAAGTACAGAGTTACCATTATACTGGCAACTATAATCTGCAGTCTAACCCATCTAAGTGAAAGTCCACTGTTTTTTTGTTTTGTTGAGACAGGGTCTTGCTTTGTCACCCAGGCTGGAGTGCAGTGGCATGATCACTGCTCACTGAAGCCTCGATCTCGGGCTCAAGCCATCCTCCCACATCAGCCTCCCAAGTAGCTGGGACTACAGCTGCATGCCACCACACCTGGCTAATTTTTTAAAATTTTTTTAGTAGAGATGAGGGTTCACCATGCTGCTCAAGCTGGTCTTATTAAACTCTTGGTTCTCAAGTGATCCTCCCACCTCAGCCTCCCAAAGTGCTGGGATTACAGGCGTGAGCCATCACACCCAGCCTCCACTATTGCTTCTAATGTTTATAGTGAGTTGTCATTTTGTTATTTCCGCTTTCAAAACATTTTTTACCTGTGGATATATCTCTAGAAAGATGGGTCATACACGGTGGCTCATGTCTGTAAACCCAACACTTTGAGAGGCCAAGGTGGGAAGAACACTTGAGCCCTGGAGTTTGAGACTACCTTGGGCAACAGAGTGAGATCTTGTGTCTACACAAAATACAAAAAATAACTGGGCATCATGGAGCACACCTGTAGTCCCAGCTACTCTGGAGGCAGAGGTGGGGGGATCACTTGAGCCCATGAAGTCGAGGCTGCAGTGAGCCATGATTGCACCAATGCACTCCAGCCTAGGTGACAGATTGAGAACTTGCCTCAAAAAAAAAAAAAAAAAAAAAATGCCGAGCACCGTGGCTTGCACCTAAAATCTCAGCACTTTGGGAGACCAAGGCAAATGGATTACCTGAAGTCAGGAGTTTAAGACCAGCCTGAGCAACATGGTGAAACCCTGTCTCTACTAAAAATACAAAAATTTGCCAGGTGTGGTGTCACATGCCTGTAGTCCCAGCTATTTGGGAGGCTGAGGCAGGAGAATTGCTTGAATCCCAGAGGGGGAGGTTGCAGTGAGCTGAGATCATGCCACTGTACTCTAGCCTGGGCAACAGAGGGAGACTCTGTCTCAAAAAACAAAACAAACAAAAAAAAAACAGGTAGGAGAAAAAAATGGTAAGTAAAAAAAAAAGTGTCATGAGCAGATGAAATCTAATGTCAAGAATTCAATGTTACATAGTAACCACTCATTACAACTGTTCAAAAGCAATGTATCATAAATGATAATGAAAAGTTCAATTCACTTTGTTGAAGACAATCACACAATAGTGTAGCATCCCCTTGTTACATCAGTCTATGGTTGAATGAATAAATTGCCTGAAAACCACGTCTCTTGCCCACTCAATAACTCTCAAAATAACCTTGGGAACTCTGAAAAGAATCTTTTTCTTGCTGTCACCCAGGCTGGAATGCAGTGGCATGAACTTGGCTCACTGGAACCTCTGCCTCCCAGGTTCAAGCGATTCTCCTGCCTCAGCCTCCCAAGAAGCTGGGATTACAGGCACCCGCCATCATACCTGGCTAATTTTTGTATTTTTAGTAGAGACGGGGTTTCACCATATTGGCCAGGCTGGTCTTGAACTCCTGGGCTCAAGCAATCCTCCTGCCTCAGCCTCCCAAAGAGCTGGGATTACAGGCGTGAGCCACAACACTCAGCTGACAAATTTTTGAATTCCCTCAGTGATTACTAACTGTAATCAGTTATTAAATTGTGTTGCCCTAAGTGCATACTTCAATCTCAGGAAACAGCACAGCATAGAACTAAAGAGCTTGGATTCTGGAGGTCAAAAGTAACCTGGCCCTTGATGAGCTTATACACTAATTCCAAATCCTACACCATCAAATGAGCAGTCTCCAATCCAAGGGAGAAAATAGTTTCTGCAAACTTAGATCAGGCTTCAATTTGGGCCAGAGGTAATTCATAGAAATGATTTACAATGTTGGGGTGGAGGGAGGGGGGAGGAATAGCATTAGGAGAAATATCTAATGTAAATGATGAGTTAATGGGTGCAGCACACCAACACGGCACATGTATACATATGTAACAAACCTGCACGTTGTGCACATGTACCCTAGAACTTAAAGTATAATAATAAAGAAAAAAAGAAATGAATTACAATATTCCTTACAATGACTCAATCTTCTCATTTGCTTCTCCCTTCAGTCTAAGGATGAGGCACTTTTTCTATCTAGAACTCTTTTCCCAGGGACTCTAGATAACACTCCCCCATCACCCCTGGAAGGCCCTTGGTCCCTCTTTTTTTTTTTTTTTTGGAGATGGGTCTCACTACGTTACCCAGGCTGGTCTTGAACTCCTGGGCTCAAGCACTCCTCCGCCTGCCTCAAGCTCCCCAAGTGCTAGGATCACAGGCATGAACCATTGTGCTGGTTTATCTTTTCTGTATCTTCAACAGATGGCCTGGTCCATCTTTTCTGTATCTTCGACATTTATCTACTAGCTTCCCTCCATATAAACTTTGTCAAGTCTCCTTTAAAATTCTTCCCTTAATCCTATCATTTTCTTATGGCCTCAATCTTTTCTTCCATACCTCATCCCAGAGCATTTTCCACCTTTCTTCTCTTACTGAAGCGGACTCATAGCATTCAGCCGAAGAGCCCCTTTCTGGCCAGTGCACCTGCCAGACTGCAGAGGAAGCCAGAGAGCTTCAATTAAGCCCTTCAGCATGATCCTGTGGCCTCTCTCTCCACCCACTGTCTTTACAGCCTACTTCACACTTGGCTTTTCCCCCAACATTCCTCTAAAACTCCCCTTACACTAAGATTAACACTTACCATGCTAAATTGTTAAATCTAATGAATTATTTTTGACTCTTAACTTGACCTCCCAGGAACATCTGCACTGAACTATTATGACTCTTAAAATGCTCTTCTGGTTTCCAGGATACCATTTTCCAAATTCTATTTGTTCATTTATTGAATATGTACTAACATAAAGCACCTACAAATGGTGCCAAAGCATTGAGCTAGAATTTGGGGATACAGTCTCTTTGCAGAGTTTTTTGTATTTTTTATAGAGATAGGGTCTCACTATATTGCCCAGGCTGGTCTCAAACTCCTGAACTCAGGCGATCCTCTGACCTTGGCCTCCCAAAGTGCTGAGATTACAGGCATGAGCCACTGCGCCTGGCTAATATTTTTTTGTATTTTTAGTAGAGATGGGGTTTCGCCATGTTGGCCAGGCTTGTCTTGAACTCCTGGCTGCCCAACTCAACTTGCCAAAGTGCTGGGATTACAGGCCTGAGCCACCTCGCCTTCCCCACTTCGGAGTTTCGCTCTGTCGCCCAGGCTGGAGTGCAGTGGTGTGATCTCGGCTCACTGCAACCTCCGCCCCTCCAGGTTTAAGCAATTCTCCGCTTCATCCTCTGGAGTAGCTGGGATTACAGGCGCGTGCCACCACGCCCAGCTAATTTTTTTTGTATTTTTAGTAGAGACGGGGTTTCACCATGTTGGCCAGGCTGGTCTTCAACTCCTGACCTCCCAAAGTGCTGGGATTACAGGCGTGAGCCACCGCGCCCAGCCTTTTTTTTCTTTTTTTTTAATTCCATCTATACACACCCCCCCGCCGCCCTGCCGCCCCGCCTTATGCCAATCTCAGCCACTTCAAAGTATCAAATACATGGGCACAAATGACTGCTGAATATAATTTAAATATTTGAGATACTTACTGTTTTCCTATTCTCCATCCAATAAACCACTGCTTTTATTCAATCACTAGTCACCACATAAATTATGCAATGGTGTTGCTTAAGATCATACAGTTCAACTCACTGTCCTTCATGCTATACAAACCCCTTTATAATCTGCCCCCTTACTAGACTCATCTCTTGCTACTTCACCAATTCCCAACACGGTCAGCGACAGTGAGGCAGGGTATCTGTAGTACTAGCTAGCCAGTAGGCTTAGGCAGAAGAATCGCTTGAGGTCAGTTCAGGCTGTAGTTGGCCATGACAGTGCCTGTCAATAGCCCCTGTACTCCAACCTGGGCAACACAGCAGGACCATCTTTTTTTTTTTTTTTTTTTTTGAGACGGAGTCTCACTGTCATCCAGGCTAGAGTGCAGTGGCCCGATCTCAGCTCACTGCCACATCCACTTCCTCCTGGGTTCAAGCAATTCTCCTGCCTCAGCCTCCCAACTAGCTAGGACTACAGGCACCCACCACCATGCCCGGCTAATTTTTGTATTTTTAGTAGAGATGGGGTTTCGCCATGTCGGCCAGGCTGGTCTCAAACTCCTGACCTCAGGTGATCCACCCGCCTCGGCCTCCTAAGTGCTGGGATTACAGGCGTGAGCGACTCAGGCGATCCTCTGAGATCACCCAGCCATAGCAGCTATCTGTATTTAAAAAAAAAAAAAAAAAAGCAATTATCCACTGTCACATCCTACTCGGTGTACATACATCCATGTCTTTGAGAAACTTCTCTTTACCTGAACTTCCCTCCTCACTTTTTAGTCTAACTTCTATTTGTCCCTCAAGATCAAGATGAGTTATCACTTCTGCCCAAGAGCCTCTCTCATTCCCTCCCATCCACCCAGGCCTTTCCCTTGAGTCCCAAAGTCCCTGTACATACCTCTTTCTTTTTTGGGGGGAGCGGGGAGACGGAGTCTCACTCTGTCGCCCAGGCTGGAGTGCACTGGCGTGATCTCGGCGCACTGCAACTTCCGCCTCCTGGGTTCAAGCGATTCTCCTGCCTCAGCCTCCCGAGTAGCTGGGACTACAGGCGCCTGCCATCACACCCAGCTAATTTTTGTATTTTTAGTAGAGATGGGGATTTCATTATGTTGGCCAGGCTGGTCTTGAACTCCTGACCTCAGGTGATCCACTTGCCTCGGCCTCCCAAAGTGCTGAGATTAGAGGGGCGAGCCACTGCACCCGGCCTCCTCTATCTTAATTCTTAATACAGGCCAGCGCGCCTTGAAGTAAAGCCCACCACAATCCTGCAGTACCCAAAAGAGGGTTCAGCACGTTCCAGGGGCTTAATAAAGTTAATTGAATAAATAAATGAAGCAAGAACCCGAACTTCCCCGTCCCAAATGACCACTTGCAGAATAAACACAAAATGCCAGCTAAAGCTAAACGCTCCGTACTTTCTCCTGCATTTCCAAAATTACAGTACAGGCAGCAGCGATCCACACCAGTCCAAGACCTAAGAGGAACTACAAAGACCATGAGTATTTTTCAAAATGGGAGGAGGCAGTTGGACAACTGGACCTCCCACTCCCTCGCCCCAACCTCCTCCTTCCCAGCCCTCCCTTGAAGAAAAACCAGACGTTTATGGGAAAAGAGGGAGAGAGAGAAAAAGATCCCTTGGGGGCAACGAGCCTGAAGTTGGTAAGGCCAAAGGGAAGCGACTGGCAACTCACCTGGGCTGCAGGCACGAAGCGGGGTGGCCTTCTCAACTGCCCGGACTGTCGCACGATGTTGATGGGGTCGGGGAGGGGAGAGGGGGGAAAAAACGGTTGTTCCCACCCAAGGCCGCACCTCGGGGCCGGCCTAAGGCAGCACCCCCTGTGGAGGGTACATTACCTGTATGTTACCTGTATATTACAAAACGGACCTTATGTGATTGCCCCTTTCAGGCTGCACAAAATGAAGCGGTGCAGGGCAACAGTTCTCCGCGGTTCCTCGCCGCCAGTTTTTGTTGTAATGGCGGTCGCGCGACAGGTGCTTTTATAGAAGACCCCCCGCGGGCGGCCTGCCCATTGGTCTGAACCTGTCACGTGACCACACCCAGCCCCGGGCGGTGCAAAAAAGGTGTAGGAGTCTGAGCCGGGCAGCTCAGGCCTGTTAGGGCAGGCAGAGTGGGTTCGGGTGATTGCCGTGTAGAGAGTCGGGGGTTAGGAGTAGGAGTGCTACACTCAAGGCGTTTGCTGTTAACACGACGTTTTCACTAATCAGTTAGCCTAGTAGAGGTTCTTGAGTTTTGGCTTCTGATGTTTTCGTGGTTTTCACGCTTTTTTCCCCAGCCTTCTCCACAGTTCCTGTCTCTTGCACGTAGTGAGTGCTTGATCAATATTAGGTAGCAGCTGAGGCTAGAGACATGCTCTCTTTGGGTTTAAAGTGGCAATTTAAGAGCTGTTTCGCAACAGCTGCGTACTGATGAGTGCGTGATTTAGGATTTTGAGTCTTCGCAACTACCTCTTGATGGTTTGCAGATACTTTAGAGGTGCTAACATGTATCAGAAGAATATATTTAGTACAGTAGTTTCCCTTAGGATCAAATAGCAAACAACGCTTCTGAATTCCTAATACTCATTCGCAGTGGATGAATGGGAAGGGGAGGGCAAAAACAGCTGACAAGCTGCTCTCAAATCCGGCCAAAAACCCATCGATCTCCAGTTTCCTGAAGCGGAAGTCTGGGGGCCATTAACAGCTTGACACGTCTTAATTCAATCACTTTGATGTGGCAGGAAAGAACCAAGTGTTCACAAGAAAGCAACGCACTTGATCTACTTACTAGACGTCACATAAATACCTGGATTGGCAAGCACTTTTTGTTTAGATTTAATTTTCGTGTTCTTGTTTTTGCTGTTTAAAATAGTATTAATGGTGTGGCTGCAGGCGCCTGCAATGCTCGTTACTGGGGAGGTTAAAGCGGAAGGCTCACTTAATCCCAAGGTTTCAAGGCCAGCCAGAGCAACAACGTGAAACTCTAATAGATTAGAGATTAGATATAGAGATTATCTTAATGTTCAGGAAAAGAGTAGATGGGTACAGACTTAGGGTGTGACTCTCACATCATGAAAAATCTAAAGGAAGTCAAGGGAAATGAAAGAGAGGAATGACTCAGTACAAATTTTGCCCCAACTATCAACTTTTTGACCCTCCTCTTGAGAATTAGTGGCAGGGAGACATGTACACTCTAGGTAAAGAAGACTGAGTGATTTTTTTGAGATTGAGTCTTGCTCTGTGGCCCAGACTGGAATGAAGCAATGCAATCATAACTCAAGGTAGTCTCGAACTCCTGAGCTCAAGCATCCTCCTACCTCAGCCTCTCCAGGTACTGTAGGTGCAGACCACCACATTGCCTTCTGAACGATCTTTTAAAAAGCTTAATCTCAGGCTGGCTCGGTGGTTCACGCCTGTAATCCCAGCACTTTGGGAGGCTGGGGGTGGGGGTGGGAAGGGGTGGATCACTAGGTCAGGAGTTCGAGACCAGCCTGACCAACATGGTGAAACCCTGTCTCTACTAAAAATACAAAAATTAGCCGGGCGTGGTGGCACGGGTCTGTAATCCCAGCTACTCAGGAGTCTGAGGTAGGAGCATCGCTTGAACCTGGGAGGTGGAGGTTGCAGTGAGCCGAGATCGTGCCACTGCACTCCAGCCTGGGCAACAGGGCGAGACTGCATCTCAAACAAACAAACAAAAAGCTAAATCTCATCATGTTACCACCCTTAAAACCTTTCAATTACTTTCCATTATTTTTAGGATAAAAAGCAAACCCCTTAAGATGAGCTAAAAAGTCCTACATGCCTTCAGCTCCAACTACACCTTCAGTAGTGCCCCCATCTTCAGCCAGTGACCTTTCAGCTCTTTCCAGGACCCTATCCTTTGTCTCTGGGCTTCTACAATTGGCTCTTTCATCCTTCCTCCGATCCCACGCTGATTCCTCAACTCTCAGGCTGAAGTCATTTCCTCAAGGGGGCCTCCACTGGATTAGGTCTTCCTGTTAAACACTCTTATTACAACCTAATTAAATAGCACTAATTACAACTGTATAGCCAGTGGTATATTTAATGTCTATTTCCTGCACTAGACAGTATGTACCATAAGTGCAAAGTATCAAAAACTTTTAAAGTATATTATCATTGAGTAAATTACCCTTCGATCCTGCCTTTTGTTTTTTTTTTTTTTTTTTTGAGACAGGGTCTTGCTCTGTCACCCAGGCTGGAGGGCAATGACATGATCATGGCTCACTGCAAACTCCACCTCCTGGGTTCAAGCTATTCTCCTGCCTCAGCCTCCCAAGTAGCTGGGACCACAGGCATGTGCAACCACGCCCAGCTAATTTTTTTTGTATTTTTAGTAGAGACGGGGTTTTATCATGTTGGTTAGGCTGGTCTTGAACTCCTGACCTCAAATGATTCGCCTGCTTTGGCCTCCCAAAATGCTGGGATTACAGACGTGAGCCACTGCACCAGGCCCTGCCTGGGTTTTAATGACTCTGGCAAATTAGATTTGAATTAAGGGGGTGGGGAAAGTAAAAAGACCAGATTTGAAGTTTCTTTTGTTTTCTGTTATTTTTGTTTTCTTTTTTTTTTAACTTGAAATGGCTGCAAAAATGGAGAATATGGAGAATGGGTTTATTTGGGAGGTAGACCTCCCCACCAGGATTTGGTATTAGATTAGATGTAAAGATGGTTTGGGTTGCATTGAGCATTTGGAGAATGGCACCATTTACTGAAAGGGAATCAGTCTTAGAAGGTTGAAGATCATTAGTTCAGTTTTGAATATTCTATAAGATATCTAGGTGGAGATTTTGAATAAGAAGTTGATTAACCAGTTCAAAATACAGTCTAGGCTAAAGATGGGAAAGAAGGACAGGAAGGAGGTTAGGAGAGAGTGGAAATTTTTCTAAATAATTATTACAGAGAACAGAACAAGCTGATTGGAAATGTGCATTTAGTAAGACATACTTGAGACAGTGAAGACACAGAAATTGGTGACTGTTTGTGGAGAAATGAGGTAGTAGCATTGAGATTTGCCAGGGGTGTATGACAGAAAAATGGTAGGGGAAAGTAGCTTCAAAAATATGGAAAAGAAAGTGGGCTGGGCGCAGTGGCTCACGCCTGTAATCCCAGTACTTTGGGAGGCCGGGGTGGGCGGATCGCCTGAGATCAGGAGTTCGAGACCAGCCTGGCCAACATGGTGAAACCCCGTCTCTACTAAAAATACAAAAATGAGCCAGGTGTGGTGGTGGGTGCCTGTAATCACAGCTACTCGGGAGGCTGAGGCAGGAGAATCGCTTGAATCTGGGAGGCGGAGGTTGCAGTGAGCCAGGATTACACCACTGCACTCCAGCCTGGGTGACAGACTGAGACTCCGTCTCAAAAAAAAAAAAAAAGAAAGTGGCTGAAGGCTAGGATATTATGAGGCTATTCTATGACATATGGAAATACTCGTAATTATGATTTTTTAAAAAATCATCAAAGAGTTTCAGGTAGCATGCATTTTTTCATTTAAATCAGGCTATCACAAGAACATACTTTGGAGACATTTTAACATTTCCATCCTTCACAGTGATTGGGGGATCACCGGGTTGCCTAAGGAGGGAGGAACCAACCCAGGTCAGAAACGGACCAGGTTGGCCGGGCACCGTAGCTCATGTCTGTAATCCCAGCACTTTGGGAGGCAAGGAGGGGTGATCACTTGACATCAGGAGTTCAAGACCAGCAGAGCCAACATGGTGAAGCCCCGTCTCTACTAAAAATACAAAAATTAGCTGGATGTGATGGTGCCCGCCTATAATCCCAGCTACTTGGGAGGCTGAGGCACGAGAATTGCTTGAATCTGGGAGGTGGAGTTTGCAGTGAGCCAAGAATGAGCCACTGCACTCCAGCTTGGGCGACAGAGTGAGACTCCATCACAAAACAAAACAAAACAACAACAAAAAGAAATGTAGCAGGTCAAAACTCCTGTGCTGATCAGTAATGGGATCGCAGCTGTGAATAGCCTGTGCACTCTAGCTGGGCAATATAGCAGGACCTTGTCATTAAAAAAATATATATATATTTTGTTGTTGTTGTTTAAGTTTCCATCCTTCATCTAACATTAGATTCAACAAAAGGAAACCCATCTTCTGGTCTCCATAGCAACTATAGATTCACAAATGTCCTCAAAACTAAGAGTTAAAGAATTTAAATTTACAACTGGTTTATCACTAAAAATGAAAAAATATCACTCTTGCCTCAGAAGGAGGAAATTTTTTAAAAAGTAAAAATAGGCCGAGTGCAGTGATTCATGCCTGTAATCCCAGCACTTTGGGAGACCGAGGTGGGCAGATCGTTTGAGTCCAGGAGTTCAAGACCAGTCTGACCAACATGGCAAAACCCCATCTCTACTAAAAATACAAAAATTAGCCGGGCGTGGTGGTGGGTGCCTGTAATCCCAGCTACTCAGGAGGCTGAGACAGGAGAATCGCTTGAACCCAGGAGGCAGAGGTTTTAGTGAGTCAAGATCATGCCACTGCACTCCAGCCTAGGTGACAGAGTGAGACTCCGTCTCAGAAAAAAAAAAAAAAAGTGTAGAGACAGGGTCTCACCGTGTTGCCCAGACTGGTCTCTGGTCTCGAATTTCTGGCCTCAAGGAATCCTTCCACCTCAATCTGTTGTTTTTTTTTGAGACAGGGTCTCACTCTGTTACCCAGGCTGGAGTGCAGTGGTGCAATCAGGCTCACTGCAGCCTCAACCTCTTGGCCTCAAGCCATCAGATCCTCCCACTTCAGCCTCCTGAGTAGCTGGGACTACAAGTGCACACCACCACCCCTGGCTAATTTTTTTTATTTTTTTTGTAGAGATAAGGTCCTGTCATGTTACCCAGGCTGGTCTCAAAACTACTGGCCTCAAGAGATCCTCCCACTGAGGCCTCTCAAAGTGGTGGGATTACAAGCCTGAGTCACCATGGCTCATGGCCCGGTCTCCTCCCTGGAGGTCCAAGGTTGGGGAGGATGGGGACTGAAAGTTCCAACCCTCTAATCAAGTATTTGGTTTTTCCAAAGACCAGCTCTTATCCTGAAGCTATCGAGAGGCCCCACCCTGAGTCACCTTGTTAGCATATACTGAGGTGTGATTGAAGGCGCTTGTAATGAATAACAAAAGCTACTATCACTCAGGAAATTCCAATGGTTTTAGATGATTTGGGCTAGGAACTGGGGACAAAGACTAAACATATATTTCATTATACCACATAATGCAGTGATCCTTCCTTACCTGCAGGGAATATGTCCCAAGAACCCCAGTGGATGCCTGAAACTGAGGATAATACCAAACTATATATATATACATTCCCATGATAAAGTTTAATTTATAAACTAGGCATAGTAATAGAGTAACAATACATAATAATAAAATAGAACAATTATAACAATATACTGTAATACAAGTTATGTGAATGGTTTCTCTCTCAAAATATCTTATTGTACTGTACCCACACTTCTTGTGATGATGTGAAATAACAAAATACCTACACAATGAGAAGAATTGACAGAGCTGTATGGTGCAAGATTTTATCCTGCTATGCAGAGTGGCAGGCAATTTAAAACTTACAAAAATTTTTTTCTGGAAATTCCCATTTAATATTTTCAGACTGCAGTTGGCCATGGGTAACTGAAACCTCAGTAAATGAAACCAAGGACATGGGGGCACTGCTGTACTATATATGTACCTATTAACCATATATAATTGTATGTTCATTTATTAATAATGATCTCAGTTTTTGCTTTATTTATTTATTTATTTATTTTTGACACGCATTCTTGCTCTGTCGCCTAGGCTGGAGTGCAGTGGTGCGATCTTGGCTCACTGCAACCGCTGCGTCACCGGTTCAAGCAATTTTCCTGCCTCAGCCTCCGGAGTAGCTAGGATTACAGGCTCCTGCCACCACACCCAGCTAATTTTTGTATTTTTAGTAGAGACAGGGTTTCACCATGTTGGCCAGGCTGGTCTCCTACTCCTGACCTCATGATCCACCCGCCTTACCTCCCAAAGTGTTGGGATTACAGGTGTGAGCCACTGGGCCTGGACTTTATTTTTATTTTTAAACTTCGTTGACAATCTCTTAATCTTTAAACAGAAGCTTTGGGATTATACTTCATTTATTTATTTAGAACAATTCTCCAATAGTAAACAGTGGAGGTAGAACAAAATGCATAGGCCTTTTTTTTTTTTTTTTTTTTTTTTCAGACAGGGTCTTGCTCTGTCACCCAGCCTGGAGTGCAGTGGTGCAATCACAACTCACTACAGCCTCAACCTCCTGGGCTCAAGCGATCCTCCCAGGCGTGCACCACCACATCCGGCTAATTTTTTTTTTTTTTTGTAAAGATGGGATTTCACCATGTTGTCCAGGCTGGTCTCGAACTCCTGAGCTCAAGAGCTTCACCTGCCTTGGCCTCCCAAAGTGCTGGGATTACAGAGGTGCCCGGCCATATTTTTATTGAAACATAATTAGGAGGCTGGGTGCAGTGGCTCACACCCATAATCCTAACACTCTGGGGGGCCGAGGCAGCAGGAGTGCTTTTGAGATCAGGAGTTCAAGACCAGCCTGGGCAACATAGTGAGAGCTCATCTCTGTTTATTTAAAAAGAAGAAAGGAAAGTAAGAAACTTAAGCCATTGGTAATAAGTGAGCATATAAGAAGTTCTCGGCCGGGTGCAGCGGCTCACTCCTTGTAATCCCAGCATTTTGGGAGGCCAAGGCGGGTGGATCACCTGGTTGCGAGTTCAAGACCGGCTTGGCCAACATGGCGAAACCCTGTCTCTACTAAAAATACAAAAATTAGCTGAGCGGGTGGTGGATGCCTGGAATCCCAGCTACTCTGAAGGCCGAGGCAGGAGAATCGCTTGAACCTGGGAGGCAGAGGTTGCAGTGAGCTGACATCATGCCACTGCACTCCAGCCTGGGCGACAGAGTGAGATTCCATTAAAAAAAAAAAAAAGGCCGGGCGCAGTGGCTCACGCCTGTAATCCCAGCACTTTGGGAGGCCGAAACGGGCGGATCACAAGGTCAGGAGATCGAGACCATCCTGCCTAACACGGTGAAACCCCGTCTCTACTAAAAACACAAAAAATTAGGCGGGCGTGTTGGCAGGCACCTGTAGTCCCAGCTACTTGGGAGGCTGAGGCAGGAGAATGGCGTGAACCTGAGAGGCGGAGCTTGCAGTGAGCCGAGATGACGCCACTGCACTACCGCCAGGGCGACAGTGCGAGACTCCGTCTCAAAAAAGAAAAAAAAAAGTTCTCACAATGACTGTTGGATATGCCAAGAATTTTCAATCTGCTATGTGATTTTTTTTTTTTTTTTTGAAACAGGGTCTCGCTTTGTCACTCAGGCTGGAGTGCAGTGGCGTGATCTGGGCACACTGCAACCACCCACTCACAAGTTCAGGCAATTCTGCCTCCGCCTCCCGAGTAGCTGGGACTACAGGCACGCGTAACCACGCACAGCAAGTTTTTGTATTTTTAGTAGAGACGCGGTTTCACCATTTTGGCCAGGCTGGTCTGAAACTCCCGACCTCAAGTGATTCATCCTCCTCCGCCTCCGCCTCCGCCTCCACCTCCGACTCCGCCTCCCAAAGTGCTGGGATTACAGGCGTGAGCCACCGCCTCTTGGCTTGCTGTTTGCTTTTTGAGTGACACTTGGGTAAATTTAAATACTCCCATAGTATTTATAATGTTGTCGTTTCTGACATCATTATTAGCACCAAATGTGTGGGGATTTTCTACACCAAATTTTCCAATTCTCCCCAACTTGGTGTCCAACAATGCAATTCTAAGACTATTGGGAGTTAGCACAGACTCCACAGGTTAAGAGATTAGTCCCGGGTTGGGCGTGGTGGCTCACGGCTGTAATCCCAGCACTTCCGGAGGCCGAGGCAGGTGGATCAAGAGGTCAGGAGTTCAAGACCTGCCTGGCCAACATGGTGAAACCCCGTCTCTACTAAAAATACAAAAATTGGCTGGGCGTGGTGGTGGGCGCCTGTAATCGCAGCTACTCGGGTGGCTGAGGCAGGAGAATCGCTTGAACCCGGGCGGCAGAGGTTGCAGTGAGCCGAGATCGCGCCACTGCACTCCAGCCTGGGCGACAGAATGAGACTCTGTCTAAAAAAAAAAAAAAAAAAGAGAGAGATTAGTTCCGCAAGACCCGCCCCTTCGGACACCAGCTGCAAATAGAGTGCTCAAGCTACCTACACTTCTGCCACGGAGACTACAAATTCAGGGGTTCCCATGAGCTCAGAAAAACGCTTTACTTACGTTTATGGGTTGATTACAGAGGATACAATTCAGGAGGAGCCAAATTGAAGACAGGAATATTAAGTTATGAGGGGTAGGGGGTGACTCAGAGCTCCTTGCCTTCTTCGATGTTTCACCCTCTCAGCATCTCTACCTGTGCACCAACCCGGAAGCTCCCCAAACCCCATGGTTTAGGGGTTCTTTTAAATCAAGGTTTCATTACATAGTAACGGTGATCAAGTCTTTGGTCACTGGTGATTGAGCCTAATCTCTCAGCCCTTCTCCCTTCCTGGGAGGTGAGGTGGGAGGGGACTGAAAGTTCTAACTCCAATCACCTGGTGGGTTTTTCTGGCCAACCAGCCGGTATCCTAGAGCTGGCTATCTAGGAACCCCTACCTTGAGTCACTCATTGGCATACAAAAGACATTCTTATCACTCAGAAGATTCCAAGGGTTTTAGGAGCCAGTATTAAGAACCTAGATCAAAAACCATTTGTTTTTTATTATACCATAATCTTACTTAGAAAATACAAACTGCTATGGTTTTGTGAATAAAAGATTCTCAGTCTAAATTTTTTCCTTCCTGTTAGGTATGAAAGTTAATGAATAGCTTATGTAACAAAAAAAACTTTAGAGATGTAACTGGCTATCTTCCCATTGATTCAGAAATTTGTTTTGAATACAAAATGAGTGTTTTATATGTACCATGATCAAAATAAGTGCTTTAATTTTTTTTTTTTTTTTTCTTTTGAGATGGAGTCTCACTCTGTAGCCCAGGCTGGAGTGCAGTGGCATGATCTCGGCTCACTGCAACCTCCACCTCCAAAGGCAATTCTCCCGTCTCAGCCTCCAGAGTAGTTGCGATTACAGGCGCATGCCACCACGCCCAGCTAATTTTTGTAGTTTTAGTACAGACAGGGTTTTACCATATTGGTCAGGCTTGTCTCAAACCCCTGACCTCAGATGATCCACCCGCCTTGGCCTCCAAAGTGTTGGGATTACAGGAGTGAGCCACCGAGCCTAGCCAAAAGAAGTGATTAATTTTAACTGATCAGTCACCATAACTGATGCTTGATTAACAACTGTCCATAACTTGCTTAAAATGGAAAAATATATAAAACACCATTTCAGGAATGAAAGACAAGGCAAAACTATTTTCTAAGAAGGTAGACCTTAGAAAGGACATCATCAGTAGGTTAAACTACTCCTCAAAAAGAGTAAGCTTAGGTTTTGAATGTATTATAAACATACTGGGTTGGGCATAGTGGCTTACACCTGTAATCCCAGCACTTTAGGAGGCCGAGGTGGGCAGATTATCTGAGGTCAAAAGTTCAAGCAAGACCAGCCTGGCCAAAATGGTCAAACTCTGCCTCTACCAAAAATACAAAAATTAGCCAAGCATGGTGGTGTGTGCCTATAGTCCCAGCTACTCGGGAGGTGAGGCAGGAGAACTGCTTAAGCCCGGGAGGCGGAGGTTGCAGTGAGCCGAGATTCGCACCATATCACTCCAGCCTGGGTGACAGAGGGATACTCTGTCTCAAAAAAAGAAAAAAAAGATAAAGATAATGTTTTTCTCTTCTCTGGCTGATCTGTAAAGATATCTGACAAAGTTGATTTTTTTTTCTTTTGAAAAAGTCTCACTCTGTCACCCAGGCTGGAGTGCAATGGCACAATCTCAGATCACTGCAACCTCCACCAACTGCGTTCAAACGATTCTTGTGCCTCAGCCTCCGCAATAGCTGGGATTACAGGGTTGCGCCACCACACCCGGCTAATTTTTGCATTTTTAGTAGAGATGGAGTTTTACCATGTTGGCCAGGCTGGTCCTGAACTCCCAACCTCAGGTGATCCGCCCAGCTCGGCCTCCCAAAGTGCTGGGATTACAAGCGGCCACAAGTTGAAAATTTGTAATTAACAAGCTGGAAATGGTAATTTCAAAGGAAACTGGGAATTCTTCTGGCTTGTGGAGACATTCACTGTTTTTAAGATAGCTATTCTTCTTCTTATTATTTTTAGAGATGGAGTCTCATTAAGTTTCCCAGGCTATCCTCAAACTCCTGGACTCAAAAGACCCTCCAACCTCAGCCTTCCAAGTAGCTGGTATTTTATTTTATTTTATTTTATTTTATTTTATTTTATTTTATTTTATTTTATTTTAGATGGAGTTTCGCTCCTATTGCCTAGGCTGGAGTGCAATGGTGACATCTCGGCTCACTGCAACCTCCGCCTCCCAGGTTCAAGCGATTCTCCTGCCTCAGCCTCCCGAGTAGCTGGGATTACCATGTGCCACTACACCTGGCTAATTTTGTATTTTTAGTAGAGATGGGATTTCTCCACGTTGGTCAGGCTGGTCTCGAACTCTCGACCTCAGGTGATCCACCCACCTCGGCCTCCCGAAGTGCTGGGATTACAGGCGTGAGCCACTGTGCCCGGCCTGGTCTTTTAAACATAGTTATTCTTAAGAGATTCTGTATGAGTTTGCTAAACCTGTTGTAACAAAGTACCACAAGCTGGATAGCTGAAAACCACGGGAATATATTCTCTCATAGTTCTGAAGGCTTGTACAACAGTTGCCTCTTATCCTCATAGGATATGTTCCAAGACCCCCAGTGAATGCCTGAAACCACGGATAGTACTGAACCCCATATATATATATACTATATATATATAGTATATATATATATACTAGGCCTGAGTTTCTTTTTCCTTCTTCACAGTTTCATGGATAGATTTGTTCCTACTGTATACCTTAACAGCTTTAACATACAATTTTTTTTCTTTTTTTATTAAGTCAAAATTTTTACCCTTTCGCTTAAAGGAAGCACTTTATGGCTTCTCTTTGGCATATCTGAATTGCCAGCATCACTACTCTTGCACTTTGGGGTCTTTATAAGGTAAAATAAGGATGGCTTTAACACAAGCACTGCCAAACCAAAACAGTTGATCTGATAACCAAGACCACTACTCAGTGACTAGAGGGCAGGGATGTCAAGGCATGGATACCCTGGATAAAGTAAGGCATGGATACCCTGGATAAAGGGATGATCCGCATCCGGAGTGGGACAGCACCAGATCTCCTCACATTACTCCGAATAGCATGCAATGTAGAACTTATGAATTGTTTACTTCTGAAACTTTCCATATAATATTTTTGGAACATGGTTGACTGAAACTGCAAAAAGTGAAACCGAAGATAAGGGGTGACTACAATAGACTGAAATTGGAGTGCCAGCAGGGACACGCGCTAAGGGAGATTCGCCTACATGCTTTTCTCTTAGCATCTGGTGTTGCCAGCTATCTTTGGCGTGTAGATCCATCACTCTAATCTCTGCCTTCATTGTCACAAGATGTTCTTCCTGTGTCTGTCTCTCTTTTTTTTTTTTGGCAGGGTCTTGCTGTGTTGCCCAGGCTGGAATGCAGTGGTGTAGTTTCAGCTCACTGCAGCCTCAATGGGCTCAAGCACTTCTCCCACCTCAGCCTCCTGGGTAGCTAGGACTACAGGCATGCACCAACATGCCTGACTAATTTTGTATTTTTAGTAGAGACAGGGTCTCACCATGTTGCCCAGGCTGGTCATGAACTCCTAGGCTCGAGCAATCTGCCCCCCTCAGCCTTACAAAGTACCGGGATTACAGCCACCTCAACTGGCCTCTGCCTCTTCTCAGAAGGACACAGTCATACTAGTTCAAGTGCCCCCCATTCTGGTACAAGCCCATTTTAATTATATCTGCAGAGACTCTGTTTCTTTCTTTCTTTCTTTCTTTTTGAGACAGAGTCCTCCTCTGTCTCCCAGGCTGGAATGCAGTAGCGTGATCTTGGCTCACTGCAACCTCTGCCTCCTGGGTTCAACAATTCTCCTGCCTCAGCCTCTCGAGTAGCTGGGATTATAGGCATATGCCACCACTCTGGCTCATTTTTTGTATTTTTAATAGAGATGGGGTTTCACCAAGTTGGCCAGGCTGTTCTCAAACTCCTTACCTCAAGCAATCAGCCCACTTTGGCCTCCCAAAGTGCTGGGATTACAGGCATGAGCCACCGCGCCCAGCCTGAGACCCTATTTATAAGTAAGGTCTCATTCACAGATATAAGAGTTAAGACATGAACATACCTTTTTGGAGAATACAATTCATCCCATAACAGATGACAACAGTAGATTATAATTATATTTTTTTCATGGATCAACTCTTGGGCCTCCGTTACTCCTTGTGCATTTTTTTTTTTTTTTTTTTTGAGACAGGGTCTCAGTCTGTCACCCAGGCTGGAGTGCAACAGCATGATCATAGCTCACTGTAGCCTCGACCTCCTGGGCTTAAGAGACCCTCCCACCTCAGCCTCCCAGTGTGCTGGGATTACAGGCATCAGCCACCATGCCTGGCCTTAATTTTTTTTTTTTTTTTTTTGAGATGGAGTTTCGCTCTTTCACCCAGGCTGGAGTGCAATGGCTCGATCTCAGCTCACTGCAACCTCTGCCTTCCAGTTTTCAAGAGATTGTCCTGCCTCAGCCTCCTGAGTAGCTGGGACTACAGGCGCCTGCCACCACGCCTGGCTAATTTTTGTATTTTTAGTAGAGATGGGATTTCACCATGTTGACCAGGCTGGTCTTGAACTCCTGACCTCGTGATCCGCCCGCCTCAGCCTCCAAAGTGCTGGGATTATAGTTGTGAGCCACCGCGCCCTGCCGCCTGTCCTTATTTTTTTAACCTCTCAGTAGAAAGAGAAGAAAAAACCAACAAATTCTAAAGTTTTTGCTTTTATTATCATTTTTTACAAAATAACAAATTTGTACTATGTAAAAAAATTTAAAAGACCACCAAATTCAAGAGGGGGCTTTTATTTAACACAAATTAAGGCCTATATTTTTATTGTTTTTGTGCTGATTATAGGCTAAAAGAATAAACTGGAAGTAAGATGATTAAATAAGTTTAAACATAGTATAATCACCTATACTAAATATATATACATTAAAATTAGCACAAATAGAAAACAATAAATATAATTAGATTGACATATTAAAGGATAAAAACCACATGGTCATGTCAATAGGTTAAAAACAGCATTTGATAAAATTTAACATCTGTTCACGATAACAACTCTTAGTAAATATAAGGAATATTTATAGACTGAATTGTGTTATAGACTGAATTATGTCCTTCTTCCCTGTCCCCAATTCATATACTGAATCCCTAGTCCCCAGTACTGCAGAATGTAGCTGTACAGTCCTCTCTCAGTATCCATGGGAGATTGGTTCCAGGACACAGTGGATACAAAAATCTACAGAAGCTCAAGTCCCTGATATAAAATGGCATAATGTTTGCATATAACCTATGCACATCCCCCTATATAGTTTAATCACCGCTAGATTATTTATAATACCTAATACAATAAAAAGGCTACATAAATAGTTGTTATACTGTATTGTTTAGGAAATAGTGATGAGGAAAAAATGTCTGTACATAATCAGTACAGATGCATTTTTTTCCCCTAAATATTTTCCATCTGAGGTTGATTGAATCCATGGATTCAGAATCCACAAATATAGAGGGCCAACTGTATTCGGAGACACGGCCTTAAAAGAGGTGATTAAGTTAAAATGAGGCTATTAGAGTTTTGACTGTTTATTTTTGTTTTTTGTTTTTGAGAAAGAGTCTTTCTCTGTTGCCCAAGTTGGAGTGCAGAGACACCGTCTTGGCTCACTGCAGCTTTGACATCCTGGACTCCTGCAATCCTCCCTCCTCAGCCTCCCGAGTAGCTAAGACTACAGGCGTGTACCACCAGACCTGGCTAATTTTTGTTTATTTTTTACAGAAACAAGGTCTCACTATGTTGCCCAGGCTGATCTTGAACCCCTGGGGTCAAGCAATCCTCCCACCTCAGCCTCCCAAAGTGCTGGGATTACAGGCATGAGCCACTGTACCCATCCTCACTGGTGTTTTTATAAGAAGAGGAAATTTGGATACACAGTGACATCAGCAGTGCCAGTGCATAGAAAAAAATCATGTAAGAACCCACCAAGAAGGCAGCCATCTGCAAGACATGGAGAGAGGCCTCAGAAGAAACCAAACTTGCCAACACCTTAATCTTGGACTTCTTCACTCCAGAACTGTAACAAAATACATTTCTGTTACTTACAATAACTAGTCTGTGGTGTTTTGTTATGATAGCCCTAGCAGACTCGTACAGAAGAGTACCTGTAAAAAGTCTATCCACTAAAGAAATCTAGAGACATCATGATGGCAGATGGGCAAACATTAGAAGCATTCTCCTTAAAACTGGGAATGAAGGTTGCACAACATAGTGAAACCCCATCTCTGAACCAAAAAAAAAAATTAGCCAGGTGTGGTGGCACGCATCTGTAGTCCTAGCTCCTAAGGAGGCTAAGGTGGGAGGACTGATTCAGCTCAGGAGTTGAGGCTGCAGTGAGCTGTGATCATGCCACTACACTCCACCTTGGGTGACAGAGTTTTGTTTCAAAAAAAAAAAACAATTAAATTTAAAAAAAAAAGAAGCCTTGTCTGGGCACAGTGGCTCACGCCTGTAATCTCAGCACTTTGGAAGGCCAAGGTGGGCAGATCGCGAGGTTAAGAGATCAAGACCATTCTGGCCAATGAACATGGTGAAACCCCATCTCTACTAAAAATACAAAAATTAGCTGGGTGTGGTGGCGCATATCTGTAGTCCCAGCTACTTGGGGGGCTGAGGCAGGAGAATCGCTTGAACCCAGGAGGTGGAGGTTGCAGTGAGCCGAGATCACGCCACTGCACTCTAGCCCAGGTGACAGAACAAGACACCATCTCAGAAAAAAAAAAAAAAAAGCCACCTTCTTTTTGAAATGTTGAAGGTTAGTAGTAGGCACTGTACTATAGACAACTATTGTCCAAGACAACTTTTTGCAAGGACAGACATGTTCTATATCTGCACTGTTCAGTATGGTAGACATTAGCCACGTGTAGCTAGCTGTTGAGCACTTGAAGATGGCTAGTGCTATGAGAAACTGAATTCTAAATTTTATTTAATCCCAACGAATTAAAATTTAAATAGCCACATGTGGCTACCATATTGGACAATACAGTTTTAAATTAAGGAGATAAAAAAAAAAGGAGATAGATGTCTTGAAAGTCTTTTCAAAGAGAAGCTTAAAACCTATATACAATACTTCCTTAACAAAATTTATTATAGATAAGAACTCTCAAAGCTAGTTCTGTGCAACTCCTACTCATTAACACTTTAAGCATTTGAACTTTATAGATAACACTCAGAGACAAAAAATAAATGTAACTTTATTCAGAGAGACCTCTTCTGTTCACTTTGGGAGTATTATAAGTAGATAAATGTACTTCACTAACAATAATCCCTTCAGTTTATCTACACACCATTAAGAGACCGAATATGTAAGGTACAGCATGGAAGAAGCTATTTGTAACACACATAATAACAAAGGTTTTGTTTTCAGAATATGTGGAGAACTACTGTAATCAATAAGATAATGGCAGACAGCCCAGTAGAAAACTGGGGTGCTTGACAAAGATGTCCATGTGGCCAATAAACATACAAAAAGGTACTCCATATCATGAATCATCAGAGAAATGCAAATTAAAGTTACAGCATGAGCCTGACATGGTGGCTCACACCTGTAGTCCCAGCACTTTGGGGTGCTGAGGTGGGAGGATCACTTGAGGCCAGGAGTTCAAGACTAGCCTGGCCTAACAAAGTGTGACCCCCCATCTCTATTATTTAGAAAGAAAAAAAAATTTTTTTAAGGAAAAAAAAATCATAGTGAGATTGCATTACACACCTACCAGAATGGCTGAAATGTAAGACGCTGATATCAAATATTTGTTTTTGTTTTTGAGACATGGTCTTCCTCTGTTGCCCAGGCTGGAGTGCAGCGATGCAATCATGGCTCGCTGCAGCCCCAACCTCTCCGGCCTGAGCGATCCTCCCACCTCAGCCTCCTAAGTAGCTGGACTACAGGTACATGCCACTATGCCTGGCTTCACTGTTTTAAATAGTATCAGAAAATGTTAAGTGCTTAGGAAAGACACATAAAATATCTCAAGGGAAAAGTATAAAATGTTAAGAGACATTAAAGAAGACCCAAATGGCCAGGCGCGGTGACTCACGCCTGTAATCCCAGCCCTTTGGGAGGCCAAGGCGGGCAGATCACGAGGTCAGGAGACCGAGACCATCCTGGCTAACACCGTGAATCCCCTTCTCTACTAAAAATACAAAAAAAAAAAAAAAAAAAAAAATTAGCCGGTCGTGGTGGCGGGCGCCTGTAGTCCCAGCTACTCGGGAGGCTGAGGCAGGAGAATGGTGTGAACCCGTAAGGCGGAACTTGCAGTGAGCCGAGACTGCGCCGCTGCACTCCAGCCTGGGGGACAGAGCGAGACTCCATCTCAAAAAAAAAAAAAAAAAAAAAAAAAAAAAGACCCAAATGTAGAGACACCATGTGGCCATGTGAAGGAAAATTCTGTATCTTAATGATGTAAGTTCCTTCCATACTGGTCTGTAGATTTAATGCAATTCAGACAACACTCAACAAGGTTTTTATAGAACTTGACAAGATTATTAAAAAATGTATAAGGAAGAGTAAAGGTCTAAGAATAGCCAAGAATCTTCTGAAAAAGAAAAGCAAGAAGGGAAATTGTCTTCTCTCATATTAGGATTCATTATGAAGCTATTTTATTATAGGTAGGAACTCTTAAAGCTGGTTCTCTACAACTCCTACTCACTAACACTTTAAGCAATTGTATTTTGTAGATAACATTCAAAAACAAAAAAAAAATTAAGTTTATTTAGAGAGACCTCTTCTGTTCACTTGGGAGTGAATTTAGCTACTGTGATACAAATTAACCAACGTAATAGAGAGACCCATTTATGTTTGGACTTTGGTATATATTGGAATGCCATGTCAGGTAAGTGGAAAAAGGGGAGATTGGTCATTTAATACAGCTGAGAAAAACGGTTATCCATTTGGAAAAAAAATAAATTGAATTTCTACTCACACCATAAAATTAAAAAAAAATCAACTCCAGATGGATTAAAAACTTAAATGTCAAAAACAATAATTTAAGAAAACTTTTAATAGAAAACATAGGTGACTTGGTTAGGAAAAAGTGTCTTAAGACAGTAAAAGTGTTATGTATAAAAAGAAGATGTAGATAAATTTGACTGCTAAAATCAAGGCTGGGCATGTTGGCTCCCACCTGTAATCCTAGTAGTTTGGGAGGCTGAGGTGGGAGGATTGCTTGAGGCCAAGAATTCAAGGCTAGCCTGGGCAACATAGTGAGACCCCCCCATCTCTCCAAAAAAAATATATTTTTTGAGATGGAGTTTTGCTCTCATTGCCCAGGCTGGAGTGCAATGGCACAATCTTGGCTCACTGTAACCTCTACCTCCTGGGTTCAAGTGATTCTCCTGCCTCAGCCTCCTGAGTAGCTGAAATTACAGCCGCCCACCACCACATCCAGCTAATTTTTTTTGTATTTTTAGTAATTTTTTTTGTATTTTTGTATTTTTGTATTTTTAGTATTTTTAGTAAAGATGGTGTTTCACCATGTTGGCCAGGCTGGTCTTGAGCTCCTGACTTCAGATGATCCCACCCACCTCGGCCTCCCAAAGTGCTGGGATTAAAGACATGAGTGCCCAGCTAAAACATTTTTTTTTTAAACCTGGGTGTAGTGGCACACGCCTGTAGTCCCAGCTACTTGGGAGGCTGAGGCATGAGGACTGCTTGAACCCTGGAGTTCAAGGTTGTAGTGAGCTGTTACTGAGCCAGCCTGGGTGACAGACAGAATGAGAATCTGTTTCAAAAAACAAAACAAGGCCTGGCACCGTGGCTCACACCTATAGGCTGAGGCAGGTGGATCACCTGAGGTCAGGAGTTCGAGACTGGCCTGGCCAACATGGTGAAACCCCTGTCTCTACTAATAATACAAAAAAATTAGCTGGGCGTGGTGGCGCATGCCTGTAATCTCAGCTACTTGGGAGGCTGAGGCAGGAGAATCGCTTGAACCTGGGAGGCGGAGGTTGCAGTGAGCTAAGATTGTGCCACTGCACTCCAGCCTGGGCAACAAGAGTGAAACTCCGTCTCAAAAAACAAACAAACAAATAAAACAAAACAAAATAACAACAAAACAAAATTAAGAATTTCTGTTTGTCAATAGACATCTTTCTAAATGCAATGTATTATCATCCTGTGTTCGATCCTGGAACAGAAAAAAGACCATGTTTTCCCCCTGCCTCTGTGATAATAACAGGGTAGGGCAACTTCTCTCTTGGTCCATAGGAAAAGGGGGTATTCCTTTCTCTGTCTGTTCTCTGTAGTAATCTTTTTTTTTTCCATAAAATCTTTCAGAAAAGATCTAGTAATTTTAGTAATACTTGAAGATTGACGGGAAACATACATTAACAATTTCTTTGCAGAACAAAAGTGATAGAAAACCTCAATTATCTGACATAAAAAAGGTGACACATCTTCATATCCCCAAATAGTTGCATCTTTTATTAGCCAGTACTATCCATGTAGGAGTCATATCTGACAAAAAAGTATAACTTTTAAAGACTAAAAACCAAGTCCAAAGCATATCAGTTTACACGCTCCTCCCCCACCACCACCAAATAAAAGACAAATGATTGTACCATCATTATTAGGAAAGATGGAATGACACCTTTCCATCACCCCACTCCCCTGTGCGTGATTTCTCACTGGATGACTCTTCCTGTGCCCCTCCCCATCTCAGAATAGTCTGAATTCTGTCTGCTCTCTACGTGCCTCTTGCTCAGGTTTACAGGGTCAGGATTTCTTACCCTTGCCAAGCATTGGGCCCACTTAATTTGTCCTCAAGATACTGGTCAGTTACTCTCCTGTGGCCTAGCTACTTCTTTCCATCTTGCTGACCACCTAATTTCTAGATCTGCATCCTGCTTCTAGCCCATCATGATGATCTGTGTTCTCTTCATGGTCCCATGAGGCTCACTTCCAACCCTGCTTTGCAATTTTGAGAATTCCATAGGTTCACTGTCATTTTCCTGGTGGTGATGTGCAAAAGCAATGGACTAAAAACCCAAGGATCAGCCAGGTGCAGTGGCTCACGCCTGCAATCCCAACACTTTGGGAGGCTGAGGTGGGTGGATCACCTGAGGTCAGGAGTTGGAGACCAGCCTGGCCAACATGGTGAAACCCAGTCTCTACTAAAAATACAAAAAAGTATCTGGGCGTGGTGGCAGGCACCTGTAATTCCAGCTACTCGGGAGGCTGAGACCAGAGAATTGCTTGAACTGGGAGACAGAGGTTGCAGTGAGCCGAGACCACGCCATTGCACTCCAGCCTGGGAAACAAGAGGGAAACTCCATCTCAGAAAACACAAAACAAAACAAAACAAAAACTCGCGGTCTTTGTTCTAGGACCAGCTCTGTCACTAACCGGTGAAATCTTGATTGATCTGATTTTCCTCTTTTGTGAAACAGGAAACCTGGATTCAATCATCTCCAATTTTTCTTCCCCTTTAAAATTCTCTGAGTCTCTAATCCCAAGTATGGCCTCTTGACTCCTGGTCTTTCTTGGCTTTTGGCCCAGACCAAGGTCACTGTTCCTGGACCCCAGCCCTGCCCTGTTTTCCCTGCCTCCATTCCTGCATGACCCTGCATTCTTCTGCAGCCCGGCATTAGCATAGCTCCTCCTGCCAAATGCCACTGCCTTGTCTCCAGCTCTCCTTCAGAATTTGTACGTTTCCTTATGATATTATTTTATATGCATATGTTTTATCTCCTCAGTTGAATTATAGGTGACTTTAAAGCAGGAGCCCTGTCTTGTAACCTACCTTTTCAGGTTACCTGTATATAGTGGACATTCAGGAAGTATTTATTTCTTCATTGAAGAGTGTCTTGAGAATTTATGTACTATTGTGAAAGCTTTCTTTTTTTCAGAGACAATCCTACGTAAAAATAGCTTTGGTTTGCCTGATATAACTTGTTTCTCTCTCTTTCTCTCTCTCTCTCTCTTTTTTTTTCATTTCTTTTCTTGGTTGTTTGTTTTGTTTTTGAGACAGTGTTGCCCAGGCTGGAGTGCAGTGGCGTGATCACAGCTCACTGCTGCCTCCATCTCCTGGGCTCAAGCGATCCTTCTGCCTCAGCCTCTCGAGTAGCTGGGACTACAGGTGTGTACCACCACACTCGGCTAATTTTTTTTATTTTTGATAGAGATGAGTTCTTACTATGTTGCACAGGCTGGTCTCATACTCCTGGGCTTAAGCAAACCTCCCGCTGTGGCCTCCCAAAGTGTTGGGATTATAAGCGTGAGCCACCATGTCCAGCCTGATGTAACTTGTTTCAGTGTAAAGATGCCACGCATTCTTTCTCTATAACCCTGAGTTCTCTTAAAAGAGCTGTTTTTATAACTATTTTGAATAATTTTATATTCTTATGGTAACCATTTCTCACCAGCCATTCTATTAAACTTGTCTCTCAGGTTATTTGGTATTATCTTTTGTTTGTGAGAGAGTTACTCAGGATTATAGGTCACTCCACTACTTAAAATTGCACTGTGACTCCCATCTCACCTAGAAATCCCAATGCCAAGTCCAAAGTCCTAACCATGGCTACACCAAGCTGGCATCCCCACCACCTCTCTGACCTTGTCCCCTAAAACCCACCTACTCACTCTGCTCCACTGGCTTCCTTGCTGCTTCCTTGCTGTTTTTCAGTCACATCAAATATTTCCCAGCATCAGGATTTTGCCCCTTCTGTTTCCCCAGCCTGAAATACTCTCCCTGCACCCAGGCCTTCCCTGACAGCCCTGTCTGAAGTGGAGCACACACGGCCTTGCCAGTCACACTCTATTCCCCCTGCTCAACTCCATTTCTCTTCATTAAATTCATCATCAACTAACATATTTTGTATTTATCTGTTTATTGTTTATCTCCCCCACTATAATGTAAGCTCCATTGAAAGCAGGAACTTGTGCTGGCTTCTCTGCTGTATCTCCAGCAGAGTAGCTCCCAATAACTACTCTCATGTGCAATGAATATATGCTTGAAAAAAACCAGACCTGACTTGAAAAAATGTGGTGTTAGGCAGGTCATAAATTTTAGTTCAAGTAACTTAAATTATCTAATTATGTTTCTGGTGCTGTGTTTTCCTACTGCATTAAAGATATAAAGTTAATAGATTCAGTAAATATTGAAATTAATTGGATAAATTGGGTGCCAGATGTGGTGGCTCATGCCTGTAATCTCAGCACTTTGAGAGGCCGTGGCGGGAGGATTGCTTGAGGCCAGGAATTTGAGACCAGCCTGAGTAACATAGCAAGACCCTGTCTCTACAAAAAAATTTTTTTAATTAGCCAAGCGTGGTGGCATGGCACCTGTGGTCCCAGTTACCTGGGAGGCTGAGGTGGGAGGACCGCTTGAGCCCAGGAGATTGAGGCTTCAATAAGCTATGATCATACCACTGCACTCCAACCTGGGCAACAGAATGAGATTCTGTCTTGGTTCGACGTTTCCAAAAATATGAACAAGGTTCCTTTCACTTATTTTACCTTAATACCAGAAGCATAAATATTAAAAATGATTTCTTCTTTTGGCCACGAGGTGGCAGAATATGCACACATACTTTGTCAATGGCAGCGTTATTCTGTATCACCTTTTGGAAGCAGTAATACTACTGCTTTATATTTGAAGAGTACATTATAGCAGACAAAATACTTTCACAAACTATGTATGTATATATATACACATGTGTGTATATATATACATAGTTTCATAGTTTGTGAAAGTATTTTGTCTGCTATAATGTACTCTTCAAATATAAAGCAGTAGTATACACACACATACGTATGTGTGTATATATACACACATACATGTATGTGTGTGTGTATATACACACACACATATATATGTGTGTGTGTGTGTGTGTGTGTGTGTGAGATGGAGTCTCGCTCTGTCGCCCAGGCTGGAGTGCAGTGGTGCAATCTTGGCTCACTGCAAGCTCTGCCTCCCGGGTTCATGCCATTCTCCTGCCTCAGCCTCCCGAGTAGCTGGGACTATAGGCGCCCGCCACCACACCCAGCTAATTTTTTGTGTTTTTAGTAGAGACGGGGTTTCACCATGTTAGCCAGGATGGTCTCGATCTCCTGACCTCGTGATCCACCCACCTCGGCCTCCCAAAGTGCTGGGTTACAGGCGTGAGCCACCGCGCCTGGCCCACACACAATATTTTATGATGCCCCTGTGAAGTAGGGAAGACAGTCAGGGCTCCTGATCATGTGACAGCATGTACCTGGAAGTTTCTGCCTCTTAAATGATGAGTGCTTTTGAGTGTATTTTCTGTAGAGAGCTGGTGTATGCAATTCACATGAGCATTAATGAGAATTGTGCGTGCACTGAGCCCTGGATGGATCTGGAATACTGAAGTGAAATAGCAGAAAAATTACCTACATGTAAAAAATAGCACTTAAATTCATTAAATATTGCTGTTAAGTTTTCTTTTTCTTTCTTTTTGTTGAGACAGGGTCTGGCTCTGTCGCCCAGGCTGGAGTGCTGTGGTGCAATCACACTCACTGTAGCCTTGACCTCCTGGGCTCCAGCAATCCTCCTATCTTAGCCTCCCCAGTAGCTGGGGTCACAGGTGTGCGCCACCACACCTGGCTAATTTTTATAATTTTTGTAGAGGTAGTGTTTTGCCATGTTGCCTAGGCTGGTCTTGAACTCCTGATCTCAAGCAATCTACCCTCCTCAGCCTCCAAAAGTGCTAGGATTACAGGCATAAGCCACCGTGCCCAACCGCTGGTTAGGTTTTCCAAGTTTACTGTAAGCAACTGATTGGTGTCCTTTTAGCACAGACTTCTATTGGCAGAAAAATGATTTAACAAAGTTCACTTGATTCATTGTACTTTGCTATAGTGCCATGTGGCATATAAGAAAGAATTTAGGCTTCAGAAGCTGGATTCTTGGGTGTGGTCCTAGTTTAGCTGCTTACGGGTTATGTGACCTTCAGCAAGTGATGCTGAATTTTTTTATTTTTAGTAGAGATGGTGTTTCACCATGTTGGCCAGGCTGGCCTCAAATTCCTGGCCTCTGAGCCTCACTTTCCTCCTGTGTAAATGAGTATAACACCTGCTTCATGGAGTTGGTATGAAGATGAAATGAGATAATGATTATGATAGTGGTTTAGAAACTAAAATCCATACATGCAGGGTGATTGTTATGATCACTAAAGGCAGGGGAAAGGCATGAGTTTTTTTTAAGATGGAGGGCCTGGGCTTTGTCATTACTAGCTGTTGACCTTGGGTTACTTTATTCATATTGTTGGACCTCAGTTTTCTTACTGGAAAAAAAAATTGAAGGAATCAGCAAGTTTTTATTATTCTCCTTCCTTCCTTTTTTCTATTTCTTTCTTTCTCTTCTCTCTCTTCCTCCCCCTCCCTCTCCTTCTCCCCTCCCTCTCCTTCTCCCCTCCCTCTCCTTCTCCCCTCCCTCTCTTTCTCCCCTCCCTCTCCTTCTCCCCTCCCTCTCCTTCTCCCCTCCCCTCCCCTCCCCTCCAAGGTCTTACCTATCACCAGGCTATAGTGCATAGCTCACTGCAGCCTTCAGCTCCTGGGCTCAGATGATCTTCCTGCCTCAGCTTCCTGAGTAGCTAGGACTATAGGTATGCACCACCACACCTGGCCTAATTTTTAAAATTTTTTTGTTTTTGGTAGAGATGGAGCCTCTCTATGTTGCCCAGGCTGGTCTCAAACTCCTGGGCTCAAGTGATCCTCCTACCTTGGCCTCCCAAAGTGTTGGGATTACAGGCATGAACCACCTCACCCAGCCTAAGTGGTGGCTCATGCCTGTAATCCCAGCACTTTGGGAGGCTGAGGCAGGCGGATCATGAGGTCAGGAGTTCGAGACATGCCTAGGCAATATAGTGAAACCCTAGTTTCTACAAAAAATACAAGAATTAGCTGGGCATGGTGGTGTGTGCTTGTAGTCTTGGCCACTCAGGAGGCTGAGGTAGGAGGATGGCTTAAGCCCAGGAGGCAGAGGTTGCAGTGTGCCAAGGTCACGCCAGTGCACTCTAGTCTGGGTAATAGAGGGAGGCTCTGTCTCAATAATAATAATAAATTTAAAAAAAATCTTCAAATTAGCTCATTCTGGGTTATCCAAGTGGGTCCTAAATCCAATGACAAGTGTCCTTATAAGAGACACTCAGAGGACAAACACAGACAAAAGTGGAGAAGACCATGTGAAAATAGAGGCAGAAATTGATGATACAGAGATTCCAGACAGCTGAACACACAGAGGTTCCTGGAGGGTGGTGCACCCAGGGAGGGCATGGAAACTCCACACCCGTCACCCATACTTTGCCCTACATGTTTCTTCATCTGTATCCTTTGCAATATCCTTTATAATAAACCGGTAAACACAAGTAAGTGTTTCCCTGAGTTCTGTGAGCCACTCCAGGGAATTAATCAAACTCAAAGAGGGGGACATAGGAACCCCAACTTGAAGCCAGTTGGTTAGAAGTTCTGGAGGCCTGGACATGAGACTGGTGTGTGTGGGTGGGTGGGGGGCCAGTCTTGGTCTCAACCTGTGGGATCTGACACTATTCCGGTAGACAGTGTTGGAACTGAATTAGAAGACGCCCAGATGGTGTCCACTGCTTGGTGTCCAAGGGAAAATAAACCCATACATATGGTCACAGAAATCTCCTTTTGTGTTGATGATTGTTGTGGTGTGAGAGTAGAGGAAAAACACAGTTAGAGTTTTCCCTACACAACTGATGTCAGTGAAGCAGGATTTGCTGGAATGGCTCTGACTCATGGAAACATGTGGTTTGGGAAGAGAAAGAATAAAAGGGTGGGGATGAGAAATCTTTGATTTCTGGGTGGCCACGTGGTCACCCACGGTATGAAGCCACAGCTGTGTTGAGATCAGTTACTAAAGGTAAAAGTTACAAGTGGAGTTAAGATATTTAATTCATTGGTTATTGTTATCTGCAATGGCTAAAATGAAAGTAAAAGATGGTGCTGGGTCAGGACTTGAGGCTGACCAACCTCAGATGTGGGTCTGTCTGAGCTCAGGCCACTAGCCTCAAAGTCACCCACAAAGGAGAAAATTATACAGGGACAACAGAATGTGCCTCTGAGATCTGTGGTTACCAAGAAGGTAGTCAATGTGAAGGAAGGGCAAAACCAAGTAACTATTGAAACCAGAAGGAGAGTGTGAAGGAATCGTTCCATTTTGTAGACTGGTATCATTGGCTTCCTGAGGATGCTTTACTAAAATGGATTATGAGAGTGACTAATTCAGGGGAAGAATGCAGAGTGGAAGGACATGTTTGGGGTGATGCAGGACCCACAGACACATAGGAAGTTATTCCTGAGGCAACAGCCAGCCTGGTGGAGTGGATATAAGCCTCTGTAAGGTCTGTTTATCCTGAGAAGAAGGTCTGCCCGAATTCACCTATAAATGTCAAGTGGAACACCCCTGATGAGGCAGCTGATGTGCTTTGTATTCAAGCCATGTGGTACCAGCTTTGGGATGACCAGGATATTCACCTGATGAATGTGCCTGTTAACCAGCTCAGGGTAAATGCTGTGATTAAGGGGGCCCCTTCTACCTGGGGACCCCATGTGATATTACTCCTGCAGACTCCAACTACAGAGAAGCCTTAACAAATTTGCTTTGTGGGTCTTACAGATGTTAATAAAAGCATTAGGTTAGTTAACAAGAGAACAGGGAAAGGCAAAAGGGAGAGTCAAAGTACTTATTGTAGGATGGTGGACTTTTTTTTTTTTTGAGATGGAGTCTCGCTCTGTCGCCAGGCTGGAGTGTAGCGGCATGATCTCAGCTCACTGCAACCTCCGCCTCCCGGGTGCAAGCGATTCTCCCGCCTCAGCCTTCAGAATAGCTGGGACTACAGGTGTGCCACCACCACACTCAGCCAATTTTTATATTTTTAGTAGAGACGGTTTCACCATGTTGGCCAGCATGGTCTCGAACTCCTGACCTCAAATGATCCACCCACCTCGGCCTCCCAAAGTGCTGGGATTATAGGCGTGAGCCAATGCACCCAGCCAAGAAATTTTTTAATGGTTATTAAGAAATACAATGAATAAAGAAATAAGATGATGGGGTGAAACTATGAAGAAAAAAGAAGGCTGGACAACAAAGCAAGACCCCATCTCTACAAAAAAAATGAAAAAATTAGCTGAGCATGGTGGCACACACCTGTGATCCCAAGAACTTGGGAGGCTGAGGTAGGAGGATCACTTGAGCCGGGAGGTCAAGGCTGCAGTGAGCCATGATCATACCACCGCACTCCAACCTGGGCAACAGAGTGAGACCCTGTCTCGAAAGAAAGAAAGAGAGAGAGAGAGAGAGAGAGAGGAAGGAAGGAAGAAAGGAAGGAAGGAAGGGAGAATAAGAAAGGAGAGAGTCATGGGACTCATCCCAGCATGGTGGAAATATTTAGATGGCTATTAAGAAATGGAATTAATAAAATGAAAATTGATGAGGTTACAATAAAAGTCTTAGTTCTATCGTAGGTTGAGTGAACCAAATCTTCTGGGTCTCCCACAATTAAAGGGCCCAAACCAGTTTGCTGTGTTTTTCTCAGTTTGGAGAGATTTAAAAAGCGGGAAGGCAGAGGTTACAATGAAAAATCTGATCCGAAATTGCTTAGGGCAATAGTCGGGCAGACTAATCAAGATAAAGATTGACAAAAGAGGCAGGGTCCTTTGGCTCAACCCTTGGCTGGGGACCCAAAGACTTTGGCACAAGAGAGGATAAAATGGTCTCGGGGTGAGGAAGAGTTCATGAAACTGGAACATAAAAATGGAGGAGCCAGTTATGAAAGTTGGTGTATTTGAATACACTTCACATGAAGTGGTTGCATTTTTTTTTTGAGACAGAGTCTCACTTTGTCGCCTAGGCTGGAATGCCATGACACGATATCAGCTCACTGCAACCTTCATTTCCCGGGCTCAAGTGATTCTCGTGCCTCAGTCTCCTAAGTAGCTGCTACCACGTGCTGTCACGCCGGCTAATTCTTGTATTTTCTGTAGAGACAGGGTATCATCATGTTGGCTAGGCTGGTCTCAAACTCCTGAGCTTAAGTGATCTGCCCACCTTGGCCTCCCAAAGAGCTGGGATTATAGGCACGAGCCACCGCACACGGCAGCATCTCTTCTACCTGATTGTATCATGGGAATGAACATTTTATCTGATTGGGGAATGTTTTCCCTACCTGGTACTGTAAAACATAAGGCATGTGAATCTGTTTTTCAAACATTAATTGGACATGCTAAATGGGAACCAGTAATATTGCCCAAGCTCACACAGTGCACAGTAGAAGCTAGAGTGCTGGTAGGGACAAATTCTCCACTTTCTAACCCTCGGTGGAGTATTTCCTGCAGTTTATGGCAAAAGCCTCTAGGCTGGGCGTGGTGGCTCATGCCTGTAATCCCAGCACTTTGGGAGGCCAAGGCGGGTGGATCACGACGTCAGTAGTTCCAGACCAGCCTAGCCAACATGGTGAAACCCCGTCTCTACTAAAAATACAAAAATTAGCTGGTTGTGGTGGCTAGGGGCTGTAATCCCAGCTATTCAGGAGGCTGAGGCAGGATCACTTGAACCCAGGAGGTGGAGGTTCCAGTGAGCCGAGATTTTGCCACCGCACTGTAGCCTGGGCAACAATAGCGAAACTCCATCTCAAAAAAAAAAAGCCTCTGAACACCTCCCAGCAACAACTACTGGAACCTTTGGACTAGAGAATTTCCTCTTGATGGGCCTTGCTATGAAACATTAGCTGAAGTTACCTGTATACCACCTGAAATACCCATGCTGTCTCGGGTGATGTCAGAGAAACACTTTTTTTTTTTGAGACAGGGTCTTGCTGTTACCCAGGCTGGTCTCTAATTACTGGGCTCAAGCAATCCTCCTGTTTCAGCCTCCCAAAGTGCTGGGATTACTGGTGTGAGCCACTGTGCCTGGCCAGAGAAACATTCTGTTTGTTTGTTTTTGTTTTATGTTTTGTTTTTTTTTTTGTTTGAGACGGAGTCCTGCTGTGTCGCCCAGGCTGGAGTGCAGTGGCACGATCTCGGCTCACTGCAAGCTCTGCCTTCCGGGTTCACGCCATTCTCCTGCCTCAGCCTCCCCAGCAGCTGGGACTACAGGCACACGCCGCCATGCCTGGCTAATTTTTGTATTTTTAGTAGAGACGGGGTTTCACCGTGTTAGCCAGGATGGTCTCAATCTCCTGACCTTGTGATCCGCCCGCCTCTGCCTCCCAAAGTGCTAGGATTACAGGTGTGAGCCACCGCACCAAGCCCAGAGAAACATTCTAATGGGGACACAGTGCCCAGAAGAGTTCGTAGTAAAATGGAAATGGTTTATGGAGGATCATCATGTTACCTGGGGAATGCAGGGAGTTGCTTTTCCACTATGGCTGACTCTGGAACTATGTGAGAAACTGCGGGATTCTACAGTGCACAATAAACAGCTCTCAACCGACTAACCAACAGCCGCTTGGTTTGTGGGTGGCAATTCCAAGGCACAAAATGCCAGGCAGAACTATTCTGTATCTCAGCAAGAGAGACAGGGACTGCTGATGGCTGTGGAACAGAGTCTGTGATGGGAAGGCCCCGATCATAGCTGGCAAGTGAGACTGATGCTGGAAGCCCTGGGGGGCTATACGTGGGTCTTCACAGGAATAGATGCTGACTCACATGGGCTTTGCTTATCCAGTGGAAATGAAAACAGAGTGCAAAAGAAAGAAAAACAGAAGACGTTGCCTGGATTAGGACGGCCAACCATCGTTTCTTCAGATTAAGGAACACACTGTACAGCGCAAAATGTCCAACAATGGGCAGAGAGATACCCTCTTTAGAGTAATAGTTTGATGCAGAAGTAGACTGGCAATTGAAACATTGTCTAAATCAGGGAGAGATAAGAGCATGCTGGGCTGGCTTACATACCTTCATAAGTGTGTGCTCACACTCAACACGAGTGGGACTAGAGTGGCCCTGCTAGGTTTTTTGTTTTTCTGGTTGATCTGAGGAAGGGAAAGGTGGTTGGGGAGGATGCTGGTTTTCCTTACCAAGGGAGGAGTATGCCAGTATAACAACTATAATTTTTTCTTTCTTCCTGAAATCAGCTCGAAATTTTTCTTTTCTCCCTTACCTGATGCAGTGGTCCCAGGGCCAGGGCTGCAAGTACAAGTGCTGGATCAGCAGGGGTGATTTCTGTTTTTTTTTTTTTCTTTTGAGACAGAGTTTCACTCTTGTTGCCCAGGCTGGAGTGCAGTGGCTCAATCTCAGGTCTCTGCAACTTCCACCTCCCGGGTTCGAGTGATTCTCGTGCCTCAGCTTCCCAAGTAGCTGGGATTACAGGCATGTGCCACCATGCCCAGCTAATTTTTGTATTTTTGGTAGAGAAGGGGTTTCACCATGTTGCCCAGGCTGGTCTTGAATTCTTGACCTCAAGTGATCCACCCGCCTTGGTCTCCCAAAGTACTGGGATTACAGGTGTGAGCCATCGCATCAGAATCAGAATTTTTTTTTTTTTTTTTTTGACATGGAGTTTCGCTCTTGTTGCCCAGGCTGGAGTGCAATGGCGCCATCTCGGCTCACTGCAACCTCCGCCTCCGAAGTTCAAGTGATTCTTCTGCCTCAGCCTCCTGAGTAGCTGGGATTACAGGCATGTGCCACCATGCCCAGCTAATTCTTTTGTATTTTTAGTAGAGAGGGGGTTTCTCCATGTTGTTCAGGCTGGTCTTGAACTCCCGACCTCAGGTGATCCGCCTGCCTCAGCCTCCCAAAGTGCTGGGATTACAGGCGTGAGCCACCACGCCTGGCCCTGAACCAGATTTGTAAGCAAAAAAATGTAATGATGTTGTTAAACCTTACGTCGAAATTCCTAAGGGCATAACTGGGATGGGTGTACTTTCACCCTATCTAGCAAAATTGCAGCAAAGAGTGAATGCAGGCCGGGCGCCGTGGCTCACGCCTGTAATCCCAGCACTTTGGGAGGCAGAGGTGGATGGATCACAAAGTCAAGAGATTGAGGCCGGCTGGGCGCCGTGGCTCACGCTTGTAAGCGTAGCACTTTGGGAGGCCGAGATGGGCGGATCACGAGGTCAGGAGATAGAGACCATCCTGGCTAACACGGTGAAACCCCGTCTCTACTAAAAATACAGAAAATTAGATGCGCGTGGTGGCGGGCGCCTGTAGTCCCAGCTACTCGGGAGGCTGAGGCAGGAGAATGGCGGGAACCCGGGAGGCAGAGCTTGCAGTGAGCCGAGATCGCGCCACTGCGCTCCAGCCTGGGCGACAGAGCGAGACTGTCTCAAAAAAAAAAAAAAAAAAAAAAAAAGATTGAGACCATTCTGGCCAACATGGTGAAACCCTGTCTCTACTAAAAATACAAAAATTAGCTGGGTGTGGTTGTACGTGCCTGTAGTCCCAGCTACTTGCGAGGCTGAGGCGGGAGAATCGCTTGAACCCGGAAGGCGGAGGTGGCAGTGAGCCGAGATCACGCCACTGCACTCCAGCCTGGCGACAGAGCGAGACTCCGTGTCAAAAAAAAAAAAAAGAAAAAGAAAAAGAAAAAAAGAGTGAATGCAGCTATACTGCCTAGTGGTAAAAATAGCTCACTAGTTCTACACCTATGTTACCTTACCCTACCTGAATGAGAATGGATTGAGGAGGAGGTACTTGCTAGACTTGCATGGCTACCTGCAGTTTAGACCAGCACAGTGGCAATTCTAATGTTCCTTCCAAAGGTGACGAAGTTTGAATATTAATGGAGAGAGAGAGAAACAGTAACTTCCAGTAAAGAAATTAAGGCCGGGCATTGTGGTCACGCCTGTAATCCCAGTACTTTGGGAGGCCAAGGCAGGTGGATCACTTGAGGTCAGGAATTTGAGGCCAGCCTGGCCAATATGGTGAGACCCAGCTTTAGGGGAAGTTGTTTTAAAAATTAGCTGGGATGGCCAGATGCGGTGGCTCCTGTCTGTAATCCCAGCACTTTGGGAGGCCGAGGCGGGCAGATCACAATGTCAGGAGATTGAGACCATCCTGGCTAACAGGTGAAACCCCGTCTCTACTAAAAATACAAAAAATTAGTCGGGCGTGGTGGCGGGCGCCTGTAGTCCCAGCTACTCGGGAGGCTGAGGCAGGAGAATGGCGTGAACCCGGGAGGTGGACCTTGCAGTGAGCCGAGATCGAGCCACTGCACTCCAGCCTAGGCGACAGAGCGAGACTCCGTCTCAAAAACAAACAAACAAACAAACAAACAAAAACACAACAACTCAAAAGCTCAAAAGAGTCTCAGAGTAAGAGATGACATTATGTCTTAGCTCCATCATCCCAGATGCCTGAAAGTGTGAGCTGTATACTTACCAAGGCCACTTCTGCTTTGGAACCTGACAAGATTGAGAGGAAACCTGCAAACCTGAGTGGCTTCATCTTGGGAGATATTCAAACTGTAAGCCAAAAATAAAATTCCAGGGCCCCCCGACTATCTGAACACACCCCTCCTCTCAGCCAAGGACATTCCAAAGTTAACCTGAAAAACTAGTTCCATGATGGAAAGGAGGGGCTGGACATGCCTCACTATACTTTCCTCCCTTTTGGAATTTGGGAAATACCAACCAGCGTTAGCATCAACACAGACCTTAAGTCTGATAAGAAGCATTTACAATCTATTTTCTCTGAAGCTGGCTACCTAGAGGCTTCATCTGCATGATAAAACCTTGCTCTCCACAGCCCCTTATCATAACCCAGACATTTCTATTGTTAATAACTCTTTAAACCAGTTGCCAGTTAGAAAATTTTTAAATCTGCCTATGACCTGGAAGCCCCCCTGCTTTGAGTTGTCCCACCCTTCCAGACTGAACCAATGTAAATCTCACATATATTGATTGATGTCTTATGTCTCCCTAAATGTATAAAAGCAAGCTCTAACCCAACCCCCTTGGGCACATGTTGTCAGGACCTCCTGAGGCTGTGTCATGTGTGTCCTTAACCTTAGCAAAATAAACTTTCTAAATTGATTGAGATCTGTCTCAGATACTTTTGGGTTCATGAAACAATATGATGGTCTGGATTATTCATGATTGTGTGTGTGTGTGTGTGTATATATATGTATAGTAAGTATATATATATATAGTAAGTATATGTATATAGTAAGTATATATATAGTAAGCATATATATAGTAAGTATATATATAGTAAGTGTATGTATATAGTAAGTATATATATATATAGTAAGCATATATATATATATATAGAGAGAGAGAGAGAGAGAGAGAGTAAAAAATCCATGGTTGAAAACCAGGGGGTGGCCTGTGGTGTTATGATATATATTATTTTTACCCAGGGTTCCTGGCTCATAACTCCCATAGGCCCTGTTAGAACCTTCTGTTAGAACGTTGGCTGTGTTAGGCCTCAGGGGCAGGCCTTCTGTCCCCTTTCCTGTCCCCCTTCCACTCTAATGTCCTCCTGACTTTCTGATTGTGGGTCTTAAGGCCTTCCCATGAGAGGGTCCCACCCTATACCCTGGGGAAAGAAATGCTGATGTCATGAAGCTTCCAGAAAAATCCAAAAGGACTGGATTCAGTGAACTTCCAGACAGCTGGAAGGTTGCACCAGGAGGGCAAGGTGGCTCCACACCCCTTCCCCTATGCCTCACCCTACATGTCTTACGTGCCTCTTTATCTGTATCCTTTGTAATATCCTTCATAATAAACAGGTACATGTAAAAAAAAAAAAAAAGAAAAATCGAATGATACAGCCACAAAGAACACCTAGAGCCACCAGAAAGCTGCAAGAGGCAAGAAGATTTCTCCCTGAGAGCCCCACAGGTAGAGCAGCCCTGCTGACACCGTGCTTTCAGACTTCTGGTTTCCAGAACTGGGAGAGAATACATTGCGATTGTTTACAGCAGCCATAGGAAACTAATACAGGGAGGGAGGAGTCCCGGATGCCCCCGACCCTCATCCCAGGTTTCTGAGTGTCTGATATTGTCATTTACTGAGTTAGAGAAGTCTGGGTTTCTGGGGGTTGGGAGATGGAGTTCTGATTTGGACACATTACATTTGAAATGCTTGTAAGACGTCCAGGCAGAGATGTTGATCAATAGCTGGATAGAGTAGTCTGGAACTCAGAGGAGGATCAGGCGGGAAGGTAGAAATTGGGAACTGTCAAGCATACAGATCACATTCTTTTTAAATTTTAATTAATTGATTTTTTTTAGAGACAAGGTCTTGCTTTGTTGCCCAGGCTGGAGTGCAGTGGTGAGATCATAGCTCACTGTTGCCTGGAACTCCTGACCTCCCAGCTGGGACTACAGGTGTGTGTCGCCAAACCAGCTAATTTTTCTTTTCTTTTTTATTTTTTAGTTTTTTTGAGATGGTGTTTGGCTCTGTCACCCAGGCTGGAGTGCAGTGGCACAATCTCAGCTCACTGCAACATCCGCCTCCCGGGTTTAAGCAATTCTCTGCCTCAGCCTCCTGAGTAGCTGGGATTATAGGCATCCGCCACCATGCCTGGCTAATTTTTTGTATTTTTAATAGAGATGGGGTTTCACCATCCAGGCTGGTCTTGAACTCCTGACCTCGTGATTCACCCGCCTCGGCCTCCCAAAGTGCTGGCATTACAGGTGTGAGCCACTGTGCCTGGCCTCATTGGCTAATAAAAACATTTTTTTTTGTAGAGATGGGGTCTCACTATCTTGCCCAGGATGGTCTCAAACTCCTGGGCTCAAGCAAACCTCTTGCCTCAGCCTCTCAAAGTGATGAGATTACAGTGTGAACCACTGTGCACAGGCAATTAAAAAAATTTTTTTTAGAGACTGGGATCTTGCTATATTGCCCAGGCTGGTCTTGAACTCCTGAGGTCAAGCGATCCTCCTGCCTCAGCCTCCTAAAATGCTGGGAGTATAGCTGTGAGCCACCATGCCTAGTCCAAAATATTTTTTTCCGTTTGTTGACTGATGGCTGGCCTTCCATAATTAGAGATTCATTCCTTTAGATATTCAAACATAAACACTCTTTGGGAGAAATCATTCATATGCTTTCTCTTTATATGTTTGTTAGAATTTGTTTATCAGACACTTTCCTTAGAGCAGATTATGATGTAGTGGGTGATAGAGTGTGAAAGAGCGAAAGTTAGGCAGGCTGAGTAGAAAAAGGCAATCAAGAGAAACTGGAACCCTTAAAGCCTGACCATCTCTGCTTTACAGTTTTGCATGGGAGGGAAATGGCAGCCTAGAGAAAGATTCCTCACCACTATGCCATTGCCTGAAAACTTTTTTTTTTGAGACAAGGTCTGGCCCTGTCACCCAGGCTGGAGTGCATGGCGTGATCTCAGCTGACTACAACCTCTGCCTCCCAGGTTCAAATGATTCTCATGCCTCAGCCTCCTGAGTAGCTGAGATTACAGGCACATGCCACCATGCCCGGCAAATTTTTGTATTTTTAGTAGAGACAGGTTTTCGCCATGTTGCGCAGGCTGGTCTCAAATTCCTGGCCTTGAGCGATCCACCCATCTCAGCCTCCCAAAGTGCTGGGATTACAGGCGTGAGCCACCGCGCCCAAACTGAAAACTCATTTATCAAACTTTTTTCCCATAGATGGAATCTGAGCTGACACACCCTTCTCCAGAATGAAAAGAAATGTGAAAGAAACACGCTGACACACAGGGGACATCTTTACAATATTATGAGAGGAAATCTGCTGCATGGACTTCACAGCATTTTGTTAAGGGCTGTTCTGTAGTTTCTGCATTCTCCAATGGGATGGTTACTTTTACTGGCCTGTCTATGTTACCTCCTCTTGTCTCCATGGCTAATATCATCAGCCTAGCACTAGCCTATTGTGACTCTCCGGAACTACTACAGCAGTCCCCTACATCTGGCCAGATCCCCTGCAACCCTCCACCTACCCCCAACCTTCCTGCTAGCTCTGAGAGAGAGGGAGCGTTTTTAAGACGCAAATATGCTTCCCATTCTTCAGTGCTCCTTGGACAAAAAAACCATAAAGCTTTGTTTGATCTAACTATTGTCCTATATTTCCAGCTTTATCTCTCCCCTCCCTCACCCATCCCAATGCCCATGGGGACTTGGCTCTCTGAGATCCAGCTGCACTGACATTCATTCAGTGTTTCCAGCTCCACAAACCCTTGCTCAGTCTGGAATGGGTCCCCCATCCCTTCATTAGGAAAGCAGTCCTGACCTCTTTCCCTCCCCAACTGTATCAAGTCCCCCTATTTTGAGATTTCTGGCACCGTGTACCTTTGCTGCCTGATTCTTATGAGAGTTGTAATTATATGTATATATTTTTTAGTGGGATTATTTTATCAATGTCTCTTCCCTATCAGATTTTAATCTCCATGAGAGCAGGTATCTTGTTCTTGGTGGCATCCCTCACATCCAGCCGCCCTGGGCCAGTTACGGGATCTCATTGTATGTTGGCTGAATAGATGAAATAAATGAACATATTTTGCCACTAATTGTTAAGTTACCAGATGAATTGTAAGAGTTCTCAGGATGGCTGACTTCTATGTGGCTCTTTAGGGCTTGAAAGTGATTCATAATAATATTGAGTCTGATTTTCCTCCTCCTGGGGAGATTCCAACTCTGAGTAAAAGGAGATAAGTTCTTGCATGCCCCAGGAGAAATGGTATCTTTTTTGTGATAGCAACCAGCAGGAAGGGTTTCTCTTATGAATGAAGGGAAAACTCAATGAAGGACGATGTCCACCTTAACATAGACAGCCACTCCCTCACCCCCACGTACACACTTTTACAATGTGCTCTGGTTATTTGAAAATGTGTTTGGCCTCCCTGAAAGAAGAAAGAAGAGGATAACTAAACTCAATCACTTTAAATAGAAAGGAAGACACAGGGGCGATGCTTGATAAAATTACCAAAAAACATTAATTTAAGAAAAAAGTCAGTAACATGCCTCACATGTAGTTCAAATTTTTTTTTTCAAATATTAAGTCTCCAAAACATGGCTCTAGTCTTCAGAGTGAGGAAAATATGGTGTACATCTGCACATTTGCTTTCTCATGGCTTGTGTTTAATTATCCACAAAGAAAAAAATTCACAAGATGTTTCATGTTCTTCTCTTTTAACTGCCAAAGCAGGAACTTCTGAGGCTTTGATAGAATTGGTTGCAATCCCTTTGAAAGTTTTTATTAATGTAGACAGAGTATGTTTTTAATCTTTTGTATTTTGAACACCCAAATTTATGTTCTGTGATTTGTTCATGCTTGATTCTATGATATTTTAAGTAAACAAGGAGTCAACAGTTTTTACCCAGCAAAATATATTGGGATTTTTAAAAAATATAGTGTAATGATGATTAATGAACAAAGTATTAAATCAGAGGATTCTTCATTGTGACAGAAAGGAAGTCTTGAGACCCAGTGAGAGATTGATATCTACATTGATTTTAATGTAAACATCAGAGACATTCCACTGTGAACACATTTCTTTCCGGAGATTTTCTTTCTGGAAAGAAATGTGTTCTGGAAAGAGGGAGAAAAGCATAATTACAAAGAAAAGCATAATTTTCTAGGACGATGCATGCAAATTTAACCATAAGGTAATCATTTATATGATAAACATTAAATGAGATTTCATACCTTTTTTTGTTGTTGTTGAGACGGAGTCTCACCGTGTCACCCAGGCTGGAGTGCAATGGTGCCATCTCGGATCACTGCAACCTCTACTTCCTGGGTTCATGAGGTTCTCCTGCCTCAGCCTCCCAAGTATCTGGGATTATAGGCGCCTAGCTAAAGAGATTTCACACTCTCTTAAATCCAGAAAAATAATGCATGTGGTACAATATTTCCTTCTAGGTGTTCTTAAATTCAGTCTGTGATGACAATTTAGAGATTAATTTTTTTTTTTTTTTTTTTTTTTTTTTTGAGACAGAGTCTTGCTTTGTCACCAGGCTGGAGTGCAGTGGTATGATCTCAGCTCACTGCAACCTCGGCCTCCCGGGTTCAAGCCATTCTCCTGCCTCAGCCTCCCGAGTAGCTGGGACTACAGGTGCGCACCACCATGCCCAGCTAATTTTTGTATTTTTAGTAGAGATGGTTTCACCATGTTGGCCAGGATGGTCTCGATCTCTTGACCTCGTGATCTACCCACCTCGGGCTCCCAAAGTGTTGGGATTACAGGTGTGAGCCACCACGCCCAGCCTATTTTAATGTTTTAATGGTGTGTGATCTACTTTTCAAATAAGAAAAGATGTAGTTAAATGTTAATTAAGCATTTTACTTCTGTCTTCCAGAATAGAAGCTCCCTGAGGCTGAGAATTTTTTTTTTTTTTTGAGACATTGTCTCAGTTACCCAGGCTGGAGTGCAGTGGCACGATCGTGGCTCACTGCAGCCTCTGCCGCCTGTGCTCAAGTGATCCTTCCACCTCAGCCTCTCGAGTAGCTGTAGTTCCAGTTACTCAGGAGACTGAGGCAGGAGGATTGCTTGAAGCCAGGAGTTCGAGGCCACAGTGCCCTATGATCACACCTGTGAATAGCCACTGTACTCCAGCCTGGGCAACACAGCTAGGTGTGATGGTTTATTCCTGTAATCCCCACATATTGAGAGGCCAAGGAAGGAGGATCACTTGAAGCCAGGAGTTCAAGAACAGCCTGGGAAATATAGGGAGACCCCACCTCTACAAAAAAATCAAAAATTAGCCAGTCGTAGTGGCACACACCTGTAGTCCCAGCTACTCAGAAAGCTAAAGTGGGAGAATTGCTTGAGCCAGAGAATTTGAGGCTGCAGTGATCCATGATTGTGCCACTGCACTCCAGCCTGGGTGACAGAGTGAGACCCTGTCTCAAAAATAAATAAATAACGGCCGGGCGCGGTGGCGCATGCCTGTAATCCCAGCACTTTGGGAGGCTAAGGCAGGCGGATCACAAGGTCAGGAGTTCAAGACCAGCCTGACCAACATGGTGAAACCCCATCTCTACTAAAAATACAAAAATTAGCCGGGCATGGAGGCATGCGCATGTAAGCTAATCAGGAGGCTGAGGCAGGAGAATCGCTTGAACCCAGGAGGCAGAGGTTGCAGTGAGCCAAGATGGCACCATCGCACTCCAGCCTGGGCGAGAGAGCAAGACTCTGTCTCAAAAAAATAATAATAAAAATAAAAAATAAATACATATCGTAATTACATTGACTGAATAAATTGCCCAGCCTGACTTTCATCTTTGGTTGTGTAGATATCATCCCTAAAAGGTACCCTATAAATGAGATGCAACACTTATACTCTAATTAGTTAAATTGGGATGGTATGGGTAAGATACATGATAGAACTTAGTAAATATTTTGAGAATATTAGAGAAAAAAACTGATTCACGTAAATTGATTCTACTTAATTACCACTTACAGTAGGTCACACAAAGTCCATTCTCCTTGAAAAAGACTCTGGAAGGACACCAAAAGATGTTAAACCCACTAGTTGCAAAAGCTTCCATCACTGCAATATATCATTTCCAGGGATGGTTTATTTTATATATATATATATATATATATATATATATATATATTTTTTTTTTTTTTTTTGAGACGGACTCTCACTCTGTTGCCCAGGCTAGAGTGCAGTGGCGTGATCTTGGCTCACTGCAACCTCTGCCTCTCAGGTTCAAGATATTCTTGTGCCTCAGCCTCTCGAGTAGCTGGGATTACAGGTGTGCACCACCATGCCCAAATAATTTTTTATTTTTAGTAGAGATGGAGTTTTGTCATATGGTCAAGGCTGGTCTTGAACTCCTGGCCTCAAGTAATCCGCCCACCTTGGTCTCCCAAAGTACTAGGATTACAGGCGTGAGCCACCACACCTGGCCAATTTATTATATATTAATTAGATAACATTTGAATTTGATGCCTTCCAGATGAGATTTTTATGCAATATCTTGGTGATTTAGGAAGACGCCCTAGTGTTATTAGTAATAAGGTTTCAAATTTTGGGCGTGTCCACTCTAGGGAAGATATCTTCATATAGCTCATCTCATTCTTTTTAGTGTTTTCATTGCAAAGGGTGACTACTTTTTTCTCACTTCTTTACCATATTCTATGATTATGCCCTGTTTGGATTGTGTACTCCCATAGGGAATACACAAACATACATATACACACGTGTGTGTATATATATATATATATTATGTTTACATCTTCTTTTCATCATGGATTTTTTTTTTTTTTTTTGAGATGGAGTTTCGAGTTTTGAGATGCTGGGATTACAGGCATGAGCCACTGTGCCTGGCTTCATCATAGATTTCTATTGGAGTTTTAAAAAGTTGTATTGGGCTGGGCATGGTGGCTCATGCCTGTAATCCCAGCACTTTGGGAGTCTGAGGCGGGCAGATCACCTGAGTTTGGGAGTTTGAGACCAGCCTGACCAACATGGAGAAACCCAGTCTCTACCAAAAATTCAAAATTAGCCAGGCGTGGTGACGCATTCCTGTAATCTCTGCTACATGGGAGGCTGACGCAGGAGAATCGCTTGAACCCGGGAGGCGGAGGTTACGGTGAGCCAAGATCGTGCCATTGCACTCTAGCCTGGGTAACAAGAGTGAAACTCCATCTCAAAATTAAAAAAAAAGAAAAAGAAAAAAGAAAGTTGTGTATTATGGGGCTTATATAAATGTTTCCTTTTTTTCCTCCCTGATCATATACTCATCCTCACTCCTAGATTTGGAACATAACCAAGCTGAAAGATGAGATCATGTTTGTGAAGCCCATTGAAATCTCAACAAGAATCTTCTAATTTGAGAGGCATCAGTATTCTACTCACTCATATGCCAAAATGCTGAAGAATAAAATCAGGAGTTTAAAAAGTCATTTTCAGCATTGGGATTAAACAAAGAACACCGAATTTTTCATTTTTGTATTTTTAAAATATTTATAATAACTTATTTTTTCTTGTAAGCATGATGCTGTTTCACTTAGAAAAATTGACTCAGCCAACAATAGTGATTTGCAAATGCAAATAATGCCAATGTCTTCCTTTTTTTCCTCAGTATTGTTGAAATTATTTCTATAATGTTAACTCTTTTGTTTTTATTTTGAAGTTGGCAAATTTTTATATTTATTTATTTATTTTTTGAGATAGGGTCTCGCTCTGTCACCCAGGCTGGAGTGCAGGGGCTCAATCTCAGCTCACTGCAACCTCTGCCTCCTGGGTTCAAGTGATTCTCCTGCCTCACCCTCCCAAGTAGCTGGGATTACAGGCATCTGCCACCATGCCCAGCTAGTTTTGGTATTTTTAGTAGAGACGAAGTTTCACCATATTGGCCACGTTGGTCTCGAACTCCTGACCTCAAGTGATATGCCCGCTTCTGCCTCCCAAAGTACTGGGATTATAGGCATGAGCCACCACGCTGGGCCAAAATTGGCAAAATTTTATGAAGAACTCTTAGACTACTATTTATTAATTTCCTGATTTGCTTTTTTAATATGAAGAAACATTTTTCCTTTGTTACTTTTTCATGTACTTGTATATGATTATTATTTATTAGTGGTCTGATTTGCTTTTTCAATATGGAAAGATAATTTTCCCTTTTTTTCATGTAATTATGCACACACTTTATTGCTTAGGATGCAGAACATATGAGGATAACTTTTTTTTTTGGCAGATGTTTACCATATGTGGAGCTTAGTTAGCATAGAGAATACTCATGAGTCAAGAATGGCCCACCCCAATGCCCTTTTGAAACATTTGTATGTGGTTTCATGAAATAAATACTTTTTTTTTTGGAGAGGTAGTTTCACTCTTATTGCCCAGGCTGGAGTGCAATTGTGCGATCTTGGCTCACTGCAACCTCCACCTCCCAGGTTCAAGCGATTCTCCTGCCTCAGACTCCTGAGTAGCTGGGATTACAGGCAGGTGCCGCCACACCCAACTAATTTCGTATTTTTAGTAGAGATGGGGGTTTCTCCATGTTGGTTAGGCTGGTCTCGAACTCCTGACCTCAGGTGATCCACCCGTCTCGGCCTCCCAAAGTGCTGGGATTACAGGTGTGAGCCACCGCACCTGGCATAAATGCATATTTTAATAGAGTCAAGATGGCCATGCTGAAGTCTTTGTTTTTGGGTAATCCAACCCAAACTATCTGCTGTGGGCATCTATTTTTTTTTTTTTTTTTTGAGACGGAGTCTGGCTCTGTCACCCAGGCTAGAGTGCAATGGCGTGATCTAGGCTCACTGCAACCTCCACCTCCTGGGTTCAAGCGATTCTCCAGCCTCAGCCTCCTGAGTAGCTGGGACTACAGGCATGTGCCATCATACCCGGCTAATTTTGTATTTTTAGTAGAGACGGGGTTTCACCATGTTGGTCAGACTGGTCTCAAACTCCCGTCCTCAGGTGATCTGCCCACCTCAGCTTCCTAAAGTGCTGGGATTACAGGTGTGAACCACTGTGCCCAGCTGGGCATCTATTGTTTTTTCTGCACACTCTACCATACCTCTTAAAAAAATTTTTAAAAATTTTTATTGTTTGTGGGTACATAGTAGGTATATATATTTATGGCATACATGAGATATTTTGATACAGGCATGTAGTGTGTAATTATCACATCATGGTAAATGTGGTATCCATCGCCTCAAGCATTTATCCTTTGTGTTACAAACAATCCAATTATACTCTGTTTTTTAAAAAAATGTACAATGAAATTATTATTGACTTTAGTCACCCTGTTGTGCTATTAGATACTAGATATTATTCGTTCTAACTGGAATAATATATTTTTTAAACAGTAAAGAATGAGATATAAAAGTGAAAGAGAAAGAGAAAGGTACTGTATTCCTGGGTAAATATACATGCTCCCTTTGCTTTCCCTGTTTCATTGACAGCCATGCACACTTACGTTTATATTCCTCATTATTTGATAATCTTCCCCATTAGAGAAATAGGAAAGGCTCTAGAACACATGAACACACTTATACAGCCTTTATGATATCCAAATGTATCCATTTTACGCCAAAAAAAAAGTGCTTTCAGTAGTGCCTCCCATGTATCTTTCAAAAGGTACATAGCTCTGGGTGCACAAAAAAATTAACACAATTCCCTATACAAAAGGGACTGCTCAGAGCTAATAACAGCTAAAGAAGAGAGGACGCCAATTGCAGGTACAGGCACATCTCTTCGAACCCTCCCCTAAAACAAATGAAGGACAGAAGAAAACAGAAAACTGGTTAATTCAATTATTACTCTGCGGAAACTTAGGGATAGTGCAAATAAAGCTCTGAAATTAGACTTTACTGAGCCCTGCCTCTTGGGCATCCCCCAAGAAGTGTCCGCGACCCCCCAGAAACCTCAGGGCCACCCTCCTAGACACCCCGCCCCACCAGCCTCACAGGGATGAACCTCCCTACCATTCTTTGAACCCCCCTACCATTCCTTTTTGTCTGGAATCAGATCTTGATTTCCTTTTGGGGAATCGCCCCTCCCCTGGCCATGTGGTTCTCGCGAGATGAGCACAGTGCCCCACCTACTCTGAACTAAGAATCTTGTTTTTTTGAGACGGAGTCTCACCCTGTCGCCCGGGCTGGAGTGCAGTGGCGCGATCGCAACCTCCGCTTCCCGGGTTCAAGGGATTCTCCTGCCTCAGCCTCCTGAGTAGCTGGGACTACGGGCGCACGCCACTACACCCGGCCAATTTTTGTATTTATTTATTTTATTTTATTTTATTTTTTAGTAGAGACGGGGTTTCACCATGTTGGCCAGAACAGTCTCGATCTCCTGACCTCGTGATCCACCCGCCTCGGGCTCCCAAAGTGTTGAGATTACAGGCGTGAGCCACCGCGCCCGTCCAGAATTATCTTTAAAATTTATTTCTTTAAGATTTGTAGCTACTAAGAAAGAAAGGAGCTTTTTTTCCTTGGGCCTTCAAACTGAAAGAACCGCATGAGCCTGAAGCTGCGCATGGTCTTAACATCAGGCTGTGCAGGAAGAAGCTATCTGCAGATGGATGCCAGCACACACAAGGAAGCAGAGCTCTGGCAACATTGAGGTCAGTACCTTCTTTTTTGCTTAAGCTAATATTAATTGAATTTCCATCATTTGCAACCAAAAGTGCTTTGATACTGCTTTTCATCTAGGGGTAAGAATGATCAACTTGGTGCAAGCAAAAGTAACTGGTTGGCCAGGCGCGATGGCTCGCGCCTGTAATCCCAGCACTTTGGGAGGCCGAGGCGGGTGGATCAGCGAAACCCCGTCTCTACTAAAAATACAAAGAATTAGCTGGGCGTGCTGGTGGGCGCCTGTAATCCCAGCCACTTGGGAGGCTGAGGCACGAGAATCGCTTGAACCTGGGAGGCCGACGTTGCAGTGAGCCGAGGTCGTGCCACTGCACTTCAGCCTGGGCAACAGAGTGAGACTCTTACCTCAAAAAAACAAAAACAAAAACAAAAAGTAACTGGTCAACGGTTGTGAGTAATAGAAAACTTATCACAATCTCTTTTGGATAACTGGTAAATTTTTATTGGTTTGGCATGCTAAATTTAGAAAGCTCAAATAACTAGCATTTTTCTGTACCCTAGAGACAGTGTTGAATAAGCCAACTGATCCTAAGGATTATTCAAAGATGTAATTCCAGGTTATGTCAGAGTGTCAGTGTGGATTCAACTTAATCACCTACATTTCCAACATTAATAGGATTATTCTGTAGAAACTGATGCCAAGAGAAATGATCCTGAGTTCTGTACTAATAATAGCTACAACATATTGACATATTTTGTGCCAAGAAGTGTGCTAAGCCTATCATTATTTATATTTAATTCGCCCAGAAATCCTAAAAGGTAGGTGTGATTGTTCCTTTTTTACAGGTAAAGAATCTGGCCAGGCATGGTGGCTCATGCCTGTAATCCCAGCATTTTGGGAGGCCGAGGTGGGCGGATCACCTGAGGTCAGGAGTTCGAGACCAGCCTGGCCAACATGACAAAACCCTGTCTCTACTAAAAAGTACAAATATTAGCCAGGCATGGCAGTGGGGGCCTGTGATCCCAGCTACTCAGGAGGCTGAGGCAGGAGAATTGCTTGAACTCAGGAGGCAGAGGATGCAGTGAGCCGAGATTGCACCACTGCACTCTAGCCTGGGTGACAAGAGTGAGACTCCACCTCAAAAAAAAAAAAAAAAAAAATCAGCTGCACGTGGTGGCACGCGTCTGTAATCCCAGCTACCTGGGAGGCTGAGGCAGGAGAATTGCTTGAACCCGGGAGGCAGAGGTTGCAGTGAGCTGAGATCCCACCATTGCATTCCAGTCTGGGCGACAGAGCAAGAAAAAAAAAAAAGAATTTTAGGTTTAGTAATGTGCTCAAGCATGTGCTTTGAAATTAGAAAGACAACTGACAAGTAGTAGAACCCAAATCTAAGCCCTCATGTTGATATTTCTAAAAAAAAAAAAAAAAAAAAAATCCAAGCCCTGATCTTTCTAATTTCAAACCCATGCTTTTAACCACTGTGCTCTCTATAAGTTTCCAAAGTAAGTTTTTGAGTTAGCAGGGTTTTACTATAGTTTTTTGAGACAGTGTTGCTCTGTTGCCCAGGTTGGAGTGCAGTGGCACGATCTCGGCTCACTGCAGCCTCTGCCTCCTGGGTTCAAGCGATTCTTGTGCCTCAGCCTCCCGAGTAGCTGGGATTACAGATTATAGGAACGCGCCACCAGGCCTGGCTAATTTTTTTTGTATTTTTAGTAGAGATAGGGTTTCACCGTGTTGCCCAGGCTGGTCTCGAACTCCTGAGCTCAGGCAGTCTGCCCGCCTAGGCCTCCCAAAGTGCTAGGATTATAGGCGTGAGCCACCATGCCTGGCCAGTTTTACTAAGTTTTAATGTTAGATGTGTTAGATTGATTCTTTAAATTTGCCAACCATATGTAGCTAGCAGTTCATAAGAATTCATTCAAATATCATTTTTTAAACATATTTTGAATACATATGTAGCTTATTCCTGCTATGAGCCAGGAATAAGAATGTCTAATTGACATGGAGATCTTATTTCAAAACTCTTTTTTTTAAGACAGGCTGACTGCAGCCTCAAACTCCTAAGCTCAAATGATCCTCTCACCTCAGCCTCCCAAGTACCTGCAAAGACTACCATGCCCAGCTAATTTTTAAATTTTTTTTTAGAGAGATAGGGGTCTCAGTATGTTGCCTGGGCTGGTCTTGAACTTCTGGGCTCAAGCAATCCTCCCACTTTGACTTCCCAGTGCTGAGACTATAGGTGTGAGCCAATACACCTAGCCTATCAAAATTCTTATAGATAATCAGAATTTGCCATCAACAATCATTATCTGAATGATAAATTCTTTCTCTTATGAGACAGAGGTCCAGACTGGCAATTTTTTTTTTTTTTTTTTTGAGGCAGAATCTCACTCTGTCTCCCAGGCTAAAGTGCAGTGGTGTGATCTTGGCTCACTGCAACCTCTGCCTCCCAGGTTCAAGCAATTCTCATGCCTCAGCCTCCTGAGTAGCTGGGATTACAGGCACACACTACCACGCCTGGCTAATTTTTGTATTTTTAGTAGAGACAGGGTTTCGCCATGTTGGTCAGGCCGGTCTCAAACTCCCAACCTCAGGTGATCACCACCCCCACCATCTCGGCCTGCCAAAGTGCTGGGATTACAGGCTTGAGCCACCATGCCCGGCCTCAATATATATATATATTTTTTAAAGTGAGGTGCTAGAAGACTGTTACTGGAACTTGGGGGTCACTCCTTTTTCAAAAAATACACAAAACCCAGTGGTTTTAGAAGATCTGGAGGGCATCCCTGCCCATCTCATGAGATCCTCAGCATAGCAGGCAGGGAAAAGGGGTTGGAGAGCCTGGCACTGCCCCTGTCCACAGCTGTCTCCTTTCCTAAACTAAGTCTCTGATGCGAACTCTACTCCTGACCTCCATCATCCGTGTGTGAAAATGCCTTGTTTTCATGTTGACTCTTCAGTGCTGGGTGCTGAATTAGCATCCTGTGTTTGTTTTAGCTTCTTATACAGGGACCAAGTCTGGAATGTAATTAATTGAGCCCTTATTTGAAATAAATGTGTTCTGGGTGTTCAGAGACCTAAAAAGATGTGAGAAAAAAAAAAGAAAGAAAAGAAAAAAAAAACAAAACTGCACTTGGCTGGGTGTGGTGGCTCATGCCTATAATCCCAGCACTTTGGGAGGCCGAGGTAGGAAGATCACTTGAGCCCAGGAGTTTGAGACCAGCCTGGGCAAAATGGCAAGACCCTGTCTCTACAAAAATTAAAAAAAATTAGCCAGGTGTGTTTGTGTTTGTATGCGTCTGTCATCTCAGCTACGGAGGCTGAGGTGGGAGGATTGCTTGAGTCTGAGAGTTTGAGGCTGCAGTGAGCTATGATCATGCCACTGTACTCCAGCCTGAGTGACAGAGTGAGACCCTGTCACACACACACACACACACACACACAAAAAGAAAAGGAAAGAAACTGCACGTCTTCAAACAGAACTATGTTCTCTAATGGAGGAGTGAAAAGAAGTAGGGATTTGGAAAGAGAGCACCTAACTTTGAATTTCAGCTAACCATTTATTAAACATATGTCTTTGGGCAGATGTTTGTACCTCAGTTTTCCAATAATATTTAACTTATAAGGATGTAGGGGCAATTAAATACTGTGCATGCTAGTATTATGTAAGTTTTAAAACAAAAATTATTATAAATTAATGGAGCCTACTGATTTTGATAGGAAAATCTATAAATTCCTTGAGTATCAGTGAACACATACCGTTTTTTTTTTTCTTTTGGTGGGGTGGGGGAGGGTCAGGGCCTTGCTTTGTTGCTCTGTTGCCCAGGCTGGAGTGGTGCAGTGGCGTGTTTATAGCTCACGGCAGCCTCAAACTCCTGGACTCAAGTGATCCTCCCACCTCAGCCTCTGGAGTAGCTGGGACTAGAGGTATATGCTACCATGTCTGGCTAACTTTTTTTTTTTTTTTAAGCACCAGGTCTTGCTATGTTGTCCAGGCTGGTCTTTAACCCAGGTCTCAAGCTATCCTCCCACCTCTGTCTCCCAAAGTGCTGGGATTACAGGCATGAGCCTGGCCCACAACGTTTATTCTAATGTTTATTTCCATAAAATTTCAAGAACAGTTGAAAAAGTTAGTTTGATGTCTTTAAACATGTTATAATATATAATAGTATACAATAACATTTGTAATATGAGAATGTACAATGCTATTATTTAAACAAAAAGCTGAATAAAAACAGATGTAAATCCTTGTCAGCTTAATCACATAAATAATCAGCCTATTGCATAGAGATTGCCTTGTTTCACTATAATCTTTGGATGTAGTTTCCATTCATTGCATATTTTCAGATATTAGTTCTGACTATCCTTTTCTTCCATGCTGGAGAAGCTACTTCTTTTTCTTTGGATATTATTTGTATGTGTTCCAACTAACCAAGTATTTGGACTGATGAAGAGTTGTTATATATTTTTCAGAGGATAAGACCCAATAAAAATACACCTAATAAAAAGTATATATGATTATTTTAAAAACAAACAAAACCCACAGAAAATAACAAGTGTTGGTGAGGATGAGGACATGGAGGCACTGGAACCCTTGTAAAGTGTTAGTGGGAATGTAAAATGGTGCAGCTGCTATGGAAAATGGCATACAGAGCTCTTAAAAAATTTAAAATAGAATTACCATATGAGAAGCCACATTCAGTGGTGTATGCCTATAGTCCCAGGTATTCCAGAGGCTGAGGCAGAAGGATCATCTGAGCCCAGAAGTTTGAGGCCGGCCTGAGCAACATGACAAGACCTTATCTCAAATAAAACAAAACCAAACCCAATAACTTTTTTTCATATCTCTTGAATTTGCTTTTTCAAGATAGGCACCACTGGGGAAATATCCAGAGAGTGGGGCAATCACAGTTTTAGTGTTTGATACTTTGAGACACTGTAAAGTGATATGATGATTCAGCTTTGCTGTCATCCCAACTATTTTCCAGAGAGTATTAATGTTGGACCACCTTGTGGATTATGCAAGACTGTCAGTGTTGCCTTTGGCACTAACAGAAAAGAGTGAGTCAAGAATATATATTGCAAGGTAGAAATGGTCAAGATGTGGAGTTTCTTGTATGTGATACTTTTCTATTTTGTTTTATAAGAAAAAACTAGCTATTTCATTAGGAAATTACAGTTTGCATATTTAGAATTTTCATTAATAGTGATTTTAAATGTTACTGTTGTTAAAACGGTGAGTTTGTTAGTTTAGAAACGGTTCATCTAACAGCTAACAACTTAGCTTTAAATAATTAAGTTTGGCTGGGCGTGGTGATTCACACCTGTAATCCCAGCACTTTGGGAGGCTGAGGCAGGCAGATCACCTGAGGTCTGGAGTTTGAGACCAGCCTGGCCAACATGGTGAAACCCTGTCTCTGCTAAAAATACAAAAATTAGCCAGGTGTGGTGGCACACGCCTGTAGTCCCAGGTACTCGGGAGGCTGAGGTGGGAGAATCTCTAAACCTGGGAGGTGGAGGTTGCAGTGAGCTGAGATTGCACCACTGCACTCCAACCTGGGCAACAGAGTGAGACTCCATCTCAAAATAAAATAAAATGATGTAAAATAAGTAAGTTTAATATGAATGGAGAGGGATATCTAGGAGTATATTTCAGAATCTTTTTTTTTTAACTACTCCAAATATCTATGCACAAAATTCAAGTCAACTGTGCAAGAAAAGTCAAAGAAGTTTCTTTTTGTTTTGTTTTGTTTTTAGAGACAGGTCTCACTATGTTGCCCAGGCTGGAGTGCAGTGGTTATTCACAGGTACCATCATAGCACACTATAGTCTTCAACTCCTGGCTAAAGTGGTTCTCCTGCCTCAGCTTCCTGAGTAGCTGTGACTACAAGTGCCCACTGTGCCCAGCCAAAGCAGTTTCTTGGTATTTCAGGAGTTCTTGTATAAATGTTAATTTTCAGCCAAAAACTCAAGTTTGCTACAACTATACTCAATTAATGTTCTTTGTTTTATTTGTAGTCAAAGCAAGGACACAACATCAGAGGGACGGCAGAGAATCCTTGCGTGTAGATCTTTGGTGGTGAGTACCTGGGAAAAGTCACCTAAGTCAAGATGTCAGCATAAAAAGCATTTTATTTTGAGCCTGAAAAGTGGAATGAGCCATCTATCTAAGTGCTTACATGGCATAATGTGATTAGTAGAAAGGTTTTTTTGTGACTCTCTTACTCCGTTGCCCAGGCTGGAGTGCAGTGGTGTGATAACAGATCACTGCAGCCTCAACCTCCTCGGCTCAAGTGATCCTCCCACCTCAGCCTCCTGAGTAGGTGGGACTACCAGTGCACGCCACCACACTTGGCTAGTTTTTAAATTTTTTGTAGAGACAGGATCTCACTATGTTGCTGAATTCCTGGGCTCAAGTGATCCTTCCGCCTAAGCTTTCCAAAGTGCAGGGGTTATAGCATAAACCATGGCACCCAGCTGACATTTTGATAGATGTATACATTGTGGAATAATTAAATCAAGCTAATTAATATATTTGTCACCTCACATTCTTATTTTGGGGGTAAGAACATTTGAAATTTACTCTCAACAATTTTGAAATATATAATACATTATTAACCATAGTCACCAAGCTGTACAATAGATCTCTCTCCATTCTTCCCTTTACATTTATGATTTGCTCTGTGTAGAAACTGAACAAGTATCACAAGGAGGAAAATTGAGTGGTTAACAAACATACATGAAACCACGTTCAACTTTACTTTCCCACCTTTAAGGCAACTTATAAACAAAAATTGTAATAGTATAGTAATGCAAGGGATATATAGCAGCTAAGAGAAATGAACTAAATCTACATATACACAACACAGATGGGTTTTAAAATCATTGTAATTATTACAGGCATGAGCCACGATGCCCGGCTGTAGTATTTTATTTCTTATAGGAAAGATAACAAATTTGTCAAAATGTGAACAATGATCAGCCAGGCGTGTTCGCTCACACCTGTAATCCCAGCACTTTGGGAGGCCAAGGCGGGTGGATCAGGAGGTCAGGAGATCGAGACCATCCTGCTAACACGGTGAAACCCCGTCTCTACTAAAAATTAAAAAAAAATTAGCTGGGCGTGGTGGCGGGCGCCTGTAGTCCCAGCTACTCAGGAGGCTGAGGCAGGAGAATGGCGTGAACCCGGGAGGCGGAGCTTGCAGTGAGCCGAGATCGCGCCACTGCACTCCAGCCTGGGTGACAGAGCGAGACTCCATCTCAAAAAAAACAAAAACCAAAAAAACCATACTGTTGAATGAAAAGCAAGTTACAGATTATGTACTGCTTATGTAACGTTTTTATTTATTTGTTTTGTTTTTCTCCTTGGTGGGCATTGGAAAATGGAACATTCTTAAATGGACACATTCATACTAATAGCATCTTCATGTTCTCTCTTTTTAAATGCACACACACAGACACACACATATGCGGAAGAAAGGGACACACTGGAAGGATACACTCTAAATTCCTGAAAGTGGTTACCTCTGAAGAGACTGGGAGGGTAATTGATTTGGACTGGGGTTGAGGGGAGTGCAAGGGGGCTTCTATTGTATCTGTAATTTTTTTTCTTTTTTTCCTGTACCTTCTAGGGGTGACTAATGTAATGTTTTATTTCTTTTTTTTTTAAAATTGAAAACATTTTTTAATGGAGACTGAGGTCTTGCTATATTGCCCAGGCTGGTCTTGAATTCCCGGGCTCAAGCAATCTTCCTGCCTCGGGCTCCCAAAGTCCTGGGATTACAGCCATGAGCCATGATGCCCGGCTGTAATGTTTTATTTCTTATAGGAAAGACAAAAAATTTGTCAAAATGTTAACAATGATCAGTTCTGGATGTTGACTCATGGGTGTTTGTTATATTCTTTGCATTTTTCTGTCTTTTGAAGATTTCTTATAAATAAGATTTGTTCTCTCCTGTGAAGATTAATCTTCTACTTTGTGCCTGGATTTGGTATGTTGTGCACATTTTGGCCCACACAATAGTAATAAATGAGTCTTGGAACAAAACATAAGCAATCCTCTGCAAGCCTGCATGACACATTCTCACTAAGTCAGCCTAAAAATAACAGAAGAGTAAAAGTATTATTAGACAGAGGGACCCTCATTTGACCTTTCGGCCATTTGGATTGTCCATTCAGTTAATCTTGTCACAATCATGTAATTATGAGGTTGGTTTGAGCTTAATGAACCAATATATACAATGAAAATATGCTGTCACCAGAACTGTGCCACACAAAGGCCTTGGGACATAATACTTTTCTTGTGTTTGTACATGAGATTTCCCAAAGATAACAAAACCTTTTACCGAATATGCTTTTCAGACCTATTACCCTTTCCAACGAATATTCCTCTTCCCCACGTCAAGTCGGCATCCCCCAAAATATGTCGATGCTGTCCCTTTGCCACATAAATACCCAAATGCTGCCTGATACCCCCGCAGGCTACATTTGACAGTACAATACCTGCAAAGGCAGCGGAGCTGCAGAGTGCTATTGAAAAGACCATTATAATCTTCTCTGAAAGAGTCTCAAACTGAAATGCCAGTTAGTAAAACATATAGGAAAGAGAAAAACAACCAGGCAAGTACGTAAGTGTACTCAGCAGCACTCAGAATTCCAGCTGAGTTGAACCTGGAGGTATTTAAAAAAAGTTGAATGTCTGGAGAACTAGTTTGGGAAACTTACTTTGTCTTTTTTAATTGAAAAAAAAGTTAAAAAAGATATATACACTTCACTCCCTAAAAAAAAAAAAAAAAAAAGACAAGAAAAAGTGAGTAGGAAGTAGGGGATGTGTACATTAATGAGGGCTTCCTTCCTTTCTCTCACTTGGGGAGTTAGTCAAAGACCATTTAAGACTTGTTTACTTTTCCTTCTCTAGAAGGAGATAGCCAGCGTGTTCCAGCAATGATAATAGCAGTATGGACATCATTTTAAAAAACTCTAGCAGTATACTATTATAAGACCAAAATAAGAGCAATATAGTAAAGCATTATACATTATTTCTACTCCTGTATCTGACTCTTTCTCTTTCAGCTAGCTTTAGTCAGCAGGCTTATTTGCTCCAGCCTAGGGGGTTTGATTTATTTACTCTATGTGAACAGGTCTGACTATGGAAACCCCTTCCTCATGTCAGAACCTTTGGCTTCCAGGTGGAGATTCATTCATGCCGTTTACACCACATACTTGCTCCCTGCCTGGACAAATTGGTCCCAGTTCCCTCAGGTCAGATGTATTCTGATGACTCCCAAGTCCTGAGGTGCATAACACTCAGAGCCTTTGCATCAGTCTCTCATTGAGCCCTAGAGGTGCATCTCTCTTCATGGGTGTTGCAAACATTACTAATTGCCTCAACCTCTTAACTGTGGGTACCCATCTCTAGAATGAAACCAACCCTTAATTTGATGTTTATTGAATACCTGTTAGATGCTGCCATTCTGCTAGGAGCTAGGAATATAGTGCTGATTAAGATAGCCATGGCCCCTGCCTTCATGGTGCTTATAGTGTACTGTGGAGCTTACACAGGGAGCCTGCTTTAAGGAAGGATCAGGTTTCTTCACTAATGAGACCTGTACATAGATGGTACTGGATGAGTGTGTGTGTATATGTTTGTTAGTGGGTGGGAAGCAAGACAGGAAGCAAGGAAACCAGAACTATCAACATTGTTTAGGTTAGAGATGATGGTATTTTGACCAGGGTTGTAGCAGCAATGGAAATAGTGAGAAGTGATCATTTGAGGGTAAACAGGACTGACTGGCAGACTGGTTGTGGGGTTAAAGAGACAGAGATAAATCAATGATGACCCATATGTGTTTGACCTGAGCTACTGGGTGAACAGCAGGGCTATTTACAGAGATGAGGATAGACAGAATGTGTGTGCAAGAATCAAGAGTTGGGTTTTTTTCATTGTTACATTTGATTTTCCAGTTGAAAAATCAAGTGGCGATATTGAGAAGTCACAAATACATGACTTTGAAGTTCAAGGTTAGAGATAAAATTTTGAGATCATCAATGTGTAATCCATTTAAAGAAATGGGTCTTGTATTAGTCCATTCTGGACTGGCCGGGTGTGGTGGCTCACACTTTAATCCCAGCACTTTGGGAGGCCAAGATGGGAGGATTCACTCAAGGCCAGGAGTTTGAGACTAGCCTGGTCAATGTAGTGAGACCCCATCTCTCTAAAAAAATAAAGAAATACCTGATACTGGGTAATTTATAAGAAAAGAGGTTTAATTGGCCCATGGTTCTATAGGCTGTATAGGAAGCATAAAGCTGGCATCTACTTCTTGGGGAGGCCTCAGGAAGCTGCCAATCATGGCAGAAGGTGAAGGAGGAGCAGGTGTTTCACATGGTGGAAGCAGGAGCAAGAGAGTGAGGGGAGAGATGCTGCACACTTTTAGTTGATTAGATCTCGCAAGAACTCACTATCTTGAGGACAATACCAAGGGTATGATACTAAACCATTCATGAGAAATTCGCCTTCATGATCCAATCACCTCCCACTAGGCTCCACTTCCAACATTGGGGATTACAACTGAACATGAGATTTGGATGAGGACGCAGATTCAAGCTAGATGAGTCTGGATGATAACACCTTCAGAGAGAGTGTCTCAGCTGGGCGCAGTGGCTCACACCTGTAATCCCAGCACTTTGGGAGGCTGAGGTGGGCAGATCACAAGGTCAGGAGATCGAGACCATCCTGGCTAACACGGTGAAACCCCTTCTCTACTAAAAAAACAAAAAATTAGCCAGGTGTGGTGGTACACGCCTGTAGTCCCAGCTGCTCGGGAGGCTGAGGCAGGAGAATGTCTTGAACCCAGGAGGCGGAAGTTGCAGTGAGCCGAGTTTGTGCCACTGCACTCCAGCCTGGGCGACAGAACGAGACTCCGTCTCAAAAAAAAAAAAAAAAAAAAAGGAGAGAGAGTGTCTCAACAGAGAAGAGGACCAAGGACATTGCCTTGGGACAAGCCAACATTTAGATCCTGGGAGCAGAAAGAAAAGCCAGCGTAAGTGACTTAGAAGGAACAGCCAGTGTGATGGGAGGGAAACCATTAGTACATCTTATCCCTGCAGCCAAATGCAGTGTCTCAAAGAGGATGAAGTAATCTCTTGCATAAACTAAGAGCAGTTAGGTAAGATGAAAACTGAGTATCAGTCACTGGTCTTGCCACAAGGTGACCTTGACAAGTGATCTGATTGGATCTGATTGAGGAGGAGCTGTGGATGAAGAAGTGTGGGCAACAAAGGAAGACATCTCTTTTGAGGGGTTTTAGTGCAAAGGGAGTAGAGAAATAGGGGTTAGGTGGATAGATGGGGTCAAGTAAGATTTTTAAAGACAAGAAATATTCTAGTATGTTTGTAAGTTGATGAGAATGATCCAGGAAAGAAAGAAATCTGAGGCTGCAATTGCAAGAGGGAATTACTACAGGATGAAAGTCATTGAGTCATTGAAGGAATGACTCCAGGGCACAGATGGAGGAAGCAAGGCCAGTTCATCCAGGGTAAGGAGAGAAAGCAGAGCAGAGAAGACGCATAGATAAAATCGGCAGATGTGGTGGGAAGACAAAGATACTTTCTTCTGAGGGCTCTGATATTCTCAGTAAAATAAGAAACAAGGTCATCTGCTGAGTTCAAAGAGGGAGAAGAAGGTATTGAAGACTTGAGAAGAAATAAAATCAACCTCTTGTAGAGTGGCAGAGTGAGCTAATAAGGAAAATTTAGGATTGCTGAGCAGCACTGAGGGCCCATTGAGGATTATGGTCATCAACTTAAAGTGAGATTTAAAGTGTAAATGGTGAAAAAGTGGTAAGGTCAATGGATTGGAGATCCTAGTGGGTCAAATTACTCTTGGAACCAAGATACTAGAGGCAATGAGTTGGAAAGATCAAGATTGGTGGTGAGAGAGAAATGCTCGTAATGGAGATTGTGGAGGTGGAACAGTTATTACTGATGAAAGTGATCTGGTCATGGTTGTGGTACCAGGAGGTGACAAGGTGGAGGCACTGAGAGATCAGGGTTTTCCAGAGGTGGAAGATACAAGAGATTTTACTGCTATTTTGCCATAAATTCCAGAGGGCAAACTGGAAGCATTTGGAAGGTTGAGGGGAGAAGAAGATTGAATCAAGTTAGGCATATGGTGATAAGATATGGTGGCAAGAATCCAGGTGACTAATATGACTTGGAAGACTTGGATTTCTATTTTATTTTATTTTATTTTTTGAGACCAAGTCTTGTTCTGTCGCCTAGACTGGAGTGCAATGGTGTGGTCTCGGCTCACTGCAACCTCCACTTCCCAGGTTCAAGTGATTCTCCTGCCTCAGCCTCCTGAGTAGCTGGGACTACAGGCATGTGCCACCACACCCAGCTAATTTTTGTATTTTTAGTAGAGATGGGGTTTCACCATGTTGGCCACGCTGGTCTCAAGCTCTTGACCTCGTGATCCGCCTGCCTTGGCCTCCCAAAGTGCTGAGATTACAGGTGTGAGTCATTGCGCCCGGCCGGAAGGCTTGGATTTCTTACGGAGACTGACGTAAACAGGATTGTGATGGCCTTGTGATCTCGTAGGGGGAGGTGAAGAATTCATTCTATTCTAGCTTCCTTCTTAGGACTAGTCTCTCAGACACTCCTGCTGTAGAGACACAACATCCCTTGGAGGTTGTTCAGAATATTCTTTTCATTCTCTGCATCCCCTGAATCCTAAGCTGACTTCTTACCCTGCTCTGATCCTTTCAAGCCAAGGCACATCTCAATTCCTCTAGCATTTATAGTCTCATTCAACAGATGAGACTATTTAACAAATAATGCTTTCCTGTTCCTTAGATATCTTTTTTATCATATTTCCTGTTACACAGTTTTGCTCTGCACCCAGGCTGGAGTGCAGTTGCAGGATCTCGGCTCACTGCAATCGCCACCTCCTGGGTTCAAGCAATTCTTCTTCCTCAGCCTCCTGAGTAGCTGGGATTACAGGTGCCTGCCACCATGCCCAGCTAATTTTTTTTGTATTTTTTGTAGAGACGGGGTTTCACCATGTTGGCCAGGCTGGTCTTGAACTCCTGACCTCAAGTGATCCACCCACCTCAGCCTCCCAAAGTGCTGGGATTACAGGCATGAGCAACCATGCCCAGCCATTATATGTACTTTCACCTCTTAATATGGCTTAACACATTTCAGTGAATATTGGTTGGTTTTTAGAACACGGAAGAAACTAACATCTTCCAGAAAGCAGCACAAATTATATGAGTAAACGGGAAATTTTAAAGGAAGTTTTTTTATTTTGGAGATGGAGTCTCGCTCTGCCACCTAGGCTGGAGTGCAGTGGTGCGATCTTGGCTCACTGTAACCTCTGCCTCCCGGGTTCAATGATTCTCCTGCCTCAGCCTCCCAAGTAGCTGAGATTAAAGGAACATGCCACCACTCCGGCTAATTTTTGTATTTTTAGTAGAGACGGGGCTTCACCATATTGGCCAGGCTGGTTTCGAACTCCTGACCTCAGGTGATCCACCCACTTCGGCCTCCCAAAGTGCTGGGATTACAGGTGTGAGCCACCGTGCCTGGCCAAAGGAAGTTTTTCTTTTTTTTTAGGAAGTTTTAATTAAAAATTTTATATCATTTTTCTCAAATGTTAACAATGTATTGTAAACCAAAAATAAAATTTTAAATCCTCCAACTGACTGAACCCTTTTTGAAGAGAAACATTCTTAGAAACCTTTGGGAAAACATTTCCTACTTTGAAAAACATCTATAAGCAAATAATGTCTTTTATTATGAGAAAGTCTTTTGGTTCTTAATTATCCTTGTCAGAAAAAAAAAACAGGATAAAAGATTGCTTTTTAAGATTGTCACTAAAATAAAAAATACAAAATAAAAACAAATTTCTATTTAACTCATTCCTGAATCTTAAAGAATGTGTTACAAGTTGGGCCGGGCACAGTGGCTCACACCTGTAATCCCAGCACTTTGAGGCTGAGATGGGCAGATCACTTGAGGTCAGGAGTTCAAGACCAGCCTGGCCAACATGGTGAAACCCTGCTCTACAGAAAATACAACAATTAACCAGGCATGGTGGTACATGCCTGTAATCCCAGCCACTTGAGAGCTGAGGCACAAGAATTGCTTGAACCCGGGAGGTGGAGGTTGTAGTGAGCCGAGATCACGCCACTGTACTGTAGCCTGGCGACAGAGCAAAACTCTGTCTCAAAAAAAAAAAAAGTTACAAGTTAAGAAACTCTTCCTTCTCCTTAGACAACATGTTAAAAGAAACTCAAGAAATGTTACAGCAGGTAATTTTATGACAAATAGGTGGATATGCCCATTTTCAAAATATGTTAGAAAATACATTTTATAAACCCAAACTTACAACACGGCCTTCCACAAAGTAAGTGCTCAATAAAGGGTAATAATAACAGAGCCAATAATAACAGCAATAATTTTTAAATTTAGATATTTTTAGAAGTAGACTTTCAGCATTTCTTCTACTTGTTGAAATGAAGTCAATGAGGTTGTTTTCTTTAGTGTGTTAACTGAGTATCAAGAGGCACTAGGAAGGAAATGTTTGATCAGTTGGCTTTAGGAATAAAGCATTTCCCTGAAGCTACCTTGGTTAATATTTGCAAGTATGGTGAACTTTTTGGATGAAATACCACACAGATGCAACTCAAAACGAATAGTAATACACACATATAGTTCTTTCAGCTCTAAACTGGTATTACTTTCAAGTAAACTCTGAAATCTCGGGAATAACTATCTCATGGCTCTTGGTAAAAATGATACATGTTCATTACGAAACAACCAAGCACAGATAAGATGATGATCTGAGGATGAGATGGTGCCCTCACTAATTTCTGTTCAATGTTCAGGGTATAACCCTGAATAGAGAGGGTTCAGGGAGACCCTCAGTTGACTAAAGGACTCACAATGCAACTTCAGTTCAGTTTTAAAAAATAAGAAAGTTATGTTTCTGGCACACTTTCATTTTGGACTGAGATTCAAAACATTTACAGGCATTAATATATGTTCCGGGTGCCCCTTGCCTTTTTTTGTCCCCCTGAGCACAAAATAACATTACATAATTCATGATTCTTTTTTTCTCTTCTCTAGACCAAAACCCAGTAAACAGAAAACAGATAAACAAAAGAGGTGGGGCTAGTTCTCTGCAGAGTGTTGTGGAGGTGGGGCTGAGGATGGAGTTTTCCTTCTGGAATCCCAGCCCTGCTTTTGGGAGAGCAAGGTCCTGCCACATACCCTAAGGAGCTAAGACCACAGGGATCTCAGGGGGTTTCACTGTCACTTTGAAATGGTGTGAGGTTTCCTGCTTCATCAGAATCCCTGCTGAGGGGGAAATTGAAGGTGTATTGTGGAAACCTCCATTGGGGGCTTCTGCACAGTCACAGGAAATGGTGAGTTTGCAGGAACTTGCGGTTACTGTGAGAAAATTTGCTTTGGATTTTTATGTCCAAAATCTCTGTGGAATTCCCCAGGTCTGAAGCCAGTGCCTGCTTTGGAGTCTGCTCTGCATACAGGTTCATCTGATTGTATTTTTTCTCATTAATTGAAATTTGCCAGCTGCAATTTTATCAGCGAAAACCAAATTCTCATCTCGTAGATAGATATAGAAAATGTGGCTTTAAATTATGGCCTTAGGTTATGATGAAATAAAACACCAACGAGTATGAACTGGGTCTTTATGAGCGAATTTGAAAAATAAAGTAGTAAATCTGTCTGTGATAATAGGTTAACAGAGCAGAAAATAAGGGCAGATGCTGTAGTTTGTAGATCAGCATCCTGTCACAACAATTTTGGAACATTTGGTTCATGTTCTGTCACACATTCTTAAGAGTAGTTGTGCAATTGCCTCCAAGCTGTTGGCTGTATTAGACAAACTTTAAATTAGTGAAAGGAATCTATTTTTATGTGGTGGTGGTGGGGTAATAGTTCTTCTAAACAAACTTTCATTTTTATCTTTTGAAAGTTTTTAAAGAATTGAGTTTTTTTTTTTTTTCTTTGAGACAGATCTCAGTTCTGTTGCCCGGGCTGGAGTACAGTGGCACGATCACGGCTCATTGCAGCCTCAACCTACCGGGCTCAAGTGATCCTCCCACCTCAGCCTCCCAAGTAGCTGGGACTACAGGCACATACCATCACGCCTGGCTAATTTTTGTATTTTTTGTAGAGACTGGGTTTCACCACATTGCCTAGGCTGGTCTCGAAATCCCGGGCTCCAGTGATTCACCTCGGCCTCCCAAGTACTGGGATTACAGGCCTGAGCCACTGTACTTGGCCTTTGAAGTAAACTTAAAAAAAAAAAAAAAAAGAGAGACCAGGCTCAGTGACTCACACCTGTAATCCCAGCACTTTGGGAGGCCGAGGCAGGTGGATCACAGAGCTCGAGACCAGCCTGGCCAACACGGTGAAACCCCATCTCTACTAAAAATACAAAAATTAGCCAGGCGTGGTGGTAGGCACCTGTATTCCCAGCTACTTAGGAGGTGGAGGCAGGAAAATCGCTTGAACTCAGGAGGCAGAGGTCGCAGTGAACCAAGACTGCACCACTGCACTCTAGCCTGGGTGACAGTGCAAGACTCCGTTTCAAAAAAAAAAAAAAAAGAAATATGAGACTCTCTTTTTATGAGTAGAAGGTGTCTTTCACCTGTAGCACAAAGTGGAGGTTCAGAGCATGAACGGATTCTGTAGCCAGGCCACCTGACTCTGCCACTTGCTGGTTGTGTGACCTTGGGCAAGTTACATAACCTCTCTGTGCATCATTTCCTAATCTGTAAAATGAGGATAATAGCTGGGCACAGTAGCTCATGCCTGTAATCCCAGCACCTTGGGAGGCTGAGGCAGGTGGATCACGAGGTCAGGAGTTTGAGACCAGCCTGGCCAATATGGTGAAACCTTGTCTCTACTAAAAATACAAAAATTAGCAGGGCGTGGTGGCGTGTGCCTTTAGTCCCAGCTACTTGGGAAGCTGAGGCAGAAGAATCGCTTGAACCCAGGAGGTGGAGGTTGCAGTGAGCCAAGATGGCGCCACTGCACTCCAGCCTGGGCAACAAGAGGGAAACTGTGTCTCAAAAAAAAAAAAAAAAAAGATTATAGAGAAACAACCAAATGATTTTTCTAATGATAAAGTCTTTTAGACTTTATCTGATTAAAGAAAGTCTGATTAGCAGACTGTGAACTGCTAATCAACAGAATCTGGAGACATGCCACTAAATCTGAGTCACTGTCAACATGTGAGTCCACACCTACAGGAGGGGTGGTTCCTTGTATGAAAAACAGCCTCAGTAAATCACTGAAACTCTGCTGGCAAACATTTTTAATGCAAGTAATGCACCTCAATTTCACCCCCCTGCTTACAATCCTGTTTGAAACAATTCCAAACAAATGACCAAGAAACCACTTTGGACCAAAAGAAAGCTGGTATCTTACAGTAACAAATACTGTAGCTTGAATGCAGTTCTCCATGAGAAATTAGTGAAAGGGAGCATCCATTCCCTTAGAAATCAGTTAATATTGCCATTAATAAGAGGTTGGGCAACTGGGCACAGCGGCTCACGCCTGTAATCCCAACACTTTGGGAGGCCAAGGTGGGTGGATCACTTGAGGTCAGGAGTTATGGCAAAACCCTGTCTCTACTGAAAATACAAATATCAACCAGGCATGGTGGTGGGTGCTGGTAATCCCAGCTACTTGAGAGGCTGAGGCATGAGAATCACTTGAACCCGGGAGGTGGGGGTGGGGGTTGCAGTGAGCTGAGATCGCGCTGCTGCACTCTAGTCTGGGCAACAAGAGGGAAACTCCGTCTCAAAAAAAAAAAAAAAGAAAGAAAGAAAAGAGGTAGGGGAACCCTTTTTTATAGAGCTTTGCTCAGGAACCAAAAATTCAAGTTTATTTTAAACCTTTCGTCTATGCTTGAGGTATCTGGATTTCTGTTTTTAATATCACATTGTAAAGATTTAAAGAGAAAACATCTCTGTAGACATTGTTAATTTTGTAAATACTGATGTAATTTCTTGTGTTTTTCCATATCATCTACTGAAACTAAATAGCTCAGAATTAAAAAAAAAGAGCCCTTTTATTTTGCCAGTCTATAAAGTTTCTGATGACAGGTAGAAGAACCTGGTGGTTAAGGACTTAGGTTTTGAGGTCGGTGGATGTGAGATTGAATCGTGGACAAGATCTCAGTTTGTATAAAGGCATGTATATCGGCCTCATTTATACATATTCTTAGAGGGCTGTGAGAAGTAAATGTGTTTATATGTATAGAATTTAGTACCCATGGCCAGGCGCAGTGGCTCATGCCTGTAATCTCAGCAGTTTGGGAGGCCAAGGCGGGTGGATCACTTGAGGTCAGGAGCTCGAGAGCAGCCTGGCCAACATGGTATGAAACCTCGTCTCTACTAAAAATACAAAAATTAGCCAGGCATGGTGGTGCGTGCTTGTTATCCCAGCTACTCAGGAGGCTGAGGCAGGAGAATTGCTTGAGCCCAGGAGGCAGAGGTTGCAGTGAGCTGAGATCGTGCCACTGCACTCCAGCCTGGGCAGCAGAGCGAGACTCTGTCTCAAAACAAAAACAAACAAACAAAAAAGAATTCAGTACCCACGCTGGCTCAGATGTTGATGGTTACTGTTGTGAATCTGGCTCTACGGGGACCAGTCACTTCATCACTCTTTAAAGACAAGACACTCCTAAATTATCTACCAGGCCATTTTATTTAGAAAGCCTTAACATGATTGATACATTTAATTTAATTTTATTTTTTTGAGACAGAGTGTTGCTCTTGTCCAGGCTAGAGTGCAATGGCACCATCTCAGCTCACTGCAACCTCTGCCTCCTGGGTTCAAACGATTCTCTTGCCTCAGCCTCCCAAGTAGCTGGGATTACAGGTGCCCGCCACCATGCCTGGCTAATTTTTGTATTTTAGTTGAGATGGGGTTTCACCATGTTGGTCAGGCTGGTCTAGAACTCCTGACCTCAAGTGATCCACCCACCTCGGCTTCCCAAATTGCTGAGATTATAGGCATGAGCCACCTCACCTGGCCGATGCATTTAAATGTAGGATTAAATATTCACACCTAGTTCAAGTGTTCACATCTGTACTTGAAACTAAAACTTGTTAACAAGGCATAAATACTGTATTAGTCTGTTTTCATGCTGCTGATAAAGACATACCCGAGACTGGGCAATTTACAAAAGAAAGGTTTATTGGACTTACAGTTCCACATGGCTGGGGAGACCTCACAATCATGGCAGAAGGTAAGGAGGAGCAAGTCACATATCACGTGGATGGCAGCAGGCAGAGAGAGCTGGTACGCGGAGACTCCTGTTTTTAAAGCCATCAGATCTCGTGAGACTTATTCACTATCATGAGAACAGCACAGGAAAAACTCATCCCCAAGATTCAATTACCTCCCATTGGGTTCCTCTTAGGACACATGGGGATTGTGGGACTTACAATTCGAGATGAGATTTGGGTGGGGACACAGCCAAACCATATCAAATACTGTTTAATTTGAGTCTAGGAGAAATCTTAAGGCCTTAAACTTAGACTCTATAAAAGCAGAGGCTAGCTCCATCTGGACTGTTTATTCCTTCAGAATATTATGCCTACTTGTATTCCCAATGCCTGACTCAGGGCTCTCCCATAGTCAGTGCTCAATGAATATTGGTAAGGAAAAAAATGGTTCAGTGAGGAGATTTTTGCAGTAATTCAGGTGACTGATGACATTTGACCTTTGTGAATGAATCTCCAATTCTGCAATTGGGTGGATTCTCTGCCTATAGGTACAAGAGGAAGAGGACGAGAAATATTTCCTGTTCTCTCAATAACTTTCCAAATAACATGTCATAAGAAGCCTCCTCATTCTACTCTCCAACATATTAAAAGCCTAGGATTGAGCCAGGTGCAGCGGCTAACGCCTCTAATCCCAGCACTTTGGGAGGCCAAGGCAGGCGAATCTCTTGAGCTCAGGAGTTTGAGACCAGCCTGGGCAACTAAGTGAGACCCCCGCCCTGCCAACCGCCTCTACAAAAAATACAAAAAGTTAGCTGGGCGTGGTGGCATTTGTCAGTAATCCCAGCTACTCAGGAGGCTGAGGTGGGAGAATCGCTTGAGCCTGAGAAGCGGAGGTTGTAGTGAGCTGAGATTGAGATTGTGCCACTGCACTCCAGCCTGGGCGACAGGGCGAGACTCCATCTCAAAAAAAAAAAAAAAAAAAAAAAAAAAAAAAAAAAAAAAAGGCATAGGTCCATAGCCCTTTAGAACTGGAAGAAGCCTTCTAGGCCAAGCCCTTCATTTGAACTGAGCCTTGACGGGTATTAGCCGTTAGCCATTTGTGGAAGGTCGCACAGTAGTCACGACTGGAAGTCTGGTCTTTGAAACCTGTCAGTCCACGGTCATTTCACCTGCCTGTTTGTAAAACAATGTCCTGTTACTTGAGTATGCTTTTTAATAAGAAAAACTGGGTGTAAGCAAGAGTATCAGAGTGGTGTTCTGGTGCCAGCAGTTCAACTTCTGCAGCGTGTACTTCACAGGCACAGGTACTTAGGACGTTGCACAGGCACAGGTACTTAGGACGTTGCACAGGCACAGGTACTTAGGACGTTGCCCCGCCGAGACTGTCGTTCATATCGCGCCCACCTCCGGGTAACGCCGGTAATGCTGACCTAGCTCCATTATTTGTATTAATTTATTTAGCTAGCAGGGGGAACGGCTGGGTAATGCAGTCTCAGCTGCTGGAGGGGAAGAGGCAAGACTCCGCCGGCGCCCACCATCAGAGCGTGACAACAAGCGGGACCGGAGGTTGGGAAAAAGCACAGGAACAGAATGAATGTGTGCATGGGGGAGCTCTGCTGGGGAGAGGGCAAGAGGCTGTGATCAGATTATCTGAGGTTTCAGAACTTTTATATAAAGACCAAGGAACCAAATGAAAATCCAACTCTTCCAGGGAGCCCTGGAAAGTTCAAAGGACCTCGTTTGAGGGAGCGAGTCCCCGCAGCTCGTGCCCACGTCTCCCTCGCGCTTCCCGCAGGACAGGGGCAGCCCCAACCCGGGCACGCTGAGCCCGGCCGCGCCCCTAGCCCCTTCTCTCTCTGCCTCCTCGTCCCGAAGGGAAGCACAGGCTCGAGCAGCATTCGGGGCTCATCCATCAGCCGCGGAGGCAAAGGGGGAGGAGAGAGGAGGCGGGAGGCGGGAGGCGGGAGGCGGGAGGAGGAGTTTCTGGGCGGCCGAGAGCCCCCGGTGGGGCCGGCGGAGGAGCGCCCTTCCCCCCGCGCGCTGATTGCTGTGGCGTCCTGCCCGTCCCCGCCCGCGTGTGTGCGAGGGAGGGCGAGTGCGCCGGGTCGGCCTGATGGGGGTAATCGAGGGTTTCGGGGACGCCGAGCGGCACTTTCCTCTTCCCAGCGAGTGAAGGAGGGCAGTCGGCGGCTCTCGCGCCCCGGCCACTTTCCCTGCGCGATTCCCGGAGCTCCCTGCAGGAGGTGAGAGTCCCCAGCGGGTCCGGATGGCGTAGTTGTGCCGCGGCGCAGCAGCTGCCGGAGCTCGCCGCCGCCGAGCGCTGGGCGGGGAAACTTTCCGCCGCTTTCCTCCAACTTGCTGCGGGTGGATCTCCGCTGGACACACCGCCTCCGAGGTACGTGCCGGCCCAGCCCCGCGGCGCTGCAGCCCGCCCGGGCTGTGGGCTCTGCAGGCTGCGCGGGTGCCCGTCGGCGCGGCGCGGGTTGCCAGTGCCTACTTACCGGCCAGGGTCGCTCCAGCAGCCGGGACCTCCGGGCTTGGGAGGGAGGCGCTGGTGGGGCGGTGTTTACGCTCCGGGGAGCAGGCACCGGTGGCCAGCGGTGCGTGGGCAGCGGCCGCACGGGGCAGGCAGTGCTCCCGGCGATGCGCAGTGCTGGGGAGGAATTCTCCACGCCCGCCCTCACTCTTCCTCTCCGCGGGTCCTTCTGACCCCTGCGGGGCGCGGCGGCCACTTCCCTCCGGGCTCGTGACAGCTTCGGTGGGAATGGTTTGTTGTGGGTTCGCAGTCAATTGCCGTGGCCCAGGCTGTGGCTCCCGGACTCGTGCACGGACGCGGTTTGCGTTCCCCGCTGGCCGCGCCCTCAGGGTGCCTTGCGGGCTGAGCCGCAAGCTGCAGCTCGGCCCCCCCCGCCCCGGTTTATTTTGAAGGCTCTCTTCTTGTATTCATTTGGTTAGGACAAACTTGGAAATCTTGAACTGTCGCTAGAAGAATCTGCTTGCAGACTTGATCTTATTAGGGCATTTGCCCCGCTTTGCAGAATCGCATAGTGTCAGGAGCCGACGTGTCAAGCATGAATTACCTTGGCAAAGTAGAACTTAGTGGATTTGGTGTCCTCACGAAAAGCTGGAAGAAGAAAACCGTTCCATTTCCCTAGCTGTGAAGTGAGGATAGTAGTACTTGACCCGTAAAGTTGCTGTGAGCATCTAATGATTTAATGTGTGTGAGGTGCTACAACAGTGCTTGGCACCGAGTAAGCACCGCACGGAGGTTAGCGCTGCTTGCCGCTAGCCCTGAGGTGGCAGGATAGGAGCGGCGAGGGCAGAGGATAGTAGGAGTGACAGGCTGTGCTGGGGAACCAGGCGTATTCTGAGTTTTATGTCCTTCCGAAGAAGTGAGCGGTTTGGGAGAAGTCTCCACAGGTAGTAAAAACACACGTCAAGACCGTTTCTTCTTCCTGAATGCAGAGTGCAAACAGTTACTTCAGTGTGAACTCAGTTGTTTCTTTTGGATAATAATAACAGCTAACGTTTTCTAAGCCCATACTGTGTGCACTTAATCCTCACAGCATCTCTATGGGAAAAGCACTATTAATAACCCTATTTTACAGATAAGACACTAGAGGTTAAGTTACTTGTCCAAGATCATACATAACTTTCTGTTAGTTCTGACTCCAAAGCTAGCTTCCTTCCTCAGCGGAGAGCGGCAAGTGCAGGCCGATTTGTGTGTACATAGATTTGTGTGCATAGTCCATGCATCTTCTCCCATCTTTCAGCTTTCTATTTGAGCTGAACGCATATCTCTTGAAACACACATAAGGTATCTGTGATGAATTTAGGCGATTTTACATACTTATGAGGGTGCCCAATTAAAGTTCCTCTGAAACTGGCCCCAAATAATTATAAATAGAACTCTGACTTGTATTAATTAACATGGAAATTTTTTTTTTTTTTTTGGTGACAGAGTCTCGCTCTGTCCCCAGGCTGCAGTGCAGTGGTGCGATCTCGGCTCACTGCAACCTCCACCTCCCGGGTTCAAGAGTTTCTCCTGACTCAGCTTCCAGAGTAGCTGGGACTACAGGCGCGCGCTACCACGCCCAGCTAACTTTTGTATTTTTAGTAGAGACGGCGTTTCACCATGTTGGCCAGTATGGTCTCGATTTCTTGACCTCGTGATCCACCTGCCTCGGCCTCCCAAAGTGCTGGGATTACAGGTGTGAGCCACCACACCTGGCCAACATGGATCTTTATTCTTAATTTCTTTTATTAATTCTCCAGACATTGTTGATCACCATTACTTGGCTTCCTTAGGAAACAGCTTGGGGTTGGCACAGGAGGCAGGGAAATAATTCTTACCCCCTTAAGGGCTATTAACATGAAATTGATTTCATGCCATTGTGTCAGTTAAAGGATGTTGCTCTATTTCTTGCTGTTCTTTGCTTTTGGCTTTATTTCTGCATTGTTTAGTGTTTCAAGGCTTGAGCGTTTTTTTTTTTTTGGCCCTTCAGTTTGACATTTGTCAACTTTAATTTTTCCTGTTTTGATGGAATCTGACCGTTACACGGCAGCTTTGCCTAACAACTGTTGATTCAGCTCATGTTTTTAAATATAAAAATCACCAACATACTTTTGAATCCCAGCACTTCAAAGGCAACCCCTGGGGAGTTCATTGTTATTTTGAATATTAGTCAATAGGGGGAGCATAACACACTGTTGATATCTATAAGGCGCATAAACCCGTTTTTAGAGTATTAAACATATAGTTTGAAAGGGGAGGGCAAAATATCTAGCAAAATAACTAAGTTGCTTTTGGAGTTTATAATGGAGGACTAGATTTAATTTGAACTGATTAAGAATGACCTTGAGGACAGGGCCTGTATGTTGAATATATGTCAAGAACTCCATGGTGGCTGGACAGATAATAGATAAACACACATATAGTTTTTTTTCAATTTGTTTCCTTAAGTGGTGTGTAGGCCAGGCACAGTGGCTCACACCTGTAATTCCAACACTTTGGGAGGCTGAGGTAGGAGGATCACTTGGCCAAGGAGTTCGAGACCAGCCTGGGTAATATAGTGAGACCCCCATCTCTTTAAAAAGTGAAGTTTGTATGTAAACTAATTTTGTGTGGTTTGAATAATATTTCAACTTACCTGGGAGAAATGGAAATCCAGAGGAATTTGTTGTGAATCCTTTTGTAATGATCCTCATTTGTCTTTTGTAGAAAACTGAATATAATGAATTTGTTCTCAGGGAGGTTGGTGTGTTCACAATCCTGTCATCATCTTTCATTAACATCTTCTAAGTGCAAGACAATAGGGGATCAGTAATCCTAAATAACAGCAGTTCTATTACTGTGCATTCCTCAGAGGCTTACGTTAATATTCAAGTATAGTAGTAGTTCAGATGTATCATATTTGATACTAGTATAGGTGTGATGTGTCTATGAATACTCATACTTGTAAACATAAACAATAAGAATATGCTTGAAAAAATCAAACTTGACATTTATTTATTTATTTATTTATTTTTTGAGATGGAGTCTCTCGCTCTGTCGCCCGGGCGGGAGTGCAGTGGTGCAATCTCAGCTCACTGCAAGCTCCACCTCCCAGGTTCACACCATTCTCCTGCCTCAGCCTCCCCAGCAGCTGGGACTACAGGCACTCGCCACCATGCCCGGCTAATTTTTTTGTATTTTTAGTAGAGACTGGGTTTCACCGTGTTAGCCAGGATGGTCTTGATCTCCTGACCTTGTGATCCGCCTACCTCAGCCTCCCAAAGTGCTGGGATTACAGGCGTGAGCCACGGTGCCCGGCCAAACTTGACTTTTAAAAAAAGCTTTTGGCTGGGTGTGGTGGCTCACGCCTGTAATCCCAGCATGTTGGGAGGCCGAGGCAGGTGGATCACTTGAGGTCAGGAGTTCGAGACCAGCCTGGCCAACATGGCGAAACCTACAGAAAATACAACAATTTGCTGAGCGTGGTGGTGCACACCTGTAATCACAGCTACTCCAGAGGCTGAGGTGGGAGGATCCCTTGAGCCCAGGAGGTGGAGGTTTCAGTGAGCTGAGATCGTGCCACTGCACGCCAGCCTGGGAGACAGCGAGGTTCTGTCTCAAAAAAAAAAAAAAAAAAAAGGTTTTCAATTTTTGTCTGTAGTTTTGTAGGCCAGTTTCCTTTCTTGTTTCTTGCGTATTATGTAGTATTTTTTTATTATTTATTTATTTTTGAGACAAAGTTTCGCTCTGTCGCCCAGGCTGGAGTGCAGTGGAGTGATCTTGGCTCACTGCAACCTCCGCCTCCCAGGTTCAAGAGATTCTCCTGCCTCAGCCTCCCGAGTAGCGGGGACTACAGGTGCGTGCCCCCATGCTCGACTAATTTTTTATATTTTTCGTAGAGACGGGGCTTCACTGTGTTAGCCCCGATGGTCTTGATCTCCTGACCTCATGATCCACCCGCCTCGGCCTCCCAAAGTGCTGGGATTATAGGCGTGAGCGACTGTGCCCGGCCCCATATTATATAGTATTGATTTACCTTTATTTCATTTACCACGTTAGGGTCCCATGGATCCTATTTTAAAATAACTTTCAAAATTAGTTGAGTCCCTTCTTTTTAAATCTTAGCATTGCGCTTATACTACAGAGTGGCATTTATTTAGGATCTCATTTAGTCTTCTATGCTTTGCTCTAGTTTACTCGAGTAATTCAACAAACACTTATAACCTCCTACCCCCTACTAGGCTATGGTTTCTGGTCTTGGAGCTTGGCAAATTAATTGTCCTTATTCAGTGCTCTGATGACTGGGGGCCAAAATGCCTTCAGGTTGCTTAGGGCTTTCTTACAGAAAGCCTTTCGTTGGCTTGAAGGAAAGTGTTGTTCCATTGTTTTTAAGACTCAAAGGAATTAATTTTTCTCTCTTGCATGCAAACTTGGTTGTGACTTGTAAAAGTCAGGTGAGTGCTTGTTTTTCTGAGGGCAGAATCTGAGCCTAAGAGCCCAGGGAACTCAACTGTCCTTTGAGTTTTAAGAAGGTGATCACTGCTGACTTCTTTAGCATATAAGTGAAGACCAATTTCCTGGCTTCAAAAATCTGTGAAAGGTCCTGACTTTACATTTTAAGCTTAACAGACAGAACAGTTAGAGTTTAGACTGTGGCTGTGTAAGTAATAACTTTGCTGTAATATTTTGCCTGGATGATTCTGCTCTGTGGTCATTTTGAATTACCTCCCTTCTTGATAGTTCATTTTGAAACGTCTTTTTGTGGTGCTTTCATTGCTGTTGGATAAAAATTGTAATTGTCAGATTTATTTTTTATTTTTATTTATATACTTATTCATATAAAAATATGTAAATATATGTAAAATCTCACATATATATAATCTATAACTATATATTGTATAATATATAATATATATATATTTTGAGACAGAGTCTCACTATGTTGCCCAGGCTGGTTTCGAACTCCTGGGCTTAAGTGATCCTCCTGCCTCATCTTCTCAAATTGTTGGGATTACAGGCATGAGCCACTGCTCCTGGCTGTCAGATTTATTAGCTACTAAAGGACAGTCTTCTTTTTCAGTCTTAACAGTTACTTAAAAGTGATTTTATTGCCATTTCCATCAGTCTACTGGAGCATTTTTCTTATATTTTTATTTTTATGTTTTTTTTTTTTGGGATGGAGTCTCGCTCTGTCACCCAGGGTGGAGCGCAGTGGCGCGATCTCGGCTCACTGCAAGCTCCGCCTCCCTGGTTCACGCCATTCTCCTGCCTCAGTCTCCCGAGTAGCTGAGACTACAGGCGCCCGCCACCACACCCAGCTAATTTTTGTATTTTTAGTAGAGACAGGGTTTCACCGTGTTAGCCAGGATGGTCTCAATCTCCTGACCTCGTGATCCGCCGTCTTGGCCTCCCAAAGTGCTGGGATTACAGGTGTGAGCCATCGCGCCCGGCCATATTTTTAAACTTATTTAAAACAATTGTAAATTTAAAAAATGTTAACTTTTTTGAAATTTGCATAACTTGAGTTAGATAAATGTTTTTAGGGGCCTTTAATGTAAAAACAGTCTTGTATTGCCACTAGGAATATAAACAATTTGGAATTTAAGAGTGAATCTAGGTTATATGAAAAGCTAACCTTAAACACATAATAGTGAGCCTTCAGCAGATTGAGTGAGGGCATTTCTATAGGAAGAAAATTAAGTGTACCAAGAGCCATAGCAGTAACTTCTCTGGTTCTGCATCTTCAGAGTAACACTTGGAATGATAGCATTGTTTCTTTGCAGCATTTCATAAAACACAAGCTGTTGCTAATTTGTTCAGTGTCTAGTCAAGCTGAAATAAATCAACACAGCTTGGAAGGGCCTTACAAGAAGGATCTGGGTTCATTTCCTGGGCTCTGTCCAGGAAATATAGAAATATAATAAATAAATCTAGGAATATAAAATTTCTAGATTTCTTATTTTATATCTTTTGAAATAGCACATTTGTTTGTTAACTGACATTGAGCTTTATTTTCTCTGCTTGCAAAGTCCTTGCTTAAGAATCAGCACAAATTTCCAAGCTTTCTTCCTCCCCACTTGAATAATGATTTTGATGTCTTGCTCTCTCAACCAAAATGTGTTTTTGAAACAACATTGATATAAATTCTGCATGAGGCTACTGTCATTTGGAACTTATTCTTCATTTTTTATTCTTCAGTTTTTCAGGCCAAAGATGAAGACTTAATAGGCTGACAACTGCTTATGAGGGATAGAGACCATATTTAAAATGGAAGGTCTAGAACAAGAGCCCCAGAACCATGCCTTCAGGCCATCCTAATGTGCCCTGCTGAAGATAATTTTTTGGTGTGGGGGGCAGGGCAGGGAGCCTAATGTCTGGTTTCTGTGGTGGTGGTTCTTTTATGTTGAAATCTTCTTCCAGCCTGGGAAGAGGATTCAGTTATATGTAGAGCCTAGCAAAGTTGATTTTTAGAATTAGATTTTAATGGTTATTTTTTTTTTTGAGACAGAGTCTTGCTCTGTTGCTTAGGCTGGAGTGCAGTGGTGTGATCTTGGCTCACTGCAACCTCTGCCTCCTGGGTTCAAGCGATTATTGTGCCTCAGCCTCCCAAGTAACTGGGATTACAGGCGGGGGCCACCACATCTGGCTAATTTTTGTATTTTTAGTAGAGACAGGGTTTTGCCATGTTGTCCAGGCTGGTCTCGAACTTCTGGCCTCAACTGATCTTTCCCCCCGGCCTCCCAAAGTGCAGGGATTACAGGCGTGAGCCACCATGCCCGCAAGCCCACTTTAATGTTAAACTGTTGCCAAGATAATAATTTAGAATTAAGTCTGAAATGTTAGCTCTATCTTTACTTAAAAAATGGTTATAAAGAAGCGTATACTCTCTGGACATTGGACTCCTAGTGAAGGGGGTCTTTGGAGTTGGGTGTTGTTTGCAGGAGGATGAAACACCTGCTTTTCTGTCCTTCCAGGCACATAATTCATTTCTCTGGTATATGCCGAAGGTCAGGTTTTTTGTGTAAAATTGCTGATGGATCATTTGTAAAAACACATTTAAGTTGATTAGTCCTTGAAAAATGATCTTTAGAAAACGATCTTTACAGATACTAGTCCTTGAGCTTTCCTGTGGATCAGATTGCCTTGGGCGAAGGTCTGCAGTTTCACAAGCATGACTCACTACCTTTTATAGGTGAGAACATCAAATGGGCCAGGTGGAGGGTCTAGTAGAACTCTGGATTTCTTTTTAAATTTGTATCATACTATTTTGCTAATGGAAACTTGATGAATACTTAATTCCATCTGGCAAGTGAAAAGGGTCCCTTTTGGGAGTATTCGTTTTGTTAGCATTTTTAGTGATTTATTGTTTTGACAGTGTGATATTGGTCCTTGGATGCAAAAATACTCTGGAGACTATTTGGAAATTTCATTTTATAATTAACTAACTGTGTGATAATTGCTGGAGCAGAATGTGTTTTTTTTTTTTTTCTTTTCATTCTGGAAGGTTATTTGAGGTGAAAAACTTAGATTCTAATCACAAAGGCTTGTGTTCATGTGGTACCCTGAGTACTTTTGTAAGATACTCACTGTGTTGCTGTGAGTTATCTCTTTTATGGTTTTTTCTTTAAAACAAAACTCTTCTGAGTCTCCATAAAGAATAAGTATCTCATTTTGTTATATTAGATTTTGTGCAGTTGGCTGGCAAATTAAATTTAACTTTGAGGGAAAGCACCATTGACTCATTACATACATTTTGCATCATTGCAGCGTAAGGTCTTCCCTATGTGTGTGGGAGAAGTTTCTGATCTAAATGGGCATGTTTCCTATTGCTGGTCTATCTTTTAGCCAAAGCATTTCTGAATAGACATTCCTATTCATTTTCTTATTTTCGAGACTTTAGAGAGATTGTTACTTGTTATGTATTCGTGATAAATCATCTGAATCCTGAAAAAAATACTTATGCCAACAGCCCATTTTGTAAAGACACTTGTCTTTGAGCTTTTAAGCTGTCATACTCATTATTCGTTACAATAGCTGTACAGCCATTGGATGTATCATGTTTTTGACACAGGAGCTAGGGGAAGGATGACCTACTTGTTGCATTTCACATTTTTCCATATTTATATCTTTTTTCAATTTGTGGCATCTTTATTTCATTGTTAGAGTGGTTCTCTAAGACGTTCCAGGTTTTAATTTCATTCACTGTGTGGGCTAAATAAGGAGCTTTCCTTTAGAACCAATTCTACTAAATTCCTGAAAATGTCAGTTAAAAATTAGCCAGGCATGGTGGTGTGCGCCTGTAGTCCCAGCTTCTCAGGAGGCTGAGGCAGGAGGATGGCTTGAGCCAGGAGGTCGAGGCTGCAGTGAGTCATGATCATACCACTGCACTCCAGCCTGGGTGACAGAGTGAGACCTTGTCCCTACCCCCACCACAAAAAAAAAAAAAAAGAAAGAAAATATGAAGAAAAAAGAAAATGCTTCCAAAAAGTATCCCATCTAGATACCATGCTGGTTAGGGCTTTTGGTCATGTTTGAATGGGACATAGCTGAACACAGAGCAGGATTTCAATGGGTAGGGAGGCTAGGAAAAGGAGAGGAGTGTCTAATTTGTTGGGAGAAAATCCACTTTTGCATAATAATAGGGGATTTACGTGTTTTCTTTGGAGTTAATATGTATTTCAAGTAGGTAGATAGGTAAGAGGTTTGCAAAAGAAATTTTGCTAAGGTTGAGGTTCTGTAGTTGGCAACTCTTATAACCCTGAAGATCCTGTTCTCTAAAGCCAGGAAAAAGCAGTCTGTTTCCAATTATGTATCACAAAAAATAGTGAAATTAAGCCAAGAAAAATGATCATTTGGGAGTTGGGTTGCTTTTTTTTTGCAGAGGGTAAAGGAGAAAGGACTGTAGACACACATTTTAAAGAATCTGCTAGTTTTTCTGTTGGCTTTCAGATTTTTCTCAAATGCTCTGTATTGGAAATTAAGAATAATTTTAGGATTAAAGGCTTTTTCCTCCTTCGGCTTCTTTTTGTTTCTCAGAGAGCAAATAGAAGAGCATTTAGGCAGTTTTTGCTGACATGAAAGGGTTTGGGTCCAGTGTTCCGGGACCCAGCTTGTGTTTTTGGTAAAGCCTTTTCCTGCCTGAATGGTCCCAGGTTATGGGCTCACAGCATCATACCTGGTAGTGGTGCTATGGTTTTTGTTATATGAATTTTTTTACCATGCTTTGAACTGAAATGTAGTCCCTGCTGCCTAGCATTATTCTGCCGGAGGAGAAAACTAGGGATGTTAGTGTGGGAAAGGTATGGAGGTGCGAAGCCTAGCATTTGGATGATGTGTGGGTGAATATATTGTCCTCAGCACTTGTCGGAAGCAACTAGCCTTTCGGGATGCCTACTGCTAGTTTCAGGATTAGTGGTCCTGTGAGACCTAGGTGTTAACTAAGAAATCTCCTTTCCACTGCCAGAAGATCAGCCCCGGCAGGTCTTAGTTCCTGTTTCTCACACCTTACACCTCCACAGAGTGTTGAATAAGACTTTCCTGATGCTGCATAATCTTTGATAACTCTTAGTCTTGTCACTGAGGCTAATGTGTTTTAGCTCTTGGTGCTTTTCTTCTCACCTCCCATTTACTCTCCTGCCTGCTGCTGGCTCCCACGCCCACCACACCCCCACCACACCCCCATGAGGTGCTATAAGAGGTGTGAAGTACGGAGTGCAAAGTTGCATTTGCTGCTTTACTATCCTTTTTCCCCCATTTTTTTTTCTTGGTTTCCCTGAAACGAGTTCTCCTGGTTTTCCTCTTATGTTCCGGATGTCTCTTCAGTCTTCCATTTTGTTTCTTTTTCTTTTTTTTTTTTTTTTTTTTTTGAGACGGAGTCTCACTCTGTTGCCCAGGCTGGAGTGCATTGGCACGACGTTGGCTCACTGCAGTCTCCGCCTCCTGGGTTCAAGCAATTCTCCTGCCTCAGCTGCACGCTCCCACCCCCCCGAGTAGCTGGGATTACAGGTGTGTGCCACCATGCCCAGCTAATTTTTCTATTTTTAGTAGAGACAAGGTTTTGCCATGTTGGCCAGGCTGGTCTTGAACTCCTGACCTCAGGTGATCTGCCTGCCTCAGCCTCCCAAAATGCTGGGATTATAGACGTGAGCCACAGTGCCCAGCCCAGTCTTCCTTTTCAATGCTTGATCCCTATGGGTTGACATTTTCCAAGGTTGCATTTTCCTTTCCTCCTCTCCTCTCCCCTCTTCTTTTCTTTTTCTTGTCTTTTCAGTCTACATTGAGTTGCTCATATTTCTGTGCTTCAATATCAGCAGCTCCCTGTTTTTTCACACCCATATTTCCAACAGCCTATCGGACAGTGCCATCTGGTTGTTCTGTAGATTTTTCTGTTACAGTCCAAAAGCCACCATATTACTTCTCTGTGGTCCACAGCCTCCACAGTGTCACCTTCTGTATTTCCCATGTCCCTCCTTCTCTATAGGGGTTCCTGCTTACTCTTCCAGGCTCTCACTGCTGCCAGCTCCTCCAGTGGGGCTTCATGTGGCTCCTCCTGGCAGGTGCTTCTCTTGCTGCCTCATGAGAATGTTTTTTTTCCTTCGGCAGATTCCCCAGAGCAGGATTGAGTCTTACCATCTTGGTATCCTAGGTGTGTAGCATGGGCCTGGTTTATAGATACATTGTCAAACGGAATTCTTCATTTCAGCCCACTTCAGTTATGGCTTTGGGGAAAGATCAGGCTTACAGTTGATATAAATTATAGCTATAGAAAAGACACAGAAAATCAACTCAGAATCATAGAGTTTAGGGTTACAGTGGGGCTTAGAATAATCTTCCTTAAGTTTCTCTAAAGATGAGAACAACCAGAGAACAGTGTTTCTCTTCTTGCCCCTCTGCAGCCTAGTTCCCACCCAATAGCCAGAATGATTGTGATAAAACCTAAGTCAGGTTCCTTCATTCCCTTGCTTAAAACACTCTAGGCTGGGCGCAGTGGCTCACGCCTGTAATCCCAGCACTTTGGGAGGCTGAGGCAGGCGGATCACAAAGTCAGGAGTTTGAGACCAGCCTGGCCAGCATGGTGAAACCCCGTCTCTACTAAAAAAAAAATTAGCCTGGCATGGTGGTGGGCGCCTGTAATCCCAGCTACTCGGGAGGCTAAGGCAGGAGAATCGCTTGAACCCAGGAGACGGAGGTTGCAGTGAGCTGAGATTGCACCACTGCACTCCAGTCTGGTGACAGAGTGACCAAAAAACCAAAAAACCACTCTACTGTTTATTCTTGTCTTTCTCAGAATAAAAGCCAGAATTCTTACAGTAATCTGTAAAGCCCTGCCCAACCAGCCCACCACTCTTATGCTGGTGACCCAGTTGACTTCCCTCTTGTGCTCTCTAGGCTGCTCAATCTGCTCCAGCTGCCGCACCTGACTGTTGGTCCCTGAGCACGCCAGATATGCTCTGTCTCAGGGCCTTTGCATGTGCTGTTTCCTTTGCTTGGAATGTTTTTCCCCAAATAGCTACAGAATTCGCTTCTGTTAGGTCCTTACTCAAAACAGACAAACCAAACCCAAACCCCACATACATACTTTGTCTCTCCCTTTTCTGCTTTGTTTTCTTAGCATTGGTCTCTATATAATATATAATTATGTATCTTGTTTATAGTCTGTCTCCTTTAGCTAGAATGAAAGCTCCATCAGGGCAGGGATTTTTATGTTTTGTTCTCTGTTGAATACCCACACCTGGAACAGTCCTGGCATGAAGCAGGCACTTGATAAACATTATTAAATGAATAAGAAGCATTTTATGGATTTCTTTTTTTTTTTTTTTGTGGCAGGGTCTCACTCTGTCACCCAGGCTAGAGTGCAGTGGCACAATCTTGGCTCACTGCAACCTCTGCCTCCCGGGTTCAAGCCATTCTCCTGCCTCATCCTCCCAAGTAGCTGGGATTACAGGCACATGCCATCAGGCCCAGCCAATTTTTTTTGTATTTTTGGTAGAGACGGAGTTTCACCATGTTGGCCAGCCGGGTCTTGAATTTCTGATCTCAAGTGATCCACCCGCCTTGGCCTCCCAAAGTGCTGGGATTACAGGCATTAGCCACAGCGCTGAGCCCATTTTATGGATTTCTTATAGCCCCAGTTATAGGTGCACTCAGGGCATTAAAAAGGGAAAATTGGGCCAGGCGTGGTGGCTCAGGCCTATAATCCCAACACTTTTGGAGACCGAGGACAGGAGTCTCGAGGACTCCTGTCACTTGAGGACAGGAGTTTGAGAGCAGCCTGGCCAACATGGTAAAGCCCCATCTTTACTAAAAAAAATACAAAAATTAGCTGGGCGTGGTGGCAGGCACCTGTAATCCCAGCTACTTGGGAGGCAGAGGCAGGAGAATTGCTTAAACCTGGGAGGGAGAGGTTGCAGTGATCTGAGATAGCGCCACTACACTACAGCCTGGGAAACAGTGAGACTCCATCTCAAAAAAAAAAAAAAAAAAAAAAAGGGAAAATTGGCCAGGTATGATGGCTTACCCCTATAATCCCAGTGCTTTAGGAGGCTGAGGCAGGAGGATTATATGAGGCTAAGAATTCAAGATTAGCCTGGATAACACAGTGAGACCCCATCTCCATAAAAAAATCTTAAAAAGTCAGCTGGGTGTGGTGGGGCACACCTGTAGTCCTTGCTTACAGGGACTGTAGTTGAGGTGGGAGAATAGCTTGAGCCAAGGAGTTCAAGGCTGCAGTGAGCTATGATCATGCCACTGCACACCAGCCTGAGTGACAGAGTGAAACCCTATCCCCCCCTCCCACCACCCCGTCAAAAAAAGGGAAAACCATCAATCTCGGGGAAGGAGAATCTGATTTTTAAAAAGCCTCATTTAAGACTCGTTGGACTAGAACACTGACCTCGTTTTCATGTCTGACTCGAAGCAGCACCTGTGGGTCCCCCCATCCTTACAAGTGGTTTGGGAAGATCCCATTTTACCTCTAATAGGCATCGGCTTGCTGCGGTTTCTCTCTGCCTGTGGTTTGCCCTTTAACCCAGCAGGCTACAAAGATGAAAAGCAAACACAACGTTAAAGAAAAGAGCTAGGGAAGAGGGCAGGGGGAAACAGGGCAGAATTTCCTTGCAGCCCTGACGTCTTGCCTTGTTTCTGTGCCCATCCCCTTGTCTGGTTACACAGTCCCTTCCAGAGCTGCCTTGCTTGGGGGCTGTGCTCAGTCTTGAGACTTTTAGGCCAGATGACTCTTGAGTTTTGCTTTGATGTTGTAATTTCTTTGAAAAGAAATCTTAATTTTAGGCAAAAAGGACATTGGAGAATGGATTCTTTAAAATTAAATTACCATCTTTCGAAGTGAAGTTTTAACCCTTCTCAAGATAAGGGGTTGTCCCTGAAATTTCTGCTTGCTTCTGCTGATGATGCTAGTGGGAAGTCAGGATTGGCAGGACCCCATCTTGTGAAACCAATACCTTAAATCCTCGGGGCAATAAATTCAGCTCTGAAGAAGTGTCAGACTCTTATGGGTAGGGATTATGTGGAATGAAGTACATAATTTGTATTAGTGTAATAGTAAAGTTAGAGGAATTTGCCTCCTGCTCTTATTGAGATAACATCGGCATGGTTCCTACAGGGATAGGAAGCCCAGCCAAGAAAGGCAAAGGCTTAGGAGGAAGCTATTGGCCATGTACAAAGCCTGCAGTGTCATTCACCCTGGGATTCAAAGGTATCACATTGAAAATAAATTGTCTAGAATGGAGCTGAGTTATCAGTGAGTAGTTAAAAATAATCAAAGCTACCATTTCCTGAATTCTAACAACATACTAGGAAGTAAGTGCTTTATTTATTAATTTAGTTAGTCATCATAACAATCCCATGAAGGAGGTAGAATCATTATCTCTACTTTATAGATCAGGCATGGAGCTTTAAGTAAGTTGCCCAAAATTATATTGCTTAGAAAAGGCAGGTGGGGGATTTGAACTCAGGTAGGCTATGGGGGCCCCGCACTTTCCACTATGCTGTACTGTAGTCTGCTTCTAGGACAAACCAAGCATGCTCTTACCTCAGGACCTTTGCACTCACTATTCCCACTGCCTGGGAGGTTTTTCCTTTAGATATTGTCATAGCTTTGTCTCTTACCTCTGTGCTTAAATGTTACCTTGTCTGGGAGGCCCTCTCTGACCACCCTGTCTAAAATAGCATCCCTCCTGTCATCACTCTCTCTCCTTAACCTGCTTTATTTTCCTTTACTAGGTCTTCTCATGCCTTGACATATTATTTATTTGTTGTCTTGTCTGTCCCCACCTTTAGAAGGTAACCTGTGTGAAAACAGGAGTGTGTTTAATTTGCTGCTATGTGCCCACCTCCCTGAACAGTGCCCAGGACAGGGTAGGTGCTAATAAATGTTTGTTGAGTGAATGAATGAAGTAAACTAAAACTGCTGATCAAGGCCTGCCAGCCTGGTTTCAGAACAAAATAATTTGTCCCTTGTGCCAGATCTCATCAGACTACCCACCACCAGAAAGTGAGTGTCCATGCAGGGCCTGGTTGATGTCTACAGTGGCTTAGTAATAGGCACAGTCCCTATCTTTTTTTTGAAAGTCAGCTGTTTCTGGAGGATCTCTTGTTTGTAGTAGTTAAGAGCATGGGCGTGGAATTAGACAGACCTAGGTTTAAGTCCTGGTGCCAGGATTTATAAGCTGGTGACTTGGGGTTGCTTAGCATCTTTTTTTTTTTTTTTGGTGACAGAGCAGAGTCCCACTCTGTTGCCCAGGCTGGAGTGCAGTGGTGCCATTGTAGCTCACTTGCAGCCTTGAACTTCTGGGCTCTAGTGATCCCCCTGCCTCAGCCTTCCAAGTAGCTAGGACTATTGGCATGCGCCACCATGCCTGGCTAATATTTGTGTTTGTATTTATTTATTTATTTATTTTCAGAAACTCCTGATATTCAAATTATTTTTATTTTTTCTATGTTTTCCAGGCTGGTCATGAACTCCTGGCTTCAAGGGAGCCTTTGGCCTCTGCCTCCCAAAGTGCTGGGATTATAGGTGTGAACCACTGTACCCAGCCTTACTTAGCATCTTGAAGCCTCACCTTTCTCACTACAAAATGGAGTAAAGGGCATCTGTCTCCTTGTATTGTTGAGAAGATTAAATGAGAAATTGTGATATACATGATAGGTGTTCAGTAGATGATAACTGAGACATTTTGTGGGTTCAGAAGAAAGCAGAGATGTCAGCTTCTGACAGGAAGGGGAATAAGGTATAGACACTTGATCAACCACAGAATAATTACAAAGCAGCATGTGGACAAGTCTTGGCTTTGTAACTAAGTAGCTGTGTAAAGCTGGGCCAGTCGTTGAGCCTTTCTAATTTTTGGTTTGCTAATCTGTAAAATTAAAGGGTCGGAGTAGATACTACCTGTTTTAGCATTCCAAGTTGGCTCTGACTAGAAGATAACATGGAACAAATTATACACAAAATGTTAAGTGACAGAATGTTCACAGTAGGATGGGATTAATCAGAAGTCTCTTTTGGAATGAGGTGAGGACTATTGGTAGAGTTCTTGGACTTTGAGGAATAGCATAAAGATGGCAGATTGTGATAAAATGGTTAGATCTGACAAAATTCAGGTTTTTTGTGTGCTTACATTGTTGGGAAGATACTGCATTTAAATAATTTTTGTTTACGTAAGTTATATATTAAAATAGCTAATGTAGTATTAATATTCTATTTATTCTTATGTTGCCAAGTTGAATATTTTTCTTGGATAACACTTTTCTGTTTTGTGAAGTTATTCCTGCTAGCCTTTACATAATTATGCATTTCAGATTTCCACAAGTGTGTTTGAAGTCTCATTTTCTAGAAGGGATTCAGGATTATTAGTCTATGTAATGACAATTATAGTATGATATAGAATAAAAGATTTTCTTGTTTAATTTCTTCATATTAGAAATGAGGGAAGTAGGACGCAGAAGGTCTGAGCTGGTAAAAACATGCTGATGGTCGCACTCCTGCCTCCTTTTCCTTTGAGGATGCCTGAGGTTCTTATACACAACTCTTATTTGTTATTGAGAAATGTTCTAATTTATCATCCTGCTGTACTATTTTTTCTTTTTTCTTTTGTTTGAGACGGAGTCTCGCTCTGTTGCCTAGGCTGGAATGCAGTGGCGTGATCTCAGCTCACTGTAACCTCTGCCTGCCGAGTTCAAGCGGTTCTCCTGCCTCAGCCTCCCGAGTAGCTGAGATTACAGGCATGTGCCACTACACCTGGCTAATTCTGTATTTCTTGTAGAGATGTGATTTCACTATGTTGGCCAGGTTGGTCTGGAACTCCTGACCTCAAGTGATCTGCCCACCTTGGCCTACCAAAGTGCTGTGATTACAGGTGTGAGCTACCACTCCCGGCCTGTACTATTTTTATTGTAGTGTGCACAGTAGTATTTATACCTGTAGTCCACTGTGGTACCCTCATTAGATGCCCGCTGTCAGCCAAGTGTAGGTAGACTGTGATCCGCCTTGCTGGAATTAAGACAGTGGGAAAGCCATACTTGGAAGGAAATAATTACATAATAATTACAACCTGAAGGGTTGTACTGCGTTCTAGGTGTCCAAGTTTAATTTGGTCCAAGGGAATCAGAGGAGGCTTTCTTCAAGAAGTAAGGCTTTTGCTGAGACCTGAAGATGTTAGAAAGTGACCATCCTAGGGACCATGGAGGGATGTTGAGTTCCGATATAGTGAACATCACTTTTGGAAGGTGAGGACTTGGCCCTTTTGTGGGACTGAATTGACACTAGTGTGGCTGGAGTGTGCAGAAGATGAGCTTGGACTAACTAGACGATGGTTGGTGGCCATGTGAAGTTTTGCTGTTTATCTGGACGGCAGTGGGCAACCATTGAAGAGTTTTAATTCTTAGTGTTTCACATGCCTGGGCTCTAAACCACCACACCCGGTGCACTTTTAAATTTTTTGTAGAGACAGCGTTTCACTATGTTGTCCAGGCTATCAAAAGCTTTTTTCAATGGCCAGGTGCTTGCTAGGGCCTGAGGGAGGATGACTGTTGTCCTGAGAATATTCTGATGTGCTGAATTTTGCTCGAATAATTACAGCTTTATGATTTAAACCTTTTTGATGACAGCTGATTCCTCATTCTAGGTAGCTTGGTTGGTTTGGTGGCAGTGCCAGACCAAGTTCCACAGCCCCCAGCTAAACCCCTGCAGCTAATTGGGAATCATCAAATAGAATCGAGAAGGGCCCTGCAGCCAGATCCCTGTAACTTATACCAGAAATGTTGAGGCAATGGCTTCACCACCATTTGGACAGTTTTGCTACATTATGAGTGTCTTTAGAACCCATACCTTGTATGGAATTTGGAATCATTTTTTTGTGATGGAGGGAATTTTTGAAATTCTAGATGATAAAGTCTAATCTCAAAAATAATACAAAATTTGCTATAAACAACTATTTCTGTTGCCTTGCTACTAGTAGTTTGCTTATTTTCTTTTTGGAAGTCTAGGTATATTTTAACCATAAAAATACCAGTGACTATTATTTATTTAAAATAGACAGTGTGGGGCCGAGCACAGTGGTTCACACCTGTAATCCCAGCACATTGTGAGGCTGAGGTGGGTTGATCACCTGAGGTCAGGAGCTCGAGACCAGCTGGGCCAACATGGCGAAATCCTGTCTCTACTAAAAATACAAAAATTAGCCAGGCGTGGTGGCACATGCCTGTAATCCTAGCTATTTGGGAGGCTGAGACAAGAGAATTGCTTGAACCCAAAGGCAGAGGTTGCAGTGAGCTGACATCGTGCCACTGCACTCCAGCCTGGGTGGCAGAGTGAGACTCCATCTCAAAAAAGAAAGAATAAAATAAAATAGACTGTATGGGCCAGGTATTGTTTTAGGTACCATGCCTATATTCTGTCTTATAATCAAAATATTGCTACCATTTTACAGATGAGGGCGTGGTAGGGGCTAAATGACTTTTCCAATGTAACATAGCCGGGTAAGCCAGGTTTTGAACCCCCAAATACAGTTCTTTATTAATTCTAGCTTAAAAGCAGACACCCTTATAAATGAAAAGGTACAGAAACCTTTGGATGCAAAAATCTTAAATGTGAAAAGGTGGTTCTTAGAGTATTGCAAGGGTGGGTGAAAAAGCCATCCTAGTTTGTGAGTTTGAATAAAACATGGTCTTTTCCAACTTTGTGAAATGTGTCAACACCCACCCTCCCTTTTTCCTGTATTTTGCTTGGGAGTGAGGTGTGTTGTGCTTGGGATAGATGGAAGGGCTCTTAAGGACGGACTGAAGTTCGGCCCCAAGGAAACCAAGGCTGCTGGGGCCAGATTTGTTGATCATGCTCCCAGCCAGGAATGAGGGTGGGCCTGCTCTGGAGGGACAGCCCACCTCGCCTCTGAAGGCAGCCGGCACAGAACAGGCAGAGTGGAGTCAGGCTTCTCTGCTCTCCTCGTACCCTCTGTGCGTACTGCTTCCCCCGTGCCTACCAGTACAGGTGGTTCCAGAGTAATCTTCCTCCTTTCTTTTCCTGCCACTGGCAGCCACAGAATGTTGGGACTAATTAATCTGATACCTCAGGGTAATAAATCTCTTTGGTAGAAACAGCTTGCTAATGGTAAATGATAGTTTTAATACTATACATGCACAATCTCATTTGATTCTTGCAACAACTCTGTGATGTAGCTAAGTTTCGTCTGTTACACTCTTTACAAAGGAGGAAACTGAGGCTCCATTCTGATCTAAACCTCCATCCTTTCTTGTCTGACATGCTGTGAGAATCTCAACTGGTTGTCCAGGCACTCTGGCCTCCCTTCAGTCTGTTTGTTCTCTGTACAGCGTGAGGGAAATCTTTAGTAATCCCATCTGATCACGCTATTCCCTGTTTAAACCCCTCCTTGAACTTATTCCTCTTCTCTTTCCCTTTCAGCTCTGCAGCTCTCCTCCTTCCTGTAATGCTTCCTCTGCCTGCAGTGTCATTCATCACCTGACTTTTAAAATCTTCGCTTATCCTCAGGTTGCGTATACTTTTCCTTTAGAGCTCTGATTATATCGTGTAATTACATGTTTGTGATTATTGTCTGTTTATCTCACCAGCTTTTAAGCCCACAAGGGCAAAAAACATGTCTCCTTGGCCACTGCTTAGCAGAGTAAGCAATAAAGATTTGTTGAAAGGAGAAACTCAGGAAATTAAATGTCTTGTGAGAAGTAGTAAATGATATTTTTACTAGGATATAAGCTCCCTGAGGGCAGGATTTTTGGCGTCTTTTTTTCATTGCTATATCCCTGGCATCTTGAACAGTGCCTGGCATATAGCAGTAATATTTATTGAATATCAGTTGTGCTTGGTTGTGATTCCAAAGATTTCTTATCCAAATCTAGAACTTTTTCTCTCATTGTGCCAAATCTATCTGAAGATGGGGATTAGTTTAGTTCTGATTCTGAATCAACTCATGGATGTAGCCAGGCCATGTTAGCCATCTAAGGGGAAGCTACTAATTTTTTCTTACTGGTTCTTAGCCTATTGCCAGACATCCATTTTGCCACAGTTTTTCTCTTAGATAGAGCAAGATTTCTCTCCTCACCTTAGGGAATATTATACCCAACCAGATCCTTTTGAATATTGGTTTAGAACGTGATGGTTTTGAGGATTCATTTGGATGGGATTTTTTCAGCTAATCTTGGTCTTTACCTGTGCACTCTGTTGGGTCATGAGGGCATGTGGGGCAGTATGCTCAGTTTAATGGACTCAGAAATAAACCCAGGGGATCTCTGAAATTAGCAGAATTAGCAGCACATTTATTTGCTTTTTTTTAAAACCCATTAAGTTCTAAGAATTTTCTTTTTTTTTTTTTTTTGGGAGACAGAGTCTCGCTCTGTCGCCCAGGCTGGAGTGCAGTGGCGCGATCTCAGCTCACTGCAAGCTCCGCCTCCTGGGTTCACGCCATTCTTCTGTCTCAGCCTCCCGAGTAGCTGGGACTACAGGTGCCTGCCACCGCGCCCGGCTAATTTTTTGTATTTTTAGTAGAAACGGGGTTTCACCATGTTAGCCAAGATGGTCTCGATCTCCTGACCTCGTGATCCACCCGCCTCGGCCTCCCAAAGTGCTGGGATTACAGGCGTGAGCCACCGCGCCCGGCCAAGTTCTCAGAATTTTCTTATGTTCATTGATGAATACTAAGTGTTCTTCAGTTCATCAAAGTTCACCTACCTTTTAAATGGAACATGTTGCTTTGAAATGTGGGGAAAATGACTATTATTCCAAATTGCTCTTTCATGATCTCAGAGTACCCTATTTATATTTCTACTTTTTTTAAATAAATACTTTAAGTTCTAGGGTACATGTGCACAATGTGCAGGTTTGTTACATAGGTATACATTAGGTATACATGTGCCATGTTGGTTTGCTGAAACCATTAACTCATCATTTACATTAGGTATTTCTACTTTTTTTTTTTTTTAAGTGAAAGCAAGTTTATTAAGAAAGTAAAGGAATAAAGGAATGGCTACTCCATAGACAGAACCTATATTTCTTTCTTTCTTTTTTTTTTTTTTTTTTGAGATGGAGTCTCTGTTGCCCAGGCTGGAGTGCAGTGGCATAATCTCGGCTCATTGCAATCTCCGTCTCCTGGGTTCAAGTGATTCTCCTGCCTCAGCCTCCCGAGTAGCTGGGATTACAGGCACGTACCACCACGCCTGGCTAACTTTTGTATTTTTAGTTGAGCTGGAGTTTCGCCAGGTTGGCCAGGCTGGTCTTGAACTCCTGACCTCAGGTGTTCTGCCCAGCTCGGCCTCCCAAAGTGCTGGGATTACAGGCATGAGCCACTGTGCCCAGCCAGAACCCATATTTCTAAAGAAAGCATTTAGTTCATAAAGTCCAGAGATTCTTTGAGGTCAAAAAGTCAGGATTGGGAGTCCCTGATGTTTGCAGTCAGTGTGGTAGAACCTCACAGAAGAAAGAGGAGTTTGTATTTCGTTAGTTTTATCAAAGCTACAACTTTTCGGAAGCCTTCAGTCCATCCAGCATTCCAGGGAACTGATTCCTAAGTCGGGTGTTAAGGCACTGAGGTGTACAAGTTGTGGCCAAAACTGGAGTTCAGCTGAATGAGAATGACACACTTCCCTTTTGCTTCTCCTCTGCCTTGGGAGCCTTTCACCACACTGGGGAGATTAGACAAAAACCTTCTGCAGTTTATTTTCTTTTTGAACAAGCTACATTATGGAGAGACTTTTAAGCTAAAAGAAGAAAAGCTCCCTTTTTGTTACAAACAGCAGTGTGTAGTTTCAACTTGTCCAGGACTTCCTCAGAGATGTTTTAAGATCCGGTGTAAACTTGCTGTGGTTTGCCTTTGGGCATCAAACTGTTTAGCTTGGCTCTATTATATCTGTAATTGCTGCATTTTAATAATTGCCCAATATTCTTGTCAGCAATTTGCAGCCTATATTTTTAATGGAACCATTTGCCTTTCTTTTCCACAGGTTTGTTCAGACCTGGTTTAAGCCCCTGGATTAACGCAGCACAGACCCTCAGACCCACTGCAGCTGTGGGCAGGGTGACGCAAGCTCATTAAATATTCCCACAAGCCTCGTGCCGCTTACAGTTTATGTGCTTCATAAAATCCTCTGGGAAGTCATCTTCTCTTGAGATCTCCTTACAGGGATTTGCTTTATAAAAGTTGTCTTTAACATTTGCTGAAATAGCATATTGTTTCAGAGAGGTTTTTCCTTATCAAAATTATTATATAGGCAGGAGGCACTGTAGTTCTTGTGAACCAATTCACTAATTTAGGGAATCTAATATTTCGAAGGGAAAAAAATAGAGACAGATACTCTTTGTGGTGGTTGAATTTTTAAGTTAACGGAGAAGATTTCCATATGATCAGAGTTGATGTGGAATTATGGTGACAGAAATGTTCGACTTTGAGGGATAATAAGTCAGTTTAATGGCTCCCAAATTATCTCTATAATTTAGTCAGCTTTTGAGACAAGACCGTTGTGTCATTGATGACTTATGCCTCAACTTGACTGGTAATTTTGTTCTTTTAGTGAGTCCACTCTTTAGCTTATCTCCTTTTGACTGTTGTAATTTTTTTTTCAGTAAACAAAAGATTGAACTGGATTTACAGTAGCTAAGAATTACATAAATAGCTATACCTTAATTTCTCCACTTTATTGGTATAAATACCTCAAAGAGAATGGACAAGTAGTGATACAGTACAGTAATTGTAGCTAACATTTATTTGGTTGGTTGTTATGTGCTAGGGACTGTTCTAAGCATTGTGTATGTATATTAACTAACTGAATCCTCACCACAGCCTACCATACATTTCCTACCACAGGATATGTTCATTCAAGAAGAGTAAGCTGCCTAACATCACCATTTGGTAAGGGGCAGAGTGGATTCACACCCAGGCAGATTTTTAATCTTTATCATAATCCATATGCTATTCATACTAGGATTTTAATCACTATCGTATATCAAGATTGAACCATAGTGCCTCCTGCCTATGTAATAATTTAGTTTCAAGACATATCTAAGAAATTCTTTTTGAAATTGGAACTTTACTGTTGTTATTTCTGGATAGGTAATACTTGCACATGGTATTAATACAAAACCCAGAAGGGAATTCAGTGAAAAGGCTTCTGCTCCCTCCCACCCCTGTCCTGCAGTCACCCTATTTCCCCCATTCTCATAGGTAATGTTACAATTGCAAAGAGCCATTTTAAATATCTCTCTTTGTCACTTGATGCAATAAATTAAGACCATTTAATTAAAAACTCATTTAAAATAATTTTTTTTGTACTGTATCTACAAGCACCCACATTGGCTTTGTCTCTGAAGGTAGCTATGGGCAACTCCTGTTGCGTGATATTTCCTGAGTGAGGATAACAAGGCCACAACCCCCAGGTGTGTGAGATGGCTCCCGGAAATGCCACCATTCTGCCTTTTCCAGGGCTTAGATCAGGGAGGGTCTTTGCACTTTTACCCATAACTTTTATTCTTGAGAAGGAACCATGCCTGGAGCATAGTAAATGCTCAGTACATGTTTGTTAATTGAACTTCTGTGAGTTGTGCCAGGCTCAGGGATAGAGGGCTGGAGAAATATACTTTGGAGTGTCTAAATCAGTAACCATTAGGGCCATGTGAGGAATATTCAAGTTAGGCAAACCACCACAAAACTCTCATTGAAGACTCTGGATAGGAAAAGGTTAGAAAGAACCTTCTAGATCCTTGAGTCCAGTAACCAGATAGTCTCAGATGGGCTGAGAGACAGGGAAGACTTTTTTCCTGTTAAAATGTTGGCAAACAGTTGAAATAAGAACCTTGCCTTTTTATGTTTCTTTATTTTTTTCAGATTGATTCCCAGCACAACTTAATTTGATCCTTGTGATAACCCTGTTATTATAACATTAGATTGAGTCTCTAATCAGAGCTGGTTTTGTTTTCTTGCTGGCACTAGGGTTGCATGTATCAAGTGTTATTGATTACTTTGGTACCACAACTTAACTGGTGGTGTTATATTTCAGGTGCACCTTGATTTTCTTCTGTAGTTCTGAAAATTCTCTATAAAACCAAAGATTTAAAATGTCAAAAATAGAGCCGGGCGTGGTGGCTCACGCCTGTAATCCCAGCACTTTGGGAGGCCGAGGTGGGCAGATCACGAGGTCAGGAGTTCAAGACCAGCCTGGCCAACATGGTGAAACCCCATCTCTACTAAAAATACAAAAATTAGCCAGGCGTAGTGGCGCATGTCTGTAGTCCCAGCTACTTGGGAGGCTGAGGCAGGAGAATCGTTTGAACCCAGGAGGCAGAGGTTGCAGTGAGCCAAGACCGCGCCACTGTGCTCCAGCTTGGCGACAGAGAGAGACTCTATCTCAAAAAAAAAAAAAAAAGCCAATAACAAATATGTCATTTGCAAAAGTATTTGCTATAAAAATCTTTATTAGGTAGTCACTGCCCTCAGTCTAGTTTGCTTGAGTGCTATTTGGCATCTTTTAAGATAAATTTCTTACATTACGCTTTTCAGAAATTCTCCGTTTAACTTTAGTGTCTGTTTATGAAGTTTCTTCATTAAGTTTTCTTATTGAAATTTGTTTTACAGGCAGTTTGAAAATTGCAAGGAGGGACTTTAAGACTACTTCTGATTTGCAAAGATTGTCTGTGCTCTGAGCAGGCTGAAGTGACTGGACGAGACGCACTGTTGGAGAAATAAAAATGACTTCCCATTATGTGATTGCCATCTTTGCCCTGATGAGCTCCTGTTTAGCCACTGCAGGTAAGTTGCATAATATAAATTGCATATTTGTTATATATTTTTGGATATATTTTGTCCCAGTCTCTTTAGTTCAGAAGAATTTAGGCCATGTGATGTTCATGAAGAACTTGAATATTTATGTTCTTTAGGGAAATAAAATATTTGACTACTATATAGATGCATAATACATTGGTCTGTGCTATATTTTACTAGGTTGGTGCTGGCATTGTCATGTTAGTGACGCAGATACCTAACTAACCTTGGTGGAGGAAGGTAGAGAACAAATACGCTAATGAATAATCCTACTTAATTTTGTTACATGCATAGATTGTTTATATATATATTTTGAGATGAAGTTTCTACCCAGGCTGGAGTGCAGAGGCATAATCATGGCTTACTGTAGGCTCTACCTCCTAGGCTTAAGTGATCCTCCCACCTCAGCCTCCTAACTAGTTGGAACTACAGGCGTGTGCCACCATGCCCAGCTAATGTTTTATTTTTTGTAGAGCTAGGGTCTCCTATGTTGCTCAGGCTGGTTTCAAACTCCTGACCTCAAGTGATCCTCTCTTCTTGGCCTCCTAGCATGCTGGTATTACAGGTATGTGCCACTGCGCCCGACCTGTATTTACATTTTTGTCCCTGAATAAGGATTTCAAGAAAACATTTTTGTCCTTTATTAGCAAATAAATAGATCTTCTAGATTGAGGTGACACTCTTGACATAGGCTGCTTGGGAGGTATTTAGTTTTGCCTATTTCACATATTTCAATATGTAACCTTTTTTTTTTTTTTTTTTTTTTTTTTGGAGACAGAATCTTGCTCTGTCGCCCAGGCTGGAGTACAATGGCCTGATCTCGGCTCACTGCAACCTCCTCCTCTCGGGTTCAAGCAATTCTCGTGCCTCAGCCTCCCAAGTAGCTGGGATTGCAGATGCCTGCCACTACACGTGGATAATATTTGTATTTTTAATAGAGACAGGGTTTCACCATTTTGGCCATGCTGGTCTTGAACTCCTGACCTCAGGTGATCCGCCTACCTTGGTCTCCCAAAGTGCTGGGATTACTAACTTTTTAAAAAGTAGAGAAATACACTGAGCTTCCTGGAGGCCAAATGAGATTGGAGATGAAAAGATGCAAATGACTTGGAACATTGTTGCTTAACTAAGAGTATCGGATCTCCCACACCACCATCTTAGTGTGCTTACTGTGAGGGGTTACTTAGTAAATTTGGAAGCTTAATTTGCTCTATTTTATTATAATTTCCATTGTGTCTATTCTGTAATGAGCTACATAAAACTAATTTGTTGGACCAGTTCTGGAAACTGGCAGGTCTCAGCAAGAAAAGCATTGACTCGAAAAGTGATTAGCTGCTTGGTTTTGGCTGTTGAATTGCACATACAGATGAGAGTGATAGTAATGATCATCTATTGAGTGGGCACTATATCCAGGCACTGGGCTAAACAATTAAAGAATGTAAAAATGAATAAGGATATTCTTATTTAATGAGCTCACTTAATCACAACTTGGAGGTAGAATTAATTTGGCATTTTATAAATGATGAAATGAGATATGGAGAGATTAGGTAACTTGCGTAGTGTCATGTAGCTGGAAAGTGGAAGAGCCAGATTTTACATTCAGATTTTACATCTATGCTCTTCACCTCTGTGTTACACTGAAGAAACCAGATCTCCCGTAAGACTCCAGTAGACTCAGATCTGGGGTTGTGTGCAGACGTAGACTAAGCGAGAGTCAGCTGGCAGAAACTGGTTTATGGATTGGAAAGTAGAATGTTCCTCTCATTGCAAATATCTTTTTTTTTTTTTGAGATGGAGTCTCCCTCTGTTGCCCAGGCTGGAGTGCACTGGTGTGATCTCGGCTCACTGCAACCTCTGTCTCCTGGGTTCAAGCGATTCTCCTGCCTCAGCCTTCCGAGTAGCTGGGACTACAGGCGTGTGCCACCATGCCTGGCTAATTTTTTGTATTTTTAGTAGAGATGAGGTTTCACCATGTTAGCCAGGCTGGTCTCGATCTCCTGGCCTCAGCCTCCCAAAATGCTGGGATTACAGGCGTGAGCCACTTCCCCTGGCTGTAAATATCTTGAAAGAAAGTTGCTAGGCCTTTTTTGTTGTTGTTGTTTTTTGAATGCCAGTTTATGAATTTCAACTGCCCATTCTCTATTTTTGTCTATCAGCAGTTTCATTTTGTCTCATTATTGAAGTGCTATTTGCCTTTTAGCCTGTGTATTAAAATGGAATTGACTTAAAATCTTATCGAAAAGTAGTAGAAATGCGCCCCCCCCCCACCTCCCAAAAAAAAAGAGAGAGAGAAAAGAGGGAGAGAAGCGGCTTGATGGAAAATATGCTGTTTTGATGACAAGATGTCTAGTCTCACCTTGTGGGTTTGAGGCTGGGCTTTCTGCCTTCATTGATGCCTGGGTCAGACTGAAAAACACAACTGAAGAAGGCACTTTATGGGAAAGGAGTGAGTTCAATGGCCCTGTCCAGCCTTGATGAATTTGATAGTGAATCAGTTTTGCTTCAGATCTTCCTTTCCTATTTGAAGCCTTTGGGAAAATATACACACAAGTATATATATATATTTGAGTTGAATACACACTCAAAGCTTTGCTGAGGTGGAAGGGACGGTAGAGTTACAGATTTTTTTTTTTTTTTTTGATACAGAGTCTCGCTCTGTGTGTCACCCAGGCTGGAGTGCAGTGGTGCCATCTCGGCTCACTGCAACCTCTGCCTCCTGGTTCAAGCGATTCTCCTGCCTCAGCCTCCTGAGTAGCTGGGATTACAGGCATGCACCACCATATGCAGCTAATTTTTGTATTTTTAGTAGAGATGGGGTTTTGTCATGTTGGCCAGGCTGGTCTCGAACTCCTGACCTCAAGTGATCCACCCCCTTCAGCCTCTGAAAACACCGGGATTACAGGTGTGAGCCACCACCCCTGGATGAATTACAGATTTTATAATAGCATGAGGCAACTGATAAATAGCACAGAGGTATGGATGCCTTTTTGGTGTAGAAGTTTGTTGGTTGTTTCCCTTTTGCACAACATAATAGATCAAATGAATGAAGAAGAGGGAAATTTTGTTTGTTTTTTTTTTTTGAGACAGAGTCTCACTTGCCCAGGCTACAGTGCAGTGGCACAATCTTGGCTCATTGTAACCTCCATCTCCTGGGTTCAAGCAATTCTCCTGCCTCAACCTCCCGAGTAGATGGGACTACAGGCACACGCTGCCACGCCCAGCTAATTTTTTGTATTTTAGTAGAGATGGGGTTTCATTGTGTTGCCCAGGCTGGTCGTGAACTCCTGAGATCAGGCAATGCGCCTGCCTTGGCCTCCCAAAGTGCTGGGATTACAGGTGTGAGCCACTGCGCCTGGCTGCAAAAAAAATTTTTTATATGCTAATATCTGATATTTTTCTCTGTAGGCCCAGCGTACTTTACAAAATGGTTTTTTGGGCATTCTGGATGAGCTGAATTTAGCTCATCTGGGTAGTTATAACAATGATGAATATTTCAAATAATTACTGTGTGTCAGGCCCCAAAGTTCTTTACATGTATTATCTCATTTCATCCTCATAAATACTCTAAGAAATATAGATACTTTGATAATCCATAGTTTATAAGTGAGGAAATGGAAGCACAGAGAGGTCAAATAACTTTCTTAAGGTCACACAGCTAATAAATGGCAGGTGGAACTATAAACCTACTTAGTCCAGGTCTGGAGATTGAGCCTTTAGGCCTCTCTACTATATTGATTTGAAGGGCGTTTGTTGGGAAAGAATGGTAATAGGTTTTGAGCCATTTATGTCCTCCTGAAACATTAAATCATTTATTCACTGATCCCTGCTGAGTACAAAGCACAGTAATAGTCACTTAGGGATATACATGCAAAGAAATGTAAGATTCATTCCCACCCTATTTTTTTTACTTTTGGAGAGATGGGATCTTGCTGTGTTGTCCAGGTTGACCTTGAACTCTTGACCTCAAGTGATCCTCCCACCTCAGCCTCTCAAAGCACTGGGATTAAAGGCGTGAGCCACTGTGCCCAGCCATATTCATCCCTTCTTTTGAGTTGCTTGTACTTTATTTAGGCTTATAAAATATAACCATATAACCAAATAATGAATGTGTAGTGAAAGCCAAGTAAAACCCAAAGACCTCAGAGGGGTCACGAGGGGAAGCCCTGTGGGTCAGAGTAGCCAGGGACGGCTATGTGGAAGCTCTAGATCTTGAACTCTGTCTTGAAGACTGGGCAGAATCTAGGAAGAAGGAGGCACTGAGTTCACCAGGTGGGAAAACCTGGCCTAGCACGGAATGTGGCATTTAGGTGCTTAATTTTTTTTTTTTTTTTTTTTAAATAAATGGATGACCTGGAGAGCTGGTGTGGAAATGTAGCAGGAGGTCTATTTGGAAAGAAGGATGGAGTAGATTATGAAAGTTCTTAAATATCATAATGAGGCTTGTGGATTTTATTCTGTGGTTTGGATGCTCTCTTCTTCCATCCCTTGGAGCCAAAGGCATGCACTGTTTAATCTTGGAATTCAAACGGTGGCCTCAAACAGTGAGGCTGAGTATGTAGCCTCATTAGCTTCAGACCCAGCAGTGCTTGGCTCACAGGCTGTCATTTATCAAGGGCTTGATCTCTGCCAGCTAATTTATTTAAGACAACTCTATGAGATGGGTATTATTATTATCATCACCTCCATTTTACAAACAAGGAAATTGAGACTTAGTTTGGTTAATAATTTGTGCAAAGTCCTGGAACTAATAAGTGGCAGAGTTGAGACTTGAACCTGGCAGTTTGGCTCTAGAATCCAGCCCATCAACCACTAGATCCTTCTCTAGGGAGGAGACCCTGTGTGTGGGATGAATAAACCTCTTCTTGATTGATTAAATACCAGGTGAGTAGCTACCAGTGTGACATCCTGGAACCAGATTAAGCCCCTTTGGCCTCAGAAGAGACAGACATAGGTCATCAGAGCAGAAGGACCCTCAAGTAGTGGGCCTTCTTTATTCATATTCTGACTTAACCAAAGTGGCCTTAAAGCTGTAAATCGGTGGGAAGGTGTGGAGGTCTGGCAGCAGAGGGGTGAAGGTTGTCAAAGCCCTCCTTTTGGTTATGTGGCCAGAGGAGGGGCAGAGCACAAGGGAGCACGTAAATTGAGCCCAAGTTAGAATAATAGGAGCCTGCTTGTTCCAGCTCCATGGGTTTGTCTGGGCCTTCAGTGAAAACCTTTCTTTCCTTCTCTGCTTGTGATAGAGAGTGAATGAAGGCAGTCGGGGCCGGGTGGGTTGGGGGATATCCATGTCCCAGTGTTAGTGTTGTTCTGACAAAACTCATGCTTTCAGCTGGGCGCGGTGGCTCACGCCTGTAATCCCAGCACTTTGGGAGGCCGAGGTGGGCAGATTACGAGGTCAGGAGATCGAGACCATCCTGGCTAACATGGTGAAACCCCGTATCTACTAAAAGTACAAAAACAAAATTAGCCATGCGCGGTGGCGGACGCCTGTAGTCCCAGCTACTGGGGAGGCTGAGGCAGAAGAATGGTGTGAACCCGGGAGGCGGAGCTTGCAGCGAGCCGAGATCACGCCACTGCACTCCAGCCTGGGCGACAGAGCCAAACTCCGTCTCAAAAAACAAAAAACTCATGCTTTCCCTCCCCTCCCTCGTTCCTTCGTTATCATATAGCACTGTTGAGGATGGAGGGTGGACTGTGCTCTTGGTGAACACGAGCTGTGTAAGGACCATAATGCCTCCTGATCAGAAATTAGCTTAGGTGATTTACTTGGGTTAAAAAAAAAAGAGAGAGAATAAATACAAGAGATTTATTGGGGTTAAAAACAAAAAAGAAAAAAAAAGAAATTCTAAGGTTATTTATTGGCCTCTTAGATCCTGTAAGCTACCTAATGTAAGAAAAGTGGGAAGTTTAAAAAATAAGTGCTTGATACTATGGGCTTAAGTCTAAGTTTTGCTTTAAAAACTCGTCTATACTTGTGTTATATCATTAATATTATTGAAAATATCTGCTTTCCAGGCTGAAGTGATTCATTTATTATTCTAGTTCTGCTTTCCTCCTTTGTAATTTGTGATAATTGTGCTTTTCTTTTTAATACAAGAAATGGATAAAAATAAAAACTTGAAAAGGCAAAAACAAAAACAAAAAGAAAAAAACCTCCCAACTGTTCTACACATCTTTAAAAGATATTTGCTGCTGCCTCTGAGGCTTGCCAACATTAGGCAGGGCTATGTTTCCAGGAGTTTTAGTAATAAGAAAAAGAGGCACGCATGGAGAATTCAGGGAAATCAGTTTTATTGGAAGGGCTGGAGTTATCACTGGCCCCTTGTGCCAGGTCAGAGGGGTGCCGCTGAGGTGAGCTCTGGAGCAGTGCTGCTGGCATTGATGCCAGTGGGCTATTGGTGGAATGGCTAACTTCTTCATTCCACTGTCTCAATTCAGTACCCAGATGTATCCTTTTGGAAACTCGCCTGCAACCTGTGCACAGATTTCTATTGAGAAACACATTTCTTTTCCTCTCTACTGGATGTACCTGGAATTCCAGGTAGAGTCCACAGGAAAATCGAGATGCTTTTAGTCTGAGCTATTTTCCTGCTCAGAAAGCTCTGAACTCTTTGTGTCTGTGGGAGAGCAAGCTGAGATACCAGCTGGTTAATACTTGGTCTGGAATGGTACAAGCTGGCAGCCTTGAGTAGAGGCTAATAATACCATATTGTATTTGTAATCTTAAAAATGTTTTTATAACAAGTATTTCATTTGATCCTCACAGCAGCCTCTGGGGGTAGGCAGGCACTATTTTCTTCATTTCTAGAATGAGAATAATAGGGCTTAGAGAAAGTAAGTGATTTAGAAAGACAATTCAAGTCTTGGTTGGACCAGAACTTAGACATGCTTTTGCAGACAAACTGCACCAACAAATCCTGTGGCCTTTTTGGTATAGTGCACCCTTAGCACCTCTTGACAAATAAAAATTGTATATATTTATGGTGTACACCATGATGTTTTTATACATGTCTACATTGTGGTGAGTAAATCAAGCTTTTTAACATATGCATTACCTCACACACTTATCATTTTTCGTGGTGAGAACACTTAAAATATACTCTCTTAACAATTTTCATGTGTAAAATATATTATTTTTTTCACATTTTTATAGGGGGCTGTAGGAAGGGGGCCTCCTCACTGTCGAGTGAGGTGGTCACAGTTTCTTTGGCAGCTCCAAGCTGGGCACTGGGGGTCCTGGAGGTGGCTCTGCATGTCAGCATGTTCCTACCACCTTGGAAGGGCACTAGATAGTTTCAGGGCATCACCTGGTTGGTCATGATGTTGTACTTGGTAGGGGCTGAGTATTGGCCCCCATGGTGAAGGACATGACTGGCACCAGCTCCATGGCCCAGGCATTTTTGAGGAAGGCATGAGTCCTAGAGGGGTAGGTGAGGGGGGGGGTCACCTCTACAGGGGTCATGGCCATCTTAGGCTCAGTGGTGGCAGTGGCTACTATAATACCTTGTTATTAACTGTAGTCACCATGGTGTACAGTCAATCTCTTGAACTTATTCCTCCTGTCTAATTGAAATTTTGTATATTTGACCAACATCTCCTCAGTCCTTCCACCCCCACTCCCCAGCCTCTGGTAACCACCATTTTACTGTTTCTATGAGTTTGACTTTTTTTTTGGGAGGGGGTGGGATGGAGTCTCACTGTGTCACCCAGGCTGGAGTGCAGTAGCATGATCTCAGCTCACTGCAACCTCCGCCTCCCGGGTTCGAGTGATTCTCCTCCCTTGGCCTCCTGACTGGGACTACAGGCATGCATGCGCCACACCTGGCCAATTTTTGTTATTTTTAGTAGAGATGGGGTTTCACCATATTGGCCACGCTGGTCTCGAACTCCTGACCTTGTGATCTGCCCCCCTTGGCCTCCAAAAGTTCTGGGATTACAGGCCTGAGCCACCGCTCCCGGCCATGAGTTTGGCTTTTTAAGATTCCGCATATAAGTTTGATCATATATGATATTTGTCGCTCTGTGCCTGGCTTATTTCTCTGAGCATAATGTCCTCCATGTTCATCTGTGTTGTTGCAAATGACAGGATTTCCTTCTTTTTTAAGGCTGTATAGTATTCCACTGTGTATATATACCACATTTTCATTATTCAATTTATTCATTTATCCTGTACTTGAAAGAGAAATCTTGGATGTGAGTTAACGGCCTGTGAACCTCAGAGGTGGTTCTGCCATAGTTATCTCCTGTCTGCCAAACGAGTGATCAAAGGCTGTAATACTCATAAGGGCAGGAAGGCTGGAGGGTGCTGGCAGGGGACTGCCACCAGGGAATGTAAGGATAGAAGATGGATAGGCTCAAAGGTTCAAAGCAAACTGAAAAAAAGCCCCCTCCCCTTTTTTTCTTCTTCTTCTTCTTTTTTTTTTTTTTTTTTTTTTTGCCAACCCTCAGGTCTTAGAACACAGCTAGTTGATTTGGTCTGTGATTATTATTGTTTTTAGCTGATTATTTTATCTTATTTTTATTTTATTTGTTTTTTTGAGACGGAGTCTCACTCTGTTGCCTGGGCTGGAGTGCAGTGGTGCGATCGTGGCTCACTGCAGCCTCGACCTCCCAGGTTCAAGCCATTTTACCCCCACAGCCCCCCAAGTAGCTGGGACTACGAGTGCACGCCACTATGCCTGGCTAATTTTTGTGTTTTTTTTCTGTAGAGATGGGGTTCCGCCATGTTGCCCAGGCTGGTTTGGAACTCTTGAGCTCAAGTGGTCCACCCGTATCGGCATCCCAAAGTGCTAGGATTACAGGTGTGAGCCATCATGCCTGGCCTTTAGCTGGTTATTTTAACCAGTTTTGTGTTTAATTCTGCTTTTTGATACACAAGGAAAGGATATTGTCAAATGTGATACCAGTTATCACCAGAGTGCCAAACTTTATTTTAAAGAGCAAATAACTGCTATTAAAAGACCTAGAGTGGCATGGTGGTGGCTGCCTGTAATCCCAGCTACTTGAGAGGCTGAGGCAGGAGAACCACTTGAACCTGGGAGGCGGAGGTTGCGGTGAGCCGAGATGGCGCCACTGCACTCCAGCCTGGGCAACAAGAGCAAAACTAGGTCTCAAAAATAAAAGAAAGACCCAGAGTGGATAGGGTAGCCTGCATTTTAGAGTGTATTCCCTTTGAGGATATTGTGCACAGCCAAGTGTGATGAAGCACCTCCCCACCTACCTTCTCCATTAGATTTTTCTACAGAAACAGCATGTGCGTGCATGCGTGTGCAAACACAACACACACATGCATGCGCACACACACACATACACACACATGGGAGTTGAGGCAGTAGTTGAGAGAAAGGTGAGTTCATTTCTCAAAGATTCCCTTGCCCTGTATGGACCTGTGTGTGTGTGGAGGTGGGGTGGATAGCCTAATGCAAGGCCTTTTACTTTTTTTTTTTCCCTGAGACGGGGTCTCACTCTGTTGCCCAGGCTGGAGTGCAGTGGCACGGTAGCTCACTGCAGCCTTGGCCTCCTGGGCTCAAACGATCCTCCCACCTCAGCCTCTTGAGTAGCTGGAACTACAGGCACATGCCACCACACCTGGCTAAGTTTTGTATTTTTTGTAGAGACAAGGTTTCGCCATGTTTTCCAAGCTGGTCTCAAACTCTTGAGCTAAGCAATCCACCTGCCTTGGCCTCCCAAAGTGCTAGGATTACAGGCGTGAGCCACTGTACCTGGCCCTTTTTATCATTTTCGAGGAGAGTTTACTAATAGCTAGTTGGGCAACTGAATGTGCATATAGTGGAGGGGAGGATGTTTACCAAGAATGAGTAAGATTATTGCTAGATGTGATGTTAGCCAAGTCAAGAGAATCCAGGTTTCTCTTTGCTTTGCATCCTTATCGTAGGCTGTATAATTGCCACCCAGCTTTCTGGATTTCTGATTGATTGGGATTATTTTAGGACAGCAGTGATGGTGTGTTTTACAGTGATCAACACTTCCATCAAGACACAGCTTTATCTGTATGTGCCTACACAGCTCTTTAATTGCTAAAAGCTTACCCTTGTACACGGTTGTGTATATAGGAAATTAGACTTTCTCAGCTTGTTTGCTTTGGTAATTAATCCAACTCTGGGGGTATCTTTATCACCCCATAGAGCTTCGAGCTCTGAGCACGCTGATTTTGGAAGTGATGTAGGAGCAGGGAGTGTTCTGGGAAGTGTTCCGGGAAGCGTGCCAGCAAGAGGCCTTCCTTTAGGACTGACCCTGCTCAGCACCGAGGCGCATGATTGGCCCATCCCGCACCACATCCATGGCAGCCACTGACTTTCATTTTCTTTAAAACGATCTCTGCCAGAATGGCCTAAAAAACATTTATCCTGAACTTCAATCTAGTCATATTTTTGTTTTCTGAGAGGGCACTGTCAATCAGGTGGAATTCTAGAGGGCTGAAAAATGCCATAGCTCTTGGAACGTTCCTTCCAAGGAGTAGGCAGCAGGTGCTCTGGGGACTGAAGCCCAGCTATTCCCCTGCCCTCCCTTGCCAGCTCTTAAACATCTTTAAAAAAATCTACAGTGTAATGTGGAAAATTTTACTACCTTCAAAGGGAAATGTTGATTTAAAAAATTATTTTAAAGTTACTCTGTTTGTTGGCAATGAGGGGAACCATATATGGCAAAAGGAAAAGGTCTTGATAAAATTGCTCTGTGTTCTTTGTTTTGCTTCCTTTTGTCCTCATATGCCTGAGTAACTGTGTCCTAGTCCAGAAGATTGACCAGGGCCATCTGAGTAACACCTCCCTTCCTTCCTACTCTCCTACTCCACCCATGAGGATACACAGGTAGCATAGGCCTCAAAGGAGGGCAGAGGTTCAGCCTCTGGAGTCAGCCCCTGCTCTGCATTTTTTTTTTTTTTTTTTTTTGAGACTGGGTCTTGCTCTGTCACCCAGGCTGGAGTGCAGTAGTGCAGTCTTGGCTCACTGCAGCCTCAACCTCCCAGGCTCAAGAGATCTTCCTGCCTCAGCCTCCTATGTAGGTGGGACTACAGGCACGTGGCACCACACCTGGCTAATTTTGTGATCTTTTATAGAGATGACATCTCACTGTGTTGCCTAGGCTGGTCTCAAACTTCTGGCCTCAAGTGATCTGCCCACCTTAGCCTCCCAAAGTGCCAGGATTACAGGCGTGAGCCACCACGCCTGGCCTCCCTGCTGTGTTGTTTTCATCATTGACCCCGCTGGACTGCTACAGCATTTTCCTGTGATGAACTTTTCCAGTGGGATGCACCTGTGCATGACAATTATGTTGTTAAATTGCTGAAAGTTAAAGTTATAATACTACATGGTGAAGCAAAATGCTCTATAGCTCCTGCCCGCCCTTATCTTTTCCTTTTGAGTTAATTAGAGGACAGAACCACTTATTTTGCCTTTTCTTTATACTTTTAAATAACTACTATGTTTTAGATGAAGACTTGTAGTCTGGTCAACATTAAGTACCTCCTAAGATTCAGGTACTTTGCTAGCTTCTGAGGCACAGAAAAGGGAGAGACTTTGGGGTTAGTGCAAATAATGAGTTTTTTCATTTTTTTTTCTTTCTTTTTTTTTTTTTTTGAGAAGGAGTCTTGCTCTGTTGCCCAGGCTGGAGTGCAGTGACGCGATCTCAGCTCACTGCAAGCTCTGCCTCCCAGGTTCACGCATTCTCCTGCCTCAGCCTCCCGAGTAGCTGGGACTACAGGCACCCGCCACCATGCCCGGCTAATTTTTTGTATTTTTAGCAGAGACGGGGTTTCACCGTGTTAGCCAGGATGGTCTCAATCTCCTGACCTCGTGATCCGCCCGCCTCGGCCTCCCAAAGTGCTGGGATTACAGGCGTGAGCCACCTCGCCGGCCTTTTCATTTTTTTCTAATACAGTTAACTTTCCTAAAGTGTTGATTGATTGATTTAACAAGGATTTACTGAGTACCTATTGTATTTCAGACACTATTCCAAGTGTTGGAGAGATAGTAGTAAACAAAACAGATACAAATCCTTGTCCTTATGAAGCATGTCTCTAGTGGAGAGAGACCAGAAACAAACAAAATGCATATTTCAGCAGGTTCGTTGAATAAAAAGCAAAGAGGTTGGGGATTGTTAGCGGGGATTGCAATTTGAAGTAAGGTGATTAGGAAGGGCTTCACTAGGAACATTGAGCAAAGGTTTGGAGGAGGTGAGCTAAGTGGATATCCGGGGAAAGAGCATTCCAGGAAAAGCAAGTGCAGAGGCCCTGTGGTGGAAGTTTGCTTGCAGTGCTCAGGTAATAGCAGGTGGGCCAGGTGCCTGCTGGAATGGGAAGTCAGAGAGTTAACTGAGGGGTGGGAGAGGGTGCGGGTGTGTATAGCCCAAGGCATTGTAGGCCATCATAAGGTTCTCACTCCGAATCACACTGAGCCATTGGAGAGTTTGAGCAGAGGAATGATATGATCTGAAGGATGTCTTAACCGGACCACTCTGGCTGCTGGGTTAAGAATAGGCTGTTGGGCAAAGGTGGATTTGGAGATACTGGCAAGAGATAATGGTGACCAGGACTCCTTATTAGAAGGAAGGACCCTTGGGAGTCATATGCTTAGGAAATTAAGAATGATGCTTTTGTAATTTTTTCCCCAACCTATTCCTTTTGAGGAGGAAAGTGGATAAAGATGTATTTCTCACATCAGTGGAATACTGTGCCATAGCCTAATATTAAAGATAATTACATCTATAGAACTGAAAAAGCTGAGTCTTAAAACACAAAACAACCTCCCCAAACCATCTAAAGAAAATCTCTTTGTGTTGTGAATGAATGTCCTTGAAAAATCATCGTCTTAATAGCCTAAACCCTCTTTTCCTTGCTTACTTACCCTCCTGATTTCCAAGTCTTGTTCTTTTCATTTCTCAGGGGGCCTGGTTTTCAGGATCATGAGTTTTGAGGGTCTTACCACCTTTTGCAGAAGTGCTTCTTACAGTGTTGTAAATTACAGTTTCGAAGAAATACAGTTGCATCCAGCTTTACATAGTAAATGTTTCTGAATTGTAGGTCAACCTATTTTTATAAGTTAAACTACATATTAAATGTGAGCAAGGAGCATGATACAGCAGATTTTTTTCTATAAAGAAAATAATCACTTTTAAATATATTTTATAATAAGGATATTCATAGTGGTTTTGCCAGAGGTGAGTGGTTTTGCCAGAGGTGGAATATACCATCTTGTTTATGGAATAGGAAGTTTTGCTTTTGGAGTTTGAGGTTATAAACAAATATTAGGCCAGTGCTTTCTTATATGCATGAGAATCACCCAGGGATCTTGTTAAAATGCAGATTCTGTTTTAGTAGGCCTTGATGGGTCAAAGACTGTAGATTTTTAACAGGCTCATAAGATGCTGATGCCGTTAGTCTGAGGACCACATTTGACAGCATAGGTCATCTGTTTTCTCAATGCACAAATTGTAACACAGAAACTGCAAACACCTAGACAATTTCTTAGTGCCATAAAAGGGAGCTTGATTTTAGCATGCCTTTACAACAGCTACCTTGAACACCTTTGGTAAACTTGTTTGGGTCAGAGGGATCCATGTGCTGGAGAGGAAATTGGTTTGAGGCAGTGAGTTCCACAGATGCCTTTAGCTCTCTGACTGTAAGTGTGGTGCACCTGCAGAAACCAGGTGCATCTTTATTAGCTGGGGCTACACCTTGACATAATCCTAACAGTTGTTAAAGAAGGAATTCTTCCCACCCCCACCATTTCTTCCTTTTATGTGCCTCTTTTGCCTTGTCTCATTTCTTGCCTTGTGACTTAGTAGACCAAGGTAGGAGATTCGTGTTGGGTCACTGAGGGTGGGGTCATTGGTCCTGGAACCTGTGGCCAAGGGACTCTTCGGTAATGAGAGGTGATATGGGCTGAGTGGATAAAAGGGGGACTTTAGGTGGGTTAGCGAGGGTGGCTCTGGAGTTAGGGACTAAAATTTAAAAGTTGGGTATACCTCATTTCTGCTAGCAGGGCTCTAATTTTCTAGCTCAGGTTTCCCCATTGACTTCCTACTTTATTCTTTTTTTTTTTTTTTTGAGATGGAGTTTTGCTCTTGTTGCCCAGGCTGGAGTGCAATGGCGTGATCTCGGCTCACTGCAACCTCCGCCTACTGGGTTCAAGCGATTCTCCTGCCTCAGCCTCCCGAGTAGCTGGGATTACAGGCATGCACTACCACGCCTGGCTAATTTTGTATTTTTAGTAGGAATGGGGTTTCTCCATGTTGCTCAGGCTGGTCTCGAACTCCCAACCTCAGGTGATCTGCCTGCCTCAGCCTCCCAAAGTGCTGGGATTACAGGCATGAGCCACCGCGCCCGGCCCTACTTTATTCTTATAATCACACTCCAGGCTAGAGCTTTTAAAAAATTAACATTTTTTAGAAGGGAAAAATTTCTGTAAGTTGTAATTGATGTTTATTAAGCACCCTGACACCATATTTATTATAAGTGGGGATAAGACTGAGAATATTTAAGCTCTGTGCCTGAAAAGTTGTGTTTTAAACTAACTTTTATTTGTTTACACTGCCATTGAGTAGTTTATAAGGTTTTCTGATTTGCTTTCTCTGGCCTCATCACTGTTTTTGGAGAGGCAGCGTACAACCTACGTACAGCTCTGGAGCTCACCGCAAGACTCAGGTGGTGGTCATTCTGCTTTTGAAATTGAACCAGAAAAGTCCTGAGGAATGTAACAATATTTTTTCTTTTTGCCCCCCTGCTAGCTTTTTTCTAGCCCTCCCAAAAATGTGTTTATGTTGCTGTCCATGCATGTGGAGCAGTCTGGAATTCTGTGTGACATTAGATAGTGAAAAAAATAGATTTCCCACGTGACTGAGGTTATGGGAGTGAGAAATCTTGGATTATGCAAGGACTCTTTGATTGGAAGAAGGACATTTTGAGATGAGATTTATTTTAAGATATAGTAAAAAAAAACCTAGTATACAACTTTTTGTTTTTTTCTAAACTAATCCTTTTCGGGGGTGACAGGATGGGGTGTGGACTAGAAGCAATACCAAACTTTTAAGTATCAAATCTTCACTCAGAAGAAAAAAAATGTCTTCAGGGTGAAAGAATAGCTCAAATGCGAAAAGCCTGATAGTTATATAATTTGAGAGTAGGGTCTGGCATATTATAGAGGACTCCGAGAGCCTGATCCAAGCAGCCTGCCATTTTCATCACCCCAGGATTATCTGTAAGGACAACTTTACTGTCTGTCACCTGCCAGGTCTCAGCCTGGCCCTTGTGAGTGCCAGGAAGTTTGTGTCCTCTGTTTTGCCAAGCTTAATTAGCTCTAGAAATACCCTATCAAAGGCTGTCTGGCAGTGTTCCATTAATGGTATGGGGTGAATTCAAAAGCACTAATTAATTGTTAGATTATTTGCAAAGCCCATGCTGAAAAACCTAATGCCTGCAGGAGAAAGTTGGCAGAGAGACGGTACAGAGATTAGCTTGGACCTTACCCGGCTCAATTGCGTTTTGGAATTGGGCCAAGAGGGGAGTTGCTTTTCTTTTTGGAGAAGTGCTTGTGGCTATATTGTTTTCTAAACTGCCAGTATACTGCTCTAGGCTCTCTGTGAGGGAGCTCATAAGGACACTTGCAGACCTAGAGAGCCCAGAGAGCATCTTCAAGAGGTTTTGTTTATTTTTGTTTTGTGAGAGAAACACAATTGTTTAACTTTCATTAACTAAATAAATTCTTCCCAAGGGCCTCTTCTTAAATAGAGGAAAAGGAACTCTAGTTTGTTGTGTAACAATTCAGGTTTTAAGTGTTAAATGTTCAAAGGAGCCAGGATCAGGGCTTTAAATAGTTTTTTCTTCTTAAAATAAAACAAGTCAGGTTCCTCATGTCCTCTGTTTAGGTGGCCCAGGTCAGCAAAAAGTGAACTTTCCAACTGCTACTGCAGTTGGAAGATGCTGTTTAAAAAAATCTTCATTTGAAATCAAGTGCATGCCAATTTAAGGTCAGGGTATACTACATGCAGGAAAGGAAGAAACAGGTAAACAGGTTTGCATTATTTTGCTACATTTGACATATAGAATGATAACACCTATAATTAACTCAGCTTGACAAATTGTAGACAAGTAATAGAAGTCCCTGTCCCTTATAGATGAGAGAGATTTGAGGCTTTTGGAGCCAAGTGCCAGTTTCTGTTGACTCTGAAGGCAACGGAGACAGCTGAAGATCAAAGCATAGAAGGATATTTCAGACTTATCTAAAAGCCAATTGAGTGTTATATAAGGGAGCTGTGTGTAGCTCTGTTTGAAAACATCCATCCAGAAATCTTCCAGTTCCTGAGCCTGGCCCTGCCTCCTGTTGACAGGCCTCAGCGTCTTTTTCTTGTCCTTTTGGGCTTGAGCAACATGTGAGTAAGTACTTACGTACAAATCCCAGACCAAATCTTACTTTATTAACATGATTCAGAAGAAAAGAATTCTGATGAAAAATTTCAGAGGACTGTGCCGAAACATTTCGTGATGTTGTCAGATCTCCCTGAACTCAGGAAAGGCCCCCAAAAATCTATTATTTTTTGTTTATTACTCAACTTGGAAAAAGCTTACAAGAATGCCTCAGGAGAGTATGCACTGGTTGAGGAATTTATTCCTGAGTGTACAGCATCCCCTACGTTTACTCTGTGTGAGGCGGGCTATCCTGAAACCCTGGGCAACCTGCCTGCTCCTCAGCCAGCAGGTCTAGAGTAGCAGCTTAGTATTTTTAACCCTTTCTGTCATATGACTCCCAGCCAACTTTTTGAGTTGATAGAAACACAGATCTGAGAGCTATGAGGAATTATGAAAGCCTTTGTACTGACGAAAGACTATGATTTTTCTTTGCTGCTTTATTATGGTTAAAAGGTCTCATGATGCTTTTATTTTGGAGAGGTAATTCTGTATAACAAGACCTACTTGTGTATCCCAGTTAGGTTGTGAGATATCATGAATAACGTTACAACTGATAGTTAAATTGAAGACTTTAAATGATTTTCCTCAAAAAGATAAAACTAAATTCAAGGTTATTCTAAAATAAGTATGGTTATTTGCATTTAAAAATATTTCAAAGGGAGAAAGAGAAGTTAGGATTACAAGTGATAGAATGAAAAGTGCTCATAATTTGTTGCCTGTAGTATCTGTTTTGCTATTCATGAACATGGTACACCCATTCATTTGTTTAGGTTTTCCTTAATTTCTTTCAGCACTGCTTTTGTAGTTTTCACTAGTTTATTTTGAAGACTCTAGTGTGTCCAAATGTGAACAAGATTCATCATGTCTGTCTTATTAGAATTATGTTTGAGAACCTCTGTTTTAGAGCTGTAATTCTATCCTCTTCAATCTACTCTTCATTAATAATGATGAAAACTGATACTCCCTCTGACTTTCCTGGAGAGTGAGCTCAGGGGTGTGTAACTAAGGCTACTTGCTAAAGTGAGTTATCGGCCTGGCTACCTTTGCTCTAAGTTGTAGGAACTCAAAGCTCAGTGTGTACTGTGAGATATGTTCTTTAAGGCTGAAGGCTAGTGTTGCTAAGCAAGAGATGTAGTAAAATGAATATCCTTGTTCCTTTGGACTAAATGTCAGAGTTAGAGGCAGTCTTGGAACCCAAAGATTGGATGTTGTGCCTTTCCATCAGGCCGTTGGGCTTTCCCAGCAGAGTTTCGCTGGAACAGAGTCACTCCAGTGAACTTTCATTTTGGACTTGTAACAAAAGGATTTTGTAGAGATTTTACCCTCTGAATGTGGGTAATACCTGAGGGCTTTATCAAGATGAACAGTAACTTTGTTGGGTTGCTGCACCTTTATTTAGGGAAAGTAATTCTCCACCACAGTGTCAAGAGTGGTCTTGACAGAGACATATGAAAGGTCAGAGAGTCAGGATCGTGCACTAGTTGTGACCTTGGGTTTTGGATTCAGGCACACAGATTCAGGTCCAGATCATAGGCTGTGTGACCACAGGCTCAGTGTCCTCATTTGTAAAATTGAAGTATCAGTAGTTCCTGTCTCAGTTGTGTTCTTGTGAGGATTATAAATGAGATAATGCATATAAACCAGAGGATCACGTTTATTCTGAATGAAACTACTGGAAATAGTATTCTTTGAAAATGTTACCGTAGTACTTACCTAGTTTGGACTGCTATAACAAAGTCACATATAAGTCACACATAGATTGTGTGTCTTATAAACAACAGAAATGTATTTTTCTCACAGTGCTGGAGGCTGTAAGTCTGTGATCAAGATGCCAGCATGGTTAGGTTCTGGAAAGGGCCTCTTCCAAATTGCAGACTGATGACTTTTCATTGTATTCTCACATGGATACAATCCTCAAAAAGACAAACTAGAGAGTTCTCTGGAGTCTCTTTTAAGACACTCATACCATTCATCAGAGCGCTGTCCTCATGACCTAATTGCTCCACCTGTTAGCATGCCCCATCTCCTAATACCATCACACTGGGGTTAGGATTTTAACATACAAATTTTAGGGGGGTACACATTCAGTCCGTAACACATGGTGGACATATTTAATCAGTCTTTTAAGTTGCAGTTCTATTATTCAGGCATATTTTTGGTACAAAAATTAGATCTGATCCTGAAATATAATGTTGCTGTTAAACAGACTTTATTGATGCCCAGTTTCTTTATTTTCCATAAGTTTTACTTAGAGCAGTATAGTGGGAATACCACAGTGGTACAATGGGAGTGATGAAGTTGGGAGAGGGTATGAATAAGAAGTGCTCTCCCTGCCCCCCAACTTTTTGTTTTGTTTTGTTTTGGAGATTTGAGTCCCAGTTTTGTGGTTTGCAGAGCTTTTGTTGCCTTATCTATACAATACTGCTAATTATACCTATTCCTTTGATTTCATGAGGATAAAATACTTGTAAAGCAGCCAGAAGTTTATGGCACATAGTAGTAGGTCTTCAAAAAGTTAATCTTTATTTAGACAATATATATGTATAGGAAAAGAGGGGGAGAGAGAGCTAGAACAATCTTATGATGGGCAGAATGCATTTGCTGTTTAGCTTTGTGCTCCCAATGGAGAAAAAGCAGGTTGGGGAATTTCCTTGGGAGATGGCTGAGGAGCTGTTGGCTGAGCCAGGTGGATTTGAACTGAGCACCTGGATGGAAAAGACCTTGTTTTCTTTTGAGGCAGTGACTTGGTCTTTAACTGGAAGTTATAGGGTAAAGATGAATCCTCAAGAACGGTGGCGGTGCCGACGATCAGGACCAGTGGGGGACAGGAGAACCCAAGTGAAGTGGATTGAGGCTGTGTATTGGTAGTTTTCCTCATCTATATGGTACCTCTAGGCTCAGTCCCAATCTAACCACCCTACTTAAAATTGTAATCCCTCTCTAACCACAGAAACTCCTATTCCTTCTTATTTTGCTCTGTTTTTCCTCGTAGCACTTCTCACCTCAAAAGCTGCTTGTAATTTACTTATGTTTATTATTTATCTTCCCCCACTAAAATGTAAGCTCCGTGAGAGTCAAGTTAGTTTTGCTTTTGCTCTGGTGCAGCTTTTTCTTTTTTCTTTTCTTTCTTTCTTTCTTTTTTTTTTTTTTTTTTTTGACAGAGTCTTGCTCTGTCACCCAGGCTGGAGTGCAGGGGCACATTCTTGGCTGACTGCAACCTTCGGCTCCCAGTCTCAAGTGATCCTCTTACCTTAGCCTCTCAAGTAGCTGGGGCCACAGGTGCACACCACCATGCTTGGCTAATTTTTTGTATTTTTTGGTAGAGACGGGGTTTTGCTCTGTTGCCCAGGCTGGTCTCGAACTCCTGAACTCAAGCAATCCACCTACCTCCCAAAGTGTTGTGATTACAGGTGTGAGCCACTCCACCCGGCCTAAAACTACTTTTTTTTTTTTTTTTGAGATGGAGTCTTGCTCTGTTGCCCAGGCTGGAGTGCAGTGGCGTGATCTCAGCTCACAGCAACCTTCGCCTCCCAGGTTCAAGTGATTCTCCTGCCCCAACCTCCTGAGTAGCTGGGATTACAGGCCCACACCACCACGCCTGGCTAATTTTTTGTATTTTTAGTAGAGATGGGGTTTCACCATGTTGGTCAGGCTGGTCTCGAACTCCTGACCTTGTGATCTGCCCGCCTTGGCCTCCCAAAGTGCTGGGATTACAGGTGTAAGCCACTGTGCCTGGCCAACTATTTTTATAATAATTCCAAGATTGGGTTAACACTGCTCTAATTGTATAAGAGCAATATTGGATAAAACTGCTGGTGACTCAGCAGGAATCAAGGCAGTACTTCACTGGCACACACTTGCAGTAAAACATCTGCCACTTTCCTTTAAGAGTGTTATTACCCTCAGATACATGTCTTTTCCTTATTCTATATGGTAAAATGGGAGGTACGTATGTTGCATTTCTACATTCCAAAGTACAATGATTTTCTTGAGGAAAAGCACTGTGCAGTTGTTTGAGTTGTGAGCTGATCCAGTCTGTTTTTCATGGAACACCATTTGATGTGAAAGAGTGACTGACAGACAATTGATGGTTATCCAGACTTCAGTATTTGGCAGACATTTTTGAAAATGAACAAAGTGAGCCGGGCGCGGGGGCTCACACCTGTAATCCCAGCACTTTGGGAGGCCGAGGTGGGCCGATCACCTGAGGTCAGGAGTTCAAGACCAGCCTGGCCAACATGGTGAAACCCAGTCTCTACTAAAAATACAAAAATTAGCTGGGTGTGGTGGCATGCACCTGTAGTCTCAGCTACTCGGGAGGCTGAGGCAGGAGAATTGCTTGAACCCTGGAGGTGGAGGTTGCAGTGAACTGAGATGGTGCCATTGCACTCCAGCCTGGGCAACAAGAGTGAAACTCCATTTCAAAAAAAAAAAAAGAAAATGAACAAAGTGAACCTGTTAGTTCAAGGAAAACAACAGTATTTGTTGCCAATAATAAAATTTCGTTTTTCACACAAGTTAAAATTTTGGAAAACTTACATCCATCACCATGATTGTGACAGTTTCTCAATGGTTAAATACTTTTCTGATGAAATCAATTGAGATATTAACAAATGTGATTTTTAAAATATTATATAATGAAATATGTCTTATTTGGCAGTAAACCATTATTTTCCAGATGACCAATGCATGATATTACAAAATCATACATGATATTACAAAATCATGCATGATATTACAAAATCATGCATTGGTAAAATATTCCACATCTTGAGAGTACAAGATAGAACAATTGATTTTTTTTTTTTTTTTTTGACGGAGTCTTGCTCTGTTGCCCAGGCTGGAATGCAGTGGCATGGTCTCGGCTCACTGCAAACTCTGCCTCCCGGGCTCAAGTGATTCTCCTGCCTCAGGCTCCCAGGAAGCTGGGACTTCAGGTGCACGCCAACATACCCAGTTAATTTTTGTATTTTTTTTTTTTTTTTAAAGTAGAGATGGGATTTCATCATGTTGGCCAGGCTGGTCTGGAACTCTTGACCTCAGGTGATCCACCTGCCTGAGCCTCCCAAAGTGCTGGGATTATAGGCGTGAGCCACTGTGCCTGGCCAGAGCAAGTGATTTTTAAAAACTTTTTATTTTGAGATAAGTTTTGACTGACAGAAGGGTTGCATAAGTAGTACAGCGTTTCTTTAGGCTTATCACTCAGCTTTACCTTATGAGGACATTTTACATAACCAAAGTACAATGATCAAAACTAAGAAATTAATCTTGTTACAATATTATTAACTAAAGTATAATATTTATTAGGATTTCACCAGTTTTTCTACTAATGTTCTTTTTCTGGTCCAGAATCCAACCCAGGATCTCACATTGCATTTAGTCGCCTTGTCTCCTTAGCCTCCTCCAGGCTGACAGTTCCCTGGTCTTTCAATGACCTTGACACTTTGGAAACTACTGGAGAATGTCCCTCAATTAATTTTTTTCCTGACATTCTCTCAGGATTACATTGAGGTTATGTGTCATTTGGAAGAATACCATAGAGGTGATGTCCTCTTTTCAGGGCATCAAATCGAGGATATGTTATGTTGATAGGAATTATTACTAGTGATGTTAATCTTGGTCACCTGGCTAGAGTGATGTCTGCCAGAATTCTCTGGTGTAAAGGTACTATTTTTCACTTTGAAATTACGCAGTATTTTGGGGAAAGCAATGGATTTTAATGTTATGGAGTATGAAAAATTTATTATGTAATTCAGCTGCTACCTTGCAACTAAACTTAAGAAATGATTATTTGTTGAATTTAGGTGTAATAGTAAAGAAGAAATAACCACAAGTATATAAAAAGACTTAAGATTTGGCCGGGTGTGGTGGCTCACACTTGTAAATTCCAGTACTTTCACAGGGTGAGGTGGGAAGATTGTTTGAGCCCAGGAGTTTGAGACCAGGCTGGTCAACACAGCGAGACCGCGTCTCTATGAAAAAGTAAAACATTAGCCAGGAATGGTGGTGTGTGCCTGTGGTCCCAGCTGCTCAGGAGGCTGCTCAGGGAAAACCCAGCGGTCTTGTATTAAGCCAGACATTTAAAGAGATTTGCTGTGCATGTGTCTTTGAAATTTAACAAGAAAAGAGATTTGTGGCCGGGCGCGGTGGCTCACGCCTGTAATCCCAGCACTTTGGGAGGCTGAGGTGGGTGGATCATGAGGTCAGGAGATCAAGACCATCCTGGCTAACGCGGTGAAACCCTGTCTCTACTAAAAAATACAAAAAAAAAAAAATTAGTCGGGCGTGATGACGGGTGCCTGTAGTCCCAGCTACTTGGGAGGCTGAGGCAGGAGAATGGCGTGAACCCGGGAGGCAGAGCTTGCAGTGAGCTGAGTTCACCCCACTGCACTCCAGCCTGGGCGACAGAACGAGACTCCGTCTCAAAAAAAAAAAAAAAAAAAAAGAGATTTCCAAAAATGTAAAACAGTGCTGCTCATCTCACCTTACATTTTGTTTTAGAAAGTAGTTGTTTTTCATGAAAGATACTGTTTATGTTACAGTTTATTATAGTTGGTTTTTAGTGAATTAATAAATATTAAAAAATTTCCTCAGTTTTAATTTCTATTGCAGAAAATGTTAATAGACTTATATTAACAAAATCTCTTTGGAGTCCTCAGTAATTTTAAAGCAATAAAGGGATCCTAACAACAAAAAGTTTCAGAATTGCTTTTTTTCTGAATAATACAGAAGAGATATCTTAGTAGGGGAATCTTTTCTTCTGGACCAAATAAAGATTTAATGAAGGACTCCACCAAGGACTCTTGGTCCTTGCAGGGAAGTCACTCAATTATCAGTGTACTCAGCTGGCAGATGAGGGGGATTGCCTTGTACTATCTCCAAGTTTCTTTAAACCCCAAACTACATGATTTCAAATCACTATCACTGTCAGCATGGGCATTATGCAGCAATCTCCCGAGTATACTATTTGCTAGGTTAAAGATGAAGGTTATAAGTAAGGATATAATGCAGTAGTATTTGTGAAGCAGGGACTCCAGGGACTTTTCTTTTTGGGCCTGTAAAATTATTTCTTTCACTGCTCCTTTAAAAGAATAGAAGTTTTCATGATTATTAGATTTTACTGTAATGAGCAAGGGAAAGATTTTTAATTATTGCTGAAAATTTTTGTCAATTTATGTATATCACAAATTTAAAAATGCATGATTTCTGAGAATTTTTCTGCTCTAATGTATATGTGTAAACTTATGTGAATATTTGTAAGTATTTACATAAATCATTTAAATTTGTTAATGGGTTCTAAATATACCACTGATGTCTCTGTTGAAGTAGACTCGGGTTGCATATCCATTATATCCTTACTTACCAGCCGGGCATGGTGGCTCACACATGTAATCCCAGCACTTTGAGAGGCTGAGGTGGATCATGAGGTCAGGAGTTTGAGACCAGCGTGGCCAACATGGTGAAACCCCGACTCTACTGAAAATACAAAAATTAGCCAGGCGTGGTGGTGCATGCCTGTAATCCCAGCTACTTGGGAGGCTGAGGCAGGAGAATTGCTTGAACCCACGAGGTGGAGGCTGCAGTGAGCCGAGATCATGCCACTGCACTCCAGCCTGGGCGACAGACAGAGCAAGACTTTATCTTGGAAAATTAAATAAATAAATAAATAAATAAATAAATAAATCCTTACTTATAGTCTTCATGAAGTTAATTTGTTATTTTGGTTCTTTGGTTTTAAAAAAAATTATTAGGTCTGTATTTACAAATATAGACTTAAAAATGTACCAGCTAGAATCTATTAAGAATCCCCAACTTTGGAACTAACATTTTTCTTTTTTAGTTTAAATGAAAGGCGATTTGATGGCTTAGTTTTTTAAAATGGGGAAACAAAAGGGAGGGGAAGCCAGTAGTATCTTGTCGTGTTAAGTATCAGTTTAAATCAAATGTTAAACAGGATCCTGCATTCTTGTAAAGTGAATTTAGTAATGGAAACTGCCACAGTGGAGGGCCAGCTCTGTCATAATCACCAACTTGAGCATCTCTGATATTTAGCAGAAATATAAATATCTAATGCAGCGTGTGTGTGTTATACTGTCATGGCAAAATGTTGTAACTGATTTTGAGCCAGATTCTTCCAGTGTTTTGAAGCTACTGCTTGGAAATAAGATTTGGAAGCTGAACTAACTTTGTGAGAGCTTCTACAATTTGGTAAACTATAGTAAAGTTAACTCAGCATATATTATAAATACAATAGAAATATATAATTATATATAAAAAAGTTTCATCAAATTTCAAAGGTTTAAGTATATTTTATGATATTCATAGAACCCAATCTAAGAGGAAAATGCTCCTCACTGCCAGCAGGAGAACTTAATGGAGCGCAGCGTTTTAGAGCATAGACGTTAAGAGCCAGCTGCCTGGGTGCATATCCCACGGCTGCCACTGAGTAGCTGTGTAACCTCTGTTTGCTTCAGTGTACTCCTCTGTAAAATGGAGATAATATCCATCTCCCTGGGTTGTTTTGAAGATCTAACGAGATACTGTGTTTCAAGTGCTCTGTTGTTCCATTATTGTTTAGTTAGCAATTGTTAAGTTTTAGGTTATTTCTTCATGACATCTGAATTTTTTTTAAAATTTATTTATTTATTTTTTTTCCTTGAGATGGAGTTTTGCTCTTGTTGCCCAGGCTGGAGTGCAATGGTGCAATCTCGGCTCACCGCAACCTCTGCCTCCCAGGTTCAAACGATTCTCCAGCCTCAGCCTCCTGAGTAGCTGGGATTACAGGCATGCACCACCACGCCTGGCTAATTTTGTATATTTAGTAGAGAGAGGGTTTCTCCAAGTTAGTCAGGCTGGTCTTGAACTCCCGACCTCAGGTGATCCGCCCACCTCGGCCTCCCAAAGTGCTGGGATTACGGGCATGAACCACGGCCGACATCTGAATTTTTATCTCATTAACAACATTATCCTCAAGTAATGTTTTAGGGTAAGTTACATCTGGGAAGATTTGGTATTCATAGGGCATGGTTAGAGTTCTAGTGGTATGTTGGCTTTTTTTTTTTTTTTTTTTTGAGGTGGAGTCTCGCTCTGTCACCCAGACTGGAGTACAGTGGCACAATCTCGGCTCACTGCAAGCTCCGCCTGCCGGGTTCACGTCATTCTCCTGCCTCAGCCTCCCCAGTAGCTGGGACTACAGGCACCCGTCACCACACCCGGCTAATTTTTTGTATTTTTAGTAGAGACGGGGTTTCACCGTGTTAGCCAGGGTGGTCTCGATCTCCTGACCTCAAGATCTGCCCACCTCAGCCTCCCAAAGTGCTGGGATTAGAGGTGTGAGCACCACGCCTGGCCGGTGTTGGCATTTTAAGAATCCTTGGAGATTATCTGGTCAAACTCAGCCTGATATGTAAACTACCTTTCTAATATCCTGTTGACTAAGCCGCCAACCTTTACTTGAATTTAAAACATCTCTGACTCTTGGGAAATTCTTCCTTGTGTTGTGCTACAGTTCACCTGGCTGTAACCTCCTCTCCCAGCCCTTACTTCTTCCTTGTAGAGCTACATAGAATTTTTGTCTAACAAATAACCCATCTGAATGGTGACAGTGAAGCAAATGAATTCTGGACAATTTAAGTGTTGTATAAAAGTGGCCGGATGGTGTGTGTCAAAGTTGAGGGAGCTCAGAGGACTTTGCTCCCTGTTGGTAAAAGAAGCAAGGCTCAGATTTGTGGTTAGAGCTGTCCTGATCTAGTTGGGAACACTTTTGCCCCATTGAGCCTGTGATGGGGCTGTGAGCCAGACAGGGGATAGGCAGTGGCTGGGTCTCTGGGCCCCCCACTTGCATAAAGCACCCCCATCCATTGCTATACTTGTCCTTTCCTGGAGGAGGAGCTTCTTTGTGCCTTAAAAATTATCTCACCGCCAGGCACAGTGACTCACACCTGTAATCCCAGCACTTTGGGAGGCTGAGGCAGGTGGATCACCTGAGGTCAGGAGTTTGAGACCAGCCTGGCCAACATGGCAAAACCCTGACTCTACTAAAAATACAAAAAAATTAGCCGGGTGTGGTGGCAGGCGCCTGTAATCTCAACTACTCGGGAGGCTGAGGCAGGAGAATGGCTTGAACCCAGGAGGCGGAGGCTGCAGTGAGCCAAGATTGCGCCATTGCACTGCAGCCTGGGCAACAGAGCAAGACTCTGTCTTAAAAACCAAACCAAACCAAAACAAACTCCATCTCACGTATTTGTTCATTGTTTATTTCTCCTCCTGCATAGAATGGAAGCTCCATGAAAGCAGAGGAGAAACTGCTTATCTTGTTCGCTGCTGTTTCTCGAGTAGCCACAAGAACTTGGCACTTTAGGTCATAGGTGTTCGGTATTCAAATGATGGAATTAAAGATCGACTCCGAACTCTCAAAGGCAGATAGATTTTCACTTTAGTGCAGGAAAATAAACACTCATATGTCATGCCCATTCTTCAGGCCTGAACCAAAGGGGAACCTGTTAGAGGATAGGAAATGAGATCTCAGCAGCGTCTGTTACTATTTGCAATTTTCAAATACATAAAGAGAAAAGTATCTTTTGCCTTTTTGATATGTGAAGATTTTCTAGAAAGGAAAGGTTCAACTCTTATTGAAGGCGGGAGACACCATGCTATCAGAATTGGATTTTAAAATCAGCCCAGCTGGATAGTAGCTTCAAACTGCAGCCAGCGTGATGTGTTACATGAGTTTAGCTTTGAGTGTTAAAAGAACAAGTTTGCCAGAAACATGAATTGTTAAAAAACCATCAAAACATTACAATGTAGGAAAAAAATGTAGTGAAAATTCCAGTATATAATGTCCAAATAGTTCCTTTTTCTGGAGGCTTTAAACATTTTCTTAGGTAATTTGCAAAGAATATTGGACAATGTAGAAAATATATGTAGAGTTAAAATGATATTGAGAATTCTGAGCAGATGATTAAGGAAATCTGGACCTCCTTTTTTCTTTGTTTCTTTCTTTCTTTAATATGTTAGTACTTGAGTTTTCCATAGAATTAGGACATATATTTAGGTCAGATCTCACTGGGATATTCCTTGGGATATCTTGATTCAGGGTTTTCTTCCTTTTTTTTTTTTGAGACGAAGTCTCACTCTGTCACCCAGGCTGGACTGCAGTAGCACCATCTCAGCTCACTGAAACCTCCACCTCCTGGGCTCAAGCAATTCTCCTGCCTCAAGGCCTCCCAAGTAGCTGGGATTACAGGTGCGTGCCACCACACCCAGCCAAATTTTTTTTTTTTTTGTATTTTTAGTAGATGTGGGGTTTCACCATATTGGCCAGGCTGGTCTTGAACCCCTGATCTCAAATGATCCACCTGTCTCAGCCTCCCAAAGTGCTGGGATTATAGGCATAAGCCACCGTGCCTGGCCTTTTTTTTTTTTTTGAGACAGAGCTTTGCTCTGTCGCCCAGGGTGGAGTGCAGTGGTGTGATCTTGGCTCACTGCAACCTCCGCCTCCTGGGTTCAAGTGATTCTTCTGCCTCAGCCTCCCTAGTAGCTGGAATTACAGGCGTGAGTTACCAGGCCTGTTTTTTTTTTTTTTTTTTTTTTTTGAGTCGGAGTCTCCTACTGTCGCCTGGGCTGGAGTGCAGTGGCGTGATCTCAGCTAACTGCAACCTCCGCCTCCTGGGTTCAAGCGATTCTTCTGCCTCAGCCTTCCAAGTAGCTGGGATTACAGGCTCCCGCCACCAAGACTGGTTAATTTTTTGTATTTTTAGTAGAGATGGGGTTTCGCTATGTTGGCCAGGCCAGTCTCAAACTCCTGACCCTGTGATCCACCTGCCTTGGCCTCCCAAAGTGCTGGGATTACAGGCCACTGCACCTGGCTTTTTTTTTTTTTTTTTTGAGACAGATTCTTGCTCTGTGGCCCAGGGTGGAGTGTAGTGGTGTGATCTTGGCTCACTGCAACCTCCACCTCCCGGGTTCAAGTGATTCTCCTGCATCAGTCTCCTGAGTAGCTGGAATTACAGGCATGTACCATTTTTATATTTTTATATAATTTTTGTATTTTTAATAGAGACAGGGTTTCGCCATGTTGGCCAGGCTGGTCTTGAACTCCTGGCCTCATGTGATCCGCCTGCCTCGGCCTCCCAAAGTGCTGGGATTACAGGTGTGAGCCACCATGCGTGACCCCGATTCAGAGTTTTCTCTGAGAAGAAACTCCCTTCGATTTTGGAACCCAGGAGGCTGGACTGCCTTCTAGTCTAGGTTCTACCTTTCCCCTGCTGTCTGGTTTGGCTTAATCACTTGATTCAATAATTTTATGACTTTGAGTGAGTTACTTAATATCACTCTACCTTAGTTCTTTCATCTGTAAAGTGGGGCCAATAATAGTGTATCTCAAGGTTGTTGTGAGGAATAAACATGTTAATACATGTCAAATGCTTAGAAGAGACCCTTGCACAATAGTAAACACTCCGTAGATAATAATGTTATTATTAGCCAAATGTGGTTATTTTGAGGGTCATATAATGGGGGAAAATGCAAATTTAAAATTCCTATACAAATTCAAAGGAATATCGATTGTCTCTGTATATCAAAGATGACCTTAGTATTTGCAAAGCTCTCTCTCATTTAGGGCCACTAGCTGTTTTTCCATTTACACTTCCCTATACAGGATATAGAGTTAATTTCTAGGAAATTAGCCATTAATTATTGGTTAATGATGGACTAGGAATGCTCTCAGGAGAGCTGACTAGTTAGAACATGACATAACTTTGAATTATCTAAGCTTTACCTTTACTTGGAATTTTAACTTTGTTGAATTTTTAAGTAAAGGGTTATAAAAGCCAGTCTGCTCTATTATTAGATTCACTGTGTTCATAAGGCAACATGGAAAAAAATAGATAATACAGAAAGAAAAATGACAATTTTAAGGAGAAAAGTTTTTGTTTTTAAATAATTTTCTATGTTAATTAAATTCCATGGAAGTTTTGTTATTACTTTATCTCTACAGAGAATGCAGCAGATTTTGAACATGCTTTTTTCCCTCTGCTTAAAATGTGTTGGCTATTATACTTCACAGGACTTACGTCGTTTTCAAAAATAGAGGTAATTAATTGTTACGTGTTTTGATGTTCAGCAGGCAAAGGAAACACATTACTTTGTGTAAACAGAGGTTAATATGGAGTCTTTGAAGTCTAAATTATTGAACTATTTGCCTAAGGACAAACTTCTTAACTGTTTAGGTTTCTTCTGGCCTGTAATAAACTACAGTGGTGGGAATAACACAAAAAATCCTGTGTATAAAACATTTGGGTCCTGGTTGCATGTTTGACCCAAATCTGCAGGTTTACCTTTGAGTTACACTGCGAATTAGGGACCTTTCATTTCCATTTTCCTTTCCTTGTAGTGGTTTAGTTGGTTCATGGTTGATAAAGACAGAAGCATATGTTTCTGGGAATGGTAAACCTTAATTTTGCTTAAGTTTTAAATGATCACTTATTTCTGGAACTGGCACTGGGGTCGAAGAATGTTTATTATTCCATGTTAACATGGGAATGAGTCTAAAGACTAAGTGACGTTTATGCTCACTTCTATTTTACAGCTTCCTTGGGCTCTAGCCAAGGTGACTTGGTTTTGCAAGAGCGAAGAGGACCTGCCTTATAGTGCAGTTTTTTTAAAAAAATTGTTTTTGTCTGAAATGATCTACCTTGAGGACAGAAGCTGTACTTGCAGAGTAAAAGACAAACTATTACTGGTTTTAACAAATGAACAACCCAGGCAGGTGGGCATGGTGCAGGTTGTGCCCCAGCTGGTGAGGTCTAGCAGATCTTGTGGCCTTTGGACAGGCTTGCCTTGGGGAGGTGGAAACACAATGGTGATGATTTCTAACTTGAAGAGACCTTTGGGACTCCAGTCCAGAAGTTTTTACCTGTGTGTACTGGGTGGGAGGCGTGTTGTGCTTCCTGCTATGGGGGTGGTGAGAGCCGTTTCCCACCTAAGTGGGACAGGGAGAAAGCGTCTGATCGGCACACAGGGTGCAGAAGCGGCACTGGCCCAACTCCACACTCACCTTTCCAGGATCATTCCTTTTGCACCAAGCTCTGACCCTGCGCCCTCTCACTGCTCTGGGGACTGTTGAAGCCACAAGGAGGAAGTTGCTACTCCTTATGCCCTTCATTCTTCCTGTGCCCCCAGACCGAGATCTGTCAGGGGAGGGGTCTTGGACCCCACCTGAAATCACTTGTGTATCTGGCAGCTTTCTTGGGAGTTTCTCCTCAGGGGGCAGACTCCCATATAAAGTACTGGCTGGTATGACTGTAGCTCCCGTTGACCCACTCACTGTTCACAGAAGCCTAGGAACAGACTGTAGAACCCAGAGAAAGCTCTGGGTGACCTCTGTTATTTAGCAGCTGCTTGCAGCACCAGTCACTGTGGCAACTGGGCTTTGTTTATGAAAATGAATGAGGACCTCAAACCTGGGGCATCCATACCGTGGACAGAGCTCCCCCTGGAAATAGACTGCCTGCCAGATTGCCAGGGCTAAACCAAAACAAAGACATACCAAACACAAGTAGCCAGGAAGTATTCTGCCCTTGGGGACGAGCACCAAGTCCCGATTGCCTGTATCCCTCTTCACCAAGCATAACCCTGCCAGGCTGAGCTGATCTTGGTTATGCCAGAGAAAGACGGAGGCAAAGAACATGGTACTAGTATTGGCAGTTTTTGGAACACAGCCTTGCATTGCTCAGGTCTGGCCTCTAGTTCTGGTTTTAGATGGAAAGAGTGTTGAGTACCAAAGATCTAGCTTTTTGAAAATTTTATTTCAGGCCCTGCCTTTATGTAAACTGTAACGATCATTTGGGTCTGTACTCGAGAGGCAGGAGAATCACTTGAGCCCAGGAGTTCCGGGCTGTTGTAGTGCACTATGCCAATCAGGTGTCTGCACTAAGTTCAGCGTCAGTGTGGTGACTTCCCTGGGGACTCCCAGGGGACTGTCAGATTGCCTAAGGAGAGATGAACTGGCCAGGTCAGAAATGGAGCAGGTTGAAACTCCCATCCTGATCAGTAGTGGGATTGTGCCTATGAATAGACACTGTACTCCAGCCTGGGCAATATAGCAAGATCCTGTCTCTAAACAAAATAAAACAAAACAAAACAAAACCCCTTGTCTGGAACAACTGAGTTTGGAGTTTGTTGCCCCCTTAGAGTCCTTGCTTTCATAGTGATTGTTTTCTTGTGTCCAAAGCATCCTTGGTAGTTTTAACTCTCCATGGGAATTGGTGAGCCATGGACATCATCTTGGAGCACACTTTGAATCTCAGAGCTTCCTTTGAGGGGACTGCTATGTTCTGGGTGCTTCTGGCATTCACAGGTTCTATGATTCTATGGCTGGACCCTTCTAGCATATGTGCCCTTTGGTGTCACTTTGTCAGAACCACAGCCAGTGCATGGGTCTTCTGATGCCATCCTGTGGCTCTCTTCCCCACACCATGCCTTGTTTTTTTGTTTGTTTGTTTTTTTGAAGACCTTCGAGTCTCACTCTGTTGCTCAGGCTAGAGTGCAGTGGGGCAATCTCAGCTCACTGCAACCTCTGCCTCCTGGGTTCAAGTGATTCTTGTGCCTCAGCCTTATGAGTAGCTGGGATTACAGGTGCGTGCCACCACACCCGGCTAATATTTGTATTTTTAGAAGAGACGGGGTTTCACCATGCTCTCCCGGCTGGTCTTGAACTCCTGACCTCAAGTGATCTGCCCACCTCACCCTCCCACAGTGCTGGGATTACAGGTGTGAGCCATCGTGCCCAGCCACACTGTGCCTTGTTACCGCATGTCTGCTTGGGTCATGGCCCAGGTGTCATGGTGGAGGGGGCGGGGTTGGGAGGTAGAGAGTGCTGGCATTGGTGATTTGCCAGCAGGACACATGCCCAGGAAGATGGCCAGAAAAAGAGGGACTCCTTCACGTACGTATAAGTCAGCTTTAGCCTTAAAGCTTCAAACACCCACTCACTGCATTGAGGAGTCCTTGAGGTCCCTCACCTGCTCTTCCTGGTCTGACTAGATGCCAGGGAATTGAGAGAGAGGGACCTGCGGTGTGAGGGTCCTGGAACTGCAGTGACAGTAATACGGGCTTAAACTAGAATTCCTTCCTGGAAGAATTTCAGTCTTCCTCTACCCCAGCAGCCTTTCACTCCTTAACTTTAGTAGTGTGTCTTGGGGCTTGAGCAGCTGCTGCTTCTGTGGAGGTGACCATCCAGAGGGACCCTTTCACAGCTAAGTTCACTTGCACCTCCGTTTCTACTTAAGGCAACTACAGTTTCGGGGGTGGCTGCCCCTGTTTGCTCGTGATAATTCCTTATGAACTCTCCTGTTGATAAACTGAACTGGATCAGCTTTAGTTTCCCTTTAACTAAGGATTTAAGTCAAAGCGTAACCACAAGTGTCCTGTTCGTTTTCATTCATTTCAGTGCTGAACATTTATACACTGGGCTATGGATTTGATGTTTCCTTCCTGTCTTGGCTGAGATACCTGTGTGAAATATGAGTTTGCCATTTGGCAAACTGTTTTTCCTTTGACTAGTTAATGAAGCCAAAATATTGACGGGGGTGTGGAGTTAGGGAAGAGGAGGTGTGAATGGTTACATTTGAAAGTTCTTCATGGTGCAGGAGAATCCAGCGCTTCACCCTGAGTAATTGTAATTAGGGTAGTAAGTAAACCCTTTCAGGTTTATTCTATAGCGATCATGACGAGTTATCTTGGGGAAGGGATAAAGAAGACTGTGAGAGGTTGTACAGTTCTGAACCTGTCAGGCTTTGAGAAGCAGACCTCAGCGTGATCTGAAGAGCCGGTACCCTGGAGTAGATGATTAACCAAGATAATGTTCCGGACAGTCTGCAGCTGAACTGAACTGGTGTCTCTGCATCCATTCATAGTTACCCAGTGTGGTTAATAACAAGTCCGTTGGGAGTTATGCCTGTGCTGGCCATAACTACCTTGTATTCTGGATGGGGGTCAGAGAAACTGAATGGATCGATTCATTCACTGAGCAGTGAGTGACTGCAGCCTTACTAGCCAGCTCCTTTCCAGCTCTTTGATGACATGCACTATTATTGTTGTTAACAGGTTGGCTAAAAAAGTAAACCTGGGAGAGTTGAGGCTTTGTTCCTCTGTCCAGCACTCAGATATTTCCTGTAGTCATTCAGTAAACATTTACCAAGTGCTTACTGTGTGCCAGGGACTGTGTTATCATAACCAGTAACTTTTTCTTCGTTAATGAATTATCTCATGCGGCATGAATACAAAGAAGCCTTAAGAAGTGGAGGATAATGGGGGCCTGTCTCTCCCTGCTCATCCTTTGGGGCTGTCACATCACGGAAAGGAAGTAACAGTCAACTTAAATCAGTTTACTTTGGTAATAGCAGTTTTTGAAAAGGTTTGGAGCAGGAAATTGAAACTCTTGAGAAACAGGAGGTTTGGGGATTACTGCTGGATTTTTCTTATTCCTGCTATCCCAAGGACTTGATCCCAATTACCACTGATAATGGACCCCTTTTATGTTTAACTGTCTTGTCAGTAAGTCAGTGACACATGCTGAGAATAGAAACCAGTACCATTCCATGTCGTAACCGCCAGCCTGTACACGCCCCGCTGGTTCTGTTGTTGTGATCGTTGCTACAGCGCTTAACATCAAACGCCAGCCTCATGCCTGGCACTTTACATCACACCTACGGCATCCCCACCCCGGGAGCTTACCTTCCCTAGAAGTCCAGGACATTTTCTATGTTGGCACCACAGGAATAGGTAGAGGGCAAGGGACAGAAAGTTTTCCTCAGTAAAATGTGGTCTTTGCTTGAATCAATAAAGGCAACTATGTTCATCTGTTTTAATAGGAAAGGCCTGTAGGTAATTTTTTTTCTCCGTTAAAATCTGCTTTTAAAAATGTTTGGGTTTGAGTGTAACAACAGATTGATAACTCTCTGTTCATCGCTTTTCCGTTCTTGCAAAATATGTGACTTGCAGTGGTTGACTAAGTGCTAGGCTCTGACGGGAGGAAATGAGACCCGTGGAACTCCTGGCCCCCTGCTCTGTAGGTGCCTCCAGACCAGTGAGGGGAGACAGGCATCAGGTGGCATGGCCAGGCCTTTTTTTTTTTTTTTTTAATAGTGGATGGGAGAAAATGGGAATATGACTAATTTTATTTAATACTTAGGTTGTTTTGTCTGTTTGCTTTACTGGCATAGGGTCATCTTCAGCTGAAGAAGGATGTGCTGGTGCTTAGGAATGGCCATTGGTTTGCTCCTTCAAACAGGAAGGGCAATGCTGGCTTCAGCTAAGAGCGAGAGAGCTTCTTTCCCCAGACACCCAGTATGTCTCTCTTTGCAATCATTGGCTGAATTGACTCAGCTTTTCTTCCCATCCTTGAATCAGTCCCTGGTAGAGTAATGGAGTTACAGTGATTGGCTTAGGACAGTCAGCTGGAGAATCAGTCACACCACTCACCACAGCGGCCTCCTACTAAATATAAATGTGAGCGGGACTTAAAATAGAAGAAATGCACATCTAACAGGACCATAACTTAGGGATAAGGTACTGGACAAGGTAATGAAGAGGCGATCATGGCCCTTGTTTGTGTTTCCTCCGTTCCCTCGGCAGCCTTCTAGGGGACCCTCTAATGTGCTACCTCACTGTGTACCTGTCTCTCTATCCCAACTCCACCTGTCACTCTCTCTCGACTCTGGAAGTATAGCTGCTTAAGGCCAAGGCACTCTGTCTTACTATTTGTGGCCACTGTAGCTGGCACATAGCAGGGACTTAATATGGGTTTCAGCAAATTGAACGGAAAAGGATACTTCATATTCCTTTGTGTTTAACTTTTATCAAACATTGCTTGAATCAAGTGGATTTTTTTTTTTTTTTTGAGACAGGGTCTCACTCTCACCCAGGCTAGAGTGCAATGGCACTATCTGGGCTCACTGCAACCTTTGCCTCCTGGGTTCAAGTGATTGTTCTGCCTCAGCCTCCCGAAGAGCTGGGACTGCAGGCACCCACCACCACACCCGGCTAATTTTTGTATTTCTAGTAGAGATGGGGTTTCACCATGTTGGCCAGGCTGGTTTCAAACTCCTGACCTCAGGTGATCCACCCGCCTTGGCCTCCCAAAGTGCTGGGATTACAGGCGTGAGCCACTGAACCCAACCACAAGTGGACTATTGATAGTATATTCATTGCACATTTTATAACAAGTTTATTGAGATATAATACACATACCATACAATTCACCTCTTTAAAGTGTACAATCATTTTTAATATGTTATCAGAGTCGTGCAGCTGCCACCACAGTCAATTTTAGAACATTTTAATCATCCTCCAAAAAACCTCTTTATCCATTGGCAATCTCTCCCTATTCTTCCCTTTCCCCAGGCCCTAGTAACTACTAATCTATTTTCTGTTTCTATGGATTTGCCTATTCTGGACATTCTGTAGAAATGGAGTCATGCCATATGTGGCCTTTTGTGACCAATTTCTTTCACTTAGCATGTTTTCAAGGTTCATCCATGTTGGAGCATGTACTTGGTATTTCATTCCTTTTTATGGCCAAGTAATATTTTATGTATATACCACATTAAAAATTCATCATCAGTTAATGAACATTTGCATTGTTTCCTGTCTGGGGATATGAGGAATAATGTTGTTATGGGCATTCATATACATGCAAGTTTTTGTGTGGGCTTATGTTTTTTCCCTTTTTTCTGGGAAGTATGGCTTTGGCCAAGGCCAAAGTCAAGCACATCCTTATGTTTTTATTTCTCTTGTATTTATATGTGTCTGAGAGTAGAATCGCTGGGTCATATGGTTACTCTGTGTTTAACCCTTTGAAGAACTGCCAAACTCTTTTTCAAAGTGGTTGCATTATTATTGTTATTTTTTGAGACGGAGTCTTGCTCTGTCACCCAGGCAGGAGTGCAGTAGTGCGATCTTGGCTCACTGCAGCCTCCGCCTCCCATGTTCAAGCGATTCTCCTACCTCAGCCTCCCAAGTAGCTGGGATTATAGGCGTGTGCCACCATACCCGGCTAATGTTTGTATTTTTAGTAGAAGCAGGGTTTCACCATGTTGGCCAGGTTGCTCTCGAACCCCTGACCTTGGGTGATCTGCCTGCCTCAGTCTCCCAAGTGCTGGGATTACAGGCATGAGCCACTGTGCCCGGCCATTACTATTACTTTTAATGGAAAAAACTGCAATTACTTTTGTGTCAACCTCATAGAAGGATGGAGAGCAAAGTCAGAGTTCCTCTCGTGTCTCCAACCCGTCTCTAGCATCACCCCTACCTTAGGTAAGAACCATTTATAGTTAGAGTTATCCATTTAATCCTTTTTCTATGCATGTATGTGCATGCATATGGACAAATACACATAGTTTTAGAAGGTTAATAAATTGTATCATTCTTTACATATTCTTCTGCAATTAAAAAAGAACATGTCATAAGATATTTCTGTCTGTACAAATAACAGTGTTTTAAATGCAGCGTATGTATTTCATGATATAGACACACCCTTTTTGATGAACATTTAGGTTATTATTATCATTATTTTAGATGAAGTCTCGCTGTGTCACCCAGGCTGGAGTGCAGTGGTGCAATCTCTGCTCACTGCAAGCTCCGCCTCCTGGGTTCACGCCATTCTTCTGCCTCAGCCTCCCGAGTAGCTGGGACTACAGGCGCCCGCCACCCCGCCCAGCTAATTTTTTTGTATTTTTTTTAGTACAGACGGGGTTTCAACGTGTTAGCCAGGATGGTCTCGATCTCCTGACCTCATGATCCGCCCGCCTCGGCCTCCCAAAGTGCTGGGATTACAGGTGTGAGCCACTGTGCCCGGCCAGTTATTTTAAAGTATTTGTTTATTATAAATACTGTGGCAGTTAACATCTATGCCTGTTAATACTTTATAATACCGTAACAGTGATGTTGTTATGGTGTAGTACAGTAGGTGTATTTACATTGATATCAGTTACAGCCTGGTGTAATTACAGTTATGATGTAATGCCTTTAGAGAGAGGTTGGACAGTTCAGTTGCTGTCCAAACCTGGCTGAGAAGATTACAAAAGATTTAAAATATTTCTACTGGTCTTTATTATTGAATGACTGCACCCTCTGAAAAGTATGAATTGAGCATTATGATTGCTCATAGGTAAAAGGTTAGCAAGCATTTAATACGTGCTAGGTATTTTCTTGTGTATTCTCTCATTTGAGTCTTATAATAATCTCATGAAGAATGTGCTGCTATTCACTGTTTATCTGGAACTAAGACTGAGAAAGACTGTGGCTTGCATAAAGTGACACAGCTTCTAAGAAGCCAGTTCAAGATTTGAACCCTCATCTGATGATCAGTTTGTTTTTTCTTTCCCCATTTTCTGAAGCTGGTTCATTCTCTTAAGAACTGTAAGGAGAAAAATGATAGAAGGCAGAATATCTTTGAACTAATGAAATCATCGCATGAGCAGAGAAGCAGAGTGGGCATCCTGTGGATTTAGGGGAGGGAGGGAGTGGTAAAGCCTCTGAACCTGTCACTGGACTTGGAGGTGTGATTCATGACTTCAGGATAGTGGTTATGCTGAGAGACCTTGGTGTCTGACAGCAACGTCCTGCTATTGTAAGCTATGGATTTACTATCATGCTAAGAAATAAATCATGACCAGGAAAGGCTGTATGTTTAGATGCTGCCGATGCCTGTAGGCCCTCTCTAAACAGGAGAATGGCTCTCAGTGGATGAATTGTCTCAGCTTCCTCTGAGTTTTAATTTCTATGTGGGTCAAAGGGTTATTTTTAGCCTGTGGGATCCCTAGCTCTTTGAGGAGTGGCCTCGCTTACAAGGTCAGTGGAGTGGGATGATGGTCAGGATTTTTTTTTTTTTCCCAGACGGAGTCTTGCTCTGTCACCCAGGCTGGAATACAGTGGCGCGATCTCAGCTCACTGCAACCCCTGCCTCTCGAGTTCAAGTGATTCTCCTGCCTCAGCCTCCTGGGTAGCTGGGATTACAGGCGCATGCCACCATGCCTGGGTAATTTTTGTATTCTTAGTAGAGACAGGGTTTCACCATGTTGGCCAGGCTGGTCTTGAACTCTTAACCTCATGATCCACCTGCCTCGGCCTCCCAAAGTGTTGGGATTACAGGCATGAGCCACCACACCTGGCGATGATCAGGATTTAAGGATTGTTTCTGAGCTCTTCCTGGACCCTGTGTTTTAGGTCCCCCAAAGAAGGTGTGAACAGCCTTTTGGAATCTGTTTTACTCTGGCAAAATAATCTGTGTCCATAGATTGCAGGAGGATGCTGTTGGTGTTATAATAATGCTCTCACATTTAAAAATAAGTTATCAAATGTATTTGAGGAAGAAAACTAAGAAAATCTGGAAAAATCCCCACCATCAACAAAAAACACGCAAAACTCTAAAACTCGTAATAGGATAAATGATGTTCTTGTAATGAATGTGTCAGCATTTTAACACATGTGTGCTCAGTGTGTGGTGATGCAGGCTGTGTATAACAGAAAGCACAAACGTGGTCTGTGTTTACATTAAATCTCCCACCTCCAAGACACACACACAAAAGGTCCCACTTGAGTATGTGTAATTACATCTCTGAATACTCCCTTGATCCTATTTTTTTCCTTTTCCCTAAACACATATTTTGGTTACTTCTCCAAAGATACATGATATATATTAGCCTCACTCAGAACCACAGGGAACATACTCAATTGAATCACACCTCTATGAGTAGTGTATAAAGTGTAACGTTTTAAAACACCAGGGACCAGGGCTGGCAAGGTCCACGGGGAATCCTGAAGGCTGGTTTCCAGCCACAACTGTGCTGGAATGAAAATAGAAAACAATGAGGCATGTGCAGAGTCAGCTTTTCTTTGTGTCACAGCTCAGCAGTTTTCCTGCTGTCCTAAACTTTCCTAAAAAAAAAAAAGCTGGGGCTAAGGGGAAATGGTGCAGTTGCAGTTGAAATTTTTTTTTAATAGTAAAGACTGAAAATATAAACTAGCAGCTGGTGCTGTGGGAACATGTGAAATGAAGAGTGAATTAATGGTGAGAAATCTCACTGCTCTTTGCTTGGCTGTGAGGACACGCGTAGGAAGGACTTGTGGAAACTTGTTTGGTAAACTAGAAAAAAAACGAAAAGAAAAAGCTAAGTAACCATCAAGCCTTTTTCAGGAGTGGGGGAAAAATAAAAATTTATATACTCTAAACTTAAAGCTTTATTTATGATCATTATTTTAAATATCTGTAAATGCATCTGTAAAAAACTCCAGCCAAGACAGAGGGAGATGTGAATTATCAAGTATATTGACATTTTTTTTTTTTCTGTTATCAGTAGCATCCTTCAGAAAGTACTGATTAAAAAGGAAGGCCATTCCCAGTTCTTGGTTTATTTGCCTCATAGCGCACCAAGTCAAGGTTGAGCTGGGGCCTTGTTCCAGAAAGCGCAGGCTTCCTTTCTGATTGGAAATAATATGTATTTTGTTTGACCTTCAGAATACTCATGGCTTTACTGGAATACATGGGCCAACATTTGTCCTGGCAAGGCCAGGGCAGTTTAAGATAGGTATCCACAGGGATTGCTTTATAGAGCAATTAAAAGCAGTGGGAGGGAGGTGACTGCAGAAATTCAGACGTTTGCATCCTTTCTGGCCTAAAAATCAAGTGAGTAATTTCAAAAAGCAGTATTTGAAAACAAACAAGCACTTCTAGAAGTTTCTGTCTGAACACTTGAGAATTTTGCCAAGGTCATAGTGTTCTTTATTTTTTCTTTTTCCTTACATGTTACTTTCTGAAATATGATCATAGTGTTCTTTTGCAACTGATCTTGGTATGAAGAGGGGGTTACATCTTATATATTACACAGTGCTAATATGTGTAATATTAACATTTTTTTGAAAGATTGTCAAATATGGACCGTGGAAAACAGTTTCCATGCCGTTTGAACGTTATGTTCTTTATGATGCTTTGTTTATAAAAATATTGTTAGATAGCTAGGGATGTTTACTACTGCCAGCTGGAGTTAGGCCTCATGGTAGCTTTTTAAAGTCAGGCTGGAGGTGAGTTCAAAGCCTAACACAGAGTTTCAAGTTATTGTTCTTATTTGAAGTAAATGCATAATTGGAGACTGTATTCTGATTTCTTGAATTCTTAGCTATGCCAGTAATTCTTGTTTCTTAGGGTCACAGTTTGGTTCTGTCAAATGTGTAGTTGTAGAGATGATAAATGAGTACTCAGAGATTAGATGAATTCATATATGGTGACATTAAGATGTTTTCTTTAATAAGAATACCTATTATATGGGAGTAAGTGAAAATAATCATGTCTTAATGTTGTTGAAATCCTGTATTCATTTAGGGGGAAAAAAAGTAAGTACTTTGTATTCTGCTTATGTAAAGGGATATGAAAGAATGTATATAACTAAATTTCTTAATGCTTCATTTTGCTTTTGATGTGCAAAATATAACTTTACTGCTAGGTAAAATTATACTTGAATATATGCATGAATTTAAAGTTTCAGTTGAGCCCAATATATGGGAACCACGCAGTTTCTAGTGATTTTCAAAATATAGTCCCATAAAGATGAAAGAGACTCAATAGCTGAAATAGGTGGTACACTTGATTTAAGTGAACATTTGCTAACCCAGGAAGAATCAGGAGCCATTCCAACACTGTAGCTGTGTACCATAGATACAAAATAATATGTTATCCAACTTAGTATGTATTTGCTTACTGCAGTTGAGAACGCAGGAGTGGTCAGTGAAGTGTAGGGATTAGGGAAAATAATTGAGAAAAATGAGGAGAAAGAAAGAAAAATAGATGTTTTGGTAATCTTTGTCAAATGTTTTCTCAAAGACCAGGTTCAGATTTAAAATATTATGCAGATGTAGTCTTTGGCCTCTGGTAGTTTCTGATAGGAATTCAGCCTTGAGTTGAACTTTGAGATGGGTTGTTTTCTTTTCGTTTTTTTCTTTTTTAATTACTAAGTGACCAATCTGTTGTAGTTTGTTGATCTATTTTTTCCTCTTGCCATCCTTCTGTTGCTTTCTCCATGAGCTGCTGTTTATTCTGGAATGTTGAACATCCACATTTAGAATTAGGACTTGTGTGGCTCTATCTTAACCAGGAATGGAAAAAATCCAACCCAGTCTTTCAATTCATGGGTTTAGGTGGATTCAGAGAGGTTCTGATCCACAGTGACAGGTTCAGAATTCCCATTGCTAAAGCCCCCGTTTCATTAGGTAATGAATATACAAGCTGAGCCCTTCCAGGTTCACACTGTGGAGGCTTCTCCACTCCTCTGTCTTGGTTGGCTTTCTTCCTTGGGGTGTTTGGGAAGAGTCTAATTACAGCCAACTTCTTTCCTTGTCAGTTGATTTTATAACACAAACCATTAAAGTTCAAACTTTTTGTTCAGCAGATTGATTTCATTTGTCTCTTCTATAGGGATCTCACTTAGAGTTTATAGAATTCTTTGCTATCCTTTACTTTAATTCATTTTGGCAAGGTATGTAGTATTAACTCCAGGTGAGGCAACCAAGAGAGGGGCCCTAAGTCAAGGAGCTTGTTAATGGCAGAGATGAGCCTGGAACCCAGGCCTTCTAGGTCCAAATGTAGTGTTCTTTCCTCTGTGCTCCCAAGGTTCCCATTGTATCCTGTGGGCTTCTTTTTTGTAACGTAAAGTGGGTAGTGAGGAGAAAGGAGGTTCTTTTCTGTTGATCTTTCATATACTTATTGGTGTTATCTTTATATTTTTATAGAACTTCCTGATTTAATTAAACACTTCTCAAATGCCATGATCTCATTTGTTTTCATGATGACCCTGAGGATTAGCTAGGACAGGATTATCCCTATTTTATTTTATTTTATTTTTAGATGGAGTCTTGCTCTGTCACCCAGGCTGGAGTGCAGTGGTGCGATCCCAGCTCACTGCAACCTCCGCCTCCCGGGTCCAAGTGATTCTCCTGCCTCAGCCTCCCAAGTAGCCGGGATTACAGGCCCCCACCACCATGCTCGGCTAATTTTTGTATTTTTAGTAGAGTTGGGGTTCCACCATGTTGGCCAGGCTAGTCTTGAACTCCTGGCCTCAAGTGATCCACCTGCCTTGGCCTCCCAAAGTGTTGGGATTACAGGCGTGAGCCACTGTGCCTGGCCTCAAAAATGCCTGCTTTTAAATTGCTCACAGTATAGTAGAGATTTTTACAGTTTGGAGGGTGTTGGAGGTTAATTTTGTTGAAGGAAGTAATTTCTCTAATGTGGAGGAGGTGGTAATTTAGAAGACTATGTTGTAGAACTGCAGCCGGGTATATGTTTACTTTTGTGAGCGCCTGTTTTATTTGCCTGTTTATTTATACCTATGCATTTGGATGGAAAAATAAATATAGTTCTGTTTTGGCTCCCTGAAATAGTTTTTATATTTTCTGGAATTTCCTCACTTATTGTCTTTAATATTCCTAAGTTTTATTATGACTCATTTTGGTCATACAATAATAGAAGAAGTAGGTGTCGGCCTGTTTGAAGGGGTTTATTAAGTAATTTGGGGAAGTATATTTTTGAAGCCTATAAATATTAATTTGTCCCTGGTGTTGAGATTTGTCTTGTGGTTGTCAGTTGTGCATGTTCTTATATGTTTTGGATAGGGGAGGGTAAAAAGGGGTTGAGCATAGTTTATTTTTTTCTTTGGCTCAAATATGTAGTTTTACCATAAACCACGGAAAGTTTCCTGTTCTTGTTTGATTAAAAAAAAGTACACTTCCATTCATTGTTTCCATGTAACTTCCTATACTTTTTACTAAAAAAGGTTGAAATCTAGGATAAATTATGAGCTATCTCTCGGGCAAAGAAACGATTTCATTTCAGGAAGGAGCTTAGGAAGCGAACCTTCTTGAGTATGAGAAACAGTAATAGCCCTTGGCATGTATGTGTGTGTGTGTGTATGTACATACATATACATATACATATGCCTTTCCTTACATAATAATGATTTGCAAAGAGTGAATTTGGACCCCGACTTCTAATCAACATGGAAAGGCAGGGAAGATTCCATGTCATGGCTGGATTTTAGAAAGCTGCAAATGATATTGTACCATAGAGCAGGGGTCCCCATCCCCAGGCCACGGACCTGTTAGGAACTGGGGCACACAGCAGGAGGTGAGCAGTGGGTGAGTGAGCATTACTGCCTAAGCTCCACCTCGTGTGAGATCAGCAGTGGCATTAGATTTTCATAGGAGTGTGAACCCTGTTGTGAACTGCGCATATGAAGGATGTAGGTTGCCTGCTCCTTATGAGAATCTCACGAATGCCTGATGACCTGAGGTGGAACAGTTCCATCCCAAAACCATCCTCTCCTCCTCGGTCTGTGGAAAAACTGTCTTCCATGAAACCAGTCCCTGGTGCCAAAAAGGCTGGGGACTGCTGCCATAGAGGGGCCTTTGGGTGGCCCCGTTAGGTGTTTTCTTTGTGAGGTGGTGCTTTCCAGCCTGCCCTGGACTCTGTGGTTCATGGTAGATCATTCATACTGACCTGGACCAGGGAGCACTGGTAGGAGTATCTGATTTCTATGAACAGTGCTTGCTGGCACTGACTCAAGAAAGAAGACAGGAAGGAATGGTGAATACAACTTCCATTGAGAAACTAGAGTGGAAAAAATGTGCAAATTATGCTAAAATTGTAATTAATCTGGGCTGTACAGGTTGAATATCTCTTCATCCTGAAAGAAAAGGGGAGGTCACCATGAGAAAATGGGATTGAGGGACCATAAGAACTTTGTCATACCTAGTTATACATTTGTTTTTTTCTCTTAGAACTTCTGAAAAGCTTGAAGCCCCAGAAGCAATAGAATAGAGCTTTTAGCATGGTTTTGTTGTGAACTAAATTCCCAACAGTTCACCTTTAGTGCATAAGCTTAACTTTCTTTGATGGTTTGCCATTCAAATTAGATTACTGTGGACAGTGTCCCTAATATTGTCACTAATATTATTATACAGTATCAGTTTTACAGCAGGTTTGTGCATCATGAAGGAAGTCAGAACGTTTTAGTGAGTTACAAGGAAAATAGCCGTCAAAAGTCCATAAAGGTTACTTTGTGGATGGGTTGGGGAGCCATCTTCTGGTCTTCATCCAGACTTGATTGACTTAAAATTGAGTATATAAGAGTGTAAAAGATGGTAAGTGATAGGCTTGAGGCAGAGACACAGGCCTGCAGCCAGAACTGGAAAAAAACCCACAAGTATAAAAAGTATAGGCAAAACTATAAAGCAGCCAGGCACGGTAGCTCACACCTGTAATCCCAGAACTTTGGGAAGCAGAGATGGACAAATCACCTGAGGTCAGGAGTTTGAGACCAGCCTGGCCAACATGGTGAAACCCCATCTCTACTAAAACTACAAAAATTAGCTGGGCATGGTGGTGAGTACATGTAATCCCAGCTACTCAGGAGGCTGAGGTAGGGAGAATTGCTTGAATCCGGGAGGCGGAGGTTGCAGTGAGCTGGGACGGTGCCATTGCACTCCAGCCTGGGCGACTGAGCGAGACTCCACCTCAAAAACGAAACCAAAAAAACTATAAAGCACAGAAATATGGGACCATTTGGTAGATATAGTAACTGAAATCACATCAAGTTTTAATAAACTAATTAGTATTCATAATGGCAGCCCTACATCTTCAAGAAAAAAATACAATTAGCGAGTTTCAGGATGCTCAAAATATTTAAGATGGCCAAGAAGAAATTATGCATGTAGTACATTTTAGGCAGATTTTCCTTAAAACTGACTAAAGACACTTACTTTTTTGAAACAAGAAAAGACTTAGTTATTTGGATAATTTGCTTATGTGGAATATCTCATTGCCAGTCAGTGTTGAATAAGTGAGGCATTTTTTGTGTGGCGGAAAGGTGGTTCTTTGGGCCAAATGAAGTAAGGTGGGAAGAAAGGAATATGAAATACTGAGAGAAGGAATTACTACTTTAAATAATAGATGTAGCTTTGGTATGTTTTTCTGTGCAAATCTTGAGACAAAGCCCTTTTTGTTGGAGGAAATGGCATGCAAAGGATTTTATTTTCAGTTTGACCATTTGCAAGTATTAGAGCTGTCTCCATGGGAGAAAGGTGAGTTCCCTCTGGCAGTGTGGTTTACGAAGGTTTGCTTGGGAGGAAAAGAGAGGAGCTAGTTGATCCAGAGTGGAAAAACACCAAAGCAAAGTTTTCTCCAAAATAACACACACAGATTTCTGAAAAACAGCAGTTACTTTCACTGAATGTGACAAACTTCAAAAAAAAAAAAATCAGCTTTGAAACATCATATGACACATCTGTTTTGAAAGGTTGCTTTGTCAGATACAGATGTATGTTTTACAGTATGTTACTGTGTAAAGTTTCGTCTTGAGCAGGCTCAATAGATGTTTTTCTGAACAGGTATCTCATTTATCCCAGTTTTAAATTTTTGGGGGAGAGTTTATTAAACAATAGTACAGTACTTTATCTTATTTTTAGGTTAAATACAATTTGATTGAATTATACCCTTCTCTCTTAGCCTTTTATTGAACTAATCTCTCTGCTTAGATTTTATCCTTTCAGAAATTGCTTATTGACCCGACACAGCAAAATCCAAACTTTTTGATATATGTCATGGCATATATCATGCCAAGATCACAAACTCCGTCACATGCTTTTAGCAAATAAATGCCAGTTTGCTTCTTGCTTTCATACCTACAATAATGCAAATTATTGGTTTAAAAAGTTAAAAATCACTGATTCTTGCTTTATTACAGGCCTCTTAAATTGAGACCTTGGAAAAGTATTTTCTTGCAAGAGCTGATGTTTCCTATTATTATTATTATTAATTTATTTTTTAAGACAAGGTCTCACTGTGTCACCCAGACTGGAGTGCAGTGGCACTATCTTGGCTCATTGCAGTCTTGACCTCCCTGGGCTCAAGGGATTCTCCCACCTCAGCCTCCTGAGTAGATGGGACTACAGGTGTGCACCACCATGCCTGGCTAATTTTTTAATCTTTTGTAGAGGTGAGGTCTCACTCTCTTGCCCAGGCTGGTCTCAAACTTATGGGCTCAAACAGTCCTCCCACCCTGGCCTCCCAAAGTGCTGGGATTACAGGTGTGAGCCACTGCACCTGCCTGTGATTTGTTTCCTTTTTATGACATCTATGTGAGCATCATATTTTCTTTTTATCCTGCCTGCTAGAAAGCGCAGAGCTAGGTTTGGCACTCAAATGATGTAGTTTCCTTTAGCTAAGTGCTTTGATGAGTTTCTCTTTTGCATTTTTTTTTTCCCAGAACACATCTCATAGTTGAAGAGATGGTAATAATTACAGTAATACAATAATAAAAATGAGTTGATCCTAAGAACAGTCTTATGGTGCAGATCCTGTTATTATCCCCATTGTATAGATAAAGAAACAGAGGCAGGGAATGGCTAAGTAGCTGCCCCAGGTTAAAAGGCTAAAATGTGGCAGCGCTGGGATTAAATGTAGGAGACTGGCTCCATAGTCCTTAGAGAATTAGCAGCTTGGGAGTTTGGTTGTTTGGCACATGAATTCATCACTCAACAAATGTTTATGAACACGTGCCGCATGCCAGGCACTGTGTCAAGCACTGGGAGAGAGGAAGTAAAAGAAACACAGTCCTTGCCCTCATGGAGTTTCTGGTAAGTAGAGGACACAAAAACATATGCCCAAATAAACGAAGCAATAGATTTATAAAAGCTTATATTTGCTATAAAGGAGTAACAGGTGTAACAGTTTAAGGGACCTCTGAATTTTATCAGGTGCAATACAAAAGTGTAGTTCTGGGCCAGGCACGGTGGCTCATGCCTGTAATCTCAGCACTTTGGGAGGCCAAGGCAGGTGGATTGCTTGAGCTCATGAGTTTGAGACCAGCCTGGGCAACATGACAAAACCCCGTCTCTACAAAAAATATAAGACATGAGCTGGTGTGGTGGCACACACCTGTAGTCTCAGCTATTCGGGAGGCCGAGGTGGGAGGATGGCTTGAGCCTGGAAGGTAGAGGTTGCAGTGAGCCCAGATCGCACCATGGTACTCCAGCCTGGGCAACAAAGCCAGACCTTGTCCCCGTCCACTTACCCCCAAAAAACTGTGGTTCTGAACCACAGCAACTGAGCCGAGCACAATCCTTCTGTCTCTCTAAGACCCAGTCTACACTGAGTAGTTCTGTTGATGGCACGCTTGATGGGCCTGTAAGTGCTACAAGCTCTGGAAAAACCAGGTCCACAGCTTCTCAGAGCCTTTTAGCTTCACTGTGAAAGGAGCAAGAGCACACCAGTGACCAGGTGTTCATAATTTCTCTGCAAATGTCAGCTCTCAGTTTCCCTCCTAACAGAAGCACCTGAAGCAGCAGGCTAGCTAGCCTGAAGAGAAAGGAATAGAGTTTAGTCTTATAATTGGGACCTATATATTAAGCTGAATAATTTGGCATTCAGTGTTAAGCATTTGACTCATTCCTGTAACCAATTGTGAGTGCCCTGATTATGTATAAACTCCTTAAAGTAAATGCGTTTTAGTTCATGGCCCAGTGTGTACACATGGCTGTAATTAATAATATTTTGCACAGCCAAACCAAAAGTTTGCAGATTTTCCTTTTTTAATCTACGGTCTCCTATCTGCAATCAGGACCAGTGGTTATAGGCGATGATTCAACTCCCCAGCAGTTGTGGTTTCCCCCTTCTGCTCTTCCTGACCCTCTTACAGTTTCTCATCTTGCCACTTGTCTCTGCTTCAGACTCTGCACCCCAGACCCTGGCCACCAGCCCTGACAGAATGCTCACCAGGCCCAGAGCATGCCACATGCAATGCATGTTATTCCTCCGTGCTTTTGCACACATTCTTACCTCTCTTTCTCCCATCTTTTTCTTTCTTGCTAGACATCAGTTTGCAAAAGATAAAAAAGAGAAAATTAGTGATCATCTTAGGTACAAATCAAGGTCTGAGAGATGAACAGATTTGGTAATGTCATCCCTCAGGGTTAATGAGGTGTAGCTTTGTAGCTCTGCAAGTCTTATTTTGCCATCAGATATTGCATTAGTAGGAATTAAGTTGTAATTTTTGTGTGTGATGAAGTTCAGTTTAATATTTTGAATCTAAGTCGATAAAGCATTTGCATTTTAATAAAGAAGTGTACTATCCTTCAGTTATTTTGTATCTGCCAAATTCATAGGGTAGGAGAAAAAAGATCTTATTTTCTCTCATCCTTCAAACCTTCAGATTTGTTCTTGGTCTCTGTTCTGAGCCAATTAGGCAGTAACATCCCATAAATTCTTATCCCCTCAAAAATGAATGCTGTAGCCAGTGTCTCCTTCTGTCTAAGCTTCCTTCTTGTGAGAAGAATAGGGACAGGTGCACCATATTATAGGTCAAAAGTAAATCAGGGCTCGGTGTGGTGACTCACTTCCAGCACTCTGGGAGGCTGAGGCAGAGGCAGGTGGATCACCTGAGGCCAGGGGTTTGAGACCAGCCTGGCCAACATGGTGAAACCCCATCTCTACTAAAAATACAAAAATTAGCTGGGTGTGATGGTGCATGCCTGTAATTCCAGCTACTTGGGAGGCTGAGGGAGGAGAATCACTCGAACCCAGGAGGCGGAATTTGCAGTGAGTTGAGATTGCGCCACTGCGCTCCAGCCTGGGCGACAGAGTGAGACTGTGTCTCCAAAACCAAAACAAAACAAAACACCAAACAAAGTAAATCAGAAGAACTGTTGGCCAAGATGATGCCAACCGATTGTCTTTATGGATTGATGGAATTCCCTGGAGGCAGAAACATGGCCTGTTCTCGCCTTTGGGAGTTGTACTTCCAGAATGTGCTCAGAGAACAGGAATTTTTACTCTAATACTGTGCATAGTTTAATTTAATTAAAAAAAATTTTTTTTAAAGAGATGGGGGTCTGGTTATTTTGCCCAGGCTGGTCTTGAACTCCTGGCCTCAAGCACTCCTGCTTTGGCCTTCCATAGTGCTGGGATTACAGGCATGATTACAGGGAGTACATGCCCAGCTGTAGTTTTATTTTAAGTCTTTCCAGTGCAATTCATAGAAATAATTTCTGGGGAGTAATGCTAGGGAGTAGTATAAGAACATCTTATCTTAGATATTTTATTAATCATTCTAAAAGTTTTTAGAGAAAACAGTTTTTGATTGGAGAAAATGTTCTCATTCATTTATTTCTCTTCCCCTCAAGGGACTTTATGTCTCTAATAGTATTTGAAGTTTGTAAAGCGTTTTCACATATAGTGCCTCATTTGATCTATAAGTCAAGCCTGTCGTAGAATAAGAGATCATGGAACGCTTAAAACCCAGCTCCTGTATCTCCTGATTCACTATTTCCCGGTGCTTCTGTAATACAAGGACGCCTCTTGCTATGTCCAGTGGTGACTTCTGAGACATGCCCCTGCTTCACTTCAGGTCATAAAAACCATGAAACATAACAGCACCACTTCCTCACAGGGCTGCAGAAATCCCCCTCTGTTGGCACGTCCAGATTGTATAGTGGTATCTTGCTTAGATGGAAGAGTATGTGCCTTTTATAGCTTGGCACTTCCCAACACTTTGAGAATTTGGATTCCTAAAGAACCTGTGCCCTTTGTTTCCTTTTGAACATTTGAAAACACAATTGAATACAGGAAATTCTCCAACATGGTTGCTCCATGATTTCAACACAACAATACACAAATATGCACTGGCTTTTGGCCCAAAAAGTTGGTGGTTGACTTCTTGGAAGAGGGTTAGTTTGTGAGGAGGAAGGTTTGGATGTAGATTTTGCTTGGAGGGTGAAAGAAACCATGATAAGATATGCCTAAGAGTTGTGCTGTAGAAAAATCTAGTTTTTTTCCCCCTGAGAAATCCAAATTACAAGTTTTAGGACTTGTCTACCTTTTTCCTACTAGGGATAAGCTTCAGCCTGAAGCCAGGTTTTGTTGTTGAAAAACCCAGGTAGGAGCTGTGGTAGAAGGGCCCTCTTTGGAGTTTAATGGTGGTACATTCCACCACTCCATCCCCAAGGCGCTGTAGTTCCAATGAATTGTAATTTGAGATGGTACAAACATGAGCATATGTTATGTACACGTCAGGCGTGTTTGTGAGCTCAGGGCATTCCAGGTGTTTTTTTCTTGGAGCTTTGTTTTTGCGTCATATCCTGTGTTGGTAACATTCCTTCTCATGAAGCTCGATTGAAGTGAGGCAGTGCTATTGGCTGAGAAATCATCCTGGGTGCCCTTTCTTACAGATTCTTGCATCCCATGGGGGTAGAAAGGATTTTCAGCCCAAGGGCAGAATAGATCCTGTAGTACCCAGTCCCACAATCTGTGGGAGTTTGTCCCTCTTTGCAGCTGACAGCATTTCAGAATTCCCTGTGGGACAATAACAAAAACCCTATTAGCCAATGGTGTCATTAGAATAAAATCTCCCCACTGCGATGTCTTGGTCCCAGCCTATAATGTTACCCCTTAATTCCCTCTGCATCTTTACCACTTTTATTACAGCTGAACACACGCTCCTCATTAGAACCCTGGGTGATATGGGGAATCAGAGTGCTGAAAATTATGTGGAATAGGTACCAGATGTTTGTGTCAACTTGGTATGCATTGGTATTTAGAATGCTTGAGGATCACATTTATTAAATGTGAAAATTACTTACTATGTCTTCTCCAAAACATTACCCCCCTCCGCCAGTATTTTTGTCCATGTTGCATGAGGTGTGATATTAGTAATTTCTTTTGGCACTGATTAAATTTAAAGTCTGTGCAGCAAATGCATCTGTTCCCAAATGCTTTGTCTGCATTCTGTCAAGTTTTGGAGCTGGCCCACCGCCAGCAGGGATGTGGGGGTTCTGTAACTGAGATTGGAATGCTGTGTTGCAGCTAAAGGACATAATGAAAGGGTGAGTCCATTTGATTTTTTTCTTTAAGTGGAACTGGGAATTTAGACATTGATGTTATAGCGAGATCTTAGGAACGTTTCCCATGTGTCCAGATAAGCAAGCATTAGTGAAAAGGATGGAGGAGGGCATTTGGTAAAATGAGAAACGAATTTCATTAAGTTTATGAAGTCTTTTAAGTCAACCAAAGGTGATACGTGTGAACCGAGCAGTTTATTTTATTTTAGTAGATATGAATGAATGTTTACATTTGGCCTATGCATCTGTTCACCCAGTCCTGAGGCGAGGAACTGGAAAGTACAAGGCAGAGGCAGGTGGTGCTCTGCCAGGGGAAAAGTCTGGAGCTGGAGTCTCAGAGACCCAGGTTCAAATCCCCTATTGCCACTTCCTGCTGATGTGTTTCTTAGCCTCTCATGAGCTCCAGTTTCCCATCACTCTAAAATGAGGGCATTAACACTGTCTTCACAGTGGCATTGTGAGGATCAGAAACATGTACAAGATGTGTGGCCCCTAGTGGTATGGTAACCATACATATGAAGAGTTAACCCCCAGCTTCTCACACAAAGCAGCGGCCCAGGGAGCCACCATGTGCTTCACAGTGTGGCCTCAGGTGGCCCAGCTGCTGAGCCCCTGAGCGGTGGGGGCCTGCTTTGTGAAGGAGGCTGGTTTGGCAGTGGCCTTGGCAGCGTGGCCGTGGTCTGGGCCACCTGGGGAGTTTCTCACCAGAGTTTATTTGAATTTGTGCTGTCTTCAGGTCAGTAAATATTTTTGTCAGTAGAAGTAGCATCTTGTGGGTGAAGGGGTCTGTGCCTCTGTGCTGGTGGCCGAGGAGAGTGTACCAAAAAGAAGAGCAGAGCCTGACTTCAGTTCAAACAAGACACGACACCCGGCAAGATTTTGAGATCAGATTTCTCGAGTAAGCCAGCAGGGGAGGATTAAACTCAGCTCACACTTTGAGTCCAAGGAAAAGTTAGATTTCTTTGGGAGCTACCCTTAAGGAATCTTGTACTCGTCACATACCAGATGCCCAGAATGAACTGAAATATCCAGATTGGGAGGCACCAGTGAGGATTGTCTCTGGAGGTGAATCCATATGTACATTACTGCCAGGAAGCACTTTTCTGAAATACACATTCTACCTCTGTGTGGCTCACAACAGTTTACTTATAGTGGGTTATAGAGTTTCTGTGAGGCTTTGGATGAAGTATCTGCAACATGCCTTTTCATGATAGAGTATGGTGTGAAGTGAGCACGCGTGTGTGCTTATGAGCATTGTTGCTTTCAGGTGTGTTCTTTCGTCATCGTCCACGCCCTGGTTGATCCTTACGTGGTAACACAGCTTTTGCTGTGCTGCTGCTAAGGAGCATCATCAGAGCATGTCACTCACTTGGCTTTTGACTGCAGGGAAGAGATTGCGTAGGGAAGACGGGATGTGGGTTTTCAGCCGTGGCCACAGGAGACACTCCCAGCCTTTTGAGGCTGCCAGTGAGGGCCTACAGTAGCAGCTCCAGAGCTCACAGGTCACCACAAAAGTGAGCAGATGAGTCAGATGGGGTTTCGGAGCATGTTTTCCTGGTTTCCAAGCCTTCGTGGCTGGGAGGTGCTATACTCGGGCCCCATGGTGGTCAAGTGAGAATCTGAGCCACTGTGTTAACTCAGGCACGTGTGCTAGAGCCTGTGGGGTGGATCATGCTGTTCCCAGGTGGAAGCCTTCCTGAATGGAGCTGGCCCTGGCATTGTGCAGACAGATTGCGGAAGGAACCACTATGAGGCCAAGGGGGAAGGATGGGAGACAAGTTCATGAGCTGGCTGTGGCAGAGGGAAAGGGACAGGAAGGCTAGGGCCTGACCCAGAAGTGGCAGGATGAGGCTGGGGGTGTGGTGTGCCAACGGAGAGATAGAGGATTGTCCTGCCACCTGGAGAGAGGGGATTGGCCAGAAGAGTGTCCGGGAAGAGAAGACAAAAACAGATTTGTGTTTCCTGCTTTCTGTGACAGTTGAAGGTGGGGAAGCCCCAACTGGGACTTGATTCTTAGCAACCAAAAATGCCACCTCCTTCATTTCATGGTTGGTGTTTTTTTTTTTCTGCCCCTTTTAGTATAAGAGTGAGGCTTTGGCTCTCAGGTAAAGAGTGAAAGCAGGAAGTCTGAGACAGACAGTCCCTTACTGGCACAAAGCCCATGCAGCATGCATCACCCCATGGTTCTTCCCCATTTCTCAGTGATAATTGAGTGTCTATTGTGTGCCAGATACTGTGCTGGGGTGAGGCAGGCAGCAACAGACAGAGTGGTTGGGTTCTGTTCTTTCGTGGTGTTTGCAGTCTTTGGGAGCATGTAGATGTGAAACCAATAATTGCACAAATAATTATGTACATCTCATCACAGGAAGTGCTGTGGAGAGAAACGGAGAGTACCATGAGAGTATGAAAAAATACAGATCTAACACAGCGAGGGAGGTTTGGGGAGCTTCCTTGAGAGATCAGTAGAATGAGCAGGAGTTTGTCAGGCCATGGTGGTGGGAAGGAACAGAAATGGTGGGGAATGTGTTCCTGGAGGAAACCTTGCTATTCAGAGGCTCCTTTGGGACAAAGGTTGGCACTTCTGATGAAATAAAAGAAGGCAAGTACATTAATTAGGGTAGGTTAAGCTACAAATGTCAGAAAACCCAAAATAACATTGGCTTATATTAAAAAAAGAGTTTACATTTGTTTCCTATTTTAAAAAAAAGCAGTTCAGAGCTGATCCCGTGGCTCCATGTTCATCAAGTACCCAGGTAGCTTCTCAGTTGCTGTGCCCTCCTCAGCATGCTGCCTCTGTCTCATGGCCCCAAAGGCTTGCTCTAGTGCTGCCCGTTACATCCACGTTCCAACCAGCAGTCAGAAGGAAATGGCAGAAGAACTGACCTCCTTCCCTTCATACAGGAAGCTGCCAGCTGCTAGCAGGATTGGGAAACATAGCTTTCGTTCTGGGTGGCTGTGTGTCCAGCTGGCACTTGGAGAAAGGAGAACGATGGCTATAGGGAGACAGCGAGCACTTCTGTGCTTCACCAGAATGGCCAAAACACGGGAGCAGGTGTCCGAGGAATGAGAGACGGGGCCGTGGTAGGAAGCAGGGCCAGATCTTGGAGGGCCTTGTAAGTCACGTTGAGGTTTTGGGGCTTCATCTGGACAGCAGAGATGGAGCGATAAGTCTTTGAAAGCAGAGAAAAGCAGGATCAGACTTGGGTTTTTCAGAAGATCAGTTTGGCTGCTCTATAGAAGACATTTTGGTGGAGATAAGAATTAAGAGCACCTTGCAGTAATCAGGGAACGAGAGACGATGGTGCCCATGGAGATGGAGAGGAGGGGTCAGAGTTGAGTGGCCAGAGAGAGAATCCATTGGGTGAGGAGAGGGAAGGGGTGATGTTGGGGCACCTCCCCCAGGTTGGTGCCAGGTGTACGTAGGAAGAGGCTGGTGCCATTTACTTAGGGAGGGAATGAAGGAGGAACAACAGGCACGAGGGGTAAAGATCCTGAGTGCTGCATGTTGAGATTGGGTGTCCATGAGACAAAAGTAGTTGGTGAAGGAGCTGTTGAATATTCAGGCCTGGAGCTTAGAAAAAGAAGTATGGGCCAGGCATGGTGGCTCACGCCTGTAATCCCAGCACTTCAGGAGGCCAACGCAGGTGGATCACATGAGGCCAGGAGTTCGACACCAGCCTGGCCAATATGATGAAACCCCATCTCTATTGAAAATACAAAAATTAGCTGGGTGTGATGGCGGGCGCCTGTAATCCTAGCTACCTGGGAGGCTGAGGCACGAGAATCGCTTGAACCTGGGGAGCGGAGGCTGCAGTGAGCCGAGATCGCGTCACTGCCCTCCTGCCTGGACGACAGAGTGAGACTGTCTCAAAAAAAAATAAGAAAAAGAAAAAAAGGAGAAATAAGTAAGTCTGAGATGGCCTGGAGTCATTTCTATAAAGAGATGAGAGTTGAACCCATGGATGTGTTTGAGAAAATCTATGGAAAAAGGATAGTGCACTCCAGGAAGGCCTGGCAGGCATTTTACCTGGAAGGCGGCAATGGAACAGCTGGTGGCAGAAGAGCGTCTCTCCAAGATATTCAAAGGAAAACTTCATACAATCACACTGCCTCTTTCCTTTCTTGGCCAGAGAGGCTTGTTTTTTACCCAAAGGAAACCCTCTCCCCTGACTCCTACACTGTGTCTGTTCTCTTAGGAGAGGACTATTCTGCCCCATACTTAGAGTTTAACCTATGTCCTTTAGCCTGGGTGTTTTCACAGGGACTTTTTGTCCCCTCCCTTAAGTCTTAATTTTTTTCACTTGTACATTCTGTACCCTTTGCAAACTTATCCAGTTATGTTTTTCAGGATAAAATCCTAGCGGGAAATTGCTGGGTCAAAGGATATGTACCTTTTGTGGGGCCTTGGATACCACTGAAAAATTATACCAATTTGCTCTCTCAGCAGCAGTGTGATGCTGGCACACTTTTTGAGGAAGGTTTCTTAAGGCATTTCTGGGCTTAATTTTTTTTATAAGCATTGCCTCCCTCTCCCAACTTTTCTTTAATGAAAAGTTTCAACATGTAGAGATGTTGAAACCATTGTACAGGGAACATTTAGATTCCACACTTAGCATTTTGCAATAGTTGCTTTATCAAATATCTCTCCATCTGTCAATCCATCTTATTTTTTGGGAGGTATTTCAAAGTAAGTTACAAAATGGTAGATCTCACCCCTAAATCTATGACCACTTTTTTATTTTCACAGAAAGTGTTGGCACAGTAGCCCAGGCATTGGGCTGGATGTTCACCGTACAATGCTTGGTCACCCTTTCCCTCTCCTCACCCAGTGGATTCTCTCCCTGGCCACTCAACTCTGTCCCCTTCTCTCCATCTCCACGGGCACCATCATCTCTCTTGCCCTGATTACTGCAAGGCCGGGCACTTCAGGACCCTGCCTCCTGAGAGAGAGAGCCCCAAGGAGGGCCAAGTCTGAAGCTTTGGGTGACTGGGGCAACCTTGAAACAGTTACTTAAGCACATTGAGCTTACTTTGCTTTCTTTAAAATGGGGTTAGTGCTGCTTCCTTGCAATGTGTCAGAAGGATGTGCAGCACCTAGCATTGCATAGTGGGCACTTAATAAATGGGAGCAGTCTCTCTCTCTCTCTCTTTTTTTTTTTGAGACAGAGTTTTGCTCTTGTCGCCCAGGCTGGAGTGCAATGGCGCGATCTTGGCTCACTGCAACCTCTGCCTCCCGGGTTCAAGCGATTCTTCTGCCTCAGCCTCCTGAGTACTAGGATTACAGGTGCACGCCACCAAGCCCAGCTAATTTTTGTATTTTTAGTAGACACGGGGTTTACCATGTTGGCTAGGCTGGTCTTGAACTCCTGATCTCAGGTGATCCACCCGCTTCGGCCTCCCAAAGTGCTGGGATTACCGGCATGAGCCACCACACTGGGCCGAGCAGTGTCTCTTATTACGTTGTATGCTGAACTGTTAAAGATACCATTTCTTATATGACCCTGGGGATGGTGGTAGATAATTCCTGGTTTTTTTTTTTTTTGTCTTTTTGGTGTAAGGATAGTTTAATCATATGTTGTAGCTTTTTTTCTTTTTCAATCTTGGAGGGAAAAAAATTCTATGAGGAACTTCGAAAACCAAATACTACTCTATTGTGTCAGATGGTCAGGAACACACTGTTGAGTGTATTTAAACGTCAAGCCAAGTAAGTCTCTGTATTTTTATTTTTATTTTCTGAGATAGGGTCTCACTCTGTCACCCAGGCTGGAGTACAATAGTGTGATCACGGCTTACTGCAGCCTGGACTTCCCTGGGCTTAGGTGATTCTCCCACCTTTGCCTCCCAAGTAACTGGGACTACAGGTGTGCACCACCACAACTGCTTTTATATATATATACACACACACACACACACACACACACACACACACATATACACATATATACATATATGCATGCATATATGTATATATATGCGTGCGTGTGTGTGTGTGTGTGTGTGTGTGTGTGTATATATATACATTTTTTTTTTGGTAGAGATGGGGTTTCATCATATTGCGCAGGTTGCTTTTGTACTCCTGGGCTCAAGCGATCCACCTGCCTTGGCCTTCCAAAGTGTTGGTGTTACAGGCATGAGCCATTGCACCTGGCCTCCAGTGGGTCTCTGTAAAGAGTCGCTGTCCTGGCACTTGATCAGGGTGTGCCCCATGCATTGCTTTCTCTTTTCTTTGACCTTGGACTGACTCATATAACCAACCCATGGCTAGAGCTCTAGCCCTTAAAGAGGGTGTTTGCCCTGTTCTGGACTCTGGCAAAACAGAGAGCATAGACTCTAAGACAAGAAGTGCACATCCTCAGCACTGAAGGCTTCCTGGCACTGGTTCCCTCCCTCTTTGGGAGTACCTTATTATTTGATTTGTTTCCATTGAGTTTTTGCCCCTGCCCCAGTGTGGAGGTGAGCAGTATGGTGATTTAAGGAAGATCTTAATGGGTGATGGTGGCATCATGCAGAGGAGGGCAGATCAAATAGATTGCAGGCCTTTTTGCAGATGTGTTTTCAGCCTGTTCAGAGCTTTGCACACATACAAGAATGGAACTGAAAGGCATTTTTATTTGTGCTTAATTTGTGATAATTGTAAATTCATGGCAGGAGGCTCTGCAACCAGTTCAGAAGGGTTTCCCAGTGTGGGTAGCTGTAGCCAGTGTGTGTCCCCAGAATTGAGTAGGAGTAGGATAATTTCTTGAAGCTCTGGGTGTGAAGTATACCAGACATCCCACTGCGGCTGGGAAAGCCGGAGGCCAGGAGGGCGGGATGAGGGCAGCAGAGGGAGCACCTGCCCATACGGTTTCCCCGCACCCCGCCAGGGTCTCCAGGGAATTTACAGTCAGTACCCCCTGTTGTTGCTCTCGGGCCATCTTCCTTCACCACCTTATGCTTTCTCAGAAAGCAGCTGGCCACAGTCCAGAGAGTGGCAATGACTATTTGAGAAGGCACATACTTCATTTCAGACCAGATAGCTATTATCAGCCTAGATAATTTCTGTAAGTCCTGAAATAGACTTGGCTCACCAGGCAGGGTGTCTCCTTCTGGGTGCAGACTGGCTGGTTCTGAACTTTGTTTGCAACCCTGGAGAGTACCTTTATTATTTAGAAGTCAGGAAGAACAAACTGGAGTACATTCAGGCCTTTTTCGTGGGTTCTATCTGGGAGGTTGTGGTGTAGTGGGCACTGTATGTTTCAGCCCAGTTTCCTGGGTGATTGAATGGAGACAATAGCACCAAGCTCACAGAAGTGTGTGAGGAGTAAGCATCCAGTTCCTTCTTCCCCTGGGTATGTCTCTATCAATCCAGCCAATGTGAAAGGAGGCTGCAGTGATGTCAGGGCTGTAGCAGCCTATTTCCCTTATTCCCTACAGCCAAATCCAAGTCCCTGGAATGGTGCCCTACTCACTGATCTGAGAGGGGGCAATTTTTTTTCTCAATGATTCATTTATACATTTAACAAACGTTTTTTGAGCATCTCATATATGCCAGGCACTGCAGATGAATGCTGAGGATACAAAGATGAGTACCCACAGCCCTCAGAGAGGTCACATTCAACCAATAAAGATGGATGTGTACACCAGTGGCTATCATGTAAATGCAGTAGTGAAGACAGGCAGATGGATTGCGGGAGGGCAGAGAAAGAAAGCCTTCCTCAGCTTGGGATGTTTGTTGTGGGGGCGGAGTGAGAGTGGAAGAGGAATTTGGGTAAAGGAAGCAGGCTTGAATGAGGACATGGAGTTGGGAAACATCCTGGTGTGTCTGGAGACCTTTAAATAAGTTGACGTGGAGTGGGGAGGGATGAGACATAGGAAGGGGCTAGATCAAGAAGGGCCTCCTGTGCTCTGTGGTGGAGCTCAGGCTTTATTTGGTAGGGCAGCTGTTCTGAAGGGACAGGAACTGCCCACAGAGATGCCAACGGCAGGCATTTGCTTTGGGAACACCCGTAACATTGAGTGCCTCTAGGTTAGGTGGACAGTGCCTGTGTGGAAGGTGGCATGCAGAGCTTGAGTCCTCAGACTCCGTTCAGGAAGGTTTGTAATTGTCTAGGGTTGGTAAAGAAGTAGAGATGGAGAGGAGTGGATGGATTTAGGATTTAAGGCTTGACTGATTAGAGGAAGAGGGAATGAAGAAGCAGGAACCAAGTATGACCAGCGTTCTACTTTTTCTATTTGAGGCTCTGCTCAGATCCTACTTCTTTTGGGAGGATTTTTCTGACCTCTGGCCCAAATTTTGCTGTACAGCTTTGGCCCTGATCGCCTCTACATGTTACATCTTGCTCTGTATTGTTCTTAAGTTTGTTTTGCTTTCCCTAATAAAGGGAAGCTCTGAAAAGATAGGATCTGTATCTTATACTTTTGTTAAGTGCAATTTTAGGTATTTAATATTATTTATGTATAGCATTATTGGGACTTTAAGCAATTTATTTTATCTCTGATTTTCTACCAAGAGGGAAGAAGGAATTAAACACAAATGTTAAATGGAAAGTGTCTTCTACCCAGAGGAATGCATTCATGACTTGTGAGTCCAAAAGGGAATTTAAAAAATCAAATACATACCAAATTATCCAAAAGAAGTTTAAGAGATTGGGATTTTAGAAGATAGGCTAGCTTTTTGGCCACTTAGTCTTGGAACAGTTTACCTGGAAAGGCATCTCTGGTGGGTTGGCAGTGGTTTGATCACCCTTGCCCCTTTGGGGCAGAATTAATTGCTGTTTCTGAGTGGCTTGTGTTTGTGATTCCCTTGGCAGGTCCAGAGCCTGGTGCACTGTGTGAACTGTCACCTGTCAGTGCCTCCCATCCTGTCCAGGCCTTGATGGAGAGCTTCACTGTTTTGTCAGGCTGTGCCAGCAGAGGCACAACTGGGCTGCCACAGGAGGTGCATGTCCTGAATCTCCGCACTGCGGACCAGGGGCCTGGCCAACTACAGAGAGAGGTAGGTGCAGGTGTCAGCTCTCAGCCCACTGCCACTGAGTCTGCAGAGATGATTTTCTGGATAGAAGTCCTTTTCTTCTCTTCTGGAGTTCAACAAAAGAAGCTCATGTATGAACATAAGAGAACAGATTTAAAATACCAGCTGCTGTCTGGATTGGGCAACTTTAGGATTTCTCTGTCTAGAAATTGGTTGGCTCTCCCCATTTCCTGGCCCTCCGTATTGGAAAAAAACGTTCATAAGAATTTCAACTTTTAGGCCAGGCATGGTGGTGGTGCACACCTGTAATCTCAGCACTTTGAGAGGCCAAGGTGGGAGGATCGCATGAGCTCAGGAGTTCAAGACCAGCCTGGGAAACATAGCAAGACCTCATCTCTACTAAAAATAAAACTAAAAAAAAAAAAATTAGCAGGGTGTGGTGGTTAGCACATGTAGTCCCAGCTACTTGGGAGGCTGAGGCAAGAGGATTGCTTGAGCCTGGGAGATCGAGGCTGGAGTGAGCCATGATTGCCATTGCACTCCAGCCTGGGAGATAGAGCGGAACCCTGTTTCAAAAATAATAATAATAATTTCATCTTTTAAACATGATTGTGAGAAACCAAATAAGGTACCATTTTCTCTGTTGTTGTGAAATGTCTTTCCCATTTCCTCCTGTGTCCTCTCTCTTCTTTCTTTACTTTGTCATATGAACTTATTGCTTCTGCAGGATGAGTGAGGGGAAATGGGAACACTCTGGAATAAAGATGGCTGTACTTTGTACTTGCCTGAAAATCCCTGAGCATAGCTCCTTATCACTATCTAGGCAGCTTCCTAAAGGTGGCGGTGACATTAGCGGAGATGGTGATGATAAAGATATATGCTCATAGTTACTCAGCATTTACTCTGCCAAGCACTGTTCGAAGCACTCATACAGTAACTCCATGAATCCTACAATTATACTCATTTTACAGGTGACAAAACAGGTGCAGAAAACTTATTTGTGCAAGGTCATCATCTTCAGAGAGAAATGGCCTCTTTCCTGTGGCTCAAAAATGGCCTAGATTGTGGGTGAATGGTCATCATTTAAGAGTACAGATTTCCCAACAAGATAACACAGAGTGCTTTCCTTCTGTTTTTAAGCTTCTGTATGTCAGAAATGTTATCACTCAGGTATTCGCTCTCCAGGGAGAGAGAAACCACAAAAAATCCTGATCATAGTGAAGTATAGGAAAAGTAATGCAGAATGGAATTTATCTTTGAGCTTTCTTCTGGTCAAGAAAGTTAATTTCCAGAGCCACTTGTTTATGTGCCTCAGCCACCCCATCTTTTTGGGGTGGTAGGAAGAGGAGAAGCACGAGATGTTAAGGAAAAGCAAGCTGATTTTAATCTCATGAACGTGTGCAGAGTTGGCTCATTTCAAAGACAGATCATCTAACCTTTCCAGCAACATTGGAAATTATTGTTAATACTCTTGGTTGCTTGCCATTGTTGCTGCAACTCATATTTCAGGTCAGATTTCTTTATCCCAGTAATGTGCCTTTAATTCTGAACTGATGGGGGAGAGTTTGTGGTGAGAGGGAAAGGAGGAGAGGAGGAAATGCAGCTCCTATGAAGCGTTGCTGACTCCAGCAATTCTTTAGCAGCGACAATTACTCATTTTATATATGCTTCTCTCAGAGGAACTCAGAGGGAAAAGAAAGTCCAAGCTGTTACAGAAGCAGCAACAGCAGAAAATTCTTGATGTTAAATTGTGCAGTACTGTTGTTGACTCTGAAAACAAATTCGAGTAAGACTACTGAAACAAAAGAAAAATACCTCAAGGAGTGACAGCAGAGCTCTCCTGCACTTGGTTACTATGTTATTCAAAATGGAATTCATTTTAGGACCTGGCAGTACTGAGGATACATAACATTAGCTGGCATCAGGGACATAGTGTGTTCAGTGAGGAAGAAAAGAAAGAGGGCCTACAAAGGGTAGTCTCAAACTTGTTTAAAAACCTGAACATTATTCTCCTTCGATATTAGTATAGTATATGTATGATTTTGGGCCAGTGATTTGAAGATGTTTCTGAGAATAGACAACAGACGGACCTTTAAGAATTAGATGGTTGTAGTTCAATACTGTTTGAAAACAAGATTTTGGGATAACTGATTTTTGGAGATTCCATCTGGCTCTGCGTTGCTCACATACAGCAGACCTCAGAGTAGTTTGCATATACAAAGTGAGCATAGAGGATAACATCAGAATGAGGGTCAGGACGAGAGAATGAAAGATTGTTTGTGGATGGTAAGATGGGTGTGTATAAGGATTAAATATCGCTCACTCTTTTGACATATGACTGTGGAGAACATTCCCGCAGCTGTGCAAACAGTTTTTAAAAATCATTTGAACCACATGACCCAGCAATTCCACTCTTAGGTATATACCCGAGAGAAGTGAAAACACATGTCCACACAAAGACTTGTCTGTGACTGTTCATGGCAGCATTAGTCCAAAAGTGGAAAAACCCAAATGTTCATCTTCTGATGAATGGGTAAATAAAATGTGGTATATCCATACAATGGAATGTTACTGAGCAATAAAAAGGATGGCATACTGATAGGTGCTACAGCATGGATGAACCTTGAAAATCCACTAAATGAAAGAAGACAGACACAAAGACCACATATCATATGATTCCATGTATGTGAAATGTTCAGGATACAGAAATTTATAGAGACAAAGTAAATTAGTCATTGCTTAGGGCTAGAGGGGAAAGAAGGAAATGGAGGTTGACTGCTAAACGTTACATGTTTTTTTAAAAAAGTGGAGGCTGGGCGAGGTGGCTCACACCTGTAATCCCAACACTTTGGGAGGCCGAGGCAGGTGGATCACCTGAGGTCAGGAGTTTGAGACCAGCCTAGCCAACATGGTGAAACCCCTTCTCTACTAAAAATACAAAAATTAGCTGGCATGGTGGCGGGTGCCTGTAGTCGTAGCTACTTGGGAGGCTGAGGCAGGAGAATGACTTGAACCCAGGAGGTGGAGGTTGCAGTGAGCCAAGATTGCGCTGCTGCACTCCAGCCTGAGCAACAGAGTGAGACTCCATCTCAACAAAAAAAAAAAAAAAAAAAAAGGTGGAGGAGATGACAAAAATGTTCTAAAATTTTAATGGTTGCACAATTCTGTGAATATACTAAAAACTGTTGAATTGTAATTTAAGTGGGTGAATTTTATGGTATGGGAATTGTATCTCAATGAAACTATTTAAAAAAACCATTTGACCTGCTGACATGCTAATTAGTCTATAAAGTTTACCTTGGCTCAATTCACTTTTACCAAGATTGCTTACTCCTTCAACTTAAACTCACCTAATGCTTTTTGTTATTTTCAATGGATAACTTGGTTTTTGTAGATATGTCATGATATGGTCTATGCTAAAAATAACAGCTGATCTGTTTTGAGGGTAATAGTAGGAGGGCCAGAGGCAGCCTTTGTGCAGTCTCTACCAATTTTTTTTTTTTTTTTTTTTTTTGAGACAGAGTCTTGCTGTGTCACCCAGGCTGGAGCACAGTTGTGTGATCTTGGCTCACTGCAACCTCCACCTCCCGGGTTCAAGCAATTCTCATGCCTCAGCCACCTGAGTAGCTGGGATTACAGGCATATGCCATCGTGCCCGGCTAATTTTTTATATTTTTAGTAGAAATGGAGTTTCATCATGTTGGCCAGTCTGGTCTCAAACTCCTGGCCTCAAGTGATCCATCCGCCTCAGACTCCCAGAGTGCTGGGATTACAGGTGTGAGCCACCTCGCCTGGCCTCTACCAAATATTAAAGGCAAATATTTTTCAAAATGAAATAAGTGCCGTTACTTACAAATTAGCAAAACAATTACCGTGCTGGCTCCAAGCTGTAATTGACTATGACTGAAGACTGGAGTAGTTGGTTTTCATGATGTCATCCTTAAATGTGAGGGAATTACTAAATCAGCCCCATTTCCCCTTGGCTTGTTATTGGTGCAAGATCAGTATCAAGATCTATTATAAATCACCCCATCTCTAATATTTTACTGTTAATAAATTCCTACCTCCCAGGTACCTTAAAGTTCTTCAGCTGGGGAGAGATTTTTAATTTTCCTGTGTAGAGGCGGTGACAGAGCCTACACCCAAAAGTAGTAACTGCAGCAGGTTGACAAGATTTAGGGAGACAGTAACGCTTAAGTTGGATGAACAGTTTTATAGGCCAGCAAAGAATTTGTATCAGAAACACACTTGTTACAACAGTACATAAAAAGCCCTCAGTACCAAAGCAATGTTTTGTCATCGGCCTCCCTGCTGGGTTCTCCTCAGGTCAGAGTAGACCTATTGTATTTTTCATCTGAGAACACACCTCTCATTTGTAATCATTGGTTTCGGAAACCACAGCCTTGGAAGCGAACAGGAAACTGGAAAATGACTTTCTGGCAACAGAGGACAGCAGAAGAGCATAAACAATGCTGAGAGATCAGATTTATCTTTTAGAGCAAGTGAGGACCAGTGTCATGGTTTCCATCCCCATGAAAACCAGCTCCTAGTACCCTCTGACTTTGAAGTAAAATGCAGCTGCCCCCTTCTTTCGGACTCCCGAGTTTAATTGCTCAGGGCGTTTCCTGATTCCTGAGAAGGGTTACAGCACCATCAGAGGCTTGTTTACAGTAACATACTTTCATTAGTTGCTGGAATGGCAACAATTTTGTTTCCTATCATCTAATTTTTACTTGTGACCTGCTTTTATGTGGTGGTGTGTCTTTTCTATTTCCGACCTATCTAATTGCTTGCTTATTATGAAAAGCTGCTGAGGATAAGTCCCTAGTTAGCCATTACATATGTGTAGAAAAGATATGGACATTTAAATTTATGCATTTGTTTTGACATTAAAGGAGCAATGGGCGTGCCAGTGCCTGGCTGTAGGGGTGGAGTGGGGATCGGGAGGCTCCATTACCATGGGAAAGGGGCCAGGTTTAATAACTTCACCCGTCAAAAAGCTCATAACCCTATGAGCTTCTCTGCCTCCTTCCAAAAGAGGATTTGGGATGAGCTTCCAGCAACAGGCATACCAACAATGTAAGCAGAAATACAGAATGAGGACCAAGGGAAAAAGAAGGGTGCAGCTTGTGAGCCATTTGGGTTAATGTGGTTGGTATGATTGTGTTTGAAATTTGGCTCCAGGCTTCTTGGCAGGCACAGACAAATGGGATGTGTGGTTAATCACTCATGTGGCTCCAAGTCACTTTTACTTTGTACCTTCTCTGAGGATTGGCATAAAGCTGTCCCTTTTTTGGTTCTTTTTGAGGGCAGGAAAGACCACAGTGGGGAGAAAGAGAAGGAAGTAAACACTGTCAAGTGCTAACTGCTCGACTTGCCTCTTAACAGCTCTCACATCCCCCAAATGACAATACTAGCAGCCGTAGTGGTGAAGACTGCGTGTCTCCTGTGGGCCAGCCACCTGCCAGGCACTTGTTTGGTTCTGCCAGTCTTGTCGTCAGCCTGAAAGGGAGGCTTGGTGGTCACTGTTTTTGCAGAAGAGGATGCTTGGGCTTAGGGAGGTTATACAACCAGATGGTGAGTTGTGGAGCCAGCCCCCGAGTTGTGTCTGTTGGATTCTACAGTGCAAGCTGCAAGCTTTTCCCACACTCCAGATAGTTGTCCTTTCCTTTTAGCTCTTACTTGGTTCTGGGCTACAAAACCTGCTAGTCTGCTTTGTTGGACAGCCAGCAAGTAGGTCTGTTAGTGAGGGTTTGGGTTCTGTGCATAGGTTTGTAATAACTCTTTCCAGTGCTTGGAGTCCTTTTTGATTCCCTTCCTTGCAGCTTTGGGGCAGTATTAAGTTGGTCTGTGTGTGGCAGTGTCTCTTTTTTTCCCTTTCATGGTTTAGGATTATCACACCACATGTCAGTAATTATAAAATGCAGGGCTGAGCTCAGGAGCCATTGTGCTCTATGTGGCTGCTAATCCCCATGCTAAATGGCACCACCAAGGGGCCTTTTATGTTCTTGTCTGTTTTCATAGTTAAACATTCCCCCCACCCCCAGGCCTTCAGCTGCCTTCACACAAGTAGCTCACCTGTCCTCTGCTTATAATTTACTACGTCTTGTATCCAAACTTGTTTTAACTGTGTGGTAAGAGAGAACTAGCATATTAACTGACTCTTCTTGCTAAGAATGATATGCAAGAGCTTCAGTATTCAGACTTTGCCATCTGATTTGACATCTTTTTGCTTACATTGAGGAATTTGGCAATTCAAAGATTGACCATTTTGGAGATCTTTGTCTACCTACCTACCTATCTATATGTAATCCTTCCCCATTTCCACTATATTAATACACGAACACCTTTTCTCTTTTTCCCCCTCGATTATCGAGATTCAGATAAAACAGTGCTTGGGGAGGAGTGGGTGTGCCTTGCCCAACACCACTAAAAGAACTGATAGAAAATCTCAAGGCTGGGTTTTGGGAGAGTACATATGTGAGAGCAAAAACATTAAACTAGCTACATTCTTTTCTCTATCTGGGGCATTTTTTACCCTGCTGCTATTCATAAATGACTTCCTAATGCAGTCCTGTGCATATGCAGAAAAAACAAAAAACCCAGGGCTATTTATGTTTGAGATACCTTTTATGTGGTATGTACTAAGCAAGTGTCAAAGGAAACCCCTCACACACAGACACTGTATATCAGTGAAATTTGGTTTCTAAACAAATACATTCCGCATATAAGCACTGCCTGGTGTTTGTTTAAAAGGAAGCTGTTCTGGAAATCACCCAGCTTGACAGGGAAGACTACCTCTGAAATGGTCATTTAGTTTTCCACCAGTCCTTAACAGATACTGTCATGCATTGCTTCATGACAGAGACACGTTCAGAGAAATGTGTTGTTAGGGGATTGTGTTGTGCAAACATCATAGTGTAGGTACACAAACCTAGATGGTATGTCCTACTACGCACCTCGGCCATATGGCATATATAGCCCATGGCTCCTAGGCTACAAATGTGCACAGCATGTTACTATGCTGAATACTGTAGGCAATTGTAACACAATGGTAAGAATTTGTGTACCTAAACATGCCTAAATGTCAAAAAGGTACAGGAAAATTATGGTACTATAATCTTATGAGACCACCGTTGTATATGTGGTCCCTTGTTGATTGAAACATTGTTATGTGGCCCATGCCTGTACTATTTCTCTCTCTCTCTCTTTTTTCTCTGTCTCTCCCCACCTGCCCATTTCCTCTCTCCTTTCTTCCCTTCCCCATTTATTTGAGTATTACTATAGAAATCATTTCATTACCTACAAAGGCAACTGAATCTGTCTGTCCACATAGGATTGGAGGGCCTGAATGAATAGGACACTCATATTATATAAAAAGAGTTACTCCTTTACTTGAAGACACTCAATGCAATTTAAACAATGACACCCTGCTAGGTCGTGTGAAGGTGCCAGTCCAGGCCTGGAAAGGGGAGCAGGGTTAGGGACAGCAAGGCAAGGCATCTGCTAGCTGTCACAACAGAGGACAATGCAAGTGAGAGTTGGCACTGGTCACACTAGTCAAGGATGATGTCTAACACTTTGGGGCAAGATGTTCAATCTAAAATTCCAGCTAACTCTCCAATAGGAACTCTCCAAAAATGCAGTCTTGGACTTTTAGAAAAAGTGAAAGCAGAAATCAGAGAGGTAATAGCAAACACCAGGGTTTAGGAAACAAACCAGGACACAAGGCTAAGCTAAGAAGTTAAAACGTTCCTACCAAGATGCAGGTTGGTCACGTCACTTAAATCCTGTCATTCGTCACAGTAATATCCAGATGCTGTAAAGTTGCCCCAGGAAAGTACAGCCCCTGCCCCGGCAGAGGGACTGAGCCTGGTTGGACTCGGCCTTTTTAGAATGAGGTAATGCCGATTTATATTCTATGCTGGCTGGACAGATTGTAAAAACCTCTCATTATTGCCTCTTCCCCCAGATAGAGACTGCCTTGACACCCCCTTTTTTTTTCGAGACGAGTCTCACTCTGTCGCCTAGGCTGGAGTGCAGTGGCACGATCTTGGCTCACTGCAACCTCCGCCTCTTGGGTTCAAGAGATTCTCCTGCCTTAGCCTCCTGAGTAGCTGGGACTACAGGCATACGCCACCATGCCCAGCTAATTTTTGTATTTTTAGTAGAGTTTTAGTAGAGATGGGGTTTCACCATGTTGGCCAGGATGGCCTCGATCTCTTGACCTTGTGATCCGTCAGCCTCGGCCTCCCAAAGTGCTGGGATTACAGGCGTGAGCCACCGTGCCCGGCTGACCCCTTTTAAAATTTGTCCAGCAGCAGCATTTTCCAACCAGTATGGTGTTTTGTCTTTATGGAGGTTAGGGTTAGAACCCTGACCCGTACTACTGTTGCCATGGTAACTGCCCTTGGCTTTAAAAAAAAAATTATATAATTTCCTGAAAGTGTTGTTAGACAATGTTTTTACAAGAGCACTCTCTGCATTTAAAAATGTGACATTTTGCTCTTAGAACTTTTGGGAGAGTGTTAAAAAAAAGCAATAGACCCAAGTCAGGAGCAGCTCTGCAAATCTGAGATGCAGATGTGCTGATTGGGCAAAGGCCCAGTGCATGCGTGTGCAGCGTCTCCAGTTTTCCAGCTTGAGCCTTCTCCTTGCCATTGCTTATCTGCTTCTTGACATTCTGTTTGAGAGTAAAAGGAAACTTAACTGCTAATCGCTGATTTAAATACTTAAACTCTGCAGAAGTATTTATTGTATTGACTTCAATCACTCCTTCCACAGTATTTTCTAAATATTTCTGTGTAAGTTTAGACACATGTTTAATTATTTCACTTTTCTTTCTTTCACGATGAAGAGGCCATGTATGACTTGGCCCCTCTGATGCCTCAGGTCAGCTTATTTCTCTTTTCCTTCCCCTGCTCCACTGGAATGAGTGAACATCTGTACGTCCTTCTTTCCCTTCTTCCCTCTCTGTGGCCTGAGCTCATCTCTGGGGAGACCCTGATGATGCCCCTTTGAACAACTCAAGGGCTGCTAGGACTAGAGGGTCCCTGGAGTCCACCTAGCCCTAATACCTTAGGGGGACCAGGCCAGAGGGTGTAGCGGTGACATGTTCACTATTAACCAAGAACTTGGTGCTAGCACTGGACTAGCCCCTGGGGGCACCAACTTCTGTTGCAGAGCTGCCTCTACACATCTGCCTGCCCCACTCTTGCTCCTCCCCAGCTTATGAAGCCTCCAGTGCTGTCAAGCACTCCCTTTCTGGCACCTCCCTCTTGGTTTCCTGGTTCTCATTCTACCATTCCATCTGTTTTTCTGTTTCTTTCTCAGCTGCTCACTCTTTCTTCTTGGGGTTTTTTTTTTTTTTCCGTGAGACAGGGTCTGGCTCTGTCGCCCAGGCTGGAGTATAGTGGTGCGATCTCAGCTTACTGCAACCTGAAGCGATTCTCCCATCTCAGCCTCTTGAGTAGCTGGGACTATAGGCGCACACCACCACGCCCGGCTAATTTTTATATTTTTTTCACCATGTTGGTCTCAAACTCCTGAGCTCAAGTGATCCACCAGCCTTGGACTCCCAAAGTGCTGAGCTTACAGGCGTGAGCCAGTGTGCCTAACCTCGGGGGTTCTTGACTGAGGCACAGCCCTTGGCTTTCTGTTTTCCTCTGTCTCCTCTCCCTGAGGTGGCTTGTCTGTTCTTAGGATTTTGCTTGTCACTTCCTTGCTTACAACTCCGAAAACTCTGCCTGGGCTTCTCCAGTGGAACTGCAGTCAGATGGCTGAAGCACCCCGGCTCTTGGGTCCCATCTTGAGCTGCCAGGTGCCTCAGATATGGACTGGAGGAGTGGCTGTCACTGTGGTTCGCTCCCATGTTAGATACAGGGCTAGTCTCAGCTCTGCCACTCCCCATGTGTGACCCTGGGTGAGTTACTTAATTCCCTAAGCCCTGTTTCCTCATCTGTAAAATGGAGATGTTAATAGCACTTTTTTTTTTTTTTAAATTATTACTTTTTGTGAGACGGAGTCTCGCTCTGTCACCAGGCTGGAGTGCAGTGGCGTGACCTCGGCTCACTGCAACCTCCGCCTCCTGGGTTCAAGCGATTCTCTTGCCTCAGCCTCCTGAGTAGCTGGGACCATAGGCATGTGCCACCACGCCCAGCTAATTTTTGTATTTTTAGTAGAGACGGAGTTTCACCATGTTGGCCAGGATGGTCTCAATCTCTTGACCTCGTGATCCGCCTGTCTCAGCCTCCCAAAGTGCGGAGATTATAGGCGTGAGCCACTGTGCCCAGCTAGCAGCACTTCTTTAGAGGGTTCACTGACCATTGAGAAATGTCTCTGTGGCACTTAGGGCCGGTATAGGTACAGTCAACTGCTAGCTAACAGTAATTTTTATTCTCTCTAAAATAGAATTTAAGAACCCTCCCAGGCCAGTTCTCCTGACCCTAGTGCTGGCTTTTCAATCTGGCTTCCCTGACCCATCAATGTCACCAGTACCCTCCATCTTGGAACTTTTGAACCATCTTGTATTTACTCATCCTCTTTTTTTTTTCTTTTTTTTTGGAGACACAGTCTTGCTCTGTCACCCAGGCTGGAGTGCATTGGCACGATCTTGGTTGACTGCAACCTCCGCCTCCCGAGTTCAAGCAATTCTCCTGCCTCAGCCTCCCAGGTAGCTGGGATTACAGGCACCTGCCACTACACCTGGCTAATTTTTGTATTTTTAGTAGAGATGGGGTTTCACCATGTTGGCCAGGCTGGTCTTGAACTCCTGGCCTCAAGTGATCCATCCATCTCAGCCTCCCAAAGTGCTGGGATTAGAGGTGTGAACCACCACACCTGGCCTGCCCATTCTCTTTAAACCCTATATTTGGCCAATCACCACATTTTATTAACATTTCCTCTGCAATTGCCCTTGAATTTCTCTGTTTTTCTCCACTTACCCTGGAGCCTCCTTAACTGGTCTCCTGGGACTGGCCTCTTCAGCTTTAGACCCTGATTCTTTCTGTCTAGCTTGTGAACCTCTTCATAAAACCAAACTTCTCTAAATAATGCTCTCATAATGAATTTGTTTATTCATTCACAGGCCTGTTCAATGAATCACTATTAAGAACCCACTGTGTGCTAGATAGGTGCTCTGCCAGATTCTTACTCATTTTTATGTCTTTAGCACCTATTAGAGTTGAGAGAGAATGAATTTAATGAAACATGACAAATAATATGACTAATATATTTTAAAAATTTGCAGAAGGCCAGCTGTGGTGGCTCACGCCTGTAATCTCAGCACTTTGGGAGGCTGAGGCGGGCAGATCGCTTGAGCTTAGGAGTTCAAGACCAGCCTGGGCAATATGGCAAAACCCTGTTTCTATCAAAAATACAAACAGCCAGGCATAGTAGTGTGCACCTGTGGTCCCAGCTATTTGGGAGGCTGAGGCAGGAGGATCAGTTGAGCCCGAAGGTTGAGGCTGCAGTGAACCACGATCGCGCCACTGCACTCCAACCTGGGAGACAGAGCGAGACGCTGTCTAAAAAAAAAAAAAAAAAAGTACAGAAGCCCAACAAAGGGTGTGTTCATTCTCTCTGGAAGTGAGGGAAGGATTCCCAGAAGAAAGAACATTTGACGGAGGGCTTAAAAGTCAAATCAGTGTTGTTGAGCCAAGGGATGGGAGGACTCAATATACACAGAGTGGGCGCCAGGTGTGGAGGAAAGTTCTTCACCTACACGGTGTGGCTGGTGGACAGATCGGGGGTGCCAGGCAGGACTGAATTCTGCCTGCTGCCTGTTTGTGTTTTTAAAATAGCTTTAATGAGATATAATTTACGTACCATAAAGTTTACCTGTTTAAAGTGTACAAGTCAGTGGTTTTTAGTATATTTATAGAAATGTGCAACCAGTGGCCCATAATCTAATTTTACAACATTTCCATCACCCTAAGAAGAAACCTTGTATCTATTAACAGTCACTCTCCCATTCCCTGTGTGTGCCCCCCACGACCCGGCACTAGCCCAAGGTAGCCACTAATCTACTTTCTAGATTTATCTGTTCTGCACATTCATATGAATGGGATCATGCAATATGTATCTTTTGTGTCTAGCTTCTTTCACTTAGCGTAAAGCACTTGAGGTTCCTCGATGTTGTAGCATGTATCAGTTGTTTCATTCCTTTTTATTCCTGGGTAGTTTTCATTGTGTGGCTATACCATGTTTTGTTAATGCATTCATCAGTCCGATGCCTGTTTTTAAAGTTTTATTAGTTTTAAAGCCACACCCATTTGATAATATGTTGTCTATGGCTGCCTTCTCACTACTGTGGCAGAGTTGAGTATTGTGTCAGAGACCTGCATGGCCTGCAAAGCTTTAAATAGTTACTATTCAGCCCTTTGCAAGAAGAGCTTGGCAATTCCTGTAATAGAGGATGAAGACAATGAAGGGGGTAGGCTGGGGCTGAGTGGAAGATGAGACTGGAAAGGCCACGTAAGGATTTGGACTTAATCCTATGGATCGGCTTCTCAAAGTGTGTGTGGTGTGTGAAGCCCCTGCATCGGATCCCTTGATGTATAGATTCCTGAGCCTCCCCCTGGGCTTACCAGCTAAAACCCTTGCCCCACGCCTTTATTCTTAATTCCACCTGGACTTCTTTCTTCAGTCTCTCAATTCTTGCCACTTTGGAAGCCCATGCTTAGGTCTTAGCTCTTCACCAAACCCTTGCCTGATTGCTTTACCCTCCTCCATTTCTTTCTTTTCTAAACATCGCTCTGAATCTTCTTCCCCCTACCACAACCTGTGCCTTCCCACAGTATGGAATTATATGTTTTATTGTATTACTTGCTGCTGAATCGTGTGTGTTAATTCTGCACACTCAGCTGGTGAGTGGACTGCTTTCGGGCAGGAACTAGGTCTTGGGTCTTTTTTGCATTATGCAAATTGGGTTATTGCATGGCACCAAGGATGTTATTTAGAGTATAACTGAAAGTCTTCTTAAATGACTTTCCTTTTGCATAGTGCGTCTTTATTTGCTTTGCATTCTATTAGTGGACTTAGTGTTTGGTCCCCAGGCCCCTCAACATTGGAGCTAAGCAGGTGTCCTCCATTTTGTATGACTGCTTTGATTGATTTTTTTTAATTAAATCTCTTTTAATTAATCTTATTTTTTACTCTAAACTGCAGATCTTTGTTCAGTCTTTACCCTAGCCCATTTCTAAATCTTTGTTACATTCTTCTTTACTCTGAGGGGTTTTAGTCATCTGCTAGTAAACTAGTTAGTTCTTTCCGTCAGCTGGGTAAAAAGCTATAAATGGTTTTCAACTCTATGCAGCTCCCTTGGGTTGCTCATTTGATCTGAGCCAGGTTTGAAGTTGGGCCATTGAGAATGATCTGTCCTCATGATGTAGGGGGTGACTCCAGCCAATTCTTAATATTGCTGGAATTAATTAACTTTGATTCCTCTAACTGAAAGAGGGCATTTTACTCTACCGTGTATTATTAAATACCTTATAACTTGATTTTTTTGATTTTGTTTTCTTGCTCAGTGAGTACTTAAAATATCCCTGCCGATATAGTAATTTGTTCCCTGTTTAATATGGCTTTTTCCTTTGTTTACTCTGGACTCAAGTCTTTGTAGCTTGTTTTCTAAGTCAGCTCAAAAGTTGCTGGTCATTGGATTTGGCAGCCTTTTCAAGCTTTACCCACCAGAATCCTACAGGAAGTTGTGTGTCGGCCAGAAGAGTCTGTTTATTTAGAGCGTGGTGTCCAGCAGAAGCAATCCTTTTATGAGGGTCTGGTCTTAAAGACACAGGCATCTGAGTCTGTGTTTGGAAGACCTGCTGCTTTGGCTTCCATTGCAGCCATGCTCTCCATGCTTTCCTGTCCAGCCCGCCGGGGCACCTCAGTGGTACTGCTGGCTGATTGAAGGAGTCCTTGTCTCTGAGCTCCTTGGCCTTGTCTGAAAGGCTGAAATATCAAGGCCCAGATATTAGACAGGGTTCTAGTCCAAAGCACCCTACAATAATGCTTTGTATTTATGGCTTTTTTTTCACCTGAACCACAGAGTCCTTCAGCTGAACCTGAAATTTGTACAACTCTTGGAGGATGAGGGGCAAATTACAGGTATGACTTGGATACTTTTGAAGATAAGAGAGCTAATGAGATGAGGTGTTACTGATTCTCACTGTGAGGCAAGGACAGAGCCCAGCTTTAGGATCCAAGGTCACTACCGTAGCCTAACTCTTGTCCGGAGCTGAAGTGTCCCCTTGTGCCCATTATGGCTTAACTTCTATTTGTTGATACATGTGTACACACATCTGATCCATTTTGAATTTGCTCCGGCAAGTCGGTGATGTGGCTGTCGGTTCTCTGTGCCTAGCACTGGGCTTGCCACAGGTTAGGGACTGCATGCCTGTGGACCCGTTTACGTGGAAGCTGCATCGATGTCTTCTTAAAAGGTGAGTCCCCCTCCCAGAGTGAGGTGTGGCCTCACTACCAGTGATGTGAGCACATACCGAGGTGCCTTGGGGGAGAGGGGCAGAGAGGTATAGCAACTGCTGAGAGGCCTGAGCAACAAAAGGTCGAAAGTGAGCTATCGTACCTCTCAGCCCTCGCCATGCCCCTGGGGTCTTTTAATGACCTACAGTTGGATTTTTTCATGAGGTGGAAGTTATATTGAAATTTCTGCCTCAGAATAGTTCCTGAAGAGCATTGACTTTCTGGGAGTCTTAGGTAAAATTGACACTTAATGAAGGTAAAAACAATCCTTTCCACATTCCTCTGCTCCTCCTCTCAACCTCAGGTCAGTCGATGTGCAAGCAGTGCTTTCCTTGGGAGGCAGCAGTTTCTGAAGGTAAAGGAGAAAGCCCTGGTCCAAGGGAGCCAAAGGTCCGTTGGGACACACATGATTCCGTGTTGGGCACATGGGCATGTAGGTGTCTCCTAGCCTTGCCAAGCTGTCTTAAATTCGGGCATCTTCCAAAATCAAAGGCAACTGAAGAGCTTAATTTCCAATGATGATACATTTTGCCTCAGTCATCTGGCCCCAAAAGACTTCTGGGGGCCAATCACCCTCCCTTCTATTCTGAACGCCCTCCTCCCCTAGATTGTCACTTGGTGCTTTTGGCCAGGGGGGTCTGCCTCTTCCTTGCTGCGAGTTCTTCCTGCTGAGCCCAGCATCCCCGTGAGGGCTTTCACGCAGGCCCTTCATTGCTCTCGGTATGTTGTCAGCCCGTGTGTTGCAGTTTATTTTTGATTCCTGCTTTCATAAGGTTTGAAGATTCCACTCGTTTTTCCAGTGGTTGTTAAGATAGTGAGAATCTAAATGAAATGGTAATATTACCATTGTGAACAATTATTTTTCTAAAAGAATCTTTTGTGTTCATTTTTAATGCTGTTAAGATCTAATTCCCAGTATTTTAGTTGGAAACTCTTCAAATTTCCCAAATCATAAAATCTTTCAAAGCCTACTCCAAGTTACTTTTTCTTGATTCAGCTCTCCTATTTGCATTTAAAATAAAAAGGCCAGCCTATTTCCAAATATGGAAATGATCTATGTTTATTAGAGATCAGCAAAGTGATATGGGCCCTTGACTTGCTGTGAGGTTTTTTTTTAAATGTGTTTTAGAGCAATGTACAAGGGCAATTTTTCGTCCGGTTTTGTCATGTGTTCTTAAATACATTTCCTAAACACTTTCTCTGGCTTGGTGCCAGAGAGGACTGGGTATACGTCCTACATATGTTTCCTATTTTTTATGACTCATACTTACGGTACTCATAAAGATTTATCCTTTATCTTGGCTCTGAGTAATGAGCCCACTTGCACATTTCCAGCAGAACTGTGGGTTAGGGATTTTACATTTCATTCTGCTGGAGAGGCCTCTGGAAGGCGTAGCACAGGCAGCGCAGCGTGTTCCTTGTAGGCAGTACTCACTTCTCCCTGAGGGAACAGTTAGCTCAGTTTTTGTGAATTTACTAATTTTTGTTCTCTAGCTTTTCCTTTCCCTTTGCCCTTTTTAGCCATTTTGCTGTTTGAGTGAGGCCACACAAGAGCATGAACAGATGAAACAAATGCTCTACTCCTTTTTGCTGCTGAGTAACTGTGGTGGAGGAAGAAATGGAAATAATGAACTGAAACGATATTATTACATGTGGCAACAAACTCAGGCAAGGAGTCTTCTTGGGTCCAAATAAACATTCAGACCCATGAGACTATCATAGGCCATAGGTGGCTTCATTATACTTAAAAGGGTATAGGACAAGGACCACAGCTTACGGCATGGCAGCAAGGCGTTCCTCCTTGTTGTGTGCCTTGTGACTGTTCACACGTCAGTTCATCAGTTCACATAGCCATCCAGAGCTCTCCAGCTGATGGCTCAAATGCCAGGAGATGAGATCTCTGTGTGTGTGTGTGTGTGTGTGTGTGTGTGTGTGTGTGTGTGTGTTTGTGTGTCTGTGTGTGTGTGTGTAGTTCTCTAGTTTAAAAGCCTTAGGAAGGCCGGGTGCAGTGGCTCACACCTGTAATCCCAGCACTTTGGGAGGCTGAGGTGGGTGGGTTACCTGAGGTCAGGAGTTTGAGACCAGCCTAACCAAAATGGTGAAACCCGTCTCTACTAAAAATACAAAATTAGCCAGGCATGGTGACGCATGCCTGTATTCTCAGCTACTTGGGAGGCTGAGGCAGGAGAATCGCTTGAGCCCGGGAGGCAGAGGTTGCAGTGAGCCAATATCATGCCATTGCACTCCAGCCTGGGCAACAAGAGTGAAACTCCATGTCAAAAAAAAAAGCCTTAGACCCTTGCGGGAACTAGTAGGCAACTATGTAGGAATAGTTTTCATGGTGCTCTCTCTCATAAATATGCCCCATTTACAAGAATCACTGCTCTCAGGGAAGCCCCCAGATGTCACTTCTTATCAGATGTCTTAAAATTTTCCAGTCCCAATAGCAAGCTGCCTTGTATTATAATTGACATATTGTCTTACCAGATTACCAGGGTTACAGAATTGAGAGAGTTAACAGAAGATCAAATTCTCATGTAAAAGAGGGAAAAGCTTTGCTCACTGTTTATCCACACCTGAACGTTTTATTGTTTTTATTTGTGGTATTCCTGACTGTGATAGGCTAAATAATGGCCCCCAAAGACATATCCACGTTCTAACCCCTAAACCTGGGAATGTTGCCTTTATATAGAAAAAGCCTTAGCAGGTGTGATTAAATTAAGAATTGTGAGATGGAGGGTTATCCTGGATTATCTGGTGGCCCCTAAATGCAGTCACATGTATCCTTATAAGACAGGGATTTGATGACACAGACAAAAGGGAAGACTGTGTGACCATGCAGGCAGAGATTGGTGGTCTGGAACCCACAAGCCAAAGAATGCCAGCAGCCACGAGAACCTGAAAGAGGCTGGGAACAGGTTCTCTCCTGGAGCCTCTGGAGGGCGTGTGGCTCTGCTGACACCTTGGTTTTGGCCTAGCAATGCTGATTTTGGGCTTCTGGCCTCCAGAACTGTGAGAGAATAGCCTTCTGTTGTTCTAAGCCACCCAGTTTATGGTAATTTGTTACAGCAGCATGGGAAATGAGCACACACTCACATTAGTTTGAGTTCCATGCTCCCTCCTGTCTCCAGTTTGTTTACTCCTGTGTTCCCCAGCTCCGTAAAGGACGCTACCACACAGTTGCCAGGGCCACAGTCCTTGGCATTATTATCCATGACTTCCTGTGTTTGCTCAGATGTCATATCCAATCCTATTTGTTCTACCCTAAGACCATATTCTGAATCTGCCCACTTCTGACCACCACCTTCGGTCTGACCCACCATCACATTTTTACTTGAGAGGCAGTGGGCCTCTGGCCCATCCCTCTTAGGAGTGCAAGATCTGGGGTAGAGCGCCAGTGTTGGAAGCCTGGCTACACTGCTCATGAGCTGTGGGGCTTTGGGCAAGTCAGTTAACTTCTTTATGCTTCATTTTCCTCATGTGGGCATAATCATAGTATCTACTTCATAGAGTTGCTGTGACGATTAAATAATTAAAGCATGACTGGTGCTTAGAACAGTGCATGGAATATCATCAGCACTCCATAAATGTCAGCTGCTATCATTGTTAGCAAATAAGATCTATTCTCTAAGTGGCAGCCAGCATGATCTTTTGAAAGACTTCCGTCCAGTCACGAAGTTCACCAGTTCAGCTTCCTGCCATGGTTTTTTACATTTCAACGAAAATCCCCAATCCCCACCAGAGCCCTGAATGATCTTTTCCCCCTTCTCCCAGCACTCTCACCATTGCTCACTGTGCTGCAGTGGGCCCTGATATCTTGCCTCCTGTCCTTTGCATGGGCTCTTTGTTTTGCCTGAAGTACTTCTCCCAGTTACTCATGTGGCTGCCTTCACCCAGTCCCTGCTTTGCCATTACCTCCACTGAGAGGCCTTCATTGACCACCCCGTTTAAAATAGTCATAGCACCCCACAACAGACACACTCTCTTTTACTGTTTTACTTTAAAACATAACTTATATTACCACCTGATATTTATTTTTAAATATGTTCACTGTCTATCTCTTCTGCTAGTATATCATCAGTATAGATGTTTTATCTTTAGTTGGTATTGCCAGGAATTAGAACAGTGCCCACAACATAGTAAGCAGTCAAGAAACATTTGTGAAATAAACATTTGCATGAATAAATAAGTATGTTGATGTAGTAGTTTAGCAAATAGGTTAAGTCTAGAAATTCTATATATGGAAGTTTCTCATTATATTTTTTGAAGACCTAGTTATTGATATTGGTATGTATGGCTTGGGCATAAAGTAATGTTTCTTAAACCAAGGCTTCAAGGTATAGAAGACAGCACTGGATTGTGAGTCTTAATAAAAGACTTCCCTCTTTTTTGGTCTTCCCTCTGTTGTGATCTTTTTTGTTTAAACTTGAGGGCAAGTGTGTAGACCCATTTGGATCTCAGTTTCTTTTTTTCTTTTTTGTCAATATAAAGACGTTGAGAAAATTAATATTTCAAAATACCAATTGAGAATTAGAGTCAAAAGCATTTCTGGAGTTGTTAAACTACAAAATATCCTTAAAGAAACCCTCAGCATTCAGTGAGTAAGGAACCACCTAAGAGCTGAAATGTAAACTAAGGGTGTTTCATGTTTTCTTATGTGTGTGTGTGTGTTTTTTTTTAACCTAGATTAAGTAGGATTTACAGATCTGGGGGCAGATCTGGTCTCTGAATACTTGGGAAAATGCTTTTGAGTTTCATTGCTTATATCTTACTGCCTTGCACAGCAAAAATTTCATGATTTTCCAAAGAGCTCTACTGTTTCGTCAGGACAGAGTACATGTGAATCTTTCCCTGTCTTTCTTTTATTTATTGAAATACAGAAGATTAGAAGAACTAATTATTCCAGTTTGTTGAGCGGAGGCCTCTCTCCACATAAATTAGAACCAGGCAGTTGGACAGTCAGCTGCAGCTGCCTTTGTGAACTGGGCACCGGTGCAAAGCGTTGCAGGAGTGAGGAGAAAGGCAGCCCTCGGAGCTCACGGTCACCGTGCATCCAGGGACAAAGAGCAACACCTGTAACAGAAAGTACGGAGACGTAGAAACATCTCATCGCCCTAAATACACGAGATAGAAACTTAACCAAATAGATGTAATCAACTACAGCTGGGCTGAGATAAACACGTTAAGTGCTAAGTAATCAGGCATGTTAGAGGGATGTGGGGCTGGGGCTAGGGCTGGGGCTAGAGCTGGGGTTGGGGCTGGGGCTGGGGGAAGGCGTTGCTGGAATAATTGGAGCCAGGTGTGCTTGCCTGGTGCTGCTTTTTGGAGGTGAGAAATTGGAAAGGTTTGAAATGGGGATGTGGTTTGGCAGAGGGCTGAAAGGAGAATTTTCCAAGACTAGGGGAGGAGACTGGTAAATAAAATAGAGCCGAGTTGAGTATGAAATATGTTGAGGACAGCAAGTACCTTGGCAGCTGTGAAAGCTTCATCTGATGGTTTTGCCTGTTGGTGTTGATGCTGGGAGAATGGTCTTCAGCTGAACACCACAGGTCTTCAAAGCCAGGTGAATTGTGACAGCCTGTGACACTGGAAGGGGCAGTGTAGACAGGCCTCTGAAGATAAATGTTTGTCCCCAAATTTCCCCACTACAGATTGGGAGAAACCTCTAGCTTTACCTCACAATCCAGTGATGTCAGCTGCCTTGGAAGCAGTTCCTTGCTTTGGCACTTCCTATGTTCCTATTTTTTTGGAAGGTACCTGCCAGGGAGGAAAGGCAGCAAGCACAGGTGATTGAGTTTTCGTTCAGAGATTTGGGGTAACCTCAGAGCAGATGTGGTGTTGGGGTCAGGTGTGGAATGAATGTGGTCTTCCAAGGACCTTTGTTTGTTAGATTCAGAAGTCTCCAGAACTACCATGAGATTTGGGGAGCAACACCTGAGCTTGTCCAGGTTAGTGGTGCCTGAACAGGAACAACCAGCAAAGATGTTGATGTTTGTGCTACCTTTCGGCCCTCGTCTTTAGGCCCTCATCTTTAATGAGCTCCAAATCCCAAAGGTGAAGGAAAAGCAGACAAATGGCAGAACAACCATTAGTTCCTCATGAGGAAGCCAAGTGTTTGGAGGGTCATGTATGCAGCTGCCACCAATTTGTCACCCTGCTTGAAAATCCAGGGACCTGTAGGCAGGAGGTAATGGCACTACGCTGATCAGAGCCAAAGTCAAACACTGGTAGGCTTCTTTCCAGAGAATTACAAAACCTGGCATTTTATTTGTTTTTTTCAACACCCTGGAAGGGAGATTCTGTTAGCTCTGTTTTACAGGTGTGGAAATTGAGGCTAAGAGAGGTTAAGTATTCTACCCAAGGTCATGAGCTGGGAAATAATTGGTAGAACCTAACCTTGAATTCACAACACACTTCCTATAGATGGAGTTGACATGCACTCTGAGTGGCTCTGGGCAAGGTGGGCTTTCCCAAGGCTTCGGCATTTATTCAATAATGAAATCATTATTTATTAAGCACCTGTTTGTAATGTGTCAGGCACAGTGCCAGGCAATGGCAGTCCTGACCCTCTACCCTTGAGAATTTGCCAAAGGTAACAAAAACACAGTGGATAGTGAGTTCTCCCTTGCTCCTGCTCCCATTTAGATGATCTCAAGCTCTTTGCTTTGCTTAAATGTGGGCTTAGATGTTGCACCCAGTGTTGCGTGTTGACTTAATCATATGCAGGTAAGTCTTTGAGCTGCAATAAAACAGCCATCTGGTAAGAGTTAAATGTGAATAGCTGGGCTGTCATCTATAGGTGAAGAGCTTAGAAAGAGGGGCAGGTTAGGGCGCCCTGTTATTAACACCAGCTCTGTTCTATACAAACAATTCTCTTACTGGATTACCTGTGCCAAAATATTGCTGAATAGCTTGGAAACAGGTTAGTATTTTGCCCTTTAGCAAAACAGAACAAAAGAAAGACCATGGAGTTGAATTTGGAAAGGAATCTTGGAAAATGAATGTTTCAGTACAACAATGTATCATTCACATGCCCAGAAATTCAGCACTGCAGGGCTCCTGCTGGCAGAATCAGGTGAACTCTGGGATGCATTCTGATTTGGTCTTGAATTCTTACATGTCTTGAGTAGGTTGAAAGTTGGTTATTTTTGTTTTGCTGGCAGTGGCCTTTACTTAGAGGTGCCCAGGAGATATTCTTGGGATAGATGCCAACAGGCTTTGTGTCTTTTCCCTTCAATTTTATAAAAATGTAAATGAAAGGATTTCCCAGCACCAAGTTGTGGAGCTACCTGGGTATTCAAGTGACAGGAAGAGTTGGTTGTTAGGGTGGTTAGGAAGGGCTTCTTAGAGGAAGCGCGCTTGAACTGAGACCTGAATGATGAAAAGGCGTGAACTATGCCGAGATCTGGGTGAATAAGAGGCCAAATAAAGGGTCTGCTGGTGTCCAGGCCCTCAGCTTGGAAGCAGCTTGTTGGAGATGAGAGAGGGGCCAGTATGGCTGGAGTGGAGTTAGCAAGGGGGAGAGTGGTGGGAGGTGCGATTGGTCATTGAGGGTTGGATCACGTGGGGCCCTGCGGAGTAAGAAGTTGTTTCTTGACATTTCTTTACATTTCTGTGTTCTTATCCAGTGATTAAAAGAGCTGACCCTAAATTCTGAAGACTTGGGGAGTCCCTGTTTGCTAACAACGGAGAATTGGTTCTATAAGGAGAAATGCGAATAGTTCCACTGGCAAGAGAAGTAGAAACTAGATTACTAGAGTGGATATTTGGGCTCTAGTCCCAACCATGCCATAACCAGCTACAGAACTTGGGCAACTCATGACCTCTTTGGGCTTCAATTTCCTTATCTATAACAAACATTTGGAGTAGAATGTCTGTAAAATCTCCTTTCTCACTAGAAGTCAATGATTTTATTATATATAAATTTCATTTTTGGTTTTATCCTTTTGTTTCTTTCAGACTTTTACCAGTGATCTTACAGTAACCAAGTCCACTCACTAGTTCTGATTTCACTCTTTTCTCTATTCCTTTGCTTCTGGAGTAGCCAGTGAAGTACTTGGAAAAAAAAATGTCAGGAGGGAAAGAGAGAATTTCATAACTTTGCACAGTGTACTCAACAGTGCATATTTAACACACTGCCTGTTGCCCTGAAAGAATTCCCAATCACCGCATGAGTCGATTGTGATGACCGAGACTTGTTCTCAGACTAGTGATGTAGGGTTTAACCAAAAAATGCCATTGTCCTTACTGAGGAGGATTTATCCCATCAAAACGGCATTTGAGAACCTGACAGTGGGATACTGTTGTTTGCATTTACTCTTTTTTTAAAATCATATTTTGATTTATTGGAAACTTATATTTCAATAAAAAAAATCTGCTCATCTTTCAGTATCAATTATACAACTCTCTCATTGAAAAGTATATCTAGGCCGGGCGCAGTGGCTTACGCCTGTAATCCTAGCACTTTGGGAGGCCGAGGTGGGTGGATCACTTGAGGCCAGGAGTTTGGGACCAGCTTGAGAACATAGTGAAACCCCATCTCTACTAAAAATACAAAAATTAGCCTGGCTGGTGGCGCACGTCTGTACTCCCAGCTATTTGGGAGGTTGAGGCGGGAGAATCACTTGAACCTGGGAAGCAGAGGTTGCAGTGAGCCGAGATCGTGCCACTGCATTCCAGCCTGGGTGACAGAGTGAGACTCTCAAAAAAAAAAGAAAAGTATATCTAAAAGAAATTAGCAAGACCAAGTATATTAACTTGTTTTTAGACTACTACCATGTCAACACTTCCTATTTTAAAATGCACTGTAAATCATGATTTACCCTTAGGATTAGCTTTGAGTATTTCATTATTTGTTTTGCTTCTGCCAAATGTAAAAGACTAAGTGGGCACACTGACCCAGAATTAAAGTTAAGGAAAGCAAAGAAACTCTCTAAAACAAACATTATTTAATTTTTCAAACCAGCATTTCAAGACATTTTCACTTGTTGAAAGAAGAAAGCACTTCTATTTTGTTCTCTAGTATTCACTTTGGCAGGCTAAACTAAACTTTTAAAAATTGTTCCTTTTAATTGAGTACACAAATCATTTTAGTGTGACATGGCATTTATGAAATTGATAATTCAGTCACATCAACTCATTTATTGAGATACATTCATTTCTAGAGATCTTTTGTTTTTTGAGATGGAGTCTTGCTCTGTTGCCCAGACTGGAGTGCAGTGGCGCGATCTCGGCTCACCGCAACCTCTGCCTCCTGCATTCATGCAATTCTCCCTGCCTCAGCCTCCTGATTAGCTGAGATTACAGGCGCCTGCCACCAAGCCTAACTAATTTTTGTATTTTTTAGTAGAGACGGGGTTTCACCATATTGGCCAGGCTGGTCTTGAACTCCTGACTTCAGGTGATCTGCCTGCCTTGGCCTCCCAAATTGCTGGGATAATGCTCATGAGCCACTGTGCCTGGCCTAGAGATCTGTCTTGAAGACTTTTACTGACTCTATTAGTTGCTGAAAGAACCATAGGCTCTAGATTTATAGGTGGCCATAGAGATAGAGTCTAACCTTTTCATTTATGGGGAGACTGAAGCCCAAAGTAAGATACTTAAGCAAAAAAAAAAAAAAAAAAATCATTTATTTATTTATTTTTATTATTTTTAGAGACAAAGTTTCACTATGTTGGCCAGGCTGGTCTCAAACTCTTGTCCTCAAGTGATCTGTCCGCCTCAGCCTCCCAGAGTGCTGGGATTACAGGCCTGAGCTACTGTGCCTGACCCCCTTTTTAAAATGAATGATATGTCAAGATCTTACATTAGGAGGAAGGCAAAATTGGGGAGCACCGGGGTTTGTGGTTTATAGTGAAAGTTAATTTCCTCTGTTTCTCAGGCAAGGACAATTAACTTTTTTTCTCCTTGAGGGCAAACAACAAATGATTATTTTCTAGAAATCAGACAATCCTATTTTTGTTCTAAAATTTCATGCCAACAATTTACTTACTTTCTTCTTTGAAAAGAATGAGAGAGATTCTGACCTAAAATTGTCTGAAATGTGTACTGAAGATGCTAATATTGTATTGGTAGGTCTTGCCAAGATTTAAGAGGGCATCTCAGAAAGACATTGTACACCATTCTACAATGGTGACTTGTTTTCACCTTAGAGATGATAAAGTAGAGGGATAGATAAGAGGCTTAATTCAGCTCATTTCTTACACAGTAGAGAATTATGGATAGAACTTACAGACTTTTACATAAAATAATGTAACCAGGACCAGAATTACCAGGCCCTATAAGTTGTTCCTTATAGAAATGCTCAAGGCTCCTAGCTCAGTTGCTTAATTCATTGATAGTTTATGGTTATACCCCAAACTCAACAAGTGTTTATTGAGGGACTATGACCTGGGGACAAAGCCAAGGAACAAACTCCTCAAGTCTAGGAGATTTAGGGTTGAGGGCTAGAGTTTGATTTTTCTCACCATGCAAGATATTCCTTGGTAATTCAGCAACAATCTAAAGGTACCCTTTAGATCCTAAACAAAAATGGGATCCTAAACAAAAATGGGATTTAAAATTGTTATTAGATTTATGAATGATATGTTTTCTTTTGGGCAAGTAAGTCAGGTAATGGAAGTTCATTTAGTGAATCAGTGCAGTAATGTGGTTAACTAAGTGACACTTACTAAGCCAGAAGTTAATGTACTCATTATCTATCAGGAAGCAAATCAGGGTCTATGTCTCTGAAAAGCAAATGGTCGTCTTTCATTAACTGGTTAAGCTTGGCTTTCAAGGCTCATTGTGATCTGGCTCCAGTACCCTTTCAACGACATTCTTCTTTATTCTTTTTTGTATTTCCTTAGCTCCGTCTGAATTAAGTATTCTTCACACCCACTCATGCTGCCTCCACTGCCCTCCTCCTTGTCTGGACCCCTTAGATCCACCTTTCCCCATTCACCCTCTGGCCCAGCTGAAGTGCCCCCTTCCTGCTGCCCACAGATGTGTTTGTATCTGCCTGTCCCTCTGCCCCCATCAAACTGTGAACTTCTTGAGGGCAGGTATTGTGTCTGACTCACATTTGAAGTCCTTTCATTACTTAGTGGTGCTTCCCAAATATAAGTTTATATGTGCTATTAGTCTTCACAGTTTGTGTAGTATTCATATATTATTTGCATTATTTACCTTTTTTTTTTTTTTTTTTTGAGACAGAGTCTTGCTCTGTCGCCCAGGCTGGAGTGCAGTGGCACGATCTCGGCTCACTGCAAGCTCTGCCTCCCATGTTCATGCCATTCTCCCGCCTCAGCCTCCCGAGTAGCTGGGACTACAGGTGCCCGCCACCACGCCTGGCTAATTTTTTTGTATTTTTTAGTAGAGACGGGGTTTCACCGTGTTAGCCAAGATGGTCTTGACCTCCTGACCTCAGGATCCATCCACCTCGGCCTTCCAAAGTGCTGGGATTACAGACGTGAGCCACCTCGTCTGGCCCATAATATTTTTTCTTAAATCTACTCACTTAAAAAATGACTTTAGCTTCATCCTCAACTTCCTAAACATGCAATCATGGTTTTTAATTCCTGTAAAAATATATATACATAAAGTATATCTTAAAACATTCTTAGTATCTCCACACTTTGGGAAGGATTGACTGAGTAAAGTGCTTTACACATAGTAGCCATTCAGTTTCTGAGGAATGAATAGTAAATGCGCAAAACATAACATGAGAACCTCTTTTCCCTGTTAGTTTAGTAACTTCACACTTATTAACCTAGAGATAAAATGAGGAGGGTGCAGCTAGAAAAGACTGAGCAAGCCCGTAAGCCAAGCCATTCATTCCTGTCTGTGAAGCATTTAGGTGTTAGATATTACTAATTACCTCTTATGCATTGCAAACTGCTGGGCTAGAGGGGCCTATGGAACAATAAATTTTGTGGATTGCAGAGTCCCTGCTGACTTACTGAGTGAGCATCTGCTGAAACTCCAGAAATTGTGTAAGTGGACCCCTTCCCCACAAAAGATTCAGAAAGCAGCGCACTATACATGGGACACATCCTAGAGAAAAGGGGAGTGATAAGTATGTGTACACATCACATGGTTGTTGTATTTCTCAGTGTTCCTGTTTGTGGCAGTTTAAGTTACAGATTTCTCACTACCACTAAGTGTTTTTTAGGAATGCATTGTGTACTGCCAACATAACAGAGGTCTGAAGGATTTTTCTATAAATTTGCTAATGGGAATTGTATATTTTTTAACCTAATTTTTGAGGATATTGTAAGATTACTCAGGTAGACCAATTTGAGTTTCTTTAAAAAGAACAAGTTCCTATATATTCAAGCTATAGTTAACATAGTTAATAATTAAATTAATCATACTAATAAATATTGAAGGCTCTTATAAATCCATGAAGAGATATCTGTTTTAGTTACTATACTCTATAGTTGCTGCTTCTATAGAGTGTAGAAATAGTATGCTGTAGTTTCTTATTTATTATGTAAACTGCAGTATAGATTTAGGGTAGCAGATCAGAGACTAGAACAGGTGATTTTTTTCATTTGGTGTTTAATAAAGTTTAGGTAATTTTTTCTTAAATCTGTAGGAATCAGTCTATATAAGTTCAGCATGGGATAAAGTCTATTTAGGGTTTTATGAGAAAAATCACCCACTCTTTTTTTTTTTTTCATCCAGGGTTGGGATCAACAGTTGTTCTAGCATGGGCAGGGTAACTTGATATAATGGCATACATTTTTACCCTGGTCTGCTCTTAGAGCAAATTTGAAATGGTTGTTTTGGAAAATGTGCTATGAGTTTCTCTCCAGACCTTTGCACCAGGGCAGGCAGTCCAGCCTAGCAAATCTTTGGCACTTGATGCGCATCTTTCATAACAGAACTTTGATGCTGAGACTCAGTGTCTTGAAATCAGCACAACAAAATGGTGCCTGAGGAGCAGTGTTTACTTTGATCATTCTTCAACTTCTGTGCCCCAGCCTTTCACAGAGCACAAATTGCTTTACCAGAGTTACGGTGCTGAAGCCCACGACTGTTTTTGTAGTCTGGTTGCTGTGGTGATCCTTAGCCTTCCATGAAACTCCCATCTCTAGGGAAATAGAAACCTTTGCAGCTGTCTCGGCCTTTTTGGTTTTGTATCTGGTGGAGGTCTTCGCCGAGCTTGTTCAAGCCTGAGAGTGATCGGTTTGTGTCAGAGTAAAATACACACATGGAAACAGGGCATCCCCTTCAGGATGTGTTGTATTAAAAAAAAAAACCAAAAAAACAAAAAAACAGCTCCCTTATCCTTCTCTCCAATCATGTGGGGCCTTTGAAGTATCTCCAAGTCTGGCTAGAGTGAAGTGAGCCTTGGAGATGTTGTTGGTCATGATAGTGCTGTGAGTAAGCTTTGGGAGCGTGACTCAGGAAGTGGGGTTGCCAGGTGGGGAAGAAAGAGAGTGGGGGCAAAGGGGAAGGTTAACAGGGCCCGTGTGTGCCCAGAGAGAAGTTGGTTTAGGAGGAGAATGTGGGCCGAGTCCAAGGATGCCAGCAGCTTGATGTTTAGAGGACTATGAGGAAACCCGTTTTGACTTGAAGCCTCAATGGAGGATGGTATAGACAAGAGCTTCCTTCCATAGGAACCAAGGGAATGGAGAATAGCAGCTGTGGTTTTAGTGGGTAGAAGTAATAATAGCTAACACTTAGAGAGTGCTTACCAGATGCCAGTCACTGTTCTAAGTGCTTTCGACAAATGACAGATTTAACCCTTTGACATCTGATAGAATAGATACAATTATTATTCCCATGTTACAATTGATGAAACTGATGTGAGTAGAGTCTTAACATCCTCAAGGCCCTAGGGTGGGTAGGTGGAGAGCTGAGATTCCAACCTAATGCCTGGCTCTGAGTCACTGTTCTTAACCACCAGGTCAAACTGCCTGTAATTTAGAAAGGAAGGCAGAGTGACCCAAAGGATTGGGTTACGGGAGATGTGGCCAACTTAGAAGAAAATGTAGAGATCTTGGAAGAGATGAAATTATGCTTTAAAATGTGTGTGTTGATTCATGTATTAGTCCATTCTCACATTGCCATAAAGAAATACCCGAGACTGGGTAATTTATAAAGAAAAGAGGTTTAATTGGCTCACAATTCTCCAGGCAGTACAGGAAACATAGCAGCTTCTGGGGAGGCCTCAGGAAACTTTCAATCATGTCAGAAGGCGAAGGGAAAGCAGACACATCTTACATGGATGGAGCAGGAGGAAGAGAGAGTGAAGGGCAAGGTGCTACACATTTTTAAACAGCCAGATCTTGTGAGAACTCTATCATGAGAACAGCACTAGGGGGATAGTGCTAAACCATTCACGAGAAACTACCCCCATAATCCAGTCACCTCCCATTAGGCCCCACCTCCAACATTGGGGATTACAGTTCAACATGAGATTTGGGTGGGGACACAGATCCAAAACCTATCAATTTCTTCATTCAGTCATTCATTCATTACCAAATATTAATGTAATTCCTGTAAGTGCTAGATACTGGACGAGGTTCTAAGGTGATAAAAATACAAGTCCCACCCCATGCTCTGAGATAGTTTATATGTACAAAGTTAATAGAAGGCAGCAGATTCTGGATGCTGTAAGAGATGGGTCAACAGGACATAGGTCAGTAATATCCTCTGGACACAAAGTCTTCTATTTTTTTTTTTTTTGAGATGGAGTTTTGCTCTTGTTGCCCAGGCTGGAGTGCAATGGCATGATCTCGGCTCAACTCAACTTCCGCCTCCTGGGTTTAAGGGATTCTCCTGCCTCAGCCTCCTGAGTAGCTGGAATTACAGGCATGTGCCACCACACCCGGCTAATTTTGTATTTTTAATAGAGACGGGGTTTCTCCATGTTGGCCAGGCTGGTCTTGAACTCCCGACCTCAGGTGATCCTCCTGCCTTGGCCTCCCAAAGTGCTGGGATTACAGGCATGAGTCACTGCACCCGGCCAACACAAAGTCATCTTAAAGAGCATGGCTTTTTTTTTTTTTTTCTGTGATCCAATGTGAAAATACAAAACAGTAATTAATGCATTTATCCCTCCTTCCAGAAAGAATTGAGAAGTTACTTTGCTGAGTTTGTATATAGTTTCCAGCAGTAAAATAGTTCCTGCCTCTTACTGCTATAGAGCAGCTTCCCATTCTCCTCTATGCCCCAAGACTAACACCCAAGATTAAAGATGGGGGTGGGTAGGTAGGGGGAGAGACAGACAGACAGACAGGGAGAGACATTCATTCTACTTCCAGCACTGTCATTTTCTAGCCATATGACTTTGGCAAGAACACCAATTTCTTTACCTTAAGATGGGAGTAATTAGATATTACGCAGAGCACTTCCTTTTGATGAGAGCAGCAAATCTCAACAGGAGCCATGGATCTACCTATTGTCTTTCCTTAGGAGATGATGATGATGATGGTTATTACTACTGCTGCCACCATGATTTTTAACAATAATCCAAGTGCGGTGTTTTTGAATGTTCATGTCTTAGTAATTACTCCTCTCTGGATTTCTGATTTCTGCTAGCAAGGTAACACTGTACTCCTAAAGAATTCCTTACCAGCTTCAGGTTAATATACTTTCTAAGATTGTACTTTAGCCCAGGGGAATCCAAATGCCATCCTTTGGTGCTGAGAGCATCTTAAACCGCTACCTGACTACAACTGCATTTTGTGGGGTTTTGTTTGTTTGTTTTTGCTATTACAAATTAACTAACTTTAAGATGCTGCTTAAACAGAAATCCTTATTGAGATCTTACAGCCATAATAGGTTCATTGTCCAACGTGCGTGGCAAGTCAATACACTGAGATACCAGGTTGCAGCAGAGACAGAGGTTTAATTGTACAGCTGCTGAACTGGGGGAAAACTCAAATCCATCTCCCACAGGAGTTTGGGGTTGGAGTTTTTAAGGGTTTTGGGTGGGCTGAAGTATGGAGATTGTTGATGGGTCGAAGAGTGCAGGGTAAAGTCATGGGACAGGGGGATGAAGAAACTGTGTTCTCATGCTGATTTGGTGGTTCCTTTGTGGGAGTCTTTAAACTGGTTGGTGTCAGCTGTCCCGTTGGAATTCAGGATCTGCTCATGCAACTCTCAAACAAAACCCTTAGGATTCTAACATCAGACATCCTATCTATCTATAGGAGCAATGGGGATGCAAATGGTGAGAATCTAGTGCTGTGTGACTTGGTTACAAGAAACTAGGTCAAAGAGCAGCATGTTAATGCTTAATTATATTTTCTGTCCGGAATTCTTGTTAACCCAGTGAGGACAGCTTCAATCTCTGACTGCACGTAGCAGGTGGAATGATTACTCCAGTACTCAGATTTTGTGGGAATTGAGTTCCTGCTATGCTTATTTTGTAAATCAGCTTCTAATGATCACTCCAGTGATTCTCTTTATTATGCAGTTTGATACATCACAGTACTGATGCACAGGCCATTCTAACATTCTGTTGTTGGTAAAGACATATACATGTGAGCATACTGGCTTACTAAACAGGTATGTAGCAAAGCTAATTTGAAGCCCATTATAAAATGTAGAAATTAGGCTAGGTACTGTGCGGCTCACACCTGTAATCCCAGCATTTTGAGAGGCTGAGGTGGGAGGATTGCTTGAGACCAGGATTTGAGATCAGCTTGGGCAACATAGCAAGACCCTGTCTCTACAAAAAAAAAAAAAAAAAAAAAAAAAAAGAAAACAAAATTAGCTGGTTATGGTGGTTTATGCCTGTGGCCATAGCTACTTGGGAGGCCAAGACAGGAGATTACTTGAGGAGTTGAAGGTTACGGTGAGCTCTGATTGTGCAACTGCACTCCAGCCTGGTCGACAGAGTGAGATCTTGTCTCAAAAAAAGGAGAACTTGAGAGGAAATACGTTTGTATAGCACATAGTTATATGGGGCTTTGGTTACATATTAGTGTTAAAAACAAAAAGTGATCTGAATGGATGTATTTATTAAATGTGACAGGGAATATATATATATATATAAAGCAAACTTTCCCTCCATTTTAATCAATTTGCAAATATTGAGTTTCTTCAGTTTGTCTAAAATTTTAATTTCTAACCATTCTAACACAGTTAATTGCCTACATGCAAACCCGTGTAAAATTCTATGCCTCTAAAAGATAGTGGAATATTTGCTCAAAATATTTTATCTTTGTTATCTATCCCTAAGGAAGAAAACACGCTCCAAAGGTTTTTTACATTTTATGTGTTTTTATTTGCGTAACTGTTTAAGATAACAAACATTTTCTATTTTCTTTTCTTTGCCTTTTATGGTTCCCATGGATGGCCCAAGTGCCATTCTACACTGTCTTACACACAGAGAGGATGATGATCAGGGTGGCTTGTCCTACAAAGCCTGGGAGTGGTCTTGGCATGCTGTCCAGCATACCTTCCAGGAAGCATCTCCGTCATTTGTTTCAGTAGCTGGAATCTGCTTATCTTGACTGTGTGTTAATGTTCTGTTTACTATGTACACCCCAACCCCCTTGTTCTGGCCAGAAAAACAGGACAATATGACTCTGTAATTATTATCCTAGTCACATTTCATTAATAACTTTTGTTCGTTCCTTCTTTTATTCCTTCTTTCAGAGAACTTGTGGACTGCCTACTAGATGTCCTGCCCTGTGCTAGGCCTAAGGATGCAGAAATGAGTGTGACTCAGTTTCTGCCCTTGAAGAATGACCTGAGGAATTTATACTGTGACAGGGGGGACAAACATCCAAACCAGGGCATCCGATCTTTTGGCTTCCCTGGGCCACATTGGAAGAATTGTCTCGGGCCACACATAAAGTACATGAATGCTAATGAAAACTCATGAAAGAAAAAGAAAAAAAAATTGCAAAAGAAATCTCATAATGTTTTGAGAAAGTTTACGAATTTGTGTTGGGCCTCATTCAAAGCCATCCTGGGCAGCATGTGGCCGTGGGTTGGACAAGCTTGATCTAAGCAGTTCATTATAGTGCCAGGCAGAGGCAGAGGTAGAAACACCAGTGCTGTCTGAGAGAGCTCTGGCTCTGTCTGAGGGAGGGGGAAAGATTTTACTGGAGATGGCATTGTGAGCTGGACCCACAAGTCCATCCGGAGCACTGTGGTGCACTTTAGGCCAGAATCCTGCAAGGCTGCGGTGTGTTAGTGATGTATACAGTACCCCATTCACACAACCTATCTTAATGCCAAAGAATGATAGAAAAGTGCCTGTCTGTGTCCTCAGACTTGCATCAGTAGTGGCCTGCTGAGGACACTAGCAGCGTTCCTCCACCCGAACCACCCACGCATCAGGGTCTCCACTTTGCCTGCCTCTCTTCTCTGCAGCCGGGGGAGCTGTGGCTGCTCTGGGAAGGAAGGGCCTGGGTCTCTGGAATCTCCTTGCAACGGCTCCCAGGACCCCTTTAGAAGGTCATGACCTGTAGTTTCATAAATACTCGTCTGTTTATATGAGCTCTTGCCCCTCAACCCCCAACCCAAATTTAGTTCCCAGTATTTTTCCAGGGCATACAAAATATGGAGCAGAGCTTATTTCTGCATCCCGTTTCAGACTTTCATTTTAGGTTTTTTTTTTTTTTGTCTCTTTTGTGGTTATATTAGATGATTTTCAGAGGCTCTCAGGGAATCCTGAATCATGTCCTTGTTGGGGGGAAGGGAGATTAGTTTTGAAATAGACTGACAGTGCCCCTCTCAGCACTTTAAGTGGTTTCAAGACAAAACCATTGGGAAAGAGCTTGATACCATTTGACCAAGGAGAATGGTTAGTTGAGTGCCCCAGGTCAGGATGGGGACCCTGGGTGTGTGTGTGGGGGAATGTGTGTGTATGTCAAGATTTCTTGAATTCAGCACCAACTGATTAATATTCTTCTAGAAATTCAGAGAAATATAAAAATAAAAAGGAAAAATTTTAAAGCTCCACACCCAGTTCTCTAAAAATATTTTGAGGGAATCTTTTTATACCAATTCCCAAATGGTGAAGGACAAGCAATGGTGAATAAAATATCAGCTGTAGGGGTTCCTTAGACCAGAATATACTTTAAATACTGCAGCAGCAACTAAGTAAATACTGTTCCCACCCCTAGCAGTCAGTTGCACATTTTAGATCCATCTGGGGTCAGGTTTGAGTTCCTAAAAGTCATATTGCCCAAATGTCAGTGAAATTTGAGTTCAGTGGGACCCTAGTGTCCTGAAATAGGTTTGTGCCTTTCCATTTGTGGGTGCAAAGTGTGGGTGCTGGGAGACCCAGATTCAGGATGTTTTCAGTTACTACTAACATTGTTGCCAAGTGGGATGTCTCCTTACCCCTGAAGAGGGGACAGATGATGGCTATATACAGACCAGCATGTGATTTTATGGGTCTTGGTTGTAGGCACGCTGTTGGAGTTCTTTTCTTATCTTAGTGTAAACTGATTATTGAATCATCCATTTCAGAGAATTATTTGGTCTGGTTTTAGATAATAAGAGTTTCCCTGGTAGTGTTTTGGATGACTTCATTGCTTCACAGGTCCACAGGGGCTGTTCTAAGAATCAGAAATGTTGAAATGGACCTCACTGACACGTTAGCAAAATTGGACAGCTGTTAGACTAGCATATCAGTTGCCTTGCTCACTTTGCTTTTTCGTTCGTTTTAATGAACCCCAGAAGTAGGGGGTCTAACTAATTCATATTCTGAAATCTCTATGGTAGAAATGCCTTGCATCTATATTATGAATCTTGGGAAATTCAAAACAGTTTTCATAAGGAATCTTTCCATAAAGCAAGTAGGGTTTCTCCCTCTTCCTGTAATTCATTTTCATAAAGTAATTTACAGAGTTTGAGACAATAGATAGTTTTTGCTTATCAAAGATAATCTTTGGAGAACCCAGAAGCCTTCACTATAACAAGGTCCAGAAAAGATTGTCCTTGTTATTTTCTGCTGATAATGTGAGCAAAGACATGCTTCCCAAGTGAGAGATAGGGAGGTAGTCTTTCCACTCAGAGGCTTTGTGCTCCTTAGAGTTGTCCTTGACTTTGGGCAAAGTTGTGTTCAGATTCCCCAGAAAAACACTCAGAAGATCTGCTTTGAATTTCTTTATAAAATTATATGTTTGTTGCATTGCACAGGTAACTGCAGAAGACCTAGTATGAATAGATGTTGTAGAACAGGTTAGACCAATTAACTCTTTTCCATTTAGGGGAAGAATCAGCAATGTATGAGGGATGGTGTTACATAAGGGATGTGGCAGATCAGATTTGCTTGCATTTTCTCACACCATCAGGAATACCGAATATCCAGCACTGTTTGAAACCAGCATGGTTAGAACAGGAACTCTTGGATTAGGCTTCATGGACCAGTTTGTGGTCAAAGTACGGGTTTCACGAGAAACTGCATGTGAAAGTTTTTTTAGTTCTGAGTCTTCATCTATTAAGTTCTTCTGCTGAAAGGATGACATCTTAAGACCAGCGGTGTAATTTGTAGTTTAATTAGATGGAGCCATTTTGTTACCATTGTTGCTGTTAGAACTTTCTTACTCTTTTACGATGGGGTTCTTAATCTGGGTTAATGGGTGCCTAACGGGGAGTTCATGGGCCCTGCAATGAATGTAATTCCCTGACATTGTCTGCAAAAGTTTGTGTGATATGGATGTTTTTTGTTTGGTTTGGTTTGGTAAGGAGAGGGTGCATACATGCATTCAGTTCTCAAATGTTCCATGACTCCCAAAGATTTACAAAGAAGCCAGTGGTTTCGAGACTGGTCATTGCTGCTCCTTTGAGCTGCATCCCCTTTGGTTCTACCAGCCTTCACAGCTTGCATGGTCCCAGTGTTCAATTCCTTATTATCAGCCCATAGACAAAGCTGTTAACCTGTATTTTTATGTGTAAATTTGACATAGGATTGATGGTCAACTCTTTAAACTACTGTTTGGATTTCCAAGCTGGAGATTTCTGGATACTCTTTGTATCATTTCTTCATGGGATATTTATTTGCTGTAGTCTGCCTCAGCTCGGCCTTTAGACCATGAGCACTGGAGAGTGTAACCACAAAAAGCTTCAGGATATTCTTATATTTGTAACTGTAGTCTACCCTGAGCTATAATTGATCCTAAGGAGGATTTTCTTTTTCTTTTCTTTTGTCTTTTTTTTTTTTCCCCCAGCCTGGGAGAAACTGAGCAACTTAGCCAGGAATTCTTTGAGATATTGCCGTGTGTTCTCTCTACATTTCTGGAAGCTTTTATACCATGGTTCTTTTGTTAGCTGTTTTGGTTGTCCTTTATCTTCCCTTCAGCAAGATTTACTCAAGCGGGGGAAGCATAGAAAAGACAGGTTGCTGAGGGATTAGGTGAGCAGGCACTTGCAGGACTCATTGTCCCTGCCAAATGATCTTTTAAAGAAACTATTGGGTATTTTTCTTTGAATTTCCCAATTGTAGTGTGAATTCTTCTTTGCCAAATGGCTTTTGGGGCTCTGCCTGGACCCTGTGTGCCAGAGTCAGAGATTCATCTTGGCCAGACACTGCCACATATTGAAGAGGGAGCTGTTTCCAGGAAAGCTCAGAGAGCTGTGGCTCCTAGAAATCTTTCCTTGATTGTATGAGCCAGGCCTCAGCACTTTTGACCATCTGGAAAATTTTGGACCTGAGCACCAATATCTGTCTCATAGATCTTTTTCTTCTCATTTCATGAGCTTTTATAAAAAATTCTTGTTCATTTGAAATACATACTTACTAGTATTTTGTAGTATATATTTTGACCGAAACTTCTGCATATCTATGAGCTCTAAGAAGAATTGTATGCCTGAGGACTGCAAAGAAAATCTTCAGAAGAAGGGTTGGTGCAGCCCCTGCAGATATACATTACTAGTCTTTGCATCATTATGGTACTCAGTAAATAGTCTTGAATAAATAAATAGAGAAACCTTTTACTGATACATGCTATTAGTGAAAGAGTGTTGCTTTGCAGTTTTCAGGTACACTGGAACAAATGATGATTTCATCCCTCCTTCATTCTCCATAGTGTGTGTGTGTCTCTTTGTTCAGTACAGTTTGAATCTTTGCTTCTGCTATTTCTATAGCATCTCTTCTTCTCAGTGGCTATCAATCTGTTTATTTCTAGATGCGGACAGCATCTCCAAAGTGTGCTGTGAGGTAGAGTCTTTACAACCAAGGAGCACATTACTTTGCTGTAGCCGTACTTGACATCACTGTTCATCTAGTACTTTGATTTAGCGCTATGCTTATGCCAAATATAAAAATGATCCTAGCTGTGTGCAGAAATAGCTCATGACAGTTGGAGTGTTGCTTATTTTTGTATTTTTTTGCAAATTAGCCAGCTAAATTCCTTTGAACCTTTTTTTCCCCTTTAGGTAACATATAAATATATGAATTTGCTGTGATAAGTCAATATTTATTGTGTGTGTTTACTTCCCGGCCTTTTGGCTAAGATCAAGTGTATTATCGTGTCTGTGTTAAGCACAGTTTTTTGTTTGCTTGTTTTTGAAACAGAGTCTCACTCTGTAGCCCAGGCTGGAGTGCAGTGGCACGATCTGGGCTCACTGCAACCTCCACTTCCTGGGTTCAAGCAATTCTTGTGTCTCAGCCGCCTGAGTATCAGGTGCCTGCTACTATGCCCGGCTAATTTATTTTTGTATTTTTAGTAGAGACGGGGTTTTTCCATGTTGGCCAGGCTGGTCTCAAACTCCTGGCCTACAGTCCATTTTGGAAATTAAGACATGCATTCTCAAGCTAGTGAACAAGATGATGCAAGTTATTCATAGAATATTTTTGTGGCATTGAAAAGCAGAGAATTAAAACATTATTTTGACATTCGCTGAGTGCTTACCATGTGCTAAAGCCTGGGTTTTGAAAGATAATGAAAGTTTACTGTTTTATTTATCAATGACCTGAGAGCATACTGTGATAAGTGACATTGGTCGTAAGTGGTCCCTACAAAAAAAGGTAGAAGTATGTTGAGATCACAGTGGGCTGGCAGCCATTGGGAAAATGTGAAATAGTCCAGCATTTAGTGCTGTATCCCTGATGGTTGTATAGACACAGATCGTGGATCTAGACCATGTCATCCTCATGAGGATTCTAGCTGAGATGTACTATTATTCCCAGTGCATCATTCAGTCTGTGTCTTTCTAGCCTAAGTCCTTTTTTGTCCTGTCCCTCCCTTATTACTTTATGGTTATCTTTGATGAGTTCACTCTGTTTAAATATGTGATTCTTGGGTCTTGCCTCCCCGCTCTGTATGGAAAGCCAGTATGAGACAGACTGTATGAAAGTATCTAGTCAATATTTCCTTATATATCCCTTTGTTCTCCTATGTTCATATTGCCCTGGGCTCATGTGTGCCAAGAGGACTTTGTTGAGTCCATGGTTTGCAGCTCCATTCACAGGTGCTTTTTGGTGATGTTAATGACAACAGTGATGACCTGCAATAGTCCTTGATCTGCTGTCAAAATTGGCTACAGTTTTTGTATCCATCCCATGGTTTTCTTCCCTGTTTTTTTTTTTTGTTTTTTTTTTTTTTGACAGGGGCTGTATACAATCACTCTTTATTCTGTGTGTCCTCTGTGCTTCATTTCTTTGGAAAAGCCCTTCAAGCTAAAAGCTGAGACAATGAAAGCCCTGGCAGCCTCCCTTGGCAGCCGCTTTCCCTCAGCTTTCAGCACTTTTCTTTGGCAGAACCCATTTCACTTTATAGAGGTTGGAGCTCACCTGGAGGAGAAGAAAGTCATTTCTCTGGAGATCCAGAGGGATGACCCCACCCCAAGGGGATTTTGTTTTCCAAGTTTCACCTTAGTCATTTGACCTATAGCTTAAAGCAGGCCTAAGGGAAGGTAACTTTTGTTCCACCTTTGCTGACTTTTAGAAAGAAAAAATGTGTTCTGTTTATTTGTTCTTTGGCAGGGAGCTAAATCATGCTTTGGTTGAGATTAGTGTGGTTGACTAATATGAAATAGCCATTTTGTAGTAAAAAATGGTCAAATATTGGCAATATCATCTGGTTCAACTTAATGTATCTTATTCATAGAATCTGAGCTAGATTATAGCTTGTTTCTGTTGATAGTGAGTTGCAAAAAAAGTATTCCAGAGGCTGCTCTGAGTGATTTTCATGGAAAGCCAGGGCTAAGATTTCTACCCTCTTTCTGTTGCTTCCTAGGTCACACTTCACCTGAATCCCATCTCCTCAGTCCACATCCACCACAAGTCTGTCGTGTTCCTGCTAAACTCCCCACACCCCCTGGTGTGGCATCTGAAGACAGAGAGACTTGCCACTGGGGTCTCCAGACTGTTTTTGGTAAGTGCTTAAACCTCCCCCAAACTGATCCTTAGCACAAGGACATAATGGTCCTTAAACTTTGCCAAACTTTTCATAAAGGCTTACTTTCATTGAAACAATGCCAGAGTCCAAAGAGTGTTAAATTTGGAGGATGCACTTAGTGATATTTGGATGATGACATAGATAAGCATTCACAGAAAGCAGACACACCCGCCCATCTTCTGTGGGCAGAGGCTGGGGTCTAGTGTGCACATTAGAGCAGGACCTGTCGTCATACTCTGTGTGGCCTGAGCTTTGGTTTCAGCTCTGAAACCCCCCTTGTGGCATCAGGAGCCCTGTAAATATTGTAACTGGCTACCGGCTGTGTGGTCCCTGACCACAAAATGAATATGCACGGACCCATACTATTTGTATATAACACAGGCCTAATTCCTGATATGAGGATCTGTTTGTTGAGAAAGTGACACAGTGAGCTCCAAAATGAAGTCATTTGTATTTTATTAAAAAAACAAGCTGGAACTCAGCTCTTGTAGAAAGATCCAAATATTACCTACTATTTGTAAATCATGTCCCTTTGAGTTTGCCAGAACGTTCAAGTGTGCTGGTCGTGGAGAAATAGATGGGTTGTTTGGATGGAATTTTTTTGGTGTGATATCATGTCTGATGATGAGCAGCACTGCAACTTGGTAGTTGTAACTCACATTGTCTATTACGAGAGCTGCAGGCTAATGTCCTAACTGCGGTGCCTGAGGCCTTAAACCTCTCTTGCCCACAAGCATCCAAAACAAGTGGAGTCCCCAGTTAATAGTTTTCCTCTTGCCTCATGAATAAACTTTGCCCAGTTAATGTCTCTCAATCCAGATCTGTAGTTTCTTTCCCCTGTGTTTGAAGAGTACTTCTAAAAACTCAAAGGTTCTTGTTGAATAATGTAAGAATCCATAGTCAATACAATTATTATAATAAGTACATAAATGAATAAAAGGGAGAAAAGGAAAAGCTCATCTTTATAGTAAAATGCCAACTAGAAAATCTAGAAGGAGCAAAGGAGTTAGAAAATGATCATTTTGCAACCATCATAATAAAAGTTGACCAGGCAAGAATTATCAACAGATGCGAAATCTGGCAGAGATGGAGTTCAGGAAGTAGTATATTTAGATATTCTTAAAATATCTTTCATACAAATTACTTATTAATTACACATAAAAAATAGTGACTGTATACCTTGGGGATATCCCATGATACCTTAACCAGGTGATTAAAATTCATATCAGCAACGTGGGGCAGATGGACGCTGTGTGCCTATAAATGAGAGAGAACACAGCATCACTTTTGTAGTATTTTTGCCAGAAATGCATATAACCTGAATCTAATCATGAAGACACGCTGACAAAACCAAATTGAACGACATTCTATAAGATAACTGGCCTATAATCTTCAAAAGTATCAGTCATGAAAGACAGAGAAAGGCTGGGGAGCCATTCCAGATTAGAGGAGACAAAAAGACAAGACACATGTGATCCTGAGCTGGATCCTGTTGGGTAGGGAGTGGGGCAGCTGCTATAAAAGACATTAGGGGGACAGTGGATTGTATTTTATATAAATAAATTATAATTGAGCCTATAGATTAAAATATTATATCAATGTTATATTCCTTGAATTTGATAATTATGTTGTTTTTATGTAAGAGAATATCCTTAGGAAACATACTTAATACTCTTTAAGATTAAGGGCTAAAAGGTCAGATCATTCAGGAAAAAAACATGTTGTATAGAGAAGAATAAAGCAAATGTGGCAAGGTTTTAAAAACTGATGAATCTAGTTAAAAGGGTATAATAGAGTCCTTTGTACTAGCAACTTTGCCGTAAATTTAAATTAATTTCAAAAGAAAACATTTAAACTCAAAAGGTACATTTACAAGGTGGGCATTACAATAACTTTATTGTAGCCTTTTCTGGGAATTGCAACTCTTATTCTATATTAAAAAGGCCAAAAATCAAAAATCAGTAATTATTTAGTTGTTATTACTAGCACATTTATTTAGTAGCACTTAGGATATTTCAGGTCACTAAATGCTCTAATACTTTAATTCTCACAATAACCTTCTACAGTACCATAGTGTAGATCCTTTCTTATAGATGAAGAACTAAGATTTAGAGAAGTTAAGTAGTGGGCCAAATCACATGTCTAGTTACTTGCAGAGTTGGTACTCAAACCTAGATGGGACCCATTCTACAAGCTGTTATGCTAAACTGTCTGCCTTCGTACTCATAATCACTGTCAGTCTCCTCTAATTAAAGTTACTTGTGATAGTAATACTAATGGCTCTGATCATAAAGTCATATGCACATTTAGCCCTCATACTGTAGAGCTATACTGTCCAATACTATAGGAAATAGCTGTGCGTGGCTACTTAAATTACAGTTCTTCAGTCCTGCTTAGCCACATTTCAGGTGCTTAGTAGCTGTGTGAGGCTAGTGGCTACCACAGTGGGCAGGTTATGGAGGCATTATGAGCAAAGGCAGTGCATGTCCTGGTTTAGATCCAAGCAGTGACCTTGGGCAAATTAATTTCTCTAAGCTGGATTTTTCTCAGGCCCTGCATCATAGGGCTGTTATCTTGAGTAAGTGAGATCACATATAAAATGTTTATAGACATCACCTGCTGTTGCTGCTCTTATTTATTTCTAGTCACAGTAAAGAGCATGTGGGACGGGTGTTGAATTTGCATCTGTAATTATGAAATATCTAGTTTGGCTGGCCCCAGATCAAAAGGGGTTCTGTTTCTCTGGGCTATAGGTCCAGGTGAAAGTGTGGGCTACGTATATCATAGTTGTACTTATTGCTGCCTGGATTCTTTCTTCAGTCTGCCAGTTCATGGGTTTTGACGGAAAGTGTCTTACTCTTAGTTATTAATTTGCTTTAATTTTGCTTAAAATCTGTAAAAACTGCTTCTTGGTCATCAGTTTAGACACTAACAATGAAAGAAGGTGGCCGCTTTAGTAAACAATTGAACATCAACCCCATTTGGATCAATCCCATGTAAGGAGATTGCAGATCAAGTAATGAGCCTAAAATTACCAACACGTGGGAGGCAGCATCAGGAGAAGTCAAGGATTTAAATTCCAGGACACCTGAACTCTGCTTTGTTGTCCAGCAGGCTTCCTTTAGGGAAAACGGTTTTCTTCCCGTCTGCACATTTCTTCTTGGCCTGGAAGAGACGGTGGAACATCTGTTGTTCATTCACGTTCTCACATCAGCAGACAACGAGTGATGCAAGTCCTTGCACAAGCTGGGTCACTCTCCTTGGGCAGGCTTTTCCCTTCCTCTCTGTGGCCTGAAATGAATTTTAGTTTCTCCTCATCTCCTTGATAGCCTTTGCCACAGAGGGTCTGGTGATCAATAGAAATCCAGTAGTGTGTTCTCTTTATCCACTTGTATAGTTAAGAGTTAAAGTTTGGGGATAAGATAACTAAATTATTTTATATAAAGTGTTCATCAAACACTTCAGAGGGCCCACGGGATCTCTGGAAACTCAGGCTTCACCGTTTTCATCACTGTCTTCTCCGAGGTTACCCAGGGAGCCTAAAGGAGCTGTGGAAAGCGCATGGGTCTCTTGACTCTCAGTCCACGACGCATGTATCCTTGCCTGTTTCCTGACATGCTGCTGGATGGTTTGCATTTCTGTCTCAGAGCTGTCTACTGTGTACGTAGAGTTACAGAACTTTTAACTGTTTCTTTTTAAATAGGGCAATGAGAAAAGTTCAAGTAATAGCATCTACTCATTTATCAGGATGACCTTTTTATTCAAATGGACATGTCTGTGTTGTTATGACTGCCCAAATTAAAAAAGGAAAACTTTCATAATTAGTTAGGAGGGCCTTATGCTACCCAGAACATCACAGCCACCCTTGAGGGTGACTGAAAACATACTTTAATACTAGTAATAAAGACATCTGTCTTTTTCTGTCAAATCATTTCAGTCCTTCTCACCCCCTCACAGCACAGGCAAGAAGGGAACATGTCAGGCAGGGAGAAAGTGGGATTTGGTTTTCTCTGCAGGTGCAGCTCCTTTATCTGGTTATTCTGGTTACCTAGGAAATATGAGTGGGATGAAGAATGATGCTTTCAGGCTGAGTTTCAAGTAGTGAATCTTTGAGTGTGAGTCACACACACACGTGATGAAGTTGTCATAATCTTATAGTTTTCCTTTTGCAGGGTGTATGGGTGGCCCAGAGAACAATCAGAAATAAAAATCATCTTACCCTCTCAGTGTGCCATGTTGAAACTGCAAATAATCTCTTAGAAGGATCACATAAGCCTGTTTTTATTTATGCATTCATTTCTACACTGAAAAAAAAAGTAAGATAACTTAACTGGGTGATGATGCCTGAACCTTCAACCTGAATTTGCTAAAATGATTGAGGAGAGCCACAGTCTGAAGTTGTCTTTAAGGACATACTACAATTTAAATACACGGTTTCTAAAGAAAAGACACAAATGGCCAAAAAACACATGAAAAGATGCTCAATATCATGAGTCATTAGGGACATGCTAATGAAAACCACGGTGAGATGCCACTTCACACTAGGATGGCTTTAATAAAAAAGGCGATAACAAGGGTTGTGAAAGCTGTAGGGAAATTGGAACACGCATACATTGCTGGTGGGAATGTAAAATGGTTCTGTGGAAAACTGAGCAAAACACATGTCCCCAAGAACTTGTCCACAAATGTCCAAAGCATCATTATTCACAGTAACCAAAAAGTGGAAACAACCCAAATGTCTATCAACAGATGAATGGATGAAAACAGTGCTATATCCATACAATGGAATATTAGTTAGCCATAAAAAGGATTGAAGTTCTGATACATACCACAACATAGATAGGTCTTGAAAACATTATACTAAGTGAAAGAAGCCAGATGCTAATTGTCACAAGTTGTATGATTCCAATTTATATAAAATGTCCAGAATGGGCAAATCTATAGAAACAGAAAGTAGATTAGTAATTGCCAGGGGCTGATGGGAGGGGAAAATGGGGAATGACTACTAATGATACGAGATTTCTTATGGGAGGTGACAAAAATGTTCTGTAATTACATAGTGGTGAATATACCACACCTTGTGAATATACACAGAAACACTGAATTGTACAGTTTAAAAGGCTGAATATTATGGTATGTGGACTGTATTTCATAAAACTAGTAAGAAAAACTTGCTGCAGCACTTTTTTTTTTTTTTTTTTTTTTGAGGACAGAGTCTCACTCCCTTACTCAGGCTGGAGTGCAGTGGTGCAAACATGCCTCACTGTAGCCTCAACTTTCTGGGCTCAAGCGATCCTCCTGCCTCAGCCTCCCGAGTAGCTGGGACTACAGGTGCATGCCAACATGACCAGCTGATTTTTTTTGGTATTTTTTGTAGAGATGGGGTTTTGCCATATTGTCCAGGCTAATCTCAAACTCCTGGTCTCAAGTGATGCACCCACTTTGGCCTCCCAAAGTGCTGGGTTTATAGGCGCGAGCCACAGTGCTGGGCAGGGACTAGGTTTTTAAATGTATCTTTTTACTTTATTCCATGTACCTGATTTTTTTTTTCTTTTTTTCTTTTTTTTTTGAGAGAGGGTCTGGCTCTGTAGCCCAAGCTAGTTCAGTGGCATGATCTCGGCTCACTGTAACCTCTGCTGCCTGGGCTCAAGCCATCCTCTCACCTCAGCCTCCTGAGTAGCTGGGATTACAGGCATGTACCCCCACACCCAGCTAATTTTTGACTTTTTTTTTTGTAAAGATGGGGTTTCACTTTGTTGCCCAGGCTGGTCTTAAACTCTTGGGCTGAAGCCGTCCACCTGCCTTGGCCTCCCAAAGTACTGGGATTACAGGTGTGAGCCACTATGCCCGGCCTCTAATTTTTTTTTTTTAATCTTGCTTTATTTGTATTCCAAACTTGAGCATTCTCTCCTGCAAGGTCTGTAGACTTGGAGCCCTAGGACAAGCAGACGTTTTCAAGATGAGACCCTAGTGCCTGGCTTTTAATAACCTAAAATACCTAGTCCAGAGGCCTTGGCCAGCTTACTTATGTCAGGCTTAGTCACTTTGCATGCTCATAAGGAAAAAAGGGTATCTAACATTAGAAGTTTCAAGAAATAAGCAGCTTCTTCCAACCTCATTCACTCTCGATATTACTGTGCTGTGATCTATTTTTTTCTAGCCATTTATCATTAAAATCAGAGAGCAAATGTATGTGAATGTGTGTATGTTTGAGTGGGGGATGGGGCATAGAAGGGGATTTTGGTCTTTGAGGTACAATTGCCGGAGCTGGCATATAAAAATAGAGGATGCCCAATTAAAGTTGAATTTCAGATAAATAACAAATCATTTTGTTAGTATGCCCATGTAGTATATGGGACATAACATATACTGAAAAAGTATTCATTGTTTACCTGAAATTCAACTTTAACTGGGTGTCCTGTACTTTATTGGGCAGCTCTACTCGGAGGTAATTCAGGTTTTTGTTTCCAGTTAACACCCTGGCCTGGGTGTTAGGAGGCCTGAGTACTAGTCTTGGCTCTGCCACTAACTAGTTATATACATCATCGGGAAAAAAAATCACTTAACTACTCAGGCCTCGTTTCCTCATTTCTAAAATGAGGGGATCGTACTAGCTCATCTCTAAAGTTCCTCCCAGCTTTTAAACTCTGTGATTCTTTGATAGTATGACTGCTAGATGTTATATCCCAATTTAATTTGGAACAGAAACTGGCAAATTGAGCATTGCCTCTTCAGCAAATCCAAGTAAATATCAAGGCAGGGCAGTTGCAATAAATGACAGAAACTAAACTCTATGCTATTAGCTTTGGATTAAAAACAAATCAAAACTTAATCCTAATGAAAAATGTAAATTAATAAATTTAAAACCAGTTTTGTATTTTCAAGAAGCGGGGAGGGATGGGTGAAGAAGCTGGAGCTGCCAACATGTAGTTTATTCCTTTTACTTAAACTAGAGGCATTAAAAAAAAAAAAGGTCCAAATATTTTGGGCCTCTGCCACCAAACCACAGGCAGTTCTCTGGTCTGCACTGGAGTTTGGATGACTGACAAGACTCAGTGAAAAACAAGTGCTATTTGTTTTCCTGTGCCTAGTATTTAACTGGAAATCAGAAGGCTAAATTTCCAATCAGTTGCTAAATAGCCCCAGATGTGTGCTCAGTGCAGCACTAGGAAGGGACACGCACAGCCCATACCACCGTGCATGTCCAGCTGTTACCTTTTCATGAAGCCAAGTGATGTGTAACTGAGGGTTGTAGTGTCTGTCCAAAAATGCCCTAAGAATAACTCAGACATTCAAGTTTGCTTGTGGAGAAGGGAACTTTTTTTAAAAAAAATTCTGTATTCTATTGGGTTACATTAAAAAATCTGGAAATAATTTTTTTCTTTGCTAATTTCCTTCTTTCCCTTCTTTGGCAGTTCCCCCACCCCCATGTTTAGAAAAAAACACAGAATTAGCATACCGGGTATGATGGTTTATGTATGTGCTTGTTCATTCATCCAACACACAGTTTTTAGTGCCTGACTGTGAACTGTGCTAGCTGTGGAGGATCTAGGGAAAACTGGGGTGAATTGCCTGTCGTCAGGGAGCTTCCCATTGTGTGGGAGAGCTGATTGAAAAATTGAGAATTGCAGTTTAGTGTGCTAAGTACTATTACACTAAATAATAGTGAAAATTGGAGAAGATGAGAATAGTAGAAATTGGAGAAAATGAGAATTCTCTTCTTCCAAATGCAATCAAGGCAGCTTCCTGCATGAGGTTGGCTCTGGAGAACAGCATGTGGCAAATGGGTCAAGGTTGCAGACACAAACACAGCTCTTGGCTCGGCCAGAAGCATTACCCCTGTATTCCAGGGACCCGGATATACCAGTTTGTGTTTTGCAGTGAGATCTTTCCCCAGATAAATTCTCTCTTGAAGGGAGATTAAATAACTAAATGTTTCAAGATTGCTGGTGGTTCTTCTTCTTTTTTTAAATGTCTCTTGTGGAATGACTCATTGTGTCCTGTGGGATATTCCAAGTGGTTGTGTACCATGCATTTTTATTCCGGAGTCTGCTCATCTGTTGGTTTTGTGGCTTGTCCTTAAGGGCCTTAATTATATGGGTCTTGATCCTCTCATGAACTAGGGTCAGTCAACTACCCTAGTTCAAACAACTCATTCCTGTTTCCTAGGAATAGGAGTTTTTGGCCCTATTGTGGCCATTGAGCTCTTCCTAAATGTCACTATGGCAATTAGAACATTGGAAAGAGCCCAGTTTCAACTGGTAAACCTGGTCCAGAAGGGGTTTTTGAAAGACTCCCTGGGATTTATTCTAACTTGCTAGGTTAAGGCTGGTGAATGTTGTGAGTGAGTGAATGGCCCGTGGCCCCTGGGAGATTTGCCTGGGTGTATTTTTCCTGAGGAAGACATACTGTCCAGGAGGGTTCACGCAAGTGTAGACTTTTCCTGGCTCTGGCTGGACTTGTGTCATGTCTGTGTGCAGGCATGGGTTGCAGCCCTGTGAAGGCTTTGCTTTCATTCAACAAATTGAGGTCAAATAAACTCACTTTCACTGAGGAGGCAAGGTTGGTGTTTCTTCGTGTGGAGTCCCATAACGTCTTTTAAGGCTTTATTGTCTAAGGCTAATCTGGTAATCAGATGCATCTGCCCTTCCCAAGTGTTGGGCAATTGTATCAAATGTCACATCTCTGGTGCCCTTTGTCGACGTGGTGGCCAGCCTCCAGAGAGCTGTTCGGTAGAAAAAGTGACTGTTTTGTTAAGGGAGGTTGCAGAATATTTTATTTCCATGTAATAGGAGGGGAAAGAAACCCCAACTGTCTACCAGGAGACTCTGGGAGGCTGACTTGAAGTCTGTGGCTGTGCCTTGTTCCGCTCATAAATTATAGACAGTGATGCCTTTGGTAAGGGTTCTCCACAGGTGACCCACACTCTCCATCTCAGAAAGCAACTCCGGGATGGTCCAACTCCTTCCTGGACACAGGTTGTTGGGTTTATTTGAGGCAAATTGGTTCTTGCACCTCGAGTCCACATTATCTAACTCTAGCTTGGAAGCTACTTCTGATTTCGCAGGGGAGGAAGGAGTCCCTTTAGCCTTCTAATTTCTGTGTCTAGGATAGAATTTGCTTTTCTCAAGATCTGCTTTTGCCTTTTGTTCCTAACACTGTATCCTTAGATGACCCAGGGGCTTTGTTGCAACTGTGGGTCCTTAATGCCACTGTGCTAGGGAGTCACCATTGGTTTGCCTCTGCCTTGTCCCACTGAGGTGGTGAATGACACAATGTATACCTGGAAATCAGGGGGTCATCCGTCTGCCACCTCTAGCAAAAGTCTCACAGTCCATTTGATCTCTGGCCTTTCCATCTTTATCACGGAGAGCCTGTTCTTGAGATTCTATTGGTTCTGGGTGATACAGATGGCAGGGTGATGTTCAGAGCTGCTGTTTGGAGCCAAGCCTGCCCCAATCCATTAAAACAGGGTTTTTATATCCTTTTCTTGCAGTTTGTATAAGAAGGCTATGGTCCTGCCGTAGTGAGGAATGACTCGTGGCCTGTCAACCTCAGCATCTGTCAGACAAATCTCATGGCCCAATGTGAGGATACATACACACATATGTGTATGTTTAACAAGCACTTCTAGTGTGTGCCATGTGTGAGGTACTCTTCTGAGTACTTACATGTATGAGCTTAGTCTTCATAGTAAGCCTGTGAAGTAGGTGCTTTTGTTGTCTTTGTTTTAAGATGAGGAAACTGAGACAAAGAGGTTAACATGTACCTGGTCCCATAGCTAGTAAACGGGGGCTCTAACCCAGGGACAGTGCTTAGTAAGTACTCAGTAAATGTTAGCAATAATAATAATAATAATAATAATAATAATACTTTCCAGAATGGTAAATGGGGACCTCATTGGGAACAGTCACACTGCTGACTCGAGGGCATGACTATGATTTTATCTCTAACTCTGGCCTCCAGTCTGGAGCCACTCATGACTGTTCCAAGAACAGGGCTTCAGAATTGAACCCATAGAGCCAAATCAGGGCATCGCATCAGGTGAGCAAACTTCTTGTTTCAGCAAAGTGTTTTATGCATGACTTATTTCAGTACTGGGATCTAGATCATATCAGTATTTCACTTGAATAAAGATTTTAAAACTGTTTCTTGACCCCTTTCCCAAGAGCTTTCCCTCTGTGGTCCCAGTTGGAGCGTTTCTGGATCAGCTCCACCAGGATGCCCTAATATATACATCTATCCTGAACCCTGTGGGGACCGTTTGTTAATTGATGCTAAATATGTGCAGTTCAACTTTCTTTGCTTTGACCTAGGAGACCACCTTGATCATCTTCAGAGACTTCAATGTAGACTGCAAAATGGGTGTGGCCTGCTTAAGAGGGCTCTGCCTTTGCTTCAGAGCTAATTTTAGGAAGCTCAAAGGAGGCTCCAACCACAGTTATTTTGGGCTAGAGGCCTCACCTCCATTCTTGCCCTCCAAGGAAATACCCTTTAGAACTTTTTTTCCCAAACTGTTGTTAGGTCTGTGGTTCCTGGGCCAGAATATGCAGCTCTGTTTCTCCTAGGGCTTGCACCAGCCATTCCCAGGAGCTATCAGTCAACATTTTTCTAGAGAAACAGAACCAGTCGGGGATATATATATGAAGAGATTTATTACAAAGAATTGGCTTATGCCATTGTGGGGACAGGCAGGGCAATCAAAGTCCGTAGGGAGGCCTTCAGGAAGGGCAGCTCAGGCATGAGCGGAAGCCGCTGTCCACAGGTGGAATTTTTTCTTCCTCAGGGAAGCCTTGGGTGTGCTCTTAATGGCTTTCAATGGATTGAATCAGGCCCACCCAGATTATCTGATACAATCTTCCTTCCTTAGTGCCACCTGATTATGGAGTTTAATTGCGTCTACAAAATACCTCACAGCAACGTGTAGATGAGTGTTTGATTGCATAGCTGGGGAAGATGGCCTAGATACGTTGACATATAAAACTGACCATCACAGAAATTTTTAAGATCCTTGAACAATTTGTTGTTGTTTACTCTAACTTGACTTCTAGCCAAGTAATTATTTCGTTTCTTTAACTGTTTCATTTCTATTTCTGTCTGTCCCTTCCATTCCGTTCCTCTCCACTCTGACCAGCACAGCTCCTGAGATTGCTGGGGAAGAGGGGACAGAGAGGGAAATAACCCACCAGGAGAATCTCTGCAAGCAGCAGTGAAGGGTGGGAGCCCCCTGCTTTGCCTCACTGCTTTTCCTTTTCACTCTCCTCTAAGCCTGGAGAATGTTCCTCTGTATTTGCCTACCCAGACTTGGTAGAAAGCTTGCCCTAAGACACCCAGGTCTTTGCTGATCTGTGAGCCAGTCAGTTCCCTCACCAACGGGAGATGACCTTTCCAGGCAGAGTGTCCACCTTCCCACAGTGGAAAGAGCATCATTTTTGGAGTCCAGCAGACAGTTTGAATCTGCACTCATTTCTTGCTAAAGGTGTGTAATCTGGCACTTTATCTAATTGCTCAGAGCCCCAGTTTTTTCCACTATCAGGTATGAGGATTCAGAATCCATGTGACATGCACTTAGGAAGTGTGCAGCCTGAGCTTTTGTGATTAATATCATATTTCCTAGTGTTTTATTAACATGAGGCTGAGGGATGTGCGTGTCTACCCTACACTACTGATTTCTGAGCCTGGTAGCTGACTCTTCCACAGCGATGGAATAGAAAGAGCTCTAGAGTGAGAAACCAGGTCTTTGGTTCTATTGTCAACCCTGTTGTCTGCCAGCTGTGTGCCTTGGGTAGATCCTTTAGCTTCTGTGAGCTTCAATTTCCTTCTCTATAAAATGGAGTTGAGATTATCAGCCTTGAGGAAAAAAAAACTCTATAAAGAGAATTCTAGGAACATGTTTGGAGCCAGGCATTTGTAAAAATCAGTTTTTGCTCTTGAACTTGACTTGGCTGATTGGATGTAACTTAGAAGAAAAAAAAAGAGAGTCTTCCCTCCTGTGGGGTTCTCCAGGAGCACATTTGGAGGACAAAATTAGATAAAGGAATATGGCAAGTAATAGTAATGATACCAACATTTTATTTTTTTTCGTGAAAAACATCATTTAGATTGAAATGCACTTTGAATTTGGGGGTAAGCTCTTCCATCAGGCTAACATTGGCAGATGAGGAAGGGTAAAGTTAGGAGTCTGAAGAATTTTTTGTAAAGCTGGACAGGATTCCTGTGTGGCCTGGGACTCTACTTTGGAAAACTATATTAGAAAGCAGCTTGTGCTTCATCAGTTTGGTAACTTGTGGGGACTTAGTTTGTTTTTTAGATGGAAAGACATCTTTTGCTTCTCTTTGTGTATATACACACTCACATGTACTGTTGTTCTGATAACGTTTCCATGGGAGATGAGAGTATTGCTTTTGTACTGGCTCATGTTCAAGTTTGTGCATGTTTGTGTTTGGAGGGCAGCATCTCAGAGCTTTCCTCTTGGACGTGTGTAAACATGCAGGGTGTTAAGAACATGGGGCGGTTTCAGTCATTTAGGTTTTTTTTATATTTCAGCAAAAATTAAGAACAGGATGATCATCATGAATGTTTTGAGAAAAAGTAATAGTCAAATATGTTTTAAGTCATTTTATTGGAAGAAAGTAATCTGGTTTGGGGTACTAAATAAAATCACCCAAGAATTTTTAAATGGCTGCATGGATTTGTGTTTCATGAATGCCTGATTGGCAGATACCATCATCACATGGCTCATGAATATGTAGCTTTGCAAATTATGAACCTAGGTTCACAGGCATGGAAGTTATTATTTCTTTGAAATGAAGCTTTTTTAAAAGGCATTGAGTCATGATATATGTTAATAGAAAACATGTTTCGGATTGCATTTCACATCACATGGCTTCAGAGGAAATAGGCAAGTGGGGTCCTCCCAGGAATTGGGTAGGGAGAACGTGTGATTTTCTTCTTTTAGAATGCAGGGTTCAGTCTTCATTTGGAAGGTAAATATTTCAGTGCTGTTCCAGTATGTTTGTTTTTGCTGGACTTTGTGTGTCCAAAATACATAAAAGCATAATCTTTGTAATGCCTTTCTGTGTGGGGGCTGTGATGAGTTCTAGGGCCAATCTGTAGATCCCACTTAAACCTTAACTGAGATTCTTGAGGAATACCTATTCTCCTTTACCGTGTGTCTTTTCCCCCTGGAATTGAGCCAGCAAGTTCTTGGCATGGCAGGTGTTTCTGAAATATCAGTGTGTTTTTCTTTGCTTTCTTTGTTTTCCTTGTTTTGCTCTTTCTATTTTCCTAAGCAGGCAACTCCAAAAAGAGATTTGTTTGTGCAGGAGTCAGGAAAAGGGAAGAGGAATACTGAAAGCTGGGAGTAGGGCAGGACAGAAGAGGGGGAGGAGTCTATTTTCATTGTGTAAGTGTTGAACTTCCACCAATGCCAAAGTCACGGACATGTGTGCAGTTGGATGTGCGAGTTAGAGCAGCCCCAAGGGCCTGTAACCTGAATAGCAGGCACTCACCCAGCTGATAACTCAAGTTCCAAATGGACCACAGCTGAGTTGTAGGGGATGTGTGTGTGTGTGTGTACGCGTGCGTTTGAGATTCCTGGAACAGATTTCCTCTGAGATCTCAACAGGCTTTTTCATTATCATTGGGGAGCTATGGTTTCTCTTATTTCACAAGGCCCATTTCTTCCTTTTGAGATGTGCAAGGAGATGACTCCATCCATGACTTGGCTTTACACTCTCCCTCTTGGCTTTTTATCATCAGTGCAGAGGAGAGATTCTTGCTCGTTCTTCAAACAATCTCATTCGAGCTTTATAAAGATTATTGGAGTTTAAATAATATTCATATCTATGGCCTAGAACAATGTTCCTCAAGTATGCGTCAGAATCATGAGTGGTAGAGGGAGGATTATAATGTAGTTTCCTACATTTCTACCTCCCACCACCCTGGAGTCTGCATTTTAACGTACTTCTGTCTGAGGATCAGACTTTGGGAAGCGTTGGGCTTGAGATGTTTTCTTGACATTGATTTATGTTGAGACCAGACCAAGAAGCAGGTGGATGGACATGATCAGTTCATAAACATGTTCCTTTCTTAGGGTCATATTGGAGGAGGCTCTAGAGAAGCACTGTCCAATAGAAATATAATGCCAACAATATATGTAATTTTAAGTCTTCTATTGGTGCATTTAAAAAGTAAAAGAAGGCTGAGTGGCTGGGCATGGCTCCTCGTGCCTGTAATCCCAGCACTTTGGGAGGCCGGGGTGGGCAGATCACCTGAGGTCAGGAGTTCGAGACCAGCCTGCCCAACATGGTGAAACCCCATATCTACTAAAAATACAAAAAATTAGCCGGGCATGGTGGCAGGTGCATGTAATCCCAGCTACTCGGGAGGCTGAGGCAGGAGAATCGCTTGAACCTGGGAGGCAGAGACTGCAGTGAGCTGAGATCGTGCCACTGCACTCCAGCCTGGGTGATGAGCGAAACTCCGTCTCAAAAAAAAAAAAAAGTAAGTAAAATTAATATTAATGACACTTTGTTTAACCCAGTAGATCCAAAATAATATCACTTAAACTTGTAATCAGTCAATAAAAATTAATGAGATAGTGATTTTTCTTGTGCTAAGTGGTGTGCATTTTACATTTATATAACACAGGTCAATTTAACCAGCAACATTTCAGGTTCAGGTACTTGATGGTGCCATGTGGCCAGTGGACACTACATTGGATAACAGCTGTAGAGCAATGGTGCCTTCGCTAACCCCCTGGCAGACACGTGGTTGCTCATGGCATTTGTTCCCATTTCTCCACTGCTCCTGAATATGACCTCAGAATCCTTCTCGGCACAGAACCTTAGGCAGGCACTGCCAGTTAATTGGACATCAAGATTTGTTTTATTTCTCAAACAAATACTTAACAAGTATCTTTTTTGTACCCAACACTTGGGGTATACCCATGGACAATGCACACTAAGATCCCAGCCTCTGAAGGAACCTTCTAGTGGAAGGAGTTGGGCAATAAGCATATTATATGGCATTTTAGAAGGTGACAAGTACTGTAGAAATAAAATGTAAAGTGAGTCTGGGAAAATCAGAATTCCTAGAGTGGGGCTGGGTGGTGGGGTTGTAAATTTAAATGGGCCCATTGAGAAGATAACATTTGAATAGACTTGAAGGAGGTTGAGGTGAAACTTAAGATGAGACTTAATATCCACTTTTGATCTAGGGTGGCCTGAAGTTTCCTCAAGACTTCATCTGGGAGCATTCTTTTTGGGGTAGGGGTCAAGGAGGCAGGAGGATGGGGATAGGGCAGTGTGGCACTATCCACAGCAAGTTCCTCTCCTCACCACTGAAGACTAAACCAACGTTGGGGAGGCCCAGAGAGAGACTACAATGCAACCTGCCAGGCGGTGAGTCAGCTGATGTGCTAAGTGCTAAAGCAAAGAACCTCAGTGCCAGGAAAATGGTGTCTGTGCTCATTAGCTGGGACTTGGGCACTTCACTCAGGCTTAGGAGATCAACCTTGAGGCTTCCATGGATCCGCTGAGGACTTTAAGAGTTAAAGCTTAAAGACAGGTGTGGAAACAAAGGGCTGGTTGCCTCTTTGGCTTTTTTCATGTAGTTTTGGATGAGGTTGTTGAACCTGATCCAGAAAAAATAATAAACTTGGCTGTGGTTGCCTAGCCGTAAGTTCTTATAATAAAACTCCCAGCAATTGGCAGATAGAGTAATGTTCTGCTCTTTAAAAAAGTCTGGTAGCATAACCTGAATTTCAAATACAAATGTTGTGCATGGTTCAAGTAGGGAGGAGCATTCAGGAGAGTCCAGGGTGCATCTCAGCATCCCAGGATTTGTTTGACTGTAAAGTGCTTCATGGTTCCCCTTCAACAAACCTTTACTAGGAATTGGGACCCTTGGAGCCCAGTGCTCTGTTCATTCCCACAGGAAGACATTTGTCATGTCAGGGAATGTTAGAGGATTGGGTTTTAATTAGCAAGCAGGAGGAAAGTTCATTGGGTTGTGGGGAAGACATGGAATTACTAAATATGCTTTAATAATTGGTTTTTAGGTGGAGTTATTAGGTGAAAAATCAAATCATTAGCTTTAAAGCTTGGCCAAAAGCTCATTTCCTGGGCAGTAAGGGAAGCGATGAGTTTGGGTAATGGGAATGAATCAATTATGGTGTGTCTTTTCCTGTAGGTAACAACATTGAGCTTTCATTCAACAAGCAATTATTGGGTCCTTGCTTCATGCCCAGCACTATGCCAGGCCCAAGGGATTCAGAATGAACAAGGTTTTTTCTTGGCCCTCGAGGTGTTGCTCTTTGTCAAATGAGGGTGGCAGGTATGCTGATAAATAGTTGCAGTCCATGTGAGAGAGGGATGGACTAAAGGTCTGTACAGTCACTTGTGTGCAGCTCATTGTGAGGAGAGTAGGGAGCCTGGGAGGCTTCACAGAGCAGGTGATACTCCTGGGAGGACACAGAATGGTTTGCCATGGGAGCAAGGTAGGATAGACGGGTTCAGGCAGGGTGCAGGGTGTAAAAAGACCCAGGAGTGTGTGGCAGCATGATGTGTTCTACAACTGTGAGTAGTTCTTGGGTATGTGGGAGGGTGGCCTGAGATGAGGGCGGGCAGAGGCACTTCAGTCATGCGCCATGTTAAGATGCTTAGGTGCCATTCCGCTTTATCATGTGTTTACTTTTTAGAAGGATTACCCAGGTGACAGTGTGGAGGAGGGGTAGAAGGAACAGGAATAGCGGCTGGGAGGGTAGAAAGTTACTGCAACAGTTTGGTTGAGATTATAAGGACCCGAAATGGGACAGTGTTGTGGCAAGCCTCCAGGGATAAGGTGGAAGATGGGGCATGGAATAAATAGTCTCCTCCTCTGGCACACAGCTCCTCCAACCCTCATCATCTCTGAAGTGCTAAGTACCTTTTTGTATGCTGGTGAGATGACTGGTGGCTGGGGCTCCTGGATAGCCTCTGGATGGGGGCTGGTTGCCAAGGGAACCAACCATGTGATTAGAGGTTGGAACTTTCAGCCCACCCCTCTGAAGGAGGGGAGAAGGGCTGGAGATTGACTTAATCATACATGACCAATGGTTTTATCAGTCATGCCTGTGGAATGAAGGCTCCCTAGAAATCCCTGATCTGTGGGGTAGGGTTTGGAGAGCTGCTGGTTGGTGAGCATGTGGAGGTGCCGGGGCGTGGGGGAGTGGCGCTCTCCGAGAGGGCACAGAAGCTCCTCACCCCTTCCCCGTACCTTGCCCTGTGCATCTCTTCCATCTGGCTGCTGTTCTTGAGTTGTATCCTTTATCATAAATGAATAAACTTTAAAGTATTTCCTTGAGTTCTGTGAGCCATTCTAGAAAATAATTGAACCTCAGGGTCATGGGAACCTATGATTTATAGCCCCACTATCAGAAGCATCTGAAGAGGGGCAGTCTTGTGGGACTGAGCCCTTAATCTGTGTGGTCTGACCTATCTCCAGGTAGATGGTATCAGAATTACATCGAAATACACAGCATCAATTGGTGTTCTGAGTTGGAGAATTAGTTGGTGCGGGAAAAACACCCAGACATGCGATGTCAGAAGTAAACTATTGAGAGTGGTGTGAGCATAGAGAAAAATAGGTTGTTTTTCTCCTATACACTCTTGCAGTTATCTTCCTTGCAGTGATGATTGCAACCCTTTCTCATATTAGACAAAATTATTTTCCCTACATTTCTTATGTGTTTTGCTATTCTCTTTATATCCTATGTTCTTCTACAAGCCAGACTCTGATAAGGGTGCTATGCCATGAAAATTAATGCAGTGTCTGGAGCATGGACTGGTAGACTAGAGGAATGACCTGGAAATATCTTGTCTTCATTTCAGCAAATGATATGATTTGGGTCTATGTCCCTGCCCAAATCTCATGTTAAATAGTAATCCTGTGACCGGGCACAGTGGCTCAGGCCTATAATCCCAGCACTTTGGAAGGCTGAGGCAGGTGGATCACCTGAGGTCAGGAGTTCAAGACCAGCCTGGACAACCTGGTGAAACCCTGTCTCTACTAAAAATACAAAAATTAGCCGGGCCTGATGGTGGACGCCTGTAATCCCAGCTACTTGGGAGGCTGAGGCAGGAGAATCAATTGAACCCGTGAGGTGGAGGTTGCAGTGAGCCAAGATCATGCCATTGCACTCCAGCCTGGGCGACAGAGCGAGACTCCATCTAAAAAAAAAAAAATTGTAATCCCAGCTGGGTGTGGTGGCTTACACCTGTAATCCCAGCACTTTGGGAGGCCGAGGTGGGTGGATCACCTGAGGTCAGGAGTTTGAGACCAGCCTTGCCAACATGGTGAAACCCGTCTTTACTAATAATACAAAAATTAGCCGGATGTGGTGGCACACGCCTGTAATCCCAGCTACTCGGGAGGCTAAGGCAGAATAGTCTCTTGAACCTGGGAGGTGGAGGTTGCAGTGAGCCGAGATCGCGCCATTGCACTTCAGCCTGGATGACAAGAGCAAGACTCCATCTCAAAAAATAATAAATAAAATAAAATAAATTGTAATCCCCAGTGTTGGAAGTGGGGCCTGGTAGTAGGAGGTGATTAGATCATGGGGATGGGAAGATTTCCTCTTTTGTGCTGTTCTCATGATAGTGAGTGATTTACCGCGAGATCTGGTTATTTAAAAGTATGTAGCACCTACCCATTCCCTCTCTTCCTCCTGCTCCTGCCATATAAGTCATGCCTGCTTCCTCTTCACCTTCCACCATGATTGTAAGTTTCCTGAGGCCTCCCAGCCATGCTTCCTGTACAGCCTGTGGAACCATGAGCCAATTAAACCTCTTTTCTTTGTAAATTACCCAGTCCCAGGTATTTTTTTATAGCAGTGTGAGAATGGACTAATGCAGCAGGGTTCTTGGCGGGTTGTAGCATGATGCCCGTACACAGATGAGGAAGGTTCTGTGAGGTCCCTTGGTAGTTGGTTGAACAACCTGGAACCCCAGCAAGGACTGCTAATGTGCTCAGGTTAGTGTGGGCATGTACGTATGAGTCACAGACTTCAGCCTTGTCTTGGTCAACCTCTCAGGGATTTAGATGAAAGTGCAGAAGGTGTGCTATAAAATTTAATTATTTATAGCTAATAAGGATTTTTACATGGTCTCTTCAGACTTGAAATATGGGTCTGAAGAATAACTATAAGACTTTGCATTTATTTTGGGAGAATTATGGGTATAAGGATAGGATAGAAAAGCCTCGAACTGGTGAAAAGACCTTGGGGGGTTAGGTACCATCATCTCTACCATCCTTCCTGGTGTGAGTGACCACTGTTTCTCACCTGAATTATTCCGGAAGTCTACTAATGATCTCCTGCTTTTTGTCTCCCCTTAGACTCAACATAGCAGCCAGAGCCATCCTGCGAAAACATTTGGTAGATGTTTCAATAGTCCTTACAACGGTCTACAAGGTCCTGTTGGGCCTACTGGTCTCCTCTGGGACCTGTGTCCTACCAACCTCGCCTCAGCCCTGTGTCCTACCAACCTCCTCTCAGCCCTGTGTCCAGCCACACTGACCTCCTTGGTCTTCCTTCACCATGTCAGACCTTACACTTGCTGCGTCTCAACTGTGAATGCTCCTTGCCCTGATGTTTGTGTGGTTTGTTCTTTCGTCTCCTTTAGGTCTTTAACTTCTCAGTGACCTTATTGTGCTCCTCTGGCTGTCTTATTAGACTTTAATCTCCATAAGGGCAGGGAATTTTTTCTGTCATATTCTCCACTGTGTCTCTCCACTGTGTCTCCAGCATGGAGAACAATGGAGTAGGCAGGCACTCCATAAATCTTTGTTGGCTCTATGTTTAAAGCATAGATTAGTTTATTAGGCTGTTCTTGCACTGCTAAAAAGAAATACTTGAGACTGGGCAATTTATAAGAAAAGAGGTTTAATTGGCTCATGGTTCTGCAAGCTGTACAGGAAGCATAGCACCAACATCTGCTTCTGGGGAGACCTCAGGATGCTTTTACTTATGGAGGAAGATGAAGCAGGTGCAGGCACTTATACATGGCAAAAGCAGGAGCAAGAGAGAGAACGTGTGTCGGGGGAGGTGCCACACACTTTTAAATGAGCAGATCTCACGTGAACTCAAGACGAGAGTTCACTTATTACCAAGGGGATGGCCTAAGCCATTCATGGGGGGATCTGCCCCCATGATCCAAACACCTCCCACCAGGCCCCATGTGAAACGTTGGGGGTTACCATTCAACATGAGATTTAGGTGGGGACAAATATGCAAACTATATCAATTAGTAAATATGAGATCATAGCAGGGTTCAGCTGATGCCAAAGCTAATGCGGATGCTTCATGCAGTGTTCACATATATAGAGAAAGAGATTTATTATAGGAATTGTCTCATGCAATTATAGAGGCTAAGAAGTCCAAAATCTGCAGAGCCAGTGCCCCAGTTCCAGTTTGAAGGCCTGTAGGCTGCTGTAGCACCGGGAAGAGCTGATGTTCCAGTTTGAAAGCCATCAGGTAGAATTCTTACTTGTGAGAGAGTCAGCTTTTTGTTCTATTCAGGCCTTCAACTAATTGGATGAACCCATACATGTCAGGGAGAGAAATCTGCCCTACTCAATGTACTAACATTTAAATCTCATCCAAATGCTTCCTCACCAAAATACCCAGAATAATGTTTGGCCAAATATCTGGGCACCTGTGGCCCAGTCAAGTTGACACATAAAATGAACCATCACAGTATACTTCTCAGACCATACCTGGAGACCTTGAATCTTGTCCTGACACCGTCTTTCAGAGACTATCCTGTTGATGCTCTGACAACCAGGGTATCTGGGGCAGAACTGAAGAAGCTAGGGGTGTTGCCCTGAAAAAGCAAACATGTGATTGAGGTCAGATGACACCTTTAAACACCTGAAGTCTTGTCTCATGGAAGAAACGAAGGAATTCTTTGTTCTGGTAGGCATGGCTCAGACTAGTGTATAAAAAATGAATCTAACAGAACAGAAATCTGCTGTCTTGGGAGCTAGTGAGGTCTTCTTTCTGGAAGGGTGCAAGCAGAGGCCAGCTGTGACCAGGAGTCAGAAGTCTTAAGTTCTGGTCTGGGCCTGGTGCATGACTCTCTGGCCTTGGGTAGGCCATCAGACTCTCTGAGGTTTCCGCTTTTCTGCTGTAGAGGTCACCGTAGCCTGCCTCACAGTTCCGCAAATCAGATGGAAATAACATCTGAACAATACCTTCTAAAACAACACCTTCTAAAACTCAGCTGTAGCCTTGTCAGGGTCAGGAGAGCTGGCAGTCAGGAGGAGAGTGCTAGCTCACTCCTTGCTGAAGCTGAAAATTTCCACTGACCTGCAGTCAGGGACACCTCACTGCAGCTTTGCTTTCTTCTTATTGGAATGTGCCTGAGGAGTGGCAGTTAACTCCAGTTCCAAATTCCTCAGCCCTGAGTGTATGAAGCTTATTGCTGCTGGCCCGTGAGGACAACGATGCCTGGAGGGAGCAGAGGGAGTTGTTCCTCCTCCACGAATCAGCCCCATCACCAGCTTCATCACGGCATCGCTCTTTAATTACTTCAGGACACAATTCGGAGTTGCCGTTGATATCTTCTGTATTCGTGCTGTTTGCTTTCTTGCCTCTGGAATGCACCAGTGTGACATCCCGCTTTCCGCTCTGAAAAATGTACTCTGTGTATAATGTATATAGGGTTGCTGTAGTTTATGGCCACAACATGAATGAGAAACAAGAAGCAGAACATCCAGGGTTTCTCGTCTAAACATTCAGAACTGTGCTGGCAGTGGGACAAAGGCCTCTGGACTGTTGTGGGTTTTGGTGACAGCCTTGATAAAAATGCCTTTTTAGTACAAGTGAAAAGAAGATTTTACTACAGTGCAAAAGTCAAAAAATTAGATAAACATTGTTGGAAGTTCAGTGTTGATGAGTAGCTAAGCCTCAGAGAAGTTACACTTAGGTGGGCATGGTTATTTTTTGGCAGGAAAATGACCTAGGATTTTTTTCTTATTCAGGCGACGTCAAAACAAGGTTACAGCTACATGTTCCACTCTGGTTTTGTTTATAACTGGCATCAGGACATTCAGAAATGATCGTGACTACACTTGACAGCACTGATACGTAGTAAGTGTGCAGTCAGTGGTAGCTGTTGTGAGTAGCTTTGGTTTACACCGAGTTTATTAGTGATTAATTCAGGGCTTCCACAGAGCCCTGTGTAGTTCTACACAGCTACCACTGACTGCACACTTACTACCTATCAGTGCTGTCAAGTGTAGTCACGATCATTTCTGAATGTCCTGATGCCAGTTATAAACAAAACCAGAGTGGAACATGTAGCTCTGTACCATCTGTGTGGCCCGGGCATCAGGATATCTAGAAACTTTTCAGGTGATTCTAGTTTTCAGCTTGCAACATTAGTAGGTCATGGAATCAATTAAGTGAAGTACTTTTTTTTGCCAGCGTTTTTAGAAGATACGTTTATATAATTGTATAGAAAATATTAATGCCTAGCACAGTAGCTGGGAAAATATAATTTTGTGTGTGTTAAAAATGCTGCTGTGATAGAACCACTAATAAAATCCCTGCCCTGGACTTGCTTCTTAGTCTTACTTCAGAAACTGCATGCTTTTCGTTATGAATAAATGGTTCATGTGAAATTTAATACAAGACATTTATAGTTCTATGACCTGAGAATTTGTGAGCCTTCTTGCCCACATTTTGAGGTTTCACTCTGACATTGAAAAAATCAGTTATTTTATAAATGCTAGCCAACAAAAATGGCATGCATATTTTCACCAGCAACTAAATTTGATTATAGCACAGCAACAAGATGATGATTTTCCTCCTTTGGATGTGTTAATTACACATATACCATGATATGCTAGGTCAGCAGTGGTCTAAATACATTCAGCAAGAATGAGGTACTTGCATACGTCATCCTGAAAGTTTTATTAGATCAGTTTAACAGCCTCTTGACTTCATTATCTATCGGAATTTGGGGGTCTTACACAATAAACTGTTACAAACATTCATCTCACTCTTATGAAATAGAGCAATGTGATAGAAAGGCTGGCAACCTTTGGCCATTTTTATCTCAGTGCTGAGGTGAACATAAACCAAGAGGACTCTCGCTGTGTCCCTATTGTGATGACTCTGTTGGCAGATGCTGCAACTATGGAAGACCTGAAAGTCGTGATCAGTTGCTAGCAGGACTTTGGGATCACTTGTCTTGATCCTGAAGCTTTTTATAAGCCCACGAGAACATTCATCAAGGCTTCCCACTTGACTTGAAATACATTCATTGTAAGATTGGTCTTCAATTTAGATTTCTTGGAAATAGCAGTGATAATTCTTATGATTACTCAATGTGCAATGCAGTCCGTCATCACAAGGTTCTTTCAGAGTTCAGAGGGACATCCTGCATTGGTAGTTTTGCCTTTGTCTGGGAGGACTAGGCTTGGGATTATTCCTTGAATCCGCTGCTTAAAAACGCTGATCTGCTTGTATAACAAAGGGAAGAGGTTCGATTTACAAGCACTTCGATTTGAGAAGTACTTTCTCTAATTATGATTCAGCTCCGGTGACTGCACCATGTTAAATACGCAATTCTCTTTCCTCTAGGTGTCTAAGGGTTCTGTGGTCCAGTTTTCATCAGCAAACTTCTCCTTGACAGCAGAAACAGAAGAAAGGAACTTCCCCCATGGAAATGAACATCTGTTAAATTGGGCCCGAAAAGAGTATGGAGCAGTTACTTCATTCACCGAACTCAAGATAGCAAGAAACATTTATATTAAAGTGGGGGAAGGTAAATTTTATGTGGCTTCAGTTAATGACTGATTTATGACAGGCAATTGTTTTCTTTTCTGAAACCAGGTGGTTAGGGCAAGGAATCACAGAATTACAGAATGTTGGAGCTGGAAGGGACCTGAGGGGTCATTTGGCCCCAGGCCTCTCCAGCGCCCCCCATATTCCCTCCCTTCTTTTTTCCTCCTGGAGAAGCAGGCCTGGTTATGGCCAAGTGAAACATAGGGAGGAGCAGGGGGAGAGAGGAGAAGGTTGTTGTGTGGGATTTAGAAGACACCCATGCACAGAAGTCAAAAAAAGTAAGTGGAGGTGAGAAGCTGAGGGTGTGGGAAGGAGGTGATGACTGATGGAGTGGAAGAGCCGGCAGAATGAATGGGTCAGCAGGTGGCTTCCTCTTACCTGTGTTCTGCAAACGTTTGAAGCCTGTGTCAGTTTGTGGTGCTGAGACATAGGTTACATTTTGGACAATAGCAAAGGAAAAGTATTTAAATATATTTTTAGTACAAATGACTATTACAAAGACAAATTATTGGAGAAAAGAAGTGTAGGGTCTTGATAAGAGATTGCCTATTTAAATTTCCTTGCATTGCAGAGGGATAGAAATATCCAGAAACCCAGTTTTGAAAGCCTTTTTTAAAACAAAAACAAAAACAAAAAACCTTCTCTTTCTTTCTCATTCTTTCATTCTTTCATTCTTTTCCTCCCTCCCTCCCTCCCTCCCTCCCTCCCTCTCTCTCTCTCTCTCTCTCTCTCCCTCTCTCCCTCTCTCCCTTCCTTCCTTCCTTCAACAGGGTCTTGCTCTGTTGCCCAGGCTGGAGTGCAGTGGTGCGATCAGTGCTCACTGCAGCCTCAACCTGCAGGGCTCAAGTGATGCTCCTGCTTCAGTCTCCCAAGAAGCTGGGACTACAGGCATATGCCATCACACCTGGCTAATTTTTACCATTTTTTGTAGACACAGGTCTTGCTGTGTTGCCCAGGCTGGTTTTGAACTGCTGGTTAAGAGATCCTCCTCCCTTGTTCTCTCAAAGTGCTGGGATTACAGGCATGAGCCGCCGCACCTGGCCAGACCTTTTTTTAAAAATCATTATTTTCAGTTGAGTATATTTGGAACCCCCATAAGTTACTAGGAAATAACTCTTGTGAATGGGTCCTTGTTATAGCTGGCTGATTGTGTGAACACTGCGTTTAAGGTCTTCAGCATCCAGCTGCTTTCTGTTAAATTCTACAGCAGCTGTCACCTCCTCATAGACAAGACAGGGAAGGGTGGGTTAGTGAACACTTGATCCCAACTCTTATTTGGATCTGGGCTGCTTTAAAGTGTGAGAGACAGAGGCAGGAAAGGTGGACGTGGACGTCGGAGAGGATGCTACGTGCAGAAGCCATTTCAGGGGCCTTCACGTGCATCCCACTTAACCCCACAGTAATCCCAGGAGGAAGACGTCATTTCCACCATTTTACAGAGGGCTTAGTGGAGGGCTAAGTGAACCTGCTCACATCCAAGTTACTAACAAGTGACAAAGCCAGAACACAAACCCAGGCTTCCTGACTCTTGAGTTTAACGCTTGTTGCCTGAGCTGTACTTTAAGTCCTAGCCAAATAAGCATAACTCAAAAAGGGAAGTGGTCCACCTGGATGAACATCCTTGTTTAGTTGAGGCAGAGAGAAGGGGACTTAGATGAGGGCTGGGCTCAAAAAGTCTAAGTTTGTTTCTGTACTCTCATGATAGGTAGCTAATAACAGAGGTCAAATCCCATTGAGACAAAATGAAAAATTTCTTTTAATAAAGACTCTAAGCCCTGGCCAGCGGGCCGCGTTTCTGAAGCAGAATTCTAGTAGCATGAGAGAATGTTGATTACCCCTTGGAATTTGTTAGAATAAGAAAATTTGTTATAATAACATTTAGAATGTTGGACTGTGTTCTCTCGGCAGTGCATGAGCTTCTTTCTAAGCACAGTAGTCACTTACCCTGAGAGCCACGGGTTGTCACTTAACTGGTTCAGCCTGTGCACACTGGGTAGGGGAAGCCAACTTAAAGGACCTTGTGTCTGGTGCAGTAAAAACTGTTAACTCCTTGGTAACACCTTCGGAACGCCTGAAACTTGACTCCAGCCACCAGTTGAGTATGAGTCACCGGGCCATGCCGTGGAGAGAGGAGCAGTAGGGAAAGGAGGTTCCTTGGTGAGGTCAGTGGACCGTAAAGTGATATGTTTATCACCACGGCTCAGACTGCACTGAGCAAGCTTCATCCCCCACTTCCCAGAATCCGACCTGGCTCTACCTTTCTTGTACCCAGCGATCGCAGGCCGTGAGGCCTGGTTGCTCTAACCCGAGCAGTTCTCAGAGTGTGGTTTTTGCCCCAGCAGCATCCGCATCACTTGGGGACTTGATGGAAATGCCAGTTCTCAGGCCCAACCCAGACCAACTGAATCAGGAACTCTGGGGGTGGGACCCAGCAGTCAGTGTTTCAATCAGCCCTTTAGGAGATCTGATGCTTGCTGACGTTTGGGAACTGCTCTCATCTATATACCCAGAATGAAAGAATTTAAGAGTTTTGCTCTTATCCCAGCTGATCTTGCTGCGAGGCTTCAAGCAACATTGACTTACCACCAGAGCCTCAGTTTCCACAGCAGGAAAATGAGGTGTTTTCATTACCCCCCAGGTTCATTCCTGCTCTCAGAGTATATCCTTCTGTGTCTCAAAGTCATTTGTCAATCTTTCCCTAAAATACAAATAAGCATGTGACTCCCCCTGCCCCCAAACTTGCCAGGTTTCTACCCGGGAATTCCCCTTTGTGGTTTCCTTTCTACTTGGCACTCGGTATAAGTTTTGATGCCAGGCATTCGGAAAGTCATTGGGGAGCGGGGGAGAAACCACACACAACAAAAGTGGTCAGCTTATTCAACTTAGTGACAATGGCTTCTGGGACTAGAGCCCTTAATAACATCAACTCTTGAACAATTAGACCTTTCCTAGTGGCTTCACATGAGTGAATATTTTGTTATTTGTCTCAAATCTCACATCATTGTTTGTTAATTCAGGAAACCTATACCATATGCCCACTATGTGCCAGATACAAGCCAGGCACACCTATGAACTGGATATGCCGGCCACAATCCCAGGAGGGCCCTAGTCTCTTGAGTTCCAGACTGGCCTGTCCCTGGCCCATAGACGCTCTTTCTTAATTAAATTTCAACCTTGCCGTTCCAATATCATTTTCCATCCTGTGATGTGGGGGAGGCATCCGCAGGGCTGCAGCTGCACGGTGTGCATACCTCATTTGCTCATCTGGCAAAACCCTCAGCAGATGTGGAGGGAGGCTGCTCTAGCAGCCTGAGTCAGTGGAGCCTTGAGCTTTTCTCTCTGAGGGGGAGGGGAATTAGAGGAGACTGCAGAGTGCAAACCCAATGCTCTCTCGCAACGAGCCCACAAGCAGAGGCTTTGGTCCCCTTTGTTCTGGGGTGGTGCTGGGGGTGCTGTGGTGGCCAGAGCCATGATGCCCCAGTGTGTGCTGCGGACCTCAGCACAAGGGAGGTTGCACAAGTGGGGAGGGGGAGGGACAGTATCAACCCAGTCTTGGGACCCCCTGGTTGGATTCCTTACTCCAAAGTGAGACTTCCATGTGGATTTGAACCCTGGCATCCTGTCCTCAAAATGGAAAAGGCAGAAGTCTGTTTTATAGTAGTGCCAGGCCTCTGATTAATTATCCCTTCTGAAAAAAGCATGCTACACCTAGAACTTCCTTGACACTGGTCCCAGCTGTCACACTGCCAGCAGTTTCTTTCAAGTTCTGTTGAAACATTTAAGCCCGTGGATGGAAATCCCATCAGCCGCCGTGCTGTGTAAATGGCATGTGCCGTTGGGGGAGTGTCTTCAGATTCTGGTACTTGCATCACTTTCCCGGGTGGAGGCGGTGAGCAACTCTCAGCACAGTGAGATAATGTTTGCGAAAGCACTTTGTAAACTGTAAAGTGCCATATAAACTTGAGTTGTCTGTGTTCAGATTGTGAGAAAGAGTGAAAGTCTGCCTTCTTTATTTCCCCCAAATTCCTACCTTTCATCTTCAGAGTATAAAGTGCTGTGAGGAATACATATGAGGGAAAGATTAATTCTACATGGGGTGTCGGAGGATTAATTAGGTGGTTGCTTCTCCTGATAGTTGAAATAACAAATATCCAAGGAGGAGTGCATTTGGGGATAGAATGGATTGAATGTTAAATACGCTGACCATGAAATACCTAAGTATTGGATTTTTAGATAGGAGATGCTTGGTAGACAGATGACAGTATGAGTCAACTGCTCAGAAAAGGAGTCATGATCTAGGTACAGGTTGAAACCATGGGAGTGATTGAGATCACCTAGAAAAAGAATGAGATAGAAAGAGGATTGAGGAAGGAGCTGAGAAGTTCTTAGCCTTGGTTTATATTGGAATCAACTACGAGCTTTTCAAAAAAGAAAGCTCCCTAGGCCCCGCCTGGGTGTTCTGAATCAGATTCTCTGGGTTGGGGTCTATACAGATTCTGAGCAGAGGAGGAGCCAGTGGAAGAGATGTGAAAGATAGGTCAGAGGAAACAGACGAGGACAGGAAGTATCACAGAGAACAAGCAAGGAGAAGATTTAGCCAAAAGAGGCCCCTAGTTGGGGGCTAGTCAATAGGCGGTCACTGGTGACCATAACAGGATGCATTTCAGGGCAGTGGTTGCGGAGTTCACAGACGAAGAACCATCCTTTGAGCTCGTGGTTCCCTGTGTCTGCCATTTCCTCAGTTTCACTGTCACCCTCCTTCCTTTGAATCTGGTTACCGAGTACCTCAGTGGTTTGACAGATTGTCCTGTGCCTCTTTCAGATCAAGTGTTCCCTCCAAAGTGCAACATAGGGAAGAATTTTCTCTCACTGAATTACCTTGCTGAGTACCTTCAACCCAAAGCAGCAGAAGGGTGTGTGATGTCCAGCCAGCCCCAGAATGAGGAAGTACACATCATCGAGCTAATCACCCCCAACTCTAACCCCTACAGGTAAGTGAGTCTAAGTGTGTGAGTGTGACAAGAGATGAAAGTAAAGATCTTCCTTGACTTGAGGCAGGGAGAGGTGTAGCCCGTCCTACACCCTCCCCTACGCAGGAGGGAAGGGAGCCATTGATGCTTCACGCAGGAGGGAAGGTAGCCATTGATGCTTCAGGTGTGTTTCATCAGATGTGTTTCACAGAAGCTTTGAAGAAGACAGTAAAGGCACCAGTGGTATATTTTATATTCTGCATCTGTCCCTAGATCCCAGATATTTCAGATGAATTCCTGAAGCCTGTTCCGAACTTCTGGGTGTTAATTACAGGACACAGTCACTCTTGCTCCATCTTTATCACCTCTGACTAAGGTTATCCCTGACAGGAAAATTACAAAATATGCCCTATTAATATAATTATCATCTTAGTAACCTTCTGTTTTTAATAAAGCTCTGTTTATGGTGTCCTTAGAGCACTTAGGCACTCAGAGCTGTTTGCTTTAAATCTGTGTGTGTGTGTGTGTGTGTGTGTGTGTGTGTGTGTATGCGCATGCACGTGTGTGGTGGAGTGGCTCTTCATGGTGCCATACCAAAGAGCCATTCGATAGAACTTGCCTCTCCCTTGTGTGCTTGGTGTGTGTGTGTGTGTGTGTGTGTGTGTGTGTGTGTGTGTATGCTGGAGTGGCCCTCCATGGTGACATACCAAAGAGCCATTCGATAGCGCTTGCCTCTCCCTTGTGTGCTTGGTGTGTGTATGTGTGTGTGTGTGTGTATGCTGGAGTGGCCCTTCATGGTGACATACCAAAAAGCCATTCAATAGAACTTGCCTCTCCCTTGTGCGCTTGTTCTCCCTCTCAGCTTCCTACCCCTGGATTGGAAATTCGACCCTCCCTATCAAGAATAATTAGGGAATTTAAAAAAAGAAAAAGGAGAAAAAGTAGGTTCTTTTCCCACATTAGCCTGCATTTCACCCTCCTTCCTTTGCATCTGGACTAGTGACTTAAAAATTTAAATTTATGTTGTAGAGGGATTTCGAGGTTAAAATTCTAATCAGGGTTTGACTTTAAAAGTGTGTAAGCTACAGATCAGTTTTGATAAGATTCCACTCTGTCCACTTGAAGAATTTTGTAGAAAGTGAAAAGGGAATGGGAATAGGAGCAGTCTGGTGAATGTGCTTCGATGTCAGGCCTGAGGCTTCATTGGAGTATACCATGCATTTTATGCTTTACAAGTGTGTAAAGCTGAGATGGAAAGAAAGACTGTTCCCTTAAATTCAGAATGACAGGGATGTTATTGTTTAGTAAAAAATTCTCTTTTTTACGAATTCTTAGAAGTTTGGGTTGTGTTCATCAATTTTCCAGTAATCACTTGGTTGACCATCTGTTTTCTTTATTTTAATAAGCTTATATCCAGAAGTTTGGGAAAGTAAATGCAGATACGATTCTGTAGCAATTGTTAATGACTTAAGCAAACCTTATGTAAATCAAGAAATTCTTTAGCCTTTTGTCTCTTATTTTACTCTGAAGTTTCCTAATTTTTTTTTTTTACCACCATGCTTCCCTTCTCCCCACACCCCGCCCCCAACTCACCAAACTGCCACCTACTTCAGTTTTGAAGGAATTTGAGCATATTAGCCAAATGGGAATCCTGTACATCGAAGGTGTTAAAGGTTGAAAAAGCAACAATACTGCTTCAAAAGTAAACTCTTCTGGTTCGTTCAAGTCCACTTCAAACAGTGGCTGCATTAAGTAACCACCTCTTTTCCATCAAAGAAGAGAAAAACTTTAGTGACTAATTATCAGCAAGCATATGTTTCTATTGTTATGTAAAACAATTTTGTTATGTGTGCAGTAACAATCTGTTTTGCACATGTCATTGGCCTGGGATCAACTCCAGCTTTTTAATCAACTGGCCAGACACTAGAAACATGAAGACTTGGAAGAGGGGAGATAGTTGCAACTTTCTGGCATGTAGGTCTTAACTTTGCCTTTGTTTTCCATTCACAGTGCTTTCCAGGTGGATATAACAATTGATATAAGACCTTCTCAAGAGGATCTTGAAGTGGTCAAAAATCTCATCCTGATCTTGAAGTGCAAAAAGTCTGTCAACTGGGTGATCAAATCTTTTGATGTTAAGGGAAGCCTGAAAATTATTGTAAGTTGGTGGAGCATGTCTTTTGTTTTGTTTAGACAAATGACAACAATTTAAGCTGTACTTTATAAGTGTTATTTTTAAAGTTCCTGCCTCTTTGGACTCTCTAAGCTCTGTCAATTATTTTTCACTTTGCAAAATAGCATGCTCCTATAAAATAGGTGCGGTTGTTCAAACATGGCCTTGGATTAAGACAGACCCAGGTCTGAGTCCAGGTAACCCCACTGTGACCTTTGGCAATTCCCCTAACCTCTCTGAACCCCAGCTCCCTCATTTGTGAAATTCCTGAAATACATTAGTATGCTTTCCACTAATAGTAAGTGTAAAGTAATGAACACAATTAAGCCTTCCTATTGAGCATCCCACAAGGACCTCAGTGTCACAGTACCGAATGTCAGCTTTTATTTTGGAGTTAGGTACTTAGAGAAAGTACGGACTATTAGGCTGACCCCAGCTCACATCATTGACTTTTCTTTTTGAGTTAAATACGAAATATTGGCATGTCTTTTTGCTTGCTTCCAACTCCTAAGTGTGAAACACTGATAGAAGAATCACAGTAAGTGCAAAGTCAGTGAAATGATGCTGGACAAGTCTACTCCAGCTTGTTCCCAAGGCCCTCTATTTAATAGAGATGTACGCACAAGGCTTAGCCCATTGGCATGATGGGCAAACAGCAGCTGGTTTCCTCAAAAGTTGAATGTTGAAACTTGGTAAAGTAAATCTTATCTCAAATATGCTTAGGCAATAACTATTTGACTGAATTATATTGAAAGTTAAAGAAAAATCCTCCTCCCTATTTTTTAAGAAGATAATTATCTCTTTAGTATCTCTTCTATGGGCTCAAATTTTTTTTTTTTTTTTTTTTTTTTTTTGGCCAATCTCTCTTTTAGTTCCTGCACTGAGTAAGCTGAAGTGGGTTTTATGTTTTCAGTATTTTGGGAGAGGGATGCCCTTGGTTTTGGTATTATTCATTCATTCATGGCACCTTCCATGTGATACCACAGTGAGCAAAGCCAACAGTTCCCTTGGCAACGTCATGTAAAAGCACTCACCAGAGGCAGCAGGCAAAACCACTAGCACACATATTTTAATTTTAAAGTAATCGTTTCTGGTTCCCGTGGGGTTTTTTTTTTTTTTTTATAACTTTGCTAGGATCCCAGTAAGCCATCATATGTAATGGTGATACATTAATTTGTTGTCAAGCCCAAAGCCTAGCCATGATCTGAAGTCAGAGATGTTTTGATTGCCTTCTCTGGCATGGCATGAGGGGTGTTGGTGACCTAGGCTGTCTGCTGCTTTTGCTGCCTGGCACACCGGCCAAATGTTTTTAATTTCAGAATAACAAAAACAGGAAAGGGAATCATGCTTTGAAAGGCAAAAACATACGGTACATTTTAATTCCCTGCTGGAGTTCTTGTGTAAATATTCTTTCAGCCTTGACCCTTCGATGGCTCTTTCTCTCCCTGAGTATGTGTGCCTGGTCCATGGCAGTCCTGGAGTTCACTTTGAATGTCCCCATCTCTCATATGAATCAGAAAGGCTAGAAATGAGATTGCTCATCCCAGTGCAAGATCTGTTTATGTTCCTCTCCTTGGCTGTACGCTTGTTCCAGGCCAATTTTGGACAATGCATGACAACATTACTAAACAATTAGGTAATGTTTCATGATGTTCTTTTTTATTCTCCCAACCAGTTTATGCTTTGTGATTTTCTAATTCCCTGTTTCAGATGTGAATTCTGACTGTGCTGTGAGGGAAAGGTACCTGCTCCCACAAAAGTTTAAATTACTATTTAGAAAGGGGGCAATGGTTTATAGAAACCTTGTTTCTAGTATTTCCTTTAGAGACAGCATAGTGAAATTGAAAGAATCTTGACTTTGTGCCAGACAGGGCTAGATTTAAATACCATCTCCAATTACTACTCCTAGTAGATGTTGTGCAGTCTGACTGATGAACACCGAGTCTGTTTGGTCACCTGTGAAATGGGTATGATGATAGTACTCACCTTGAGTTTGTGGTTCATTAGCTGAGTTCATTTGTTTGTTCATTTATTTGCCAAATACTTGTTAAGGGCCTATAGGATATTTCACCTAAAGCACTGGACACAGGGCCTGCACATGTAAGTTCTCAGCTACATGTGTTGCTTCTGTGAGTCTTAGGTTCTCCTTCTCTAACAGGAATGGTAATGCCTATCTCCTTATATTTTGGAAGAGAAATAAGATAATATATGCCTAGCAGAGTGCCTGCCATAAAAAGGGGGTTCATCTTCCTTCCATAAATAACTCTTTCAGAGTGTCTATAGGAACAATTAGGGCACTTCTCTAAACAAGGTGAAAAGAAAGAAAGATGTCTACTAAGGGAATTGTAAGGAGTCTGATGGAGTAATTTAAAGAAGAGCACCAGTAAATATGGATGTCTTATGCATGTGTGTGTCGGGGGTGGGGCATGGGCAGAATGTGTCCTCCAGATGACAAAATGGTCAAAAGAGGTGCAAAGAGCCAGGCAGTGGGCAAGAATGGGAACATTGGAGGTGTCTACATTGCCTTGTCCAGCTCTGGCTCTTTTCTCAGGTCCTGTGTGGACCATGCATAATCACTTTTATGGTAGGAAGAACCTCTAAAACATAAAAGAATAGATGGAGGAAACTTGTTAGAGGTTTCCTCTTATATTATTTCATGTGGCCTCAGGACTTCAGGGTTGATGATGGGCAGCTTGTTCTTAGAGAATACATTTTTAAAAATCTCAGTGGGCATATGCACTATGCTCTCTGGCCATTCCCTTCCTTAGTCCTCCCTCCCCTATACCAGCAGTTCAGATGTAAATATGGGGGAGTGTGGAGGCACTTAGACTTAACTCCTTATCTTTCATGAAGATATGGCTGGGAAAGATGGTGGTGGTTTTTGGAGACCTCCTTGTACACCTGCATTTGGAGTAGCTCCACTAAAGCTGGAAAAAGCCTAGGGACTTCCAGAAGTACAGTGTGAGAATTTGCTCAAAGCTGGGAACCAACTTGTCTGCCATTGTCCCAAGCCTTGCTGCTTTACAAATGTGTAGATAGATGTCGAGTCTTTTAAGTTCCCAGACATAATCAAAATGAGATGTATTGACAGCTCCTAGATTTAATGTGGAAAGGTGCAAACAGCTCATTCCACATTGGTGCAAAAGGACAGTTGGCAGTTATGATGATAGTGTTCTGGAAATACGATATTTTCTCAGCTGTCCAACAACATGAAAGAGACTAGGGCAGATGAGGGCAAGCAGTGTTGTTTAGGCCAATTGTTGTGATTCCAGCCAATCAAAATGACATGTAGCTCTAAAAGGCTGGAAGAAGCTGTACCTAAGAAACTACTGTTGACTAAATGCATAAAAAGTTCTAAGAATAAATTGGATCTTTCATGATCTCATTTTAGCCTCTTTCCTTCCTTCCTTCCTCTTTGTTTCTTTCCTCCCTAGCCCTTCTTTACCCTAAGGAGTTTTTTTCTGAATTGGAGTAAGAGCTAAAATATTCTGAATCTATTAAACTGAGTTTACAAATGGCCGCAGAAGTTGGTTAAAGTTCTGTCTGGTTCCTTTGCATATAGAGTTTGTGACTGGTGAGTCTGGCAGTATTCCCACACATAAGCACTTCAGGTAATAGAAAAATATACTGAATGAGATCCTTTAAGATTTGAGTTGAAATATATGTGGCTTCAGCCAATATCCCACAACCACATAGGCCAAGAGAACTTAGAGCCTGTGAATCTTTTAGGGTTTTACAGTGGGAAAGGATTAATATTTAGTCATGTTAGGGGCAAACAGAATGGGAAACAAATGAGGAATTTAGGAAAAATGCTGCATGCATGCAGGAGAAAATCACTGGGCATGGAAATTAAAGTGATTTTTATACAGCATGAAAATGGTGTAATCTGCATGCTGGAAGGGCTTTCCAGCCCTGTTGGTGCAGTTGTTGAAAATATGGTACCTTCCCTTTGGGGTCCCCTCTGCAGCATTTAGCTCTCTCACCCTCTGAGAAGAGCACTGCCACAGGAGTCAGCAATTGATGTATAAATTTACCTTCCATGTCCTTGTTGAATAACCTGGTTGAGTAGAGTCCATTTATATCCTTTCCCAAAAATATTTCTGTCATTTTAATTTTGTAATTGATTATCCAGTGAAAGCTAGTCTTTTTTTTTTTTTTTTTTTTTTTTTTTTTTTTTAAGGCAGGGTCTCCCTCTGTCACCCAGGCTAGAGTGCAGTGGCATGACCATAGCTTACTGTAACCTCTAACTCACGGGCTCAGGTGATCCTCCCACCTCAGCCTCCTGAGTAGCTGGGACTGCAGGCAAATGCCACCATGCCTGGCTAATTTTAAAATTTTTGTAGAGATGGGATCTTCCTGTGTTACCCAAGCTCGTCTCAAACTCTTGGGCTCAAGCAGTCCTTCCGCCTCAGCCTCCCCAAATGCTAGTATTATAGGTGTGAACTATTGCACCCATCCCTGAAAGCTAATCTTAAGACCTACTTGTATTACTGGATAAAACAGTGATACTTAAGGGGAGAGTAACCTAAATTAATTAATTAATATTTAGAATAGAAGATATAAGTATATTCAGTTAGTAGAATTGGCAAATGAATACAATTATAGAATTACTAATTGATCATACATTTTAGATGAAATATAAACATTGGTTGTTTTACCATGTGGAATTTAATAGTTTATATAGATGGGATAGTCTCCACACTGAAGTACAGTCTTGAGCATATAATATGGTTCAGTCAGTGAGGGACCACATATACGACAGTGGTCTTATCAGATTGTAATACCATATTTTTACTGTACCTTTTCTATGTTTAGATGCACAAATACCGACCATCATGTTACTACTGCCTACAGTATTCAGTGCAGTAACATGCTGTGCAGGTTTGTAGCCTAGGAGCAATAGGCTGTACCATATAGCCTAGGTGTGTAGTAGGCTCTACCATGTAGGTTTGTGTAAGTGCACTCTATGATGCTCACACAATGACTAAATCACCTAATGATGCATTTCTCAGGACATATCTCCATTGTTAAGTGGCTGTAAGTGATTGTGCTATCTTTCATTGAAATCTAGGGGAATAGGAAGTGGAAGCATGGGAATTTGAGGGCAATATAACATGTCTGTTATGACATATACTTTATATGTCATTTTAAGTAAAAAAAGGGAAAGTTTATTATACATATGTACTGTGTGTGAATAATTTAAACATTAGACTAACTGTACAGTTATAGACTAGGCATACTTAGTATGTAACTACTTACATGTCATTGGATGATTTTTTTTATCAGCATAGGCAATACAAATAGTATGATCAAGCAGCATGCGTAGATGTCTTTTAGTCGGCTATTAAAGGTTTTTCACATCATCGTTCTTAGCCCAAGGAAAACAGGGGTCAAAAGAATAAATAATTCCCTCATATACAATATAGATCTACTTATTTAAGATATTTAATTTTTATTATCTAAAGTACTGTTTAATTTTAGACTCATGAGTGATTTTTTTGCTATATCTTCAGGCTCCTAACAGTATTGGCTTTGGAAAAGAGAGTGAAAGATCTATGACAATGACCAAATCAATAAGAGATGACATTCCTTCAACCCAAGGGAATCTGGTGAAGTGGGCTTTGGACAATGGCTATAGTCCAATAACTTCATACACAATGGCTCCTGTGGCTAATAGATTTCATCTTCGGCTTGAAAATAATGGTAAGTTAGAAGTTTTTTAAGTTATGTAAAAAATATCCCCCAAATGAAGCTTTTCCAGTGAGGAACTGTCATTTCAGCTTATATGTTGCTGTTTTTCTCTTGTATATTTTAATAATTTGACTGCTTTTTATCAGAAGGCTTAAAATTACCTAGACAGAGATTTTGAGGAAACTGTAATACAGATTTTCAGTGACATAGAGTTGAATGCATATTCAGAGAACTTTGTTATAGGTTATCTTTAGTGTGATTACATTAGGTTCTTCTCTCCGAGACACCTAATGACCACTTATGGCTGAGAATACAGAAGAGTTAAGACTGCAGGAAAGAAGTTCATGGTAAAAGGCTGTATCTTTTAGGAAAATAGTCACGAGGACTCATACTTGAGTGTTCATACCCAGAGGATGGCAGGAGTTACTACCCCAGCTGAATGGGGTGGAAAGCAGAGGGTCAACAAATTCTTGAGGTTTTCTGGAGTCTTCTAGCTAGCATGACTTGAAACCCTAGTTTTCTGATCCCTAGACCTGTTCCTCAGCTCATGGTACCACCACTGAGTGAAATGCCAATAGAATAAGGATTAGGAGTACAGGTTCAAGCCCCAGCTCTACCATTTAGTCACTGTTTGGGGAGAAGTTGCTTCACCTCTGAGCCACAGATTTTTCTTCAGTAATAAGGGGAAAATAATAGGACTGACCTTACCGGGTTGTTGTGAAGGTTTTCGTGAAAGTACAAATTAAAAACCCTACAAAGCTATGACTTATTTTGGACCCTTACAGCTCTAGCGTCCTTTCCAAAGAATACTATTAAAGGAGAGATAATGTCCAACTGTCATCTTCACTTCCAGCTTCCACTGAGATGGATTTGACCTCAAGTGTACATCAGTTGGCCTTAGATAGTAGATATAAAGAATACTGGGGAAATTATTATTTTTTTAGTTGTTAGAAATACGACAAAATATTGAGTATTGATTGTATGGAAATGCGTCTCTCCCTTTGAAGGAATAAATGTATCTATGCAGCTATTTCTTATCTTTCAAGGGAATACGTTCCGAAAGGCCAAGGTGCCCAGATACCTGTTAAAATTTAGCTGTCAAAAAGAAGGTGGCGAAGTAATTTTAACATACCAATATTGTTTCAAGACGTCCTTAGAGAAATTATTCAAAAGACTCTCTTGATTCAAGGAAAGTATTTTAGTGGCATTTGAATGGAATAATATTGCATCATGTAACTTAAATCACAGATTTTTCTAGCTTGGACAGCATTAGAAACTGTCTACTCCATTGGTTCTCAGTCTTAGGTGCACATTGCAGTTACACATGGGGAGACTAAAACATATTAATGATTGGGTACCACGCCAGAGAGTCTGAGTTTAAATTGTTTGGGGTACAACCTGGGCGTAGGAATATTTTTTAAAGCTTCCAAGTGATTTTCATGTGTAGCCAAAGTTAAGAACCACTGATCATTTCCAACCACTTAATTTAAAAAATTGGAAAAGCAAATTTGAGGCACAGAGAAGCAAGCCGCTTGCCCAAAGCCACTGAGCTAGTTAGAGAGAACACCAGGACTAGAATTCAGGCTTCTAGACTTCTAATGACCTTTATACACTGCTTATTAAAAGTCATTTTACACCTGCCCATTCTATGCTAATTCCTCCTGTTCTGCCTGTAATGATGTTGGTTGTGGCCTGGCATCAAACACTGATGATGTTTTGCCTTCTTCTTTCACCAGCAGAGGAGATGGGAGATGAGGAAGTCCACACTATTCCTCCTGAGCTACGGATCCTGCTGGACCCTGGTGCCCTGCCTGCCCTGCAGAACCCGCCCATCCGGGGAGGGGACGAAGGCCAAAATGGAGGCCTTCCCTTTCCTTTCCCAGATATTTCCAGGAGAGTCTGGAATGAAGAGGGAGAAGATGGGCTCCCTCAGCCAAAGGACCCTGTCATTCCCAGCATACAACTGTTTCCTGGTCTCAGAGAGCCAGAAGAGGTGCAAGGGAGCGTGGATATTGCCCTGTCTGTCAAATGTGACAATGAGAAGATGATCGTGGCTGTAGAAAAAGATTCTTTTCAGGTTGGTGCAGCTGATTACAGGAGGGAAGAGAGGCTACCTCCTTTCCCATCTGGCCCTAGTCTGCATCTGTAATTTCTCCCTATCTCTTTCATTTTTGAACTCTGGAGGCTTGATACTGTTTTCTCAGTTGGATGGGCCTACTTCCCCTTGGCTGTGATTCTCACCCGGTTCCTGTTGTTCTCAGTGACAGGGGGTGGGGGTTCCAGATCCTTGTGTGTCAATATTTTGCTATTGAATTTCCAAGGCCAACAGAGACTACCCTTGGGCTGTTGAGAGGTGGGCAGCTGGGAAGAGATACTTGGGGAAGGGGCACGATGCAGGCCTCTCATCGCCTGTCCTTGGAAGACCAAGCAATTGTCAATTGTGTCAATTATACAACAGAACTGCCTGTGGGCCTCCAACCATGTCTTTGGTGGTTGTTGTTTTAGGCCAGTGGCTACTCGGGGATGGACGTCACTCTGTTGGATCCTACCTGCAAGGCCAAGATGAATGGCACACACTTTGTTTTGGAGTCTCCCCTGAATGGCTGCGGTACTCGGCCCCGGTGGTCAGCCCTTGATGGTGTGGTCTACTATAACTCCGTGAGTGTTTTCCAGAACAAAGCTTTGCCCTTTGCCAGAGCCTGGCTGTGTGCTCCCTTAAAATTAGTCTTAACATTTCTTTGAAGATGAAGAGGGTTTTCACCCCAGGCCTGAACAAAGCCAAGTGTCAGTTCTCAACAAAATGGATGTACTTTGACCCTGAGCTCTTTGGTTTTATTTGTTTTATTGGTGAGTCTTTGGGAATTGGAAAGCCTGTTTTCTCACCCCCCGTTTCCGTCTCCTGATGACAAAGGCTGCACTGTCAAGGTGATTATGACTTCTCTCAGTGGCCAAGCTCAACTGGCCCTTATAAGGATAAAATTTAAGGCCCTGGGCTATATGAATGAGCAGCACCTCTGCACAGCCGGGTTAACCAGATGTGTGGTCTCTCTGGCCTCATTTGAATCTCGTCCAGAAGTAGGAGAACTTCTCCCTCCTTCATGAATAAAAATCCAAAAAGAGAATTTAAAACTCAAAAAGGACCTTTAAGAAATTATTAAGTCTCTCTCCACCTCTAAGAAAGACCATACATTGAAGAAACTCTCCTACTTTTGAAGTTACTTGGAGAAAGATTCCACAGATTTCCCCCAATGATAAACCGTTGCAATAGCTAACCTGCATTTTCCAGAAATCTTTCTTCTCAGTTGGTCAAAATGTTTTCAGATTAAACCCATTCTCTTGGAGACAGAGACTAGGCAGTGAATATTAAAAGAATTAAAAATGTGAAGTTCCAAAAGAACTTTAAAGTGCTGATTTTGCATTTTGGGTTTTACTTTTAATGGTAAAAATAAGGCTCAGAGATCCCTGTGTCCACCTTTGACACAGGGTGGGTTGGGGTGGGAGGTGGGGTATCTTCTTAGTGCCATATCCAGCTTTGACATGGGGTGGCTGAGCTGTGGCTGCTAGTTCAACCCCATCCAGAGAAGAGAGGCTAGCAATCAGGTGCTCTGGTCAGCGTGGTTCCTGTGGGAAGTGACTCTCCCATGAACCCAAGCATATTGTTCCTCAGAGAATCTTAGATTGTTGGAGCCGCAAATAACCCTAAGATGAGCTTATTCAGCTTCTTCATTTCACAGGTGAGGAAACTGAACTCCAAGAAGTTAAAAAGACTTGCTTTTTTAAACTCCAGGGATGGGCTAATGGCAGAGCCAGGACGACTGAATCCAACTTCCTGACCTCTTGTCCACTAATCTTTCCTAGACACCAGGCTAGGCCCTGCTAATCTCCTTTTGTTACTCAAATAATTAATTTATTAACCTTTGACCTCCTGATAATTGCAGCATGAATTTTCTTTCAATTATCCAGTGTCTGCAGATATAATGAATGTCATATATTACTGAAATACTTGATTATGGCATTTTAAAACTGGGGTCCAAGTTAACACCAAAAGTGGCTACAGTAATATGTCTGTTAAGAAAAAAAAAAAAAAAAAAAGTCAGTTGCTTCAGGAGAGAAAGGCATGTAATGATCCCTTAAAGTTCCTTTTTTTCTCACATATTTTTCTTTTCTTTATTATGATCTTTGAGTTTAGCAATATCCTAGATGCTTCCTTTAATTGGCATCAATACTTTCTTTGGAGGACCTGGTACAGAGAGAAAGGCAGTTGTTTTTTTTTTTAAATTTTCTTCCCATCCTACTCCCTTTGGAGACTGTTTTAGCTGTTCTTACCGATTGTAATTGTTTGTAGTAATTTTCAGACTTACTATATATTTCTATTTTGCATCATGTTCAGAATCCAAGCATGTGAAGCAAAAGAAATTAGGATTTCATTTATGGAGTCATGACCCTTGGGTGAATTTTCTCATCCTATTTAGAAATAATCCAGGAATCATAATTTCAACCTATGTCAAGATAGATTCCAGGAATATATCTGCAGGTGGATAGCGAAAAAGGCGGAAAAAAAAAGATTCCTGGGATAAAACATATTCTTTTCCACATCCATACACCATAGAGAAAGATTTCTTAGGGAAGAAATGAGCAAAAGTTACAGGGGTACAAGAGCAGCAATGAAGAGATGTGCTCCCTAGTAAACATTAGGTCCTTCGCTGCTGACTCCAACCAAACTTTCTACAACTCTTAAAGGATATATATAATGAAAGCTGCTTGTATTCGCCAACTGCTAGTACTTCTTAGAGTTTATAATATAAAGCCTCTTAAGGGGAAGCCCCTTCTCACGGTATAGGCAAGTCTCTTGACAACTCCATTCAACTCCATTCTAGTATCTAGTGTTTTCCCACCATTTGAAATCATTTGTAATTATTCAATATGGTTACAACATAAATATTTATTTTTCACAAGAGAAGATACAAATATTAGTTTAGCTTTTAACTTGAACCTGCATTGGGTTTCTCCTTATTCTTCATCACTTTGAAGATAAAATTCGAAAAAGCCTGGATGTTATTTTATTATTTTGTCTTAAAGTCAGATTTTCAATTTGCATCAGAATGATTACATGAGTGTTTGTGTGAGGCAGAACCAAACGCACATGGTTTGGTGTTTTTATAACATTGGCTGTGCTTTCTTTGCCTTTTAGATTGTGATACAGGTTCCAGCCCTTGGGGACAGTAGTGGTTGGCCAGATGGTTATGAAGATCTGGAGTCAGGTGATAATGGATTTCCGGGAGATATGGATGAAGGAGATGCTTCCCTGTTCACCCGACCTGAAATCGTGGTGGTATGTGTTTGTTATCAGTAGGGGGTTTGTGGAAAATGCTGTCTATTTTGTTGGCTTTAGTTAGGGACTATCTGAAAATAAAATCAGATGTTAAAAGCCAAAGCTCATGAAGCTACAGGGCCTTCATCCTTCATATGACTGTCATTAATCTTCCTGTGGGTTGTTTTTTCCAGTTTAATTGCAGCCTTCAGCAGGTGAGGAACCCCAGCAGCTTCCAGGAACAGCCCCACGGAAACATCACCTTCAACATGGAGCTATACAACACTGACCTCTTTTTGGTGCCCTCCCAGGGGGTCTTCTCTGTGCCAGAGAATGGACACGTTTATGTTGAGGTGAGACCTGAAAGTTAGCCTTGACCTTTTAGGTTAGTGCTGGGCTATAGTTCCTTAGACATCAGCTAAAATACCCTGTACAGACCTCTTCCTGTCCTACCTCACAGACCTTCACCAGGTCTGATGAGGGATTGGCTGAGAGAACGCTTCCAGACTGGCTTCTGACCAAAGCGGGAAATTTCAAGATTTAATACATTATGCTAAGTGAAGACAGTATTTTGTAGATGAATGTTAAAAAAAAAAAAAAATTGGCAAGTGTGAATTCTACTGGTAAAGCCCTGTCCTTTGCTTTTGGAACAGTAGTTCAGTAGTTGCAGTGTTAGAGTTAACCATGGAATATTTCAAAACCACCTCATATGTTATCTTTTATTTCTTTTTTTTTCCCTGCACAGTCCCCTTAGCCCCCAGCAGGGCAGCCAAATCCCTGTGGGTCCGTGCCGCCACTGAAACTGACTTGTTATCTTTTAAATTGCACTCACTTTTAAGTGAAATGCTATGTGCTATTATAACTCATGACATTTTTTTTCTAGATCATGATCTGAGTATCTGTATAAACTTATTAAAACTATTTCCTATATATAATGTTAATAATCATGTGCAACCTAAATCTGGAATCTGGAGTGACTACAAAATATTAGGCAGTGGCGGTAATAATGAAATAACAACATCTAACATTTGCTGCAGATTTATTATGTGCCAAACATAGTTGTAAGTATTGCAGCAGTTAGTTAACTCTTTAGAGCCATCCTATAAGGGAGGCTAATAATATCTTCATTTTATGGATGAGAAAATTGAGGCACAAATTTCTCTGAGGCCACACAGCTGGTACTAGTGGAGTTCAGATTCAGTGCTCATAGGCCGTGTGACTCCAGAGCTCTGACTGATCTTCGCTGGATACGACTATCGCTTATCTCCAAAGTGCCATTTGAAAGGAGAGAAAACATAACGTCTTATCAATGCAAACATCCAGGTTCAGAGAGTGGATTCTAGAAAAGATAAATGTCCTTATGGCACCAGGATGTCTGCTGTTTCTTGTGCCCTGGGTACAACCTTTCATGTTTCAACCTTAGTGTTTCAAGTGGGCATATCATCTGTTGGTCTTATGGGAAGGTCCTCATCTAATGAGCTGGTTTTGGTACTCAGCTGCAAGCTCAGCTTCATAGTGGGAGGGGTGAGAGGCTTAAAGGGTCAAAGTGGGGTACTTCCATATGTTAAAAGTGACTTTGGTGCACGTGTTTCTGTTTTGGAAAGACAAATAACTCTCACATTCGCACTGACTCTGGGACAGAGCCCGCTGGCGCTAGATGTTGTTTTCCTTGATCATATGGATTCTGCCCCTCCCCCATTCTGAGAGTTCTCTTTCTTTGAGCACACCTTCTTTCTCCATTGGGGAAAATATACTGCCTTCTACATGCTTTTCCTAAGCCAAGACGGCTGTTTTTCTCTTGCTTTTCTGGCTGTACAGTTCACATGGGCAGTTGGTCAACAGCTCCCTATTGCGCTGTGGATTTCAGGGGTGCTGCATAATTGCAGATTGTTCTTTTCCAAATCTATGCCTGGCTTTGCTGATTTATGCTAATCAGTGGTCAATCTTCCTCCTGTACCTTACCCTGGATATTTTGGGTTTCTTCCCCCATCCTTCAAATGCTGGCTTACTTGAAACGTGTTATTGGTAGTTTTTTTTTTTTTCATTCTTGTTTTCCCATTTATACCTTTTCATACATCACCTATATTTCTCATAGTTTATCCTCTATTCCCTCTACACCATACAGTCCCTTTCATAATCCAAGTTAACAGTGTTGCCACCTGTTCATTGGTCATCTCCAGGTGACTGTTGGTCACATAATGGCAGTTTTCTTTTGGTTCATTTGTCTTGGGGAATTTACAAACCCAGTTGTTAATAACCCAAAATTTTAAATCTAGAATACTACTACTACTAATAGGTAGCATTTATTGACACTCTGGGAACTGTGTTGTTTGCATGTAACTTTTACTTTGCTAGTTTTCACAATTATGATATCTTGTGGGTATTCGTGTTCTCATTCTGTAGGTGAGTAAACTGAGTCTCGGTGCCCAGCACGTGAGCAGGAGAGCATGTAATTTTTATGAGCTCGTCTCACTGCAAAGCCCGTAGTCCTTCTCCTACTCACTTCTGGTCTAAAAGTAAAATCTTTTTTAGTAAAAGATTTGCTGATAATTTATATATATAAACTATATATACATAAAATATATTAAAAAATAATATATATTTTTTCCCTCTGCTACAAAGGTATCCCTTTTTGGGATACCTTAGACATTCTGCCACTACATACTTTCTTTTGAGATTAGAGAAGAGATTTGCAGTCCCTCTGTTACACATTTTGGCATGTGGTTTCTGAGTTCATGTTAAACGGCAGTTTTTAGTAATAGCACATATGTAATTTGCCACCTTTCCAAGATAGAATATCTTGTTTTTCAGAAGTATTGCAAAAATACTGAAGTGTTAGTATTTACAGAATGTCACCACAGTGACATTATCAGAACCCTCTTCATTAGCATCTTCACTGTTGAGTGTCCTGCAGTTAACCACCACGTAGGAATCTTTCACAACAGTGCTGCGGATTCAAAGCCCCATGTGATGTCGGGGGTTTCCCCTGGGTATCTCAGCGTGGAAAGTCTGTTTCTATCTCCATGTCTTTTGAAATGATTCTGCGGCTGTTGGTCTATGGGTAAGGACTAGCTGTTTCTACAAGCGTTTAAGTTTATTTTGATCCTAAATTTAGTCAAAGAATGAGGCATAGCAGGGAGGGGCAGTTCATGCAGTGATCCACGTGTCACCAAATGGAGAATCTCCTCTGGTCTGGGGATTTTAGCTAAGTTCAGGATAGTTGAGGTTTGAATTCTGTTTACACTTGGCTAAACATTACTTCCTGTTTCTAAGGAAAAGAACCTTAACAAAATTTGGACATAGCCCATACAAATGTTTTCAAAGGGGGAAGTATAAATGAGTCGGAAACGTTTCCAGATTAGATTTCCCCTAAACTACCCCTGGGCTTATGGAGTGAAGGGGGAGTACTTGGCAAGGCTGATTTGGATCTGTGAGCAGCTGGGACACTTTACCAGGCCCATGATGGCCTCCAGGTTGCACCGTCACTGACACCCAGCACCGGAGCCAGCTCTGCCTTCTCGCCGATGAAGCAGGACTCTCATCAGGCTTACTCTGACTTTTTGCAATTTAGAAGCTCAGTCTTCCTGCCTAGGTTAAATAGATTTTGCCACTGAACTTTGTTTTTTGGTCAATCTTTAAAAAGAGCTTAGCTTATAAGTGTTGCACTATTAAAACATTAGGGACTTTGCCTATTGGTGTTTTATTTACTTTGGAAAATCCACTTTAAATGCAAAATATGTTTTTATTTTTAACACTCAGAGGACTCATTGGGAGGTGGAAGAGATTTACTCATCTTGTATTTGAATCTAATGGACTAATATTTGAAAGAAATAATTCACTGTCATCATCTATATCAAATTGAAGTGGAAAATATCTTTTTCTTTCAACGTGTGTGTGGGTTACTTTTGTAATTAGAAAGAAGGCTATAACTATGTTATGAAGATAAAACAGCGTGTCATCTGAAGGGCTGTCTTGGCATATGGTCCTTGTGCCTAAAGTGAAAGTGAGATGCTAACTCATTTCCTAATTCATCTTTCTGTTCTTTCATAGGTATCTGTTACTAAGGCTGAAGAAGAACTGGGATTTGCCATCCAAACGTGCTTTATCTCTCCATATTCGAACCCTGATAGGATGTCTCATTACACCATTATTGAGAATATTTGTCCTAAAGATGAATCTGTGAAATTCTACAGTCCCAAGAGAGTGCACTTTCCTATCCCGCAAGCTGACATGGATAAGAAGCGATTCAGCTTTGTCTTCAAGCCCATCTTCAACACCTCACTGCTCTTTCTACAGTGTGAGCTGACGCTGTGTACGAAGATGGAGAAGCACCCCCAGAAGTTGCCTAAGGTTTGTGGGCCTTCATCCATTCGGATGGTTATTTTGGCATTTTTAGGTGAGGCAGAAAAGTTTAATTCCAAGGTCTTGCAGGTTGAGGTTTTTTGTTTTGGAACTGCCCAACTGAAATATTAAAGTCAGTATTAGCAGGGAACTGTGAGTTTTATGGAGTCTTAGATAATAAATCCTGACAGCATGATTTTCTTTTTTCCATGCGTGCTACTTAGTAGTACCTTACGAGTGATAAATCAAGACGCTTTTCCATGGAGGGAGATTTCTGGCTTTATCTTTGCTTTTCAGATAGTTTGCAGGCCAAAAATACAGCAAGCCGAAAGGACAAGTTCATTGTGAGAATTAATTTTTCCAGGTCCTGCTGGGACTGGCATTGTCATTGTTTTTTAACCTTTTCTGTGTGAATTATAAGGTTGACTTGTCTCAGGGAGACTTCTAGGGGAAACTAACAAATATTTTAGCTTTTCTCAGTTTCATATCAGTTCATCATATTTGCCTCCTGTCACTCTCCAGATTGAATGTTCTGTTGCCATAACAAAAAGCAGAACCATTTGACCTTGGTGGAATGCATTTGATAGGGGAGATCTGCAAGGTTAACTATGATACCCACTAGGTTGGTCTTGTATATGAAAGGTATCTTCTGCCATAGTTTTGTTTCTGTGATCTGCCATAATTATGTATAATTTCATATGTGCATTTATTCTGTGGCTATCTCACACAGAGTAAACTGATTTCCAATCCTTTTGCAGTCATATATCAATGTCTAAAAGGCTAAGAATCAAGCAGTATTATTAATAATGTATGTATGGAATTTTCTCATTTAACTCACAGATTTTAAGTCTTAGGTATGGAGGTAGGAGGAAAAACCACCATTTCCAAATAGATTACAATTGATCTGAATTCCTTGCATCATTATAGTCCCCTGGGCATCCTTTTCTCTGATAACACCCAAGAGAATTTTGTTTGCATACGAAAATAGAGCAGATATGATCATAACCATTGGGGAGCACATATACAGTGATTTAGACTATATTCCTAGGTTTGCTTTTGCGGCGGTGATGCCTTAGCCTTGTGGGCATTCACCGTCAGGGTTGGGGCTTAGTGGACAGTGGTAGAGAGCCGTGAGGAGCTTCATGTGTGGCTGTGGGACCAGCTGCTTCCTGTGGGCAGAAGGGTAACGTTTAAGGGTTAGAGGTCTTGGAGGGGAGACCTAGCAGTTACCAGGGATCTTTGCTGTGGCTTTGGCTGTTACTTCTCTCTGACCTGGCCTGGAACAGCCCAGCTTCATGTGTGTTAATCTGGGAAAATTAATCGTAAAGAGAGTTCTAAGCCTCAGGGGATGACATGATGGGATATAACCCTAAACCTCAAGTCGCCCTTTACCCCCAAGGTAAGATAACATGGAAAGAGCCTGGGACTGAGAAGGAAGCTCTGCTGCCACCAATGGGACTTTAAGCCAGTCTCTGGACCCCTTAGAGCCTGTATTTCCTCATAAACTGTTATAATCATACCTGGCTTCCCTCCTGGGTAGAGGAGCAAATAGGACAGTATGTACAATGACAGCCCTTTATCTGGCAGAGGCTTGGATGAGCTGTTACCACTGTCTTTCTGTTTGCTGCTTATAGGTAATATTTTCACATTTCTATTATTTTCTGAGTGCTTTCTGTGACAATAGAGAGCGCCAAAGAATCTTCTAGGAAGAGGTCTCAGAGATTGTTGAGACCAACCCTGCCCTTTGCTGATGAAACCGAGACCCGGAGAGCAGAGTGTCTTGCCCAGGGTCACACTCCACTGAGTTAAATGCGGAATCATAGACTCTTGCTTAACTGAAGAGCTCAATAGGAAAGTAACAGTAAACTAAAACAGGAAAGCAAAATGCAAATCTTTTCAGTCATCATGCCTCTCCACAGAAAATTTGTTGTTTTTCTTTACAAGAGGGCTCTTGTTAAAGGCTTTTCTCTTTTTGAGGGGGTAAGAGTAGGGCAGTGAGGGTTGTCTTATAAGAAGTGTCTGACTGGCATGTTGCTCAGAGCAGCAATGACAGCAAGGCCTAAAGTCTTTGCTCTTTTGTGTTTGGAAAAGATGGAACTTGATTAGCTTTTTGGGATGCCTGCTATAGACTTAAAATGATGGCTGTATTAATATGTCTTCTTACCATAGAAGCTGTCATTTACTTTAGAGTTATACCTATTAGGCTGGGCGTGGGCTCATGCCTGTCATCCTAGCACTTTGGGAGGCTGAGGTTGGCAGCTTGCTGGGAGTTCGAGACCAGCCTGGTCAGCATAGTGAGACCGCTGTCACTACTATATATATATTAGCTGGGTGTAGTGGTGCACACCTGTAGTCCCAGCTACTGGGGAGGCTGAGGCAGGAGTATGACTTGAGCCCATGAGGCCAAGGCTGCAGTGAGCCATGATTGTACCACTGTACTCCAGCCTGGGTAACACAGCAAGACCGTGTCTCAAGAAAAATAAAAAAGAACTATACCTATTGATAAATATAGACAAGAAAACAAAGTTATTTTAAAGAAAAAGTGCGGAGTGTGATCATATTTTTTCAAAACAGATGTAGTGGGCCTGAGCATGCTCATTAATAGGTTTGAAGCAGCTGATCTCATGGCCTCCACAACCTGGGCACAGCCCCCAGGATCTGCATTTTGAAACATTAAAAGCAGATGACCCTGGAAAGTTTAGTTTTACATGAGCCTATACCAGGATTAAAATGAAACAAACTCAGCAACATTATTATCTTATTGGACAAAAATGTAAAATCTGTCACCTTCATAATGCAATATAGACAGTCCCCATACAACCATTCTGTTTTTCAATCTAAGTATTCAATAAATTATGTGAGCTATTCAACACTTTGTTATGAAATAAGCTTTGTGTTACATGATTTATCCAGCTGTAGGTTAACGTAAGTGTTCTGAGCATGTTTAAAGTAGGCTGGACTAAACTGTGTTGTTCGGTACTTTAGGTGTATTAAACACATTTTCAACTTAGTGATATTTTCAGTTTACAGTGGGTTTGTCAAGATGTAACCTCATCATAAGTTGAGGAGCATCTTTATGGGAAATTTCCCACAATCACCAATCACAAACATGAACTGGGTATATGAAGCCCAGCTTGGTGAGGACCAACACTAGGCATAGAGTTTTTCTGTTTTTCAAACTAACACTAAAATGTTTAGTTTTGTGAGAAGAAGGGGAGGGGGAGGACAATATTGAGAAGCTGTCCAGTGATATTTGCATCTTCAGGTACAACCAAAAATCCACTGGGCCTGCTGTCATATCTCCCAGGTTATTTGGTGTTCTCTGAAAAACACCCACCTTCTTGCTTTTCTGTAGTGAACAGCTGTGTGCTGTCTGATAAAAGGCCACAGGACAGCTGTGCAGGTAGAGCTGGTGAAGGCACTTTTGAGTGGCCCCTGATTCTGTGCTTTGTTCTGCCTGTCTGCAGTGTGTGCCTCCTGACGAAGCCTGCACCTCGCTGGACGCCTCGATAATCTGGGCCATGATGCAGAATAAGAAGACGTTCACCAAGCCCCTTGCTGTGATCCACCATGAAGCAGAATCTAAAGGTGTGCTTTGGGAGGCACGATCAGAGCATGGGGCCTGAGCTCTGCTTGTTAAGAAGACCCAATAGTGTAAATCAAAGTCCAGCTTTATTCACAAGATAACTAAAGGGCCAGTTAGTTACTTTAGAAGACCATTTTTTGCCCGAAGAGTCTTTTCTTTAGCTGGTTCTCTTACAGCCATTATGGCTTAGTTGTAAGTAATCTATTTGAAAATGATTTCCTCTGTAAAAAGAATCAGGTCTAGGTTGTTCCTGTCATAAGGTCACTCTCCCTTGCATTCAAATATGCTTCCTTGAGTATGCAAAAAAGGGTTCTAGTTAGTCCCATGTCCCGGGAATTGCACACAATCCACAGTTCATCTTTCTGTGATCTACTACTAAAGGTTATGCTGGCTATAACCTATTGTATTGCTTTATCAAAATTGCAGATGCCTTTGAGAATATGTGAACATTATTCATCTTAGGTGTAACAGATGAGAACCACTGCCCAAATGCATCTTAAAATTCAGTTTTCAGAATTTTGCACAATCACATTTGTTGCTTGGAGCCAGCATGCCTCTTTCTCCACAAGCAGGAACATTCAGCAAGCTGTATCTTCTGTGAGAAAAGGAAGGCTGTGCCCTAAGGGGTGTGGCATCAGTACCTGAGAGGACAGGCAGGGCAGAGCCAGACCTGGCATGGGTCTGGCCAGCCAGAGCAGTAGAGAGGCAGAACTGGGCCCTAACAAATGTTAGGAGTGGATATGAGGCCCTGTGGGCGGTGAGAAGAGCATCTGACAAGGACCCGCATCACAGCTCCAAGGGTTATAAACAAGCAAGGACACACCAGGCAGCTGTCGGCATCTGAGGGGTGGAACCAAATGTCACATGGGATATCTAGGCAATTACAGTTGTCACCATCTAGAAACATTGATATCTAAGGGTGTCAAACTGAGAGAAGGCTGAGAGAGTGAAAGTGGATTCCAAGCGGGGTTAGATATTTCAGGATTAGAGCTACAGGCTGCCTCTCGCCACTCTGAGGGGCACAGAGGAGCCTGGGCACCAAGGGCCTTGACAAAAGCCAGCACACTGTCTGGCTCCAGTTTCAGGGCATTAGCTGGAAGGCCTGCTGGATGGTGCTGACACCAGATCTAGGGTTTGGTGTGGCCCTGGGATGGCATTCCTGATCTGAGCATGTTGGATTGGGATTTGGCAAGACTAGGCAGCAGGGGTGACCCCTGGACAGTGAGCAGAACCTACCAGAACAGAGGCATGCAGGTACTGTCTAGTGTCTTATTGGTTGACTAACCTCTGTGAAAACAGCTGTGCCATTCCAATTGTGTATCTGGTGGTGGCATCTGCCCCCTTCCTATGAATGAATGTGCTCCCTCAAAATGGCAGAAGAGTATAGGTGGCAGGCACACTGGATTGGAGCTGGGAGCCTAAGGCACTGCTTTTAGCTTTCTCTGCTAACTGGCTGTGGGACATTGGAGAACCCCCCTACCACCAGCATTTTGGGTTTCATTTTCTCTATCTGGAAAGGAGAGGTTTGGACTGGGTGACTTCCAAAAGGTCCTTTCAGTTGTAATACTCAACTATGCTGTTTGAAGAAGCAAAATAATCTTTAATTCATTTTCCTGGCCGTCCTAAAGTTGGTGTGAAGTGTACATGAGATGTTCTCGGCAACATTTTTGTTGTTGTTTGTTTTACTTTTATTGATTGGTTTTCAACCATTTGAAAGTTATAATAGACCCAGTCTTTATATAAATGGATGGTCCAAATAGTTCCTTTTTATTGGGTTCAGGAGAAAGAAATAAGAATATAAATTGTGTTGCAGAGTAATCACAATTGGGCAGCAGCTGGCTCCGTTTTGTACTATGAAAGTGGTTTTGTTACCAGAAAGGAGTCCCAATTCAGACCCCAATAGAGGGTTCTTAGATTTCACCCAAGAAAGAATTTGGGGATGAGTCCACAGAGTAAAGTGAAAGCAAGTTTATTAGAGACCTAAAGAAACAAAAGAATGGCTACTCCATAGACAGAGCAGCCCCAGAGGCTGCTGGTTGCTATTTTTATGGTTATTTGTTGATCATATGCTAAACAAGGGGTGGGTAATTCATGAGCTGTCCTAGAAAGGGGCAGGCAATTCCCGGAACTAGGGTTCCTTCCCTTTTTAGACCATATAGGGTAACCGCTAGGCTTTGCTATGACATTTGTCAACTGTCATGGTGCTGGTGAGAGTGTCTTTTAGCATGCTAATGTATTATACTTAGTGTATAATGAGCAGTGAGGACAACCAGAGGTCACTGTCATTGCCATCTTGGTTTTGGTGGTTTTTGGCCAGTTTCGGCTGGCTTCTTTACTGCATCCTGCTTTATCAGCGGGGTCTTTATGACCTGTATCTTGTGACCTTCTCTCTCATCCAGTGACTGAGAATGCCTAAACTCCTGGGAATGCAGCCCAATATAGGCCTCGGCCTCATTTTACCCAGCCCTATTCAAGGTAGAGTCGCTCTGGTTCAAATGTCTCTGATAATTTAACAATAAGAGCAGCTACCTTGGATTCCATCTGTTACTCATAACTATTTTGAGAGAGGTAATTCTGCTAGTAATTGAAGGCAGCGGCTTGCTTTTTCCCATGCCAGACAATAATTAGGCATTAATATTGCCGCAGTATAACTTCCAGCAATTCATCCATTCTTCTTTTGAGCCTGGTGACATTTTTCTAAGTAATTTCTCTTGCAAATTAGGTAATTACTTTTATTTAAACTTAGTATAGTTGTACTGAAAGTTCAATGTTTTCTTGTATAAAAGTTCAAGAGGAAAGTTTTAGCAAATATCAAAGCAATTTTATGAGATTTGCTAATTGAGACTAGATTTTAGTTGAGAAGCATGTGGGTGAAGAAAGTTTATTACTTAGGTTTGTTAAATAAATTGAGGCGGTTAAACTGTAGGCCAGCTTCCCAGGGGCTGTATGCAAATTCGCTTTCTAACTTTGCGCTTACTGGGGTAAGTTTTCTGGCGGGTTTCAGCTGTGTGTGACTCCTCTCACCTTTTAAGTTTATTTTCTTTTGACTCTAAATCATTTATCCTCAATGCAGACCATTGGAGTCTGTGCTTTCTGCCTCAAGGTGAATTGGAATAGTCATTTGAAAAGAGACTGTGGGCTGGGCGTAGTGGCTCACGCCTGTAATCCCAACACTTTGGGAGTGGATCACAAGGTCAGGAGTTCAAGACCAGCCTGGCCAACATGGTGAAACCCTGTCTCTACCTAAAAAAAAAACCGAAAAATTAGCCAGGCATCGTGGCACACGCCTGTAATCCCAGCTACTCTTTAGGCTGAGGCAGAGAATTGCCTAAACCTGGGAGGCAGAGGTTGCAGTGAGCCAAGATCGCGCCACTGTACTCCAGCCTGGGGGACAGAGCAAAACTCTGTCTCAAAAAAAAAAAAAGAAAAGAGACTGTGACCATTTGCCTAATTGCATTGGTTTATTTGAATAATAACAGGTCACGAATGTCCTTCCTGCCAGACAGCTTTATGTCTCTTTATTGTAGAATCTGTGACTTTTTGGGTGAAAATTTCCTAACCAATGGGACGCTTCACTGTGCTTTTACTACACAGGTGCTCTTTGAAGGCCATGCCAAAACTCCAGCTCTCTCTGGTCATTTGGTTCATCTTATTTTTCAACACTTGGATTTTCTGGGACAGCAGATAAAGGCTCTGGTTGGCAACTTCACAGCCAGGCAGAGAGCTGCTCTGTGGCCACCACTGCCAATAGCATTGACATACTTTTGTGTTTCTTCTGTGGACAGGAAAGTAGGCAATCAAGACTATAAAAATGTTTCTGGATTCCTCCTCTGGGCCACTGTTTTTAATGGAACCTTCCTGAGCACATCTTTGCCACTTTTGATCTCTAAGTCCCTTGGGAATCAGTGTTGGGTTAGCGTTCTTTTACCATTTAAATTTTTAACAATAGATGAAAGTTTAAAGCTGATGGTGATGATAGTGATGGAGATGAGGATGATGATCTAACATTTGTTGAGCATTTACTTTGTGCAAGGCTCTGTGCTAAATGCTTTATGTGGATTATTATATTTTATCCTCATAGCACCTCTGTATAGAGGTAACTTGGCCAAGGGCACACAACATATAAATGGTGGATCTGGGATTCAAATTCAGGCACTGTGATTCCAGAGCCTGTGCTCTTAAACCCTATGCCTTATTCCAGATGGAGGTTGATTCTAGTTTTTACTGAAAACTAGAATCATGTGCATCTATGTCTTCACAGCCCTCTTCCTGCCCCACTTCTCCCTTTTCTTTCTTTCTTTTTTTTTTTTTTTTTTTTTGAGACAAAGTCTCACTCTGTCGCCCAGACTGGAGTGCAGTGGCGCAATCTCGGCTCACTGCAACCTCCACCTCCCGGGTTCAAGCGCTTCTCCTGCCTCAGCCTCCCAAGTAGCTAGGATTGCAGGCACCTGCCACCACACCCAGCTAATTCTTGTATTTTTAGTAGAGATGGGGTTTCACCGTGTTGCCCAGGCTGGTCTCGAACTCCTGACCTCAGATGATCCACCCACCTCGGCCTCCCAAAGTGCTGGGATTATAGGCATGAGCTACTGCGCCTGGCCCTCTTCTCCCTTTTCATACCATATCACATTAGTATTCAAGGTAACACCCCAAATACCCTAATGATTATGAACTAAAAGGAAGATGAAGGATTTTAGGAAAAATGTCTGTTCACCCAAAGGATTAAGATGTTGGGAAATGTGTAACCTGTTTAGCAGAGTATTAAAGTTCAGGAGAAGTTCTGTGATTTTCAGTAGTAACTCAGAAAGCCCAGAGAACATAAATAGTTTATGCATATTATGGTTTATGACAAAACATTTAAAATAGTTGAGGTGGTGCCATCCTACCCTATTTTCTGAAATTTTGAAGTATAGGCATATTAGTGCTGTTTGCCTTGGATTCTGTGACCGCTTTTTACAGCATTTGAGAACACTTGGGCTTATACAGTAAAAATGATTACACCACGTCGGTGATGATTTTTTTTTAATTGTGAAAGAGAGGAGTAACCATTTCTCTGAAACAGTGCACATACACAGAAGAGCATGGATGTGGATGTCATCAGGAGCAATAAATATCATTCCAAAATTTGCCATGATTTACATACCTATAGATGTGTTTAATTCTTAGCAAGTTAAGTGTTTGAGATACTGAATTTTCTCCGTATTTTCACCACCTAACTTTAAAAAATAAAAATGCCTGCATATCTTGGATACTCAGTAAATGTTAATTTCCTCCCCTTCCTCTCAACCTCTCAGCAAACTGGAGGTTTTTTGGGAAGGGAGGGTTGAGGAAGGGAAAGTTGTGAACGTCAGTTGGAAGTTGATCCAAGAGAGGCATTACTTTTTGGAACACATTTGATCTTTCCAGAATAAAAATACTCTAAAGGACCAGCCAGGTTTTGTCCTCAAGCTGAGGTCGAGGTGAGGGGAAACTGAGTGGAAAGATGGTAGAAATGCTTCATTGACAGACCAGGGCATTCAGTCTCTATCCAAGAAGGGAAGGAGGGATATCATAGAGATTTTTTTTTTAACATCGTGTATTTTACATTATTTATTTATTTATTTTTGAGAAGGAGTTTCACTCTGTCACCCAGGCTGGAGTGCAGTGGCGCAATCTCGGCTCACTGCAACCTCCGCCTCCCGGGTTCAAGTGATTCTCCTGCCTCAGCCTCCCAAGTAGCTGGGATTATAGGTGCCTGCCACCACGCCCAGCTAATTTTTGTATTTTTAATAGATACAGGGTTTCACCATGTTGGCCAGGCTTGTCTCAAACTCCAGACCTCAGGTGATCTGCCTGCATCGGCCTCCCAAAGTGCTGGGATTACAGGCCTGAGCCACCGCTCCCGGCCAGCATTTTACATTTTAAAACCTTTTTATTTTGAAAAATTTCAAATATATACAAAAATAGAATAAGTCTCAACAATTGCCAATTTATGGTGAATCTTGTTTTATCACTTTCTGTCATCCACTGGATTGTTTTGAAGGAACCCCAGACATTTAATTTAATTTCATCCATACATATTCCAGTATGTACCTCTAAAAGTTAAGAACCATCAGAAGATCTCAAGCAGGAAACTGATGATTAGGTCATTTTATTTTATTTTATTTTATTTTATTTTTTGTATTTTTAGTAGAGACGGGGTTTCACAGTGTTAGCCAGGATGGTCTCGATCTCCTGACCTTGTGATCCGCCCATCTCGGCCTCCCAAAGTGCTGGGATTACAGGTGTGAGCCACTGCGCCTGGCGATTAGGTCATTTAGGAAGGCTACTCTGAAAATGGTGTGAAGGTTGCATTGCTGGGGAAAGTACTCAAGAATAAAATATACGTGATATTTGTGGTTATTTATTCAAAAAATGGTAGGTATATAGTGGACAAATTATCTTGTCTTTAAGGCCTTTACAGCCTAGTGCAAAGTTTCTCAATCTCAGTACAATCAGTGTTTGGGCTGGAATACCCTTTGTAGTTGGGGGGCTGCCTGTGTGTTACAGGATGTTAAGCAACATCCCTGGTCTCTACCCACTACATGCTGGTAGCAACACCCTCCCACCACCAGCCCAGTTGTAACCATTCAAAATGTCTCTAGACGTTTCCAAATGTCCCCTGGAATAAAAATCACCCCCACGTGAGACACACTGGTCTAATGGCAGGATACAGATAAGTGAACAAGTAATTGCAATGAATATCATAAATATTGAAAGAATCCAGAAAAAGGGTTCAGTTACAGTGACGTTAAGTTAGTAAAAACTCTGTCTTAAATGGGGCCTGCACAAAGACCTCCTGAGTCTCCAGGAGGAAGCTTCCTCTCCCCATTCTTCTCTTTGCCAAATGCCAATAGATGTGGGTACCAGTTGGACGTCTTGTTTCACTGTGGGCCCACTCCGTCCTATGGTGCCTAGTACCAAATTGAGCACTAAAGGCCAAAAGCTGTGGTCAGTTACTCATGCATAACCCCAGAAATATCCCGTTTATGAAAACCATGCTGAACAATCTGAAGAGGGGAATTTTGGTTCTAGAGGTAGACCAAAATTTGCTCAGCGTATATGAAAAGATTTAATTCAGAACATTGATTATAGTTTGTCCTTTCTGTAAAGAAATCTTTATTGTTACAGTTCTCTTTACAGCAATAGCTAAGATTCCTTTCTTATAATCTTAATCTTATCCTTAAACCAAAAGTAAATATTGTTACGTCCACTCTTTTCCTCTCAGCATGCCAACTCAATGATAGGGTTCCGGTGGAGATCAAGCCATTTTAGTTATACTCAGGGGTTCTTAGGGATTCGGGAAGAGAAAAGTTCGAGGATAGAATTCTTTAACCTCAGTTCTGCAGCCTCTGCTTGTTATTGCTTGTGCTCAGAAATCACGAAGAGACTTCACCCAGGGGAAATGAACAACAACTGTTTTGTTTAGCTCTGTGAGAAGGCTCCTATTTGGGGTGGGGGTAAAGGATTAGATCATAACAGAAATCCATTAAGAATTTTAAAACAATGCCATCCATCACACAGGCCTTACTATAAAACTTAAACTCTTACATGGGAGGTCTCCTTAGGAGAGAGTCATAATTTTTCAACCGCTTGGGGATTCTGAGTGAGAAAGTTTAACCATGGGTGGTTGATTGGATGGAATTATTCCCAGAAGTGTGTATATTTCTTACATGATGCATCTTGTAGCAACCTTTAAATGCCTTTGAACTTAGTTCAGGGAATCAAATACTACGTCTTGAAAGGAGAAGTTTGTGGCTAGATACTCTTCCTTCATAGAGTTCTTGGGAGTTTAAAAGGAGACAATATAAGTGAAGGCCGAAGGCTTTTTGTCTATTGCAAAACACCATACAAATGTACAAATGTAAGGCATCATTGTTGTTATTGGTGCCAATCAGGCTGATGGGACCCAGCTCCCAGGGTAGTGCATTCTGTAGTTAGCATAATTAGTGTGTGTTCTGCATACTGAATTAGATTTTCTTAAAAACATACAATCATTTTTATTTTCTTAGTAATTGTATTTAAGTATACTTTTGCATATATCCTCATTCCAGGGCCCCTATGTTGCACAACTCCAGGGGGCACCATTCAATTGTGGTGGCTCTGATTCATCTGGTAGCATTCCTTCCCCTAGAGCCAGACATTGATAACTCATGTGGCCAGAATGTTGACCCACCCATCGGAGATGGTTAATCCTGAGAATTTACAATTCTGTTTTCTTTTACCCTGTCTAGCTTCTTTATTTTTATAGACATCAATTCAGATGCTGCTTGTTTGGGTCATATTTTCCCAAGTTCTTTTTGCTTCCCTGTGAATTGAGACATAAGGTGTGTGTTCCTTCTGTGGTGAATGAAAATGGAGATGAAAAGAGAGGTGCTAAACATGTATCACTTTTAAACTCCAAAGAGTAGGGTCAAGGTCTGTAGCAGGACTCAGCACACTTTTTCTGTAAGGGACCAGATAGTGATTATTTTTTATTTGTGGCTCATACAATCCCTGTCTCAACAACTCAACGCTGCTGTTACAGCATGAAAGCAGCCATAGACAGTATGTAAATGAGCATAGCTGCATCCATATAAAACTTCATTTATGGAGTCAATTTGAATTTCATATAATTTTCACATCATGAAATATCCTTTTTTGATTTTTAAAAAATCATTTCAAAATATAAAATTCATTCTTAGCTCATGGGCCATACAAAAATAGGTGGTGGACCATAATATCTCAACCGCTGGTCTCAGCCTCACTGCTGACGATAATGAGTAGCTGTGCACAAATAGTTACTTCATCAGTGCTTCCCCAGCTAGGGACAGAGCTACACTCACCAGTCATTTAGCCTTCTAGGCAGAACTCTGGAATTCTGATTCAACTTCTGCCCTGATGCTTTCCAGCTGTGACCTTGGGCTCTAGTCACACGATATCAGAGTCTCAGGCTGCTCATTTCCAAAACTGTGATACAAAATTTTTTTCTGCCTTCTTCATGGCACTGGTGCAAACTGCGTATGAACATCTTCATAGTCTGATTGCTGGTTTCCTCTGTGGCCTCCATTTGCAAAAAGTACATTAACATTTTAATCATCCTTCACCAAACATTTCTGGAAGACCTATTCTATGCCAGTCTGAGCCCTTGGGGATATACAGATGACTGAGAACTAGACCTTGCCCTCACAGCAAAAAAAAAAAAAAAAAAGAGAGCAAAAGAAAGAGAAAAAGAGAGAGAGAACTAGGAGGTATTGTGGTCCAAGTGTAACAGAGGAGGGATGGAATGAGCAAGGGTGGGAGAGGCTAGCTCTGCTGGGATGGAGATGGAGCAGTGGGAGACTCAGCAAAGGTCCCCCAGAGAAAATGCCAACAAAGCAGGTCTGGGGAGGAGGGTGTCTTGGGATGGCTTGCAAAGCATGATGACACAGAGCAGCATAGAGAATTTGGGAAGCTTAAATTACTAAGTATGGGGAGCCCACCATGGGTGAAGGACTCCATCAGGAAAGGAGGCTGGAGAGAGAGGATAGAGAAGGGAGGGAGAACTTTGTGTGCCTTGTTAAAGAGTGTGGATTTTTTTCCCTATAAAGGAAGGAGAGTCATCAAGGGGTTTAGTCAGGGTTATAACATGATCAGCTCTGGGCTCTAGAATATTCACTCTGGGGGCAAATGTGGAGGAGGAAATAATTGGGGGGAGGGTAGTGGTGGAGATAAGGGGGCCTCTGTGATAATCCTGATGAGCAATGAAGGGGAGTTAAACTATAGGATAATAGCACTAAGGATAGGAGAACAAAGATACTTTTACAAAATGTGTATATTAAATTAAAATAATATTTTGAAGGCTGGGCGCAGTGGCTCACGCCTATAATCCCTCGGCCTTTGGGAGGTCGAGGCAGATGGATGGATTGCTTGAGCCCATGAGTTAGAGACCAGCCAGGGCAACGTGGTGAAATCCTGTCTTTACAAGAAATATAAAAATTAGCTGGTGTGGTGGCACATGCTTGTAGTTCCAGCTACTTGGGAGGCTAAAATGGAAGGATTGCCTGGGAGGCGGAGGCTGCGGTGAGCTGAGGGCGCCACTGCCCTCCAGCCTGAGCAACAAAGTGAGACTCTCAAAAAAAAAAAAAAAAATTTTGAAAGCAGAATAATATTAGACTACACTGGAAAAGCATGGTACTTAAAGGTATTGAATTTTTTTGTAAGTAAATAAAAAGATATACACAAACACACACACAAATTGTCGGATCCAAATTCCCTAAGTTTAGGTGTTTGCCTTCAAATTTTCTTCAAATTTTCTTCAAATTGGAGAGCCTATGCAACTGATTGTCAACAAAATGCAATGCTTAAAATTTCTGGGTTAACTCATTATAGTTTTGATATCTAAAGAGGATCATTGACAGAGCTTTCTCAAAGTATTTATTAACAAATGGAAAAGTGTCAGTTTCTGCTGAGACTTTGATGACCCTTTGCTTAAATCTTGGTTCTCCATAGAATACATTGTGATTTATGTTTTTGTTTCAGAAAAAGGTCCAAGCATGAAGGAACCAAATCCAATTTCTCCACGTAAGTCTTTATGCAACTATTTCGAAATAAAACCTCCTGGGCTTTCCTAAGAATGAGTTGGTTAGTGAACATTTGCCAAAGTTTGAGTTTTGATAAGGAGACTTCTGCTCTCATTCTCCCTTCCCCCTTCCCCTTTCCCCTTTTTGCTCGTATTTTTTCCTTTCCTCTGTCCTTTGTTTATCCCTGCTTTCTTTTTCCCTTTCACCTTTACCACTTTAAAATATTAATTTGTTGATCCATTGGCATGTATGGCTTGAATGGGAAGGTAGTAACTTATTTAGAGAGATAAGTTAATGACTTGCATGCTTATGTCTGTTCTAACCTGCAAGAATTCACATACAGCCATGGAAGTGGTTTGCTTTAAGTCTTATCAACAATATTTATCTGCTCAGAGGCGTAATGCTAAGGGAACTCATTGCTATACTTTCAAGACAATCCGTAGTGCAAGGGCTGGGGGCCCCAGGAAGAGCATGTAAGAATGAAAGAGAAAGCAACACCAATTGCTACAGAATAAGGACTTGGAAATTGTCTAGGCCAATTTCATTATTTTATGCAGAAGAAAATGCTGACCCAGAAATATTCCTGCCTCATTGGCATTGAGGCAGGACTTCAACCTGGACTTCCCAGCTGTCCACCCAGAGCTCTTCTAGATATGTCTTGTGAGGAGAATTTGTGAATCTGTGCTTTTTTTCCTTTCCTAAGATTCCCAGGATTAGTCTCCATGGCTGATTCACTACATTTAACAATCAGTCTGGAAAGTTCCTTTCACAAAGCACTTCATAAACCATTGTCTTAAGTGGATTATTATTTTTTTAATTATGGAACAATATGAACTCAAAGAGAGGCACATATGGACACATATCTATCTTTGGAGATTTAGAATAGTTTCATTAAAAACTTGTAATCATGTTCAATTTTTGCATCTGTGGGTATAAAAAGGCAAATCATCTTCTAATATCAGTTATAAGGACTAGATTAAATAGGTTGATGGCTCGGTTCAACTTCACCTCCAGGGAGCTCTTCCCACCTCTTCCTCCGTCTAGTGGATCTTCATCCATTTTATAAACTCAGGTGTTGACCCCCTGACTTCAGCAGGTGACTAAAGCTCTCCGCATTTTTCAGAAGTTAAATGAACACACCAAAGAGCACAGGTCTAGAAGAGTGGGGACCAGAACTTGGGAGTTTGGATCCTTCCAGAATCGTTCCACCACAGCATACTTTCCCAGAGCCTTTGGAGTGCTGGACTGCCCAAAGGTCACAGGAGTGTATGGCAGTCTTCAATGTAAAAAAAATAGCTTTCTTTACACTGAAGTGAGTTGAAAGGCAGGGATTTAATTTATATAGAGATCACTGGAGTTGCTTCTGACTGGAGCAGAAAGTAGAAATAATATGATAATAGTGGGGAGATCCTGTATTTCCCACTTATATTCAAAACCCAGAGACCTTAGAAATTGTATTCTACCTAAAACTCCTCTCCCTTGGAAACCAATTTTAACTTTTTATAAGTGACTCAAAGAAGGTAGTTCTCTTAAATGAAAGGAAATGTTCTATTTCTGGGGCCTGGAATTAATTTCAAATATAAAAACCTTTGCCAAATGGAGAAACAATTGGTTCTATTTATATGTTTTGCTGACCATAAAACTGACATCACTCCCCACTGGGAAGTATTTCCGTTCCCCTTATAGAAAGATCATGGTTGGAAAAGTGTTAAAAAGTAGGTTGTTTTAAATGATACAATATGAAGCTGTTAAGATTAAGAGTTTAATATGAGGAGATCGGTGAAATGTTATAATCCATGGGAATAGTTTATTTTTATTCTATATTCTCCTTTCTTTCTGTTATCTTTCATACTTGTAAATGTTCACAAAAATATGTGTATAAAGTATTCTAAGGTATGTGTTTTCTGTGCAGTGTGTCATTTTTGGAGGTGTTCAGTGAATAAACAGCAATAAGCCAGATTTTGATCATGGAAGTTCACTTTATTTTCCAAAGCATCTTAACCTGTGAATTTTCAAGCTACCCTCCATTCAAGTAGTAGGTCCTCAGAGTGAGACAATGAGATGACAGACAAGATTTTACAGAGTTTGCAAATCTGATTTTTTAGTTAGTTCGTTGATGAAAATAAATTGCAAACTGAGAATACTTTGGAAACCTGATAATTTCATTTATCCTTTGAAAAAAATTTGCAAGTTACAAAATACAGTGTATTTTATTGGAATCTTCATTGCATTCTCGGATTTTATTAGTGCTCAACCTTTATGACAGTGCTTGTGAAACAAATATAAAATTGCAATGTATGATGCAGACTAACCAAAAAGTTGTGTGTATCGGTTTCTCTCCTTTATAGCAATTTTCCATGGTCTGGACACCCTAACCGTGATGGGCATTGCGTTTGCAGCCTTTGTGATCGGAGCACTCCTGACGGGGGCCTTGTGGTACATCTATTCTCACACAGGTTAGTGTGACTGTTGAGTATGAGTTGGTGAACAGCTTGTGTTCCTGCCACACAATAGACACTCAGTGTTTTGTTGGATGAAATAACGAATGAAAGAGAAAGTTCATTCCTACTATTTTTACATTTACATATTTGGTATAAATTGGGTTTTACAAAAGTATAATTTGCCATAAACAGTGGAAAGAAAAGGAATGTTTAAACTGTTTGTGCTAATTGCGATTGTGATGTTGGTGAAATTTAGCTGCTAATAAAGCTACTTTGTTGTTAGAGTTTAAAGTTAATGCAGACAACGTACAGAAATACAAACCATTCCGTCAAAACCAAAGACTTAAGGATAGGCATATACATGAGAGGAAGTGAAAAAGAAAGCCAGGATTTTATTACCACACCTGCCAAGGTATTGAGCACTGTCCATCAGAGTCCTTAATCAATGACTTAAACCAGATTTTCTCAACCTTTTTTTAACCCGTGCTATGTCTTCTTTGATAAAACATAAAATTTTCATGTTTTTCTATAAAGTTAAATTTTCTAAATAGATTTCCATGAACTGAAAAAAAAAAGTGATGAAACAGAGCACTTCATTTTCAAGCTATTATCCCTCAATCTTCAAAATTCAGATGTGCTCCTCCCTACCAATCCCAAGGTTGAAACTTACTAGCCTGATGAGAGAACCTGTTCTGACCCCAATACAGAATGCAGGCCAGCAAAGGGAGTCTTTAATGCAATGGAGAAAGAACAAATGGATTGCCCTGCTATTGATTCTTTCTTAGTTTCCTTACAACTATGGGCAGGAGTGACATGCATTTTGTGGCATTCTGGAGAACTAGAATGTATAAAATCGGTCTTGTTCTTGTTTGTTCTTGGATCCTTGTAGTTTTACACTGTGAACCTAGGTAAACTGTGCCAGATTGATCCGTCAGAGGCAAGTGGCAGGCCCAGCTTCTCTGTTTAGAATTTCACTAATTGTCCATTAAACCAATGAATGCCATGATCTTTGGCTTCCCCTTGGGCCAAGCTGAAAGGATGGCTGATTTAAAGAGGAAGGAAGTACTGAAGGATATTTTGGAGAGTCATATCTTTACCCTCTTGATTGCTAGACAAAACGTCAAGCTGTTGAGAATAAAAGCATGACACAGTGATCCTCTGATAGTTAAAAGCGTCAGATTCAAATCAGAATTTTCACTTTAAATACTACATCTCCTGCCTGAGGTATTTTAGATTATGCCAGAAGGAGAGGAATGGACTCTTTCATGCCTAGCATGGGACATTCACCCAAAAGGCAACCTCTTGGCAAAAATGTAGAAGACTTGAATAGAGAGACTTTGAGTCCTCAAATGCTTGTTCCTAGTCAGGATACTTTGAGTGAGGTATGTTTACGTGAAAGATTAAAAAATGACTTCTCATAATCCTAGCATTTTGGGAGGCAGGGGCGGGAGGATCGCTTGAGCCCAGGAGTTCAAGACCAGCCTGGGCAACATAGTGAAACCATGTCTCTACAAAAAAACACAAAAACTAGCATGGCGTGGTGGTGTGCATCTCTTGTCCCAGCTGGCTGAGGTGGGGATCGCTTGAACCTGGGAGGTTGAGGCTGAAGTGAGCTGTGATGGTGCCACTGCACTCCAGCCTGGGCGACAGAGAGAGAAGTTGTCTCAAAATAAATAAGACTCCAGTGTCATGATTCTGAGTATTATATAACCATCTGTGAATCAGTTTAGGAGGATTCTCCCTCATAAACAGTTTATAAAAGGACCAGAAAGACAGAATTTAGCAGAGCAGCATTTTAAAGTAAGTAATTTTGTCGCAGGAATACTGACATGTTCAGATCTCAAGCTAACAGTTCTTTGCAACTTTTCCAACCTCCTGCTTGGCTGAGAGGTTCTAGGGCTGTTGGCAGCCTGTGTTGGCTGTTGGGAATGAGTTTGAAAGTCCTCCAAGAAGACTGGGTCACCCACAGATGTTTACCATGTGCCTGCTCAGCCACTGACTGGCCTTGGTCACGCAGCTGCACTCTCATAGCTAATCTTGGGCCAGGAAGCCAGGTCCAGGCAGAATATAGGGCAACCAGATAATACTCACTACTGGAACATGCCCCACTGAAATCCCCCCAATAATCCAGACTGTTACCCACAGCCAAGCACACAAACCTGATAAAAAGCAAAACTTGGTGGTATGGCATGTATTCATCCTCATTGAATTTGGAAGTCTGTTGTTACTGATCCTTTTTCCCCCAAGCCAGAGACTTCAGGAGGGCCTTTCAAGTACTGTTAATGTAGAAATAGGTTTGTAAGTAAATTTAAGAAAAATGAAACCAAAGACCTCCCTCCTGTGATGCTTTCCAGCAAAATGAATTACACTGATTCAGAAGGTAAAAGGTTTATAGACACTGTCATTTGGGCTTAAAATCCATTGGCATGACTTATGAGACAGCTTCAAAATTACTTTTCATTAAAAACTGTAGCCTCTGGTTCATTTTATAGATTGCTCTTGAGGAATACCAGCATCATACAAGCACGAAGAAGACTCACTTCAGGACCACATGATAGTTCTTTTCCAGAACCCCTTCAGTTTGTTACCTGGGTCAGCTAGCAGCAATTTAGATTAATAAGGAAGATTGTAATGCAGTGGGCAATGGGGAGAGCCAGGATACAAATACTGGCTCAGTCCGTTCAATTTCAACAGTAATTGAAGCTGTGGAACTCACAGATCGTATATGCTGTATTTGGGGGTTCAGATAGCATCTGCCTCTGTGTGAAAAACAATCCTTAATTTGAATAACTTTCCCTTTGTTTACGCTTTCCATTCCATGTGCAGCACGGAGCACAAAACCAAGTCACAAATTTGGATTGTGGATATCTACTTACATACCTGGAATGTGTGTTACTCTACAAAGACTGGGTTCCCACTTTATCATATGACAACTCTGGGCACAATAAGAGATATTCCCTTAAGGCTGGATTAATTCTGTTTGGAAAACTCCATTCCTAAAACTTACATTCTCTCCTAAGATGCTGTAGAGAGGAGGGGTGCTTGGGGGCTGAAATGGTGCTGGAACCATAGAATGTTCATGCTCCTAGGAACCCTACCTAGTTCAGGGGTCCCTAACTTCTAGTCCATGAAGGTCCCTAAAGTCACATGCAAAATCTTATCTGTTTTTTTCTTGAAGGGAGGAACAAATGCTTTTATTTTTATTTTCTAGTAAAACTTTTTAGCTTCATCAAAGTAGTACATGCAAATAGTTTAAAGGTTGAAATAATCCTACAAGACTCGTTATGAAAAAAAAATCACACCCCTACTGTCCTTACCTTCTTTTCTCACTCCCCAGAGCATTATTTTTGGCGCTTAGCTCATCCTTTTGGATGTTAATCCATACTTCTAAATAACCTGAGTATATTGCTGCTTTTTGACTTCGCAGGTTTACACCTTTGCTCTAGACCTCCTGTTATGGAAAACATCCCCTTCCGCCACCATCCTCTTAATAGAAATATACTGACATTTTGGTTAGAGCAGCATTTACTGTTTACATTATTATGACTACCTAAATGCTAATCACAGTTAACTCATGTAGTATAATATCCTGCATGACTTTTAATTTTCCCTAGAATTAATTATTATCTTTCCCCACCCTACCCCATTAGCTTAATTTTCTTTTCTTTTTTTTCTTTTTTTTTTTTTGAGACGAAGTCTCGCTCTGTCACCCGGGCTGGAGTGCAATGGCGCAATCTTGGCTCACTGCAAGCTCCGCCTCTCAGGTTCCTGCCATTCTCCTGCCTCAGTCATCAGCTTAATTTTCTATGTATTTATCATTAATTCTTCTGCTGACCCTGCCAGCTGTCTCAATCTCCTTTTAATACATTGAGACATATGGAATGTTCTACTGATTCCTTTTCTTCAGCTCTTCCCTGGAGCCTCTGACCTGCTCCTGTCTGAACCAGTTCCCTCCATTTCTGGACACTGCTGTCTTCCTATGATCTTCTTCGCTACCATTCTGTGCATTCCCTTCACTTCTCTTTTGAGTTGTGGATGTCCTGTGTCATGTATCTCCTGCCTTTCTTCTTCCTGGTTTAAAGCGTACAGAGGACGCAAATGTTTTTCACACCTTGCATGTCTGAAAATATCCTCATTTAACAGAAACACCTGGTAGACAGTTTGGCAAGGTATAGAATGTTAGATTATAGACACTTTTTCCTTCGGACTTTTGAAAGCCCTCCTCATTGTCTTCTAGCTCTGAGGATTGCTGTTGAGAAGTTCAGAGCTGTGCAGATTCCTGATCCCTTTTGTATATAACCTGTTTTTTCTTTCTGGAAGAAATTTTACAATGATATCTCTTGAGTTAGGTGTATGTTTATACATTATGCTGGTCACTAATTGGGCCCTTTCAGTTTAGAAACTCATATCTTTCAGTACTGAGATTTTTAAGAATGATTTATTTTTTTCTCACCCCCTTTTTTCTGTTTTCTCTCATTTTAGAAATCATTTTATTTGAAAGTTGAACCTCTTGTCCTTTAATTTTCCTTTCTTTCCTGTTTTCCATCTGTCTGCTTTCTTTATTTTCTGGGAGATTGTCTCATCTTTATCTTTCAGTTTTCTACTGAGTTTTTAATACTGGCTTCAAATTTTTTAATTCCAATAACTTTTTTAATTCTAATAACTTTTTTCCTGTGAATTTCTTTTCTTTTAAAAAAAGTTCTATTCTTGTTTCATGGGTGCAGTATCATCTGAGAATATTAATATAGGATTATTTAAGAATGAGGAAAAAAAGAATGAGGAAATTCTAAGCTGTGGGTGGGATGTATTGATTGTGAACTTCTTTAAGATGATCTGACTGGGCCATTTTATTGATGAATTCCTGATACCTCATCATTGGATCTTTCCTCTTTAGCTCTTCAGGCTTCCATAAAATATGTTTTTTTGCCTCCTGCTTGAAAGGTATAGGACTGGCTGTTGAAAGACCTTTATAATGGGCACTGATTAAAATAAACTGACATGGCAACAAATTATATTTGGCAAATAGACACCGGAAAGCAAATATCCAGACTTCCCGGCCAGGGTATAATCCTGGCACTTTTCCCGAATGCAAATAGTGAAGCGCATGGCAAATTCTGCAGGAGACAAATTTGTTACAAAGTAGGACTGGAACCCTACTTTCTTGATTCAGAGTTTCACTGTTGCTAGATGAGGCAAGGCCATCTGGCTTTATCTCCTTTTAGGCTGAGCAAAAGAAGCCCAGGTGAGCCAAAATACGTATTAATATATGTTTGCTGAATCCCCCCTTTTGAATGTGGTACTCTTGCCCTCAAATGTGCCTGGTGTTGATCATTTCTGGAACCTTCAGTTTCCTCCTCTTAAGAGAGTAAACTTCCCATCTTCTTCCTGGATTAGGAAGGGCAGATCTCAGCCCAGTGGAGTGAGGGAGGAAATTTAGAGAACTATTCTGCTTCTCATATAGTTCAGCCAACCCCTCTTGCTTATAGCCATATGTTCAAGGGAGGTTTCCAGAGGTGCCTGATGCCACCATTCCCTGAGTTTTTTAAGGGTTCGGTGACATAAATTGCTTGTTTCTCAGTTTTTCCCACTGTTGGCTTAGGTTTCGGCTCTCTTGAGTCTGCCAAGTCAGTTGCTACTCACCCATTTCCTCACCAGCTTCCAATATATTTTATTGCTGTTATCTTTACTTTTGTTATCTTTGTTTTCATGTGTTTATGCCTTTAAAAGTCCATTTACTGTCATTCTGGTAAGATTTGGGAAAGGAATGCAAGTCAATGCCTTTAAATGCACTATCTCTATGCAAAGTCGTACCCTTGCTTTTTTTTTTTTTTTTTTTAAATCAGTTTCTTAAAGGGAGTCCTTGGAAAATTACTAGTCTGCATCAGCATTTCCTTTTCACATAGCGAGAAAACTGAGCCCAGAGAACTGATGTGACAAGCTCAAAGTTACCCAGGCACAGCGGCCAGGACTGAAGGCTTGCTTTCTTGATTCAGAGTTCACTCTTTTCTTCCTGTTCTGTTATTACAAATTCAAAGGTCACGTATCCATAATCTTTTTATCTTCCTTCTGCTTATCAGATAATAAACATTAATTAACATGTGTTTTGGTTTTTCTTTTTGCCTCTGTTTAGTGTCAGCTAAATTTTTTTGGTTTGTTCACTCATGTATTCGTTCTTTCACTCAACTTATTCAACGGATTTTTTAAGCTATTGTTAAATGCCAACGCTATTCTAGGCACTGGTAAAATAGCCATGAGCAACAGAAAGTCCTTGCTGTCGTGGAGTTCCCATATATTCAGAGGAAGAGAATAACCAAACAGACTGATTATAAGCAGATTGGCTCAGGCAGAAACCCAGCTACAGGCACACATGCCAACCTTTAGGAAAGCAATGACCTGATGAACTGTGTCAGAAAAATGGAGAACTGACAAGGGAAGTCTCACTGGAGAAAGAAGAAGTGTTTCTAATCTGAAGAATTAAGTTTTCTATTAACCTTTCATGGAAACTGAGGGGAGGGTGAGAAGAAGGGGGAAGGGTATGAATGGCCAGATGCTCCGGGAGGCACTTTGTTTTTTGAGAGAAAAAGACACACCAATAGACACCAGGAAAGCCGAAGGCATTCATCTTAACCTCTGTGTTTAATGGTTTTATAAAATAACGATATGGGCATTTGAGTGAAAAGAGAGTGGAGCCTGCCTTCTTTACAGTCACATTGGGGTTTCCATCTGTTCCAGCTGCATCTGTCTGATCCCTGGGACTTGGTCTCTTGCCTCCTACCTTATCACACCTTAGTCTGTCTGCTTGCTGTTTCTCTTTTCATCGGGCTACACTTGGGAACCTGGAGAAACCTCAGGCCTCTGAACACATTGGCATCTCCAGAGCTACTTCTAATGAAAACCTCTTACCTGACTTGGGTGGACTTTTGGGTATGCGCTTGACTTTTGCTTTAAGAACACATGGTGTGTTCCATGGAGGGTTGTTGAAAACTGCCTGATGAGTTGGGATGGGCACACCTAATTCAAAACTTCAGCATTTTATTATGCTCTGTGAAACAGTGTTCCTTACACGCTTAGATTTTTTTTCTGCTTACACATCAGAGCAGCCTTAAAGTTGAAAAAGCTTTTATTACGCATTTCTTGTTTTAAGTACGCTCACCCTAATAACCCTGTGAAGTAGTGATTATCTCTGTGTTGACTAAAGGGAAACACAACTGATACACCTACTAAGGTAGCAAGTCTAGCCATTGAACAAACCAGAGCTTCAAGTCCAGTTTCTGACTCAGGGTTGTAGCGATAGCTGTGGAGGACAGCCTTCCTCCTCCACCTGATTTCTCTTTTCCTCTTGCTTTTCTTCTTCTTCTTAGTTATTATCAGATTTTGCATCCTATTCAGGGGCCACAAAGGCAGGGAAGATACCACAGAAAACCAAAGTCCATATACAAACAGGTTGGCCACACTGCAGGAATATAGAAAGAAAGTAGTAGGCAGGACATTGTGAAAAACTTTAATTCTTGATATAGTCTTTTCCCCGTGACTTCTAACAACATCTAACTCACCCCTCCTGGAGAATTTTGCTGCAAAAGAAGAGTCTTTTGTGTGGAGGCTGGGGAGGAATGAAATTTGAAAATGATAAAAAGTGATTGAAGACTTCTCTAAATTAAAGGTAGTATCGTTCACTCTGCTTAAAGAGTGAGCTTGTGAATTAATTACAGTTAGGAGATCAAGAAACTGAGACATTAATTGATACAAAATCGCATCCAACACGTAGATCTAGAAGAAAATATCTTTATTTTCTTTCTAGCATCAAGGAATATTAAATCTAAAGTGTCCCCAGGTATATGGTTTTCAATCCTGTGCTTAAATATCTCCTGAGAAGGAGATTCCATAAATTCCCTCTATAACTAACCAATCCTCATAATCAGCAAGTTCTTTTCTATCTGATCTAAATCCCTAGTCCTGCCATTTAAACTCATTTCCTCATGTTCTGCCCTCCAGGGAGATAAAGAACAGCTGTCTGCTCCTATTTGTAATAATCCTCATGGAGAGTATTTGCAATAGTCTCCTTTGGCCTAAATACCAAGCTTGCCCTCACCTTTCTTTTTAACTCTTCTCTTGTTTCCCCACAGAGTCCTCTCATGCTATTCACATCTTTCTTGAATAGTTTCTTCCCCAGGACCTGCCATGGTGAAAGACTTAGAAATAAGAATACAGTTGTAATATAGACGCCAAAGAGGTAGCAGGAAGTCAGATCTGGACAACTCCATGCCATGCTAAAGAAATAAAACATTCTCCATTAAGAAATGTTTTTTGTATGTTTGTTTTTGCTTCTTTTTTTCTTTTTCCCCCGGTAGAGACAGGGTCTCTCTATGTTGCCCAGGTTGGAGTGCAGAGGCTCTTCACAGGTGAGATCATAGCTCACTGCAGTCTCTAACTCCTGGCCTCAGGAGATCCTCCCCCTTCAGCCTCCTAAGTAGCTGGCACTGTAAGTGACTGCACCTGGCTTTGTTTTTCTATTTCTTGAGGCATCTCTGGCAGTATCTAGGCCCAGCCATAGGCTAACTGTGAGATGGGTGGAATTAATCCTTAGTGTCCTTATCCTCAGTGTACTCTCCTCCTCCAGAGTATGTCAGGCACCAAATTCCTCTCTCCCCTACTCACTCTCCCTCCTCCTCTCAAATCTCTGTTCCCTCAATGTGGTTTGATATTTTAGGAGGAAAGCAGGAAGACTGAGTACATTTCCTCTGCTGGCCAAGTCTGATATTTATTTACAAGCAAGGCGCCCTCCTTGAATTTCTTAGATGTGTTAATTGGGCCTAGTCTGCTTAGCCACGAGGTCCTCCCTGCCCATCTCCTTTAGGAGCAGCCTTGTTATACTTGTCACCCAAGGGATATTTTAGAGAAAGTTGGTGCTCCACGAAATCAGAGACCACTGCAGTGGAGAGCAGACAGCCAAAGACCCATCTCAGAAAACCCAGGGGTCTCTGTTGGCCCATTAAGTAGAAGCATCTGTACATTCAACTTTCTTCCTCATGGTGAATTTTTCTGTAGCATCACTTCCATTTGACAGTGAAAAAACTTTTTCTTAATTCTGTCAAAAGGTAAGAGTTATTTTTAAAACATGGTTATATTGAGAAACCTTGCATCTTACATGTGAAAATAGCCACAGAACTGGAAAGGATGGTCTGAAGAGGGGACTTTCAGTATTTCCCAGCAGATTCTCAGACAGAGACTCACCTTGGCCCATTATTGGATCAAAGTCAATATAATATTAGGTTAACTTGACTTATTCAGCTGGTGAGATGCATCCTGCAGTCTTGAGTGCGGAGGCTTCTTTGTTTTGTTTGGGGTTTTGTTTTGAAGTGTTTTGCATTACCAGAACAAGAGTTCCCAAAACTCGGGAAGTTGAAAGGTCTCTTTAATGGGCACTGATGAAAATAAACTGACATGGCAACAAATTATATTTGGCAAATAGACATCGGAAAGCAGATATTCAGGCTTCCTGGGCAGGGCATAGTCCTGGCACTTTTCCTGAATGTGAATAATCAAGCACAGGGCAGATCCTGGAGGAGCACACTTGCTCCCTATTGCTTGATGAAGCAAGGCCTTCTCTTTTACCTGCTGTTGGGCTGAGCAAACAAAGCCCAGGTGAGCCAAAAAAGAAAAAGATGGAGTTGGCCTCCTGCTTTTCAGATGTATCCTTATTTAAATAGGAAAAAATATTTTAAAAATGTGGTTCATGCATAGCCACATTAGTCCTTCTGATTGATTATGTGAGGATCCAGCTGGGTATGGACCAACATGTGGTTTGTAAGGGAGTCAAATTCTTAAAGCATATCTAGAGTTGTTTGGGTCTCTGGAGGTTGTTTTTGTTTTGACCTCAGAATAGTTAAGAGATTTGATTCCCTTCTAGAAATAAAGCTCCTACTCTGGGGAAAGTGAATTTTTGGCAGAAAGTTATTGCCATGGAGGCTAATTTCCCCAGCCTTAATTATACACACACATGAAGAGTAGAGGGCAGTGCTGGGGAGGGTCCAAAACATAGGTTTCCAAAAAAGTCAAAAGCAGTGTTTCAGCCGGGCGTGGTGGCTCACGCCTGTAATCCCAGCACTATGGAAGGCCAAGGTGGGCCGATCACGAGGTCAGGAGATCGATACCATCCTGGCTAACACAGTGAAATCGTGTCTCTACTAAAAATACAAAAAATTAGCCAGGCATGGTGGCACATGCCTGTAGTCCCAGGTACTCGGGAGGCTGAGACAGGAGAATTGCTTGAACCCGGGGGGTGGAGGTTGCAGTGAGCCAAGATCATGCCACTGCAGTCCAGCCTAGGGGACAGAGCGAGACTCTGTCTCAAAAAAAAAAAAAAAAAAGCAGTGTTTCTCCGCTTCTCAGGAATATTGACCCCAGTCCCCTTCCATCCCGCCAATCCCAGAAGAAAAGATAATTAGAGGAAGTACAACAAGGGCCAAACTTACAACAAGCACATAAATACTTTGAGGTTGATGCAAAAGTGTGTATAGCTGTGTGGTTCATGAAAGGGGTGACAGAAAAAGCTGTAACCAGACCCAGGGACATGAGCCAGTTCTACATTTTGCAGAACCGCTTTTTTCACAGAGGCTTTTGAGGGGCCCCAGAAAGAGAATGGAAGTAATGGGGCCAAGTTCCTGCACTGGAGGGCAGGGCCTTTCCTCGAGTGTTTTGTTTTAATGAAGCAGCTGGAAGGGTTGCTTATCTCCGGCTGATAGATGTGTATTTCAGCATGACAGGAAAGAGGAGGCTCATTCATAAACAGGCCTGGCCCTCTGGGGTTTCCCACATTGAAGGAGGGGATGCTGCTTACAAGAAGTTTATGAAGTTTATGCTCTGACTTTTCAAAGTAAATGCAGTGTTTTTTATTGGAGAGCCCTGATCACTTTTCCCTACCTAGAGCCATTTTTTGAGGGTTGCACTGAGGCTGGTTTTGCCGAAGAGAAGACTAACTCTAGGGCCTTTTGCACTGATAAATGCAAACCATGTGTGTGACTTGAGGTTTCCTTCCTCTCCAAAGCACTGCACATTTGGCACGATGAATGGCTTTAGCTAAAATGCAGTGGGGTGTGTAATGAAAAGTGGGATGCTTAAAGTGTTAGGAGATACTCACACTGCACCCCACAGGGGAGGCCATTCGCTGGCAACTGCAGTCCCCATGTGCAAACAGCTAAACCCCTTCCCCAAAATGTTTTTCCAATAGCAGCTATCCCCCACCCCAGTTTCTCAGGTAACTTATCTGTTTGGCACACAAGGCTCTCTCTACTGTAGCTAGGACAAAGTCTATATTTCACTCCTGTTTTTAACAAGTGCATTCAGAACAAGGCTCCCAAACTTCCAGGGTTCTCTTAACTGCAATTTAAAGGTCACACCCTCCAAATCCTACAGTGTCTTTATGAGAGAAGATGGACAGTGTTTCCTGAATACAGGTGCTGGTCAGTTGCCAGCTCACACAGACGAAGTGGTGGTGATTTCATCAAAGGTTGTGGACCCTGAAATCCAGGGACTTTGTCATCAACTCTCAGAGGTCTTAGCCACTAGAGCTGCCTGTCAGTCAGCTGTCTTCTTTTTCCCATTCATGATGCTTTAAAAATAAAACAACAAATAGCAAAACCTTATTTTAGAAGGTATTCCAGCCCTCTAGGACCTAGTCTAGTTGCTTCTGCCCTGGTTGAGAAAAATATCGGTTAAAATGGCAAATGCGGAATAAATTATCTTTTCAGGAATGCACATACATAATATGCGTCTTTCTCTGACTCTGCCTTTTCTTTATTAACTGCAGGGGAGACAGCAGGAAGGCAGCAAGTCCCCACCTCCCCGCCAGCCTCGGAAAACAGCAGTGCTGCCCACAGCATCGGCAGCACGCAGAGCACGCCTTGCTCCAGCAGCAGCACGGCCTAGCCCAACCCAGCCCAGCCCAGCCCAGCCCAGCTCAGCTACTGCCAAGGGCAGGACCAATGGCTGAGCCTCGTGTCCAGACTCAGAGGGCTGGATTTTGGTTCCCTTGTAAAGACAGTGAATTTCAGTATAAAGATCACCCATTGTATTCACCCCACACCCAGGGCTAGTATAAACATGACCCTGGGCTTCTGTACCACACTAGAATTCATGTGAGAAAGCTAAAATGGTGGTTTTCTCCACCAGCCCCTCACAGGCTTGGGGGTTTTCAATGTGAAACACATGCCAGTTTTTAAAATGCTGCTTTGTCCAGGTGAGAACATCCATAATTTGGGGCCCTGAGTTTTACCCAGACTCAAGGAGTTGGTAAAGGGTTAATAGCCAGATAGTAGAACCAGTGAGGAGATGCGGCCAAAGATTCTTTATATCTGAACCAAGATGTAAAACAAGAAATGCTTTGAGGCTTTCTAAGCGATCCTCCTGTCTAATGTGCACCTTCGTCTGGATGCACACTTCTGACCTTGCTGCCACAACCTGTGGGGTCTGATGTGTCCCTTGATGGGTGCTGCCCTCAGGGACTGCACCCTGACAGGTGTTAAGGCAACATTCCTTTCTTGTGCCCTGGGCCAAAAAAATGCTGATGACCTTATCGGCTTCCTGTTTCTTCCCATACTTGCATACACCACTGCAAAATGTCTTAATGCAAATTTTGTATTTCTTACAGGCCTACAGAAATTGAAGATGACCAAAATCAGGAACCACAGATTTGTGCCCATTCCTAATATTTTGTTCTGACAAATTAATGTATAATTTGAGGTGAAATTCAGTTATAAAGTCAAGGACGAATTTGCACAGTGATATATTTCTATGTGTATGCAAGTACAAGTATATAATATGTCACCTGGCACATTCATTTTCTCAGTGGAAGAAGAGAAAATTTGAAAATGTCCTTATGCTTTTAGAGTTGCAACTTAAGTATATTTGGTAGGGTGAGTGTTTCCACTCAAAATATGTCAACTTAAAAAAAAAAATAGGCCCTTTCATAAAAACCAAACTCTAGCAAGATGCAAATGCATGGCAAATCCTGTCGGTCTCCAGTTGGTTATCTGAATAGTGTCACCAATTCCACCAAGACAGTGCTGAGATTGGAAAAGGGCACTCATTTGGATTGCCTTACTTCTCTTGCCTTAAATATATCCCATATATTTAATATATCAAAAAGGGCTTGAGGTGAATTTCATTAAATGGAATAATATGATGCCACTTTGCAGCTAAAATAAGCTCAGTGATACCTCCTTGTTAAAAAAAAAAAAAAAGAATGCCAGAGGGGAATTATCATGCTAAATTATTTTACTGCTGAAGATAGCTTCATTGCAAATTATTCTTTTTCCAGAATTTCCCCCAAACAACTTAGAATTCCATAAGTAGAACAAGATAGATTCTACCCCCAAAATATTCATAAGCAAATCCCACTGCCCTTAAAATAAGGAAGTTATGCCTGGTTGTCTGTGAATGGAACCTCAGTAGGTAATCCTGATGAAGCTTAAAACCTTAGGGCAGTGTCTACATGGGAAACAAGTATGTGGAAATTGACAATCATTTTTACCAAATCGTTGAGTAATAATCTGACTTACCTGATAGATATACACATTCAATAAGGAACATTTTTTTTTTCAATAAGGAACATTTTAACTAAAACAGATTACTTTAGGGCTGAGATTTCCAGGCTATCTACATTGATCTACTGAAAAATTTCCAGATTTCCATATACAAACGAAGAAGACATGAGTTTAGAGAATTTTTTTCCTTTAATTTTTTTTTAACAGAAGGGTATCAGAGTGGAGGACCTAGATTACGCTACCTGTGTTTGAAAATATTGCGCTTTGCCTAACCTTCGGTGGAATGTATTGTTTCGGCATATTCTATGTATAAAAAAGTTTAAAGATGTCTTCAAAGAAGACTAGAGTCTTTAAGTCACTTATAGCTATATTTTACTACAAAATTTGTGTATAAAGATATATTTAAGTGTTTTAGATAAATTTAAGTTACTCCATATGAAATGTTTAATTTCAGCTACTGTGAATTCTTTCGATCAGTCCTTTGCTTTTTTAAAAAATCTTTTCCATCGTGTTAAAAAGAAAATTAGCTATTAGGAGATATTAAAAGATTGATGTCTTAGAAGGACAGGGTTAAAACCTTCTGTAATATATTTAAATATATATTTTTAAGAGAGATGCTACATTGCCAATGATTTTATAAATAATTTTAAATTAATTTACAAATTTATAGATGCAAACCAAAAGATCTTTTTAAAAGAGAGAGAGAGGAAAAAAATCACCTTTTATTTGTTTGGGTCTCATTGTCAGAATTATTATTCAGATCAAGAAATCTGTGTTGATAAAACCTAATCTCATATTGGAGAGTGAATGTCGTTAAGTATTTCTGAAATGTTTCTAAAAAATGAACATGAAAAAAATAAGGTATTTTCTCCCTAGCTTCTCATTACAGTATTTCTAATTGCTTCACACTTTACAGTTTTAATACAAAGTACAAGCTCTACTTTTATAACGTGTACTACAAGTTTCTTTAAAAGTATTGTTGTATTTCAGCTGAACTCTTGTATCTGCAGTCTTTTGTTATTTCTGCAGGCTACACCCTTAATTTGCAGAGGCCATTTTGTTGTTTGTTTGATGCTGAAGCTGTTGTTAAAATGCCCCAAACTCCAAGGCAGATTGTCTGTATAATACGCTATAGCTTTTCACCATGTGGTGTTTACCAGCTGTTACTCTGTATTTTAAAAAGCCAGAGATTTCTTCTGTCTAAACTGTTTCTATAGCATTTTCTAAACAAAAAAATGGTTTTTTTCCTTGCCTTGTAATAAGATTGTAAATCCATTTCCTGCTTGTGTTCTTAGTGGGCATGATTGTGAGTGTGTGTGGGGTGCTCACACGCGTGCCAGTCTTTTTGTACTGTAACTACCTCATGGTTTGAATGATGATTGTACTGCTGGTTGTGTTAACAGAGCACATTTTGTTGGGTGAGTCCTATGTGATTTTTTTCATGTTTGTTTTATCTGGGGGTTGTTCATGAAACTGACAGATGTTTTTCTAAAAAGGACTATTATCAGTTTCCAAATACAATACTTCTCTCTTCTGGTTTTTCCTGAATGAGCCTGATTTTGTTGCTGGTTTTCATCATCTATGAGGGTAAAAAGAGTACCCTTAAAATCCCTGTGGCCAGTTTGAACACCCCTGTTGTATTCTTTTCTCTGTTCAGTGTGTCAGCTATTTTGTGAAGATGCTTAGATGTATAGTTTTGATAACCACAGTTTTAAATCTTTTATCTGTGCATAATAAAAAGATATATATCAATTATTAATATGTGTCTTGTTATCATTAAATTCTACCCTCAGGCTCATGTAACTTTTTTCACTGTGACTTTCTCCTGAATGGATCGTCTGCTCCGTGTTGATGAGGAAGTGGGAGGAGAAAGGCTAAGAGGTCCAGAGCAGAGGGAAGGGCGGATGGACTAGAAGAAGAGTGCAGCAGGAGCTGTCGCTCTTCTCAGAAAAACATGGCAGGAGACTTGGAAGTGGGTGTCTCACCCTGGAAACCATTCCTGGGCCTTCTGTCAATCTCCCAGAGTCAAAGAAAGAAACATAATATACATTTAAGGTCTACTATTTTCAGCCCCTTCAAATACCCCATTGCTGCTTCCAGCATTCCGTATCTCCATATGGTACCACCGTCTTCCAGTTGTCCAAGCCAGAAACCTGGGAATCTAACTACAGCCTCTTTGGCTCCCCTCTTCCCAAATCAATAAGTCCGAGTGTTATTCTACCTCTAAAATGTCTCTTTCTTCAAACCACTGACTTATTCCTACTCTGACTGTTGTTACACACTGCTCAAGAGCCATTGTCTCTTGAGTCACTGCAGCAGCCTCCTAACTGGTATGCCGACTTTCCATTTTGCTCCCTTCAATTCTTTCTCCACCATGCAGCCAAAGTAATCCTAAAAAGACTCCATTTTAAGTAATTGCCCCATTTGCCTTCAGGATAAAGTTCAGATTCCTAAGCATGGTTCCGAGGAGGCAAATCTGCCTGCTTTCCCAGCTACTTCTCTCACCTCTCCGGAGCTCAGTTCTATTTGGCATCCTCACCCCCAGACAAATTTGTAATGAAAAAAGTTCTCGTTCAGTATCAAATATTACATTATAGCATTGAATATGCATTTACAGACCACACTCCCCTTTTGAGATTTTTAGTGACTTAGATGATTTGGCATCAAGGCCAGCAGTCCATCCCTCACATGTTACACAGGTGGGTACCCACAGAGCAGGAACAGTGTTAAGCTCCATTTTACAGCTACGGTGCCCCCCTGCAACCAGCTCCTCTTAGGATATGTGGGAGTAATTGGCAGGTCAATGAATTTTTTTTGCCATTAAACTCTCCTTGTGTCTACTGGAGGAAAAACCTGGGTGACTAATAAATGGGCTTCAGAGAGTCTGTGAAGTGGCTGGAATTGTATGTAGGATTTTATTGCAGATATGTCTCGGCTGTTGTTTTTGGTGAGAGTCCATAGGCTTTTTGTAAGAAAAAATTATCTTTCCTGTTCACACAATATATATGTATAAAATGAATGCAAAGAATACAGACATGTAGCAATGAAAAGGCCTCCATAATCCTCCAACTTGAATATAAGAATACCGATTTAGTGTATGTGTTCCCAGATGTTTCCTTAATTCATATCAACATGTCCATGTCATTAAATAAGATTGGATTATGGCCCGGTGCAGTGGCTCACGCCTGTAATCCCAGTACTTTGGGAGGCCAAGGTGGGTGGATCACTTGGGGTAAGGAGTTCGAGACCAGCCTGGCCAACATAGTGAAACCCTGTCTCTACTAAAAATACAAAAATTAGCGGGGCGGGGTGGCATGCGTCTGTATCCCAGCTACTCAGAAGGCTGAGGCACGAGAATCTTTGAACCCAGGAGGTGGAGATTCCAGTGAGTTGAGATCGTGTCACCGCACTCCAGCCTGGGTGACAGAGGAAGGCCCTGTCTCAAAAAAAAAAAAAAAAAAAAAATTGGATTATAACAGTTGTGACTTTTTTCTTTTTTTTTTTTTTTTGAGACAGGGTCTCATTGTGTCACCCAAAGCTAATTTTTATATTTTCAGTAGACATGGGGTTTCTACTAAACCCAAGGCAAATTTTTATATTTTTAGTAGAGAAAAGGTTTCACCATGTTGGCCAGGCTGGTCTCGAACTCCTGACTTCAAGTGATCCACCCATCTTGGCCTCCCAAAGTGCTGGGATTACAGGCGTGAGCCACCACGCCCAGCCTGTGACTTGCTTTTTTCATACGGCATATCTTTCTCAGGCCTCCTAAGATGACTGCTGATCATCATCATTTTCTTATTAGGCTTAACTTAAATTGCCCAAATAAAAACATGGTTCTCATAGGAAGTGAAATACAAAGATATTTGTTAACGCTACCCTTCCTACTCCCTCCAGTCACTTACTTAGAGGAGCTGATGTTAACAGCCTTTTTTCAAACTCAAACATATTGAAACGTGTTCATTAATATAGAAGTTTTTGTTTCGTTTACTAAAAATGGGATCATAATATACATACTCTGCAACTTGCCTTTTTCACTTAACATGGACCTCCTGTAGATTATTAGATATGGAACAAATTTCATGTTTTTTGGTGGCTGCATAATATTTTTTACAATGAATTCAGCCAATTCACTAGTAATGACATTTTAGTTTTTTGCCAAGATATTCTGCTGCAGTTAATATCCTTATATATTATGTTCTCACACTCCAATGCTTTAAAGCAAAAAAAAAAAAAAAAGTGACAGAATTATAAAAATTATAAAGAGGAAAAAGAGGAACTGACAAATTCATCATCACAGTAGGATATTTTAACATATCACTCTCAGAAGTTGACAAGTCAAAAATATTTGGATATGGAAGATTTGAACAATGTAATTAAGCTTGATTAAGATCCATACATAGAATCCTGTGTCCCCCAATTTGACAATTTTGTATATACCACTCCTGGAACTATAATGGCATTCTCAGCAAATATCACAAAATTTAATCATACTGATCAGGTTACTTAATCACAATGCAAATAGTTTAAAAATGAATATGAAAATAATTTTTAAATACTCAATACATTTAGGAATTTAAAAACACTTTACAGCCGGGCGCAGTGGCTCACACCTGTAATCCCAGCACTTTGGGAGGCCAAGGTGGGCGGAGCACGAGGTCAGGAGATCGAGACCATCCTGGCCAACGTGGTGAAACCTGCCTCTACTAAAATACAAAAAAATTAGCCGGGCGTGGTGGCGGGCGCCTGTAGTTGCAGCTACTCGGGAGGCTGAGGCAGATGAATCGCTTGAACTTGGGAGGCAGAGGTTGCAGTGAGCCAAGATTGCGCCACTGCACTGCAGCCTGGTGACAGAGCACAACTCTGTCTCCAAAAAAAAAAACCGCTTTATATGTTCTGACAATCAGTTAAATGGAAAAAAAAAAAAAAAAAAAAAACACTTCTAAATAATTCATGGCTCAAAGAAGTCATAATGAAAATTGGATTGGGAGGCTGAGGCGGGTGGATCACCTGAGGCCAGGAGTTCAAGACCAGCCTGGCCAACATAGTGAAACCACATCTCTACCAGAAATACAAAAATTAGCTGGGGATGGTGGCATGCGCCTGTAGTCCCAGCTACTCAGGAGGCTTAGGCAAGGGAATCGCTTCAACCTGGGAGGCAGAGGTTGCAGTGAGCCGAGATTGCGCCACTGCACTCCAGCCTGGGTGAAAGAGCAAGACTCCATCTCAAGAAAAAAAAAAAAAGAAAAAAGAAAATTAGAAGATTAGACTTGAACAGTGAAAATACTACATTCAAACCTGTGGCTAAAGCAGGTAACTTATGAGAAACTTAAATTGCTCTAAGTTGTACGTTGGAAAAAAAAGTTTGAAAATGTAACAGTATCCAACATGGCAAGTTAATTATTACTTTAAAAGACTATTGGAGATAGGTAAAAATTAAGTAAAAGTAAACACATGCATTAGAAGATAAAAAAAGACACAACAGATATAGCAGAAATTTTAATCAATAAGGGATCATCATAAACTTTATTTTAATAAATTAGAAAACACAATGTGGGTGATATGTCAGGGACAGTCAGAGTTCTGTTGGGTAAACAAAAACCACTCTGATTATTTCAACAGAAAGAAATGAACGTGAGGACTTGGTGTAGCAGATGTTGAAGGGCTGAAAAGGTGAACAGAGATTGCTGAGCGCCCAGGGCAGGGATTATCAGAGCGGGAAGTTGAGCGTGGCTTGCCCAGTCCCACTACCAGCATCATCAAGCAGATAGGGAGCTAGGAGACAAAAACTTAGTGGATGGCACTGATGACTTCCTAGTAAAAATGCAATTTTGCAAAACTATTTCAAGAAGCAATAAAAATTGAAAATAAATCTTTAATAAATCTTTACACTTAAGAAAAGTAAGATCTAGGAGGCTTATGGGAAAAATAAAATAAAAAAATAAAAAGTAAAAACTAAATTAAAATCTACTCACAACAAAATAGAACACAAAATTTAAAACAAACAAACAAACAAACAAACACCACCACCAAGCCCAGCTGGTTTTACAGGTAAATTCTACCAAGTAGTCAAAGAACAGATAATGCCAAGATCCTGGTGTTTCTTTTATTCCTGGGATGGCAGGTCAAAGAGAATGAGTTTTTTATATTAATCTTAATATTTATTGCCACATTACTTTCTCTAAAGGTTTTTGAAAATCACGCCATCACTACAGGCAATGTATGAGTGCCCATTCCCTGGCTTCCTCATCAACATTGCCTATGTTGAAACAGAAGTTTGGGCTCTAGGCATCAGATTTAAATCTTGGTGCTACCATTTGCTAGGCGAACTGTTTCCGTGATATTAAAAAAAATTTACACTTTAGCATTGTTGTGAATATTAAATGAGCTAGTCCACATAAAGTTCTTAGCCTATACTAGTCACTTAATAAATATTACCTACTATCATTGTTACCAGTGTTATGTGTTTTAAATTTTGCCAATCTGATGGTTGAAAATTGTATCTCATTTGGATTTGTATTATCTGCAATGACTAAGTTTTAAATTATCATATCAGTCTTTCCCAGGTTCTCCTGTAAATTTCTATTTTCTTTGCCCATTTTTCTAATGAATTGTCTTTCTCTTAATGATCGTACATTAGTGAAATTCTGTGTCACATGTCATGTATGAGAAATATTTTCCCAGTCTATTATGGTCTTTTCATTTTGTTTCTAATTGATATTGCCAAGACAAAATGTTTAATTCTTATGTAGTTGAAGATACATATCTTTTCCTTTTGGCCTCTGGGTTCCCTCTCTTGCTTAGGGTTTCTCTGACTCTAGATATATACTAATACTTTTAAAATTTTATTTTTAAAATGTAGGTCTTTATCCATACTTTTGTGTATGATATGAAGGTAGGGGTCTATTTTTGCTTCTTTCCAGGTGATTATTCAATTCTTCTGGAAGCATTTATTAAAAAGTTCATTCACTTCCCATTGAATTAATACTTTTAAAAAGAATTGTGAGGTAGTCTGGCCTTAGCACATATAGTATAAAATCATGTAATAAAAATAATATGATATTAGCATAGGAATAGTTAAATGGATTACTCAAACAGACAAGTAAAACAACCAGAAATTGATCTAATTCATTAGGCCCTTACATATGACAATAAGTCATAGTTTTCATTAGATTCTTACAAGAGTCTGTGATCCAAAAATGTTATAATTTCATGACCTAAATAAGAGTTGTGAGTTGTCTGATTTTTATTGTAAAAAAAAAAACACACAGATGTAATTTCTTTCCCTGTTATTTCAAAAAAAAAAAAAAAAAGAGAGAGAGAAAAAAAGTTGTCTAGTAAATAAAAAGCAAATCAATGTTAGGTCTATCCCAAACTTTTCATGGTTCCACACAGTATTCTTGATAATTTGCTGCTCTTCCTCCTCTTCCTCCCTCCCCATGTTTATGGAAAAATTAATATTCCCTAATCAAACATTATTTATAAAGTGTTGGTTTCATCTAGCCACTTGTGAATGTTATAATAATTCTGTAAAGTGAAGAAATGTTACCAAATGCCAAATATAGGCATCTTTTTTGTTTCAAAGTAAGCCAAACCTATAGCATTGTTCTCCCCTAATGCAACATGTTTGAAAATGGGCAAATGGTCGGATTAATTTTTATAGATGTCATTGATAATCAAAAGTTTGAGTTTTGGCATATTTGCTGCCCTTGTTCTTAGATTTCCACCTCAGCTTTTTCAGAGGAACTCAACACTGTACTTTATGTAGATTCGATTTCACACTTAAAATAAAGGTCATCATATGACATCACCTCCCCTTACTCAGAAGGTCACAGCTTGAATTAATTTTTAAAGACTTTCTGCATTTACTGCCTCTGAGAATTCATTAAAAAGAAAAAAAAAACTTTAAATGTAGAACCACATGACTGAAGTGAACTCTATCTTGACTTAAAAAGAAATGAGGGGTGGGAGTGTGAGTGTGCATGCACACACACACACACACAACCCTCAGCCATTTTCCTTTCTATTTTATTAACATATTATCAATATTTTCTTTCTGCTCAGAAGCCCCAGAACTGATTATCCTTTTATCAACCAAAGCACACCACCTGTGCAAGAAAAGAGGGAATGGACAAGGAGAACAAGAATTTCTCAGCTTTAAAACCCAACTTGGTTCTTTCCACTTGACCAATCAAAGACTCAAAGCTGAAAGTCTTCATAAGTGATTTGGGTGGAGCAGCTTTTGCTGGTCTGTTACTTGTCCCGGTTCATAAACTGCCTATGACATAGTTTCTGCAAAGAACACAGTGTACTTGACAACAGTGTTGAAATAATGCTGAATTTTTAAAAGGGAAAATCACATGGATTCTGTATGGTGCAGGGGTGGTGTAGGAAGGGAGAAAACTAATTTTTTTTTTTTCCATGAGATAGGATCTTGCTCTGTCGCCCAGGCTGGAGTGCAATGGCAGAATTCCAGCTCATTGCAGCCTTGACTTTCTGGTGATTCTCCTTCCTCAGCCCCTCAAGTAGCTGGGACTACAGGCGCCTGCCACCATGCCCGGCTAATTTTTGTATTTTTAGTAGAGACGGGGTTTCACCATGTTGGCCAGGCTGTTCTTGAACTCCTGGCCTCAAGTGATCCACCTGCCTCGGCCTCCCAAAATGCTGGGATTACAGGCATGAGCCACCGTGCCTGGCCAATTTTTGTTATTTAAACCCAAAACCGTACAGCATACCCCAAAAGTGGAAACTAGAGCTTCAAGAATCTTCATCTGAAACACAAACTTCTTCTGGAGCACCACTTTTTGATAAGTACAGCAACTGCAGAAGAGACTTTCCATTGAGGATTCCAGTTATCAAATCTTTTTCTCGAGTGGAGAGGAGAGGTGAAAATAAAAAGCTTCTTAGCCCGCCAGTTAGCCTTAAAAGTGGAAGCACCTGGAGGAGCATCCAACCTGCACTCCAGGGAAATCCACCACGCTTTACCTTTCCACCCCAGTGAGTGATCCAAGAGAAGGTAATTACGTTATTGCGCCAGCAAAGGAAAAAGCGACAAATCTTTAACCCAGCCAGCCAGCCAGTCCTCATTTTGACTGGTTGATTTTTTTCACTTTTAGTGTATTTCTCAGAATGCCAATGCATGTGATAGAAACTCTAGTTACTGCAAGGAAACAGTCACAGGAAGTGTAGGAAGCAGTTAAAAGAAGCATATGATGGGAAATAGAGGATTTGGTTTCAAGTTGTTTCATGGCCCTGGGGCTGAGCTGAGTTGCAATGGAGAAAAACTGAAACAACTGTGAGCAGAGAGACCCAACCAGTTCGCAGAGCAGAGCCCCCCACTGCCTCCTGGCCCCTGGCCCTGCCTGCTCCATTCCTTCCTCTCCATCTGCAAGGCCTTCTCATCACCTCCTCAGATCCTAGAGTCCTTCACAGCTCTGCTAACAGGCAGTCTTTTCCATAAAACCTTATGAACTGCCCCAGCTGTTATTTTATCAATCTCTGGGGTCTGGTAGCACCATGCCACCTCATGACTCAAGACACAAAACTGTTATTTTTCTCTAACCTCCCGCAGCCAATCCATCAGTGAGTCCTGATGGCTTCCAAACATATCTGCTGCTCTCCATCTGCACCACCACCACCCGAGTCTACGCCATCCTTACCTCCAACATAAACCAGCACATCCAGCAGACTCCCTGCGGCCTCCTTGTCTGTCTAAGATTATTCCCCATGTGGCTGCTAGAACACACTCTTTAAAAGACGTTAGATCTTGTCAATCCCCTGTTTAATACTCCAAATGGCTTCCCATCACACTTAGAATAAATTCCAAAAAAACAAAACAAAAGTATACTTTTAAAAATCCGGCTCCTATTCCTGTGTGTACCCTTCTGTTCCCCTGTAGGTAGCCACTTTCACTAGCTTGTGATGCTTCTTAAAGCAAATGTGAGCAAATAAGAATCTCCTCTCTTTCCCCCTTTATTACACAGTGGAAACATATTAATATGATACATGTTCTGCATTTTGCTTGTCTCACCTAACATATTTTGTATCCATATCAGAATATAAATCAGTATCTCATTTCTTTTCTACAGCCATATAGAATTCTACTTTGGGGATATACCATAATTTATTTAACCTATCCCTTTTTTTCTTCTTCTTTATTTTATTTTATTTTTGAGATGGAGTCTCGCTCTGTTGCCCAGGCTGGAGTTCAATGGCACAATCTTGGCTACCTATAACTTCCGCCTCCCAGGTTCAAGCGATTCTCCTGCCTCACCTTCCTGATTAGCTGGGATTACAGGCACGTGCCACCATGCCTGGCTAATTTTTGTATTTTCAGTACAGACGGAGTTTCACCATGTTGATCAGGCTGGTCTCAAACTCCTGACCTCATGATCCACCTGCCTCGGCTTCCCAAAGTGCTGGGATTACAGGCATGAGCCCCCGCACCTGGCCTAACCTACCCCTTTCAATGCACACTTGGCTTGTTTCTCTTGCTATTAAAAACCACACTGCAGTGAGTAGCCTTATATGAAGGTTCTTTGGTTTGTGTGCAGGTGTATCTCAAGGAAAAATTCCCAGAAGTAGGATTGCCAGGCCAAAGAGTAAGTGCATTTTTATTCCTAATAGATATTACCAAATTGGATCCCATTGAAGTTGCACCATTTTAAACTACTATCAACAATACCTGTTTTCTCATAGCTGTACCAATTGAGTGCATTATCCAACTCTGGTATTTTTGCCAATTTGATGGATGAAAAAATGATATCTCAAAGTAATTTTAATTTGCATTTTTCTTACAATGAATGAAGTTGTGCATCTTTTTATATGTATAAGGATTATTTGTTGTTATGCTGTGAACTGTCTGTTTTATCCTTTGCCTCTTTTTCTATCGGGTTGTTGTCTTTAATTTTCTCAATTTCTAGGAATTCTTTATATATTACAAAGATTAGCCCTTTGTCTGTGATTATCTTGGCACTCAGAGCCCTAAGGGATCTGACTCCTCCTCAGCTCATACGACTCTCTTGCTTCCCTGTTTTGCTCCAACCATCATGTTCTGTGACATCTTTGTTACCTTAACGCCTTCACATTGACAATTCCTTTGCCTGGAATGCTACTCCCCGTATCATCCCACAGCTGGTTCCTCCTTACTTTTCAGATCTCAGCTTAATTATCACACGGGAAAGGCTTTCCCCCATCACCCAGTCTATGGTAGACACCCAATTTCCCTCCATCACATCATTTAGTTTTAATTCTTTGCATGGCACTTATTCCTTGATAATATTTTTCTTAATTGTTTTAGTTTGTACATTGCCCATCTTTCTCTAAGGGAGGAGACCACCCCTCATACTGTCTTATGCCCAATTTCCGCCTCCAAAGAAAGAAAAAGAAAAAACTAAAAGGCAGAAATGAAATCCACAAGCAGACAGCCCGGCGCCACACCCTGGGCCTGGTGGTTAAAGATCGACCCCTGACCATAATTGATTGTTATCTATAGATTACAGACATTGTATAGAAAAGCACTGTGAAAATCCCTATCCTGTTTTGTTCCGATCTAATTACCGGTGCAGGCAGCCCCCAGTCACTTACCCCCTGCTTGCTCAATCAATCACGACCCTCTCACGCGCACCGCACCCCCTTAGAGTCGTGAGCCCTTAAAAGGGACAGGAATTGCTCACTCAGGGGGCTCGGCTCTTGAGACAGGAGTCTTGTTGATGTCCCCGGCCGAATAAACCCCTTCCTTCTTTAACTCGCTGTCTGAGGAGTTTTGCCTGTGGCTGGTCCTGCTACATTTCTTGGTTCCCTGACTGGGAAGCGAGCTGAATGGCGAATGGTCGAGGCAGCTCCTTAGGCGGCTTAAGCCTGCCCTGTGGAACATCCCTGTGGGGGACTCTGACCAGCCCGAGCGACGCGGATCCTGAGAGCGCTCCCGGGAAGGAATTTGCCCCGGTGGGACGCCTCGCCAGAGCAGTGTGTTGCAGGCCCTCGTGGAGGATCAATGCAGTGGCTGAACACCGGGAAGGAATGGGCACTTGAAGTCTGGATATCTAAAACTTGGTAAGAGTAGTCTTTGGAACTTGCCCACTCCGTTTGAGTGGAAGCATGGCCTGATCACCCACGGCGTACCTTTATCGACACTTTGGTTTGGTTTTGGTTTTGATTTGGTTTGAATTGCTTGACATGACCGGTCTTGGGAACTTGCCCACTCCATTTGAGTGGAAGCATGGCCTGATCAGCCACGGCGTCCCTTTATCAGCACTTTGGTTTTGGTTTTGGTTTTGATTTGGTTTGAATTGCTTGACAGGACCGGTTTTGGGAACTTGCCCACTCCATTTGAGTGGAAGCGTGGCCTGATCACCCATGGTGTGCCTGTACTGGCACTTTGGTTTTTGTTTTTGACTTGACTTGGATTGCTTGATACTTTGGTTTTGGTTTTGACCTGGCTTAGATTTCTGGATACTCTGATTTTGGTTTTGATTTTGGTTTGGTGCAAACTGCAAAAGTATGTATGTGTGCTCTATTTACCTGTTCTTTGTTTTGTGGTGTGTTTGTGGAGTGAGCATGGTGTTTTGTCTCGAAGAAGCGTAGATCAGGCACAAATAAGCCCACCCTACTAGGAACTATGTTGAAAAATTTCAAAAAAGAATTTAAGGGAGACTGTGGAGTACTATGACACCAGGAAAACTTCAAACTTTGTGTAAGATAGACTGGCCAGCATTAGAGGTAGGTTGGCCATTAGAAGGAAGCCTGGACAGGTCCCTTGTTTCAAAGGTATGACACAAGGTAACCTGTAAGCCGGGGAATCCAGACCAGTTCCGGTACATAGACACTTGGTTACAGCTGGTTTTAGGCCCCCCGCCCCCAACACACAGTGGTTGAGAGAACAGCAGCATAAGCGGCTGGCAAAGGCAAGGAAAGACCAGCAGAGAGAGAGAAAGGAAACAGACAGAGAGGAAAAGAGGCAAAGAGAGAGAGGAAGAGACGAGGAAGAGACAGACAAAGAGGAAGTCAAGGAGAGAGAGAGAGGCAGAGAGAGAAAGGAAGAGACAGACGCAAAAGGAAAGTCAAAAAGAGAGAGACAAAGTCAAGAGAGAAATAAAGAGATATACAAGTAGTTTAAAAAAAAGTGTACCCTATTCTTTTAAAAGCCAAGGTAAATTTAAAACCTATAATCGATAATTGAAGGTATCCTCCGTAACCCTATAACACTCCAATACCACTTTGTCAGTGTAAACAAGGGCGTATCCCGAAAGCACTGAGGCCTTCCTATCAAAAATCCTTAACCCAGTAACCCGCGGATGGCCCAAATGCATTCAATCTGTAGCGGCAACTGTTTTGCTAACAACAACAACAACAACAACAAAAGTAAAAAACAATAACTTTTAGAGAAAACCTCATTGTGAGCACACCTCACCAGTTCAGAAGTATCCTGAGGAAAAAAAAAAAGGAAAAAAAAGGGAAGGCGGAATTTATATAAAAAGTATTATATGGTAAATTCTTGCTCTGAAATAAATTAACTGGTTGTTTAAAGAAATATTTGTAGTAAGTCATAAAGTTGAGACATGTCAAAGAATTGTCTTCAAAAGTCATGAAAGAAAAAAAGTTATAAAAAAGAATTTATGCAAAAAATGTTGCATAATTTAAAAGTAACTAGGCCTCCTGAATATAAAACTATTAAAAAAAAAAAACAGTTTATGTGCAAGGTGTATAACAAAAGCAAAATATACCTTTGGTAAAAGAATTATAAGGAGGCATAAGAATGTACATTTTAACCTACATTAAAAAGTTAAAAAAAATTACTGTTTTGAATGTTTAAACAAGTGTTAAAACATTAATTGTAAAAATGATTCTCTGCGTACACATATTAGCTAAAGTTAAAGAAGTATCATCCAGTTTTTCTGTAAACTGGACATTAAAGTAAAAGCATAGCAGGTTTTTCTTAAAGCACCAACCTTCTTTTTAGCAAAAATTATAAAAGGTTAAAAAGAGTCTATAAAATCTTACCTTATGGTCAAACATTAAAAATTAGATAAATATGTCTACAAGGTTTTATTAAAATTAGGTTTAACATTAATAACACACTAATATAAAGATAAAATTTAGCTTATCTGGTATAAAAATCATACAAGAAGCATTGTTAAATGTAAAATGGTATTTGGCTTTCTTTGGTTTAAAAACTAATAAAAATAGGTGCTAAAGGAAATTTCTCAGTAAAAAGGCACTAAGGACTCTAAAGTCCACTGCCAAGGTCCCCACATTTAAAACAAAAGGTCAATATCTTAAAAATTATATACTTGGTTTATCTTCCACTTTCCTTTCTCTCAAAAACTAAAAGTCTTTTAGCACATGTACCACCCCTAAAATTTCTGGTAAACCAGCACCAGCCTGAAGATCATGTTCTCATCAAAGGGTGAAAAGAAAAACTCGAGCCAGCCTGGGAAGGACCCTACCTTGTGCTGCTAACCACCAAGACTGCTGTTTGTACAGCAAAAAAAAAAAAAAAAAAAAAAAAAAAAAGGATGGACTCATCACACCCGAGTCAAGAAAGCGCCACCCCCTCCAGAGTCATGGCCATAGTCCTGGGGGAAAGCCCTACCAAACTAAAGCTAAGAAAAATTTAACTCTTTTCATCTATTCTGTTACTTTCTTCTTTCCTCGTTCTATTGCTGACCATCTAGTTATTAACATAACCAAGTCAATTTTTCCTCAAACTATTGCATTTAATGCTTGCCTTGTTATACCCTGTGGGGACTTGCCAAGCCAAAGACAGCTTTCTACTTCAGAAAAGTACTTCTGTCCCTCCTGACTCTCCTCAGACTGGGCACTAGTAAACTAGGACCATTTAATCCGGGGAGATTTCGATAAACACCCCAGTGCCAACCAGGAGTCTTGCCCCTGATGTAGAGCTTTCATGCCATAGTTGGTCCAACATTCTGTGGACCACTAAAGAGCAAGGATGGACTTCCCTAACCGGTTTTTGTAATTTCCTAAAACCATACATTCATTTTACTAGAGGATCATAGAAGTTAAAGACTTAAACTTAAGCAATTAAGACAGGATACCAAGATGCAAATGCCTGGTTAAAATGGATCAAATATTCCATCTGCATGTTAAACAAAAGCAATTGTTATGCTTGTGCACATGGCAGGCCAGAGGCCCAGATTGTCCCCTTTCCACTAAGGTGGTCCTCCAGTGGACCAGGTGTAGGCTGCATGGTAGCTGTTTTCCAGGATTCTACAGCCTGGAGAAATAAGTCGTGCCAAGCTCTCTCTGCTATATCTCAAAGTCCGGCACCCTGCAGGTCAGCCCCCCAGGGCCATCCAGCCTCCGTCTCCCAACACTGAGTTCACTTCGTGTCTCTCACGACAAGGAGGAGACAGTGTTCCTTGGAGACCTGAAGGGATGCAGTGAGCTTAAGAATTTTCAAGAGCTTATCAATCAGTCAGCCCTTGTTCATCCCTGAGCGGATGTGTGGTGGTATTGTGGTGGACCTTTACTGGGCACTCTGCCGAATAACTGGAGTGGCACTTGTACTTTATTCCAATTGGCCATCCCTTTCGCCCTGGCATTTCATCAACCGGAAGGAAAAAAAATAAGACATCGTAAAGCGAGAGAAGCCCCTTATGGGTCTTTCGACTCTCATGTCTATTTAGACGCAATTGGAGTCCCACAAAGAATAGCAGATCAATTTAAAGCTTGAAATCAAATAGTTATGAGATTTGTCAATATTTTAGTAAATGACAGTTAATAAAAATGTAGATTAGATAAACTACATCTATTACAATCAACAGCAATGAGGTTTTCATGAGTTAAAAGAAAAACTCATGTCGGCCCCAGCCCTGAGGCTACCTGACCTGACAAAACTCTTTACACTTTATGTGTCAGAATGAGAAAAAACGGCAGTTGGAGTTTTAACCCAGACTGTGGGGCCCTGGCCAAGGCCAGTGGCCTATCTCTCAAAACAACTAGATGGGGTTTCCAAAGGCTGGCCCCCAGGTCTAAGGGCCCTAGCAGCAAAGGCCCTGTTAGCACAAGAAGCAGATAAACTAACCCTTAGGCAAAACCTGAATATAAAAGTCCCCCATGCTGTGGTAACTTTAATGACTACCAAAGGACATCATTGGTTAACAAATGCTAGATTAACCAAGCACCAAAGCTTGCTATGTGAAAATCCCCACATAACCATTGAAGTTTGCAACACCCTAAACCCTACCACCTTGCTCCTGGTATCAGAAAGCCCAGTTGAACATAACTGTGTAGAGGTGTTGGACTCAGTTTATTCTAGCAGGCCCAACCTCCGAGACCATCCTTAAACATCAGTAGACTGTGAGCAGTACGTGGATGGGAGCAGCTTTGCCAACCCCTGCAAAGTGACTCTGAAGAAGACAAGCCCTGCTCCAGTCACACCCAGAAGCTGACTGGTCCACGCACGGCCAAAGCATGAGAAAACTAGTCGCGGGATTCATTTTCCTTAAAATTTGGACTTTTACAGTAAGGACGTCAACTGACGTTCCTCAGACTGAGGACTGTTCCCAGTGTATACATCAAGTCACTAAGGTAGGACAAAAGATTGCTACGGTCCTATTATTTTACAGTTATTATAAGTGTACTGGAACTCTAAAAAGAACTTGTTTGTATAATGTTATTCTATACAAGGTACGTAACCCAGTAAATGACCAACCTGATGTGTGTTATGACCCATCTGAGCCTCCCATAACCACAGTTTTTAAAATAAGATTAAGGACTGAGGACTGGTGGAGGCTCATAAATGATATGAGTAAATTGTCAGCCAAACAGAAGAAAAAGGGGTGCCCAAACAAGTCACCTTAAAATTTGATGCCTGTGCTGTCATTAATGGTAATAAGTTAGAAATAAGGTGTGTTCTCTTAATTAGAAAAGAGGCTATATGGCAGAAAATAAGTACATCTGTCATAAATTAGGACTGTGTAGAAATAAATGTAAATACTGGTCTTGTGTCATTTAGGCCACTTGGATAAAAAAAATAAAAAAGATCCAGTCCACCTTCAGCAAGGAAAAAATGGCCCTTCCTGTACTAAAGGACAATGTAACCCCTTAGAGCTAGCAATAACCAATCCCCTTGATCCTTGCTAGAAAAAAAGAGGAGCGTGTGACCTTAAGAATCGATGGGGCCGGACTGGATCCTTGAGTAAATATCTTGGTTCGAGGAGAGGTTTACGAATGCTCTCCTGAGCCAGTGTTTCAAACTTTCTATGATGAACTAAATGTGCCAGCACCAGAAATTCCAGGAAAAACAAGAAATTTGTTTTTGCAATTAGCCGAGCATATAGCCCAGTCTCTCAATATCAGTTCATGGTACGTATGTGGAGGAACTGTAATAGGAGATCAATGGCCATGGGAAGCCCGAGAATTAGTACCTACAGACCCAGTTTCTGATGAATTCCCGGCTCAAAAGAATCACCCTGATAATTTCTGGGTCCTAAAAGCCTCAATTATTAGACAATATTGCATAGCTAGAGAAGGAAAACAATTCACTCACCCCGTAGGACGACTTAGTTGTCTGAGACAGAAACTGTAGAATGGTACCACAAAAACAGTCACTTGGTGGAGTTCAAATCACGCAGAGAGAAATCCATTTAGTAAATTCCCAAAGTTGCAAACCGTGTGGACCCACCCGGAGTCCCACCGGGACTGGACAGCCCCCACTGGATTATACTGGATATGTGGGCATAGAGCTTACACCAAATTACCTGACCAGTGGGCAGGTAGTTGTGTTATTGGCACTATTAAACCATCTTTCTTCCTACTGCCCATAAAAACAGGTGAACTCCTGGGGTTCCCTGTCTATGCTTCCCGTGAAAAGAGAAGCATAGCTATAGAAAATTTTAAAAATAATAAATGGCCCCCTGAGAGAATCATACAATATTATAGGCCTGCTACTTAAGCACAAGACAGCTCATGGGGATACCAGACCCCCATTTACATGATCAACCGAATCATATTGTTACAAGCTATCTTAAAAATAATTAATAAAACCGGCAGAGCCTTGACTATTCTGGACCGGCAAGAAACTCAGAAGAGAAATGCTATCTATCAAAATAGATTAGCTCTCGACTACTTGCTAGCAGCTGAAAGAGAGGTCTGCAGGAAATTTAACCTTACTAATTGCTGCCTACACATAGATAATCAAGGGCAAGTAGTTAAAGACATAGTTAGAGATATGACAAAACTGGCACATATGCCCGTGCAAGTGTGGCATGGATTTGATCCTGGGGCCATGTTTAGAAAATGGTTCCCGGCACTAGAAAGATGTAAAACTCTTATAATAAGAGTTATAATAGTAATAGGAACCTGCTTACTGCTCCCTTGTTTGCTACCTGTACTTCTTCAAATGATAAAAACTTCATCGTTACCTTAGTTCACCAAAATGCTTCAGCACAAGTGTACTATATAAATCACTATCGATCTGTCTTGCAAGAAAACATGGGTAGTAAAAATAAAAGTGAGAACTCCCACTATTGAGTGAGAGTCTCAAAGTGGGGAAATAAGGGAGGAGACCACCCCTCATATTGTCTTATGCCCAGTTTCTGCCTCCAAAGAAAGAAGAAGTAAAAACTAAAAGGCAGAAATGAAATCCACAAGCAGACAGCCTGGTGCCACACCCTGGGCCTGGTAGTCAAAGATCGACCCCTGACCTAATCGGTTATGTTATTCATAGATTACAGACATTGTATAGAAAAGCACTGTGAAAATCCCTGTCCTGTTCTGTTCCATTCTAATTACCGGTGCATGCAGCCCCCAGTCACTTACCCCCTGCTTGCTCAATCAATCACGACCCTCTCACGCGCACCCCCTTAGAGTTGTGAGCCCTTAAAAGGGACAGGAATTGCTCATTCTGGGGGCTCGGCTCTTGAGACAGGAGTCTTGCCGATGCCCCCGGCTGAATAAACCCCTTCCTTCTTTAACTCGGTGTCTGAGGAGTTTTGTCTGCAGCTCGTCCTGCTACATCCCTATCCAGAATGCAAGCTCCAAAAGAAACAGGGTGTGTGTCATGCTCATCAGTCCATCCCCAGAACTTAGAGCAGTACCTGGCACTTAGTAGGTATGTCACACAGATCTGTGATTAATGAACCCTTTCATCCTCTCCTTAGATGTTTTCACATGCCTTTATAGTGAGTATTATCAGTCATGTTCCCCAGACAGAAGATTTAAAATAACATTTTTTTGAGCTGCTAATATGCGCCAAACACTGGGCTTGGTTTTGTTACACATCTCAGTAAATTTTTCTGGTCACTCTGTGCTATTTAGCATTATACCTATTTTTATCAGTAAAGAAGCCGAAACTAATAAGGCCTTGAAGAAATTATCCAATAATACAAGGTTAATACATGTGGATCCAAATGAGTTAAGCTGATTTCAAAGCCCATTCTTTTTGCACCATACATAGGACATTATCTTGTTTCTTTATTCTGTGCATGGTACTTCTTGTTATTGTCACATTGAATATGCTCCGTAAATTAGAGAACCATAATATGTCAGAGCCTTAGTGATCACCTAGACTTAACTAAGCAATACAGAAAATTAGCAATCGGTCCAGGATGCAAGTCTGCAGTCCCTAACTCTTTATCACCATTCCCCTCTCCATTCCTTGTTACCATGGTCATGCCAAACTCATTCCCACCTTAGAGACTTTGTACTTGCTATCCCTCATCCTGGAATTATTTTCCTGCCCATTTTCATATGGCTGGCTCTTTATCATCATTGAGGCCTGAGGGCAGATGTCACCTTCTTAGAGAAGCCTTCTGTCACCACACAAACCAAATTTGGCACCTCTCTCACCCCCCAGTCATTCTCTATCCCATTTTTCTGTCTTTATTTTCTTCTGAGTACTTCTCCCAATGTAGAATTTATATACATTTGTTTTCTTGCTTATTGCATGCCTTTTGCCCTAGAATGTGAGCTCCATGAAGAGGGGTCATATCCAACTTGTTCATGGCTCTATGTCCAATGCCTAGGATGGTGCCCTCCTTAGCAGGTCTGCAATAAATACTGTGGAATTTAAAAATTAACAAGATGGCTCTAGAAGCAGCATGGAAAAAGCCTAGGCTTTGGAATTAACCTGGCTCAATGATTACCCAACTGCTTCTTACCATAGCAAGTCACTGGGCTTTGGTTTTCTCATTTCTCAAATGAGGGAATAGATGATCTCCATGGCCTCTTACAGTGTGATAATTCTATGAAGTTGTAAATTATTCATATGATTCAAGAGTTATTGTCAAAGACGTGAAACTTACCCCAAGTTTCTATTTATTCTATTTGGGACATAAATCCTTAAAAATATTATATACTTCTCCGCCTTTTAAACAAAATAGCCAGAATATCATTTACCTTCTTACTGAATCAGAGTTCTAATTCTGAAAAGAAAATACTGTACCACATTGCAAGGAAAACATTAGAAGCATTTATTTCTGTTGGCTGATATTTCTTCTCACTATAGGTCACTTTTTTCTACTTCTTCAGATGTTTAGTAATCTTTGATTGGATGCTGGACATTGTCAGTGCTACATTGTTGAATTCTGGATTTTGTTTTCTTCTTTAATTATATTGAGTTTTGTTCTAGTTGGTAGTTAATTTACTTGTGGATCAACTTAGTTTTTACAGGAGTTGTTTTGCCCCCCATCCTTCTCCTCTCCTTTTCCCTTCCCTTAGCCTCTCTAACTAACTAAATAAATAAAATAAGAGCTGTTTTTAAGCCTTATTAGAGTAGTCTTTACTAGAGTAGCCTTTACTGTAAGGTTAAATTAGCCCTATCCTAAGATATGGCCTTCCTAGGGTCTCTAATGACTGCTTGGAGTGTTCAGTGAGATCTCTCCATCTGGCTGGTCAAAACTTTAATGTCTCCTAGGGCTGTGTGAGTTTTTGTGGTTGTTAGTTCACATCATCCCAGTGGTGGTTTTTTTCCCTGATAGTTAGTCTTTGCTCCGACTCATGGAGTCTTGTCCCACATAAGTACAGCTTAATATCAGCTAAAGACTCATGGGGACTTCTAAGCAGATGTGTAGAGTCCTTTCTCTGCAAAGTTCCCTTTTCTCCAGTGCCTTGCCCACAAGTTCCAACCATTTCAGTAGTGCTGAGCTCTGATGTCTGCCATCTTGGCTCAGCAAGAGGACCATCCACTATCAGAGCACCCCTCCTTGTACCACAGTGGGCAAAGTGCTCCAGACAAAAAGCCAGGGCAATTGACAAGTTCATCTCATTTGTTTTCCTCCTCTCAGGAATCTCAATCCTGTCTAAAGTCTGAAAACAATTATTTCATAAATTTTTTTTCCAGTTTAAGAGTTGTTTAAAACAGGAAGACTAGTCTGTTGCTAGTTATTCCATAATGGCTAGAAATGGAAGTTGCCTTCTTAAGTGTTTTTGAGGTGTATAAAATCTACTTGTTCCAAAACTAAGTGACCCCAGCATGCTATGCATTTTTATCTTTTTCCTTGGATAAAATATAATCATATGTGGAATTCAAAGAAACTCAAAAGATACAATAAATGGATGTAATAATGAGATAGACCCCTGGTATAACTCACTAACTCATTAAATAAAGTAGTAGCCAATAGTGTAGGCCCAGTGATGTGAACATATGGGTATTTGGTAAATACAGGCTTCTTTCTTTTCTTCTAGGAGAGACACTTGAAGTCAAGTCCTATTTTAAAATGATTTGGTGAACTAGTTATGGAAAGGATTCCTGTGGTGAATCCTTTTCCAAAGCAAAAGATCCTTCTGTGAAATGGATAAACATCTCCTAAAATCTTTTTGTAAATATATATTTTTATATATTTGGTTAGCTTAATGTGTTCTGTGAAGATTTGTTTGCTAAAGCTAAGTGTGGGTGTAGATGTAGATGTGGATGTGGATTTGTGTTTGGGAAATGGATAAGGAAGAAGGGGTTTGGTTGTGCCATGTCATAAACTCTATTGGTTTGGGTAGAAGCCATGAGGTTTTAGAACTCTATTTTGAATGAGGTGATAAGACAACAACAAATACAGGATGAGAAATCCCTAGACTGAAAAAAAGAGGCAGCCAATATACGAGTTTCTGCTGTTACCTGCTGCTCTCTGAGCTTTCACAGAACATTTTCCAAAAACCTCACAAGAAACCTGCCAGGCCATGTCTCTGCCATGGCAGTTTACTCAATCATTCACTTATTCTTGCAACAGACACTGATTGAGCACTCAATGTGTGCCAGGTACTGTTCTAGATGCTGGAGACACATCAGTGAACAGCAGACTTGCCTTCATGGAGCTTACATTCTAGGTGGAGAGACTATCAAACAAACACACAATAAGCAGAAAAATAGACCAGAATAAGAGTGTTAGAGAATGATAGGGTGAGGATAGCATCTGTTTTAAGCTAGGCTGGTAAGAAATGCCTCTTTGATATAGGGAGAGGCACCAAAACAGAGCGCATTGGAGCAGAGACCAAAAGAAAGAGTGTTGCAGGGAGTGATATAAATCTCTATAAGGAAACAAGGACTGCAATGGGCTGTGATAGGAACAACATTTTGGGGGTATTGAGGACTAGCAATGAGGCCATACTGGTTAGAGTGGAATAAAGAAAGGGTGAGATGTAGGAGCAAGAGATGAGAGTAAGAAATGAGGACAGAGGGGTTGAGGGGGTGCCAGATCAGGTAGTCTTGTAAGCCATGGCAAGGACTTTGGATTTTATTCTGGATGAAATAAGAAGCTACTGGAAAGTGTTGAATTGAAGAAGGACATGATCTTACATTTCATTTCATTTATTTATTTATTTTTGAGACAGGATCTTGCTCTGTTGCCCAGGCTAGAGTGCAGTAGTATGATCATAGCTCACTGCAACCTCAAACTCTGGGCTCAAGCAATCCTCCTGCCTCTGTCTCTCGAGTAGGTAGGACTACCAGTGTGTGCCACTGTGCTCAGCTGATTTTTAAACTTGAGACGAAGTCTTTCTATGTTACCTAGGCTGGTCTCAAACTCCTGGCCTCAAACAATCCTCCCACCTTGGCCTCCCAAATGATCTTACAGTTTAAAAGGATCACTCTGGCTACTATGTAGAGAAGACACTGAGGAGCAAAGACTAAGGAAGTAGCTCTTGCAATAGTACTGATAGGAGATGACAGTGGTTTATGCCAGTATGGTGGCAGCAGAGTTGGTAAGAAAGGGTCAGATTCAAAGGAAAATCTGATAATATATGCAAATAGATGGACATGAGGTATGAGAGATAAAGCAATGTCAACGACAACACCAGGTGTTTGGCCTGAGCAACTGGAAGAATGACAGTACCATTCTGAGTAGGAATGGAAACTAAGGCGGTAGGAATGCGGGTGGTAAGATTTGGCAGAGAAAACCAAGAACTCTGTTTTGAACTATCAAGTTCATTCTTTGATATCCAAGAAAAGATGCTGAGAAGGCAAATGAATATCCAGGCTGGGAGTTCTGGGGAGCAGTCTGAGCTGAAGATACACAGCTGAAGAATCATCAGTGCAAAGTTGGTACTTAAAGCCATAGAGTGGGGTGAGACTCCCTCATAAGTGAGTGATTCCAGTACTTAGGGGCAGGATGAGGAAGGGGCAGCAAAGAAGACAGAGAGAGCAGCTGCTACAGAGAGACTGGCACCCACATTACTGAATCCCTCTGATGCTCAGACTCTTCACTGGGAAAGCAGAGAGAACAATTTTCAGCTCACGGTTGCTGTGATGGTTAAGTGAGATCATATACTGACCTGGCATTGTGCAGCCCACTGAGCAGAAGGGAAAGGACCTGTTTCTTTCCCAGTGGCTTCTTCTCCTGTGTTCTCTTCACTGAACATCGTAGGGCCACATAGGATCATTTCTCAAGCTGCTCTGGGATGGTGAGGATGAGACTGAGGCCCTTGGAGCCTGTTGTTTTGCCAGTTCCCGGGGATGGGACACTCCCAGCCTGATTTTACAGGTCCAATAACCAGTCTTTCTTGAAGGTGAGAGAGGCTGGTATCTGGGTGGGGTGGCTGGAGAAGTGTGAGATGGGGTGGAAATAGGTGGAGGAGGACCTCTAGGGAGAATGTAGTGGGTGTTGGATGTGCTCAGGATCTGGGTACTTATCCCCCCTGCCTTCTGGGAGTGTTGGCGATTGACTGTTCTCAGCTGACTTTCTCTTGGGGAATTTCCCCCAGTGAAGATTTGCCTGCCAAGATTATGCCCCCTTCCCTGCAAGCAGCCTGCGTTCAACAATTTTGGATGATGAGAAAGTTTTAAGTCCCAGCCCTCTTGCCTCAAAGCAGAACAGCACTGAAGACCATTTGGGTGCTATGGCAACTTATAGGAGCAGCTGAAACCTTTGTTGCAACTGCAGTGCAGGTGCAGGTCAATTTCTTCCCCTGTTCAATCCTGCTTCCCTCACTCCTTGAAGATGTTTGTCCCAAGAGTGCACCCCAAAAAAACCTCCTGCACGCACATCTCAGAATCTTGGAATCTGTTTCTCTGTGTACCTGAACTATGACAGTTGATATGAGAAGTGGTCTTAGGATGCTGACTCTAAAATGGGATTTTTGGACGGCATCGCTCACTGGCAGGCTGGCTATGAGGACCCCATCACCTCTGGCAAAATGTAGCTGTCAATTGCTAAAACCAATAACTACGGTCAAGTCACAATATATCACAGCTGGGGAAGTGCTGGACCTGCTAAGAGAAGAAAGGAGCTCCAGACGTGGCCAGTATGAATTGGTCAAACCTGGGACAGTGCATATGGGACTAGATTCTAAGACTGATCAAGGCAGGGGATGGACAGAACATAACTGTATTAGTTATCTATTTCTGTATTACAGTACCCCACAAACTTTGTGGCTTAAAAGAACACACATTTATTTTCTCATAGTTTCACTGGGTCAAGAGTTCCAGCACAGATTTCCTGGGTCCTCTGCAAGGCTGCAATCAAGGTGTCAGCCTGAGCTGAGATCTTACCTGAAAGCTCAAGTGAAGAAGGACCCACTTCTAAGTTTACACAGTTGTTGGCAGGATTCAGGGCCTTGCAGACTATCAGACTGAAGGCCTGTTTCTCGCTGGCTGTCTGCCAGAGGCCACCTTCAGTGCCTTGCCACGTGGCCCTCTCCTTAAGGCAACTCATGACATGGCGTCTTGCTCCTTGGAAGCCAGCAAGAGAGAGTCCTCCTAGCAAGACAAATGTTACTCACATACAAGTAACCACATAGAACTCAGCCTGTGTCTGGATTGCGCTCTGTGGGGGGATTACACAAGAATGTAAACACTAGAAGGTGGGATCATGGGGTCAACCTAGAGTCTCCTGCCATGGAGAGCATAATGATATGGGAGTATTCTCCTATGATGCAGGATTTAACTCCCTCGTATGCACCTGGGGAAGTAGTGCTAACTTGCTGCTCTGGGAAAGGGATGGCCCTTGTAGAACTACGACAACTTCTATGGCAATGGTGAAAGAAGGGATGAAAAGCCTCAGAGTAGTAGGCTTACAAGACTGGCTACCTCATGTAGGGCTGGAAAACCCAACAGTTTTATTCTGCAGGAGGGCCCAGGGGACATGCTATTTGCCTAAGCAATACTTAACACACCGGGGAGAGGCATGCTGAGTATTTGCTATGGAGGCTGTGACACGAATCCAGGCACAATGAGACTGTGGCTTGGAGAAGGGAGGTTGCTGTGGAAGTGATGAGAAGTGGATGGATTCTAGAATGACAAGATTTGCTGACAGGTTGAATGTGGGATGTAAGAGAAAGAGGAGTCCGGGATGATGCTAAGGTTTTGGGGCTGAGCAACGAGAAGAGAGGAGGTACATTTACTGAGAGGGGGAGAACTATAAGGAAGGCAGGTTTGTGGGGAAAATCAAGAGTTCTGTTGTTGAGAGTGAGATGTCTGTTAGACATTTGAACAGAGACAGGAATAGGCTACTGGATATATGAGTCTGAAGTTCAGAGGAGTCCAGACGAGATATAAACATGGGGGTTATTAGCCTATGGATGTGTAGTCCATCCACATGGTTGAAAGACATCACCTAGGGAGTAAGCAAGGAAGGGGTCAAAGAAACTAAGCCCCAGAACATTCCAACTTTTGATGATGGAGGACAGGAGAAAGCCAGAGTCTATCGCAGGAATAATGAGTGAGAGGGACCCACAAGGAATGAGGGGTGAAGGGGTGGGACCAGGCTGTAACAAGGCGGGCTAGTTGGTGTATCATCTGATATCATGGGCTTCAGAGCTGGTGGTGTTACAGCCTCATGAGAAACAGTGCTCTGTGGTAGAGGGTGTGGCAGGATCAACAACCCCAAGAGCAGCTGAGTGTCAGGACACAGCCCAGGAGCAGGCAGAGCAGCAATGGAGGGAGGTCAGAGAAGAGGTTGGGGATGCAGGCATTTTACTGATGAGAGATAGCGAGATGCCTCTTCTCTCCCCCTTTCTCACACCCCAGACCACCAAAGAGATTTCAGGAATTTCCAGATCACTTTTCTCCTACTCCCACCCCCATGTTCCCAAGAGAATGTCTCAGTCAGACTTACTCCCAGACTTTGGTAAAGACTACTGGGCTCTGAAGTTCTGAAGACACAAGGGACTCAGATCAGATGGTGGAGGGAAGAAAAGTGTTTAGAAAGGGATCAAGTCCTAGTGAATAGCCAGGGAGCAAGAAAGGACAAGGAACAGTGTTGGAGGTGGGGTTGGGAATGGAGGTGTTGGGTGAGAAGCGGATGGGAAAATTGGTAAAGAAAAATCTAGATGAGTCTAGATTCTTGTGGGGTGGGCAGGGGATTGGGGTAGAGAAGAGAGGATATGAAAAGTCCCACGGGGTTATAAATTAGACTCCCTTGAATGTCAAGAGACACAAGGAACAAGTGAAAGTCCTTTTCGATAATTTCTTTGTTGAATTTTGCTTCCTTGTTTTGGTGGTCCCCTGTGTTCTGGAGCTGGGCTTTGGGTATTGACTAGGGTAGGCTTCAGTTAGATAATGACAGCCGGATTCAAGACACTGACAGTCCCCAACTTATGAATTTTCTGCTTTACAATGGTACAAAAGTAATACACATTCAGTAAAAACCATACTTCGAATTTTGAATTTTGATTCAAAATTATTTATTGTAGCGTTACTATAAAATAGGCTCTGTGTTAGATGATTTTGCCCAACTGTAGGCTGATGTGCATGTTCTGATTGTGTTTAAGGTAGGCAAGGCTAAGCTATGATGTTCAGTAGGTTGGGTGTATTAAACGTATCTTCAATTTATGATCTTTTAAAACGTACAGTGGGTTTATTGGGACATAACCCCATCATAAGCTGAGGAGCATCTGTACTTGATTGAAGTTAGATAAAGTTTAAGTTTGACAAAGACTCTTGATTCAAGTCAAGGTTCTGGTCTTTAGGAGAGACAAAACATGGGGTGACAATCCTTACAGAATACTGTCATGAGAGGCTTATCCAACTCTGTTCATTAATTCATCTATTCATTGATTCAAGCAACCAATCCTTCAGGAGGGGAGCGGCTCTGTTTCATTTTCCCTTACTCTTCCAACACCAGATGAGTGCCTATTCATTGTCCCACAAATGAATGTTGCCTGGCTGACCTGTGCCAGCTATACTTTACTCTACCAAGTACTGCTCTATGCCTGTGAACAGGCAGGAGTCTTCCTGAGCCGCCCTTATGGCCTTACTCTCTTTCAGAGGAGGCCTAGTCACAAATGAACAAATATGTTTATACTTACAAGGTGTGGTTTTGATAAATACTATAAAGAAAATGCACATATTGGTGGGATAAAGAGTAAGGAATGTCTTGAGTTAGACTGGTTAAAGTAAGCCTCTCTGAGAAGGCATCATTTATGCCCAAGTCTGAAGCATGAGACATGGCTGCCCATGGGGTGAGAAAGGACATATTTACTTTTTAAGCAAAGATAACAGCAAGTGTAGAGGACGTCAGAACCAAAAGATCTTGGTAGTTTTTGAGGAACTGGAAGAAGGCCCACAGAATTATGTGCTGTTGTGAATTAAGAACTGAAACCACATCTTACTGACACATTCCCCAAAAACACTCCTTTAGAATAGATGTTAATGAACGTTCTATAACAAAATGCAACGCCAGCAACATGTTTTCTGCTAACATTGAGAAAATTTCTGAGTACTTACAAGTTTGTTATTTGCCTTTTAGTTTGGTTTATGCTGTTCATCAACATATTTTTAAAAATTTTTATATAGGTCGTATTTATCCAACTTTTCGCTAATGGTTTCTGCTTTTGGGATCATCCACAGAAAGTCTCCCCTATCTCATAGTTACATAATTACCTAGCTTTTCCTCTAGGACTTTTACAATTTGGTATTTTACAATGAAATCTTTAACTCATCTGGATATTTTTAGATGTGCCCCTCTTTTGATGTCCTTGTCTCTCAGTAAGGCAGAATGCTTTCTTTATCTAGCTTCCTCATTTCTTGTTATATTAATTTATTAATTCCTGGGCATTTAAAATTTTGTTGTTGTTGTTGCTATTGTGAAAGGAATTTTTTTCCCATTGTATTTTCTAACTGGTTATTGTAGGCATTTGGGAAGAACTCTGTCTCTCTACGCTTTTTATATGAGAATATGGTGACCAGTCATCGGACTGAGGCCTCAGGCCTAGTGGTCTTCCAGTTGACTTGCTGGTCTTCCAAGAGTTAAAACTGACAAATGATATTATTTCTTTCTAGTCCTTTTAATCTGAAAGTCACAAAATAGTACCTTGTTTTGATTGCATTTCTTTGGCGACTGTTGGGGATGAACATCTTTGCACACATTCATTTGGCACTTGTTTTCCTGTAGTGAACTGTCCATTCATATACTTCGTTAATTCCTCTATTTGGTATTTGTCATGCTTTTATCAATCTCATAAAATTATTTTAATTCATTTCCACTTGAAAAATATACACTAACCTATTATTTCTGCCCAGAGAGGAAGAGACACCAAATATCAGATGCAAATGTGAGCATGGGAGCACTCTAGAAAGGCTAGGAATCACTGCTGGAGGCTGCAGGCCTGTACATTAACTTTTTGCCCTTTGGTCCTTAAAATCCTATAGGAAGCAGCCAGGTGACCAGTAAAACAGGCATCCTGCATGGAGAAGGTGCTGTTCCAAATCAAGCAGCCCCAGAGCCTCCTTGGCCCCAGCCCTCCCTAAGTTGTCACCTACTGGGCTCCCACCTCCTTTCACACCGGGTGGTCTCCCTGACAGGTTTGAAGGGATTATCCAGGATCAATATTAGAAATAGTTGTATTTTTTTCTAACTGGAGTTAAGTTTATAAGCTTTTTTTATGTAACCACCAAACACCAGAAATAAAAATCTGGATGAGAGCCAGTTTGACTTGGAGCCAGCACACTTTCCCATAGCCAGGGAGCTCGCCCTTCATCCCAGTTGTTTTTCCCCTAGTTACTGACATTTCCTCCCAAAAGCTGAATCAACTTCTCAAATTCTTCATCTGAGTAATTCAGGCCCCCAGTGATTCCTAGAAATCTTGCCCTCCCAGTCCAGCCCCCACCCCCAGCCCAGCCTCTGACACCTGAGCTGCAACTGGGGCCAGAGGAGGCTCAGGCTCCATGCGGTGGCCCAAGCCACGTGACCTGGGCTCTGGCTCTAAGAAAGTTTCTGGGGGAGTTTTAATTGCCGGCTCTGCAAATGCAAAATGAGGCCCTGGTGGACGGGGGTGAGGGGAGCAAGAGCATCTGCAGGCTGGTCCGGTAAAGAAGGGTGGGAAGAGGTCTTGTTCATACTAATTCCTAACTAAGGGCTAGAAGAAGACCAGCGTCCATGCACAGTTTATCACCCAACACATATGTGTTGAGCACCAGCTGTGTACCAGGCACTCTCCTAGGCACAAGTGAACAAGACCAGCCTGGTCCCTTCCCTGGTAACAGTTACTGCCCGGTGGGAAAGACAGACATGGAACAAGTAATTTCACATCACAAGCTCAATAGTCACAAGTGTGAGAATTCTGCTTATACAAGTGGGAACAATTTCATGGCCTTGCTTATGAGCTCTTTTCCTTTGAAAGGATTCAGAGAAGTGGCAACAAGATTGCCCCAGGGATTTTTGATAGCGCTCCTTTCTTTTGCCTCCTACATTTCAGGGTGGGCCATCCTGGGAAAACAGTCCTCCCTGGCCTGAGTGAGACCAGAAAGGGACGGCATGGGAGAGGCTAGGCAGTGTTGGAGTCACCCTCTCCTCCCTGCTTGGGAAACTGGTCTTGAGGTTCAGCCTTGCCACTCTCATGACCTTCCACAGCACTTGGGACTGGTCTGAGACTCAGCCAGATCACCCCAGGTTGGCCTTGGAAGTCACCTCTGAGTCAGTTCTCACTGACTAGCACATCCAGGGCTCCTCCCCTCATCTCCCTGCTCTTTTCTGCTCAGAACTCATGTTCCAGATGGACTCAGCTGGCAAGTGTTTGAGACGTGTCTCAGCATCTTGTGATGTGTTACTGAACCTCTGGGCCTTGTGTGGGCTGAGTCACTGACTCTGACTTGATCCCTGATGCATATTGGCCCCTTCTTCCTGGGTCCAAAAACCAAAGCCCATCTTTGGAATGCAGGCCACAGAGTGCCTGCGACCAGGCCTGGAGGGGACCACTCTCCAGGGAGGGACAGTCAGTTGGACCTGTCCTGCAGTTTTTCTGTTCTCTCCCTTTTTCCTCTATACTGATTCTTTCTGGGAATGTGTTTGTCAAGGGAAGGGGATATAAGGACCATCCCAGACACTGGGCCTTTCTCCCTCCCAGCTCTCTTCCTCACCTCACTTTTGTTCTACCTGAGCTATGAGACCAAATACAGCTGGGAATCCTGCCTTGACAGGAATATTCTTCTATCAAAAAAGATGAATTGTTTTTCTAGCAACTTGGGGTAGGTGTTGAATCGGTGAGATCAGGAAATGAGAGGGGAGGCAGCTTTTCTCTTGTCATGGTTGAGAGCATGGATGCCAAATTTAGACTGTCTGGATTTAGACTCCGGCATTGCCACTTCCTAGCTGAATCGACTTGGGTAAGTTTCCTGTGCCTCAGTTTCCTCATCTATAAAATATGAATAAGCACCCAACTCATAAGACTGTTGTAAAGATAAAATGAGCTACAACATGCACAGAACTGTAAAAAGTCCCTAAGATATAAGCGTTAGTAGTAGTGCTTCTTGTTGATATGATAAGCTCTTAGGGAGGTTCTTGTTTGTAGCTTTTTGCAGCATCAGGCTGGTATTTTTACATACGGCTTCCCTTCTCTGCCTTTTCTGCATCAATACTCCATTGCTACTCTGGCATCTTTTCTTCCATTTCTGCCAATCCAGATCAGTAACAACTGGCTGGACCACCTCCTTTACTCTACTATTTCTGGGAACTAGTTCACCAAGGTTTAGGTGAGAGCTGGACAGGAGAAACTCATTCCTAACTTGAACTCCTCTTTTTTTCCCCAAGCCTGAGGCCTTGCTCTTCTATGGCAGTCTTTCCAAGGAGAGCCTGTTTGAAGCATCCATACATCTATTCATTGATCCATTTATTCCATTTGTTCTACAGCCACTTTTTTTTTTTTTTTTTTTGAGACAGAGTCTCGCTCTGTCACCCAGGCTGGAGTGCAGTGGCACGATCTCGGCTCACTGCAAGCTCCGCCTCCCAGGTTCACGCCATTCCCCTGCCTCAGCCTCCTGAGTAGCTGGGACTACAGGCACCCGCCACCACGCCCAGCTAATTTTTTTGTATTTTTAGTAGAGACGGGGTTTCGCCGCATTAGCCAGGATGGTCCCAATCTCCTGACCTCATGATCCGCCCACCTCGGCCTCCCAAAGTGCTGGAATTACAGGCGTGAGCCACCGCGCCCGGCCTCTACAGCCACTTTTAAACATCTGTCAAGTACTGTGAGAAGTACTAGCTCTAAAAAGAAAAATGTTCGGTTCTTGTGCTCAAGGAGGTCAAAGTCACAGGCAGTGACAATTCTGGTATATTAAGTGTTGTTATGAATGCAGGTGTGGGGTACTTTAAATGCACAAGGGAGGTACCTGACCCGGTGCTGAGTGTGAGGGGTTAATGATGCTCTGTGCTGGGTTCTGGAAGGTTAAAAGGACTTAGTCAGGTGAAATGAAGAAAGGACATTCCAGGCTGTGAAAGCAGCATCTGCGAAGGCCTGAAGAGAAAGAGAGCAGGCTCAGAGCTTGGTGGGGATTCAGTGCCCACCCCCCGCCACCCCCAGGAAGGAGACGGAGCATAGCTTGGGGTAGGGGAGGGGGTAATCCAGGAAAGTATGGGGGCTGCTCTCTAGCTTTTCCATTGGCGGTCTGGATCTGGCATATTTACCCTACAGTCTCTTACTCTCTAATACTCCATCTCAAATAGTGTCCATAAAAGGGAGTTAGTTTTAGTAATTTTCACATGACCTATATGAAGCTAGAAGGATTCGTTATGTGTTCTATGGTGTTATTAATATGTTTCCAGACTTCTGGTCAAACAACAGATTGAACACATATGTTTAAGCCAGATGCCTTGTAGAAATATCAATAAAATGAGAACAGAAGAGGGAAAATAGGTATACACTCGTAAAGTCAATCAATATAGGAGAGGAGATAATAGCAGATGAAAAATACTGATATGTTTTTGGAATATTAAAATGAGATTAAACAGCTAGAGACTGAAAGGTGTCTTTGATTCGGTTCCCAGTGAAACAGACCCGGAGATGGAAATCTGGTGCTGGCAGTTTACTGGGCAGAGCTCTTGGGTACGACACCTGTTGGGGAGTGAAAGAAGCAGGACTGAGTAGAGACAGGTGGAGCTGAGATGGAGTCACAGCACAGTCGCAGAAGACCTCCTAGGAAGCCCTTCAGAGTGGTCCCAAATTGAGGCAAGGGGCTTAGGCCTTGGGATAACTTTGGATGTGGCAGTTCCCATCATCCATGGTCAATTCCTAGGAATGTCATCAGCCAATACTCCTAGCAGCTGGGAAATGAGACCTCCATCAAAAGGGGGCCATCTGAGTGGTGCGCCCCAACATTCTTAAAAGAGAATTGAAAGGAGAAGCAAGCCCATTCACACCGCAGAACACTGGAAAGTCTCAGGAATTGGGGATGCAGAAGCCTCTAAGGACAAAAGGAGACGTGGGTCTGAAACAGGAACATTGAGAGGTACCCATCTCTCCCCAACCCTGCCAGGGGACCGAAGGTTTACTGTGGAGTAAACTTTAACCAGAGAGGTTTCAGACCCAAAACACCAGATGTAGCAAAGAGGTCCAGGGCAGGCAACTGAAAACAGAAAAACAGTGGAAAGAGTCTTCCAAAAACAGGCAATTCCACATTCTGAATGGGGAGAACTTCAACCATTTTCCTGATCAGCTCAGAGAACCCAGCAGTCAGGTCTACAGAGCCTGGGCAGAAGACTGAAGAATCCTTCTCTAAGAAGACTGGCCAGTGGAGTAGAAAAGCCCTAATGATACTGAGATGATATTCTCAAATGGAAAAACCCAGCCATCCACTTTATCTCTGTAATGAAGATTAATCAGGCAACAAACCCCACCCATGGTCACATAGCTTTTAATCAGCTTTTCAATACCTCACTCTCAAATATGGTCAGAGGTCAGTGATGATACTCATATACTTGAGGAAAAACTCAATGTGAAAGAGTGATCAAAACAGGTAGGTGCCAAAAAGAACTCAGAGGAAACAGACACAATGCCGGAAGCAAAACAAACAAACAATAACCACAAAAACTCCACAACAATCTTCAATGTCCTCAAAGAGGTAACAAATGTTGTTACATTATTGAAATAAGAACTGGATGCTATAAAAAGGAACCATTACAGAATAGAAAGCTAGCAAATTATTTCTTATTCATTTAAGTCCAATCAGTGGAAAAAGACAGTAGAGTGGGGTAGGACTCCACAAAGTTGTTAGGAGCTCCACTGACAAAGACCCTGCCATCTTTAACATGTAGCTTCCAAGATCACCCTGGACATCTCAACAGGAGAAGACAAAGTGAATCTCCCTGGGAGGCTTTTATGGACCAGGCCTGTAAGTGACAGGAATCATTTCTGCCCACATTCCATCAGCTAAAACTGACATAGTCTAGCTGTGTACTCAGGAAGAAGGATCTGCTTTGATGAACACAGTAGCATCAACCACAAGAAGGGCTGGAAGATAAAATCAAGGAAATCTTGCAGCAGGCCTAGAAGTCAGCTAGTCTGATTGAAGCAGGAAGATGAAAAGCTTCAGGAGAGAATGTCCCTAGGAAAAAAAAAAGGAACTGAAAGAATATCAGACTAGGCATGGTGGCTCACACCTGTAATCCCAGCACTTTGGGTGGCCCAGGTGGGAGGATTGCTTGAGCCCAGGAGTTTGAGACCAGCCTGGGCAACACAGTAAGACCCTGTCTCTACAAAAAGTACAAAAATTAGCCAAGTAGTACCAGCTACTCAGGAGGCTGATCTCTTGAGCCCGGGAGGTCGAGGCTGCAGTGAGCCATGATCACACCACTGCACTCCAGCCTGGCTGACAGAGTGAGACCCTTTCTAAGGAAAAAAACAAGAATATCAGATGTTTAACTAAAAAAGGAAGTTGATTCAGAGTTTTAAAAGGCTTTTGTGAGTGTAGAAAGAAATCACGACAGTCAATAAAAAAATGAGCAAAGGGAGGCAATTATTACTTACAGAAAGAACAACAGTAATAGAAGAAAATGTAATCACCTAACACCTCATAATAAGATGAAAACTAAATAGTAATTTAACAAAAAATTGTAAAATATCTATTTTGGAAAGATGAAGTTGGGTGAGGGATAGGTAGTGAGAAAATAGTGCTAAATCCTTTTCTTCCGCAAAGAAAGTCATGAGGGAACATATGAGAAGTATTGATCTGAGAAATAGCAGGATAGCCTTATTGGTTAGATATATGGAGATAAACACAATATAAAGTAGCAGAAAACACTAAAGAGGAAGACAAAAGAGGTGGGAAGGAATAGGCAGGAGACTTCTGTTGTTGCAGTTTGTAGATGTTGTAATATTATTTGGCTTTTAATACTCTGTATATTATATTACTTCAAAAATAATGACATAAAACGTCTATGGATAGGACCATCTTCAGGCATGACTGGATCCAAGAACTCATATGAAGTCATCAGGACTTGACCCTCTAGGCTTTGCTTTTGTAATATTTTGAAATATATTTTTGCTCATTGTCCTGTTTCCTGACATAAAGCTCCCCAAATCCTTGAAATCTCCTGAGTGATGAGTGTCTTTTGTATATTAATGAGATGACTGGTAGCTGGGGCTCCCAGATAGCCTCAGAATGGGGGCTGGTGGCCAGAGAAACCAGCCATGTGATTAGGGGGGTGGAACTTTCTACCCCACACCTCCCAACCTCTGGGGAGTGGGGAGGGACTGAAGGTTGGGTTGATAAACCAGTGACCAATAATTTAATCATGATTGAATCATTATATGTAATGAAGCTTACATATAAACCCCAAAGGACTGAGTTCTGGGAACTTGCAGATAGCTGAACACATGGAGGTGCCTGGAGGGTAAGGCACCCAGAGAAGACATGAAAGCTCCAGGTTCCCTCCCACTTTCCTTGCCCTGTGCATCTCTTCACCTGGCTGTTCATCTGTATCCTTTGTAATATACTATATAATAAATGGCTCGATGTAAGTAAACTGTTTCCCTGAGTTCTGTGAGCCGCTTGGCAAATTAACGGAACCCAAGGAAGGGGTTGGGAAAACCCCAGTTTATAGCTGGTTGGTCAGAAACACTGGTCACATCCTACACTTGCAACTGGCATTCTGAAGTGGGGGCAGTGTCATGGGACTGAGCCCTCAACCTGTGGGATCTCTTGCTATCTTCAGGAAGACAGTGTGAGAATAGAATAGAATTTGATTTGAAGACACTCAACTTGTATCCACCAGAGAATCATCTGCAGGATTGCTTGGTGTGTGGGGGAAGACCACCCCCACATCTGGTGTCTGAAGTATTATACTGAGTGACTGTGTGAGAGTAGAGGGTAGGAAAAAACACTTTGGTTTGTCCTATATCCCTACAGCTTTCCTTGTGTTGATTTTCTTTTCAGTCAGGCCCTCTCATCGCAGCATAGCAACTCCTGGCCTATGCATTCTTAAAGCTGTTAGTGCTAGCAGAAAGGAATGTCGCTTTCCTGATCATTCTGACCAAAGCCCAAGAATTAAATTCTACTGGAGTCGATGGGGGTGGTGGGGGCAGTGTTGCCCAGCATCCACAAAACAAATGGCCTGAGAGTTGGGGATGAGTGGCTACCTGGGGAGTGCTGACAGTAGAAGAAAAGGACCCAGAAAGCAGGCAGACAAAACTAACCGAGTCCATCACAAAAGTCAATGGGTGGAGCAGGCTGCAAAAAATCAGGTCCCCATCCTGCTTAGACCCTGCTGGATTTGGAGGTTTATCTGCATCTCCATGACCTTTCAAGCAAACAAGATTATCTCAACACTCTGCATATGACTCTTTAGTGTGAACTGTTTTTAAAAAATATGTATTGTTGGGATAAGTAGAAAATTGTGATTATTAGTAAAAGTGACCTTTGGAAATGTTCGTTAATTATGTGTATTTTTTCTTATGAATCATCTGTCTATGCTCTTTGCCTATATCATTTTATTAATAAATATATTTATCAGGTATCTCAATACATTTAATAATTGTGCAAAGTCTAAAAATATTTCAACATCTAAAAAAAATTTCATAGACTCTTATACAGGTCTTTGGAGATTATCTAGTAGCATGACTCTCATTTTACAAAAAATCAAACAAAAGCACTGAGAAGGGAAGTGTCAGGCCAGCTCAATGGATGAAGGAACAGAAAATCCAGTCGGATTCTCCATCAGTTAGATGGTGCTGCCTCTTCAATTACTTCTAAATTTGGTCCCCTCAAAGCCACATTTCCTACTCAATTGCCATATCTAGGAATTACAGAGAGCCACTTTAGTTTCCCCACAGTCTGAAGCATTTTTTAAAGATGGGGTAAATAGTGGAGAGGATTTTAAACTATCTTGAAGCCCCTTGCGATTTCACGCTGTAATTTTTTTCTAGGGGGAATCTTTTTTATTTTTATACACATGACAAGGTTTTACATCAAGAATGGTCAGTTTAATAGTACAAATTTAACATACATGAGGAATGTTAAAGAAATTCAACTAAAAAACCCACTTCTTCCTGTGACCCATAATCCCAAATTTTACAGTGCAGGGGAGAAGGGGACTGTGGGGAGCATCCAAAACAAGTCTCTCCCAAAAGAAATGACTTAAATTCCACATTCCCTCTCCACACAGGATCCAAACAGTGAGAGTATAATTTACAATTTATCGTTTTCAGCTGTAGATTCCTTTGCTGTTTCTTGTTCTTCTTCATCTGTTCCTACATCCATTTCTTTGTCTTCATCTTGCTCTGTGTCTTCTGTTGTGTCTTCAAGTTCTTCTTTGGGTTCTTCTTCCACCTTTGCATCAGGGTCAATGTTCAAACTGAGCAAAGGATTCTTTCTATTCTATCTCCATATGCTTTGGTGTCTGGTAAAAGATATCCTGACCGAAGCGTTACTGTTTCACACAAAACCACAGCAAGAACCAAAACTATTTTATCATCTTCACCTTCCTTAATTCATCAAAGCATGTCTCTGATCAGTGGGTGTCTGGGATTAATTTCAAATGTTTTCTTCTGACTTGCATAGTAATTTGTAGAGCTGTCCTTGCTCGTTTGGTATGCTTGTGCTTTCATGATTCTCTCCGTGTTGCCAGACCGTCCGTACTGGCTGGCCACCAAAGCACACAGAGATTCTGTCAGGTGCTGAGACACCACAGCCTTCTCAATTTTGTCCTTAAGGGCTTTATCTTTCATCCAATTGAGCAAAGGCTCAAATTCTTTCTCAACTGCTTCATGACTCTCCTTAGTTTTCTCACTTTTATCAAACTTCATTCCTTCCTTGACAACATTCTGGAACCTCTTCCCATCAAATTTGGGAAAGGCCTGAATGCAGTGTTCATCCACAGGTTCTGTGAGGTAAATAACTTCACAGCCCTTTTTCAGAAGTCGTTCAACAAATGGAGGAGATTCAGCCTCTTTTCTGCTGGACCCAGCCATGAAGTAGATTTTGTCTTGTTTTCCCTTCATTCTTTCCACATACTGGTCTAGTGTAGTAATGTCAGTTGGATGGTGAGAAGACTGGAACATAAGAAGTTTAGCAAGACATGTTTGATCGGAGTGGTCTTCAATCACACCAAGCTTGATGTTGGTACCAAATTCTTTCCAAAAATTATCATTGTATTTCTCACCAGCAATCTTCTTGATCTTGTCCAGAGTTTTACAAACAAGCTTCTTCCTAATCACCTTAAGCAGTTTATGTTGCTGAAGAGTCTCAAGGGAAACATTCAAGGGGAGATCATCTGAGTCCACCACACCCTTGACAAAATTAAGGTACTTAGGCATCCTATCGTGGAATTCGTCTGTGATGAATACACAGAGCACATAGAGCTTAATGTAATCACTCTTTTTAGATCCATATTCATCAAATAGACCACGTGGATCAGATGTGGGTACAAATAAAATTGATTTGAAGGTAACTTCCCCTTCAGTGGTAAAGTGAATATAAGCCATGGGGTCATCACTTTCCTTTGAAAATGATTTGTAAAAAGCTTTGTATTCATCTTCTACTTTTTTTTTTTTTTTTTACTTCTTTTGATGGTCTCTGCCATACTGGTTTGATATCATTCATAAGTTCCCAGTCTCAGACAGTGTTTTCAACTTTTTTAGTCTTTGATTTCTTTTCTTCTTTTTCTTCCTCTACTGCAGCTTCATCATCAGATTCTTCTTTGTCTTCTTTTGCTGCTTCTTCTACCTCCATGGGCTCCTCAAGTTTCAACCTTGCTCCAGCCGCAGGGTCTGCCCACCTCAGGCTGTAATTTTAATTTCCCCATTAGCACCTTGCAAATCTCCATTCCAGGTAGCACAGTATTCAGCTGCATTTTGCCATTTACATGACACAAGTTATAGCCAAAAAAGGTTAGTGTAGTGTTGTATCCCTGTCAAGGAATAAGAATGAAATGTGGAGACCAAGCTGTGGAATTTTGTAGGACGAGGAGTGGAAAGGGTGAGCAACCATTTCAATGTTGGCCTCAGCGCCTCTTTGCTTTGAAATCCTGGATCCTCAAAAAGTTTCTCACCACAGAAGAGACTGAAAATACCCTGATTGGGAGGAGGCATTCTGTGCTCCTCCCACCATTCCTGCTCAGCATCAGTGATGCAGTGAGCGCGTGGGTCAGTATTAGTCCGTTTTCACGCTGCTGGTAAAGACATACCCGAGACTGGGAAGAAAAAGAGAGTTTTGTCTGTTTGTTTGTTTTTGAGATGGAGTCTTACTCTGTTGCCAGGCTGGAGTGCAGTGGTGTGATCTCAGCTCACTGCAACCTCCGCCTCCCGGGTTCAAGCAATTCTCCTGCCTCAGCCTCCTGAGTCGTTAGGATTACAGGCACCAACCACCACGCCCAGCTAATTTTTGTAGTTTTAGTAGAGACGGGGTTTCACCATGTTGGCCAGAATGGTCTTGATCTCTTGACCTTGTGATCCACCCACCTCGGCCTCCCAAAGTGCTGGGATTATAGGGGTGAGCCATCACGCCTGGCTGAAAAAGAGGTTTTATTGGACTAACAGTTCCACATAGCTGGGGAGGCCTCAGAATCATGGCGGGAGGCGAAAGGCACTTCTTACAGGGCAGTGGCAAGAGAAAATGAGGAAGATGCAAAAGCAGAAACCCCTGATAAAACCATCAGATCTCATGAGACTGATTCACTACCAGGATAACAGTAAGGAGGTAACTGCCTCCATGATTAAAATTATCTCCCACCATGTCCCTCCAACAACATGTGGGAATTATGGGGGTACAATTCAAGATGAGATTTGGGTGGGGGCACAGAGCCAAACCATCTCATTTTGCCCCTGGCCCCTCCAAATCTCATGTCCTCACATTTCAAAACCAATCATGCTTTCCCAACAGTCCCCCAAAGTCTTAACCAATTCAGCATTAACCCAAAAGTCCACAGTCCAAAGTCTTATCTGAGACAAGGCAAGTCCCTTCCGCCTATGAGCCTGTAAAAAAATATGGGAGTACAATTCAAGATGAGATTTGGGTGGGGACACAGAGCCAAACCATATCAGGGTCCCAGCAGATGTGATTTATAGAAGAGTAACTGGAGGGTTTAGAGTTTCAAAATGTCAATAGAACTTGAGGGAACGTGATTTTTCCTCGCTGAGGAAACTGTTTGTCCAGAGTAAACTTAAGCAATTGTGTTTAGTTGACTCTAAGTTTCAAGACTAATCAAGTATCTCTTGTAGTGTGGAAGGCTAACTGCTGAACTCTGTATTTTTATCTGTTAACTGAGTGTTTCCTTTTTGCTTGATGGTGTGTACTGCTCAAGTGATTATAGATCAGACAGTTGTCTCAATTAAGCTGCTGGCAAGAAAAGAGTAGAATTATTTGAAGTGTAGGCAATAAAGAGGTTTAGCATTATTGAGAGATGGCTCTAGAGCTTCAGATGAACAAAACTTCAATAATAACAGCAGGAGGGCAGTGTTAAAGCTAATAATAGCTAGAGCACTCAGTATGCACCAGACATTGTACGAAAGCTTTGCAAGCATTATCTCACTTAATTTCCACAACAATCCATGAGGTAGGTACCATTATGCTCACATCACAGATGAAGAGAATGAGGCTCGGAGTGGTAAAGTTACTTGCCCAAAATCATATGGTAAACTTCTTGGGACCACAGCAAGCAATCTGACTCCAGGATCCTAGGATCCTAAGCTTTCTCTATACAATCTCCATGAATACTCTGGAAGTTGTAGCCTCTGCTCCTGAAATAGTAGCTGCTCAAAAAATATGAGCCAATTGAATGAATAAATGCTCTGTAGTAGGCTGTTCTTTCAGTGCTATAAAGAAACACCTGGCCAGGCATGGTGGCTCATGCCTGTAATCCCAGCACTTTGGGAGGCTAAGGTGGGCAGATCATGAGGTGAAGAGATCAAGATCATCCTGGCCAACATGATGAAACCCTATCTCTACTAAAAATACAAAAATTAGCTAGGCATGGTGGCACATGCCTGTAGTCCCAGCTACTCAGGAGGCTGAGGCAGGAGAATCGCTTGAACCAGGGAGTCAGAAGTTGCAGTGAGCCGAGATCACGCCACTGCACTCCAGCCTGGTGACAGAGTGAGACTCTGTCTCAAACAAACAAACACAAACAAAAACACCTGAGACTGGATAACTTATGAAGAAAAGAGGTTTAACTGGCTCACGACTCTGTATGCTTCACAGGAAGCATGATGCTGGCATCTGCTCAGCTTCTAGGGAGGCCTCTAGAAGCATGCAATCATGGAAGAAGGCGAAGAGGAGGCAGGCACATCACATGGCCAGAGCAGGAGCAAGACAGTGAGGTGCCACACACTTTGAAACAGCCAGATCTCACAAGAAGTAACTCACCATTTCAGGGACAGCACCAAAGGGATGGTGCTAAACTATTCATGAGAAATCCACCCCCCAGGATCCAATCACCTCCCACCAGGCCCCACCTCTAATACTGGGGATTACAATTCGACGTGAGATTTGGGTGGAGACAAACATACAAACAATATCATGCTCCATGGTGCCGAGTCCTGGGTCAGAGTCAGGTGGCTGAGTGCTCTGCAAGCCTGAAGGGAGGCCTGAGAGCTACATTAAGATGGCCTTTCAAACTCCTCAGAATTTTGTTTGAATTTAGAACCTTTTGAATAATTGTCACAGTAATGCCTCATCTTTGTTTTAGCAGAGTTTAAGAGGCCGAGGCGGGCAGATCACAAGGTCAGGAGTTCGAGACCAGCCTGGCCAATATGGCCAGTCTCTACTAAAAATACAAAAAAAGTTAGCCAGGCGTGGTGGTGCACACCTGTAATCCCAGCTACTCAGGAGGCTGAGGCAGGAGAATTGCTTGAACCCAGGAGGTGGAGGTTGCGGTGAGCTGAGATAATGCCACTGCACTCCAGCCTGGGTGACAGAGGGAGACTCCATCTCAAAAAAAAAAAAAAAAAAAAGTGGTAATTATTATGTTTACCACAGTTATTTTTTAAGGGGGGGAAAATGGTGATTCCTGAATATGCAGTGAAACGGGTTGGTTAAATAAATTATGAAAACTCATATGACAGAATACTTAGCCATTAAAAATCCAGTTGTATAAGAATACCACAGGACATAAAAACATATTTTTGATATATTGTCCAGGGGAAAAGGCTGGTTACAAAGTAGAGTATTATCCCAATAATGTACATACATTTATGCATACAAAAATATCTGGAAGAAGATACATTAATACATTAACCATAGTTATTTCCATGTGGTAAGAGTGTAGGTAGTTTTAATTTTCTTCTTTGTGATTAAATTTTTTTTTTCAAATTTTCTACAGTAACTATATATACATTTTCTAATCAGAAAAAGCAATAATGTGATTTTTCTTTTTTTCTTTTTTTTTGAGACAGAGTTTCACTCTTGTTGCCCAGGCTGGAGTGCAATGGTGCGATTTCAGCTCACCGCAACCTCTTCCTCCCGGATTCAAGCGATTCTCCTGCCTCAGCCTCCCGAGTAGCTGGGATGATAGGCATGCACCACCATGCCTGGGTAATTTTGTATTAGTAGAGACAGGTTTTCTCCATGTTGGTCAGGCTGGTCTCGAACTCCCAACCTCAGGTGATCTGCCCGTCTTGACCTCCCAAAGTGCTGAGATTACAGGCACGAGCCACTGTGCCCGGCCTTATAATGTGATTTTTAAAAGGAGTTATAATCAAATTTTGATCTTCACTTTAAAATTAAGGTATGTGTCCAGGCACAGTGGCTCATGCCTGTAATCCCAGCACTTGGGGAGGCCGAGGCAGGAGGATCACCTGAGGTCAGGACTTTGAGACCAGCCTAGCCAACATGGTGAAACCCTGTCTGTACTAAAAATACAAAAATTAGCTGGGCATGGTGGTACACACCTATAATCCCAGCTACTTGGAAGGCTGAGGCAGGTGAATCGCTTGAACCCAGGAGGTGGAGGCTGTTGTGAGCTGAGATCAGGCCACTGCACTCCAGCCTGGGCAACAGAGTGAGACTCCGTCTCAGAAAAAAAAAAAAAATTAAATAAAATTAAGATATGAAGTTGCAACTTAATGAAAGACGCAATATAGCTTGTAAAAACATGACTAGCCAAAATATAAAGTTAAATCCGAAAAAAATTACAGTACAGGGAAGAGAGAGTTTTCCTAGCCCAACACTCAAATCCCTTTCTGTGCTGACCCTTGACATCACTATGTCACCCTAACATAAGCCACGTTATGAATCTTCCAATTCTTATCTTCTCCCTCACTCCTCCTCCCTCAACCTCCTCATATCCCTCCCTTCATGGGCCACCTCACCCCAATCCCCAGGCCTGGCTTTAAGGGCTGACCTCCACACAGAAGAGGCCCGATTCCACAGCAGCCCACACCAGCCCTGACCTCTCAGAACTCTGAGGTCCTGGGAAAGGGAGCCTGACCCCGACCCTCCTTGAGAGAAGGAAGTGGCAGTGAGATGCCCTCACCAGGCCTGCTCCCAGCCTGCCTTATCCCTGGTACAGAGGCTGGGGTTTCCTGCCCGGAAGCACTAGGCCCGAACACAATGGGGGTTATCAGTCACCATCGGGGGATTAGGACCACGGGAGCCCTCCACTTAATGGTCAGGTTTCCAGGCCTTTCCTGCATGAATCTTTACTTCCGTGGAAGCTCTTGTTTTGGTCTTTTCCAAGACGGAAACCCTTCCCCCCGCTTCCCACCCCTCTTTAACCCTGGGTCAGCGCCCTTTCACTTCCCAGCCTTTCCTACGTTGGGTCTAAGTCAACTTAAATTGATAATGATAAGAGCCTGGGTAAGGAAAGTGTTTCTGCTCTTTCTAGACCTTTTTTTCTTTTAAAATTATAGGTAAAACAGATGCATTAATTTAATTGGCTTCCATGATGAGACAAATAATTTCATCAACTGAACAAATTAACAAATGATACCTGAATTGAGATTTAAGTTCTTAATCTAACAGTTGGCTTATTTAGAAGCCCTTAATAGAGGATCTTTCCATATTAAAAAGCAGAGGTATTAATAATTAGTTTATTTATAAGAAAAAAGTTTTTTTTAAAGCGTAACTTATCATGTTGAAGCTTTTATAGTAAAAACGGCGGAGCTGCTTTTAAAACCTATCTCGGAAAATAATAAGTACCACTTACTGAATGCTTATATGTATTAAATAGTTTATTCATATTAGCTCATTCAGCCCTAAGGATCACTTATTTTATGAATGACAAAACTGGCCCTCCGAGAGGTTGAATAACTCACTGAGATCACCCGGTATGTAAATGTCAGGGCTGAGTTTTGAACCCAGCCTGTGTGACCTCACAGTCTTTAGACCTTACATTATACTACTGCCTCTCAAAGTAGCTGAAACAACTCACATCTACCAACATTCTCCAGTATTAGTGTAGGTATTAGACATGGGTTTACATTTGAAAGCTTGTCTCCGTCCCTAACTAACTCCAAGCACAACTTCTCAAAACTCACCACTGTTACCCAAGGACTTTAGCAGCTGTAAGCTCAGAAAACATGAAAAGATAATGGTGTTGGTTTTCACGACCCTCATGTAATTCAAAAGAAAAACTACACTAAGCCACAAAGTGTTAACAAGGTAAACAAAGGTATGATTTTTCTAATACACGTGTCTGTGTATGTGATGATATATATGATATGAGATACTTTTCAAACAATTTTGGGGGTATTCCTGCCTTCCTAGACCTTAAGCGCATGTTTATCTGCCTATTGGGTAATTGAGTATTGCCAACTCCCATTTCCCGAATTGGATGTGGGAAAAGAGAAAGCAAAGAAAAGGAAAAGAAAGGATGAAGGGACCAGGAGTGGTGGCATATACCTATAGTCTTAGCTACTCAGGAAGCTGAGATGGGAGGATCCCTTGAGGCCAGGAGTTCAAGGCTGCAGTCAGCTATGATCACACCACTGTACTCCAGCCTGGGCAACAGAACAAGACCCCATCTCTATTTAGAAAAAAAAAGGGGGGGAAGAAGGAAGAAAAGGACATCTGCTCAGAAGTGGAGGTGGTGGTGGTGGGGATTAACATTTGCGAACTCCTGCAGGCTTCACTCTGACCTTTTCTGCAGGAGGGTGAGATCCTGAAGGGAGAGAGCCCTTGATTAGGGGGTAAAGGGCATCCAGGGTCTGGGGGCACAGCCCTGCCTCCTAGTGCGAGGCCTGCTCTGACTCAGCCCGGGAGGGCAGCCAGACCTGCGCCTCCCTGTTTCCACTGATTCCACTGGGACCCATTGCAGAATGACTCAAATGAGCTCTGCTGCCCTGAGAAGCCTGAGGGATGTCAGTGCCTGCTCTGGGCAAACACCTCAATAGTCAATTTAAGTTATTTAATTAATTTTTATGACATCCAGTCAGCCTGCCTGAGGGGTGAACCTCTGAGATCATGATGACACATGTGGCTGTGGCTCCTGGGATCTCTGCAGTTTCTGTGGTTTCCATGGGGCTTCAGTCCCATGCAGGGCCACTGGCTGTGCTTTGAGGAACGCCATCCAGAACGTGGTCCATGTGAGAACATGTGAGGGACGACAGTGGGCACTTTTCAGGGAAGGATGGAGGCTCTGCAGTCAGAAGAGCCACCTTGCCACGCCCCTTGGGTGAGGTGACCTCATGCAGTGGATGCCTCTGTGGCCTCCATATGAAAGATGCAACTGTGGGTTCCTTTGGGGTGCTGGGAGAGCCATTTACCTTGGGGGAGCTTGGAGGCTTTCCAGAGGATTCCAAATTTATCTACTAAGAGCACTGAAGTTTCCTGGAGGGTTCTGATGTTGATTGGGAAGTCTTCTTCCCATGCCTTGGATAATCTGTTCAGGGGTTTGTGAAGTTTGTGGCCTAGAAGCCCTAGGGTGATTCTCTGTGTATTGGGAAGGTGCGGCTATTCAGTGAGCCCTCAAAGGTCTTATAACCTGGACAAGGGAAAGAACCATAATGAGGAAATTTGGCTTTCTCTGCTGGGACTGCTCCAACAGCGAGGAGCAGAAAGGTGGGGTGGGATACTCACTCAGGCCTAAGGCCCACAGGTGGCTGGGAAGTGAGATCTGTGGAAGGGGCTTTTCCACAGTTACTGACACCACCAAAACTCATGCTTTCCTCCTTTATTGCAACCAGTCCTCTCTCCTAGTACCCCTTTGGGAGGCAGCCCAATACCAACTTCCCCTACCTGGGGTGAGAGGAGGGCGTATCCTCCCTGGGTCCGCAGGCTCAACCCAGCCACCATCTCAAAGTTCAACCCGTCCATCATTCAATACTAGGCCAAGTTCTTCCTGCTGAGAAGGAAGTCACCTCTGCTGCATCCTATGGCTTTCCTGCTGGAATGCTCACTTGCTCTAGGCAGCAAGTACAGGTTGCTGTTTCTGACAATCAGTTATTGAGTTCTTGGTTTCTTGTTCCCAGATCTCTATTCAGTAAGTTTCCAGATGTGACTTACAATATAACAGGAAAAGATGGCTTGGAAGACAAAGGAGGTCCATTCCCTCTTCTCTAGGATAAAGGATGATTCTAAGGACAGGGCCTGGTCTTTAAAGATTCTTTGATTTAAGTAATATGTGCTTTGGGAATTCATAATCTTTTCAAGGGGCTTTTTCATTGCATTGAGGAAAGTACTGTAGCTTCATTTGACAAATGAAGGCATTGAAAAACAGAGAGGTGAAGTTATTTCACATTCCAATAGGATATAAGGACTGAACTTGAAGTTCTTCGTAGTTTAAAATTCTGTCCTATCACGTTCCTCTGGGAGGAAGCCTAGGGAATCTAAGGAGTCTTCAGTCATAAAAATGGGTGGCTTAAATGGATCAATATCAGGTTGGTGGTAACGTGTATCAAAAGCATTGTGATTAGCCAGGTGTGGTGGGGCAAACCTGTAGTCCCAGCTACTTGGGAGGTTGAGGCAGGTGGATCACTTGAGCCCAGGAGTTCAAGTCTGCTGCAGTGAGCTGTGATTGTGCCACGGCACTCCAGCCTCAGTGACAGAGTGAAACCCTGTCTCTAAAAAAATTAAAAATAAAAAAAGCATTATGAATGCTCTTGGACTCAGCAGCTCCACTTCTAGATCTCTCCTGGGAAATTAATCAGAGTGCTGCAAAGATATTGTTAAATAAAGTTTATGGGAGGCCATTGGTTTGGACTCAGTTCCTGCAGTTGGCTGAACAGACCAGACCAAACCAGAATGGACTCACTTGTGCTTCATAATCAAGCTGTACTTAGAAACAGATCAGTTTTCCAGAAAACAGGAGATCACAGCAACCTATCCAAAAAGGCCTGGTCAGCTGGGCACAGTGGCTCATGCCTGTAATCCCAGCACTTCGGGAGGCTGAGGTGGGCGAATCACTTGAGGCCAGGAGTTTGAGACCAGCCTAGCCAACATAACGAAACCCCGTGTCCACTAAAAAGACAAAAAAATTAGCCTGGTGTGGTGGTGCATGCCTGTGGTCTCAGCTACTTGGGAGGCTGAGGCATGAAAATCGTTTGAATCCAGGAGGTGGAAGTTGCAGTGAGCCATGATCCTGCCACTGCACTCCAGCCCGGGCCACAGAGCAAGGCTCTGTCTCAAACAACAACTACAAAAACCCAAAAAAGCCTTGACAAACTGAATCAGCATAAGGAAGCTCCCTCTACTTTAGCCATATAAGGAAAGTAACCTGAAGTAACCTGCTGTTAACCAATTCACTTTTTGCACTCTGCTGTTCCCTTGTTGCTGCTCAAGCTACCTTACAAAAACCAACTGTTCTGCCATGCCCAGGAGAACACCTTTCTATTCTGTACATGAGATGCTGCCTGATTCATGAATCACTAATAAAGCCAATTAGATCTTTAAACTCAGTTTGTTGAAATTTTTTCCTTGACAATATATAGGTAATGACACTCATTGATAGGACTGCTTCTAATGCCAAAAAGTTATAAATAGCCTAAGCATTGAACAATAGGGAATACATAATTCGGTTCTCCATTATGTACCATTGAAAGTGATGTTATAGAAGAGTATTTATTGTTAAGAAACAATGTATTGTTAAATGAATAAAGAGGGCTTCAAAACAGTATGTGTAGTATAATCCCATTTTTAATTTAAAAAGTATCCATCTGAGAAAAATATTAGAGTGATATTATTTCTGAATAGTTTTACTTTTTTCTCAATGTTTTATAAATTCTCTGAATTGAATATGCATGCCTTTTTAGTAAAAACACACTAATATTGTTTAAAAAACAATACTGAAGATGGTAACTAAGAGAAAACATTCTCTACAATGCTCAAAAGAAGACAATGAAGGTTCTGAGTACAGGGAGAGAGAGGTGGGAGTATGGGCACTTAGCGATCTTACCCAACAGCCTTAGCAAGGACCTCAGGTTCAAATAGGATTTAAGGACTGAACTTGAAGTTCTTATTTCATTCATCTTGAGCCTCGACGCTTTTTCAGCTGCCCATCACCCAGCCTTGCAGAGAGGACACAAACTCCTGTTAAGGCTTCTCTCTGGGATTTAATAAGAATAGCTTATGTTAAGTACTACTTATAGGTTCTATACATTACCTCTCAAAACAGGAATTAGTAATAATAATAATAACAGCTGAAAAGTAGTCAATGGTTTCTGTTTACCAATGCTTAGGCATTTAACATCTATTAACTCATTTTCTTTTTTTTGAGACAAAATTTCCCTCTTCTTGCCCAAGCTGGAGTGCAGTGACGTGATCTTGACTCACTGCAACTTCTGCCTCCTGGGTTCAAGTGATTCTCCTACCTCAGCCTCCCGAGTAGCTGGAATTACAGGTGCCCACCACCATGCCTGGCTAATTTTTTGTATTTTCAGTAGAGACCGGGTTTCACCATGTTGGCCAGGCTGGTTTTGAACTCCTGGCTTCAAACTATCCACACGTCTTGGCCTCCCAAAGTGCTAGGATTACAGGTGTGAGCCATCGTGCCCGGCCCTATTAACTCATCTTTATTTCTCTTTCATTTAAGTCTCTCTCCCACACTTCCCAATTGATCTGTCCATAAATCCTGTTGGTTCCTCATTCAAAATATATACAGATGCTAATCCTTCCTAATCACCTCCTCCACTAGCACCCTAAGCCACCTTCCTGTCCCACTGAGGCAGTCTTCCATTGGTCTTCCTGATGCTGCAGCCCTGCAGTCTATTTTCAACAGAGCAGCCATAGGTATTTACATGTAAATCAGATCAGTGTGATAATCTGCTCAAAATCCTTTGATGGCTCTTCTGGCTCAGAGAAAAAAGCCAGATTTCTTACAACAATCTATAGTAAGGCTCTACGTGATCTGGTCCAGTCTTCCTTTGTACCTCCCCCGACCCCCACCCAACACACCTTACACCCCATCATATTTTCTCTCCCCTCTCTGTCACTCAGCTGTCGCTGAGCTGGCTTTCTAACTGCTTCTAGAACACCCAGAGGCAGACTGCTGCCTCAAGGCCTTTTTCTACCAGGAGTGCTTCACCCCCAGATTAACCACAGGACTTGCTCCCTCAGGACTTCCCTAAAATGTCACCTTCTCAGTGAAGCCTTTCCTGATCAACTTAAAATGAAACATTCCATCCATCACCCTATTCACCTTCTTCCCATTCCTCATATATATATATATATATATATATATATATATATATATGAAATTTACATATATTTGTGTATATACTTTTTCTGTAACACAAATTCTCACCTAACACATGCGTCATTTGATTGTCTCCTCTTACTGGAACGTTAGCATTACAAGGGCTAGGTTATGTTCTTTGCTCTATCCCCTACACCTAGAATAGTACTTGCACCTAGGGTGCACTCAACAAATATTTTTGTTGAATAAATGAATGAAGGAATCAATAATTTCTTCATAAAAACTTTTGAAGGCATTATCTGAATTTTACAGTTTAATAAACTAAGATTCAGGAGGTTAAAAATTAACATATTATTTTAATTAATTTTGTATCCAACACGAATCCCTGCAATTGCATTTTTAACAGTTTTATTGAGATATAATTTGCATACCATACAATTTACCCATACAATTCAATGGTTTTTAGTATATTCACAGTTGTGTAACTGTCACCACAATCTAATTTTAAAACAGGGAAACCCTGTTCCCATCAGCAGTTGCTCCCCTCCTTCTCCCCAATCCCCCAGCCCTAGGCAACCACTAAACTTACTTTTTGTCTCTATAGATTTGCCTATTCTAGACATTTCATAGAAACAGAATCATACAATATGTGTCTTTTGTGACTTCCTTCTTTCACTTAGCATAATGTTCAAGTTTCATTCATGCTGTAGTATGTATTAAAACTTCATTTCTTTTCATGGCTGTATAATATTCCACTGTGTGGCTACAAGACATTTTATTTATTCATCAGTTTATAGGCATTTGTTTTTGCCTATTATTAATAATGCTTTTATGAGCATTCATGTACAAGTTTTTGTGTGGATGTATGTTTTCACTTCTTTTGGGTACATACCTAAAACTGAAATTGCTGGGTCACATGGTAATTCTATATTTGGCCTTCATGAGGAACTTCTAGATTGTTTTTCAAATTAGCTATACCAGTTTACACTTCCACCAGCAGTGTATAAGAGCTCCAATTTGTCTGTGTTCTCAGCAACACTTGTTATTACCTTTAAAAAAAAATTTTTAGCCATCTTAGTGGGTGTAAAGTAATATCTCATTGTGGTTTTTATTTACATTTACCTAATAACTAATGATATGAAACATCTTTTCATATGCTAATTCGTTGTTTATATATCTTTGGAGAAAATATTCTGACCTTTTACCCTGTTTTATAATTGTTATTGAATTGTAAGAGTTCTTCATATATTCTAGAATTCCTTATCATACGTATATTTTGCAAATATATGCTCCTATTTGATGGCTTGTTTTTCTACTTTTTTGATAGTATCAGTGGGAAGAAAGTTTTAATTTTAATGGTGTCAAATTTATCTTAGTTTTTTCACTTGTGCTGTTGCTGTTGAATCTAAGAAGTCTCTTAACCTAAGGTCACAAAGATTTATTTTTATGTTTTTTTTCTTTTCTTTTTTGAAGAAGGGTCTTGCTCTGTTGCCCAAGCTTGGGTGTAGTGGCAATCCTGGCTCACCATAGCCTCAGCCTCCCAGGCTCAAACAATTTATCCTCCCACCTCAGTCTCCAGAGTAGCTGGAACTATAGGCACATGCCACCATACCTGACTAGCTGTTTTTTTGTTTGTTTTTTTTTCAATTTCTTGTAGCAACAGGGTCTCACTTTGTTGCCTAGGCTGGTCTCAAACTTCTGGTCTCAAGCAATCCTCTTGCCCTTGCCTCCCAAAGTGCTGGGATTGTACCTGGCCCTTTTTATTCTAAGTGTTACATCGTATAGGTTTATCTCTTTCACTTAGTTCTATAATCCATTTTGAGCTAATTCTTGTGTATGGTGTAAGGAAGAGATTCACCTTCATTCTTTTGCATGTGGATGTCCAGTTTTCACAGAACCATTTGTGGAAGACTATTTCTTCCCCATTGGAGAAAAAAGTCTTGGCACACTTGTCAAAAATCAATCGATCATAAATATAAGGATTTATTTCTCTACTCTCAATTCTATTCCATTAATCTATATGTCTATCTTTATGCCCCAGTAAAATGCTGTCTTGATTGCTGTAGTTTTGAAGTACTTTGAAATCAGAAAATATGAGTCCTTCAACCTTGTTCTTCTTTTTTCAAGATTTTTTTTTTTTTTTAGCTATTCTGAGTCCCTTGCATCTCTATGTAAATTTTAGGGCCAACTTACTAATTTCTGCAAAAAAGACAGCTAGGATTTTAATAGGGACTGTGCTGAATCTATAGATCAATTTAAGGAGTATTGTCATTTTAATAACACTAAGCCTGCCAATCCTTGAACATGAAATGCCTTTCATTTATTTAAGTATTTAATTTCTTTCAGTGATGTTTTGTTTTCAATGTATATATCTTACACTTATTTTATTAAATTTATTCCTAAGTATTTTGTTCTTTTTGATGCTATTGTAAATAAAATTGCTTTTTTCATTTCTTTTTTAGGTTATTAATGGATAGCATATAGAAATACAACTGATATTTGTATATTGATCTTATATTTTACAGCCTTGCTGAAATAGTGAGTTTTACTTCTTCTTTTCCAACTGGGATGCCTTTTATACCCTTTTCTTGCCTTACTGCACTGACTAGAACTTCCAGTACAATATTCAATAAAAGTGGCAAGAGCAGATATCTTTGTTTCCTAATCTTTAGAGGAAAACAGTCAGTCTTTTATTCGAAGTATGATGTTAGCTGTCAGTCTTTTGTGGATAGTCTTTAGCAGGTTGAGGAAGTTACCTTCTATTCCTAAACTGTTAAATATTTTTATCATGAATGGGTGTTGGATCTTGTCAAATGCTTTTTCTGCATCTGTTGGGATGATAATCTAATTAGTTTAAAATTTTTTTTTTGGTTGTTGTTTTAGAGACGGGGTATCATAACTCACTGCAGCCTCTACCTTCTGGGCTCATGCAATCCTCCTGTCTTGGCCTCCCAAAGTGCTGAGATTACAGGCATGAACCACCACACCAGGACTAATTTTTGTTTTTATTTTGTTGATATGGTATTTTACATAAATTGATTCTCTGATGTTAGACCAACCTTGCATTTCTAGGATAAATCTCACTTGGTCATGGTATATAATCTTCTTTACAAATTGCTGGATTTGATTTGTTAGTATTTTACTGAGGATTTTTGTGTCTATATTCATAAGAGATATTGGTCTGTAGTTTTCTTGTGATGTCTTTGTCTGGTGTGGTATCAGGGTAATGCTGGCTTTACATAACATATTTGGGAGTATTCTCTCCTATTGTCTTTCTTTTTTTTTTTTTTTTTTTTTGAGATGGAGTCTCACTCTGTCGCCCAGGCTGGAGTGCAGTGGCGCGATATCGGTTCACTGCAAGCTCTGCTTCCCAGGTTCACGCCATTCACCTGCCTCAGCCTCCCGAGTAGCTGGGACAACAGGTGCCCGCCACCACGCCCAGCTAATTTTTTTTGTATTTTTTTAGTAGAGACAGGGTTTCACCGTGTTAGCCAGGATGGTCTCCATCTCCTGACCTCGTGATCCGCCCACCTAGGCCTCCCAAAGTGCTGGGATCACAGGCGTGACCCACCGCACCTGGCCGCTTCTCTCCTATTTTCTAAAAAAGTTTGTGAAAGATTGGTTTTAATTATTCTTTAAATGGTTGGTAGAATTCATCAGTTTAAAGGCATCAGGACCTGGAACCTTTTTTTTTTCTTTTTTGAGATGGAGTCTGGCTCTGTTGCCCAGGCTGGAGTGCGGTGGTGCGATCTCGGTTCACTGCAAGCTCCGCCTCCCGGGTTCACGCCATTCTCCTGCCTCAGCCTCCCGAGTAGCTGAGAATACAGGCACCCGCCACCTCGTCCGGCTAATTTTTTGTATTTTTAGTAGAGACGGGGTTTCACCGCGTTAGCCAGGATGGTCTCGATCTCCTGACCTTGTGATCTGCCCGCCTCGGCCTCCCAAACTGCTGGGATTACAGGCGTGAGCCACGGCGCCCAGCCTGACAACCTGACAAATTTTTTTAGGAGAAGTTTTAAAATTACGAATTTAGTCTCTTTACTTGTTATCGGTCTTGTCTTACATGTCCCTGTGAAGAGACCCCCAAACAGGCTTTGTGTGAGCAACATGGCTGTTTATTTCACCTGGGTGCAGGTGGGCTGAGTCCGAAAAGAGAGTCAGCAAGGGTCGTGGGATTATCATCAGTTCTTACAGGTTTTGGGATAGGCGGTGGAGTTAGGAGCAATGTTTTACGGGCAGGGGGTGGATCTCACAAATTACATTCTCAAGGGTGGGGAGAATTACAAAGAACCTTCTTAAGCGTGGGGGAGATTACAAAGAATCTTCTTAAGGACAGGGGAGATTGCAAAGCATATTGATCAGTTAGGGTGGGGCAGAAACAAATCACAATGGTGGAATGTCATCGGTTAAGGCTATTTTCACTTCTTCTGTGGATCTTCAGTTGCTTCAGGCCATCTGGATATATACGTGCAGGTCACAGGGGATATGATGGCTTAGCTTGGGCTCAGAGGCCTGACAGGTCTATTCAGATTTTCTACTTCTTCCTGAGTCCGTTTCTGTAGTATGTGTCTTTCTGGAAATTTGTCCATTTCATCTAAGTTGTCTATTTTGTTGATATACAGTTGTTTATAATATTACATTATAATCCGTTTTGTTTCTCTAAGATCAGCAGTGATGTCCTGCTTTCATTCCTGATTTTAGCTGCAATTGCATTTTAATGCAAAGGTAGTATGTGACTATGGAGCCTTGAGACATTTTTATTCAGGAAAACAAGTGTCTGGAAATTAGTAAGATTTTAAAGGGAGTAATATAAACTATAGAACCAGTAGTATTTTAATGAAAGGTAGTTCCAGCAGTGCTAGGCCCAGCTCCTAAGAACTGTCGAAGATCTGGAAAGTCAGGGAGAGTATCTCTGTGTATTGTGATTGTACCATTGGAGTCCTATGGTATTACCAGAAAAGGCATGTCTCAGCACATAGAGCAGCTGGGAGTTATCTGGTACCATATGAAAACATTTTTATGGGCAGAAATAATTTGAAAAGGAGGTTAAAGTTGTCATTAAATTAGCCACCCTTATTCATTTCTATGATAAGATCATAAAGGGCAGAGTTCACCTAACTCCTTATTGGTTTCTTGAATGGTTTTCGGAAAAGCAGTTTAGAAGAAAGGGAAAAATCATAGGATTTTTAAATTCACACAAACCATGTGGCACAAGCAAATTTGTTAGTTATTAAATGTTTAGCTAGGGGATTAATAAGCCATTAATGGGCTAGAATGTTTAGGAGAATGGTAACATAGGTCTAAGGATTGTTACTGACTTGGGGATATTCTAGTGCGTTCAGACTTTAGTTGAAGTTGAATGTGTTTCCCATTTTTCTTATAATTGCACAAATTAACATTTTTTTAATATAAGAAAATTAGGTCCTAAATGCAACATGCCATGCTAAGCCCTATTATAATACTAAAAATCAAAGGTCATTCTTCCCACTGAGTTTAAGGGAAAAAAAAGTAAAAAACAAAACAATACAAAACCAAATGTGAGTCCCACGAAAGCAGGGACTTTGGTTATCTTATTTTGTAGTTGTGTCCCAAGCATAGTGCTGTAAACCATGAGGACCCCCAATGGTGAATAAGTGAATGATTAATAGTAGCTGCCTGTCACTAGGTTTCACTGTAAATAATAATAAGGAAAACCTCCTTTTTGTTGAAGAGATATCACAGTTCAAAGGCAAAAAACCCTCTCCCTGCAACTTTCAAAGTGCAGCTATAAAATTCCCCTGAAGAAGTGGTCCCCTGAGTGATAAAGCGTCCCAACTCGAAGTTTCAAAACTCAGCCTGTCGGGCATATCAGAATCTTAAAACAATCACGTTTAAAAACACTGTTGTTGTAAGGATTTTATTTGATTTAAATGTTGTTTCTCTTGGAAAAGTCTTGTTTTTCTAAGCAAGTTAGATGGTTGAACTGGGCATACTGGGAAAAGAGAAAATTAAAGATGTTTTAAAAAAGGAGAATATGGTTACTTTTTTGTAGGAGTCTCTACGGAGTTTCTGATACCTTACATTTAACTTCACCAATAAATGCTTTTTTATCCAAGAATAGATTGAAATGCAATTTTATGTCAAGAATTTTCCTAAGACTAGCTAATCATAACCTTTCTTATAGGGTTATGAGGAGTTAATGCTCTAACGTATGTAAAGTACCTGAATACACAAGACAGTCATTCACTGCAGCAAGTTTATTACTTTTGTAGACAACTTCTGTCCTTACTTAACATTTTGATATTTTCTTCACTGTGGATTTTCTAAAAGTAATTTTGATTCATTAAAGGATTGCATTAAAATGTTATTTATCTTGCTTACTGAATGTTTTGGCTTCCCCTAAATTTTGTGCCTGAAGCAAGTCCCCCCTTTGCCTCACCTTAGCCCCAGCCCTGGTGGATAACTCAGTGATCTGGGGATGATTTAACAAGGTTGTGCAGTGTGTACCAGGCCTATTCCTCCTTATACTGAAAACTGTTGGCCTTGTGGAGAAGCAGTGTCATCACAGTTATTTGGTGATAATGAACACAGTTCCGCCTAGCCACTCTTGATTGAACTGGGTTGATCACCTGATCCAAAGACATCCAGTCCATGGACTGCCCAGTGATCATTTGTATGCCTGGGCTTACAATGGTGAGGCAGGCTAATCAGATTCCTTTCTGATGGAAAGGGTCTAATGACTTTAAATACGGAAATTGAATAGAAGTATTTACAAGTGAAATGAAACGATTTCTGGGATTTGCTTTAAAATACTAAAAAAAAAAAAAAAAAAAAAGAGGTAAACAGAAGTTTATTTTTATTTAAAAAAAACCTTTTACTTTAGATTCAGGGGCACATGTGCAGGTTTGTTATATGGGTAAACTTGTGTCATGGGCATTTGTTTGTTGCACAGATTATTTAGTTACCCAGGTACTAAACCTAGTACTCAATAGCTATTTTTTCCTGCTCCTCTCCCTCCTCCCACCCTTCATTCTTAGGTAGGCCCCGGTGTGTGTTGTTCCACATGTCCATGTGTTCTCATCATTTAGCTCCCACTTATAAGTGAAAACACACAATATTTGGTTTTCCTTTTCTGCATTAGTTTGCTAAGGATAATGGCCTCCAGCTCCGTCCGTGTTCCTGCAAACGATATGATCTTTTTCCTTTTTATGGCTGCATGATATTCCATGATGTATATATACCACATTTTCTTTATCCAGCCCACATTGGTGGGCATTTAGGTTGATTCCACATCTTGGCTATTGTGAATAGTGCTGCAGCGAACATGCACATGCATGTGTCTTTATGATAGAATGACTTATATTCCTTTGGGTATATATCCAGTAATGGGATTGCTGGGTTGAATGGCAGTTCTGTCTTTAGCTGTATGAGGAATACCACACTGCTTTCCACAATAGTTGGACTAATTTACACGCCTAACAGTGTATATAAGTCTTCCCTTTTCTCCACAACCTTGCCAGCATCTGTTATCTTTTGACTTTTTACTAATAGCCATTCTGATTGGTGTGAGATGGCATCTCATTGCGGTTTTGATTTGCATTTCTCTAATGGTCAGTGATATTGAGCTTTTCTTCATATGCTTCTTGGCCTTATGTATGTCTTCTTCTGTTCATGTCCTTTGCCAACTTTTTAGTGTTTTTTTTTTCTTGTAAATTTGCACAGGCTTTTTATAGATGCTGGATATTAGACCTTTGTCAGATGCATAGTTTGACAGAAGTTTAGAAGAAAAGTATTAGTAATTGGAAGTCGGGTGATGGGTATGTGGGGCTTTAGTGTTCTACTGTAATGTGTATGTGTTGTGTGTTAAATTCTATAATTGAAACATTTATTTTTAAATTGCAGCTTTTCTAAAACTAGACCAAAGAACACTGAAGGCAAAAGCCAAATCTCTATATCAAGAGTTGCCATTAGGCTGGGGCCTGAGTGGCGCTCACAAGCCACAGGCATTCCAAAGTTAGAGGAATTTGAAAGAATGGGTAAGCAGAGAAAGCTGGTCAGTTAGGGAGGAGAATGGAGCGGTCATTGCCAGAGATAGGTAGATGCCCAAAGAGAGTGGTCTCTGCTAGTTGCAGATTTCCCCTGGGGCCCAGCCATACTATGGTACCTGTCCTTGAATTCTTATGCCATTTCTGATCCCCCTTTGCCTCATGTTATCTTTAAAAATTGATTCCCTTTTTCTTTAGTTAATTTGAGTCAAGCCTCTGTTCCTCTACATCAAAATAGCCATCTTCAAAACAAAGGATTATTTGTATCTGTTACAGTTGGGATCTGCCCAGGTAGAGGGGTCCTACCAATCTTGGAATCAAATGATGATCAGCATCTTGTGGAGGATAAGGAGAGAGAGACTTGTAAGGAGCCAGAATGTCAAGTGATCAAAGTCAATTCAATCTGCCCTCCAGGTACAAATGTACCAGGAGAGAGTTAAGAGCACTTTTCCTGAGAGATCTTGACAGTGAACAGGCAGAACTAATAGGCAGTTTGCCATGGTAGTTTCCTGGGACCACATTGATCTAAGAAGTACACATGGTCACTGAACTGTCAAGTTGAAATACACGCCCTGTGTGCTAGGCCAATCTTCTCGCCTGAGGGGTCTTACATTTTGAATGCTATGAATGCAAGGTAATCTCCCATTTGGATAAGGATGAAAGGCTTAGAGGATGTCCCCTTTGCCCTTCAATTGACCGCAAAGAATAAAGGGTTTCTAGGCAGGATGAAAGAAGTAATCCAGGAAAGAAGCCAGGAAAATGATTCCAAAGGGGAGTATCAAGAAACTAGTTATTGGAGGGAATTAGCTCAGAGGCGAAATAGGCAGAACTTGGTGCCCATTGTAGGACAGTCTCTGTAGAATAAGTCTGGATCATGTGAACGCATCAAGGGTGCCAGAGGGAGGGGTGCCAACTCTGCAGCCTTGGCGTGGGAGATCTTGCTAGAAATAGAAGTTGTAAATCTAATTCAGGGAAATCTGAATTGGGAAAGAAAATATACTTGCCCTGAAGAGCTGAGAGGAGGGGGAATGGTCCACTTTGCTCTTTTAGGAAAATGAGGTGGTGCCATGTACTTCCTGGGTCAAGGAAGGTCATGCACTCATAAAACAAAGAAAAGACAGACAAAAGTGAATACAGTGTTTGTAAGTTTAAAGAAGAAAATAATAATCACCATGCCCCAACGTGCAAAATCACCAGAAACAATTTAGTGAATTTTTTTTTAGTTTTTTTTCCTATGCGTTTACATAGTTGAGATAATATATGCTGATTTTTAAGTGCCATTTATATTCATAGGTCAAATAATTTAGGAAGAGGCACTTAATGATATGTAATGTCAGTCCCTAAGTGATTTATTATCTTTCATCATTAAAAAAATATTTCAGTGAGTTAGGTCATTTAACATGAGACTTAAAGATGCATAAAAGCCATTTCTCAAGTTCTTTAGCAATGAAAAAGTTCATTTATGTCATTCTACGCAATACTCCTTTTGTGGAGAGGGAGAGAAAAGAACAGTTGTTCAGTAATTTTCTTGGCACAGGATCTTCACTATGTAATAAGCTTAGCCATTGTTAGAAAAATCTGGACAAGAACAGCACCAGTTATTGTTATAAGTGACCATCAAATCAGGCAAGAGATTCCATATGAACTGTGGGTTAAAGGATATGGCTTAAGAAATGTTTCTTGGCACTGAAAGAGAGGTGGAAACAGTAGACTCTACTGCTTAGACTCTAGCGAGTGGAGGAATAGCTAAGTTAACACTGCAGCACTGTGTCACTTAGGATGCTTTTGGCTGTAAATGACAGAAAATTTGGACTCATTTGTATTAAATAATAAATACATCTAGTGTCACACTGCAGATCCAGGTTTGGTTAATTTAGCTAATCAACAATTTCAGCAATGACCCAGGTTCTTTTCATCTTCTGGCTTTGCCATCCTAGATATATTGGGGGGGGTCCTCAAGCCAGCTCCCTTCATGGCTGTGAGATTATTGCAGCAGTTCCTGGACATGGCAGTGACAAGAGAAGATGAGCCTGTCTCCTGCTAGGTGTCTCTAGTTAAGAGTGAGAAAAATTTTCCCCCAAGTCTCCCCTACAGGCTTTCCTCATGTCTTATTGGCTGGGGTTATGTCACATGTGCATACCTAAACCAATCACAGACCAGGAGGTAGACCGGTCACAGTCCACTTGGTGTCTGGGTATGAGGCTACCTTCCTTTGAAGCCCATGGTTATGTAAGGCGATGGAGATGAACAAAATTGGGGTTGTGGTGGAAAGGAGGAAGGAGGGAAACATGTTAGCAAGCAACAATGTTTCTCACAAGGGGTAAGCTTAGTCTCTGAGTATACAATATCCCAGATATCACAGTCTACTGAATTCCAGAACATGGTTCCAAACTGAAGGAATTCCTGTTCTTCTGCATGAAGGTGTATGTTGTGTGTGCACCTGTGTGTGTGTTGTTGATTTTGATTCTTTTATCAGTTGGTTATTGTATGTCTTCAAATAATGTTTTTGAGAAGAGACTATAGACCAATCTATTTTCTGAGTCCTTGCCTATCTGAGCATGTCTTTCTGTTGCCTTCATTAATCAGTGACAACGTGGTTAGATAGAAAATTGAGATTCACAATCGTTTTCCATCAAAAATTTGTAGATTTGGCTCCATTGTTTTCTGGCAGTTAGCATTGCAGAGAAATCAGAGATTAGATTACTTTCTGCTCCTTTGTAAATAGCTTATTATTAACTTTTCAACCTGAGCACCTGAAGGATTCTTTTCTTCTTTCAATTTAAAAACGTGCCCAGGTTGGGAGGTTGAGGCGGGCAGACTACCTGAGGTCAGGAGTTCAAGACCAGCCGGGCCAACATGGCGAAACCCCATCTCTACTAAAAATACAAAAATTAGCCAGGTGTGATGGCTGGCACCTGTAATCCCAGCTACTTGAGAGGCTGAGGCAGGGAGAATTGCTTGAACCCGGGAGGCGGAGGTTGCAGTGAGCCCTGATCTCACCACTGCACTCCAGCCTGGGTGACAGAGCAATACTCCGTCTCAAAAAAAAAGGTCATTTTGAATCATGTTCTCTGTCTTCTGTGTCTACCATCTTCTCACACACCATTTACATTTCCTTGTTCTTTTCCTCTACACTATAGAACATCTCAAGTGTGATCTCCAGAATACTAATATACTTTTCTGAAAGGCTAATGCCACTCTTTCTTCATCTGAATGTGTAATTTATATTATTTAATAAGTGTATTATATTTTAGTTAATATTTATTAATATTCTTATTAAGCTCACCTATCTCTTGTTGCTCTTCATCTTACTTCATGTCTTTGCAACCGATTCTTTTCTTTCTTTGTGACTATTTGTACCTCTTTCACAGAAGTTTCTTCCATGCTTCTGAGGATATTACACAGTTTTCTAAAATGTGTTCTGGTTCCCCTGTAGGAGATCATTTTCAGAGGAATGTTTTTCATCTTGTCTTCTGCATAATTGTATTTGTGCTCCCAATGCCAGCTTTCTTTTTCTTTTTTTTTTCTGATTACTCATGTTTGAACGAGAAGAGAATGAGCTAGTCTTGGATTCACTCACAGACAGGGTGTGTAGATTTTATTTGGTTCTGTTGATTGGACACTTGGGTAATGATTGAATTTTCTCAGCTCTACAGCTGGAGAGCAGGTTGATGATAATGGATCTTGGCCCAATTTCGAGAATTTAGCTAACATTCCTATAATATAGCTCTGCTGTGCTGAATTCCTACCCCATTGTCTGATTCTGTGATACCCTTCTATCCCCAGCTGTAGCATTTTATTTCTGGTGATTATTCCTAACAGAACGCAATGTATCCAGCACTCCCAGTCTGATACACTTCCAAGAATTGGTCTCCAAGTGGATGGCAAAAGATGGAGCTGATGAAACATATTTATATGAACTCAAAATGTAACACCATTATGGCAAAGGGATGGCCACCAGGTTTCTTGTGGTATAGACTCTAGCTCTCTTTGTAGGGGAGTAGAGCAGCTAGGAGGAGCGAAACCTCTTCCCACCTTCTTTTCCATGGTTAGAGAGCCTCTGTTTCTTGAGAAAAAGGCCAGGCTGATAGCCAGTTGCCACTTGGCAACAGAAAGCCAAGTGGCTTTCTGTTGGTCTTAGCTTTTGATGGTAGATGAGATTTTTATCTTTCTGTGCTTCATAAATACTTCAGAAGAAATTTAGGCATGTTTCTACCTGGGCAGTTAACCAAGTCCCATTTAAAATCAGAAATGGGCTGGGCATGGTGGCTCACTCCTGTAATCCCAGAAGGTGGGTGAATCTCTTGAGCCCAGGAGTTCAAGACCAGCCTGGGCAACATGGCGAAACCCTAGCTCTACAAAAAAATGAAAATAAAAATTGCTGGGCATAGTGGTGGATGCCTGTAGTCCCAGCTATTCAGGAGGCTGAGGTGGGAGGATCACTTGAGCCCAGGAGTTCGAGGCTGCAGTGAGCCATGATCATGCCACTGCACTCCAGCCTAGGTGACAGAATGAGACCCTGTCTCAAAAAAAAAAAAAAATCAAAAATGAAAATCAGTAGTTTTATAGATGGTCCAAACTGGATACACATCAATAATGTATCTGGCTGCTTAAAAAGAAAATGTCTATCTGGATATACAAGGTGGGCAATATTCTCATTGCCTTCTGAGTGGTTTCAGTTACAAGGCGCTTTGGATCCATTTATGGCCCTTATTATTAACACAAATTTCAAAAGGGTCTTATTTGATGAATAAGAGCAAGTTCAAAGTTGGGTAAACAGGATATGAACAGTGTGTATATCATATTGAGGCAGTGAAGGTAGTTAATTTTGAAAAAGGTGGTTGTATGGAAAAGGGATTATATTTATTCTGATTTGTTCCAGAGAGCAGAGCAAGGATCACTTGGAGTAAGTTATAAAAAGGTAGGTTTGGCTTAACATTGGGTGATTAGCAGTGGAGTGGACACCTCATAGAAGGCAGTGATCTGCCTGGCTCCAGAAGAGACCGTGAAGATCCTGGCTGATAACCCATCAAGGAGGCTGTGGGAGAAATTCTGATACAGGGCAGAAAGTGGGTAATCCTGTGATCCATATTTTAATGAGCTTAGTTTCAGAGTTTTGCCCTTGGGGTTTCTGCCTCTTAGGTCAGATGAGTGACTTCCCTTTCAAGGAAAGCACGGAGCTGTGAGAACTCAGCTACTCCAAATATTGGGCTAGATTCAGACAAACGAAGACCTAGGTAAAGCAAGTTCCACTTTCCCCTTTGCTTTGTAGCTCCCAAGTCACAGTAGCAAAGGCTACTTTCTGCTAGACCATGACCAAGCTTCTGTCAGGAAAAGTGGGGAGTGGGCACAAACAGATGGTTTGTATGTCATCTCACTATAGTCCCCACTATAGCCCTGGGAGGTTGCTTTCCAGCCAAAGAATCTGAGACTAAATGTGGCCAGACAACTTGCCAAGAACAAGAAGACATTCATTTGTGGAGCCAGTGAAGGTTCCAGAATTTTGATGTAAGAAGAGCTTAGGGGCAACACATGGGTTGTATGAGTACCTGGAGATGGATGATGAAGCTGTATTTGCAGAGTATTTTCTAAAGATGCACTTATTCACATTTTCTATTGTTGACAAATACAATGCAATTTTTATTTTGTATTTGGGGTGGCTTGCAGGGCGGACAGAGATGGGGATAGAGCCCCTCCATACCACCTCCAGCCACTCCTTGGCATCATAAGGTTGAGTCAAAATTTGGACCCTGTTCTGATTTCAAATCTCAGTCTGATCTCATAATAAGCAGAGCAGAAAGACCTCTGAAAATGTTACTGGGGATTTTGTTTTGTTTTGTTTTCTTTTGTGCTTCATTTAAACTAATGTAACTAAATTAGACAGGAGAAAGCAGACCGCATGGTTTAGCCTATTTTCCTGAAGACTTCCCCAAATACAGAAAATCTGCTTGGAGGCTGGCCTGTGTTCACTCCTGCTCTGAGCTGGCTCTAGCCCTCTGCTGGCCCCTTCTCCCGACCTGCAGGTGCTGCTGCTTATTGCAACATAGGCAGGAGGGACACCTGCTGCTTCCCAGTGGGGACGCCGCAGTCAGTCTGGTTCAAGGCTGGAACTCTTTTTTTCTTTCTTCTTACAAATAAAAATACCTCTTCTGTTTGTTCTATTGGACTTTACCGTCCCAGATGTGTCAGAAATTGGTTCTTGCAAAGCAGCCCAACCAAGGGGCTCTTCCACTGCATTACATAATGGCAGGGTTCATGTCACTTTTCCATTGGTTTTGGACTGTGCTGCCTAGTCCTTTGGGGGATGTTCTGAAGTTCAGGCTCCTTCAGAGCCAGGAGGGGAAAGCCCAACAGCAAAACAAGTGGAAAGAAAGACAATATTGGTCACATGGCCTTGGGTGTTTGAAATGCCTGCCCATAGTTGTCTCTTGTTTCTGGAAGGTTGTGAATGATCTTATTAATGCTAGGTCTAATGTTTTTTCCTCTATATCAATCCTCCTTCCCCCATCTTTGATAGTTAATTTCTACTCAAGGCTGCTCCTCCCTTGACTTCCAGAATAGTGCACCTTTGGAGTTCTTCTATTTCTCTAACTGCCCCCTCTTATTTCCGTAGCGGAATATCTTGCTTGTCTATCCTCTTTGCCGTACTATTCACCTTCAACCTGGCATTCTTCAAGAGTTCTTGTTGTAGGCTGACCTTCAGTCACAAGTAGATTCAAAAATGATAAAGGCCCAACCACAAAAGAAGTCTATTTCTCAATCATGTATTAGTCCACAGTGGTTTTCCCATTTGCAGGTGGCTTTCTTACTCAGGAAAGGTTCCTTACTCAGAATCCGTAACTTAGAATCCATTCTATGGCTCCACCATCCCCCTAGACTCTAAGGCCTCCTTGTTACCTGCATCCAGGAGAAAAAGAGAATAGGGAAAGCACATCTGCTTTAAGACCCTGGCCTGGAAGTGACACACATCAATTCTGCTCATTCTCCATAGGAAAGAACTAGTCGCACGGTCACTTCTAGATGCCAGAGGAGCTGGAAAATATAGTTTATGGCTGGGGACCCCCTTCCCTAGTAACAACTCTATTTTATTGTAAGGGAAATGGATGTGGAAGCCAGCTTTGCCATGGCCCTTGAGTTTTCTCACAAGACTATGGCTCTTGGTGAGCTCATCCATTCTTGTAGTTTGTATCTTTACCTCAGCATTAATGACTCCTAAATTTCTGTTTCTAGTATCAACATCACACTGATGTCTAGTCTTGTATCTCCAGCTGCCTCCTAAACAGCAACTTCTCTCTCTTCAAACTCAATATCTTTCCTCATCCAGAATGGGCTCTTACACTTGTCTTCCCCATTTCTGGCAGTGAATCACTATTCATCTGACATCATCTAGATTTCTCCCCATGCTGGGTGCGGTGGCTGATGCCTGTAATCCTAGCACTTTGGGAGGCTGAGGCCAGAGGATCACTTGAGCCCAGGAATTTGAGATCAGCCTGGGCAACAGAGTGGGATCTGGTCTCTACAAATAATTTAAAAATTAGCTGGGTGTGGTGGTGCACACTTGTGATCCCAGCTACTTAGGAGGCTGAGGTGGGAGGATCACCTGAGCCCAAGAGGCAGAGGTTGCAGTGAGCAGTGATCACACCACTGCACTCCAGCCTGGGTGACAGAGTGAGACCCTGTCTCAAAAAAAAAAAAAAAAGAAAAAAATAATTGGCCAGGTGTGTTGGCTCACGCCTATAACCCCAGCACTATGGGAGGCCGAGGCAGGAGAATTGCTTGAGCCCAGGAGTCAGAGAGCAGCCCTGGGCAACAGCGAGATCTCGTCTCTACAAATAATTTAGAAATTAGCCAGGTGTGTGGTGCGTGCCTGTGGTCCCAGCTATTCAGGTGGCTGAGGTGGGAGGATCACCTAAGCCCAGAAGGTTGAGGCTGCAGTAAGCTATTATCACACCACTGCACTCCAGCCTGGGTGACAGAGTGAGGCCCCGGGTGACAGAGTGAGGCCCTGTCTCAAAAATAAAAAATTAAAAAAAAATAGAGAGAAATTGCTTCTAGGCCACATATCCAGTGCATTTCTGGAGCCTCACTAATTTATTTATTTTCCTGACTCCACTCTTCCTCTTCTCTGATCTATATGCATGCTTTTGATAGACTAATCTTTCTAGAACACTTGTATTATATCACTGCCAAGAAATTCTCCATAAGAACCTACAATCTTTGTTGCCACTTTGGAAATGTGAAATAGTTTTAAATAGTAACAGCCTATACATAAGACAGCTTGTTAGGCAAAACAGTAATTTTTAAATCTTAAGAGTAAGTCTAGGTCAATGCGATGAGCTATAATAAGCAACAGACAGGCCGGGCACAGTGGCTCACGCCTGTAATCCCAGCACTTTGGGAGGCCGAGGCGGGCGGATCATGAGGTCGGGAGATTGAGACCAGCCTGGCCAACATGGTGAAACCCCGCCTCTACTAAAAATACAAAAATTAGCTAGGTGTGGTGGCACATGCCTGAAATCCCAGCTACTTGGGAAGCTGAGGCAGGAGAATCACTTGAACCAGGGAGTCGGAGGTTGCAGTGAGCCAAGATTGCACCACAGCACTCCAGCCTGGCGATAGAGTGAGATTCCGTCTCAAAAAAAAAAAAAAAGTAACAGACAAGGGAGTGAGGAATCATCATTCTAGCCTACCCTCTACATCTAACCAAATCTGTGAGCCTCAGTTGTTTATTTTGTAAAATGAAGAAGGTAGCATCTTTCCTGTGTGAAATCTGTGGGCTAGAACAGGACATCTCTTTTAGTTCTTTCCAGTTCTAAGGATGATGACTTTAAAATGCAAACTCTAAGATGGGAGGATTGCTTGAGGACAGGAGTTTGAGACCCCATCTCCACAAAAAATAAAAACAAAAATTAGTCAGACGTGGTGGCATGTGCCTGTAGTCCCAGCTTCTCAGGAAGCTGAAGCGGTAGGATCGCTTGAGCCCTGGAGTTTGAAGTTACAGTGAGCTATGTTGGTGCCACTGTACTCCAGCCTGGGCAACAGAGTGCGATCCTGTCTTTAAAACAAAACAAAAACAAAAACAGAAAAACCTCCCCTGCCTGTTTTTTAAGACCGTCTATAATTTAATTCCCCCCACCAACCTGGTCATTTAACCCCCCTAATGCTTGCTTCTCTCCATCGAGTTATTTTCTCTCTGCTTCCTCGATGAGGCTGAGTGTCATCTGACCCTGTGCGTATGCTGCTCCCTTCCTCTCTGCCCATCTAAGCACCGTGGCGACTGGTAAGGGGCAGCCTGAGCTGCCTTGGAGAATTTGAAGTATTTTGAAGGACTCACCTGGTTCTGCCACATAGAAGCCCAGTGAATTTAGTAATGTGGAGATGACACAGAGCCCCTCAGTGGGGCAGATGTGAAGATTAAGCAAGATAACACTTGGAAATATTGCTTTGTAAAATGCCATCACCACATCATTTAGTCCTATAATTACTTCATGAGTTATAATAGTTTTGTTTCCCCAGTTAGCTGGCTGGCTGGATTAACTGGTAATTGATTGAGTCAGTCAACAATCTTCACATAAGGTAAAGAATCATATGAAGTTGCTGATGTTTGACTGCTTTTGATCTATTAAAAAAAACCCAGCAATTTGCATGCAAAGCCATGTAAAGTACTGTAAAAATACTTGCTATTCTTTCCACTCAACTTGATCAAATCCTCCAAGGCAGAGGAAGCTAAGGTCTGAGAGTGAGAGTTTAAATCACCTCACTGATGGGAGGTAACGGCCACATTTTCTTTCAGCAGTATTTGCAGTGATTTGAGGGGAAAACCTACACCCAGAGGAGTGGCACATTCTAAACAATGACCACACCCTTTGGGAAGGCTGGTCCCTGGGGGATGGGAGTGCCAGAGCAGCATGTGGCTCCAAGCTGGTATGAGGCACTGAAGAGTTGGAATTCTATCTGTATCTCAGCCTGTGATTTCATCCGCATCACCCAGAAGACTCCTAGTATTTAGAAGGATAGATCTGAGACTAAGGTTTTGGGCCTCCTTACTTCAACTTTCTTTTTTTTTTCCTTTGGAAATGGAGTTTCACTCTTGTTGCCCGGGCTGGAGTGCAGTGGTGCCATCTTGGCTCATTGCAACCTCCGCCTCATGGGTTCAAGTGATTCTTCTGCCTCAGCCTTCTGAGTACCTGGGACTACAGGTGCATGCCACCATACTGGGCTAATTTTTTTGTATTTTTGGTAGAGATGTTGTTTCACCACGTTGGCCAGGCTCATCTCAAACTCCTGACCTCAAGTGATCCTCCTGCCTTGGCCTCCCAAAGTGCTGGGATTACAGGTGTGAGCCACCGTGTCTGGCCTCTTTTTTTGTCTGTTTTTTTTTTTTTTAGATGATCTTGCTCTGTTGTCAAGACTGGAGTGCAGTGGCATCATCATGGCTCACTGCAAACTTGATCTTCCATGCTCAAGTGATCCTCCTACCTCAGCCTTCTGAGTAGCTGGGACTACCAGTGTGTGCCACCAGGCCCAGCTAATTTTTTATTTTTCGCAGAGGCGGGGTCTCACTATGTTGCTCAGGCTGGTCTTAAACTCCTGGGCTCAAGCCATCCGCCTGCCTTCCCCTCCCAAAGTGCTGGGATTACAGGTGTGAGCCGTCGCGCCTGGCCTCAACTTTTCACGAGGGAACTAGAGACAAGCCCTTTATTTAGCCAAGAGTTTAGAAATCCAGGTATTTTCACTATTTCCATAGAATTTAGTCCTTGTCTGAACTGTGTCACTGTGCAGCACGTGGAGGGTTTTGTGGGGAGAGAGAATGTGAGTTTTGACATCAAACAGATCTGGTTTAAAATCCTGTCTCTGCCCTTTACCAGATATGTCATCTTGGGGAAATTACTTAGTTTCTTCAATTCTCAATTTTACCATCTGAACAATGGGATTAAAAAAACGCTAGAATTTTCATGAATACTAAATGAGATAATATTGGAAAAATGGCTGGTATATTATCTGACATATAGTAAGCCCCCCAAGTGGCAGCTATTATTGTTATCCTAATATTATTCTAAAATATGAGGGTGAGCAAACTAGATCATAATATTTATATGTGAGTTTTTCAAATAAGGGAAGCTTTACTTGATGATCCTGGTGACTTTGCTCTAGGCCAGGCTGTTCAACACAGTTGTACATCAGGGCGGTGGTGCTTGTCGGAGTTCAGCTCCCCTTGTGAGGTGCTGCATGGCTCCAGTGTGAGCCTGATTCGGCAACACAGGGCTTCTATTAACCACACAGCCCCCTTATTACTCAGTCATGTCTTCTGTTAAGCACACAGTCCCCTTATTACTCAGTCATGTCCTTCATTCCGGACTGGGTCTGGGATGCCATCCCCAGACAGGGTTTAACTCATGGAAAAGTCAACCAATGTCTCTACAATGTGCTGCATGGACCACGGATCACAAGGTTGGGACATCCTAGTTTCTACTGACCAACTCCATCAAGCCAGAGGAGCACCAGCTTGGCCCCTTTATGCACACTGTGGAACAGTTACTTGGGCTCCAGAGGGAGTCTGGCGGTTGCATGTTCCCTGTTTCCTTCCATCTTCATTTCTGCATTGTGAGAGGGCAGTGGGTCTGGCTGAGAAGGGGGTGCAAAGCTGGGAGGGTGGGCGGGGAGCTTGGCCCAGGCCGACCTCCCTTGCCTTTGTAAGGGCTCTGGGAGGAAGGAGTTCTGCTGGGCCCCAGTTGCCCTCCTCCCTCCTTGCCCCCATCCACACTGGAAGGTGCCTTTCGGAGGAGCTTAGTTTAATGAGTTCCTGGGCTGAACCTCTCTGGACTGCCCCCACTCCTGTGGTCACTAACAACAGCACACTGGGGAGTGGGCGGAACTCTGAAACCAAGCCCATCTGTTTTGTCTCTTTAGATTCAAGACAGATGTTCCCACAATCTGGCGACAAAACTGCAGTCCTTGGAGAGACTGTGGGTGCCCTGAGTTTGGGGGTGGGGATAGGGGTCTACTGATGTGCAGTGACAGCGAGGTGGCGGACTTCTCCAGCTTCCTTGCAAAGCCCTGGGGAGCCAGGGCAGGCCCTGCTGGAATCCTGCAACAGGCGCCGCACCCTGCCATACACCTTCAGCAAATACGACAGGAATGTAAAACTTCCTGCCCTAATCCGTTTAAACTTAAAGCCTAGTAGGAGGTCACTATAGTGTTAGATTTTTGGGTCTGGTTTTTTTTTTCTATTTCAGAAAGATTTGTTTGTTTGTGAAGATCTTAAGGCCCAAATACCGAGAGCTGGAGTCTGTGCTGGTAAAATGAAGGCTGAAAATGACAAATGTTAGAAGTGAGCAAATAAGTTTATTATATGTAATAGAAAAAAGCAAAATGTTAAATTTGACTTTGCGATGCATGGAATAATCTGCTGATGTTGGATGATGATGCCACCTCCTTGAAAACTCCCTTTCTAGGGAACAATAATTGCTAACATTATTGGGCACATATGATGTGGCAGGCTCTGTTCTATTATAAATACTTTTCATGTATTAAATCGTTTATTCCCCATGACAGCCTAATGAAAAAATGACTATTGTTATCTCTACTTTCTAAGTGAGGAAACTGAAGCGCAGCATGATTAAGCAACTTGCCCAAGGTTGCAGAGCTCATAAACGGCAGATCTGGGCCCAGGCAGCCTGGCTGTGTGCGCTACCCCTAGCAGGCTGCATTATCTGTCCAATATAAGGCCTGTAAGATCGTGGCCAAGTCCTTCAAACTCCCTTTCTAGGGTACTTTCAAAGTACAGCTTTGTACTTCTCTCCCAGTCCCTGAGCAAGAGTAGTGGGGTGGGCATGTTAAATACTTATGAGTAAGTGAATGCATTAATGCAAGATTTATAGTATGGTCAGCTGGTAGCAGCAAACCTTTTCTGTTAAGAAGCCCTTCCATGTTTTATCCAAAATACTTGCCCTTCTTACCACAGTAGCCCATGGCTAGTTACTCATTAGCTTCCTAGTACCTATGGGCCTTTTCCTATTCCAAGACCCCAGCTCTCTCCTTTGCTCTCATTAGCACAGTCCTCTCCTCACGTGTCCCACTTTGAGTTCTTGCTAAGATCCAGCACAAAAATACTCGGATGGGATTTCCATTTAACATGGCTTTTCATTACATGGTTTTGCTTATTACACGGATCAAATCAAGTTCTGAAACCATAATTACATTGGGAAAGGCTGCTCGCCAGCCCCAGAGTCAGTAGGGAGGGTGGAGTTGTGGGTGCAGTGACAACTTTTCAGTGAAAACAGTTAAGACTGTGTTATCTCACAGATGAAGCAGGGAAGCTGTGACTATTCTTCCCATATTAGAGAACATATGTAGGAACATATTAGGAACAGAGACGTGGCTTGTCCAAGCTTCCATGGGTGGAGCTCAGGGATCTCCTGAATTGTGGTTGGAGCCGCAGATGGAAGGCCTTCCTCTTCCTACTGTGTGGCAGCCACATGACTTCCTAGACATCTCTGCCTCTCCCCTAACCCTCTCAGGCCATTCCTTGCCCTGGCAGATGGCTACTGCCAAGATTCTACCTTTGCGCAGGAAGGAAGGCTATGATGTATTTGTTCATGCACTGGTTCATTCATCCTGACTTTTTTTGCTCTTTCACAGAACCAGACAGTGGGGCAAAATCCAAGGTGGTGCTGGAGCATCTCAATTCTATGGGATTCTCCTGTCAGCTCAGGATCAGAGTCATCCCATAACGAAAAGCTTTTCTACCATTTGCCTGGAACTGGGGCCTAGACCAGATGGCATGGGTCTCTTCCAGGTCCCCCAGATGCTTAGGTTGGGTCCAAGTTACACTGAAAACGATCCAGTGAATTTCCAGCCTGGTCCACACCCATCATTCCCGGAGCTGAGTGACTCAGGGCTCCAGAAGATACCTCAGTGCTAAGTCATCATCCCCGAGAGAAGAATGTTTCACGTTCAGGGATTCTGTCACCTGTGCTCTGGAAGCAAGTTCTAGGCCTTTTCACCCCAGCTTTCACTTTCATCCTGGGGTTTGCTATGGGAGCTGGCATTCTGCTACCCCATTTCCAGCTCGAGTGTAGTGACATTGCCGCGTTCTGTTTAGACTGTTTAGTGGGTCATGGCATCCTTGACCACCTCCTCCCTTTAGCCAATTTTTGATTTATTAAACAAAGTAGAGAGAAGAAACGTAGATGGCGTACATGGGATTTAGGGTATGGGGCTGTCCGCATGGCCTGGAGGCTGACCTACAGGAGATTGTGGGCGCAGCTCTCAGTCACATGTTGTGGGTGTGTACACACACACATGGCTCAGCCCTCATTCATGGATCCTTCGGGTCTCAGTCCCCATTCATGGATCCTTCGGGTCTCAGTCCCCATTCATGGATCCTTCGGGTCTCAGTCCCCATTCATGGATCCTTCGGGTCTCTGTCCCTTGTGCTTTGATGCTACTGAGCTCCGGAACTTTAAGTCCGTAGCTGAGTTCTGTTCTGCCCACAGGTGACGCAGCTTCTGAATCTGAAACGCTGCTCTGGGTGATTTAGCACTGAGGTATCTTCTGAAGCCCTGAGTCAAAAATCTTTTCAGCGACTCAGCCATAGGCATCTAGGAAGACAAGCTTCCAGATTCACTGAGAACAGACTGTATGTACTGACATGCTGACATTAACTCCCATTCCCTGTAGGGACTTTCTCATGTGGAAGAGCAAATGCTGAGTGCTGGCAGGACCCTGGCAGTTTGATGATTTCCAGTGTTACCATTAGTCACTGTGTACATTCTGCAGGTCCTCGTATGGCCACTGCAGGGCACCAGCCTTTGGAAACAAATACACAGCTTTTGAGAAGCTGCTCATCTTTCATATATATGTGTCTAACTTTGATACACAATACATGTATATTTTTATGATATTAATAAATCATAAGTAACCTAAATGTCTACCCACAAGAGAATGATTAGATAAATTGTGGTGTACCCATAAATGGAATAATCTGTAGTCATTAAAAATCAGGCTTGGCAAACAAAAACATAAAGTGCGGAAAAGACTGCCTGTTCAACAAATGGTGCTGGGATAGTTGGCTAGCCACATACAGGATAATGAAACTGGATCCTCATCTCTCACCTTATACAAAAATCAACTCAAGATGGATCAAGGACTTTAATCTAAAGCCTGAAATTATAAAAATTCTCTAAGATAACATTGGACAAACCCTTCTAGACATTGGCCTAGGCAAAGATTTCATGACCAAGAACCCAAAAGCAAATGCAACAAAAACAAAGATAAATAGCTAGGACTTAATTAAACTGAAGAGCTTTTGCACAGCAAAAGGAACAGTCATCAGAGTAAACAGACAACCCACAGAGTGGGAGAAAATCTTCACAATCTATACATCTGACAAAGGACTAATATCCAGAATCTAAAAAGAGCTCAAACAAATGAGCAAGAGAAAAACAAACAGTCCTATCAAAAGTGGGCTAAGGACATGAATAGACAATTCTCAAAAGAAGATATACAAATGGCCAACAAACATATGAAAAAATGTTCAACATCATTAATGATCAGGGAAATGCAAATCAAAACCACAACATGATATCACCTTACTCCTGCAAGAATGGCCATAATCAATAAATAAAAAAAAAATGGATGTTGGTGTGGATGCGGTGAAAAGGGAACATTTCTACACTGCTGATGGGAATGTAAACTAGTACAACCACTATGGAAAACAGTGTGGCGAATCCTTAAACAACTAAAAGTAGAACTACCATCTGATCCAGCAGTCCCACTACTGGGTGTTTACCCAGATGGAAAGAAGTCATTATATGAAAAAGATACTTGCACAGGCATGTTCATAGCAGCACAATTTGCAATTGCAAAATCGTGGAACCAACCCAAATGCTCATCAATCAACAAGTGACTAAAGAAATTGTGATATATATATATGATGGAATACTACTCAGCCATAAAAAGCAATGAATTAATGGCATTTACACCAACCTGAATGGGATTGGAGACTATTATTCTATGTGAAGTAACTCAGGAATGGAAAACCAAACGTCATATGTTTTCACTCATAAGTGGGAGCTAAGCCATGAGAATGCAAAGGCTTAAGAATGACACAATGGACTTTGGGGACTCAGGGAGAAAGGGTGGGAAGGGTATGAGGGATAAAAGACTACAAATTGGGTTCAGTGTATACTGCTCAGGAGATGGGTGCACCAAAATCTCACAAATCACCACTAAAGAGCTTCCTCATGTAACCAAATACTACCTGTTCCCCAAAAACCTGTGGAAATTAAAAGATGTATATATATCAGGCTTGGTTTGGAGTGGTGGCTCACGCCTGTAATCCCGGCACTTTGGGATGCTGAGTTGGTAGGATCACTTGAGCCCAGGAGTTCAAGATCAGTCTGGGCAACATGGCAAAACCCCCTCTTTACAATATATATATGTATATTTTAAATCAGGCTGATGTTACAGAGAAGTTCTTATGGTATTTTGCTAAGCAAAAAAAGCAAGCTGTAAAATTTTTTATGCAAAATGTGAACCCAATTTTGGACTCATTCCCCAACAAAAACAACAAAAACCAATGTTGTACATACTGTGAATATATGTGTGTATAAACACTGAAAAATACCAAACCAATAAATATGAATATTCATTTGTCTCTTTATGCTTTTCTGTGTTTTCTTGCAGTGGTTGTGTATTAATTTTTGAAATGCTATTGTGTTTTTTTAAAAGGACACTTATGAATGGCATGTTTTGAAAACTTGTAGGGTAAGACCTTGAACCTTCCACCAACATACGCAAACTGTGCATGGAAATCAAGTGCTGCTGACGTGAGCTGGGCCCAGGGATTGCAGTCCAAGGATTACCAGGGGCATGGCTGTAACCTTCCGCTTCATATCCCTGAGCTGATTAGTCCCCTAATCAACTGATAAAGTAAAATAACACATGTTGTTCATAAGGGCAGCATAGCTCACATTCTTCACCCACATGGTGGGGCGTCTGGCCTGTGAGGGTCCCCTCCCTCTGCTTGGCTGCTCAGCTTGCCTGTAGCCGGTCCATATTCAGGGACAAGCAGGCACCACCAGCTTGACACCTGCTAGCACCTATCATCATTGAGCTCCATCACCTGCTGGTGACCCACACTAATACCCTTAGGGGCAGAGGATCCTGGCTACCTTCACCCTAACACTAACCAAACGAACCCCAAAGGCAGGCTGGACAAGGAGTTGCAGATGATGGCACATGGTCTGAAAGATGTGGGAAGGATTGGAGGACAAGTTGCCTGCTTTGCCTTGGTGGTGGGGAGGAGAGGGGCGAGGGCAGGGCATGTAGGCTTCCTGCTGGTTGTGTTCATGGGTTCCAGGCATCTCACATCAGCTGAAAGCCCCTCTGATCCATTACCCAGATGCTGGCCATTGTAAAAAATGAAACAAACAAACAAAAAACCCTGCTCCTTTGCCCTTCCAAAGAGACAAAACATGAGACCCAACCCCTTTTGGTCTTGGTCTCTTAAGAGGTTCGACCTTTAGGGTGACGTATAGAGTTTGGCTTTTGAGGGTCTAGAGGGGCACATGGGCAGTGCAGGTGTTAAGTAAGGGTGGCAAAGTAACAAAAGAGACTTGGCACTCGTTCAGTCATTCATTTGTCCACCTAATGCTTATTGAGTGCTTACCATGTGCGCTGGGGTTACAGCAGGGAACACTACATATCAGGACCATGGTCTCATGGAACTCATATTCCAGGGTGACAGGAGGGAGATGAGAAGTAGTGAGTAAGACATAATTATAGTGATAAGCATTCTAAGGAAACTATAACAGCATGATGTGGTAGAGAGAACCTGAGGGTAATGGTACTTGGCTCCTGCATTATGCCCATAATGTCCACTGGGGCCCCTGCAGGGAGCATGGGAAATGATTCTCAGTAAAGTAGGAGGGGCCGCCCTGCCAAGGGCATCACAATTGAAATGAGGCTACTCTGTTACTCTCCGTTTGTGTGCGTGTGCGTGTGTGTGTGTGTGTGTGTGTGTACTGGGGTGCTCCCTGTCAGCCTACATTGTTTTTCTCCTGAAACTTAAGGTGTGTGTCTTAGTCTGTTCATGCTCCCATAACAAATACCTTAGACTAGGTAATTATTCTGTTGTTTATAAAACAAAAGAAATCTATTTCTCACAGTTCTGGAGGCTGAGAAGTCCAAGAACTGTGCCGGCAGAGTCAGTGTTGAGTGAGGGCCCATTCTAGTCTATGTTTGGTGCCTTCTATGTTTCCTCACATAGTGGAAAGGGGCAAGAGAGCTCCCTCGAGCCTTTTTTTAAAAATTTTTTTTTTGACATGGAGTCTCGCTCTGTCGCCCAGGTTGGAGTGTGGTGGCTCGATCTCAGCTCACTGCAAACTCCACCTCCCAGGTTCAAGTGATTCTCATGCCTCAGCCTCCAGAGTAGACTTTTTCTTCCTCCCAAGTTAGGGCACTAATCCCATCCACGAAGGTGGAACCCTCATGACGTAATCACTTCCCCAAAGCCCCACCTCTTAATACTATTACATTTGGTATTAGGTGCCAACATGTGAATTTTGGGGGGACACCAACATTCAGACCATAGCAACATGTTTGGACTTGTCTCACTGAACAGTAAAGAGAACCCAGGAGATTGGTTTATATGTGGGCCTTTTAGATCATGGAAGGAGTTCAAAGGAGTACTGGGATCCCACGTAGATGGAGAAAACAACAGCGATCTGGCTTGATTGCTCCTATTCCCCTTCCCTCTGCCTCAGAGCCCAGCTTGATGAGCTCATGTTTGAGCTTTCTGGAGAGAACAGCTGCAGACAGAGCAGGAGAAACTCCTGTCACTGAGGACGCCGAGAGACACAGGACTGGAAGCAGTCTGGCTGTGCATGGTTACGTGGCTATGTTTCCAGTATAAGAAATGCTCAGTCATGCTATTATTGCCATGATTTTAATAATGAAATATGAGACAGTAATAGGAAGGGGCCATTCCGTACAAACGTAGCTTCAGTGCTGAGATTCCTGGGCACTCAGCCTAATTTTGGCATCTGAAAGGCCTGCAGGTTTGGGAGGACAGGGGGCCTGCTCCCTCTAGGAAGCCAGGAGGGCAGCCAGGATTGGGACAGTGGGCTTGTCAAAAGGTGGGAAGTGCGAGAGAGGAAGATGCAGGTGCCACAGAGGAGTGCAGAGGACTCTGCATGAGCTCCTTGAGATATTCCTGGGAATCTCAGACTTAGAAGTAGGCCCAAGATATGGGTTTTGGAATGCTAATACTGTAAAATGTTAAATTTTCTTTACTTAGAACAACATTAAATAGCAAATTAAAAAAAACCCACATGGCAAATAGAGGAGATGGACCATGAAAATTGTATGAAATTAAAAAGCTTTATATTTTAAAACTTTGAAAGATATTGTTTTCCTACAGATCTGGGTTCAAGAAATGCTCTGGCACTGACAATATATATGGCATTAAGTCACTTGACCTCTCTGCTCCACTCTTTTCTCATCTGTAAAGTGGATATAATCATACTACCCATGTGGTTACTGAAAGGATTAAATGAGATAATAATGTGCATGAGACACATTATTAGTCCAGGGTCTGGCATGCAGTAAGTGCTCAATAACTAGGTAGAGGCTCCAGCATGGCAGCCCATTCCTACTCCCAGTCTGAACTGGTCTGGGGAAACTTGGGTGTGGATACAATGTGCTATTCAGCTTTCTCAGGTAATGATCCATTAGAAGGGACTGTTGGGTCCTCATGCTTTGCAGGTCACAGAGGGTGAGATATTCTATATGGGGATGTAGGCATGACAGACAGGGAGAGGCAAGGAACAGGGCCAGCTTCAAAGGTATGCAACCTGTGCAGTCTCACCAGGCCCTGTCTGCAAAAGGACCATGTGCTTGGTTTAATGTTGTGCTATCACCATCTTGAAATTCTTAATAATTTTCTCTTTGAACTTGTGTCTCGTAAGTGAAGTCTGATGGGATGATGGAGCATGCATGTTGAGGAGATGCATGCAATACATGGGTCTGCCATTCCTTGCTGTTCCATTTGCATGTAGCATTCGTCATGCCTCATAGACCACATAATGTGGGTGTACCCACAATGCGTGGGAGTTTGGGCAAAGTAAGTACAAGATGAAGGTGTTTCTATCACTGAGCAAGCTGGGTCCCTGCCAAAAGGTCATGCTGTCCATTCAAATCAGAACTTGTTATGAATGCGGAAAGAAGGCAACGGCATTCTAAGAAACAAAAACAACCAAGGAAACCTATCACCTTTTCTTACTCCCTTGCATTTGCCAGCCACTTTCAGGGAAAAATAAGGATGTAGAAGGAAAGAAAAGATAGGCCAAACCGTTGCTCTTTTTCCTTTCAGTCCTTCCTTATTCATTAGTAAACTGAAGGTAGAGAGTGTTGGTAGAACATGCGCGCAGCAAGTTGTGCAATGAAAACAATTTCATTAATTTTGTGTAGTGTCTCCACTGTTCCAGAAAGCATGAAATACATAGGCATGGCCTGGCGCGGTGGCTCATGCCTGTAATCCCAGCACTTTGGGAGGCCGAGGTGGGCAGATCATGAGGTCAGGAGTTCAAGACTAGCCTGGCTGACATAGTGAAACCCCGTCTCTACTAAAAATACAAAAATTAGCCAGGCATGGTGGCATGAGCCTGTAATCGCAGCTACTCAGGAGGCTGAGGCAGGAGAATTGCTTGAACCTGGGAGGCGGACGTTGCAGTGAGCTGAGATTGCACCACTGCATTCCAGCCTGGGTGACAGAGCAAGACTCTGTCTCAGGGGGAAAAAAAAATACATAGGCATATGCACACCATGAAATGCAAACTATACAATTTCAGTGACTCTACATAGAAATTATATGCCCTTATATTTGTATGTAAAACAGGTTTTGTGCAATATAGAGCTGAATGGTAAAATTCATGCTAATAATTGAAAACATCAATTTTTCTTTACTTAGAACAACATTAAATAGCAAATAAAAAACATATGGTGAATATAGACCATGAAAAAGTACATGAAAGGAAAATGTTTCATATTTTAATATTTTTAAAGGCCTTTTTTCCTGCTTTTTTAGTAAGAAACTCTATGTTGTCATTTTGCACTGGGCCCAACGAATTATGTAGTCAGTCCTGGCAGCCAGTTGATATATGTGTTGCAGAGTTTTAAAATTTTTCCATGTCACCCTCGTTGGGCCCCAGGGGAGCTTCCCCGCCACCTGGGCCATCTGGACCACCATGGAGCAAAGTTGAGTAGGGCTGTGTTGTCAGAGAGAGCCTCACTGGGCAAACAGTCTCCTCCTTTTTTTCTTGGATTTATCTTTCTTTTTCTAGAGAATGGTAAAGTCTAGAGTGCTCAGATGAAGGTGCTGGCCACCCTCAGCCAGATTTTCACTAAGGCTTCAGGCCTGCCTATTGCCTGTAAAAATACTTGGCTCCTTCTATCTCACCGGGAGACAACTAGGGAGAGCTTGTGGCCAAAGCTCCATCCAGGAAGACTCCCTGTAGGCATGTGTCTGTGTGTGTGTATGTGTGTGTATCTGCGTGTGTGTGTATCTGTGTGTGTGTGTATCTGTGTGTGTGTGTGTGTATCTGTGTGTGTGTGTATGTATCTCCCTCAGGGCTTATCTTCCTAGCAGGGGCTTGTTCACAGCTTGGTTGGGACCCCCGCACTCTCATCTCAGTGTAAACAACCATGAGAGTCGGCTCCCAGAATCCGTCCCCATGCCTTTCTCTCCTGGGCACCTGTCAGCACTCCAGGGTTTGGAGGGAGAGTGGTGAGGGCTGATGAACTGGTGAGAGGCCCTGGGAGAGGCCGTGCTGGGAGGGTGGACCTGCTAGGGAGGGCACCTCCCCTGCTGAGGAAGCAGCAACGGCGGGGAATGAGCGAGCGAGGACAGGGGCATCAATCACCACCAGCGGTGACACCGTCCCAGCTCCTCCTGTCAGCAGCTGCCTTCTCTCCTCACCTCTTCTGGGAGTGGGGATGTGGAGGCATCCTAAGTGAGTGCGATGTGTGCCAGGCAGGGCCTTTCCAAGGCTGCAGTGACCGCTCACTGCCACCTCTTGAGTACAGTTTGCTCGAGTTGAATTGTCTGTGTCCAAAGAATTGTTCCAAACAGAGCAAAACAAAACCCTTACAATGACACAAATGACTGAGACAGGGGCAGGGTTACAGGTTTGTCTTTCATGGTACCATTTTTGGTCAATGGGGGAGCCAAGGAATATTGCTGGGAAAATTCATCCACTCATGCATTGTTTTTATTATCTACCTATTTTATAAAAGAAGTCCTGGGATTCAAAGATGAATAAGACACACTTAATGTCCTTAAAAGCAGACACCTTAATAGGGAGGACAGCAGAGTAATAACAGAATTATCAAATACATACAGCACCACTGGCTGGGCTGTAATCCCGCCATCAACAAAGAGCTGAGGGTACCTAAAGGAGAAAGTGCCTAACTCTGGACAGATTCAGGGAAGTTGTCGTGTGAAGTGACATACCAGCTGGACCTGAAGAATGTGTAGGAGTTTTCCAGGAGGTTAAAGTGTGTGTGTGCAGGAGGCAAAGAGGCAGAAGTTGGTGTGTAGCCTAGTTTATCCTAGAAGGGGGAAAAGGGAATGTAAAGGTATGAAAGTATAGATGAGCAAGTAAGGGCAGATACCAGGGGATTTGGGAACGGTGAGGAAGCTGAAAGTTCTGGAGTGATCAGCCCTTCTAGATTGTGGGGTCCAGGGAGGGTGTGAGGAAAGAGGTGGCGATTGCTTTGGGCCTCTGCTGATGGAGTATTTTGACTGGCAGAGCTAGAGAGGAGAGTATTCCAGGAGATTCTGGGCCTCTGCTGATGGAGTATTTTGACTGGCAGAGCTAGAGAGGAGAGTATTCCAGGAGATGAGATAGTACAGACTGAGTAGAAAACCCAGGGCATGTTTGCGTGACAGCAACGTTTAGCTGGTGTGGAGAGAAAATGAATAGCAGAAATGGTCAGAAAGAAGGTCTGCCTAAGAGTTTGGACTTTAATTCCTTTGGCAAATGGGAACCATTAAAGTTTTTTTGCTAGTGGTTTTGTTGTCATTGGTCTCTCTCTCTCTCTCTCTCAGTCTCGTGCACGCATTTTTTTTGTAAAGACAGAGTCTATGTTTCCAGGCTGGTGTCAAACTTCTTCTTTTTTTTTTTTTTTTAAATGAAAGGCCTCACGTATTTATTACTGAACCCAGCCAACCAACATGTTTATAACAGATTCAGAGAGGAAAACATGTTGAACTCTCCAGATAGTGGTGACATTTTCAGCTTGATATGGTAACATGATTGTGACGTTCAGACAGCATAAATACGTGTGCCATCTCATGTGCAATTCCTTATAGACCCAGCTTAGTTCTTCTCCAATGTCTCCTTTTGGAGTTGTACCTGATTTTATTACCAGTTTTCATCTGAATCCACTGGGGAATAGGACGATTTTTGCTTTTGTTTCTTGGCCAGGAACTACTTAATTCTGAAAGTCTTGTGAAAAGACATGGCGAGAAGCGGAGTCAAGCACACACCACGATGGCGGAGAAAGGAAGAGAGGGCGCTGGTGTCAAACTTCTGGCCTCAGTGATACTCCTACCTCAGCCTCCCAAAGCACTGGGATTCAGGAAAGAGCCACTGGACCCAGCCCTCATTATTGTTTTTGAGGTATAATTTACATGCAGTAAAATTCATCCTTTTTAGCATTCTATGAGCTTTGGCCAATGTATGTATTCATATAAACACCACCACAGTCAAACTATAGAATGTTTCCAACATGTCACGATGTTTGTTTATGCCTCTGTAGTCAACCTTTCCCCCCACACTAGCCCCTCAAAACCACCGATGTGGCCAGGTGTGGTGGCTCATGCCTGTAATCCCAACACTTTGGGAGGCTGAGGCGGATGGATCACCTGAGGTCAGGAGTTCAAGACCAGCCTGACCAATATGGTGAAACCCTGTTTCTACTACAAATACAAAAAATTAGCCGGGCGTGGTGGCAGGCGCCTATAATCCCAGCTATTCAGGAGGCTGAGGCAGGAGAATCCTTGAACCCGGGAGGCGGAGGTTGCAGTGAGCTGAGATCGTGCCATTGCATTCCAGCCTGGGCAACAGTGTGAAACTCCATCTCAAAACAACAACAGCAACAACAACAAAACACCGATCTGTTGTCCATCTCTATAGTCTTCCCTTTTACAGAGTGTCCTATACATGGAATCATATAGGAAGCAGCTTCTTAAATGTGGTTTCTTTCACTTAAAATAACACATTTGAGATTCATCTATGTTTTTGTGTGTGTCAAGAGTCTGTCACTTTCCTTGTTAAGTAGTATTCCATTGTTTATCCACTCACCATTTGAAGGGCATTTGGGCTATTTCCGGATTGGGACGATTATAAATAAACCTACCATCAACATTCATGTACAGGTTTTTGTGTGAACATAAGTTTTCAATTCACTTGGGTAAATTCCCAGATAAATAAGAGTAAGATTGTTGAGTTGAATAAGTGTTTATAAATGTATGCTCAACTTTATTTTAAAAAGAAACCTACCGGCCGTGGCTCACACCTGTAATCTCAGCACTTTGGGAGGCCAAGGCGGGCGGATCACCTGAGGTCAGGAGTTCGAAACCAGCCTGGCCAACATGGAGAAACCCTGTCTCAACTGAAATACAAAAAACAATTAGCCAGACATGGTGGCATGCGTTGTAGTCCCAGCTACTGGGGAGGCTGAGGCAGGGGAATCGCTTGAACCCGGGAGGCGGAGGTTGCAGTGAGCCAGGATTGCGCCACTGCATTCCAGCCTGGAGACAGAGCAAGATTCCATCTAAAAATAAATAAATAAATAAAAGAAACCCGCCAAACTATTTTCCAAAGTAGATGTAGTATTTGCAAGTTCTAATTATCCACATCCTCACCAGCACTTAGCACAGGCACACCTGGTTTTATTGTGCATTGCTTTATTGTGCTTCACAAATACTGTGCTTTTTACTAATTGAAGGTCTGTGGCAACCCCGCATTGAGCAAGTCTATTGGTGCCATTTTTCCAACAGCAAGTGTTCACTTTGGGTCTCTGTGTCACAGTTTGGTAATTCTTACAATATTTCAAATGTTTTCATTATTATTATATATGCTATGTTAATCTGTGATCAGTGATCTTTGATGTTACTATCATAATTGTTTTGATACACTGCAAACCACCCATCTATAAGATGGTGAACTTAATCAATAAATGTCATGTGTGTCTGACTGCTCTATTGACTCGCTGTTCCTCCCTCTCTCTCCCTCTCCTCGAGCCTTCCTATTCCCTGAGACACAATTTTTACATTAGGCCAATTAAAAACCGTACAATGGCTTCTAAGTGTTCAAGTGAAAGGAAGGGTCACACATCTCTCACTTTAAATTAAAAGCTAGAAATGATTAAGCTTAGTGAATAAGACATGTTGAAAGCTGAAATAGGCTGAAAGCTAGGCCTCTTGCACCAATTAACCAATTAACCAAGTTGTGATTGCAAAGAAAAGGTTTTTGAAGGAAATTAAAAATGCTACTCCAGTGAACACACAAATGATAAGAAAGCAAAGCAGCCTTATTGCTGATATGGAGAAATTTAAGTGGTCTGGATAAAAGATCAAACCAGCCACCACATTCCCTTAAGCCAAAGCCTAATCCAAAACAAGCTCCTAACTCTCTTCAATTCTGTGAAGGCTGCAGAAGAAAAGTTTGAGGTTAGTAGAGGTTGGTTCACAAGGTTTAAGGAAAGAAGCCATCTCCATCACATAAAAGTGCAAGGCGAAGCAGCAAGTGCTGATGTAGAAGCTGCAGCAAGTTATCCAGAAGATCTAGCAAAGATCATAGATGAAGGTGGCTACACTACACAACAGATTTTTAATGGAGATGAAACAGGCTTATATTGGAAGAAGATGCCATCTATGGCTTTCATAGCTAGAGAGGTGAAGTCAATGCCTGGCTTCAAAGCTTCAAAGGATAGGCTGACTCTCTTGATAAGGGCTAATGCAGTTGATGACTTTAAGGTGAAGCCAATGCTCATTTACCATTCCAGAAATCCTAGGGCCCTTAGAATCTTGCTAACGTGTGCTCTGTAAGTGGAATAACAAAGCCTGGATGACAACACGTCTATTTCCAGCATGGTTTATTGAATGTTCTAAGCCCATTATTGAAAGTTACTGCTCAGAAAAGAAGATTCCTTTTAAAATATGACTGCTCTTTGACAATGAACCTGTCACCCAAGAGCTCTGAGTGGAGATGTACAAGGAGGCTAATGTTGTTTTCATGCCTGCCAACACAACATCCATTCTGCAGCCCATGAATCAGGAGCTTATTTCTTATTATTTAAGAAATACATTTCATAAGGCTATAGTTGCCACACATAGTGACTCCTCTGAGGGATCTGGAAGTACATGGAAAATCTTCTGGAAAGGATTCACCATTCTAGATGACATTAAGAACATTTGTGATTCATCAGAAGAGGTCAAAATATTAGCATCAATAAGAGTCTGAAAGAAGTTGATTCTAATCCTGATGGATGACTTTGAGGGGTTCAAGAAGTCAGTGGAGGAAGTCACTGCAGATGTGGTAGAAATAGCAAAAGAACTAGAGTTAGAAGTGGAGCCTAAAGGTGTGACTGAATTCCTGCAATCTCATGATCAAAGTTGAACAGATGAGAAGTTGCTTCTTAGGGATGAGTAAAAAAGTGGTTTCTTGAGATAGAACCTATTCTGTTGAAGACGCCATGAACATTGTTAAAATGACAACAAAAAATGTAGAATATTCTATCAACTTAGTTGATAAAACAGTGGCAGGGTTTGAGAGGATTGACCCCAATTGTGAAAGAAGTTCTACTGTGAGTAAAATGCTATCAAACAGCATCTAATGCTGCAGGGAAGATGTTCATGAAAGGAAGAGTCAATAGATGTGGGAAACTTCATTATTATCTTTAAGAAATTGCCACAGCCACTCCAACTTTCAGCAACCACTCCCCTGATGAGCCAGCAGCCATCAACACTGAGGCAAGACACTCCACCAGCAAAAAGATGATAACTCGCTGAAGGCTTGGGTGATTGTTAGCATTTTTCAGCAATAAAGTATTTTAAAATTAAGATACATACATTTTTTAAGACATAATGCTCTCGTACACTTAGTAGACTACAATATAGCGTAAACATAACTTCTACATGCTCTGCGAAACCAAAAAAATTCATGTGACTTGTTTTTTTTTTGTGATATTCGCTTTGTCCTGGTGGCAACTGAACCCTGCATATCTCTGAGGTGTGCCTGTATTGTAATTTTTAATTTTAGGTATTCTGTGTGTGGTGGAATGTCACTGTGGCCTTAACTTGCATTTCCTTAATGGCTAATGATATCGAGCATCTTTTCATGTGTTTATTTGCCATCTTTATATCTCTTTTGGTGAAGGGTCTGTTCAAATCCACTAAAGTGACATGATCACAGTTCCGTGTTAGGAGATTATCCTGGCAGTGGTGCCCTGCCTTTCTACTCAAGCTATCGAATGAGGACTGACAGCATCTGCATCTCCCAGGGGCTTGGTAAAAATGCAGCACTTTGGCCTCATCCCAGTCCAGCCCAATCAGACTCTGCATTTGAACAAGATCCCCAGGTGATTTGTGTGCATGTTAAACTTTGAGAAGCACTGGTGTTCAGAAGAAATTAGAGGAGAGGGGAAAAATGTAAGGGACAAATTTAGGAAGCTGTTGCCATATGGAGAACTTAGGAAGGCCGAACAGTTAGGCAAAGGAAGTAAGAATCCACACATCTACTGGCCCAGTCTGGAAACTTGGCTCAGGGTTTGAGTCCCTATATGTTCCCTTACTTGTGTCCTGCTGCTGGATAAAGGCCCATGTGGTAACAAAGAGGGTCTTCAGAGGAAATCCCATTACCTAGAACAGCAGACACATCTGTCCAGGCCTCTAGTTACAACCTGAGGGATGGTAGCGTGGGGAGGCTTGTGGGGTCCCTAAGGCAGCACAAGGATAGGATTCCGTTTAATCAATTACTTTAGCCAATACTGGCAGTGCCTCTGACACCGTGCTGGATACACATGAGTAAGGTCCAGCCCTCCGATGAAAGTCATGATCTAGTGGAAGAGACAGAGAGACGTAATTACAATTCAATAGGATCAGTGTCATAGCAGAGATCTCTCTCTCTCTTTCTCTAAAATACTGTACAAGCCCAGAACTTAGAGAAGGGGCAGAGGGATTCAGAAAAAAGTTAACAGTTGACTTGGGTTTTAGAATTTAATAATAGCTAACATTGATGGAGCACCATCATGGAGCTATGTGCCAGACCTGTATTTTAGATTACACATTACTATGTTTATTCCTCACAATGGCCTTCTGAGATAGGAACTGTTGTTAGCCCCATTTTACAGACAAGGTAACCATGGGCACGCCCCAGGCCTCTTAGCTAGATTCCCACTCAGTCTGTCTGGCACCAATGTTTGCATTCTTAACTGAGCTTGCACTGTGAGCCAGGGGGTGTCCGAGAGAACCCCAGGAAGAATAGATGCAGAAACCAGTGTCCATGGCCCAAGAGCTCCCAGACCTTGCCTCTGCCCCTTCGCCCAGAGTGACTGAAGAGAATGACAGATGCCTAGGCAAAGCCTTCAAGCTGCCTGGGGGAGGTCAGGCATTGCCGGGGGCACCTGGCTGTCTTGTTTGCTGCTGAGCAGCCTTCGGTCAAGCTTCCATGGTCAGCCTTTGCTCCGGCCACTGCCTTTCTCTGCAAGCAGAGCTGGACAGTGTCAAAGCTTGGCTCTCCTTCGATCTCACATAACTGTGGATTTCTCCTCTATCTAAGGAGATAAAGCCAAAGACAGGGTTTTGCTATTTCTCAGCCGCCCCTGACAGCATAGAGGTCTGTACATTGTAAAGATTTCCGAAAAGGAACTCTGTTATGGTTTTTAGAAGTAAACCTGGAGATGCAGGGTAGACATGCCCCTCAGCATGCCTTTGTAAAGGCCTCTTGCCCCCCCAACAACTGCCACCCCTGTTCCCGACATGTCAGTTGGACTTAGTAAGCTCCTTGAGTTCAAGGACATGTATGCACTTTACATTCTTCTTGCAGTGCCTTCGCACTGTGCCTACCCAAGGGAGGCGCTCCAGAAGTGTTGGTTGTGCCAACACCTCAGGAGGCTGAAGCATGGGGAGTTTGTGCCTCACAGGAGTGAGGAGCACAGCCTCTGGATCTAGGCTGCCAGGCTGATCCTGTCCCGGCCCCTTAACAGCTGTGCAACATTAAGCAAGTTGCTTAAACTCTCTGGGCCTTAGATTTTCCTCTGGAAGACGGAGATAATTGTTCCTCTTTCCTACAGATCTTGCGAGGTTTAAGTGAGTTATAAATACTGGTGGTCCCGACTTAAAATTTTTTGGCTCCATGATGGTGCAAAAGTGACATTCATTCAGTAGAAACTGAACTTTAAATTCTGAATTTTTGATTTTTAATGATTATAAAATTTTTATTTTAATGATTATAAAAGATGCTTTGTATTCCATAATTATGCCCAATTGTAGGCTAATGTAAGTGTTCTGAGCATGTTTAAGGTAGGCTAGGCTAAGCTGTGATGTCAGTAGGTTAGATGTACATGCATTTTTGACTTACTACAGGTTTATTGGAACACCCCATTGTAGGTCCCAGCCTGTAAAGTGCTTAGAAGAGTATCTAACCCATATTAAGCACAATGTAATGATTAGCATACTAGAAGAGAGCAGTTTTTGGAATCAGACCTGGATTGGACTGGGTTGGAATCCCAGTCCCATCCCCTTCTAGCTATGACCTTGGGCAAGTTACTGAGCCTCTCTAAGTGTCAGCTTCCACATCTGAAAAATGGGGATGATAATACCTTCATCGGAGGATGAGGGAGAGGAGGAGAAGCAGTAACAAGACCAGGTGCGGTGACTCACACCTATAATCCCAGCACTTTAGAAGGCCGAGGCAGGCAGATCACTTGAAGCCAGGAGTTCGAGACCAGCCTGGCCAACATGGTAAAACCTGTTTCTACTAAAAATACAAAATATATTAGCTAGGCATGGTAGTGGATGCCTGTAGTCCCAGCTACTCAGGAGGCTGAGGCAGGAGAATTGCTTGAATCGTGAGGCAGAGGTTGTAGTGAGCCGAGGTCGCACCACTGCACTCCAGCCTGGGTGACAGAGGAAGACTCTGTCCCCCATCTCACCCCCCCAACTCCACTCCCCAAAAAAGGCAGTAACAAAAGTAAAAGGCTGGCCTGGTGCCTGCTCAGAGTAAGACTGCTGTAATCATATGGTTTCTTGATTCACTTGTCCACCTGATCTGAGGGGAAGGCAGACATGGCTGCTCTTTGGCTGACCTGATAAGGTGCCTTCACCCCTATCTAGGGCAAGTGGAAGTCATGGGCAATTGGAGGTCAAAGGCAACAGGACAGCTGAGTTGTGTTCATGGTGAACCTAACACTTAAAAAGCCAGAACCTGACAGATGAATTCAGTAGGTGCCCTGAGGTAAGACAGCAAAATGGCCCCTAGTTCAGGAAGCAAACACTAGAAAATGTGGTGGCTGCAGGGGCCGAGGACAGGGACCCAGAACTGGAGCCACCTCCAAGCCATGGTTTCCCAGAACCTCTGTGTATTTCTGCCCTCGGCAATCTGCCTGCAGCCTGGGTCTCTGTCTCATTTCATAGCTCACTACCTGTTTCTAGGTATTTCAGGCTCCGTACAGATGAGTCTGTGCCATTTGGTGTTGCTGGGACTGGAGTTCTCAGCAAACCTTGCTGACAGATAATGTGCAACATCAGAGTACTTCCAGCGAACCTTGGGTCAAGAACAGGGAGGGGGAGGAGAGATGAAGAGCAAACATCCACAGAAGATCAGTGGAGAAAGCCTGACTCTTAGTAGAACTCCTGTACAGGGTGGCCAAGGACACGGTCTTCTGAGTTTCTTCGAAGGTGGCCTTGGGTGGATGGTCTCAGGAGGCTCTTTATCACCTCTGTCTTCTGATGCATCTTCACTGTGACCATGGCAGTGGGGCCCCTCCCATCCCTTTGAGTACAGCCTTCGGGAGCTCCTGGGGAGGAGGTGCATGGAAGGTGGGCGAGGGTTGACACTAGAGAGGTGGGCAGCACCAAATCACAGAGGGCTTTGGCTGCAGAGCCAAGGAATCCGAATCGCATTGTGTAAGCAACTGGCAGCCAGTGAGGGACTTTAATCAGGGAAGCAGAATGATTTGATGGGTGTTTTAGAAACTTTGTTCTCTGCTGGGCGGGCCTGGTGGCTCATGCCTGTAATCCCAGCACTTTGGGAGGCCGAGGCAGGTGGATCACAAGGTCAGGAGATCGAGACCATCCTGCCTGACACGGTGAAACCCCATCTCTACTAAAAATACAAAAAATTAGCCTGGCATGGAGGCGGGCGCCTGTGGTCCCAGCTACGCAGGAGGCTGAGCCAGGAGAATGGCATGAACCCGGGAGGCGGAGCTTGCAGTGAGCCAAGACTGCACCACTGCACTCCAACCTGGGTGACAGAGCGAGACTCCCTCTCAAAAAAAAAAGAAACTTTGTTCTCCGCTGTGTGGAAGATAAGCATCTTGAGAAGATAAAGGAAACACTGTCTAATTTTTTTTTAATGTACTATATTTTCCAAGTGAAGCCTACATCACTGATATCACTTTCCTCTAGTTACGTATTTTTATTGATGCAATCTCTTTAAAAGGTCAAGGAAAATTTTTATTATCTTAAGCCTTTGATGATGCCCTAGTTTGTCCTTTCCCCACCATGTAAAGTAGGGCACAGAGAAATCAGGCAACTTTCTCAAACTCCTGCAGTGGGTTAGCACAGCCAGAAAGGACTTCACAGAGTCTGGATTCTCAGAACTGTGCTCAAATTAGATCCTGCTGCAATCCACCCACATAACCAGGTTTGCACTTACCTCCTAAAAAGTTGCTTTCAACTTCGAAAAAGAGAATACCCAGGTTTTTGAAACCTGGCTGAGATCGAGTTCCATGTTAGATTTTTGCAGATCACAGCCTTAGTTTTCTTCTGCAATACCAGCCTTGCATCATTAATGTTTCTCAGTGGTTTTCCTGCCAGTCCCTTCACTGTATTCCGAGTGTAAACAGTGTCAATGTTGACCTCTAGGCCAGCGGGGCTACCAGGCCCAAAAGAACCTCACCTCGGGAAATGTGAAGGGGGCGTTAGCACTGGATAGAGAAGTCAATGTTGCCTACCTTCTAATATCTCCAGTGCGCCTCTTCCTTTACTACAGAAACTTGCCTCAGACTTTTGCATGAGTCAGCAGTTTCTTCTAATTGGCTGGAGTTGTGGCGGCTGCTCCGCAGTCCATCCCACTGTACTATGTCTCTAGAGCACACCTGGCAGGAAGGGACAGTGTGCAGAAAGGATGTTCAGATGTTCATGAGGCTGCATTTATAGTACACTATGAATTTCACGTAAGTTCTTCTGCTATTTGAAGTCGAAAGTGGTGTACTACATATCACTGCAATTTATTTCAAATTCTATCTATGCTGTTCCCAAATGCAACATAAATGCATTGCTGTCATTTGTACAAACGACTTCCAAATGGTACTGTGACAAACAGGTATGTTTCCACACAGTTTTGCTCTTTTCAAAATACTGCATAGTACTTTGATTCTGGTCCATGTCTGACACACTTACCCGTGAGTCTTCTAAGGAAAAACCAGCAGCAGGTGAAAAACCCTAGATCACTCAAGAAAACAGAATTTGAGCTTTTAAAATTCCATATTGTTGGACTCAATTGGACTTTGGGCTCTGGGGAATGAACAATGCCTTTGTCCACAAATGTAGGTTTCCAAAGAAAAGTACGGCAGGCTTCAAGGGAATCAAGCCTGCAGACAAGTTAGGACTTTTACAAATAAAATAGAAAATATAAATCTTGTGCTTTTTAAGCATCTACTTGTAAGATATTTTCAGCCAGAGAGTAAAAGCGTGCATTTTCTAGCAAGAATGCCTTACAAACCTGTCTCTGCAAACAGGTGTAAGCATGCATGTAAAAGCAGGGGGTAGCCACTTTATTGTCCCTCAGAGAATAAAGTGTTGTCCCAACAGGATACAACATTCACTTTGCTCTGAACAAAGCCCTGAGTGGAGCCTGTGCTGTATTTCACCGTGACACCATCTGGCCCCTATTCTCGAAGCTCTACATCCTCGTTTTCTCTCAATGAAGCACTAACTCAGAACAAGCTTGTGCTTATAAGAGGACTTGCATTCAGCTCAGTCCTCCGTGGAAAGGGATGGCAAATAGTGACCATGGCTGGCAAAAATCCACACGGGAGAAAGACCTCCGTGTGTGCCTTTCAGAAGTCTGAGGTGTCCAGTCTATATTGTGCTACAAGCCTCTCCTCCACATTTCTTGATTTTTAAAAAATCTTGGGCAGGCGCGGTGGTTCACGGCTGTAATCTCAACACTCTGGGAGGCCGAGGCGGGTGGATCACAAGATCAGGAGATGGAGACCATCCTGGCCAACATGGTGAAACTCCATCTCTACCAGAAATACAGAAATTAGCTTGGCGTGGTCGCCTGTGTCTGTAATCCAACTACTCGGGAGGCTGAGGCAGGAGAATCCCTTGAACCTGGGAAGCAGAGGTTGCAGTGAGCCGAGATCGTGTCACTGCACTCCAGCCTGGTGACACAGCGAGACTCCGAAAAAAAAAAATTTCACCGGCCTTCTTTGTATTCCCAGTCACTTGTGTGTTCTGTTACACTGTGTGATGCATTTCTATCATTCAAGGATAATTTCAGAGCTTCATTTAATTTTTATCCTCTACCCCCAAGTCCAAATGGGGACCCCAAAACACAATGTGACCATCCATTATTATACCAAGGAATTCAGGAAACGCTGAGAATCATGTCCCTCAGGGTTGCTTTCTAGAATTAGCATTTAACTGTGAGCCTGAATTTCTTCCTTTTGCCACAAGGAAAAAACAATCCACTGGAGAAATTGTGTTACTGATGAAACTGAAACAAGAGCATAAAGTCAAATGTCTTCCACAAATCTTCCAGCTGGGAAAAATGAGAGCAGCTTCCCTAAAAAGGGATAAGATTCAAGATAATTGTGTTATCATCCTGAGACATGTTTACAAGATTCAAGCTTAGGGGAGCACAGTGCTATCAGGACAAAACTAGCTTGCTAATCTTGTTTTCAAATGTATTTGGAAAAGTCAACTAAAGTTAAAACTAAAAATCTCCGGCTGGAAGAGTTTTTTTTAAAAAAGGTCTAAGCCTATTTGCCCAAATTCCCAAGTTAATATTTAGTATTTATTAAAATGTGAAATTGTGACATTTAAAAAGCCACATAATTAGTTTAAGCCAGGCTTGATTTGTCTTTACCAACTTTCCTCCTACATTATATCAATAATTACATGTACTGCTTTTTTTCCCCACTTATAAGCATTTTTTCATGTTATAGTCTTCATAATTATCTTTTCATTTGTACCTTAATATTCAAACCGCTAAATGCACCATAAATACATTTATCATTCCCCTTTTGTTTTTTTAGGTTGCTTCCAATTTTTCAGTATTGTAAATAACACTGCAATCAGCATTTTGAGTACTTTAGTTATATTTCAGCATTTGAATTACTTCCTTAGGATAGATTTCCAGAAGTAGAAATAATGAATTAAATAGTATGTACATTTTTATGCCCCTGGATAGTTTGCTAAATTGTTTTTCCAAGGAATTATACCTAGTTACTCAGTCGTTAGCAATGAATGAGAAGCTTGTTCTCACCAGCATTGGGTATTAATATGTAAAATGTGTTCATTAATTTAACAGGAAAATAATCTATTTACCTGGAAGCTTTAAAATTTTTAAGTAGGCAAATACGTCCACCTTTTCCTCTGAGCTCTCTTAACTTGCTTGAGACTTATTAAGTTGTCCCTTCTCCTACCAAGAGCATTGGATTTGCAAGTATGTAGGAGGGCAGGATCCCCCTGGCCTAGGACACACTCTCCGGCAACTCCATCAAAACATCTGGAGGTGGGTCCTGGCTCCAGGGAATTCCCATGTGCAGCCAAGCCTGAGAACCTCTGGCATAGAAGGTAGGGATTCAGGCAGTGGGAAGATGAAGGCAACAGTTTCCCTTTAAGGAAGTTTGATGGAAGGCAGAGATATGATGGAAGTTTGAAGGAGTAACGGTCAAAGAAAGGTACTCTTAAAAATAAAATACATGGGCTGGGTGCGGTGGCTCACACCTGTAATCCCAGCACTTTGGGAGGCCAAGGCGGGCGGATCACCTGAGGTCAGGAGTTCGAGACCAGCCTGCCCAACATGGCGAAACCCCATCTCTGCTGAAAATACAAAATATTAGTCAGGCTTGGTGGTGGGCACCTGTAATCCCAGCTACCCAGGAGGCTGAGGCAGGAGAATCGCTTGAACCCGGCAGGTGGAGGTTGCAGTGAGCCAAGATTGTGCCACTGCACTCCAGCCCGGGCAACAAGAGCAAAACTCTGTCTCAAAAAAAAATAAATAAATAAAATAAAATACATGACCTCAATATGTTTGAAGGCAGAGGGAAAGATTCTTGGGAAAGCAAGAGAATAAAGTAAGAGAAAGAAAAATGAAGAAAACAGGAATGAGGGAGAGGAGTTGGGCCAGTGTCCCAGGGAGACGGGTGAGCATGGGAAAGGGAAAATCATTTCTGCTTAGATGTGTGAAGGAAAGAATATGGGTGAAAACGCAAGGACGTTTTGAGGTATAGGAGTTTGCATGGGTTGGCCTTGATCTCAGGGCAGTGGAAATTATGTGGAATACCTACGGTGGAGAAGGGGAGAAGAGGAAGTAAAAGGATAGTTTACTAAAAGTAGTCAATTTATCAACTGGTCAGCAGCACTCTTCCAGAAAGCCTCCATTGAGAAATGGGCAACAATCTAATGACTAAAATTGGGGTTGGACATGATTAGTTGTCACTTACTCACATTATCCTTCCAAGTCTATCATGGTGGCCTGGCTCTATACATTGTATGAGGCAGGGCTCAATCAGAAAAGTGGAATCATCATGCATGAAACAGGGTAAGAGAATTTTTTTAAAATGTGGATTAGGCTTTAAGCAATTGTGGGTGCTGATGGAGACGTCAATGCCAGACTGTTGTCTCTGCATCTGGTGTTGGGACTGAAGTTGTTGTAGGCCAGAGGGAAAGGAGAACTGAATGTGCAATGAGGGTGAGCAATTAAGAACAACTGGTACTCCCATTTGTTTCACCATCTCCAGCCTTGAGGATGTGGGTGACTTGCAGAAACAGCTGGTACCTTTTGTCACAGGTGCACACATACCCGGCCCAGGACTCGGAGGGGCTGAAGGAGGGAACTGGCAGGAGCTGGAGTCCCACGCTAACAAGGTAGGCTAGGAGATACTTAAAACATACATGAGCTGCCACGGTACCTTGTACCTATACCCACCTTCCGAACACAAAAATGGCTGCTGCCTCAACTTTGCCTTCCAAATTTCACTTGCAGAACTGTAGAGGAAAGGGAATTCTGAGACTTGGCTTCATTGTGGTCCAGTTGACACCTTACAAAGCCACCACACTGTTTGAAAACAGTCTGTATTTGAAGACTCTATTTGACTGTTGGAAAACAGTGTCTATTTTCAAAAGTGCTTTGAAGTGGCCAGACGCGGTGGCTCATGCCTGTAATCCCAGCACTTTGGGAGGCCAAGGTGGGCGGATCACCTGAGGTCGGGAGTTCGAGACCAGCCTGACCAACATGGAGAAACCCCGTCTCTACTAAAAATATAAAATTAGCCTGGCATGGTGGCGCATGCCTGTAATCCCAGCTACTCAGGAGGCTGAGGCAGGAGAATCGCTTGAACCCGGGAGGCAGAAGTTGCAGTGAGCCAAGATCGCACCATTGCACTCCAGCCTGGGCAACAAGAGCGAAACTCTGTCTCAAAAAAATAAAAAAATAAATAAATAAGTGCTTCGAAGCACTCTACAGACTCATGCAAGAATCCACACATGCAGTAGGCTGCAAGCAATGGTTGAGTTTTATAAGAGGAGAAATGTCAGCTCAAAGGTTCCAGTTTGGGCCCAAAGTCACATCTTGTATTCCTGTTGGAATGATGGCATTTAAAACTAGTTTTCTGGTCCTATAAACGAGAACAGAGACGCCCTCTCTCTGTTGGTGGTGTGCTTAGGGAGGAAACTCCCCATGCCACTGTTTCATAACTGTCACCACAGCAAGAAGTTTGGGGCAAAATAGCCCCCAGAGTTTTTGGAAATGTAGCCTTAACTGAGCTTTTCCTTGTCTTAGCACACCCTCACAACTTAGACGTGACTGAGGATTGGGAACCATTTCCACAGCCAGCGCTGCAAACAGTGCCTGGTATGAGTAATTAACTCTCACGTGGGGGCAGCTTGCTGTGAATTTGAAGACTCTGCAATGTCCCAGATCCTCATAAAGCAGCTCAAATATTTGCCGTCCAACGAAGCATGGCTGAAATAACACAGTCTCCTTGTTGGAGGTTTTGGGAATGCAGCATCAGCTAGACCCTGGGGCCCTGTGGCTTCCGTCCTCTCCTGGAGAGGTGACCAGCTGAGGAGTCAGGCCTCCTTGGCTCCGACACACAACATCTGCTGTGGCATGTGCCCTGCCTGCTACATCTCTCACCTGGCTTTAAACACACTGGGAATCAACACCAAGCTAGAAGCTAGACAGCAGGCCCTCCTCCCTGTGTTTAAGCTCACACAGCCACATCTGATGCTGTGGAGAGGGCTAGTGTCAATCAGACTCAGACCCTCATTTAGTTTTCCTGCGCATGTGTGATGAAGCCAAACCATTTACTAGGACCTGGGTTTGAAGGATTTTGGAAAACATTCTTGGAACCTTGAAAGGCTGGCTTCCCAAAGAGTCTCTCAACCCCTCTCTTCTTTTTCTTCTGTGGTTTCCTTTTCCTTCTTCCCCTTCCTCTTTTTCTCTGCCCTTTGTTCTCACTCCAGAAACACATAACCAAACATTTACTGGGATCATGCCCGTGATGTAGGTAGGGGACAGGAGAATGGAAGGCACCGTGCCTGCCTTCAGGGGACTGACTGGTCAGCATGGGGGGAACATGGGGTGGTGAAGGCAAAAGAGAGGGCAGATGTCAGTTGAGCCGAGTCTTGAAGCAAAGGTAAGAATTACCAGTGGTCTCCTCCGTGCTTCGGTTGTCGTTTATCTGCCCCAACTCCCTCCTTTCATACCCTTTGCCATCCACTAGGCTCTCACTGGAGAAAGAACCTGGCAGCCAGCAGTAAACTCTGACATCTTCTTATGGCCATCTCTGGGCTCATCTCCTGGGTAAAGAAATCACTCTCGAATGCAAACCCTCCTAACTTCCTGACTCTCCAGAAGTACCCAAAGTAAAGTTTCAAACACCCAATCACCTGCCCACTTCTAATTAGAGCTGGCAAGTCCTCTCAGCTACGGTGGCCACTTAACATTTCTGCAATTCTCTTAGAACACGAACAGACTTTCAAATCTCTTTCCTGTTGTTCACAGTGTTCCTGGCTGCTATGGTAGATTGTGCTGTTGCCTCTATTTTCACTCATGCCCCAGCCACACCAACGCTTGTAAGGGGGCCAGAAACAGTTTTAAACATAATTTGGCTTCCAGCCTAGAGCCGAATTTATCATCCACTCTTTCCCTGGCATCACACTTGTCCTGCCAACCTCTGGTACCTGGCTCAACTGTAGCCTGAAAGAGTTAACAGCCAATAAGCCAGAACTAACTCTTAGGGGAGGAGCTTTAGAATGCTGACATGATAGTCACCAGATCTGCAAAATGGTATTCAGCAAAGTGTGAGATTATTAGGAGACCAAATGCTAAACTTAATATATGAGACCTTGACACTAGGTACCAGATAGATCTGCTTTCAGGTCCCCTTTTTGCAGAATCCTTAGGAGCAGCATGTCATTTACCCACGCTGCTTTACAAATGCTGCATCTGGAGTCAAGAAGACAACTGAGGGGTTTGGAGGTTGCCGTCTGCCTGGTGATCAGAATGCTGCCCTTATGTCATATAGCAAATCAGAGGGAAGTCATTGGACTGCATCACCTGCGTCTCCTGGGAGCTTGTTAGAAATGCTGAATCTTGGGCTCACACTTGACCTGCAGAAACAGAATCTGCATGTTGACAAGATCACCAGGTGATCTGTATGCACATTACTGTTTGAAGAGCACTGCTATAGAGTTTTACGGCAACAAAACACTTTTACATACATAAAATCCTCCTCTGAGGAAGGCAGAGGAAACTGAGGATTTGAGAAGGTGAGTGATTCTTTCAGGTCACATGGCTGGCGCCAGACATTTCTTAACTCCTACTTATTTGGCGCTCTTTCCACTGAACCACTTTGCCTCCTGCCAACAGTCAGGAGAGAATGACAGTGGCCATGGAGGCTTTCATTGAGCTCTCACCACACGCCACACATTGTTCGGATTAAGTTATTTAATATCACTGGATCTATGAGGTGGGGGCCTTTATTTTTCTCATTTTTCTATTAGGTAAGTGGTGGAGCACCAGAATCAACTAGTGTATTCCAGACTCCATTTAAGTTGCCCACACTGAAAGTTGAATTTTGAATTTCCCAGTAGTAACTGGGAAGCAGTAAGGAAACAAGGGAATAAACAGGAACCTAGCTCTGTGACACTGGGCATGCCACATCACCCCACGTTATTTATCCAAGAAATGAGGTTGAACTGGATGATCTTTAAGGCAATTTCCAGCACTGACATTTTAGCATTCTAAATATTTCTAAATCCTTTGCTTGATATCTACTGATGGCTTTTCTTCTGAGCATCTTTGATTTAGGATCAGAAACTGTCAGCCAAGGCCAGAGGATGGGGGAAGGAGATTGGAGGCAGAGGCACATTTTACATGAATGGGACAGATGACAAGCCCCGGGACCACATCCTGCACCTGCCTGCCGGCCAGCCACAACCCAGTCTACTGTGTGGCATCGTGGGATAACTCCCAATATGGCTGTCCTGCAGAAGTTTATGAGACTAATTTAACACCACTCTTTGCAGCTGCACCACACCCAGTTCAGCTGGCAAGAGGATGCTTTTAAAGAAGAAAGGTGATCAGGTCTGGAGTGTTTCCCACAAGCCCAACATCACAGAATGAGTTAACTGCCAATGAATCAGAAACATATGGTGCTCAACAAGCTTCTCTCAGATTACGCACTGTTTAATAATCTAGGGAATCGCTATTTGTCAAAACAGTTGGAACTTGTTACCAAATGCAGGACCTCTGAGACCCAGTTTGAAATGTATTGTCAAACACGCCAGAGTCTCCAGGGCCAGATTAATGCATCTTAGCCCCATCCATGGGAGATTATTTTCCGAGTGTACCATTTGGTGATTGTAACTCAGAATGGGGTCTGACGAGAGCTGAGGTTTAAAAGACACCTGACCAATTACGCCTAAGTAAATATAGCTTAAAACAAATCACAAGTAAGCACTACTTTAGTCACAGTGCAAAAGAACACACACTTGCTGCTTCTATTTTCAGAAAATTAATGAACGATTTCAGTTATGGCAAAACAACCCTGCAGAACAAGGGTCAGTTTGCTCTTTAATCAAGAAGCTTTGCCAAATATTTACTAAAATAGGGCAGACTCCTTGTAAAAGTATAAATAGTTTTGTTTCTTATTTAAAATAAAAAGGTCTCTAGCACCTTATATGGTCTGATCCTTTGATAGCACTCAAGTGTTTCTATAGTAGGATTTCCATTGTGGTCTCTGCTAAGGAAAAAAGAAACAAAATTGCAGCACGAGGTCAGAGAAAAATGATGCTTCCCATAAAAATCCAATCGAAACTGCAGAGTAAACTGTGAGGAATGTTGTCTCATAGGATAAAGCATGTGGTGATGCTGTACTCAGACTCAGTGAGGACCAAGATTCCCGTGGCCAACTCATGATTCATCCCTTCACCTTCTTCCCTCCTTCCTGATAGCCCCGGATTCTGTGTCTCTCCCCAGTGTGGTCCAGGGGATAAGCTCCATGCTCAGCTCCAGGGGCAAGTTCTGCTTAAGCCAACCATGGGAGTTCCCTGATTGGTTTAGGAACAGTCATGTGACCCAATTCTGCCCCATGAAAAGTAGGAAGTCTGCTGTGGGGAGGTTTTGGGAAACAGTTTCTTGCTCCTAAGAAAGAGGAACAGGAAGAGACAGATCTTCTTACAGGTGTTGCCGTGTTTGGATATGATGCTCCAAAGTGGCAGCCATGTTGCTTTCAGGTGAGGGTAAACCAGACACAGGGTTGGGCAAGGTAAGGAGAATCAGTGAGAGACGGAACACAGCCCTGACACATCACATCTGGAGCCCACCTGCCTTTGGATTTCCCGTTATGTGAAACAATACACTTCCTTATTGCTTAAATCAGTTTGAGTTGGTATTTCCAGTATTTGCTGCCCACAGCATCCAAACAGATCTAATATAGCTTTCAAATTCACATACCACAGACTAGCCAGCCCCCTTTTCCATTGCTGTCCTGAAAACTTTGCCTCACCCATTGTTTTGCCAAAAGTCTTCTGAAAGGGTAAAATTTCCCCAGATACCATAACATAATGCTATAGATTAATCAATATGTCTACATGGTGATCCTCAACTGATTACAACTAATTTCATTGTCATTTCTCAAGACAGGCAAACCAGAGTGGTTTTCTAAAGGGCCCTTTCTATAGTAAAAATAACATTCAGTCAGTTCATTTCCAGGACTGGTTGAGTGGATCCATCCACCTTCTCTCATGGATACCCCTTGTGACAAAGCTGAGAATGTCAAGACAGCTGATGGGACTCAGGTTAGACAACAGAGGGTCTGAAACAGCAAATCTTACCGGTTCAACCAAGAGTCAAGGGAGTTGACATAAAAAACAGACATATTCTATATTTTGCATTCAGAATGTCTTTTTTTCTTTTTATAACCTTCATCAGAGATTTTTATGTACACACATTCCAAAATGGAACAATGCAGCAAAAAGAGTCAAGGAGAATTCTAAAGCATTCTCTGCCTACATCTGATGAATGAAAGGGTTGGATTTTTCGTCTTTATTTATTTGGCCTCAATGTTCAGCTTTCTTGTATCTATGAAGACCTAATTTAGCACACTTCAAATCCCTTGAGGGAGGTAGTTATTGAATGTGCTACCAGCTCTAAGAAGGAGAGCTGGAGGCTTTACTCCATGAGGGCCTCTGGCACTTAGATTACAGATTGGAGGAATGGTGGGTAATTCTCAATCAAAACTGAATCTGAAAATTATTTTTAAGACCACTTAACATGCTATCTATCTTCTTAACAAATTTTAAGTGTACATTACTGTTGACTATAGGTTGATTAGAGCTTACTCATGTTGCTAAGTGAAACTTCATATCTATTGATTAGTAGCTCTCCATTTCCCCCTCCTCCACTAGTCCCTGGTAACCACTATTCCAGTCATTGATTTTATGAATTTGACCATTTGAGATACTTCATACAAGAGGAACCATGCAGTATTTATCTTTCTGTGTCTGGCTTATTACATTTAGCATAATTTCCTCAAGGTCTATCCATATGGTCACACAGTACAGAATTTCCTTCATTTTAAAGGCCGAATAGTATTCCATTGTATAAATATATCACATTTTAAAAAATCCAGTCACCTGTCAATGGACATTTAAGTAGTTTCCTTGTCTTAGCTATTGTGATTAGTGCTGCAGTGAACACAAGAATGCTAATAATATCCCTTAAAGATCCTCATTTCAATTCTTCTGGATATATACCCACAAGTGGTATTGCTGGATCCTACGGTGGTTGTATTTTTAAATTTTCGAGGAACTTCCGTGTTGTTTTCCATAGCAGCTGCATCATTTTGCATTCTTGCAAACATGTATAAGGGTTCCAATTTCCTCACATCCTCACCAACACTTGTTGTCTTTTTTTTTTTTTTTTGATAATAGCCATCCTAATAGGTGTAAGGTGATTTCTCATTGTGATTTTGACCTGCATTTCTCTGATTATAGTGATGATAAGCTTTTTTTCATATTCCTACTAGCCATTAGTATTTCTTTTTTGGAGAAATATCTGTTCAAGTCCGTAGCCACTTTTTAAATTGGCTTCTCAGTTTTCTTGCTATTGAGTTGTTTGAGTTCCTTATGTATTTTGGAGATTAATCCCTTGTCAGATACATGGCTTACACATATTTTCTCCCATTCTGTAGGTTGTCTTTTCACTCTGTTGATTGTTTCCTTTCCTGTGCAGAAGATTTTTAGTTTGATGTAGTCCCACTTGTTTATTTTTGTTGCCTGTGCTTTTGGTGTCATGTTCATTGCCAAGACCAAGATTACAAAGCTTTTCCCCTATGTTTCCTGATAAGAATTACAGTTTCAGATCTTATGCTTAGAAATGTTTTTTGCTGGACGCTAGAATGCTAATCTTTGCTCCTATATTCACTCAGAATTATAAAATGAAAAAGAGGTTGTGAGAATCTGAGCAAAATTCACAAATTATAAATCAAATGTCAATTATACTTTCTATGTTCATGCATTCTTATAATGGCAAGAATATCTCTGGTTGCACTGACATTTTGGCACACATCGTCATGCTCTTCAAAGACTGTAAACTGTGGTGTGACCTCTGTTCAGAAAGAATTACTGCCCTATAAAGTTATAGAGGCACTGAGAGTCTTTTACTTTCTCTTCTTTGGAAAGGTGCAGTGCGTTCCTTGCAGACATTGCTCTGAATAGTATGTTGCACAGACTCAAACACTGTACCTTTTTAACACTCACAGCTTGAACCCAGATTCACAACCTTTGGGACTCCTTCCTTTGATATGAAATCCAACCACAAGGCTCATGAACTATTAACACAGGCCTTTATCTGTTGCACTTGTTACAATTCGAGCAGAAAGAAAGTAACTCACTGCAATACTATTATGGGACAGTGGGCTTCAGTGATAATAATCCAGGGCACACCTCGGTTTGCAAAATGCTCTTCCTTATGTTATCTCATGTCAGCCTCCCAAGAATCCTGATGGGATTTTATAGACAGGAAAAACAGAGATGAAATCAAAAGGCTCAAAGTACTTGACCAAGTTCAGAGGCAGAAGCAGAGCTAGCACTTGAGCCTAGCTTTCTTACTCCAAATCCAGTGTTTCTTCCATGATAATATCTTGTCTTGACAAAGGTGGCATGAGGGCAGGGTTATGTGATGGTTAAGAGCACAGTAGTTCTGGGTTCAAATTCCAGTTCTGCTACTTATCAGCCAGGTGAACTGGGGAAAGTTGCTAAGCCTCAGGGCCCTGCCTTGGTTTTCCCATCTATAAAATAGAAATAATAACATGTACACCACTGGGTTTTGGAGCTTAACGCATTAATGCAAGAAGAGCACTAAGCATAGTGCTTCACACAAAGTGCAGTACTCAGCAAGTCCTCAATGAATAATAGCTCTTAAAAAACCAAAGGGAAGTGAGCCTTGGTTGAACACTTTGCATGTGAATCCCATTTCTCTGGGTTTTCACTGTTATTGACTGTTAGTCAAAGGTGTCCTGTGAGCTCCAGTTTCCTGTTTGGCCAAATGAAGGCAATAGGACTTGATAAGAACAATCACAAGAACCCCTCTATCTGGCCTCCATTTTTAACACTGCTCTCCATTGTCTGTGGGGTGTTTGTGTTCACCCTAGCTGTCTGGGGAGAAAGGAGGCAGAAGGGAGAGAAGGACCCTGGTATCAAATTTACCACCTTTCCCTTCATGCTAACACTCCCCACCGCACCCAGCCAAGATGTTTACAGGGCAGGAGATTAAGATGCAAAGGAAAGTGGTGATGCCTGGGAACGGCCTTGGCTGTTTTGGAAAATACACACCAACACACAGACACAGCTGCTATTGACTTCACAGACATAATGATTCTAGGATGGCAACATTATGATTTGGTAGTTAGATCTCGTAAATTTATGTCATTTGTTTAAAGCACTACAGGGCACAAACAAGTAGAGTAAACTGCAATAGTCAGATCACCTGACAAAAGTAATCATAAGATGAGAAGGCCAGCACCAAGGAGAGACTGTTTCTTATTACTACACTAAATGAACTGGACAATTCCACTGGGAATGTTTACTTTGTGTCATACAAGCCACTCTAACCGAGGCCCAGGGGATGGAGGAAGTTCCAGAGAGGCAGGGTCCTCTCTCCAACCCTTTTGAAGTTGACCAACTATTTGCTGGAATGTGCCACACAAAAAGAAACTGACCAACTATTTGCTGGAATGCACCATACAAAAAGAAAACAAACAAGAATTAGTACAGATTCCTGTGCAGCATTAAAAATGATTCTTCAAGAGTGTCAACGCTCCCTAGGGTTGTACTTGGCCAAGGGGATCAAACTCCCAAAGCTCAAGCTCCCAAAGTTCTAGCTCTTTATAGTCAATGCTTACTTTCCCTCTTCCAATAGCTTAGGCCCTAGAATGGAGTCTAAGACCCAACCCCTGACTCCCCGTTTCCTCCCCATGAGTTCACCCTTGGAACCCAGGGTGTCCTTTCCCAAAAGCCAACCTTGGTTTGGACCCTCTCGACCCTCAGAGTTGTAGTAACGCAAAGCCCTGCATAACTCCTGTATGGGAGGGCAGCTTTGTAAAGCCTTGAAATGTTTCTGTTACCTCCCTCCCCTGGACAATGAGTGCCCATGGTCTTTAAGACACTTAAGTAAAAAGGAGCAAAGAAGGACCACTCGAATGAGTCTCCTCAGAATGCAGATTTATTCCAAGGCAGTTTACTGTCCTTCCTAGATGGAGCACTGCTTGACCACTTTTAAACACACAGCCCTTGATAAAACAAATGTCAAGTTCTGCCTAACCAGTTCTGCCCACTGTATTAAAAATACCGGACACTTATGGTCTCTTTTTGTTGGTATGAGTTAATAGAATTTTTGTCTTCAGTAATGTTTCAGGAAGTCTGGAAGTCAGGAAGACTGCTTTAGAATCACCTGAGATGCTTGTGAAAATGCAGAATCCTGGACCCCATCTCTGGCCTAATGAAGCAAAGTTTCTGGGAATGGGCCAAGAAATGAGCATCCCACATGATTCCGATACACATCAGAGCTTGTGCTGATCAATGAGAAGTCACCTTGTCTGGCATTTACTCCTTCCGTTCATGAATATGTATTGAGCACCTATGATGTGTCAGGCATGGCTCTAAGCTCTGGGAATACAGCAGGAAATAAAGTAGACACTGCCAGAGGAAGCTTACCTTCTAGAGGGGAAGACAAACAAATAAATACATAAATGAGCCTATTTTAATACCACCTAGTAGTATCAGGGGAAGACAACAAGGGCAAGGTGATAAAGAGTAGAGGTGTTATTTTTAGCTAAGGCAATGGGGAAGGCCTTTCTGAAAAGGCATTTGATTTGAGCAGAGCCCTGAATGCAGTGAGGGTGGAAACCAGCAGATAACTGAAGAAGGAGTGTTCCAGGCAAAGGGAGCAGCAGGTGTAAAGGCTCCAAGACAGAAAGGATGTTGGGTATGTTCGAGGAACAGTGAAGAGAGAAATGTAGCTAGGGCAGAGGGAGTGACAGGGACAGGGGTGGAAGGACTTGTGATCAGAGAGGTTGGGGAGGGGTGCAGGTCACGAAATGATTTGAGGACTTTGCTTTTACTTTGGGTATGATGGGAAGCCACTGTGCGGTCTGGACAGGACAGTGACATACCCTGCCTCTGGGTTTGAAAGGGCTCTTCTAGTGCTGCTTCTGTCTCTATCTAAATCTTCTCTCTAGGTGTTCCCAGCCAGTTCTATGGCTATTAAGTGAAGAACTGATTGAGGGGAACAAGAGTACCTTCTAGTCACCCTCGTACATCTATCACTCATGGTATTCTTCTATGTGTCAGGCATTTCAATAAATCACCATCTCATTTAATTCTATGAGATAGGCACAGGATTAGCACCCCTATTTTATTGATGAAGAAATTCAAGCTCACAGAGATTATACAACTTGAAATGTGATGGAAGCGGGTTTTCTAACTTAGGCTGCTGATTTTAGCCAATGTGCCCCACTGCCTCTCCTGATAGAACCACTAAGCTTTGCTGCACCTGCATGGGTAAAACGAAGCATAACAATTGTGAAGATTTAACAAAGAAAAGGGGTCTGGATTCATGACCAGTGGGGGAAAGGTTGAAGCCAACACATGCATGAGAACCTTGAAATTTCAGCTTTATTATTTTCAGTTTGTGCTTTAGCAACTCCTTCTTCTGTATACTTAATAGCGAGTCATGTAAATTCAAAGTCACAGCCCTGAAAAGCCACCTAACCATAGGGAGTTAATTTAGCAGCAATTTCAGACTGCCTCCTTTCTCCTCCTTTGCTCCATCGAACCACAGCTGCATCCTGCTCTATTAACCACAACTCAAAGTTGCTTCTAAAGTCTGTTTATTTTCCTTTTTTCAATCTGGTCTTTCTTTTTAGGGAATTATCTCCGTACTTAGCACATCAAGATAGGAAATGAACTTCTCGACTCTGTTAGAATTACCCCCTCAGTTAGCAAAGTTGAATAGAGCCCTAACCCAAGGCGGCCCACCTAATCTAAGAAGATGTCATCTCATAAACATATCAAATGATGGTCCCCTTGTGCCAGGGAGAGATCTACTTTTTATACAGTATTTTTGTAGGTAGTCTTGGCAGACTAGGAGCTGTCTAATTGAAAGGCATGGAGTATGAGTTAATTGCTGCTGTTGTTTTTCAAGCTTAAACTATTAATTTGTAGCTTCTTGTGTAACTGACAGAAAAGCAACCAGGAAGTATTATCCATTAATAATGCAGTAAAGTTCTAGTTACTCAGGAGGCTGGAGCAGGAGGATTGCTTGAGTCTAGGAGTTTGAGGCTGCAATGAGCTATGCTTATGCCACTGCACTGCAGTCTGGGCGACAGAGCAAGACTATGTCTCTATAAAAAAAAAAGAAATTAATATAAAAAATACAAGTAAAATTAAATGCCCCTCAGCCACTGCTGCAAATTCTGAATCAAATGAACTGCAGATATTCATATGTTTAATTCAGTTGCCAATAAGAATTTATATTTGCCTAACAGTTGAGCTGAGAGCAAAACTTTTTGTTTTTTTAAGTCTAAGAAGAAAAAAAAGGTAAGGACAGAGAGGGTGGGGTTCAAAACTAACTTAGAGCCAGCTGTGTTTCTTCTTCAAGAGGGACCACTGAGGAGGTGATGGCTTGTTTAATTTCAGAAATGTAAACAGAAGAAAGCCTGTCACAATTAAATTAGAATTTAAGTACTAATTAAGTCTGATGCAGTATAATGGAGATTTAGATTTAGTAAATATTGATCCCAAGTGGCTTTACTTTCTTTATACATCTCAAATTAATCTTAATGTAAACAAAGGGCATGTGTTCTTTTCAAAGTAAAATTTGCTCCTATCTGTATTCCAAGAGAAATGAGATTGGAAACCGCAAGGATTACATTTCCCAGGAATGTATATGAAAGACCACAGCCTTGGAGCAGTGCTATCTGTATTTCTGCAGTACAGCTTGGGGCCTGTCAGTCCACACAGAGCAGCAGCAGATCACTAAGGAATCCTGGGCAAGATTAAACACACACACACACACACACACACACACACACACACAAACGCTTATATAAACTGACACAAAGTGTTATAGACTCCAAGATTTTAAGATCTACTTCTTAAGGTCAATTGCATAACTGGAAAAGTGAGTTTAAAATATTTGAAAAAAATTATAATTAATCTACCAGTGACTACAGCTCCCATTTCAGTCCATCTCTGTGATGGCTAACTGAAAATCCAGATTGCCTTTGAGGGCATGGAGAAATAAACAGTTCCTGATACTTCACAGAAGAGGAATTTATTTAATGCTGTTAAGGGAGTTAGTGATTGCCCAGTTTACTCTGAAACCATCTTTGTCATCTAAAAAACTAAGAAATTCTTGTCAAATGAGTTAACTGTTAATTTTGTTTTTATGTAAACACAATATACCTATATTGTTTTCCTAAAGTTTTAGTATTTTCTTAAGCAGTTGGCATCAGAAAGACAAGAAGAAAAAGTGTGCACTTGAAATGGGCAAGACATTTTCTCAAGACGGGGATTTTGTCATACTGAATTGGTAGATAGACCGAGAAATATTTTGGTAATAAAATGTACGGTGTCTTAAATTTTATATCAGAATTATAGTCCTAGAAAGAACTATCCCCCTCTTTTGGGCATGAATGTCCCCGAAAAACATTAGCATTTCTCTGAACAGTTTTATAACCGAACTAGAGATCAAGAAAGTGAAATAGCTGGGTTACTCATTTTATAGGTGGGAGGACTGAGGCTTCTTCCGTGAACCCACTAAAGAGATGATAGCTTAGATGAAATCCAGGATGTATGTTAGAGGAGGAACAAACAGCAATTGGCAATGGATAGGATTTGAAGGGTGAGAAAAAGGAATCAGGTACGTGTCAGGCCTCTGAGCCCACGCTAAGCCATCATATCCCCAGTGACCTGCTGGTGTACATCCAGATGGCCTGAAGCAACTGAAGACCCACAGAAGTGAAAATAGCCTTAACTGATGACATTCCACCATTGTGATTTGTTTCTGCCCCATCCTAACTGGTCAATGTACTTTGTAACCTCCCCCACCCTTAAGAAGATTCTTTATAATCTCCCCCACCCTTAAGAAGTTTCTTTGTAATTCTCCCCACCCTTGAGAATGTACTTTGTGAGATCCACCCCCTGCCCCCAAAACATTGCTCTTAACTCCACCGCCTATCCCAAAACCTATAAGAACCAACGATAATCCCACCACCCTTTGCTGACTCTCTTTTCGGACTCAGCCCGCCTGCACCCAGGTGAAATAAACAGCCTTGTTGCTCACACAAAGCCTGTTTGGGGGTCTCTTCACACGGACGCGTGAGACAGTATGCCTCCCAGGTTTTGGGTTTGAGCAGTTGACTGGATGCTGATATGACTTCCTGAGATGGTAAAGCCTGGGAGAAAAACAGTTGTGAAGGTAATAGGACAAAGGGTTCTGCTGTACACGACGTCCGTCCGAGGCGTTAACTATCTACATGGCGATGTTAAATAAGCAGTTGAATATGTGAGTCTGGAGGCTCAAGGGAGCTCAGGGCTAGACACAGAAAAGGGGAAAGAATTCAGATGGAGAAGAGAAGCAGGACCCAGGCTGAGCTCTGTGTAGGCAGTAGTTCTAGTAGGAAAATCAAAGTAAGGAAACTCCTAATTTTGAGATCCTGTACAGAGTATTTTTATTACCTTGTTTAGAGTTACGAATTCCTAGAATAGCAAACATACACATATTTAAACATATGTACAAAAACATATTTCAGGGTCAAAAATTGATGAATTTTGGATTAATTGCTTTGGAATTATTTTTAATCATTGCAAGTCAAGAGCTGATTATGTTCTGGAATACTATGCAGCCGTAAAAAAAGAATGAGATCATGTCCCTTGCAGGAACATGGACGGAGCTGGAGGCCATTATCCATAGCAAACTAATGCAGGAACAGAAAACCAAATACTGCATGTTCTCACTTGTAAGTGGGAGCTAAAGGATAAGAACTCATGAACACATAGAGGAGAATAGACACTGGGGTCTATTGGGAGAGGATCAGGGAAAACAGCTCATGGGTACTGGGCTTAATACCTGGGTGATGAAATAATCTGTACAACAAACCCCCATGACACAAGTTTACTTACAAATCTGCACATATACCCATGAAATTAAAATAAAAGTTAAAAAGAGTTGATTATATGCTTATTTTCACATCCAGTAGGAACTAGTTCAATGAATTTGACAAACCTTTAGTAAACGGCTTTGGAGTCAGACATTCTGGGCTCGCATGCTAGTTACACCTACCTAACTAGCCATGAGATCTCAGGCAAATAAATTAGGATCTAAGCATTGAGTTCATGAGGTAAAAAATTGCATTGGGAGAAGTAAGTGAGACAATTTAGGGTAAAATACCTGGAACAATTCCTAGCACACAGTAAGAGTTCAATAAGAGGAAGCGATCATTAATTAGATAAGGCATGTTCTCCCAGAGACCTTCAAGTCTGTTGAGAAGAGGCAGACACAACCAGGAAATGCCAGCAAGAAGTTTCCAAAGTGAGGAGATTTGATATGAGCAGAGAACCTCCTGAAAACACTTTTGTTGCCTTCCAGTCAAAAGGAGTCAGAGGGATGGTCCTGGCCGCCCTTGCCCTCCTGGGCGGGTTGAGGCAGCCCAGCTTCAATCCTTAAAGAACTGTCTGTGCACAGAAGAGATGCTGCCTCCTCAGGACTCGGAGCCAAGGGCAGCTGGCTGCCCTATCTCGGTCCTTTCCTTCCCTTGGGTGCGTCTGCCTGTCCCACCGCCCTCCTCTTACCCGTCCAAGTCTCCTCCCAACCGGAACTTTACCTCTCCCAGGGTCACACTTGGTTTCCTGACACGTGGGTATGTCCCTAATTAAAGTTTCAGTTCCCTCTCTGGCCTGGGGTTTCCAATAACAAAGCCTGTGGCATCCAAAGGACACTTTCTTTTGGACCCAGGTCTTGCTGCTGGGTTGGAGCCCTTGTTTTTGAGGTCCACTCTGGTCTGAGGCGCTGCCTGTACCTTTGCAGACATAGGTTCCATCCCCTGTGAGGCAGGGGGCTGTTTGTCCCTGCTTGACATGGCTACTTGGCTCACTGGTCTAATTCACTATGGATTCTGAGATGTCTCTTTCTTCTATTCATTATATCACAGCAGCTTGAGCAGCCAAAGGATCAAATCTAAGCAGGACGTGAGATGTACTTCCTGCCTTAGACTTGTCCTCGTTGGCAGCCAGGCTGCTGTAGAGGCAAAAGGCAGAACATTTTACTGAGTTCAGTGTGTAGCTGAGTAATAGATCCATTTTTAGGGTGTTGGGTCCCAAGGCAGTGGTTGAGCTGGGTGTCCAGGGATTTACAGGATTGAAGAATAACAGCAACAACAACAAAAATCGATAAATGTAAAATGCTATATGCTGGTGAACAATGTCCCGTAAGTTCATTTAAAACAGCAAATATTCTGTATAATAACAATTTCTAAAATGATCTTTTAAAATGATTACTTTTGAATTCATTAACCCAATTCTTCAAACTATGAATAGTCCTCAGTATTGCTGAGTTTGTTTTACCTCTCATCCTGATCTTTTTGCTTTCTACTCTGAGCTTGAAAATCAACAATTAAGCATCTCTGTGTGCCAAGGAAATTAGGTGAAGCCTACTGCCATGGATCCTGCCAGCCATGCCAGGCCCAGAGGCTTCCTGCCACCTGAGAGGAGCCATTGAAGACCTCCTTGGGTGGTCAGAGCTTAGGGAAAGGCAGAAGTGGGTTTATTTCAAAGGTAGCCTTACGCTTTGGGACCTTTTTCTTGTACCGGCCTCTCCCCAGGCCCTGTACCTCACTTTCAGTTTGTAATTTTGTGTTCCTTTTCTTTAAAAGGGCAGAAATTATATGGGCTTGAGGACTCGCTAAACCTGGGTCTACCCTTATGAGGGGTGAACTCACTTGAGGGCCAGCCAAGAGATCCTGCCAGCCCTGGGCTCCTTTTGGGCAGCCTGCCCTGAGTGGGCAGAGGCTGACGTGTAAAGCCGTATTGGGTGTAGTTGCCATGTCAACAGGCCCAGGGCAGTGACCAAGGACCATACTGGGGAAAATATCCCAGGGCCCAGGTTACTGCTAGAGAAATTTGAATGGCCAGAGGCAATCCACATTTTTTCTTCTTTTTTCAGAGACAGAGTCTCACTATGTGTCCCAGGCTGGACTCGAACTCCTAGTCTCAAGCAGTCCTCCCACTCAACCTCCTGAGTAGCTGGGATTATAGTCGCGTGCCACTGCATCAGCCCACAATGGACATTTATGCCCCTCACTGAGTAACCAAAGGGAGGTGCTTTTTGATGGAGTATTAGAAAAACAGATTCACATAAACCATGGGCTGTGAGGTAGGGCTGATTATCCATCTGGTCACTTGGAGGAGGCTACCAGGGACTCCTATCTCCCTGAGTTTGCCCACATGTGACCGGATCCTCCTGATTTGGAGGACTTGTCTTTGGGGCTCCCTGTTCTTTACACGTCTTATTCAGGGTCTTGTTGCTAGTTTTTGTGGTTTCTTGAGTCTTAGCTGTTTCTCCAGGACTCTGGCCAAGTTCCTCGATTCACCGTACCTGCACGGAGGGCAGGGAATATAAATAGTGTATAGATTTTGAACAATATTGTAAATGCTTTATGGATTGTGTGTTACAGAGAGTAGCTGAGCTGTAAAATTGGGATTAAACCAACGTGTTTACAGAAATGTTCTGACCGTAAAATTTCTGTGCTTTCTTAATACAGCCTTTGTGATGCAGAGCTTTGAGTACTTGGAGGGTGCTTCAGAACTGGGGACTCCGAGACCATCTCTGGCAGCCTCTTGTGAGCATCTGAGCCAACATCTTGGTTGCATTTTCTCCACGTTGGAGTGACTCTTCTTGGGCATGCCAGCTTCTTCTTTGAGTCTGTAATGCATTCCTGACCAAATACCCCTCACATGTGCCCTTCCATGTGAACAGAAACGCCTCTCCCTCTGAGGTGAAAATGGTGCTGTCAACACCCTCCTCAGAGGGCACATGCCTTGTGAGTGAGAGTGATGGAGCTCCGCCAGCAGCCATGCTCTCCACCCTCCTCACGGGGAAAGGCTGCTCTTTACTGGCCAGCCCTCTGGAAATGTCCCTCTGAGTCACTCTTAACAAGACAGGAGAAAGCAGTTTCCTGCTTTCACGCCTTCCCTTTTTTCTTTTCTCTCTTCCTTCCTTCTTCCATTCCTCTTCCTTCCCTCCCTCTTGACCTTCCTCTCTCCCTCCCTTCTTTCCTTCCTTCCTGTGGCTCTCCTTTGTGAGTGACCTACCTCCGCTTCCTACTCTGTGACTTTGCACTTTCAATCATTGCCTGGCTCCACCAGCAGTATATAAGGTGAAAGAGGATCCTGCCAGCTGTTCTAGGCCCAGAGGACACCTCTCTCTCTCTGTCACACAGACACACACACACACACACACACACTCTCTCTCTCACACACACACACCCACTCATTGATGGGGTAATAGGATCAAGAGGTAGCTTTGCATCATCAAAAAGAAGTCAGTCATTCTAGCCTGGAGCTTTAGAAGACGAAGTAAAAAAGAAGTCAGACAGTCCTAGCTTTGAATCCTGGCCCAGCCACTTACTAGGTGGGAGACCTTGGGTAAGTCACTTAACCTCTCTGAGCTTCTGTTTCCTTCCTTGGGTGTAGAATGGGGATAAGAAGCCCGCAAGAGCAGAATAAGGATGCAAAGCTATATAGTAGGTGCTCACTAAATAGTAGATATTTGTATGATTTGAAACTGTTCATAATTGTTCCTGTAGGGTTTAAAAGAAAACACCCAGAAATGAGTTGTATCATCTGAGTTTGTGATGGATGCATATTGGTAGGAAATAAGTGAGACAATATTTCAGAAATTGGCATAAGGCCATGGGAGGTCCAGCTCAGAGACCACTTTGGACTGGTCTTGGCTTACAACCCACTGAAAACCAACTCACTGAGGTTCATTTATTGGGAGGTTGATTATAGTTAATTAATAAACTAGGATTGAAATAGGCCTATTTTTAGTACTGCTTTTTTTTTTTTTTTTTTGAGATGGAGTCTCACTCCATCACCCAGGCTGGAGTACAGTGGCACAATCTTGGCTCACCACAACCTCTGCCTCCCAGGTACAAGCGATTCTCCTGCCTCAGCCTCCCAAGTAGCTGGGACTACAGGTGTGTGCCACCACACCTGGCTAATTTTGTGTTTTTAGTAGAGACGGGGTTTTACCATGTTGGCCAGTCTGGTCTCAAACTCCTGACCTCATGATCCACCTGCCTCGGCCTCCAATTTTTTCTGAGACAGAGTCTTGCACTGTTGCCCAGGCTGGAGTGCAGTGGCACGAACATGGCTCACTGCAGCCTCGACCTCCCCAGGCTCAAGCAATCCTCTCACCTCAGCCTTCCGAGTAGCTGGGACCACAGGCATGTACCAGCACAGCCGGCTCATTTTTAAATTTTTTGCAGAGATGGGGTTTCGTCATGTTGTCCAGGCTGGTCTCAAACTCCTGGGCTCAAGCAGTCCTCCCGCCTCGGCCTCCCAAAGTGCTGGAATCCCAGGCATGAGCCACTGTGCCCCGCCAAGTTTTGGCACCACCAGACTCCAGACTGCTGTCCAGAACTTGTGCTCTGCATTTTTTCCTAGCCTTGTCTGCCATCATAATGTTCATTTCTACATTCCATTTGCTCTCAGCTGACTGTAAATAACGCCAAGAAGCAACCTGGCATACAAACCCCTCCGAAGGGATTAATAACTGTTAATAATAATACCAGAAAGCAAGCACTTTACAGAATATATTATTCCTAATCCATATCATAATTCTACATGAGAGTTTTCTTTTCTCTATACTTTCATACAGATGAGGAAACTGAGGCTGAAACAGGCAATTAATTTGTGCAGGTGGCACGTTTACTACATGGTGGAACCAGGATCTGAACTCAAATTTGTCTGTGAATGTTTTCAGAATATTCACCTACATGTTGCCCAAAGTCAAGGCTGCCCTGGGGCAGTGTGTATACCTGAATGACAATCAGTACAGGCACTGAGGGAAGGGAGAACCGATGCTGGAGAGGCAAGCATAACTGCCACTGTTAACTTTGTGACCAAACTTCATGTCTTGTGGCCTAAAGGACAATCGTATCCCTTCTGGGGGAATTTCCCCACCTCCATGTTGAAGCCAAGGATGACTAGTACTCCATGGAAAAGAGGTCAACATGATAACCAGGAGATGTGGTCATGGGGCATTAAAAGGTTCGAAGCTGTTCCAGAAAGGATGTCATTGATGTGGAATACAGGTGAGCCACTTGGTCCTCAAGGGAGTGCCAGGGAGGAGAGTAAAGACCACATGGCAGGCCAGGTGTGGTGACTCACTCCTGTAATCCCAGCACTTTGGGAGGCCGAGGTGGGTGGATCACCTGAGGTCAGGAGTTTGAGACCAGCCTGGCCAACATGGAGAAACCCCGTCTCCACTAAAAATAAAAAATTATCCAGGTGTGGTGGTGCATGCCTGTAGTCCTAGCTGCTTGGGAGGCTGAGGCACAAGGATTGCTTGAACCCAAGAGGTGGAGGTTGCAGTGAGCCAAGATCATGCCACTGCATTCCAGCCGAAACAAAACAAACAAAAGACCACATGGCAGTGAGGAGGCTCCCATAGTGATCCCAAGCAATGTGTGTTCCATCCCTGTGGCCTGCTAAGTGAGGTTTCCAGCAATTCAGTTGAGGCTGCTGGCCAGCCGGGGCTTCTGTTATTGGTGCCCACACCATTTGGTTGGCCCCTCCAGGAGAGAGGCCTGAGGAGCCTGGGGACTTGTACGATGTAGCTTGGTGGCTAGGTGGGTGGGTGCCTGTGTCAGAGGGCTTGAGCCAGATCCTGAATCTGCTACTCACAAGGAGTGTGAGTCTGGATACATTGATAAACCCTTCTGTAAATGCAAATAATTTCTTAATCTGTCAAATGTGAATCATAATTGTACCTATACTTTATTGGATTGTGGGAAGATTAAAAGGGTTAATATATGGAAACACTTAATACAGAGCCTATACGTAATAAACACCCAATAAATGTAAGCTTTTAATATCTTTTTGGTTTCTTTATATATTAAAGTATAGTGGTTTTCAACTGGGGAAAATTTTGCCCCCCACACCACTGTCACCTCCACATTTGGTTGTTATAACTGGGGGGTGAGTGCTACTGGTTTCTAATGGGTAGAGGCCAGAAATGTTGCTAAACGTCCTCAATGCACGGGACAGCCTCCCATCGAAAGGAATTACCTGGTTTAAAATGTCTGTAGTGCTAAGGTTCATAAAAACCAAACCATGTGGATCTTCCATTGTTCACCAAGAAGTTGGTGAGATATTTGATCCAACCACGAGACTGGGAAGAGATTCAAGAGGTTAGTAAAAAGCGTCTTTGGTATAAATAAGTGGGGCTATACCCCACATCATTTTGACCCAATTCTCAAATTCCACTTTCAGGATTGGTTAATTTGTTCCATGTATTATCAAGCAATAGGTGACAACTTAGAGATCACTAGCATTCTGGAAAACCAATGAACAGCAACAAGGAAATAAAATAAACCATATTAGTTCCTAAGGTTCAGCTTTGCTCCTTGCATGTATGGACATCTCCACCACTGATGGGTTTACTCATTATACTTGCAGAAAACTTTATAAAATTCTATTTGCATGACTTTGTCCAAGATATTTTCTCTACCTGAAATTTTCTGTTCTCCTTGCACCCTCACCCAACCCTAACTCCCCACACCCCCACCCCATCTCTTGACTACTGAAATTGACTTTTTTTTTTTTTTTTTGAGACAGAGTCTGACTCTGTCGCCCAGGCTGGAGTGCAGTGGCGTGATCTCAGCTCACTGCATCCTCTGCCTCCTGAGTTCAAGTGATTCTCCCACCTCAGCCTCCGAGTAGCTGGGATTACGGGCACCCGCCACCATGCCTGGCTAAGTTTTTGTGTGTTTTTGGTAAAGATGGGGTTTCAGCATATTGGCCAGGCTGGTCTCGAACTCTTGACCTCAGGTGATCCACCCACCTCAGACTCCCAAAGTGTTGAGATTACAGGCATGAGCCACTGAGCCCAGCCTAAAATTGACATTTTATTCAGCTTTTAACATCTGCTTCCTGCTTCACCTCCTCCAACTTTACTGCAGTTGGGAATTTTCTCTCCTTTTCTGAACTCCTCAGTCATGGTCTGATCACACTTTGCCTTAAATTGAAGTTATTTGTGAATATGTCTTTCTCCCCGACCTACCTGAGAGCTTTTCCATGCAAAGACTTTGTCTTTTTCTTCTTTGTATCTTCCAGAGCTTCTAATGTTGAGGCTCAGCATGTGCTTGAGTAAATGAGTGAATGAATGGGCCCCCACAGAAATACTCCCTCATTGCAAGCCAAATTCAAGTCATGTGCAAGCCAGGGAGACCTGTGCCCAGGCGCAGGCCCTGGTTAGGCATTTCTATAGTACCACACATCTCTGATGAAGCCGTTTTCTCTTGGATTCCCTGGGAAAACATCCCAGGCATGTACAATAAAGGTCACCCCTCTGGGCAGTGGAGTGTCTAGCTGAATTTATGTTTCTACTCTCAAATGCCACAAAGCTAAAGTATAAATAGGGTGGGGCCTAGAAATAAGAGGAGATTGTGGTGTGAATGCCAGCAATTTAGAGCATTGAGCCCCCTGCCCTTGATGCAGCCAAAGGGCACTGCCCACTCTCTATAGGACTGTTGTTAAGGGCCAAAGGGTGTCATGTGAGTGTCAAAGGAAAGTTCGCATTTCCACGGAAGGCCCAGAGGCCAAGAGAGAGGTCAGGAGCGTCTGTAGGGCTTTTGTCTGACTGTTCTTTGTTCAAACCCACATGTGGCCCTATGTTGATCTCACAGCTCTCTGCATGTGTTGCTGGGTGGATGAGAATGCTGTGCAGCTGGACCCTGAGTAATGGTTCTGGCCTTCAACAAGCTCTGCAGAGAAGCTAGTTTAGACAGGGCTGCATTCTCCTCTCAATTTCCAATTTGGCAAAGGAAACTGCATATTCATCAAGTCAGAGGAGAGTTAAGGGCGTTGCCACCAAGTTCCTCTCCCTTCCCACATGTGTAAGTCATGAAGGAAAAGTTCTGACAGTGTTTTTCTGTGATGCCAATTCATGGCTTAGGTGTGTCAATGCCAGCCTAGTTCCTAGTACAGGGTTGGTATTATTTTTAAACTGTGTATTATGGAAAATTCTAAGTATGTACACAGGTAGATGAATACGCAAGATTTCAAACATCTAAAACAGTGCTTATCACTCAACTTCAACAGTTATGAACTCATGGTTAACATTGTTTTACACACACCCCCACTCACTTCTGTCACCTCATTTGCATTATTTGGAAGCAAATTCCAGACATCATATAATTTTCTCTGTAAGCAGTTATGTATGAACATCTAAAAGAGAACTAATTTTTTTAAAGGCACAATACCATAATCACATTTAAAGAATAACAACAAATCCTTAATCTCATCAAATATCCAGCCAGTGTTCAAATATTAATTTCTCATAAATGTCATAATTCCTTTTAAAAAGTGTCCTTATTTGATTCAGGATCCAAATAAGGCCCACACGTTGTGATTGGTTGCTGTGTCTCATTATGTTTCTTTTGATCTATAGATTCCACTCTCTCTCCCACTCTCTTTCTCTCTTTTAGTACACCAGACTGTTGGTCACGTAGATTTTCTCACAGTCTGGAGTTTTCTGACTGCAACCCTGTGGTGTCATTTTACTTGTTGCTCTGTTCTCTGTTCTTTCTGTAAATTGGTAGTTGGGTCTTGGGCTTGATATGCTTCAGGTTTGGTCTTTTAAAAATTTTTTGGTAAGATTGCTTCATAGATGGTGGCATATTCTTCCATCAGGAAGTATGTAATATTTGGTTTCTCTCTTTTGTGATACTAGCAGCTGTTAATGATCAATTTCTAGATCCATTAATTCATTAGAAATTGCAAAATGGTAATGGTGGTATTCTAACTCAACCATTCCTTTTTCATTTTTAGCTGTAATACTTCCATAAAGAGAAGAGGAACTTCTCCTTTTCTGTTACTTGGTTACCCAGTACAATTGTTCATATAGAAAAGGCAGGACAAATGCTCAATTTTTTTTTTCTTATTTACCAGTATTCTTAAAGAAAGGATTCACTAGCCACCTTCAAGGGTGGCCAATTATTATCTTTTAGAATCATCATGAACTCATGATTTAAATGTATTTGATGCATTTTAATCTATTGCAATTACTGTCATTGATTTTCAAATTACCTCATCTTTGGCCAGTGGGAATCTAAGTTGGCTCTTTAGTCTTTTGATACAATTCTGGTAGTTTTTGATAACTTCCTTGCTATCTACTATGACAAGGTATTCCAGGCACATCTTGTACATTTCCTGTTCTAAATGTGTAACCAACCATCTATCCAAAGAATCCTTGTTCCTTTTAGTGAGAAATGGCATTTCTGGAGCTCACTCTGGGCCCTGGGGGTGCTGTATGCTAACTAGGCAGCCATTGGTGCTAGGCCTTTTTGGTAGACAGAACTAGGAAATATGTTTATGTCTTAAGATAACATCCAACATCAGTTCATATTGATATTTCCAATTCAAATTCAGAATTGCAGGGATTTTGCTTAATGTCTTCAATCCTGTATTTCCTTTCTCTCAAAGTTGAGAATCTTCATTTTTAAAGACACTGGGAATTATAGATTATTACATAATTATGCATTTGTTCTATCATAAAACACACACACACATGCGCGTCTCAGAAAAACTACCAACATTTTCCCCAACAATATAATTACTGAAAAGAGTTTAAGTGGTTTTTGTTTATGTAGTTATTGTCCCTATTGTATATAGGGACTTGCAGTCAAGTTGAAGGTTTAAGTCTCATGGAATAATTCTCCTCTGTGTGGCTGTGCAAACTATATTCATGTTTAGGATAATTTATTTCATTTTATTTTCTGGAATTCCTTTTTTAAAATATAATTTTTTGGTAATTACAAAAAATATTTACGTGGTTCCAAAGTCAAATCTACCAAAGCATATTTAGTGTGGCTTCTATTCAGATCTCCTCCATTATTTCCTCCTGTCTGTTAAAAGTAATCATTGACTTTAAAATTTTATTATTTATTCTTCTTTTTGTTTTTTTAAATGCACTACACACATACGTTTCCTTTTCTCAGATATATATATATATACATATATATAGACAATTTTCTCTACTTTATTTATTTAGTTTATTATATCTTGAAAATCATTCCATAGTGGTATTTACAGATACTTCTTATTCCCTTTTCTAATGTGTGTATATGATGGGACTCAACCAGTCCCTTAATGGTGAGCATTGGAGTTATTTCACCTTTGCTGGCAAAAAATAATACTAGTCGTGTACCTTTTTTTCAACAATATATGTTTGGATTAGATTCCTGAAAATTAGGTTGTTGGATTCAGAGTAGCTTGTTGTTGTTTTAAAACAATCTCAAATTTAAACTATAGTACAAAGAACATATTTTTTCTACACCATTTGAGAGGAAGTTGCTCTCAAATGTCCCATCACCAGTGGATGTGTTAGTGTGTATTCCCATAAACAATGACATTCGCCCATGTAACCGCAATACAACTATCAAAATCAGGAAATTAATGTTGGTACAATTCTACCTTTTAATCTTTGGACCCCATTCAACCTTTACTGATAATGTCCTTTAAAGCAAAAGTATCCATTTTAGATTCATGCATTGCATTTTTGTTTGACAGAGACATCTCTAGTCTCTGTCATTTTGAAACAGCTCTCTCTTTCCTTTACTTTCATGATGTTTATGTGTTTGATGATTACAAATCAGTTATTTATTGCATGTTCCTCAGTTTGGGTTCATATTGGTTTGTTTTTTTTTTTAAAGTTGTGTAGGATTAATGTTGATCATGTTCTACTTAAATTAGTCTCAGGACCTTGGCTGAAGGGGTGGGCCAGGATAAAGGGAGAGAACTATCTCCACAAGAGAGGGGCCCATCCCCTTTGGAAATGTGTTTATCTTACTGTACACAAAGCTTCGGGGTCTTTTTCATGGAGAGTGCGAGTGTGGGGAAGGAAGCTGAATCCCCAGGAAGTTCTGTCAGATAAGAAATCTGTGACTCTGTAAATTCATCTACTTCTGTGTTTTTGTATTGCTCCTCCTTAGCTTCCTCCTTAATTTCAGTACAATTATTTGAGGGGGAAAAAATCCCAGCTTTGTTTCAGCTGAAATAAAGGGAAAGGAATTGGTCAAGAGGGCTGGTTAAGAGAGGGCTGCCCAAGGCCAAATAGGGTGAGTCCATAGCAAGCACTGGATGGGTAGCTACTAAGTAGACAGAGTTAAGAGCTCCTCTTTCTCCCCTCATACGCTCGTCCCTCTGCTATAGGACCTACCCTATTGAAACTGTTAGTGTTTTTCTTCTCCAAGGAACTGTGGATGCCTCCTGAATGGGAGCTGCCAACGATTATCAGAGTCAAGCAAGAGGAATGGCAAGGCATGTGCTGAATAACATCACATTAATATGGCTCTTAGCTACCTAACCCATTAGGAGCCATAATTAGGAGAGTTTGAAACAGACTGCAAGCATCTTCTCCAGAAAGAAGCTAGGTAAGGGCACACATTGATATGGAAGGAAAGGGGTGGGAGTATCTGTAAGAAGGACCTGGTGAGGGGTGTTTCTACTTGATGGGGTTTTTTGTTGTTGTTGTTGTTTTGTTTTGTTTTGTTTTTTGTTTTTTGTTTTTTTGAGACGGACTCTCGCTCTGTCACCGAGGCTGGAGTGCAGTGGCGCGATCTCGGCTCACTGCAAGCTCCGCCTCCCGGGTTCACGCCATTCTCCTGCCTCAGCCTCCTGAGTGGCTGGGACTACAGGCGCCCGCCGCTATGCCCGGCTAATTTTTTGTATTTTTTTAGTAGAGATGGGGTTTCACCGTGTTAGCCAAGATGGTCTCGATCTCCTGACCTCGTGATCCGCCTGCCTCGGCCTCCCAAAGTGCTAGGATTACAGGCGTGAGCCACCACGCCCGGCCTTTTTTTTTTTTTTTTTTTTTTTTGATAACAGATCTCGCTCTGTCACCCGGGCTGGAGTGCAGAGCTGTGATCATGGCTCACTGAAGCCTTGACCTCTCAGGCTCAAGTGATCCTCCCACCTCAGACTACAGGCATGTGCCACCACACCCAGCTAATTTTTAAATTTTTTGTAGAGATAGAGTCTCCTTATGTTGTCCAGGCAGGTCTCAAACTCCTGGCGTCAAGTGAACCTCCTGCGCTGGCCTCCCAAAGTGCTGGGATTACAGGCATGAGCCACTGTGCCCAGCCTGATGCTTTTTTTTGTCTGTTTTTTTTTTTTAAAGATCTCTCAGCAGAATAATTTTATTTAAACTGAACTTGAAGAGAGAAGGAAGAGAATGGAAAGCAGGAAGTTAAAGGTTTGTGATTGATTTCAAGTACAGGATGCAGGAGCCCTCAGAGGGGCCTAGTTAGCCAGTACTCCCAGGAGCCCCTGCAGCCCAAATCTAGCCAGGCTTAACCCTGGGATGATAATCTGAGCCTACCTGACAGGTTGACATTTTGGTGAGGCATGGAGCAATTTACTTTAGCTGCATTGGTTTTCTTTTCTAGGGGCTGGGTGCGGAGGGGTGGGGGCGGGTAGGGGTGGTGAGGAGGAGTAAAACCACACATCCTTAGTTTAATCAAGGTGTTTGTGCTACTAAAGACAGAGCAGACATGATTTCCCCTAAGGAGGAATGGTGGTAGTTTGGGGGATGCTGTCTGTGTGTGTCTGAATTGGGCCAGAGCCCTCAAATAGACTGAGTCCTTTTGTTACTTGGCAGGAACTCCAATCCACTCATCAAGGAAAAATCAAGGTGCACCTTCAAACAACAGCTTTGAGATAATCTCAAAGATTTAAAAGTCAATATTTGCTTATAGGAACTCTATGTACATTCCGGACACTTCATACTTGGGCCTTTTAAAATACCTTCTTTCTGATAGGGTCTAGCTTGGAGCTCACCACTAACCAGAAGGTCTCCATTTTTCCATCCTCCATCCCATTCTTTGGACTAAGCATTATTATATTTAGCCCTCTAATGATTGGTATCAGCTTATAGTTGGAGTTGTCTTGATGAGAGAGTTTCTTGGCATGATTCTGTTTATTGGCTTATCATTTTATGAACTGGAGAGAAACAGCACAATTAGTGGAACTTCTAGATAAAAAAGATTTTGTTAAAACACTTGAAATTTAAAAGCCCTTTTTGCCTTGTAATGAGTTCTTTGAAAGATAGTCTGTTTGGAGCCCTATGGGGTTTCCAAAGAAACATGCAGCTTTGAGGGCAAATGCTCTCTGTCTCCTGGTCCCACAAGCGCACATTTCTCAGCCCGCACATTTCTCAGCCCGCACTCTAGCTGGACTCTTCTGCTTCCTAATGCAGTAATCAGATATTTTGGTGGAGGAAGTTTTAAGGCCTAATCATGCTGTAGTGAGGAAGGTGGGATTTCTTTCATTGCCTGCAACTCAAGGGCACATTTTCCTCAAAAACCATGTATTACATTTTGGCTTCTCACGAGATGCCCAACCCATTGCTATGAAAGGGCCCCCAGTCTCTGCCCTTGGGGAGGTTACCATCCAGAGCAGAGGAGAGGCAGCCAGCCAAATAATTTACACGTGTGGTAATTGCAGTAAACTTTTACTAGTGTTGTCAGTACATTCAACACATTTATTACATTTATTGAGCTCAGTGACTGGGAACACAAAGACAAATACCAACACGTATCCAATCTATGCCACATGCTCTCATTGTGCCATTACTTTTTTAGTTTGGTCTCACCAAGCAATGAAAAAAACAAAAACAAAAACAAAAAAAAAAAACACTGCCAATTGTAACATAAATGCACCCTGATTTCAGAGACATTAAAAAGTGGAAATTCTGTATCTTTGAATGAGATATAGCAATCCCTTCCAGATTCATCCTGGAAGACAGGTAGGGAAACAATCACAAAGCAAGGTAAGAAGCCCTGTTAGAGAGGTCTGAACAAAATTAGGAGTTGGTCCAGAGCCGGGAACACCTGATGCTTCCTAAGAAGGAAGGTGGTAGGCTTCACAGAGGAGGCGACATTTGGACAAGATCTTAACGAATGAATAAGGGGAAGGGAAGGATGGGAGGGAAGACAGCCAAAGATTGGTTAATGGATACAAAAATACAGCTAGATAGGAGGAATAAGTTCTAGTGTTCTAATAGCAATATAGGGTGAGTATAATTAACAACTATTTATTGTATATGTTTAAGTAGCTAGAAGAGCAGATTTTGAAAGTTCTCAACACAAAGAAGTGATAAATGTTTGAGGTGATGGATGGATATGCTAATTATCCTGATTTGATCATTACACATTGCATACATGTATCTAAATTTCACACTGCACCCCTTAAATACATACAACTATTATGTATCAATAATAATAAAAGCAAAAAAAAAAGTAGATTCGTGATGCCTAGGATTGGGGAGGGGGAAGGGGGATGGAGAGTGACAAAAATGTTTTGGACTTAGACTATAGTGATGACTGTATAACTCTGTGAGTATACCAAAGCCATTGAATTGGACACTTTAATGGGTGATTTTTATGGTATGTGATTTATATTTCAATAAAAATGTTCTTTGCAAAGTTGAAATTAAATAAAAAGAATGAATAAGGATTTGCAGGTGGAGAAGATAGGGCATTCCAGGCTGAGGAAATTACACGTGCAAAGGCAAAGAGAAACAATAATCTTATTCAGGACTTCAGCTGTATCTCTCAGTTTAATGTTCACAACAATATAAGTTAGGTTGTATTATTACTTCTCTTTTGTAGAGAAGGAAACTGTAGGCACAGTGTTAGTAATTTGCCCAAGATCTCTTGGCTGGTAGTCAAGAAACATTAGCTATTGTTATGATTTCAGTACAGTCATTTGGGCCATTGTACTAGAGCTGTGCTATTCAATATGGCAGCTTAAAATGTGGCTAGTACAAATTGAGGTATGCAGTAAGAAAAAAAATACACACCAGATTTTAGAGACTTAGTACTCAAAAAGAAGATGTAAAATATCTCACTAATTTTTAAAAATGTTAAGTACATGTTAAAATGACAATATTTTGGATATATTTGGTTAACACGTATATTATTAAAGTTAATTTCATGCTACTCTTTACAACGTTTTCTGGGAAAAGAGTTAATTCCAACTGTTTCTTTCCATTTTTTTTTTTTGTAATTGAGTTACCAGAAAGATGTTAAATTACATCCATGGTTTATGTGATATTTCTGTTGGTCAACACTGTTCTAGAGCATTCTGCTATGAATTGGCTTGGTGAGGGTAAAAGGTGTGTGAGGGCAAAGGAATGTATTTGCACCCACGTTCTCTGCACTCTGCTGCTGGCATCTCTGTGTGCCTCACCTCACTTGTGGGTGCCTCCCTGTCACCTGGCCTCTGAGGTTAAGTAGGTTGCCCCAGGCTCCATGGCTGCAAGTGGTAGAGCTGGGCTTTGAACGCAGGTAGCCTAGCTCCAGAGCCTGCCTTTGAGTTCCAGAAATGTGAGTGATTTTAGGTAGTGACATTCAGCACGTGGAGAGTGGGGTCAGCTTGTGAATGTATTACCCCTTTCAGGAAGCACGCATGTGCACATTTCCAGAGGCCTCTGAGGAGTGAGTGAAATGCTGGGAATTTCTGGCATCAGTGGCAAGGTCTCCAGGAAATACCTTCCATCCTAAAGCAGTCTCCTGTGAGATCTGAGCTGCTTGCATATTGCGTTCCAGGGCCACCAGCTTTTGGCCTGTACTAGTGAAATTCTGCCTGAAGCCTAAGTCCCGAGCAAGGATCCAAGCCCCTTTGTACCCTAAACCTGCCTGCCTGTTAGAACATCACTGTTCTAACATCGGCCTCACCCTCCATCCAGCCACACACATCCTGGCTCTCATTCTACCCCATGCACTTCTATGCACCCTAGCCTTTCCTCTATGCTCCCACTCAGCTTATTTGATATTTCTTGTCTTGCCCACAAGGCCAACTCATCCTTGAAGACCCAGCTCACACATCACCCTCTCTACAGCCTTCCCTAACTCCTTTAAGATAAAATCTATCACTCCCTCCTCTGTTCCACATTGTAGTTCCAGACAACTATTTGTCTATGTCTCTGTGGCCCCCGCTTGATGATGTGCTCCATCTGGGCGGTGGCAGCATCCTGCCTGTCCTAGTCTATCCTAGCAGTGCCTAGTAAGTGTCTGCACACATAAGATGCTCAACACCTGCTCTGGAACTGAATTAGATGGAATCACATTTAAACAACTGAAGGAGAAGGATGACAGCTCGCTCACAATCAGAATTCCCCTTTGCAAATCCTCAGGGAGACTAATTGCTCCTGCTCTTGGCCTGTCTGTTAAAATGCAGGATTAAAAAGAGAAACAGGTAGCAGGTTTTTTTGTTGTGTTTTGTTTTGTTGTTTTTTTTTTAACTTCTGAAATGAGTATTACAGAAGAAAATCATGCAAGAGGAAAACCATGATAACTCATCAGCATGATTCAGCAATGGGGCACACTTCAGAGGAAAGGAAGATTGGTTTTGCTCATAGGCTCTTTATCTGTGAAACGCAATCACTCTCCCTCACTGGTGTTTCATGCTCTGACGTCTTATGGTTTGAGGCACGATCAGGGGCCTATTTCTGTGACACCTGAAGGCTTTACACTTGCTTCATTTGCTTCTCACAGCAGCCTCATAGAGTGCAGTGAATTTTTTCAATATTTTCATTGGTCTTACAGTTTTGTCTTATAGATTTGCAACTTGTGACAACTTTTCCCACCTTCACATGTTTTGATGATTTCCTTTCACACCTACTACTAATGGTTACAATGCTCTGGATCACGCCTCGTGAATCATCGGTGTCTGTCCTCCCCTACCACAGCCAGGTGCTGACAGTAACAACTAGGTGCCGGCAGTATTTTAAAGATGGCAGTATGGCCTGGAGGACATGCCACAGGCCCTGAAAAGGAACCTTGAGTTGGACCCAAGAGCCAGTCCCCCAGAGGTCAGGTGCACCAGAGGTCAGGATCCCTCCCTTGCCTCACAGGGATACCCTGACCACTCTGCTCCCACTCTCCATCTCTCACTGAAGGATTCATGTCTGATATGTGTGGATGAGTTATCCTCCCACGGGTGATCCTGCCCCACCAAAATCAAAGTGACTCTTATTCTAAGAAGCAAAAATTTGACCTCACAAACACACTGCTGTTTCATCCTAGGAGCCTACCCCATCCCCTGAAATAATATTTTGCACAAAACTTTCAATTAATTTACTACAATGTCCAGCAAAGATCCAGCACTTTAAAGCCGGATGACTCAACAGGAAGAGCTTTCAGTTTTCTTCCTGATTGTAAGTTTGTAGCCTAAATTTTTGAGTAGGTACAATTTAGAGAAGGAAGGCTGCCTTCTGCTCAGGATAAACAGGAAATTTGCCTATACAGTCAGTGTGAAGAGCTGTGTAGTAGAATGATCTGCCGATATTTAGCTTCTATTATAGTGTTCTCCTCATTCTTCCTTCTCCATCTCCCCCTCCAGCTTCTCTTCTCTACTAAAAAAGGTGTCAGAAAGTCTGGGAATACAGACTGTCTGAAAACACTGCAAGTAGTTCCCTCCTCCTGAAGGCAATAGAGCCCCCTAGAGACCATCCGGGTGACCAGTATGAAGAAGTCGGTGGGTAGCCCTATTTGTTGGAAGTGAGAAATAATGAGAACTTTTTATGTTTCAAAGATGGAATAGGAAAAGTTGTCAGACCTGCAATGTGATAGTCCCAGGGGATGAAGAGTATACAGAAGTTTGGGGTCTATAGGGCTGGACGGCCTGATACAATCTGATGCCACCCCTCTGGATGACTGGATCTTTGCAGAAAGGTCACATAAGGGACTGAAAGTTAGTACTAAGAACTAACTTTCTGCAGTTCTGGGAACTTAAGCAAGGGGCCATCTTGGCCAAGCTGAACACAAGGTTGATCATTTTCCTGAAGAGACCTTGCTGTGGTTTGAATGCGTTCCCTACAAAATTCATGTGTTGAAGCTTAATCTCCATGTGATGGTACTGAGTGGTGGGGCCTTTTGGGAAGTGATTGTCAGGAGAGCTCCGCCCTCATGAATGGATTAGTGCCTTGTAAAAGAGTGTGAGGAACTAGTTTCGGTCCATGTTGCTCTTCCACTCTTCTCCCATGGGAAAACACACTGTTCCTCCCCTTCAGAGAATAAAGCAAGAAGGTGCCATCTTGGAACCAGACACTGAACCTGCCAGTGCCTTGATCTTGGACTCCCAGCCTCCAGAATTGTGAGAAAGAAATTTCTGTTGATAATAAACTACCCAGGCTCAGGCATTTTGTTACTGTAGCACAAACAGACTCAGATAGACCTTGAATAGCCTGTGCAAAGCCTTGAACTAACATCATCTGAAGGCTCAAGTGGGCACTTTCCACAGCCATGTGGCAATGATCAGCAACATTTCCCCCCCTGGAGTGTGAAAGTCAGGCTGACCCTTCTTTTTGAATTATGTAAACCTCTGGGATTTTGGAAAAGTTATGGGGAGACAGAGGGCCCCAAGACAGAGAGGCTAGACTTTCTGCTAATCCCACAGTCTGATAAACCATGGGAACTTAGGCTACTTGTTTTGTGTAAAGAAGCTAAATGTGACAGTATTTGCCCCCTGGGTTTGTGGAGCAGTCCTGTTGATTACACTCAGGATACATGTATACATAAGCAATTTGAAAACGAGGTTTCACCACCAGCCCAAAGTTGAAAGCTGGTGAAGGGGCTGATCCCCAGCCTCTGTCTTGATGGTTCTGGGATTCACTGAGTCAAAAACACACAGCAGAAGCCACTTGATAATGTATTTTATATTTATAACAAGAAGCAGAAATGATCACTCTCGGGGGAAACAATGCTAAAACAAAACAAAATAAGAGCTTGAGCTTTGAGACAAGGTTTGCCACAGTCATTCTGCATGTAAATAAATATTTCCCTACAACTTACTCTCTGCCATGCACTATGCTAACTACTAGGGAATAAAATGAAAAACAAAGCAGACATAGTCCTTGCTCTCTAGTATTAAGGTAAAGAAATACGTTAATCAAATAATCACTCAAATAAATAAATAACTGCAGTTAACATTGAAGACTAATTATCTATTTTCAGCCCAATTAATTTCCAGCTAAGAAACAAGACAGATCAGCCTCTATGTATAAAGCTCAAGATAGAAAAGAGTTAAGCCCTACATGTGGCCCTGTTAAGGCTGTCCCAGGGGGAAAAGAGGGACCCATTCATCAGTCCCGGGGCAATGGGTTGGTTCTTCCTCTACTGTCATTTCAGAGAATGTGCATTCCCTCTGGCATCCTGGCTGGCCCGGAAGGTCACTGCAGGCTCAGGATGCCACAAATACAGGATTGTTCACTTTCTTTGGCTGGGGAACTGGGCTGGGGACCAAGCTGGCCCACAAATGCAGGTTTTCCCACTTTATTTCAAGGGCAGCCAACTTCAGGGCCTTAAAAACGGGCTAATGGCAACAATGAGAGTGATGGTGAGGGGAGCCAAAGTCAATGCCATCGACAGGCCATGTTGCCTTCAGAAAATTTCCCAATCTTTGAAATAACTACAGAGTGATTGCCAGAGTGACTCAGAGGGGAGGAGAGTTGGAGTGACTTTGGCTACTAAGGTTGTGTGTTGAAATAATAAAAGGAATTTCCTAGGGATCCCCAATCTAGTCTATTTTTTAACAGTGTGGTTTCAATTTCTTCCTATAATTCTTAGGCATACCTTGAATGAATAGAGAATTTTCTGTTAATTAACCAATTCAATACTGATTAATTCTAGTTCACTCTTTTAATAGATGTAAGATCTTAGGTTACAATTAATCCATCTTTCATTTCATCTAACCAACAAACATATTTAGTGCCTATTATATATCAGACTGTGCTACAGTCGAAGAGGGGCACCTAACCCAGACTGAAGAGGAGAATAACAGAGAAGGGTGGCTTCCTATAGCAGAGATAAAGCTTTGGGGGTCGCCAAATTTCATGCCATCTATCGCTTCCCAAGCACATGGGAAACTACACTTCCCAGACACCCTTAGGAGTCCTTAGGTTGGGGCCACATGACTGGATATCCAATAGGATAGAGCAGAAATGATGTATGCTACTCTCAGGCCTGGCCATAAAATTCACTGTGCAACTGTCCATGTTCCCACTTTCTTTCCCTTCTGTTGTAACCTCTGAATCCAGATGGCAGCAATATAAGATGAAAACAATAAGGATCTCTAAGTCACTGCTTAGAGGAGAGCCACAGAAGGACTATGGGGCTTATTTGCTATAACCTAGCCTTGCTTACTCTAATATGTACTCTGTAAAGGTGGGGACATCTAAGTTTAGTACTGAAGAAGAAAATATCTAGGCTATGTCAGGTGAGATGACCAACTTTGATGATCTTATTCCAGCTAGATGGGGAAAATAAAACTATATCAAAAAATAGCCAGCTTACCAAGCAAAATACCTTGATCAAATACTAAAGTCTTGAATGAACCCCAGTTTTCTGCTTGGGAACAACTGAGTATTGTGGTTGTAGTCACCAAAGTAAAGACTGTAGAAGTTTCCTGGAAAAGTCTGATTCATAGCTGAGAAAGTTCTAACAAGAATGTAGGAAGAAGTAGTAAGTTCATTGAAGGAATCACTTTCTAATCATAAAAATGGATCATCCAGTTCTTGACCCTCTGAAGTTCACAATTTAATGAGGTAGAATTGAGGAGATTAGAGGCAGAATGTCAAGTTTATTCAAGTCCTAGAACCTTGGATCCAGAATTTTTCCTCTTCCAGGAAGCCTCTTCTGCTCAAATGTTAAACATGTCTCTGCTTAAATGTTGCTTCCTTAGGGAACCTTTCTGACAGCTTGATATAAAGAAGTCATCCAGTTACTGTCTGTTGAATCTCCCTATTCTAATTCTCTGTGTAGTGCTTCCCACTCTCTGATACTTTTCTTGTTTATGAGTTTTGTTTGTTTGATTATTGGCCATCTCCCTTCACTAGAATAGGGGACGGAATACTTTGTTCATGTCTCTCTCTAGCATGTTTCCAAGTGGCTAGCACATAGTAGGAGCTCCATAAATGTTTACTGAATAAATAAATAATCCCAGGAGGCCAAAAAAGAATAAAAAAGCAAAAGTTTTGTTTTGAGATAGATTTGTAAATATACTGAACGGCCAAGTTGGGATGTGTCTCAAATGAGAACTACAAGATGGCATATTTGTCATTCTGCATCAAAGAAAAACCAATGTCAATTGGCATCAATGTCTTGACTCTTTTTTAAATTAAATTTTCTCAAGTGGTCACACGGGAGCAGGTCTATTTCTGGAGAATACCTTTTTTAGACTCAACAAAATCCCAGGGATGAACACAGTTTTGATATAATAGAATTTGTATACACTAAACCCCTTTATTGCAATATGTCTCCAATCATTTGATGCCCTAGATGCAATTATTGCTTTAGAAGCTAAAGTAAGCAAATTCTCTTTTCAAAAGGAATATGAATTCTTGGGCTTGGGCCTCCACTTCCTGATCTAACTTCTCTGGACCCTGAGGCATGGGCATTTTAGAAGTGAGTTATCAGATTTTAAGAGCATGTAGGGGGTCTGTTTCGTGACTTAATATTATCTTCAGAAAATCAACTAAAATCTGTTTAAATATCATGTCTGAAATAAGTGTAAAGACTAAACGGATGTGGTTACAATCTTGAAACTAGAAGCTATAGCCAGAAAATAGGTCAAGAAAAAAATAGACACAAATTGCCTGGATCTTGGCCGTAAAGGTCAAGTACTGCTGGTCACAAAACAAGGAGGATTCTTCAGAGAAACTGAGGGACTCACATAATAGTTCTAGTAACAATTACAACAACTAACATTTATTTAGTGCTTACTATGCGCCAGGCACTCTGCCAAGTGCTTATCGTATATCATCTTATTTAATTCCTTGGAACATGTGCCGCTGGGGGCCATATTAGTAATTTCTATCTACCTGTCGGGAAACTGAGGTTAATTACTGCATTAGTCCATTCTAATATTGCTATAAAGAAATATCTGAGACTGGGTAATTTATAAAGAAAAAATGTTTAATTGGCTCATGGTTCTGCAGGCTGTACAGGAAGCATGATGCTGGCATCTGCTCGGCTTCTGGGGAGGCCTCAGGTAACTTACAATCATGGCTGAAGGAAAAGGGGAAGCAGACCTGTCTTACATGGTGGGAGCAGGAGCAAGAGAGAGAGAAGGGGGAAGATGCTGTACGCTTGTAAACAACCAGAACTTGTGAGAACTCACTCACTATCATGAGAACAGCACCAGGAGATTGTGCTAAATCATTCATGAAGGACCACCCCCATGATCCAATCACCTCCCACCAGGCCCCACTTCCAACACTGGGGATTACATCGCGACATGAGATTTGGTGGGGACAGATCCAAACCATATCAATTATCTTGCCTGAGTACAGACAGGTTTTCCTGACTCTAAAATTCAAGCTATTAACCGCAGTCTCTCCAACTTTAACATTCAAATTTCCCATTGTGAATGTCTGAAAAATGCTTACAGTTCTTTTATTATTATTATTATACTTTAAGTTTTAGGGTACATGTGCACAACGTGCAGGTTTGTCACATATATATACATGTGTCATGTTGGTGTGCTGCACCCATTAACTCGTCATTTAACATTAGGTGTATCTCCTAATGCTATCCCTCCCCCGTACCCCCAATGCTTACAGTTCTAGAGTGACCAAAAAAAAAAAAAAAGTGAAATAAGAAAACATATAGATATATTTTATTTGAATCATTTTATAATAAAGAAGATCAAAATGTTCAATTCAGGAGACAGTATGTGGTATAGTGGAAAAAGTAAAGTGTGCCAAAGTCTCTGTGCCCTGTATCCTGCCATAACCATTCGTATGATTCCAATTCCCTCACTCACCTTCTGTCTCAGTTTGCTGATCTATAAAATGGAATGAATCCCTACCATATATTTTGCAGTCCCAAGAAAGCTTTCTGAAAGGCCTAACAAATGAAGGATTCTAATTTAGGTGGTCTAAACAGTTTTAATACATTTTAGGACTTTATTTCACCGTGGCCCACCCAGTCACAGAAAAGAGAAATGCCACAGTATAATCCTCATCTGTGCCACAAGAAACTTAAGTCAGTCTCTGTGGCCTATATTATATTTTTTCTCTGGACTATATTATACTTTTCCTCTGGCCTATATTATACTTTTTCTCTTAAGAGGAATAGAAAAGGGAAAATCTTATATTTATGCTGAGGAGGCAGTGTGAAGTAGCTTGAAGGAAGGGTGTGTTCTCACCTCAGGTTCTCACCTCACAGCCATTGTGGGAGGCAGCTGGTATAGTCTGTAAAACATCAGGAGAGCTGAGGTTGTGCCACATCCATCTACTTAAATTCCTTCAACGTTTTTATTACTGCTGTGTAAATTATAAAGCTTCAGGATGTGTGTGTGTGTTTTCTAGGTAGAAAGCTTGGATCAACTTTACATGTATTATACTCAGACAAGATGAAGAAGGGATTCTTGGTCTGGCTGGCTGCCCCTAAGAGGCAGGGATAAATTAGGGAGGGCCTCAGATGTAGGGTGGGGGCTGGGGGGTCTCTGAGGAAGGAAGATGTGGTGCCCAGAGGTACTGAGAAACCTCAGGGCTGGGTTTGAGGTGGCTCTGTGGTTGAAGGGTGGAGCCCAAGAGACGGCTCAAAACAATATCCTTCCTTCCTTCCACAAATGTTGATTGTGTGATACATACCAGGCACTGTCCTGAGCATTGGAGATACAGTGATGAAGAACAGTCTTTTACAGAGTGGTTTAAGACATTTTTGAGGCAATCAGACTTAGGCTTAAATCCTCCTGCCTGTGCCACCAATTAGCTATGACCCTAGGAAAATTATTTAAGTCTTTGAGCCATGGCTTCTTCAACTATGAAGTGGGGACAACCTGACAGTTATGACTGAGAAAAGTGAGATTATGCAAGTGAAGCATTTAGTGTCGTCTCTGGTGCAGTGAGGACTGAGTGAATGATGGATGTCCACACAATGCTGTAAACCCCATAAGGCAGGGATTGTGTCTTGGGTTCACCTTGAATCTTCAGCACTTACTGGTGTGCACAGCAGATGCTAAAAGAATTATCTGTTGAAGGTTTGACAGTTAATGGAAGAGTCAGATTAGAGGCTAGGGAGCAGGCTAAGGGTCTGGAACAGGATGAAAAGTCAAAAGCAGAAACAGGATGTAGCAACGGAATATTCATAGTAAGTAAGTTACTGGACAGGGGGCCGGGGGAAGCCTCTTCAAGGGGTGGAGGGTGTGTAAAGGAGCATGCAATAAAGGCACAGGGTTGTGATAGGTACAGGGATCTCCCCATCACACCAGACCCAGGGGCACATTAACACTCCCCCCTGCTCACCTAAACACACCCTGCCCCATTTCCAGCAACCACTAATGATTACGATAATAACAAAGGCAACTAGCAGGCAGGACAGACAGTTCAATTATTAGAAAGTTGTCTACGGTGAAAACTGGGGACAGAAAGATAGGCTCTTGAGACCATATTTCTAAATCAGGGGCCAGTTTGGGAGGGAGAGGACCCCAGATCTGTGGCTGCTCAGATTTCCTCTCACCCTGTCCCTAGCCCACCATCTACCATCTATCTCCCTGATAGGATGGGTGACCATAGGTTCAGGTTGCCCAAGTTTAAGCTTGTTCCCAGAGCAGTCATTACTAAAGCAGGGATTCTTACACTTTTGTGTATATACCAATCACCTAGAGATCTTGTTAAAATGCAGACTTCTATGCAGTAGGTCTGGCTGGGTCCTGAGATTCTGCATTTCTTAAAAACTCCTAGGTGAGGCTGATGCTGTTTGCCTGAGGACTAGAGTAGCAAAGATCTACCTACCACTGGTTCTCAAATGTAACTATATCAGCATCATCTGGATTGACTCTGGGGTCCCAGACACACACACACACACACACACACACACACACACACACACGGTGTGCTTCAAGGGGGCTCAGAAAGACCTGCTCTGAAGTAGCCCCCTTCAAGAACTTCCATCTGCCTTTCCCACCAAATCTTTTTTTTTTTTTTTTAATTAAGGGAGCACAAACAAAAAATCACCGTGTTACCCTTAATGAATACATCTCAGTCTACACACAAGAGAAGGCATCATGGGACCTGGCAGCTCTCAGAGGGCATTGGGAGTGTAGCAGCTCTTCCTGCTCCAAAGAGCCACTCTAGAGTTTTCTAGAGTTTTTCCTTCAGACGTCCTGGTGTTTAGTTGTGTGGCATACATGAGGCTTTGTGGCAGTTGGTTAATATACTGTGGGACAAGAACTGAACTAGGCACTGTGTGGAGCAGGGAAAGATGCACTCTGTGGCTTTAGGGGATTTGAAATTAAAAGATAAGATTTCAGATTCTTTCAAAGCCCGAGCTAAACACATGAAAAAAACAAAAACAAAAACAACAACAAAAAAACAGAACACCAGAGTGCTGAAAACAGAAGAACTGCAGTGGATGGGGTTGGAAAAGAAAGGCTTCCAGTTAGAAGTCAATTTCACACCGTGTTTTGCAGGAGCGAGTCCAGCGGATTCCTGGAAATGGATGGAGGCTGCTGAGTTGAGAGACTGAGAAGTGGAGGTACCTAGGAAGGTCCTCCCTGAAAATACATCGGGTTGTAAAACCTGGAAAGAAATACCTCCATTTGTCAGGCACTCACAGGGCGCTCTCCTCTGGCAGCTCCCATGTTGAGCGCCCAGGGCAGCGACCAGACCGCGTCCTGTCCTCCTGCACGGGGCCAGCACTGGATGGTCCCGCGACACATCGTGTCTGCAGCTTTAGAGGCCTCCCCAGGAGTGCTACCGCGGTCATTTCTGCCCAGCAGTAAAATAACACCCAATCAGCGAGCCGCCAGCTGCAAACTGTTCCGACCTACTCCTCCCTCCCCGGCTTAATTCCCACCTATACCAAAGTGGCCCCACGCGGGCAGAAGCAAAAGACGGAAATGAGGGGAGGCCAACTACTCGAGATCTGCGCCCGAAGCAGATTTTCCACGCGCTCAGAGCAGGGTCGGGGAAAGGCCCACTTGGGGCTTCTGAGAGAGAGGGAAGGGCAGGGAAAGGGCTGCCCCCCAGCAAGACACAGTTGGGTGAACAACTGAGTCTTTGCCTCGTTGACAAAGGAGAATGAGGGACTCGCGCCAGGCTGGCTTGAACTGACTGGAGAAAAGCGACTTCTGTAATTCAGGGCCCTCCGCGTGCGAAGGAAACTTTGGCAAAGCAGAAAGACAGGCATGCAGTCTCCAGGCGGAAAAACGTGAACCATGGGACATGATGGGCTCCAGAGCCGTGGATGCAGTTGCCCGAGGCCCCAGGGCCGCCCCCGGAAGGCCGGGACTGCCAGGGACGCGGCGTGGGGGTGCTGACTGCCGCTCCAGGCCTCGGGGTTCAAGCGCTCCAGCAGCATCCGCTCACCACGCTCCCCGCCCACTTCCATGATCACGAGGGGGCAAGGCTAGCCAATCCGGGGTGGCCACTGCCCGGCCCTGCGAGGACTCGAGGAGCACTGGGAAACTGCGCGGTGCCTAGAGGTACAAAGAACAGGTCCTGGGAGGGTAGTAGGAGGGGACTTAGCACAGCCTATGTCAGTTTGTCAACAAGGATTTGCTGAGAAGTCGCACTGTGCTCAGCATAGCGGCACTGCCTACCTAATGGGCTTTGGGGCATAGACAGTGAATAACCTGGCAGTGATAATAGTGTGCTGAAAGAAAGGCCAGCCCCAACAGCCACTACAGGAACCTCAGAAAGGAGGGGGCGTCCCTGTTAGTGGCTGATACTGGATTTCTCATTGTGTTCGTGGCTGGCGCCAAGCCAGAGATCATAATGTAGAACAAATAAATGTGAAGTTTCTTACATCCAAGTGGCCAGGGAAAACCTATACTAATTACATGGTACAAACCCGCTGTGATCAGGTGCTAAATTGGGTGGCAGTCAGAGTACAGCTGTAGAGATACCTCTGAGGGCCAGAGTGATCAGGAAAAGCTTTGTGGAAGAGGAAGAACTGGAGTTAGGTGCTGAATGACGGGCAGGATATGGACAAGCAGAGGAAAGTGGGAAGGCGTTCCAGGAGGGAAGGGGCAGCATAGCCAAAGCCCGGGGGATGAGCATGGTGGGTTTATGGGGTTTTAGAGGGATTAGCCTGTTTGGAGTGTAGCAGGTGCTCTGAAGAGCATGGGACAGAAGAGAGCACAGGCAGCTGGAGTGTAGAGATGGGGGCTAATTGCAGAATCCCACAGTGCCTAGGAAGGTCTCAGCTGTCAGGGTCTTCTCCTGAGACTCATTCTCAGCTCCTTTTGGGGTTTAGGAAAGATCTTTCATGAGAGTTCCAAACATTTTAGTTAATGTTTAATTCCTTCTCACTGAATCCCCATGGAAGGGGGCAAAAAGCAAGTGCTACTCCTCCGAGGTACTAAAACCCTGGTGCTGAGGATGAGGCTGCTCCAGAGGGACCTCTGAGAGAGAGAGAGAGAGATGGTATCTTATGAGTTGCATAAGTCTTTTAGGCAAGAAAGCAGGAGGAGATACTGAAGGGACCCCCTAAGGAAGCAGAAAAGCTTTACCTTCTCCTCTGCAAGAGGCATCAGGATTCCCTTTGAAAACAGAGCAGAGGACGGCGCAGAAAAATTCAAGAATGTTTGCTCTCACCACTTCTATTTAGCTTTATACAGGAGATCCTAGCCAGTGCAAAAGGGCAAGAAAAGACATTAAAGACATGCAGACTGAAGCAGGAAGAAGTAAAACTGTCCTTATTACAGGTGGCATGATTTTGTATGTAGAAAAGCCTAAGAAATCTACAAAAATCTACTAGAACGAATAAGCAAACTTAGTAAGGTTGCAGGATACACTATAACAAACTGTCCAAAAATGAAGTTAAGAAAACAATTCCACTCATAATAGCATAAAAAGAATAAAATACTTAGGAATAATTTTAACAAAACAAATGTAAGACCTATGTACTGAAAACCTTAAAACATTGCTGAGAAAATTCTAAAGAGATCTAAACAAATGGAAAGACACACAATGTTCATGGATCAGAAGATTCAATATTGTTAAGATAGTAATTGTCCCCAAATTAAACTATAGTTTCAGCTCAACCCATATCAAAATAGGTTGTTTTTTGTAGGACTTGACAAGCTGATACTAAAATTTATATGAAAATGCAAAGGATCTAGAGAAATCAAAACAACTTTGAAAAAGAACAAGTTGGAGGATTTAAAAAATAAAGCTACAGTGATCAAAACAGTGTGGTATTGACTTAAAGATAGGCATACATCCATAGAACAGAGTATATTCCAGAAATAAACTCATACATTTATGGTCTATTGATTTTTGACAAGGGTGTCAAGGTAATTCAATAGTCATCCATAAATGATGCTGGAGCAATGGATATTCCTGTGCAAAAAAAAAAAACTTACATTCTTACCTCACAACAACCATATGCAAAAATTAACTAAAAATGAATCACAGCCTAAATGTAAGAGTTAAACTATAAAATTCCTAGAAGAAATCATAGGAGAAACATGGATTAGGGCAAAGGCTTCTTAGATGTGATACCAAAAACGTGATCCTTAAAAAAATTAATAAATTCAACTTTATCAAAATTTAAAACTTTTGTTTTTCAGAAGATACCATTGAGAAAATGGAAAGGCAAGCCGCAGACTTGAATAAAATATTTGCAAATCATATACCTGATAAGGTATTTATATTCAGAAATATAAAGAATTCAATAAGACAAACTGATTTTTTTAATGAGCAAGATTTGAATATATATTGCACCAAAGCAGACATATGAATGGTGAATAAGCATATAAAAAGATGTTCAACATCATTACTCATTAGAGAAATTCAAATTAAAACTATAATGAACTATTAATACCCGCTGACAATATCAAGTGTCAGCAAGGATGTGGCAAAATTGAAACCATAGAATGGTACAGCTAATTTAGATAATTGTTTGGAAGTTTCTCAAAATGTTAAATATATTTGCTATATGACCCAGCAATTAAACTCCTAAATATCTACCCAAGAGAAATGAAGACACAGATTCACATAAAGACTTATATGCAAATGTTCATAGCCATGTTATACATACTAGCCCAAGCTGGAAATAATCCAAATGTCCTTTAGCTGGTGTATAAACAAAATGTGGTATATTCATACAATGGACTACTACTTGGCAATAAAAAGGAATGAACTACGGATACATGCAACAATATGGATGAATTTCAAAAACATGCTAAGTAGAAAAAGTCAGATAAAAAATGTTTTGTATAATTTCACTTATGTGAAATTTCTAGAAAAGGCAAAATATAGAAGTATTCTAAAGTTGAATTATTATTATAATTGTGATTATTGTACAAGAGTATAAATTTACTTAAAATCAAACAGTACCCTTATAATAGGTAAATTTTATGGTATATAAATTATACTTCAATAAAGCTGTTAAAACAAAGGACAGAGACTGCTAGATAGGTCCTTGGGGAGAGGGTGGGGTGTGTGTGTGTGTTTGTGTGTATGTGTGTGTGTGTGGTTATAGGAGGGCAGAAAACACTTATGGGAGATAGTAATGAATTTAAGTGCAATGAAAAAACATAGGGGCTCTGGAGCCAGCATGCTAGGTTTGAATCTTGGTTCTACTACTTACTATATGAACTTGAGACAAATTACTTACCCTCTTCAAGCCTCAGTTTTTCCCTCTGAAATGAGGCTAATGGTAAATCTCAAGGTAGTTGTACCACTAAAAATAATATATATATTGGCTGGGTGCAGTGGCTCATGCCTGTAATCCCAGCACTTTGGGAGACCTAGGTAGGAGGATTGCTTGAGGCCAGGAATTGAAGACCAGCCTGGGCCACATAGCAAGACCCTGACTCTAGAAAAAATAAAAAATTAGCCAGGCATGGTGGCATCTATAGTTCTAGCTATTTAGGATGCTGAGGTGGGAGGATCAGTTGACAGGAGTTTGAGGCTGCAGTGAACTATGATTGCGCCACTGCACTCCAGCCTGGGTGACAGAGCAAGACCTTGTCTCTAAGAAAAAAGAAAAAAAAAGAATTAAAAATATAAAAATAATGTATATTGAAGGTAATGTATGGGATGTGAGGGAAAATTCTGAAACCAATTACTTCTACAGAAAATTCAGAGCTTTGTTGTAACTGAAGAATTGTGGGTTCTCTGGGTATATTATAGCAGAATTATAAGCCTCTCACTGAACTGAATAAGCGGCCTTATTAGTGAAGAAGGCTGGGACCGTGGCCAAAAGCCTTGGTTTCCAGTACTGGTTCTGCTACCATTACACCATGTGACTATAAAAGGGTTCCATATCTAGGGGTTCCTAGATACGTCCCCCTCCCAAAAGGGGTTGTTGGGATGCTTCCGAAGTCAGAGCTTATTACCAACATAAAAAATGCTGGGTATAAGGTAATGATGGCACAGAGGACAGGGTGGTGGCTGGGGCCCAGCGTGAGAGATCAACATCTCTGTGCCTGTGAACTGGGATATGAGAAGAGTAGCTTAGCAGGGGGCCATGGAAATTTTCACAAACCAAAATTGGCATTTGGAGCTGAGCTGGAAAGTTGTGAACACAGGATGTTGCTGAAAATGGTGCCCAACAGCGCTGCTACCTGAGGTTTTGGCAGGCTTCACCCCCTGCTAGTTGATTGCAGAAGGATGTTGGGTCATCAGGAAATAGGGGTTTGAAATAATCCCACAGGAAGGTGTGAACAAAAACAGAAGCAACAACAAAAAAACAGCCTAGTCAGGTTAGCTGGGGGGCGGGTGGGTGTTGGATGGGAGACAAGTGAGTTCTCACTTTCTTCAACACTTTAGAAACTTCTAAGGAGGAGCCCTGCTGGCATTCAAGGATGGCACTGTGATAGATCCCCATTTATCCCTCCATCCTCCATGAACACCTCCTGGGGGTGGACAGGGAGAGCAGCAGCTTGCCAGGGGGACTCATTTCTGGTTCAGGATGTTGGAAGTCTCCATGTAGCAGTTTGTAGTGGACACTGCTATTTTTTTGGATACCTAGCACACACTCCCACTTTTTTCTGGTGAGATCACTTGGATTATTTGGGGGGAATTTCTTCTTCCCCATTACATACAGTCTTGGTGGGCTGTCAATAAGGCATTCTGCCCTCGTTTAGCCAATTAAATTCTCTCTCTCTGAATTGAGCTGAGTGGTGAGAAAGAATGGAAAAAAACCTGTTGGAGAAGACCTAATTCCATGGACCTCACTCAACCTTTACTCACTCCTGCTCCTGAAATCTCAGCTCAGCTCTGCCCCAGTTTCTTAACTGTTCTTCCATTCTGTGAACCCCTGATATCATCCATTAAACTGTTTTGCTTAAGTTAGCTGTGGCCCATTTCTGTTACAAAGAACAAACAACATGACTGTGACACTGCATGGGAGAGTTTTCATGAGGGACTTGCAGGGGAATCGAAGGAGCCTGGCTTCAGGTACCCACTTTCAGTCTTCTGATTTTTCAACTTTCTAGCCATGTGACCACAGGCAAGTCACTATATCCCTCTGAGCCTCAACTTCTGTAAAGTTGAGATATTGTTACTTTGCAGCACTGTCAGGATTAAATGTGTTTATTCAGTTATTCATGTAATACTTACCCAGCCGCCACCATTTGCCTGGAACTCTCTGAGGAACCAGAATAGAGATGTAAATAAGACAGACATTGTATAGTCTCTGTCTCCATGGAGCATACATTCTAACAGGAAGAGAGATGTTGAATATGTTTACAACACTGATGATGTTAAAATTGAAGTTCAAGGCACTGTGGGAGTGGTTAACAAGAGGACCCAGGAAATCTAGTAGAGGGCCACGTATGGAAGACCCTTAAAAACTGTGACTTCCTTTCCACCTTCCTTCTCCTGACTGTTTTCTTCTTCATCATACCACTTTACATTTTGCATGCATGTTTTCTTTGCCATTTATGGCCCACTCATATCCACTTCTTGTAGTAGAATTAGGATACTCCAAAGAAGTCCTGAATTGATTCAGTGATTGACATCTGCCTGTTGTGTTTGAAGCATAAATTGGAACCTACTCACCCCAATAGATAAGCCAACTTGGTGGGGGTTCCTTGTGTTGGGCATAAGGAAAGAACAAGGTTAAGAGGATGGGGAAAGAATAGAGAAACTTTAATACCTTTAGAATTAATTGTTTCTTAGGTTAACAAGGTTTAGTAAGAGTCAAGATGAAAGAGGTTGCCTGCCTAAACTTGATATTGACAAAACAAGGGTAGGCAATTTACTTGATCTGCTAGGTAGCTCTAGGTACCTTTCTAGCATTACAAAATCTCAGAAATTATTTACAGAATTTCAGCACTAGAAAAGATCTTAGAGAACATTCAGAAAGGGTTTTATTTAGTATGAGGAAACCATGGCTCACTAGAGCTAAGTCTCATCCATGTCCTCAGTGTGTAAGCTTATGACATCTTTAGACCCCAGGCTGGCAGTCAGAATGCCCACAGTGGTTCTTCTCTCATGTGGACAAATTCTGGTAGATATGCCCCTGAGAAATAGCCTGTGCTAGCCTTGTGAAGGAACTTGGCAAGGACCAGAGGAATGAGGCACTGCACTAGGTATGAGGGAGGGACAAAGACAATAAGATGAAAGTCCTTTGAGGTTCTTCTGACAGTCTGGGGAGTCGAGACACATACAATGCCAGGTAATCACACAAGCAACATTACACGAGAACCACTGTTGGACATGGTCGCATCAACATCTCTGAAGCACAGCTCATCATTTCTGCCCACTTACCTCTTAAGTCTCCTGTTAGAGATGTCGTCTTCTCAGACACCTGTATCTATTAATAGCAGCACTATCCTACAGTTACAAAGGCTTGAAATATTGAAGTTGGTTTTTATTCCTATCTTTCCCTCAACCCCACATCCAGTATTTACTCGGATCTGTTGATCTGGTCCTTAAAGCTACCCCATCCTGTCCAAAGACACCAAAGTAGTATTCCTAATGTACAGCTCTTATATTATTCCTCTGCTCAGAATCCTTCAGGGTGTACAGAACGTTATTTGCAGAATGAAAACCAAACTCCTTAGTTTAACATTTGTGGTCCCTTATGGTCTAGACTCAGCTTCCATTTCCTCCTTCTAGTCTGCTGCTTTCCTACAGGGATATATTAACCATGTTATTTATTTTTTGTATTTTAATGCTTTGACATCTGGGGCCTTGCAGACCCCGGAGTTGCTGCCCCTTCCAGGGCTAGCCAATTCCTAGAGACTGTAAACAACTTGCCCTTGAGCATACCTTTCAAAGGCAAACCACCCAATCCAGAGCCCACACCTGCAAATACCTTCTCTATTGGGCTGTCATACTTAGGACCATAATCCCCTGCCCTAATCACTCCAGGGCCAGTTACCAGACAACTAAGAGTAGTCCCTGTGCCCCTGAACTAGCTGAAATTATTCAAACTAGTCAATCCTTAATCTGCTTAATCTGCCTTGCCCATTCTTTCCCATGGAAACCACCATAAAGGCTCTTGCTCATGTTTTCTCCTTTCCTTCAGCCTCCTGACAGACTCTGGTGCTTCCCCGAGTGGCCCCCTGTGGTGTGGCATGTCCGCTTCTCTTGGCATCTGTGAGTATAACTATCTTTTTGATAACAGTCATCTAGTCTGCTGGCCTTGCTGTACCTAAATAATAATAATAAAACCATTAACTACATTTTAAAACAAGAAACCCTATGCTCCAGAGGGGTTCCTTCTGCTTCCCAAACAGGTCCCTGCTTTCCTATGCCCATGTCTTTTCCTGTGCCTTTCCTCGTTCCCAGAATAAACTTTCTCTGCCACATCTGCATCTTACAATTCTATCCATCTTTCAATATATTCTTGCTGGCATTGTCTTGAATCTCTGGTGACAATATAGACTTAAAGATGAGAGTGTGAGGTTCAGATTGGTTTGTGACTTATACTATATCACACAGCAAGTTGAAGGCGGCATCAGGCTCGAAGCCCAGCAGGCTTTCTTTGTGCCCCTTCCAATCATTCTATTGGCTTAGGTCAACTGAGTGTGTGCAACAGAAATGGATCTTGGTTAACTTGAGAACAAAAGGGATTTTCCAGAAAGATGCTGGGGCAGCTTAAAGGATTTAAGGAGGAGCAGAAAGACCAGATCTCAGGTGAAGTGGGAACAAGGGCAGCCCTAGTGATAAGCCTTTGAATCTTCCCTCAGGATCCAAGTCTTTACTAGAACTCAGCTCAAACCCACTCCCTTAAGGTTTTAAATATCTGAAAGTGACAATTTGAGGGACCCATCCTGTTAGGTATATCCCCTGGATCAATCAGCTATGGTAGGATGTGTTTGGGAGACAAGGTAGGGTCTCAGAACACTGATGTGATCAGTGGGGACCACTACTTTGTATTAAGAGTTTCCCAAAGAAAATGCAACCATTGAGACCTGCCAATATGAATCCCTTGCAGTCATCTTTCTAATATATTAAATCCTAAGTCCTTCTAAATAAAATGGAGCAGTGGAAGGGTTAGATAAAAACAGCTCCAAAGCAAAGCAACTTTAATATTTCAATAAATAGTCACTGAATGCTAACTCTGTGCATTCAAAGGACTTATGCTAGACATTGGGTGGGTAAAGGGATAAGAAAATCGGTAAGACCTGGCAGCTGCTCAAAGATAAGACAGGCATACAAATCATGACACTGAGAGGCAGGATAAAGGAAATGATGCTCCACAACAGATACAAAGTGCTATAAGGTTTTACAGCATGGAGAGATTCTCTAAAATTTATATCCAGAGGAAAACCAAAAAGCTAAAGTCCAGATTTTCCTTCTTATTGCAACTTCATCATATGCTGGAAAAACTATACATGACTTCACATGCAAAGGAACACAATGTTCTTATTTCCACCTACTGCAGTCCAGCTGCCAATTCAAATGTCTGCCACCTCTTAATTGTGCAATTAGGGAAGCATTAGGTTCAGTGGACTCAAGTGCCACTGCTAAGCTCCTGCTTGGATGGATTGCATAAACATGGTATCTGGGAAGGAAAAAAGGAATTGCTAGAGGAGTCTTGCCTATGCTTCTATGAAGATTTCAGATGCTGGTTCCATCAGGTAAAAACTTCTGAAAATCTGTGAGCATGGCAGAGAGAAAGTACTCTAGAATTCTTGCTGATAGGGTTAAGGATGGAGTTCTTGGGTGATAACATTGCTATGCAAGGAGAGTTTGCTGCAACATTTTATAACTCAAGAGCTGCTGGCCCAAGGCTATGCTGTTGCAAAATATTTGGATCCATCTCACATTGTGGTGATGAGAGTGAGAAGAAGAATTTAAATATCTTAGTCTCACTGGGCTTATTAAAACAACTTTGGTTTATTGAGAGCACCAAGGTGCACCTCATGCCCTCTCAAGGTCAGGGAAGATGAGCTCAGGATATGATGTAGGGGAAGGGGAATGCACTAGCTTCTTCATTGACTACCCAGTGGTTACCAGAGGCATAGGAGGAGGCAGAGGCAAAAAGGCTGTAGAGAAAGGGAAGGCTGGAGAAGCAAGTGGGCAAGGAAATTAAGGAGGGAGGATGGTGTATGTTTGAGAGCAGAGCGAAAGGGAAAGGAAAGACCCTGGAGTTGTTTAACGCTGTTTTCACTGTTGAAGTTGGGGAGAATGAGTAAAACAGAACCGGTCTCATCTTTAGCATTACAGAGTGAGGACAAAATCAGTTGAGTGAAGGAGAAAATGAGCCAGTTAGTTAATATTTCTGTAGGCCCACTAGGCATCAGGCACTGCTGCATTTCCTTCTTGAGAACTTAGGAACCGAGAAGCCTCCAGCATTTGTACTTGGAAAATTTACAAAGACATATCAGACATCTGCGTGTCCTTAATATATACTATAGGCTTGCCTAGAATTTAGAATTCTAGATTTTAGTTTTCTTTTAGCCCAGTATTCAGTCTCCACTGTTTGGTCAGAGGGCTTAGACCCCTTTTGTTTAGAGGTTGAACATTCGCATACACAGATGGGATGCCCTCAGCCTTAAGGCTATAATCAATATTGGGAGAGTTGGGATGGGCAGCAGTGCACTTAGCTAGGGCCTCATAGTCACTAAAGGCAGGGCCTCAAATATAGACTCCTAACATTTATCTCAAAATGAGGTTGTATTAGGTTGAACTACATGACATTATTGATTTTCTAGGTTAAAAAAAGATCGAATATCAACAATTTCATGTGGCTCAACTTAATACCTAAATTCATTGTAAATTATGTATGTGTTAAAGGTATTAAGTTGTTAAATGAAAATATTTTAAAACTATCATTTTCAAAAATCTGCTCTTTTTTTTTTTTTTTTTTTTTTTTTGAGACGGAGTTTTGCTCATGTTACTCAGGCTGGAATGCAGTGGCGTGATCTCGGCTCACTGCAACCTCTGCCTTCCGATTTCAAGCGATTCTCCTGCCTCACTTTCCCAAGTAGCTGGGATTACAGGCGCCTGCCACCACGCCCGGCTAATTTTTGTATTTTTAGTAGAGACGGGGTTTCACCATATTGGCCAGGTTTTCTCGAACTCCTGACCTCGTGATCCGCCCACCTCGGCCTCCCAAAGTGCTGGGATTACAGGCGTGAGCCACCGTGTCCGGCCTGTCATTTAAAAAAAAATAACAGAGCTGGGTATGGTGGCATGTACCTGTAATCCCAGGTATTTGGGAGGCTGAGGCAGGGGGATGAAAATATTTAAAAACTATCATTTTCAAAAACCTGCTTTGTCATTTAAAAAAAAAATAACAGAGCTGGGCATAGTGGCATGTACCTGTAATCTCAGGTACTAGGAAGGCTGAGGCAGAGGGATCACCTGAGCCCAGGAGTTTGAGTCCAGCCTGGGCAACATAGCAAGACCCTGTCTCTAAAAAAAAATACTTTTTTTAAAAAAACGTTGGGACCCGCTCGGCTTCTGCCTGTCGCAGACACAATGAGCCTGCACCGCGCTGGTTGCCCATGGGGTGGCTGTGAGGACGAACGGTCGGCGAGGCTCCACAGTCCAGGCGGAAGACCGTCGTCCAAGCAGGAGGAAGAGGAGGAGGTGGCCCAACTGTTGGCCGACTTCCCCCTAGCCGCCAGCGCGGCGCCCGCCTCGCCCAGGTTGGCCATTAGGCAGCCTGTCCGCTCGCCGCCGCCTGGCCGTGTGCCGCCGCTGCCTTCCCCAGCCGCAGCCATGAAGCTGACCCACCGCATGCTGCTTCGGAGCTTCTGTATCGCCAACGTGTTCTGCGAAAACTCAGGACAAGATTAACTGCTTCGATTTCAGCCCTAAAAGCGAGGTTATCACCCTGAGCAGCAACGACGACTTCATCGTGCTCTCTGACTGCCAGGAGGGCAAACCAAAACCCTGTTCAGTAAGAAATACGGTGTGGCCTCATCAGATACACTCCTGCGGCAAACACAGTTGTTTACAGCTGTAACAAAATAGACGATACTATTCGTTACTTGTCCTTGCATGACAACAAATACATCAGATACTTTCCTGGACATAGCAAAAGGGTGGTGGTCTTGTCCATGTCACCTGTGGATGACACTTTCATTTTTGGGTCTCTTGAATAAGACCATTGGACTCTGGGATCTCCGGTCTCCCAACTGCCAGGGCCTCATGCACATAAAGGGGAAGCCAGTTTGTTCTTTTGATCCAGAAGGGTGAATTTTTGCTGCTGGTGTCAACTCTGAAATGGTCAAACTTTATGACCTTCGTTCTTTTGATAAGGGGCCATTTGCTACCTTTAAGATGAAGTATGATCGAACTTGTGAGTGGACAGCACTTAAAATCAGCAACGGTGGCAAGCTCATCCTCATTTCCACCAATGTCAGCTTCATTCGTCTCATTGGTGCATTCAAAGGAGTGGTGATACACACATTTGGCAGTTATGCCAACAGCGAAGCTGTCACACTGGAGGCTTCATTTACTGCAGACTCTCAGTTTGTTATGATTGGTTCAGAGGATGGCAAGATCCATGTCTGGAATGAAGAGAGTGGTATAAAAGTAGCTGTGTTGGATGGTAAACACACAGGCCCAATTATCTGTTTGCATTTCAACCCCAAGTTTGTGACTTTTGCCAGCGGGTGTACCAACATGGCCTTCTGGTTGCCCACCATTGATGACTGACCCTGATGCTACTTGGCTATTTCTGTACAGTGAGGGCCGCCAGCAGGAAGAAACTCAGAGGGGACTGAGATAATAGTGGGACTGGATCATTTGACTGTGCTGGAGAACATCCTTTTACATGGCCTTCCCATGGATGTGCTGTACATCTGCTCAAAAGAAAATAATTACTTTGCTGAGCATCTTCAAAAGGACTCTTGGTGCAACAGACTCAATTGGAACTCAACTTTTCTAGCTGTCACTGCACCAAGCTCTGCTAGAGGAGTGACCAGACTCCTAATTTGGGTATAGTGGGGCTCAAGCATCTTCAATTTGAATGTACATGCTGCTGAGGAGCCGGTGAAGTCTTCAGTTCCGCACATCCCTTCTCCTACCCCCCTAAATGTATGGGAAGCCACAGTCCTGGCTTTGAAATGCTGGAGCAGCTCAGTGCCCCTTGCCCTCACCCTGCATGTCTTGTTACTGGGTCTCCCTGTGTACTTGTGGCATTATCCACAACCGTCATGTTTCTTAGGTGCCAAACATTTACAGAAATGTTTTCTTATATCTTGGGTTAGAGAAAGGGACAAATACAGAAGGACCTTGCTTGCAGGAAGCTGTGCAGTTAGTCACTGCAGTTAGTTGTGTGAGGCTAGGTGGTCAGGCAGGCCTCAGGCTGTAAATGTTGGGCGGGAAAAGGGCCTGAAAGGGAAGGAAGGGGGAGGGTAGCAGGTGAGTTCCTAGGGCTGGAAGATTTAGCAGCAGCCTGGTGCAGTGCCCTGTCATCAAGACAAACTCACGGTCCTCCTAGATGCCTACCAAGCTTGGTTTGTACAAAAGCAAGGTGGGAGTCTATTTTTGTACATGAGATACATCACACTTTGCTGTGGGCTAGTGTTGTGAAGTGAGTCTGAGTTGTTTACACTGATGCCTTCCCTGCCCACCACAAATTGTGTACATAGTCTTTAGATGATAGCACCCCTTTCCCCACATCCCGACCAAGAGCTGGTTCTAGGCCTGTGTTATGTTATATTTAGCCTTTTTGCATATGATCTTTGATTTCTGTTGTTTGTATTTTAGCACAGTGTATGCACCTTCATTTAAATACATCTGTGTGCATACAGATATGCATACATGTGTGTGCGTATGCATGTATTGCTCTCATCTGTAGTTTCTGAGAGTTCAGCTGAAGCAGATGGAGTCCCACAGCCCAGGAGACAGACTGCATCCTTGCTAATAGTGTTTGCCACAAGTGTTAGTGAGTCTTCCCTATTAATGTTTTCATTTCGGAAGACCGAATGAAGCAAAGCTTATAGTGCTTGCTGTTTCCATGGCAGCTAAGTGAGGGTCTTGGATGACTCCCTGTGTTCCTCAAGCCGCACTTTGGGGTCCTCTCTGCAGTATTATCCCCCTTATTGCTTGGTGGTACTCTGTGCCTGTGTGTGTGTGTGTGATAGTCACTCTTGCATGGCTTTTGTGTCTGGCTTGTGGCATTTGGGGATAGGGTGCTGGAGCCAGAGCATTTTCAGTTTGTTTGAGGCCTCGTTGCCAACGATAGATCACTCCCATTTACCTGGTATGTCTGCTTGCTTGCTGCTTTTCCTCGCTTTCTCTTGGAAGAGGAAGGGACTCTGGTCAGGCCCAGGCTGAGTGAGATGAGCTGTAGCTGGCTGATGTCCCTCTTAGAGCAGAGAGAGTGGTATGTCATTTTACTAAGTTCCTAAACAAATATTTATGCAGGCAACACTCCTTGCAGATCCAGAAACTGAGGCACAGCAAGGTTATGACTTGCTAGCACTTGTTTTTTTTAAAGCAATTACTTTTTGACTTGTTCCTTAAACTGAAAGTGCAAGAGGTGTACACCTTTCCCAAATGTAGACTAGAATCTGCAGGATGCCACCCACTGTATAGCTCTGCTTTCCCAGAGTGGATGGACTTTTAGAAACCAAATGATCTTAATTGTTAGTACCCACCCCTGGCTTTTCAGGGTAGAAAGTTCATGATAGAAATAATTGTTAAGAGAGAGTGCTTGGAACCGTAGGTTAACAGGAAAGGCTATATAACTTCACGTATCTGCAACCAGAGCAGCCACCAAGCATGACTTACCCAGCAGCAGGAAAATGATTTGTATTTGAGTTCCTGTGTGTCCCAAACTGAGGCACCATGTTCGTTGAAAACATGCCACCTCATGGCCTCTATTTTTGGGTGCTGCAGTTGCAAACCTGCCTCCTGAGTTAAGAAGGAAAGGGAAAAGATATAGCTGGCAGTGAGTGGAGATGATGTGGTGGGGGGATAAGGCAGAATAAGAAAAGAGATTCTGAGGGCTGGGGCTGCAAAGATTCTCTCAGCAGAGCCAGAGGTGCTCAAGCTCTCTTGGGGGTGGTTGGGGAGTGGGGCAGCAGCATTTGCCATCCTCTTAGGAGTCACGGCCAAAACCACTGATGTGTATTTGATAGTGACACTGCACTCCTCAGCCAGAGGGGTACTTAAAAAATTATTTCCAGTTGCAATTATACTTACTGCTTATTAAGGAAAATTTGGAAATTTTAGAAATAATCAGTTTGCCACCCAAATGCTACCACTGTTAATCTTTTGGTGTTAAATGCTCCCCTACACATTTCTGTGCATAGATTTTTGGTGTGTTTACATAGTCGTTATTCTACTGTCTATACAATTTTATGTCCCTTTTGTGCTTAACATACAAACATTTTTTCCATGTTACAGTCTTAAACAGAAAAAAAATATTGGGATCCAAAAAATGGAAGTGACCCTAGGCCCTTCTTGACTCTGAGAGACTCTGGCTGGAGCCATGTTCTACTTTTTTCCTGGGCCCTTCACAGAGGAGGCCTCATATATGAACATCATTTGCTACCTAAGACCCAGAGCAAAAATTAGCCGGGTGTGGTGGTGCATGCCGTAATCTCAGCTACTTGGGAGGCTGAGGCAGGAGAATCGCTTGAACCTGGGAGGCGGAGGTTGCAGTGAGCCAAGATTGTGCCATCGCACTCCAGCCTGGGTGATAAGAGTGAAACTCTGTCTCAAACAAACAAACAAACAAACAAGCAAGCAAACAAGAAGACCCAGAGCATATCTTGTGAAGTATTCTTGTGTTCAAATCTGAGTATTTTTCTAACTGTTATATTTCAGCCCATTTCTTATAGCTGACTATCTAAATTCATATAGGTTATTCTGTTGCATATTTTTATATCACTATATCTGGTCACCAGGTGGCTGCTCAAAAACATCTATTTTCTCTCTTCAAACCTTCTGTGGCCTCCCAAATTCTTGCTCTGCAAGCCATGTTCAACTTCCTACAAAGTTTGACATTAATTCTAAATTCATTCATTGAAAATTCAGGTCAACATAAAACCCACTTAGTGGGCCAGATGCAGTGCCTCATGCCTGTAATCCCAGCACTTTGGAAGGCCAAGGCAGGTGGATCACCTGAGGTCAGAAGTTCGAGACCAGCCTGGCCAACATGGCGAAACCCTGTCTCTACTAAAAATACAAAAATTAGCTGGGCATGGTGTTGGGCACCTGTAATCCCAGCTACTCGGGAGGTTGAGGCAGGAAAATCGCTTGAACCTGGGAGGCAGAGGTTGCAGTGAGCAGAGATGGTGCGCCATTGCACTCCAGCCAGGGTGAAAGAGTGAGACTCGTCTCGAAATGAAAACAAAAACAAAAAGCTACTTAGTGTAACTGCTATCAAAAGCCCACCTGGTTGATTCTGAATATGGATGCTGTCATAGCAAAGGAAGCCTGCTATAGGTCCCTGCTACCATTTCTCTTCTGCTTCACTGGCCTCCTCAAAAAACAAACAAAAAAATTTTGCTTCACTGTAGTTATACTGTGTGCATATGTGTATACTATATGTGTGCTCATTTTTCAACAAATAATGATTGAGGCCTGATTCTGTGCCAGGCACTGGAGATGCAATGGTGCATGAAATAGACCTGATTGTTGTTGTCCTGGTGCTCACAATCTAGTGGTGTTATAGAATAGAGGACTGATAATGTAGTGCTATAAGTGCCACAACAGGAATGATTGGAAGCTACAAAGTTTGGGGGAGCAAAGGCATTTTTTACCATAGGGTTGAATGTCTACTTGTCCCAAGCACTATTCTACATGTCAGAAAAAGAGACACTAAGTAAGAGTAAACTGGGATGCCTGTGTGAGGAGGCAACATTTGAGCAGGGTACTACTATATGATGAGCAGGGTACTATACAATGAGCAGGATGGGGTGGAGGAAGGATATGGTATCCTGAACTCAGAAGGAGAGGTAAAATAAGCCTTCCTAATGGCAGTGATGCTGAACTGAGACCTGAAGGATGAAGAGGAGTTAGCTAGGTGAAGGAAGCTGGGGTATGGTGGAGAAGTGCTCCAGGCAGAGGAAACAGGAAATGCAAAAGCCCAGAAGAGAAGGAATAGAAAATACCAGAAATTCGTGACTAGAAAAGATGAGGGGGGTAATAGGTTATTACTAGTTCTCCCTTTGTCTGGTAAAATTGTTTTACTTATATAAGAGCCAGTTTATTTTGTATACCTTGTTTTCTCTTTTAGTAGCCTTACTGATACACAAGTCCAAACGTGTTTGGGCAGCTTCCTCACCGAACATGGCCAAAGGAACTCCTGCCATCTAATGGACAGAGAGATCATGATTTGCAGAAAATTAGCATTACTACAGTGTTAGGCTCACAGTATGTCAAATAACAGCAATTTTCCACTCAATGGTTTAAAAGCCCTTATGTACTAAAACAGGTTAAGGAAGAAATATGTAAGAATATTCTCAGACAATGCTCCCCTGTATGGGGAGATGAAAGGAAACCAGGGAAAGAAAGGAAGGAGGGAAGGTTAACAATTAGGTACTTGTGTCAGCATTGTACTTAGTGAGCATACTCTCATTCCTCCAATCAAGGAGGTAGGCAACATAAACCCCATTTCCAGATGAGGAAACTGCAACTCACAATACAGGGAAAAGCTGGCTTTGGCTGTCTCCTTTATGTTATGCTGCCTCCCATCAGGATTTATTTCTAAATCAACAAATGGTAAGGAGGCATTAAAATGTTGCCCAGTTGTGACATCCATACATTTACATTTAAGACCTCAATGAAAGTGCTTAAGATCCCATTTTGTTCTCAAAAGACATTGGGAAGAATCTCTATTTCACTAAATAATATACAAATCAGCTGGTGCCCAAAGCAGAGAGCCTCCAGTACCACATGTATTAGAATGGACATATTTTGAAAGCTAAAAAACTGGAATGCCTTTCTAACAATTTCGTACCACTTCTAGTTGAGAGAGACATTCTTAAAAATGCAATTTGGATGCAGAAACATTGGCATTCTCAGAACACCGAGTTTTTGGAATTGAAGCTGTCTCAGAAAAATCCAGATGAATAGGGTTCCACATGTATGAAGATGAATCACATTAGCAAAGCATAATCAAATGTGTATATTATGCTTTCCCATAGTATTTTATACATACAAGACCTTAAAACATTGATTTTTTAAATTGTTATGGTGCCTGGTACACAGTAGGAGCTAAAAACATGACTATAATAGAGAATTGTAAAATTTTTGCTTACCTACCTCTTATACAAGGTTGTAAAAAGTTGTTAGAGATTAAATGTCCACCAGCTGTTCTGTCTTCACTGAGGTCAAAGCGATGGGAATGGAGCACCAGCAACTTGGAGTGGAGAGAAATTAGAACCAAGATGGATGGGATGGGGGTTGCGGGGCTGAGAAGCCTTAGGACAGATGACCAAGGGAAAAACAGTATAATCCTTTAGATGTTTTAAGAATGACAGGAGCTGTCCTTAGAATGGGATTATCCTGGTGGAGCTTGGAAAACCCCATGGTGTCAGATTCCTGGTCAACTCCCAAGTTTTGACTGAGGACCCGAGTTTCTAAATGCAGCAGTGGAAAATGTGGGGGGATATATAATACAGTCTCTGCTTTCAAGAAGCTTATAAACTGTGTATAGGGAATCAAGGACATGATCATTTGGACTGATCAATGAAGGCTTTGTAGAGGGAAGTGGGATATACAGATTAGAGGGAAAGGCATTCCAGGTAATGGCAACTACAAAATCCAAAGGCCCCTTTGGGGCCACTCTGAATCTAAAGCATGGCATTAGAATCTTGGCTTCATTTAAATTACATTTTATGGGGAAGTTGGGTGGTCTACTGTTAAGAGATTATGTAAGAGGAATGAGGCATTTCATTTTTCTTACCATTTGGTGTCACTCTCAATCAAATAAATTGTACTAAACTTAGGAAAATAAGCACCCTTGTTAAAAGAGGTTTTGGCTTTTGTCAAGAAAGCAAATTAATTTTTTTAAAGATAAAAGTGATAGTGAGATTCCTTTTTATGAGGAGTACACATGTGGTATGACCATTTACCTATGGAGTTTCAAAATAAAAAATTAAAATGACAGAAAGGACACTCACAGAACACCAGGCATTCATTTCACAAACTGCGGGGAAAAGTGTATTTTAAAGATACATTGCTAATACTTGCCTAAAGATTACTCTTACACATACAGAGTGTGACTGTTTTTTGTTTTTGTAAATCAGAGCTTTGAGTATAGAGACAATGGCAACACGCCAGAAGAAATAAATTTCTACCGGGTAGAAAAGCATGAAGATGAGTGTCTAGAGAGATTTGGAGGTGGCTGGGTTCCCCTGGCCCTGCTCCTTTTTCTTAAGGACAGAGCTAAAATAACAATGTGAGGCTACAGATCATCTGTTTCTTATTTACTTTCTTGGTCTTGTCCTAGCTAAAGTCATTTCTAGATCATGTGCTACAGTCTTCAGAGAAGTTATGGAAGGAATTTACACAAAGGGCAAATACATAATTGAATACATGTATAAAAACACATCAATAGAATGTGGATAAAGAACATAGGCAAAAATTCTGATTAGAAGGAAATCAATGGATCTTTCATTTTCTGATTTGTACTACTCACTCCACAGCTGACAGTGTTCAGTTTCTTCAGGATGTCTGTCAGAAGCCCATTCCTTGATCCATCTTCTTGGTTGCCTGCTGGAGTAACACTGGCATTCTCTAAATCTAGAACTAGAGAGATGTATCTATAAAGTATTTATTCCCTATTTTCCTTCATATGTTGTTTTCTAGTGCTAAGCCTGTTATTTTCCTTAAAGAATTGCTTCAGTAGGGTCCAAGATGGAATCAGCTAATGGCTAACACATGATGTGTTAAATTCGGAAGAGTAATTTTGCACATGGTTTATACTTAAATAGAAATTCTAAACCATTTACATCTGTTTTCTGGTCTTCGTTCTTGCTTTATAAAAACTATGCGTATGCTCTCCAAATAAGTTTTTATTTTGCCCATTTTGAACTCTTCCATATATTAATTTTTTAAAGCACTCAAAACAGAGATCAAGAACAATTGTGTCCTTTTAGTTCATTGTCTTCTACAGAAGAAAAAATCAGGTCAGATTAAACTCTTGAAACTGTTGCAATTACTTGTTTTCCAAACTTCAGTTTTTTAATTTTCTCTCTTTTAATTTGCAATCACTTTCCTAAGATCATGCCTTTTTACTTTAGATAGCTAAAACATCGTTTACTAAATATTTGCCTTAGCACTGACCTTTGTGGTTACTTTGTTGAAAACTGTGCTGTAACTTGACACAATATTAACTACTTCTGATTACTTATCTGGTATACGTTTGGTAATATCTACCTTTCAAGAAAGGAAGACAGTTCAGACACATAATTTGACAAAATTAGGAATCAGCAACATCAGTTCTTCGAACATAGGAAAAAATCTGCACAGAGTTGACATTTCTATCTGGTGTTAGTGTTCTTTAAAGACCACAGACAACATGCACAAATGTAGGCGGAAACAATACATCTGCAGATACTGGCAGACAGCATTACCCGCCAAATTTGGCCAGTTTGTTAAGATAAATAACTTTTCAGTGACGTGCAGGGCTGAAATTACATAAACAACAGAAATTACTAAGACTTAAGCCTACGAGTTTTGTGGGTTTCAAGATTTTATGCAATCAATATTCTGACATCTGTAACACCATTTTGTCCCTAAAATGCTGATGCCAGGAACAGTAAGATATTAACGTTTTACTTGATGACTTGCTCATTATCTTGAAGTAAACCATGATTAATTCTTTGGAATAACCATTATTGAGCCACATATTTAGGTCATTAAGACAACTATAATCATCTCCTTATAAGGAAGTTTCATTAAAAATGCCAGAGAGCTCAGCCTGCTTCAAAAACCAATACTTGTAGCTTGTTATATTAATAGTTCTAAATGTCTAAGGCTTTTTAAATGAAAATACCCTTAACAGTTTTATCGAGCCTGAGCACTAGGAATTTTTAAAAACTGACAGTGAAAAATAGCTGATTAAGAGGAAATGGCATTAACTAGTTACCTTCTTAGTCTATCCTTAGAAATTCAAATATTTTAGAGACATTTCCCATTATTTAAAATGGTCTTCAGAAGGCTTAAAAATCTAAAGAATATGCATATAAAAGCTCCCTGCCAATTCCGATTTAGCACATTGGGAATATTTGTCCAAAATTGAGGCAATATTCTTCAGTGGGACTGAAATTCCCCGAGAACTAATTTGTAACACTGGGTATATTTAAAAACACTAGCTCCCTTTTACTTCCCCCTCAATATCAACCAAGTTCTTTGCCATTAATGGAAAGTTAAAACAACAGCCCTGAATTTTAAACTTTCTTAGAGAATGTCTCCTTATCTACCCTTTGCGTAAATTTTTCTTCCTCTTTAATTTCTGAATATATGTTAACATGACTGTTTCATTAACATACTACCTATTTGCTGAAAGAATATCACCATTCACCCATCTCAAAAGAAAAATATTCCCAGTCGTCAATTAAAAAAAAAAAGCTATTTTTCAAATGAGTAGTCTGACATAAAAAATATAAAAGGATAACTTTATTGAATATACAAATTCAAGAGCATTCAATTTTTTTTTAAGATTATGGCATAAGACAGATCAATGGTAATGGTTTATATATCCTATACTTACCAAACAGATTAGGTAGATATACTGACCTATCAATGCTCAAAATAACAAAATGAATACATGTCCCTAAACTATTTCTGTATTCTATGACTACTAAATGGGAACTCTGTCAGCTGACCACCCACCAGACTTTTTCCCATAGGAAGTTTGATATGCTGTCATTGATATATGTCATTTCTGAATATAAACCTCTATCTTGGGTCCTTTTCTCTTTGCCTACTTCATTATCTGTCTTCCCAACCCACCTAAGACTTAGTCAAAACAGGATACAGAGATCTGGATGGCTCTACGCAGAGGAAAAATCTCCAATAATACCGTCAATTCTGTATTCACTTTTCCTTTCAGCAGCTACCTAATTATATCTAAGATGGTGTGAAAAAATATACAACTCAAAAAAGAAAAGCATTTGGACTATCAATCTTCACCTTGGTCCTGCAGCTTCCCTTTATCAACCAGTGTATGTATTATTTTAAATTCCCAACTGTAAACACGTGCAATATTTAATAAAACATCCAGAAACTTTGTGGTCAGCACCATGTAATTTCCGAGGAGAATGTTTTAGGTAGGGGCAGAGAAGGAAGAAAATCGAGAAGCCAGTAAGAAAAAAATGGCAATTCACACCAGAATGCTTTCATGAAGTGTTTTTTAAAAATGGAAGAATTCAATTTTAAGTGATACTTTGCCCCATGACCAACATTTCCTCATTGTTTTAGTGTTCATAAAAGGCCTAATATGTACCTCTAGAAAAGGAAATTATCTTCTTTACTTACAAAATTGTTAAGAGCACCAGCACCAGCACCAGGTTGAGTTTCCCCAAACTATACCTAGCTCATAACTCTAAAAGAATCTACAAATTAAGTCTTTTGATTCATTTAATCCTCATCACATGTTAATTTTAATTAATTAAAACTAAAACTGCTCCTTTTTCTGTATATGTCAGTGAAAGGTAATTAGGGAAGCTAAAAATCTGACCTAATAGGAACCCACCTAAAATCTACTTAGGTAGGTTTAACTCAAAGAAGATCATGTTGTTAGTCCCAAGAACTATCCCAGGCATTTTAAGTATTCTTAATCTATATTTTAGAATGTGCCACCAAACACTAAAATGTTAAAATAAATTATTAATCCTGCTCTGGTCTCTAAACAAGAACTTGTGGCTATTACAAAGTATTCTTTTTTTATTCTACCTCATAACAGTAAACATTAAATGAAGATCCATTATCACAAGCTCATATCTTTAAAAAATGGATGCAACAAAGCTGCTTCTGCTGTTATTCTTGAAGCTGGATTTAGATCTAGAAGTTTATCAAGCAGGTCATAAGCTTCATCAGGTACCTCATTCCAGCCTTCTAAATTGGTATTATACTCATCAAAACAATGCTCACAGCTATTACTATCCCCCTTTTTAAATGAATTCCCTGAGTATTGTCCTGGAGGTGTTTGAACGAGGCAAGAAGCTTTATGGTCAGTCTTCTCTGAAATAGCTGGTTGATGAGAAGCATGCCCTTGTATATCACTTGTTAACTTGGGAGTGCTAGAATCCATACCCCTGAGTCTCTCACAGAGTTTTCTCAAGTCTTGTGCTGGAACTTCTTTGCTACATAATATTGATTTCCCTAAAAGCAAAAGAAGAAAAAACAACAACAGAAAAAAACATTTTATTATTTGAATGTATCAGAAGCCTCTCTCATGAGAAACATGAAAGTTCAAACATATGCTTTATAGACACGGACACACACACACACACACACACACACACAGTATGAGATAGAGCACCACATGCTATATTTAAGTTGTATTTGAATTGCATAGTGGGAGATAGTAAGTACAAAGCAGTGACTTACTAAGATATGCCAGGCACTCACTTGACTCTGCCAATTCCTCAAGCTTCGTCTTACCCTTCTATAATCTTTAACTAGCTGCAGCTCCCACGCCCCCACTCTACTTCCTTTCCATGCTTCTATGTCTGACTACATGACTCCTGTCTTTGCCTAGGATGCCCTGCACCCCTTGTGTGCCCAGGACACTCTCACTGACATCACCACTCAGATCAAGAATCACCTCTGAGGCTTGACACCCTCAGAGAGAACTGATCAATTTCAGTTTCTACTGTATCTTGAGAGTTCTACTATTACTTTTGCTATCCTATATATGTCTGTCCCACCTAGTAGACTGTGAGCTCTTTGAAGGCAGGAACTGTCTTACTTATCTTTGAACCCCCCAAACCCAGCCTATGCCTGGTACAGATTAGGTAGTCAGTTAATGTCTGTTGGACTAGACAAAAAGGCATTATTCTTTTCAACAACTGTTCAAATGACACATACATCCTTAGAGATGCTGTTCTTGACCAACCTATCCTAAATGAGCCTCTTCCCTCCCCTTTTCCTTTTATCTCAGTACCACTCATTTCTCATAGTATTTATTTATGTTCTCTCCCTCACTAGAATTTAAGCTCTGTGAAAGCAGAGACTCGCAATAGTACTTGGCACACATAAAGCCCCAATAAATGTTTCTGAACGAACAAATAAACAAACTAGATCTGTTTTTAAAAATATAAATGTATTTGAAATAACTTCCTGATGGGTTTATTATCAGATGTGCAAAAAAAAGTTAATCACACAAATGGCAATCATGTATTATTTTTGCCTTACATTTCCTTATTAAACAGAAATGTACTAAATGTACGAAACAACAAGTACCACAACATTTAGATGCCTTTCTGAGAATGCAGATTGTCAACAGTCATTAATCTGACTGTGGATGATAAAAAGTTACCTTTACATATTCTGAACTAACTACTGGACTGGTGTACTAAGCCAGGGAAAAAAATGGGGGAGGGAAAGGGAGGAAACAAATAATTACTAAAGACCAAATTCTTTGAGAGTACAATATGCCAATGCTTTTTTACTTTTAAACTGATTCTATCATTCCTATTCTCTCTAGAAAATTATAGCCAGGGGGGAATACTCATATAGTTTTATTCCTTTATTAGCTTGTTCTGAAGTCATAAAATAACTAATAGTATATGTTATAGCATGTCCCCAAGTTATACAATATGCTTTTTTTTATATGACCAAAAAGAGGGTTCATTTACAATATTCAGGAAAAATAACTTCAAGTAACACTATCAGTCAACATATTTTATTACAGACTACTATGTGTCAGGAATTTGTTTCAGCTCAAGACTTTTCTTTTTAATTTATTCAACACAATTCACTGAGTACTTAATGACAACCCACAATGGAGCCAGGTTTAAGGGTTGAGGACAGATAAGAGAAGTAAAGGTGCTCTCACTGCTAATTTCAGCCAAGTCATTTCTTTAGGTTACAAAGGGGAACGCAGTTGTGTTTGTTGAAATTTTGAGGCTTTTATACTCAGTCCAAAGTTATAGTAAGATCAAGACTAAAATAACTACAGATGTCATACTAATACAACTGAGACAAGTCCTATGGCATTATTTTTATTATTTGTTTTTTTGAGACAGAGTCTTGCTCTGTCGTCAGGCTGGAGTGCAGTGGTGCAATCTTGGCTCACTGCAACCTCCATCTCCCAGGTTCAACTGGTTCTCCTGCCTCAGCCTCCCGAGTAGCTGGGACTACAAGTGCATGCTACCATGCCCAACTAATTTTTGTGTTTTTAATAGAGATGGGGTTTCACCACGTTGGCCAGGATGGTCTCGGTCTCCTGACCTCATGATCTGCCCACCTAAGCCTCTCAAAGTGCTGGGATTACAGGTGTGAGCCACCACGGCTGGCCCTATTTTTTTTTTAATATGAGAAGTATTACAATGATAAATCTCTAAAAGCTCTTGCTTGCTATCATGGCACTTGATCTAGAGTATTTTTGTGTCAGATGTTGTATTTCCATTGTTGGCCCTGATTATAACTTGGATTACCAATGGGGGAGATTCAAGCTCTTCAATAAAATATGTTGGTGTTGGCTGATAAACTTCATGTTCATAAACCTCTCACGAAGTTATTCAATAGTAGATGAAAGTTTTCTCAGTTGAGAATAAACATACTTGTTATATTATTATGTAAGAATGCCATTTCTAAGATATCAATCTTGCTTTCCACTCATGGTCACTTTTTTTCCCTTGTATGTATTATTTCATCCTATTATCTTCAAAGAAAATTTTCTTACAATAAGTACAAGATAGTTACAAATCGTGGACTGACTTTACTGTAGAAACATATTTTGGCAAGCCTCTATTAAGATGAGGCTTTCTTCACAACCACCACTAAGTTCTTCTTGTAGATTAGACTATAGCACTAGTGCATAAGCAAGGGCAGTAATTTTTGCAGTGGTTCTTAAACACCCATAGTTTCTTAGTCAGAATCACTTGTTTTTTCAAACTAACAAGGCTGGAGCCTTCCTAAGTATCTTGTTTTTCTGAATCATATTTTCCAAGAATAGGCTGAGTGGGCAGGCATATGTATTTCTTAAAGATTCTCAGATAATTCTGACATGCAACTCTGGTTAAGACCCACTGATCCTGCGGTTGAGCACAAGACAGCCCAGCTACTCTTGAGGTAGGCTGGCTGAAACTTTGTCTCCTGGGGTGTTCTGTATTGTATGGTAGTAAGCTGAGTCAATCCCACTTATTCCTTGGAAAGTATTAACTATAACTGAGCTTGGAAAATAAACATTAAATGGGCACTTGAGTTCAGATTGTTGGCCAGAGCAAGGCTGAGATAATTCTTACGTGCCCTATGAAGTACACTGCACATCCCAGTCTTGAAGAACTTGCGTGGCTAAGGAGATGACATCCAAGTCCAATATATGCTTACAATAATATCCCATCAGTTAAGGCCTTCTATGCATTCTGCTTCTCTGCTACCGTAAACCTACACAACCTGACAACACACATTTCCATTCTCTTCCCTAGTCCTTATTACACTGTATTAATAATTAACTGTTTACCTGTTAGTATAGCCTAAGATCATTTAAGGCAAGGACACTCTAAGTACCAAGACATAGTGCATCTGATGTTTAAAATACAATAAAAAAGTAAAACATATTACAAAGTAAAACATGCCTTTAATAAAAGGTAAATTTATGTAATAAAAGTCAAACCATAACTAAAAGGAGTTAAGATTTTACTCCTTATTCTTATAAAATTATAAAGGTAAACTTTAAATACTGCAACAGTGTATTACTTTGTGCTTAATAAGATTAAATGATTATATGTATAGAGAGGTGATAAATTTATTTTCAAGCAACTGAAGAATTTTCTACATAATATTAGAGAACTTTATCAAGACTGAATGTTTATTTGTAAAGAAAATTTCACAATAATTTATTAAGTGATTTGTAGGAGATAATCAAAGGCATTTTGTTTTGTTCTATAATACAAAACTGCTTACCAAAAGTTTTAGCAGCTTGGATAGTTTCTCTGGATCCCCTAATTGTCATAATTTGGGCCAAAGCGGTTAAATCATCACTTGCTTTATAAAATGGATATCGTCCACTAAGCAAAGAAAGAAATATGACACCTGCAGACCACATGTCAATTGCTGCAACAGAAGACAAATTTTAAAAATAAATTTCAAATCTATAATTTTATCATCTAAATCAATAGTCCTCAACATTTATTATGCATTAGAATCACCTTGGGAGCCTTAAAAATTTCAGATGCCCAGACCCAAAGATTTTGATTGAACAGTTCTGAAGTAGGGCTCAGGCATCAATGTTTTAAAAAAGTTCCTCAGGTGATTTTAATGTACAACCAGGACTGAGAATCCTCACTGCAAAATATGTTTTCTTTCTTGAGCAACGTGTTGGTAAATTTAAAAGGATATTTAATCACTAGGAAACACTAAGTAAACGCACATTTTATAGGATCAAAAGGAATCCAAAAATAGCTATGTGGGAAAAAATCTGAATGATCCTTGAGAATTACATACCATACTGGTCAAAGTGCTTTCATTTTAGTGAAAAGTAATGAACATTAGAAGCTCTTCTTCAGCTGACACTTGTGCCAACTACTGCTATAGAAACTTTTAAAAAATTACTTTTTTATTTTTTTGTGACTGTGAAGACTTTAATTTTTCTGAGTACACAGTAGGTGTATATATTGATGGGGTATATAAGATGTTTTGATACAGGCATGCAATGTGTAATAATCACATCCTGGAAAATAGGGTATCCATTCCCTCAAGCATTTATCCTTTGTGTTACGAACAATCCAATTATATTCTTTTCTTTTTTTCTTTTTGAGACAAGGTCTCCCTCTGTGGCCCAGACTAGAGTGCAGTGGCACAGTCTCAGCTCACTGCAATCTCTGCCTCCCAGGTTCAAGCAATTCTCATGCTTCAGCCTCTTGAGTAGCTGGGATTACAGGCATGTCACCATGCCCAGCTCTTTTTTTTTTTTTTTTTTTTGTATTTTTAGTAGAGACGAGGTTTTGCCACATTGGCCAGGCTGGTCTCAAGCTCCTGGGCTTAAGTGATCTGCCTGCCTCAGCCCCTCAAAGTACTCTTTTAGTTATTTTAAACTGCACAATTAAATTACTGGCTATAATCCCCCTGCTGTGCTATCAAATACTAGGTCTTAATTCATTCTTTTTTTTTTTTTCGAGATGGGGTCTGGCTCTGTTACCCAGGCTAGAGTGTGGTAGTGTGATCTCGCTCACTGCAACCTCCGCCTCCCAGGCTCAAGTGATCCTCCCACCTCAGCCTCCTGAGTAGCTGGGACCATGGATGCACACTACCACATCCAGCTACTTTTTTGTATTTTTGGTAGAAATAGGGTTCTACCATGTTGCCCAAGCTGGTCTCGAGTGCCTGAGCTCAAGCAATCCACCTGACTTGGCCTCCCAAAGTGCTGGATAATTCATTCTTTATAACTATTTTTTGTACCCATCAGCTGTCCCCACATCCCCCACACCCTCCCACCACCCTTCTCAGCCTCTGGTAACCATCTTTCTGCTCTCTATGGGTTCAATTGTTTTAATTTTTAGATCCCACAAATTAGTGAGAACATGCAACTCTTGTCTTTCGGTGCCTGGCTTATTTCACTTGACATAATGATCTCCAGTTCCATCCATGTTGTTGCAAATGACAAGATCTTCTTTTTCGTGGCTGAATAGTACTTCCATTGTGTGTAAGTACCACATTTTCTTTATCCATTCATCTGTTGATGGACATTTAGGTCGCTTTCAAATTTTGGCTATTATGAATAGTGCTTCAACAAACATGGGAGTGCAGATACCTCTTTGGTACATTGATTTCCTTTCTTTTGGGTATATACCCAGCAGTGGGATTGTTGGATCATGTAGTAGCTCTATTTTTAGTTTTTTGAGGAACGTCCAAATTGTTTTCCATAGTGGTTGTACTAATTTACATTCCCACTATAGAAACTTTAATCTTCTGAATTCTGGTAGTTAAAGATTACGACTAGCTCAACTTGATGTTAAAAAGCTCTTTTTTTTTTTTTTTTCTTAAAGTTGACATCTCTCTTAATTGTTGACTTCCTAGTATCACCAGGTTATCTGCTCTCTGCTCTCTGTTCCTTGGGCTACTGTATCACCTTTTTTTTTTTTTTTTTTTGAGACTGAGTCTCACTCTGTTGCTCAGGCTGGAGTGCAATGGTGCGATCTTGGCTCACTGTAACCTCTGCCTCCCGGGTTCAATTCTCCTGCCTCAGCCTCCCCAGTAGCTGGAACTACAGGTGTGTGCCACCATGCCCTGCTAATTTTTTGTACTTTTTAGTAGAGACGGGATTTCGCCATATTGGCCAGGCTGATCTCGAACTCCTGACCTAGCGATCTGCCTGCCTTGGCCTCCCAAAGTGCTGGTATTATAGGCATGAGCCACTGTGCCCGGCCCTACTTGCCTTTCTTAGCTCCTTTGGTACCTCTGCCTGCTCCTTCAATGTTTTCTCCAAGCCTTAAGTGCTGACAGATGTTCCTCAGAGTTTTAACTTCTCTCTCTGTATACTCTCCCTGATTGGTCCATCCACTTCATGGCTTCAACTGTCATTTATATAATGATGACATTCAACTGTATTTCTAGCCCAGCTCCTTCGCTGAGCATCAGACTTAACTTTGATTCTGCTGGAAATCTCTATTTGGATGTCCCACAAATACCTCAAACCAATTATACCCCAAACTAACCTTACCTTCCCCTATAAACCAGTTACTTCTCCTTTACTCTCCACCTTGGTTACTGGTACACATCCAAGTCTCCCAAGCTAGGAATCTGGTAAACATCCTGAATGCCTTTTTCCCTCACCATACCACACCCTAATTCTACATCCAATTATCCACCAAGCTCTGCCTTTCTAACCCTTCACTTTTCTTTTCATTCCTATTACCAATACCCTCATTCACATTTTCATCCTCTCACCCGGACAAATTCATGCCACCACTCTCCAAAAGCTAATCTGTTTGCACGCCTGCCAGAATGATCCATCTAGGATATACCACTGTCACTTCTTTCACTTAACTTTCCAATATCTACAGTATATAGTCCAAACTGTAACAACTGTGGTCTGACCTTGTCTACCTCATTCCAGGTTTATCTCTCACCATTCCTCAACTTGCATCTTAATATTCTAGCAAAATTGGACTTTTTTTTTGAGATGAAGTCTTGCTCTGTCGCCCAGGTTGGAGGGCAATGGTGCGATCTTGGCTCACTGCAACTTCCGCCTCCTGCGTTCAAGTGATTCTCTTGCCTCAGCCTCCTGAGTAGCTGGGATTACAGGTGCGCACCACCACACCCAGCTGATTTTTGTATTTTTAGTAGAGATGGGGTTTCACCATGTTGGTCAGGCTGGTTTCAAACTCCTGATCTCAGGTGATCCGCCCATCTCAGCCTCCGAAAGTGCTGGGATTACAGGCATGAGCCACCGCGTCCGGCCAAAATGAAACTTTTTTAGTTTCCTGTATGCTGTTTCTTGAGTTCCTTGGCTCATGCCTCTATGCTAACTTCTCAGCCCAATTTACATTCTAAGAGGTCATTTCTTTCATGAATTGCCTTTCATAATCTCTTTGGGTTAGGATAGTTAGATACTCCTTAAATACCTTGAATAAGTTTTATTACCATACTCAACAAGTTATTTTATAATTATTTGATGGTGTCCTGACTAGAGTGTGAACAGATGGTCTCATTTATTTATTTATGTTATCATTAGCAAGCAAGAACAGACATTCAATGAATGAATACATTTCTCCAAAGCCCATAATCCAAGTGAATAGCAGGATTCATCTATTCATTCAAGATGTTTCCTGGATTCCAGCTCCATGGTAACTTTTTAGATTACGGAAGACATTTTTCTTTTTCAAAACCTTCTAACTGCTATTATATTGTTTATATAATAACAAAAATAATTTTAATCAAACACAAATATATCTACATCACAGGAAACTTCTGAGATATTAAGCAAGCAAATAAAATGCTTTAAGTCTTTGGCTGGCAAAAACTATTAAACATAATTTTTTCCCCCACAAAGGTGATGTCAACAAAATTCCACAGATTACATTTTGCGTATTTATTTACAAGATGGTAAGATCATCTTGTAAATAAATACGCAAAATGTAATCTATGGAATAAACTGTTTAAACAAAAAAAGAGAGGCAACATTAGGATTAAAAACTTTCATAAAGAATAGCATTAGCTCAAAAATAGGAATGCCACACTGCAAGAACTGCTTACATAATTAAAAGCAGAAGAACTCAAATGTTAGTTATAAATAGACAAAGATCATAAAATAAAATACGTCTGGAACAATCCATTTTAACTGGGTTCTGTATTTCCAGTACAACATACCTGTAGTTTGATCGGGGCACTTTGTCAAGACCTCTGGTGCTCTGAATCCTGGTGTACCTGCCCTAGGGGCAACCTGCTGACGCCTTATGATGAAATAAGATTTCTCTAGTTATGTTAAAGTTGAACTATGTAAGTCTAAAAAATAACATTCATCAATTTAGTTCACAGTAAATTTTGCCTTGATACCTATATAATAAGTGTTACTATAAAGTAAATGACAATCTAGTGTGATAAAAATCCTAGATTTTTCTTCTTCTGTTTTTTACCCCCTCTACTAGTTCCCCGGACTTACTCCAGAAAGGTTTAAAATAACCTCCAAGAATAAAAAGCAGTAGTGGATAATAAGAGCCATAATAGAAAAAATAGAACCCAATAGCAATTCACAGGTATAAAAATTCATTTGTTTGGAGTAATTGATCACAGATACACTTATATATTTGAGTTAATCAAGAAAGGCTTTATGAAAGCCAAGCCTTGAAGGAAAGGAAGAAATTTATGAGTCAAAGAGTTGGAGGTGGGAGTAAGAGAGGAGCTCTACTATTTGGTTCTGGTTACTCCACATAAACGGGAATAAAAAGAGAAAACAGAAAAGACTACATCAGCAATCAAAATGTGTGATTCTAAGCTTCTAAAAGCCACCCCGTCCCACTTATTTGCATATAAGAGCAAATGTGTTTTCCAGAGTGTATCCATATTAAATAAATAATATATGAAAACTGTTATCATTTGCTCTTCAACATACTACTGCTCTGCATCAAGGCCCATTGTAGTTCACTGATCTGAATTGATCCCTTGCACTCACAAAATTATCCACCCAAGTCAATGCAATTTCTAATGGCAGCATGCTGGTGATTTTATAACACCATCAAAACACATTACCTTGAAAGGCAAATACTACAAACTTTATCTGTTGCATAGCAGTCACAGGTCAGGCTAGCTGGGCAAGAACTGGCAGTTTTCCTCATCACAGCACTATTCATAACTTTTGTAGAAATAGCCTTCTTTTTTGTTGCTAACTTTCTAGACAGTACATCCACAGTCTTTGACTGCTTCATGAGCTGTAAAAGAAAAGTCTCATTTTTCTATTTTCATGATATTAAACATGATGTCCTAAAATGCTAGTATGGCAAAAAGCAATAGCGGAAGCATAACTTTAAAAACTGCTGAATGGCTATTGGACTGTAAATAAACTGTTGTCTATTAAAATGTTTAAGGTCTTCTTGGGTTTTTCTGTAAAGTCACCTTATATTAAAATTTACTAATTAGTCCTAGCTTGGCCAATATTTGAGTTATACTTTATTAGAACTTTTCCTGATATATTACAGAAGTATAAAACAGTTATGTTCTAGTGTCTAACTCCATTTCAGAACTGTAAACTGCACAAGTACGTTGGCTAAAATCACAGTTTTAATTTGTTGCTCGTGCTGTCTAGCTGTCACAAGATATCATAAGTCAATCTGAAATCATCTACATTGATGATGATTTTGTTAACTTTACAAACATCTTTACACTATCAACTATGTGTCAGAATAGTTAGCTAACTGTATGGAGCTCACACTCTAGCAATGACAGAAAGCCCTTAATGTTCTAAATGTTCCTCTAGAGAAAGAGCAGTAATAGCTAACCAAAAATGAGAAAAAATTCCACCAGAAAAGTTCAGAAAAAAACTGGAGAAAACAAGTTTTGACTAAATGCTTAAAGCAGTAATACCTTCTGCCAAAGCCAAACTCTAGTTTTAAAAAATTTCTGATAATAAATGTTAATCTAGTTATTACCTAAATTCTCTTCAGTGTATGACTGACTGACCATTATGCTATTAAGCTACATTACTTACTTTCACTGCAGGGCTCTCATGTGAAATGGAGCTGTGTATATTGAAATTTCTTTCTCCAAAAACAGAGCGCTGGACAGAAAGGCCTACAGATCCCTCCTACAATACCAACAAAAACAAGGAAAATAAGGATTATATCTGTAACACTTTCTGCCAGCTGTACTCTGCCATAGTTTTGAAAGAGTTAAGTGAGATGAAACAAAAACAGCTGCATCCAAGTCATTCTCAGGCACCAAACCACTTCTGTGAAAGGAGAAAATAGTCTAGACAGAACTCAACACCCATACAATGTTATCATAGTCCACAAATATATATAACTAAAAAAAAATTCAAAAACCACCTGCATGGATGTTACATTTTGCTGTGCAGCTAAAATGGAGATAGACACTTCAGAATTCCTCCCCTATAACTAATGCTTTCTTTTAAAAAGGATAATTAATCTGAACTTTTTAACATACAGGGAAAATTTAATATTTTCCATTTTTGTCATAAAATATGATTTCATAATAGTTAATGACAGATGTTATAAACTGACAAAGTAAATTTTAGTTTTAAAATAGTAACCAAAATGATTCAGTACAAATCTTAGTGAAAATTTAATCAACTGAATACATATAACAAATGCAAAAAAAAGTTTTTTAAATTATAAGTACTATCCTAGTATTCTATCTCCCTCTGTTGGTTGAAGGAGTATATTTCTAAAACAGTGTCGGTACTTAAGAAATAAAAGAGAGAGAACCTTTCCGTCTTTTCCTTGTTTAATCTGAATTTGTGCATTTGTGTAGGGTCTTTTAACAGAAGCTTTTGTGGTGGACTGCTGATCCAGCTCCTTAGGTACTGGGCCGCTCAGTGGAATCTTGTTTCCTGTGATTATGTGGGATTTGTTTTGTGAACACCTTTCCTGCTGAGCTTCAGACTGGACAAATTTAAGAAGCTCTATTTTCGTATCATGGGTTCCTTGGGCCAAACCAAAGTCTACCAAGGCATACCTAAGAGACAAAATTAAGCATTTTTACTTATCTGTAGCAATTAAAGCTTAGTAACATTGTAATACTCTCAAACCATCCTCATAAAAACTGTAATTCTTTTGGGATCAATTAGGAATTTATAACATTCTGGAAAAAAGAAAAAAAAATAAGTTTTCCAGACAAAGTAAGAATTTAACAGCTAACCAGGATTGAAAATTAAGAGGTGTCCCACAATCAAATTTTCTTTTTCCAGTGGTCTGTGTTAATAAGGCAGAAGAGGAATACATAACATAAACACAGTCCGTTGTTCTCTGATGCTGGCAGAGATGGCATCATAGCAGATAATTTCTAGTTAAGAAAGCTTAAAAAAATTAAAATCATGGTTTTAAAATCTGATCCAATTAAAATTAAAAAGTCAGGCATATAAAAGCTCAAAAAAGAAGTTATAATATTATTATGTTTAATATGATCCATTATATAGAGGTATTTATGTTATTTTTAGCTTATAATTTCTCTATAATTATAATCAGCATTAAAAAGTATACATAAAAATAAAACTTTTGTGTTAAAACAGGAAATTGTCTATCATGTGGTCCAATCCCCTCACTTACTAGAAAAGAAAAATGAAGTCCAGAGATAAGAGACATGTCTAAGGTCAAAAATTATTAGACTCTAAGTCTGTTAGTTCATGCTATTTCCACTGAACCATGGTACATCTAATAATGTACATTATTCCACTAATACAATTTTATCTTCTTCGTCACCAAATTTCCCTTTCCAATCACAAAGAAACTGAAACAGAAATAATCTGTGCATGGCTGTTGCAGTATGTTATATTATATCTAAGAGATATAGGTCAGAGGATACAAAGTAGCAGATATGTAGGATAAATAAATCTAGACGTAATGCACACTCTGAAGATTACAGGTAATAAAACTGTACTGTATATGAGATTCATACTAAATGAGTAAATTTTAGCTGCTCTTGCCATAAAAACAAAAATAAGATGGGTAACTGAGATAAATATTTGCTTCACAATAGTAACTTTTGTACTATCTATATATAACATCATGTTCAATACCTTAAATATAGACAATAAAATTGTTTTTTAAAAGAAATAGGATAAATATTTCCTAGTAACTCTTCATACTTACTTTTTCAGGTGCCTATTATATAAAAAATTGCTGGGCTTAACATCACGGTGAACAATACCAAACTGATGAATGCGTTTCAAAGCTTTGAACAGATTAAACATATATTCCCGTACTTCTTGAAAGGAAAGAGAATTCAGAATGTCCTAAAACAAAGTTACAAATGAAATGAGTTACAAATATTGTTTGAAATTAAATATTTAGCTAATAAAAATTCAAGAAATATTAAAACCTACCAAAAACGACTCATGCTCCAGATATGGCATAGCAATAACTACATGATCATTCTTCCTAAAGCAGTATTTAACTCCCATGACATTATCTTGCCCCCTAGTGGAAAAATGCACAAGGAACTTTTAGAAGAAAGGTCAGAGGGACTAAAACTTTATGCCTAATTTTAAAAACCGCAATTTTAGCAATGCATACATATTGCTAGAAAACTGACTTAAATCATCATCACGTAATATAAACACAAGTGACTTGTGTTCTTGTGTTAAAGTTTTCTTTTAAAACAAAAATGGCACCAGTTTTGAGGTTACTATAATAATTCAAACGAGGTAATTATAGTTGTGACTGGGGAAGCAGCAGAATGAGAAAAAAGGGAAAAGATTAATAAGACTTAGCAGATAAGATGGTAACAGTAATAAATAAATTAAGGTCACTAAACTAATAGATCAATGAGCCAGGATTTGAACCCAGGCATTTTGCTCCAGATATATGCTCTTAATCACTGTGCTACACTGCTTCATAAAAGAGGAAAATAGGACAAAGGTGATTTCTATGATTTTGAGCCTGAGTAAGAAAACAAGAGATACCAAAAAGTGAGTAGAGAAGCCAGTAAAAGAAGCATCTAAAACCAGACCTCATCATTTTGATAGAGATATCTAGACAAGGGACTAAGCCTTAAGTGAGAAGACAAGTGAGAAGTCAGTGAGAGTACTTGCAGAGAAGTGATACCTACAGACATGAAAATTAATAGCGAGAAAAGAAAACTGAGCTTGGAAGAAGTCAAGTTAGAGAGCCAAATAAGAAAGGAATTTTGAAGGAAGAGTTATTAGCATGGAAGTCAAAGAGAATAACAACTGAGGGAAGGCTTTTAGTTAGGCAAAGAATAATTAACTGGTAATTTTTAAGACAGCAATTTAAGTGGAAAGGAAGAAACAAAACAGAAGGAAGGAAAATGTAACACAATGGAAGCTGAGCCTAAAGACAATTTGCCTGACTGCATTGTAAGATCAGATGAAGGCATTTTTAGCATGTACTTTTTTAAGCACAGAAAAAGAAAAAGTGGTAGAGGGAGACAGTTAAAAGTATAGAAGAAGGAATGATCATATTTAGGGTACAAGAATGTATGCAAGCATTCTTTATAGAGGCCATCTCATTTTCTTGTCTTCTATAATACACAGAAGGCTGAAACAAACAGGCTTATTCATTCATTCAGTATTTAGTGGGCACTGTTATTTGCTGTTAGGGATTATAGACATTAGTGATGCAATAGTGAATAAAATTTACAGAATTTCTGTCCTCATGGAGTTTACTATCTAGTGGACAATATAGATAACAACAAGGTAACTTATAATGACAGATTACAATAAGGGCTTTGAAAGAAATCTAAAGATGCTATGACAATAAAAAAAAAATAGGAGAATCTAATTTAATTCAGAGAAGACATCTTTCAAGCAGTGTCACTCTTTTTTTTTTTCTCAGAGGCAGGGTCTTGTTTTGTTGACCAGGCTGGATGGAGTGCAATGGAGTGATCGCAGGTCATTACAGCCTCAAACTCCTGGGCTCAAGTGATCCTCCTACCTCAGCCTCCCAAGTAGCTGGGACTACAGATGCGTGCCACCTTGCCTGGCTAATTTTTAGGTTTTTTGTAAAGATGGGTTCTTGCTAGGTTGCCCAGGCAGGTCTCAAACTCCTGGCCTCAAGCAATCCTCCCAAAGTGCTGGGATTACAAGCATGAACTACTGCGTCCAGTTTCACTCTTGCTCAGATCAGAAGATGAAGGGTCAGCAAGCAATGACTGGGAGAGGTCTTCCTGAATGGGGAAACAGTCTGGGCAGTGGCCCTGAGGTAAGAAAGCTCTTGAGACAAATTTGATAAACTAAAGAAATGGAGCACAGTGAGGGAGGTGGGAAGATAGGCATGAGAAGGTTGAATTTTTTTTTCAAAGTACATAGGGAAACCATTGAAAGATTTTAAGTGGTGGAACTAATGACCCAATTTAAGTTATATACATATATATTTTATATTTTAAAGATCATTCTGGCTGCTGTGTAAAGACAGAACTAAGGGGAGAAGGAAGAAGCAGGCTACAGTCGTAGTCTAGGCTTCATCTGAGGTAGTGGCAGAGAAGATAGAAAGACATGGATGAACTTCTAGATATATTTTAGAGCCAAAATGGCTAGGACTTAGTGATTAATGTGGTTTAGGAGAGAAATAGAGAAAATGAGGATGATTTCTAGGTTTCTGGCCCAAACAAGTGTGTAGATGGGCCATTTGCAGAGATGGGTGGATAAGAACATTTGTTGTGGTGTTTTTTTTTTTGTTTTGGTATGTTAAGGTTTAGTTTTGTCTTTTAGGTTTGAGATATTTATCAGGCACCAAGTGGAAATGTTAAATAGGCAGGTGGATATACACAAACCTGTAGTTAAGATAAAAGGTCTGAGATTAACTATATACTTTTGGGAATCATTACTTTAGATCATGTGGAAATGGAGGACACTAAGAATACAGAGAAACCTAAGAGCAAGCACGAGGAACTCCAATATTTAGGGGTCAGATAGAAGTGGAAGAGCTAGCAAAGACACTGAAAATGAAACGCCAAATGAGGGAAGAAGAAAACAAGGAGGGTGTGGCAGGACAGAAGTCAAGACAAGGGTTCACGTCAATTGTGTTAAATGATGCCTAGAGTAATGATTGACTCTATAGTTTCCAGTTTAGCATAGAGGAGAACAGCCGCAATAGGTATTTAGTGAAAGAGAGGTGTGGAATGAAAACAATGTATGCAGATAATTTTTGAGAAGTCTGGCTGTAAGGGGGAACAAAGAAATGATGGAGCAGGTGGAAGAAGGAGGGCAGTTTAGGAGGGTAAGATTCTAAATCATGTCCACATGTTGACAGAAATGACCTAGCAGAGAGAAACCATACCAGATGATTCTGTTATTCTAAATAAAATATTTGATGAGGTCATCAATAGCTGGGGAAATGTGAAATGTGAGTTCCCTACATTTACAAAATAATGTAAACCATGAAAGCCAAGGTTTATGATTTGGCAGGAAGATTACAAAAAGCAATGATAAAAGACAGGAAATCAAGTCGAGCCTCAAGGGAAATCCAATCTAAAAGAATTACTATAAATTTAACTAACTATTGCAAGGTTAGAAGGAAAGTGGTAGCAAATTGCAAACACTTGACTGAAAAATGTATTTAATTCACATATAATCTCCTCATCCCTGCTAAATATCTACTTTAAAATCTTATAAATTATATACAAGTTCAATTAAAATATGTTTAAATTGCCTACCCAGCCACTGTTAGGCACTGAAGTTCAGCTGCAATTCTTATAGGATGACTTGTTGGAATCAAGTGTTTTAGAGCAATTTTCTCTTCAGGTCCTACTTGTAACTGTGCTGTGGCCAAATAAACAGAGCTGAAAGTGCCTGTAAAACAATTTATTAAATTTTTCAATATCTGGTTTTTAAAAATGTTAATGAAACAATTCTAAGATTGTAAAAACTGTTCCAATGGCATAATAGATTAAAACAGGACTTCATTTTACAGGAAATATTTATTGTTTATTCTTTCTTTAAGGTTGAAAAAGAAAACCTGTTACCATAATTAGTAATAAAACTATGGTCTTAATAGTCTAAAAAGTGGTATATTTTTCAATAAGAAATAGTAATGAAAACCAAGACTACAAAAGGAAAATAGAAGGGAAAAAAGACCTTGTAAAAATAGTAAAAGCATATCCCCAGATTACCTTCTCCAATTTTGTCCTTAATCTTAAACACATTACTAAGCTGTGGTACAGCTTCATAAAGCTTCTCAATATCTTTTTTAACACCTTTCAAGGAAACAAAAATTTAGAGTTTTAATCAATGACAGTATATTTTATAGTTTCTTAAAATTTAAAAAGCTCAATGAAATAAATTACAAAATATGAGTAATTAATTATACATAAAAGTTTTAATAACATTGTGATAAGATTAAAACCCATCAAGTTGCTATAACTCACACACACCTCTTGAACAGACAAAAATGACAGTCCCAGAATTAAATACACCAAATTTCTACTATACTGGAATTATATACTAAGAGATACATTGTTACTGTAGAGATTACAACATGAAAAAGCACCAAATTTTTAAAATAACTAAACAATTTGTGCTGTGATCACTAGATGGCATGACAAGGACACATTGCGATGTTCTTGAAAACTATTTCCCGTAAAGATACAAAATCTTAAAGGCTTGGTAAAATTTTATGTATTAAATATTCACACTATATTTTCAGAGAGAAGGCCTACTAAAGCTCTCAAGCATGTAAAAAAGTATTTTTAAAAATTTGTCCCAATTGCCAGTAGTATCCTCTATCCTTGACTGCAGATAAATTGCTACTTTTAAATAAGTATCAGTTCTTTATAAAAATGTACATAGTTAAAACAAGGGGAGGCAATAATACAAAACCCAGTAAACTACTGGATACAGAAGAGAACTAGATAAGTCTTCAGATTTTATTACAGTATCTAGGCTCTACTAGCCCTATATAGCATAAGTTTAAGACATTTTCAAAGCACCGGCACATGCATTATCTTTTGAGATCTTCCTAACAGTACTGTGAACTTGGCAGAGCAGGAATGATTATCCTGATTTTTCAGATAAGGAAACTCAATTCAGGGAGGTTAAATCATTTGCCCAATTTCACAGAGGTGTTGCTGATTATATATATTTTCTAATTTTCTTTCTTTTTTGAGATGGAGTCTCACTCTGTTGCCCAGGTTGGAGTGCAGTGATGTAATCTCCACTCACTGCAACCTCTGCCCCCTGGGTTCAAGAGATTCTCATGCCTCAACCTCATGGGCAGCTGGAATTACAGGCACGCACCACCACGCCCAGCTAATTTTTGTATTTTTAGTAGAGACAGGGTTTCACCACATTGGCCAGGCTGGTCTCGAACTCCTGACCTCAAGTGATCTGCCCACCTTGGCCTCCCAAAGTGCTGGGATTACAGGTGTGAGCCACCGCACCTGGCTAGAACTAATTCATTTAAATAAACGCTGTCTTAAAAAATGCTCAGCAATGGGTATGTAAAAAAAAACCAATAAATTTGATGCAGCCACTAAGAGCTTGGTCTAGTAAAGGAAACATGTTATCATTCTTAATACAAGGTGACACCTGTAATAAAAGAATGTATATACTACTAGGTTGGGGAGGATTTCTGAAGGTGATAGGAAGCCTTCAGTTGACAGCTAAGTTTTGTTCTGAAGCATTCACCAAGTAGTGAAAGTGGAAGAAAACATTTTAGGAAAAATTAACTATGTCTGTAAAGACAGGAACAAGAAAAAAAAAAAAAGGCTTGGATGATTAGGGTAGGGGGAGGGCTGAGAGACAATGAAATACAATGTGGCCTGGGGCGGTGGCTCAGGCCTGTAATCCCAGCACTTTAGGAGACTAAGGCAAGAAGACTGCTTGAGGCCAGGTGTTTGAGACCCTATCTCTTAAAAAAGCTAAAAAACAAACAAACAAACAAAAATTAGCTGGGCTTTGTAACAGGGGCCTGTAGTCTCAGCTACAGAGACTGAGGCAGAAGGATACCTTGAGCCCAGGAGTTTGAGGTTACTAAACTATGATCGTGCCACTGTACTCCAGCCTGGGTGATGGAAGAGGGAGACCCTGTCTCAATAGTAATAACAACAATAATAATAATAGAAATAGAATGTGGCTGAGGAAGACAAGAGAGAATGCACATGAAAGCTATAGGAAGTTTTTAAGCAGAAAAATGACAAGTGGAGAACAGATGTGAAAGGGAGGAGAAACATTAAGGGTACTTCCACACCACTACTCACTTATTATGCATCTACTCCTCTTTACAAAAATCAAAATGTTTATTAAGGTTTCCTGTCACTTCAGAACAACTTCAACAATTTTAAACAACAGTAAAACTTCCTGGCAACCAAAGTGAATGCAAAATCCTCAAATTCTGAAGTGGGAAATGACAGCAGAAAGCAGAAAAGTGCATTCATGTCAAAAGCTGGAAAACAGTACTAAAGACAGACAAATGAAACAGACTTTGAGGACTGGAGGAGGAGCCCGAAAATCTGTAATATGCTAAAAATTATTTAAATGCCTCTATTTTATACATGAAGGTCTAGGCTTCTATTTTGACATTTTAAGTCACTTTTGTTTTCTGCTGCATAATATATCCAAGTTGGTTTTAATATACCAATAGTCTCCTTAACTACACTCCTTGCCAGCCTGGAGTCTATCTGTAACATAGTAGTCAGTCGGTTTGCAACATAGCAAACAGAGTTTAAACAGAGTATTCTGATAAAGCTAAGTCACCTTGTCACTATTTTGCTCAAAACCTCTAATGGTTTCACATCTCACTCCATTAGAAAGCCTCTTTACATCTCTCTTTGACTTCATTCCAATTACCTTCCCCATTCTAGCCACAATGACCTCCTTGCTATTCTTGAATGCTAGGCACACTCCCATCTCATGGTCTTTGTACTTGCTGTTTCCTCTGTTTGGAATGCTCTTCCCCAAATAATCTGCACAGGTCACTCCTTCACCACCTTGAAGTCTTAGCTCAAATGTTACAGAAGGCTATGACCAACCATACTCACTAAAATTACAATCTCCTTCCCCAATACTTCCTAACTCCCCTTCCCTTTTACATTTTCTTAGTAACATTAATCACTTTTGAGCACAGTATTTACTTCTTTTGTTTACTCTCTGTCTATTGTCTAACTACCACGGTGTTAATTTCTGTTTTATGGTTTGATTTATCCCTAGCACCTAAAAAAGTACATGTATATAACAGACAATAAATATTCATCACATAAATGAAACGTTTTCAATGTCTTGTCATGGATTAAAACTGACACTCTAGGCATATAGTCATGGTTATTCTGGGGCTTCATGTACTCTCTGGTTTATACCTCCTGGAACTAGGGGATAATACATAATGTAAGCCCAAACTGGGACACTCTTGAGAGAAAAGGCAGCAGGAATAATAATTACATTGTGACAATAGCCATAAGCCAGATCTGTCCCAGGCAAACAAAGATGGTACCCATAGCCCATTTTAGAAGCATGGGCTAAGGGTGTCATTGTAGCAAACAGAATGAAGCAAGCCTTCCTTCCAGTAGAGTTCACCAGTATGGAGGAGACTTTCAATATAGAGTTTATACATCATTCTTTCACTGAACAGATCTTTCTCACTTATTAAAACTTGGCATATAGTAGATACTTAAAAAAAAATAAAAGCTTACTGGCCAGGCATGGTGGCTCACACCTGTAATCCCAGTGCACTGGGAGGCCAAGATAGGAGGATCACTTGAGGCCAGGAGTTTGAGACCAGCCTGGGCAACATAGCAAGATCCTGTTTCTAAAAAAAATATTTAAAATTAGCTGAGTGTAGCGGCACACGCCTGTAATCCAAGCTACTCAGGAGGCTGAGGGGGTAGGATTGCTTGAGTGCAGGAGTTAAGGCTGCAGTGAGCTGTAATTGCGCCACTGCACTCCAGTGACAGTGGCGTGACAGAGAGACCATGTCTCAAAAAAAAAAAAAAAAAAGCTTGGCAAAACAGTGAAAGAATAAACATTTGACCAATATTATGCCAGATAGTTTGTGCATTACAGCATTTTTCTTAATAGGAAAAAATAGAAACAATCTATAGGGTCAATAGTAAAAGGTGATTAAATATATTATAATATAATATGCAATGGTCCTTAAATCCTGTTGTAGAATATTTACTACATGAGCAATATTCAAGATATATATTTAAAAAAATGGAGATCAGAAATAAGATCCTATATTCTGGTTCTCTTTTCAAAAACAAAAACAAAACAAGATCCCAATTTAGTTTCTAAAAAATGTACCTATGTATGCCTAGGAAGGCCAAAGGAATATAACAAAATGTCAACAGTGGCAATATTTCAATAATGGGAAAAGACTTTATTTTGGCTTTCTTTACTTCAAAAATTTCAATAATCATGTTTATCAGAAAAATGTTATAAAAATCTGACAAATATCTCAAAATAAAGAGACATGCTATTCATCCATTACACTAAGTATTTTACTTTATATCCTTACATTAAATCATTCATTCAAATATTTTCAAGCATCTACTATGTGCTGGACACTGTTAAGCTCTGGGAATGCTAAGATATATAAAACATCCAATCAAAAATATAACTTCAATAAGGAGTAAAGTTGATGAGGTGCAGGCATATACCTGTCTCATGATCTAATTTGATTTACTTTCCCAATTAGATTACTAGACTGTTATGTGCCTGGACCTCATCAGCTTTGCTCCCTATTGAAGTTATGTTTATATAACTTTAGCTGTTATTAAGGATCATATTTAAAAAAGAACCATAAGAGTAAAGTTTTAGCACGTTTTATGATTTATCATATTATAATGTCCAATGTTCTGTTACATAAACGCTACAAAACTTTTGAAATCTGTAATAAAATTCACCCCATTCATTACTTCCCAGCAGATTTTCAGAATATTACAATAGTGGCATTCTCCTAAACATGATGCTAGAACCAATTCGGAGTCATCCATTCAGATACTCTGCTGAAGTCACAACATACTTCAGAAACCAGAGGAGATACTGCCGCCAAGGGGCTTACAGTGGAGACAAAATGCAGAGTCCTAAGCAATAGAAAAAGAATACTACAATGACTGTGTTACTGTGTTATGTGTCCAATGACTAGTAAGGGAAAGATGAACTAAAAAAACAGCTAACTGCTGGAAAAATGGAAAGGAAGAGGAACAGTATCCATGAAACTGGATGAAAGTGGCATTTTAAGATTATTCTAGCACCAACATACAAGATGAACTGAAGGATGGAAAAGTGCAAGCAGGCAGCATAGGTGAGAAACTGTTGTAAATCAGGAACAAAGTGTAAGGAAATGAATTAATGTGGTGGAAATGGGAATGGAAAGAAGACACAATGCTATACTTACTAAAAAGAAATAAAGCTAGGTGACGATATGGGGAACAAATAAAAAGCATCAGCTGAAGATTAAAGTTTCAAGTTTAGGTAAGTGGGATAACTGACTTCCATCAAAGCAGAAAGTATGTGATGTCATATTTTTCTAGGGTGGGGTTATAAAGAATATATGGACAAAAGGTCAAAATAAGTATCTTTTGGACAAGCACAGAATTCACTTAAGACAAAGATGGGAAAGATGATCTGGCTACCCTTTCAGAAAAAAAAAATACAGTCAACTAGAATTCCTCTATTTAACAAATATTTATTATTAACAAATACCTACTATGTCCCAGGTCCTGTGCCAGAGCAGAAATGAAGGTACACATGCGAGTGTACAAGAGCAGGCACTGCTTGACCCTGTCTTATTCATCCTAAGGTCTGGTTTACGGTCAAAGAACATTTCATGCTGTACAGAGATATCGTGCTTTATTATTGCTACAAACATTTCATATTTTTTTGTCTGTGAGTTCTGCTTTTGAATACTTAAGTGATGATCTCCAGTGTCAATTTCTAAATTTAAGCTTAAGGCAATGTGGTGAGTAGAGATAAGAACACAGATACAAAAGAGAAATTTAATTTGGGCATCATCAAATTTCTGCATTCTTAATTACCAATACTGAGACCATAGCAACTTCAACCGTAAAACAGGTTGTATTACAGTCTTCCAAATCGCAATTCAGTCCTACATTTAGATCATACGAAGCTCTGTTTTAACACTGTCCTATAGAAACATACAATTCACTTTAAGATTCAATCTTATTTTTTGAGAGGAATTGAAAACACAGAATTGTTGCCTGAAAAATCTTTATAACTGTACATCTTTGGATTTAAACACGTACCTGCAAGTTTAAAATTCTGCTCGTTTTTTTTTAAAGAGCCTTCAGCCTGAAACCGGTCACGCTGGGGAGAAAAAGCCATTGGCTCATCCATCTGAATCCCCAAAGACGCCTCCATCACAAGCCAATTGGGATGCAAAATGCCAGCTAAGGGGTTACATCCACAGGGGGAGCAAAGCAGCTGTGAAAATTAGAACACTGGAGAAGTTTAGATCACTCGCTAAACCACGCACTAAAAACATGCTACTGCCCCCAAAGGGGCAAACATTTTCAAACGCACGATGTGTCCAAACCTCCACAGTAGGGCATACTGTGGCCTTGTCTAAGGAATTCCATGTGCTTTATTTTCACCTATCAGAAACACCGGCAGGGGGCTGCAGGGAGAATTTCCCGGCTTGGGCACCCGCGCAGCAGCAGGCGCAGTGGGAAACGGCGAGGCTGCGAGTCCGGCACAGCCAGCGGGACCGCGTGGGGGAGGGGCCGAGCGCCGGGGGCGGTTTGAAGTCAGGAAAAGAACTGAGGGAGAAAACCGTTTCGCCACTGACAGGAAGCGCCAGGAGGCTCGTCCAAGGCCCCAAGCAAGTTGACGGAGAACTGATACGACCCTGGCCACGAGTACTGGGCGGAGGAGGAGAAGGGTGAATGAATGGGAATCCGCCGGCCAGCGCTGGCCGCGAGCTCAGCCGGGAAGGACCGGCTTCCCTCGGGCCAGAGACCGAACCAGATGCTTAGTGCGCAGGCGCGCGACTTTCCCGCCGCAGGTCGGAGGGATCCGAAGGGGGGCGGGGAAAGGAACTGCAAGGCGAGAAAACCGAAGTCACGATCCAGAATTCGTTCCTAATCCCTCACAATCCCGCGCCATGGAACAAACCGTCGGAAACTCACGGTTTAAGGGAGTACGACTTCTGTGGCTCCCCAGATGCCTGGGTCGCCGTCTCCAAGAGCTCCCCACCTACCGAGTCGATCGGATGCGCCTGCGCAACACTTCCCGCCGCCGCTCTGGTTGCACATGCGCACACTAAAGCCCTCGACCCCGCGGATTCCGCTACTGAGCGTTTGCGCAAGAGGGTGGGGTTTCTTCCCGCCGCCTTGGCCAGCTAGAAGAGCGGTTACGGGAATGAAGCCCGTGGATGATCTTAAAAAACAGGGTGAACCATAAGGCTAAGGGCCCAGCATGATTTCCAGGAAAGAAGCTAGCTCAGAGAAGAAAAAACCTCAGGTGCTGACACATCCCTATATACGTGGCCGCACAACACATTGGGCACTCCATGGATAAAAGGCACTTTCTTGACTCTGCTTTTATTTCCTTTTCGTTGAGTGCCCTACTTCCCCGTTAAAAACAAGCAGAAAATGTAATTGCTGATTGTTTGTGGCTGCGTTAGTAGAAATTAGCACAGTGGCAGCAAGGCAGTGTATACTATTTACCGAGCCCTTGGCTATGAGGTAGGTGGGTTTTTCTAGGGGCTGGAATCATAGTGAGCAAGATAAACACCATCCCTGTAGGAAGCTAAATTCCAATGAAGCGATGACAATAACGGATGAATAAATGAACAGTATTCTTTCCGGTATTGATTACTACTTGAGGGAAATAAAATGAAACGATGTGATACTGACCAGGAAGGTGGCATCTAGATGGTCAGAGAAGCCCTCTCAAAGAGACCTGGATGAGAAAGAGCTGGTAGGGAGAATGTTGTCCTGGCAAAGAAAGGTTAGGGCAAATGCAGAGAGAAAGAGGAACTTGGTATGTTGCAGGGGCAGGGCAGGAAAGGCCAGTGTGGGGGAAGCATAGTGAGTGAGCGGCAAGATAGTCCCAGATAGATGAGGGTGGAGAGTTAGGCAGAAGCCAGACCAGGGTCCTTGAAAGCCAGGGTAAGAAGTTTAGCGTTTGTTCTGAGTACAATTGGAAGCTATTTGAAAGTTTTAAAGCAAGGGAGTAATATGATCTATCTGTTATGAAGAGAATGGATTGTAGAGGGGCAAGTGTGGAAGCAGAGGAAATAGGATGCATTTTATCTTTAGGAGAAACATAATGGTAGTTTGGACCAGAACAATGGCGGAAGAAATAAAAGAAAGAACACAATGGGATTTGGTGATTGGCTATGGAAAATGAAGAAAAGGGCATCATCAACAGTGAATCTTAGGTTTTGGGCTAGCATATGTGTGGGTGGTAGTGCCACATAGAAGGGAAGTCTGTGAGGTAATGGTTTTTGATTGAGTGAGGTGGAAGACAGTAAATCAAGAGTTCTAGTGTGGATACTGAGAAAGAGAAAAGCGGACCTTGACATCCAGGAGATGGCCTGGTACTACCAGCTTGGTTTGCTGTTGCTTTGAGCTGGCCTGGCAATCACAGCTAAGCATTGGTATTCTTCTGTTGAACATAAACAATTTCACAGAACATCAGACAAGACAGAGTTGTGACCGTGATAGATCAAGACCAAAGTAAGATCACTCTATAATCATATGTGAACACAGACACAACATCAACATTGCCCAAGCCATAAAAATGATCAAATATCTCCTTATCCTGGCTAATATGAGTGCCTGCTGCTTCTTTACCAATTATAGTTTTCACCTCAGTCTAGTCTTCCCTCCTTCTACATAATACTTATTAAAATACCCAATTATAGAATTATCCTTGCTTCCTTACAGCTTCCAATCCAGGCCAAAGTCCCTCTTTCTTGAACCCTCCTGTAAATTTCCTAACACAAACTCAAATTCTATAACAAGTCCTTTTTAACACCCTCTTCCTAAGACATCCCATGGTTCCCCATGGTGTGCATTCTCACGTACTGAAACAAGCAATACATCCAAGTTGCTCAGCTATAGTTGTGTTCCTGGTGGTCATTATCTGGAGGTCGTTAACAATAATCAAGTCCAAGATATGCAAGTGATGATGTCAAAGAAACAGATGAATATATTGGTCTGGGGTATAGTTCAGGGTGAAGAAATAAACTTGGCAGTTATGAATTTATAGATGAAACCTAGTCTTGGACTATACGATATTATCTAAGCAAAGATCGTAGATGGAGAGTTGGGCTATGATAACTTCCAACATTTCATAGTTGAGCAGAGGAGGAGGAAGAACCAGCAAGAGACTGAGAAGTAGTAGTCTGTGAGGTAAGAAGGCGATGTCATAGAAGTCAAGAGCAGAAAGTTTTACAATTAGAAGAAAGTGGTCAGCTATAGCAAATGCTTCACAGAAGTAGTGAGGATACAGAATTGATCAGAGATAGTCATTAGAGCCTTTAGAAAGAGCAGCTTTGGAGTGAGACAGAAAGACTATATTGAATTTATTGACGAACAAAAGATCTGCAAATAGAGACAACTCTTGAGGTTTGGTTTGTTTCTTAGTTTGGTTTCTTGTCTTTATTGGGGGGGTAGGGCTCACAAATAGAATGGTGGCTACAGTGTCAAATTGTTTATAAACTTTATACTAGCCATGTAACTTGGGCAAGTTATTCAATATCTGTGACACTCCTATTTCAAAAATGTAACACGGATAAAATACTTGCTTGGTTTTGCTATAGGGATTAAATTAGATAAAGTGACATAATACATGTAAAGTGCTTGGTCCCATAGGCCTGGACATTGTTAGCTTGTATTAGTTAATTTATAGTAGGTACTTTTTCCCCCTTTGTCAATGATCCCATCCCTAATACCTAGCACATGGCTGTTCACATAGTATGGATTTAACAAATGGCTATGGAATTAATGTACAATGAGAAGTTAGGTTTTATTTATTTATTTTTATTATTCATTCATTTATGTATTTACTTAGTAGAGACAGAGTCTCGCTCTGTTGCCCAGGCTAAAATGCAGTGGCATGATCATGAATCACTATAGCTCCGAAGCTCAAGCAGTTCTCCTGCCACAGCGTCCCAAGTAGCAAGGATTACAGCTGTATGTCACCATGCTCAGCTAGACATTAGGTTTCAAATGGTTGGTTGCACTTATGTCTCCTGTAAGCAGATTGGAGGTGGAGATAGATTGTTTAATAAAAATTATTATTTAGAGATGTTGATAACTACATACACACAGTTTTCTTTAGGGTCAGACCAGTGCCTTTACCATTTTTCCTTCATAACATGTTTATTCTGCCTCCAGGTCTGTTTGTGCTGCGTGTGCGTGTGTGTGTGTGTGTGTGTGTGTGTATGTGTTTATCTTTTGTTTCTATCTCTGCATCCTCCAAAGTCAGTGAAGTTTTCTTTAGATAGCCTAGCCCAGGATCTGTCCCTTCCCTAACTCATGACTGACCCATTATGGGCTGGAAGAAGTTACTAACTCAGAGTTAGCAAGAGAAGCCATGGACCTGTTTGTGCCAGTGAGATTGTGGATCTGTGCTATTGCAAAGGGATCCTGCCCTCCCAAGTGTCCTCTTGTCTTAGAGGGAGCACATGAGAACAATCTTATTAGTAGACTTCAAACTACTTAGGCACCAGGTAATCTGCATTTAGAAGCCAAGTGATTCTAAGATTTGTCTGGGAAAACCAGATGCCCAGCTACTGGAGACCTTGAGGCCTGTGGAAATTTGAGTTGGGTGCAACTTCTCACTCTGGGAGAAATGGGGAGTCTCTGGTCAGTTGTACGGTGAACTCAGAATAGGTTCCCAGAACAACTTTCAAATAATTCTGCTCATCTCTCTCTCCATGAATGTCCCTACTAAAGGACCCCCCCTCCACACACACACACCAGAGGAAAAAAAAAAAATGACTAGGAAAGAAAGAAATGACAAAGGAAAAGTTAGTGGAAGTCTTATCCCCCTTTCCACTATTATATATATAAATAGCTGACACACTGTCTTAGAACCTCCTATCTTTAAGGAATTTATTAACCTAGGATAGAAATAAAGCAGACCGGGTGTGGTGGCTCATGCCTGTAATCCCAGCACTTTGGGAGGTTGAGGCGGGCAGATAGCTTAAGTCCAGGAGTTTGAGACCAGCTTGGGCAACATGGTGAAATACTGTCTCTACAAAAAAATACCAAAAAATAAAAATAAAAGTAAAAAGGATTAGCTCAGCATGGTGGCACATACCTGTAGTCCCAGCTAATTGGGAGGCTGAGGTGGGAGGATTGCTTGAGCCTTGGGGGTTTAGTCTGCAGTGAGCTGTGATGGCACCACTGCACTCTAGCCTCGGTGACAAAGCAAGACCTAGTCTTAAAAAAAAAAAAAAAAAAGAGATAAAGTAAAGCAAATACACAGCTTTTGAAACTGAACAGAAATTATTTCTTAGGGCAATGCCAAGTAAATGAAGAAATTCCTAGGTTATAAAATGAAATTCTAGCCAGGCATTATAAAGTATACCAGGACGAAACACTTAGAATTTAATGGGGAAAATTTTTATTTCAAAAATAAAATTGCAAATTATTTAAAAATGTAAAAGGTATGAATCAATTCTGAAACTATAATGAAACAGCAAGAAAATTTGAAATACTCAAAGGTCCACAAATTTACCAAAGTTTGATTTCTCAATTAGTAATGTAGGACAGAAAAAAACTGCCTACAGGATTGTTACACAAACCAAATAATATTTAAAGCTTCTAGGAGAGCTCATGGAAGACACCTAACATTTGAATTTATTTTTTCATTCAATGAATGCCTTCTCACACTTGCTGTGCCCAGCAACACAATAGGTACTTGTAATATGCAAATGACTAAAAAGAGGACTCCATTCTTAAGTAGCTTGATATATATCTAATGGCTGAAGTGGACAGTTTTCATATTTATCTTTTATGACCCAGCATGGAGCATGTCTTTCTCAGGGAAGCCTCACCAACTGAATAGGTTGAGTTCCTGGGTGCGTGCTTCCCTAGCAACCTGTACTCCAGCTTTTATCACAGTAACATGAATAGCACTTATTCCGTGTTATTCATTTATTTGACAAATTCAACAACATTGGAAAAATATTCACTGACCACATATATGTCAATTACTGTGTAAGGGAATCTCATCATCGTCATTGTCATCATGGCTAACAGTGACATAGAGCTCACCACATGCCAAGCACTCTTCTAAACAATACACATTTATTAATTACTTGACTTGAGCAACAACTCTACGAGGGGGTGATTAACTTTGGGTCAGAAAGTTTTTCTGGAAAAGGAAAGTCCACGCTGGGTTTTGAAAAATTGATAGGAGCTTACCAGGTCAACAGGGTAAGGAAGAGATACTCTGCTAGGCACTCTAAGAAGATTGAAATAGACAAATGTTTCCAGGGAACTGTAAGTTGTTTGGTATTACTTTAGCCCAAACAGCAAGAAAAAGACTGGTAGGAGGTGAGCTAGAGAGTAGACATGGACATATCATGAAGTTTCTTGTGTGCTGTTCTCAAAATGAGGGCTACAGAGAACTAATGAAGGGTATTAAATAGGAGAGAGAGAAATAGACTTGATTTATTGAGATTACTTTAGTGTAGGAAATAAACTATAGGAGGAAGAGGCTATAAGCTGAGTGATCTATTCAATAAATGTTTAGAGATGGAGAGTGACATATTCTCACTTATAAGTGGGAGCTAAATAATCTGTACGCATGGACATAGAGTGTGGAATGATAGACATTGGAGATTCAGGAGAATGGGAGGGTGAGAGGGGTGTGATGGTTGACAAATTTCTTAATGGGTACAGTGTACACTATATGGGTCCTGGATACAGTAAAAGTCCAGACTTTACCGCTATGCAATATATCCATGTAACAACTCTGCACTTGTATCCCTTAAATTTATACAAATATAAGAAGAGAGAGAAAGAGAGAGAGAGAACTTAAAATAGATGGCCTGAAATGGTCTCTTTTGGAAAAGCTTCATTTTTTTTAGTCTCCTCTACATGAGGCCTTATGCTGCATATAGGACGTTTCTATTCTGTGTTTATTTCTCCTTAAGAGATGATAAAAAGAGACTAAGCACCTAGTTTGATTAAGTACAAGGCTTACAAGAAAGCAAAAGTAGCAACCCTGATCTCATCATTGCTGATTGACAAGAATGTTGTTTCTAGCATTACCAAATGTGGTCTCCTTTGCAAGAGAAAGCAGTTGAAGTAATAATAACCAGGTCAGTGATTCTAACAAGTGGATCATAGGAACAAATTAGCCAATGAAAATACATCCCTTTTTCTCTGATGTAGCTTTTTGGAGGAGGTGGATTAGTGAGCAGTGGGTCCCTGTTGGATGAGGGGTTAGGGAAGGGATGGCCTGAGCTCTAAACATAGGAAGGGCTTCCATGCATATCCTACATGTCTGGATGATGGAATGAGACTTGACTCTGCCATTTTTTGGCTTCCTCCTGAAGATGATAGTCAGTAGCAGTCAAAGTCATGGTTTAAGAAGGGTCACTAACATAGCACTTTCCTCTAGACACACCTCTCCTTAGAAAAACACCCAAAACAGAGTATTCTTCTTTGGAGTCAACAGTGGGAGAGTATGAACAAATAGAATAGATACTCCCTGCACACAAGGTATGAGCTCACAACAAGAGCTAGCCAGCTGGTGACAGCACTTTCTTTGTGGCCCACTGCTCCTCTAAAATAGGCCTGTTTCTGTATAAGAACCTGGTGAATTATTGAGAGGGAATTGGGATAAGTTGTTCTGCCCTCCACCCCTTTCCTCAGGGTACAGCTGGAATTGAGGTAAGTACATAATATCTAAGTTTAGGACTATATTAGAATAATGAGGGAAATGGACACTTTGGGCCACTTAATGAGGTAAATGGACACTGAATGAGGTAAAAGAACATAGTGCTGGCATCGAGGGACATAAATTCTAGCAACCAAGCTAGGAGACTTCTCTCTCATCCAAGCATCCCAAACAAAAATGAGAAAAGTTCAATAGCAGTGCTATAAGGGAAAACCTCCGCAATTCCTTCTTGATCCCATTTGATATATATTTGAATTATTGACATAATGAATGTAAGGGAAGGGGATGCATTTGATGCACACTGTCATAGGCACTGAGTTGGGCACTGTAGTAAGATCTTTTTATGTGTTATCTTATTAATTCTTTAATTATTGGACCTATTTTATAGATCAGAAATATTAGCTTTAGAAAAGACTGGCCAGGCGCAGTGGCTCACTCCTGTAATCCCAGCACTTTTGGGAGGCTGAGGTGGGTGGACTGCATGAGCCTAGGAGTTTGAGACCAGCCTGGGTAACAGGGCGAAACCTCATCTCTAGTAAAAATACAAAAATTAGCCAGGCATGGTGGTGCGCACCTCCAGTCCCAGCTACTTGGGAGGTGAAGGTGGGAGGATCACCTGAGCCTGAGAGGTCGAGGCTACAGTGAGCTGAGATCATCAGGCCTCTGCACTCCAGCCTGGGAGGCAGAGCAATCCTGTCTTTAAAAAAAAAAAGACTAAGTAAATACCGATGACAACAAGCCAGTAAGTGGCAGAGCTGAAATTGGAATCTAGGATTCTTTGAACACAAAGGTCTTCATTTGGATTAGACCTCAACTATATATTTTTTCCTTTTTATTGTGGTAAAATACACATAACATACAGTTTACCATCTTAACCATCATTAAGCATACTACAGTTCAGTGGTATTAATACATTTACATAGTTGTGCAACCATCACCACCATCCATCTCCAGATCCCTTTTCACCTGGTAAAACTGAAACTCTACACCCATTGAACAATGACTTCATTCCCTAGTCCCCCAGACCCTGGCAACTACCATTCTACTTTCTGTTTCTATGAATTTGACTACTCTAAGTAACTCTGGCAGAATCATACAGATTTGTCATTTTGTGGCAAGTGCATTTCACTTAGCATAATGTTCTCAAGGTTCATCTGTGTTGTAGCATATGTCAGAATTTCCTTCCTGTTTAAGACTACATAATATTCCATTGTATGTAGATGCATTGTGTGCATCTACAACCTCTGTATCTGTGGATTTCACATCTGTGGGTTCAACCAACTGAGATTGAAAATATTCAGGGGGAACAATAGATGTTTGCATTTGGACTGAACATATACAGACGTTTTTTCTAGCCATGATTCCCTAAACAATACAGTATAACAACTATTTCCATAGCATTTACATTGTATTAGGTATTATAAGTAATCTAGAATGATTTAAAATATATGGGAGGATTGGATAGATTATGTGAAAATACTACACCATTTTGTATAAGGGACTTGAGGATCTGTGGATTTTGGTATCTGTGGGGGGTCTGGTAACCAATCCCCCATGGATACCAAGGGATGACTGTATCACATTTTGCTTATCCATTCATCTGTCAATGAACAGTTGGGTTGCTTCCATGTTTTAGCTATTGTGAATAATGCTGCTATAAACATTGGTATACATGGGAGACCTTTTTGGTTCTTTTGAGTATGTACCTAGCGGTGGAATTGCTAGATCATATGGTAATTCTATTTTTAGCTTTTGATGAACTACCATAGTGTTTTCCACAGCAGCTGCACCATTTTACATTTCTACCAATAGTGCACAGAGTTCTAATTTCCCCACATTTTTGCCAACACTTTTTTTTTTTAATGGTGGCCATCCTAATGGATGTGAGGTGGAATCTCACTGTGGTTATGACTTGCATTTCCCAAGTAATTATTGATGTTGAGCATCTTTTCATGTGTTTGTGACCATTTGTATATCTTCTATGGAGAAAAGTATATTAAAGGCTTTTTCCAATTTTTTGAATTTTTTTAATTGTTGAATTTTAGGAGTTCTTTTATATTCAGGGTATTAATCCCTTATCAGATGTATAACTTGACAATATTTTCTCCCATTGTGTGGGTTGACTTTTTATTTTATTAATAGTGTCTTTTGATGCACAAAGATTTTGTTTTGTTTTTACTCCCCAAAGGAAACAATCCCAAAAGCTTAAATTTTCATAAAGTACAGTTTGTCTATTTTTTTCTTTTGTTGCCTGTGCTTTTGGTGTCACATTCAAGAAATCATTGTCAAATCTAATGTTGAGAAAATTTGGCCCTTTGTTTTCTTCTAAGAGTTTTATGGTTTTAGCTCTTTGTTTAGATCTTTTATCTATTTTGAGTTAATATTTGTAGATGGTGTTAGGTAAGGGTCCAACTTCATTCTTTTTTTTTTTTTTTTTTTTTTTTTGAGATGGAGTCTCGCTCTTTTCACCCAGGCTGGAGTGCAGTGGCATGATCTCGGCTCACTGTCACCTCCGCCTTCCGGGTTCAAGTGATTCTCCTGCCTCAGCCTCCTGAGTAGCTGGGATTACAGGCGCCTGCCATCATGCTCGGCTAATTTTTGTACTTTTAGTAGGGACAGTTTTCACCATTTTGGCCAGGCTGGTCTCGAATTCCTGACCTCAGGTGATCTGCCCGCCTGGGCCTCCCAAAGTCCTGGGATTACAGGTGTGAGCCACTGTGCCTGGCCCCAACTTTATTCGTTTGCATGTGGATATTCAGTTTTCCAGGAGACCTCAACTATATATTTTTTAAAGTTTTTTCAACTTGGCTAGCAAATAACTTGCTCAGGCTGACTTCAATTTGAAATTCAATTTTCAAGTACAGGTAACTTCGTGCTCTATTATTGAAAAAAAGATACTAATTTTTGTCCTATTGTCCTGTAGCACAGTTTAAAGAGATACAAATCTCTCAGGAGTAGATTAAAGACAATTTTTTAAAAGGGAACCCAAGCAGTTGAGTATAATAATTATTTATCTATCTAGTGTTGTTTTATATCTATTCATTTATCTTTTTTTTTTTTTTTGGTGGTACCTGTGGCTAGTTGCAACCCAATTTCAAAAACTAAAAATGTGAAGAATGGGAACTTGGTAAAAAAAAATACCTGCAAATCTACCAAGGGAGAAAAAGTATTTATAGTATGAAATAAATATGTTGCACCTGAAGGTAATTACAGCATGCAAAGAACAAATAACACATATTTTCCTCCTAAGATATACAGATTTCAAACACTCTGGAGAAAAAAAATCCTGTTATTATTACTAAAATTCAGAGAGACTCACAGGACCAAATTCATATTTTAAAAATTTAAATGCAAACTTATGAAAATTGAGATTTTTGTACATTCCCAGGGCTCCAATATATAGTCAAATACTGTTAGGACTGGAAGGTCAAGGAGCAAGTACTGTGATATGTCAAGTTTCGTCTCCAGGGACTGAGACTTGCTAGCATCTGGTACTACTCTGAAATGTGCTGATTATATCAGTTCAGCTATTAATGGGAAAAATACCCAGTATGATGAAATCTTAATGGCTTGACTTCCAATTGTTTGTTATCTTTAAAGAAGATGATTTAAGATTTTGAAAAATCCCTAGAAATTTCAAGTTCAGGCCCTTTGTGTTGGTGCCTTTTTGCTGGAAAAGAAATATGCTTAAGAGCACATTTTAAAAACGATGTATCAATACTATACAAAACTTTTCATATTCTTATGTGTTTTAAAATTACAGAATAAGATTGTAATTAGCCAATATTTATTTTTTAAAAACATAAAGTTGTGACTGTCCATTATTTAAGACAATATACTAAGATATAACTTAATACAGCAATATTAATTGGGGTTTAATGCTAGTGGTTTTTCAGATTTAGAACAATTATCTTCTTAGTTTTAAGTTTTAAATATAAAATTTTATCTCAAAGAAGAATTTTCCAGTTAGGCTATCCATCACTGCCCCTTCTCCAAAATACTAACATAAATTTATTTTATTTTATTTTATTTTTGAGATGGAGTCTCGCTCTGTCTCCCAGGCTGGAGTGCAGTGATGCTGTCTCAGGTCACTGCAACCTCTGCCTCCCAGGTTCAAGGGATTCTCCTGCCTCAGCCTCCTGAGTAGCTGGGACTACAGGCATGTGCCACCATGCCCGGCCAAAGTTTGTATTTTTAGTAGAGACGGGGTTTCATTGTGTTGGCGAGGTTGGTCTCAAACTCCTGACCTCAGGTGATCTGCCCACCTTGGCCTCCCAAAGTGCTGGGATTACAGGCATGAGCCACCATGCCTGACCCTAAAATAAATTTTAAATGGAGGCATAGGCAGAATTAACTTTGAAGCTTTAAATATAGTGATAAACTTGACTCTCGTAAGTTTGAGTTTGGAGCATCACAGTGGTCTGAGAACTATAGACCAAATCCCCTGTGGGACAAATCCAGCCTGTCACCTGTTTTTGTACACACTGCAAGCTAAGAATGGATTTTACACCTTTAAGTTATTGAAAAAAATGTATAAAAGAATATTTGGGACACATGAAAATTATATAAAAATCAAATTCTAGTGTTCATAAATAAAGTTTTATTGGAACACAGCCATGCTCATTTGTTTGGTATTGTCTATGGCTGCTTTCACTCTCCAATGGCAGAGGTGAGTTGAGTAGCTGCCACAGAGATGTGTGGCCCACAAAATCGAAAATATTTACTAGCTGGCCCTTTATGCGAAAAGTTTGCCAACTTGTGAGCATCATAATTGCAGCTTGCACTGTGAAGTCAACATACAAATAAACCAAATGTCACTAAGGCGTGCAGAAGAAATTTTTACCATACAATACATCAGTTGTTTAATATGGAGAAACAAAGCACACAAATATTTACTTAGTATTTGTTAATTACAACAGCTCAGAATTGTGACTAGTGCTTTCTAATGGTAGTTTCTTTTTCTTGACAAGAGAGCAGCAGCTTAATCTTTCCATGTGAAAAAATACACTTGTCCCATGATCCTCCACAAGGCAGGAGATGGAGGAAATATTGCAGGAGTCTCTTTGCTGAAGTCTTTGTTAACAGCATGACCATGGATGGACAGTGACTGGCATTTAATTTTGACATGAGGAGGGAGGAGAAGCCAGCAATACTCAGTGCCTCTATTAAAGTGAAGGGAAAGACACACAGAGTCTTTTCTTGCTGCCACTTGTCTAGCTGGGAATGGGTTGTGGTAAAGTCAATAAAATTCTTCAACACCCTTCAATAACAATGATTCTAGTCCTTCTGAATGGTTCAAATTCTATGTTGATACTTATGTTTTCTAGTACATTATTCTCTCTCTAGCCACATGAAAAGGCTAGAGTACCACAAATGTCTCAAAATTTGGAGCTCCAAATTATGACACCTCTTTAGAAAGCTGGCAGGTCTCTGGGTACTACAAAACTAGGGTTATATCCTCACTACCTAGAAATATCCCCTTGTGGTCATCTCTCAAAAAGGGTAACAGTGATCTCAGAGAATATGCTGTAGGGAGCTAAAAAGGATCCCTTGCCTTCTAAGCACCCTGAAGATCGTGAGCTGTATGTTTTAAGAATATATAGCTGGCCAGGTGCGGTGGCTGATATCTGTATTCTCAGCATTTTGGGAACCCAGAGCAGGTGGATCACTTCAGGTCAGGAGTTGGAGACCAGCCTGGCCAACACATCAAAACCCCGTCTCTACTAAAAATACAAAAATTAACTGGGTATGGTGGTGAGAGCCTGTAATCCCTGCTACTGGGGAGGCTGAGGCCTGAGAATCACTTGAACCCGAGAGGCGAGGTTGCACTCCAGGCTGGGTGACAGAGTGAGACTCCGTCTCAAAAAAAAAAAAATATATATATATATATATGTATAGCCACTGTTTCTTCCAGCCATCACATAGCTAAGAAAATGGCTGAATGTGGCTACCAAAAAATAAAAGAGAAGGGAAAACAGAGGCCCAGGAATGAGAATGAACAGTGTCTTCTAGCATGTGATGTATAAGCATATCACCCCAATAAAATAAAAATTAAAAAAAAATTATATTCAATTTTTAGATCCTGTAAGCAGACAAAATTATATTCGATTTTTAGATCCTGTGTTTAGATGAGTATTATTTAAACACTCATCTTCTATATTGCAAGAAATCACATCTCTGTGATCTATACTATGTTCCTGTGTTTCAATATTTCTGGTATGAAGCACATCTGGAACTTGTCAAAGAAAGTTAACTTTACAAGATAGTTCCTTGTAGCAAGACCCCTGGCCAATGAGTTCTTTCTACCACATTTCCACTGTAGTTCACTCATGAGTAGTTACCATGAATATTAAATATGAAGGATAAGTTCTCTTAAAGTTTACATTTTCCTTGAACAAATTGAGCACTTTATCATAAAATTGGTCTAACAACAAGCATTCCAAAATTTCTTTTTTCTTGTAAACCTTGAATAGACAGTTTTATAAATGAATGTGATCATGTGATATGCCCGCTTCCCTCTTTCGTGCCATTTTGTGGTTATGATTTTATATTTGATCTTTTTCAATATGAGGTTAGGAAGTCCTGTGAAAGAAATTAATATAGGACTGATAATAGGGACTGATATAGTTTGGATGTTGTCCCCTCTAAGTGTCATGTGGAATTGTAATCCCCAGTGTTAGAAGTGGGGCTTGGTGGGAGGTGATTGGATCATGTGGGTGGGTTTCTCATGAATGGTTTAGCCTCATCCCCTAGGTGCTGTCCTCGTGATAGCGAGTTCTCAAGAGATCTGGCTCTTTACAAGTGTGCAGCATCTTCCCTCTGGCTCTCGCTTGCTCCTGCTTTTGCCACGTGACATGCCTGCTCCTGTTTCGCCTTCCACCATGAGTAAAAGCTCCCTGAGGCCTCCCCAGAAGCTGAGCAGATGCTGGCACCACACTTGTACAGCCTGCAGAACTGTGAACCAATTAAACTTCTTTTCTTTATAAATTACCAAGTCTCAGGTTTTCCTTTATAGCAATACAAGAACCTCCCATAACATAGGGACTAAACATTCTTCTTAAAGCACCTGAGATGTTTTGGGATTCTGTCAAAACTCAGCATCCCAGACTTTTGGTACTATTCAGTTTTGGTACATCCAGCACTGATGCAGTAATAACTCTTCAAACATTCAGAATGTTAACTTACACTAAAATATGAATTGCTAAAGCTAGGACATATAAGATAGTGTCTGTCTGGGTTCCCCCGAAGCCCAGCAACATTTATTAAACAATGTGATTCCAGGGAGCAGGCATACAAAACAGGAAGGAGGAGAAGCCAAGATGAGTATGTATTAAATATTAAGGGGTTAGCCACTCCTGTGGATGACTGGCACACAATGCTGCAGCGTCTTCTGAGGAGGCTTTTGAAATGTATTGTAGAATTTTTCACCTCAGTTTAAAAGGGGAAGCAAATATTTATCCATTAGTGTCTGTCCCTCATGGGTCAACTCCCTCTCCCTTGCCAGAATGCTGAGTGGGTTCCTATGGGTGTTCTATATAGGGGTGCCAGAGGTTCCCCAGGGCAGACAGCTAGAGGAACACTTCACAGGTTGAAGCAAGAATACTATCAAATCACTTGTGCACAAACTTAGTTGAGGTCTACAGGAAACAAGCAGCAGCAGCAGTGGCTGAAGTGAGAGGTCTGGCTGGTAGGATTGAAGTGGTGCACTGTCCAGAGCTGGGAAGGGTTTGAATTTTACCCTACTTGCAAGCTAACAAGTTTGCCTGTCACAGTTTCATGGGCACTGGCAGAAGGCATGAGACTGCTGAATCAGACAAAGACTTTATTCCATACGATACAGCAGGCAGCCTGAATTTCATGTTCATGTTAGCACCTCTTTCCTCCAACTTCCACTAGGACAACACAGAGGGGAGTCCAAGTGGATGTGGCACATACAGCGTGAGGAATACCTGAGATATTCCAAGCTTAACAATCCTCAATCTTTTGTATGACAGCCCCCAGCAAAACTGCCTAGCCTTTTCCCTGGTAGAAACTTGGCCTTCATTTTGCTGGTGCTATGGTTTGAATGTGTCCCCTACAAAATTCAGGTATTGCCAATGCGATATTATTAGGAGGTGAGGACATTAAGAGGTGATTAGGTCATGAGGGCTCCTCTCTCATGAATGGGATTAGGTACCCTGATAAAAGGGTCTGATTAGAGAGCTTGTCCCTTTTGCCCTTCCACGTTATGTCATGTGAAAACACTGCATCCCTCCTCTCTGGAAGATGAAACCCTCACCAGACACCTAAGGTTGGTGCCTTTCTTGATCATAAACTTTCAGCCTCTAGAACTGAGAGAAATTTCTGTTCCTTATAAGTTACCCAGTTTGTGGTATTCTGTTATAGCAGCACAAGCAGACTAAGACAACTGGCCAGCAAAAAAATCTGTCCTCCAAGGCAGAGAGATATATTATCTTTTTTTTTTTTTTAAGTATTTATTGATCATTCTTGGGTGTTTCTCGGAGCGATATATTATCTTATTTTTCCAAAGCTGTCTGCTATACAAACACCTTCAAAAAGATAGTCTGGAACAAAAGCTATTCGGAAGACATGCATAAATGTGAGAGATCAATAGGGAATCATCTTCCAGGATGCACAAGAAATGTTCAATACTAGTGATGTTTAACTGGTTTAAGTAATAGAGACGTTTCGTCTTTTGACACTGGTCACCTTGCTTAACTAGATAGTCTTTGCAGAGCCTCTTGTTTCCAGGTGTGGAGAATTCACACCATAATCTGAGCTATCCTAAACTGTGAAAAGATGTAGAAGTTCTATGGGACTGTCTTGACTCTCATTCATTCTCCATACTGTTGTCATGATTAACTACATGTACTTATGTCATACTGCCAACTTGTCTCAAGCATATTGTATAAAATTGAGTTTATAGAGATTTATGTTTGACACAAAGGTGGGGAATTTTTAGTTTTTGAGTGGCAGTAAAGAAGATATGTAAGTTTTAGCAACTTTGTCTCACTGATAAAAGTATTCAAATTACCTATTCTATACTATCTATAGGCTGTAAATAATTTTACTTTTGGAGTAACTTGAAGAAAGGAATAATATCTTGTTCATTTTTCACTGTCATCTAGCACAATACCTGGCATATGATAGATACTTAAAAAGATATTTGTTGAATAGATTATTAAAGGAAAACACAAAAGACTAAAGTCATCTACAAGAAAAGATAAAGAGAAAAAAGAAATGTAAATACCAATATTGAAATATACTGTTGCGGGAAGTCAGGGACCCCAAACGGAGAGACTGGCTGAAGCCATGGCAGAAGAACATAAATTGTGACGATTTCATGGACATTTATTAGTTCCCCAAATTAACACTTTTATAATTTCTTATGCTTGTCTTTACTGCATATTTTTTTACTGAACATAAATTGTGAAGATTTCATGGACGCTTATCACTTCCCCAATCAATACCCTTGTGATTTCCTATGCCTGTCTTTACTTTAGTCTCTTAATCCCATCGTCTTCGTAAACTGAGGAGGATGTATGTTGCCTCAGGACCCTGTGATGATTGTGTCAACTGCAGAAATTGTTTGTAGAGCATGTGCGTTTGAACAGTATGAAATCTGGGCACCCTGAAAAAAAGAACAGGATAACAGCAATGTTCAGGGAACAAGGGAGATAACCTTAAACTCTGACTGCCGGTGAGTGGGGTGGAACAGAGCCATATTTCTCTTGTTTCAAAAGCAAATGGGAGAAATATCACTGAATTCTTTTTCTCAGCAAGGAACATCACTGAGAAAGAGAATACGTCCCTGAGGGGAGGCCTCTAAAATGGCCACTTTGGGGGCAGCTATCTTTTACGGTCACAGCTGTAGGGATGAAATAAGCCCCAGTCTCCTGCAGTGCTCCCAGACTTATTAGGATGAGGAAATTCCCGTCTAATAAATTTTGGTCAGACCGCTTGTCTGCTCTCAAACCCTGTCTCCTGATAAGATGTTATCAATGACAATGCATGCCCGAAACTTCATTAGCAATTTTAATTTCGCCCTAGTCCTGTGGTACTGTGATCTCACCCTGCCTCCATTTGCCTTGTGATATTCTATTACCTTGTGAAGTATGTGATCTCTGTGACCCATGCCCTATTTGTACAATCCCTCCCCTTTTGAAAATCACTAATAAAAACTTGCTGGTTTTATGGCTCAGGGGGGCATCACGGAAACTGCTGACATGTGATGTCTCCCCTGGACACCCAGCTTTAAAATTTCTCTCTTTTGTACTCTGTCCCTTTATTTCTCAGACCGGCCGACACTTAGGGAAAATAGAAAAGAACCTATGTAAAATATCGGGGCTGAATTTCACCCAATAATATAGCACTCCATGGTATATTTGTTAGGGATATTGCTATTTTTTTTCTACTTGCTGTGGTTTGAATATTCCCTTCAAAACTCATCTTGAAATCTAATTGCCATTGTAACATTATTAAGAGGTGGGGCCTTTAAGAAACGATTAGGTCCTGGGGGCTCCACCTTCATAAATGGATTAATGCTATTATCATGGAAGTAGGTTAGTTATCACAGTAAGACTTCTTTATAAAAGTGAACTCTCTCTCACATGTGCTGTCTTGCCCTTCTGCCTATCTGCCATGTGATGTTGTACAGAAAGGCCATCACAAGATGTGAGCACCGTGCTCTTGAACTTCCCAGCTTCTAGAACCATGAGCTTAATAAACCTTTCTTTATAAATTATCCAGTCTGTGGTATTCTGTTATAGCAATAGAAAATAGACTAAACACTACTTAAACCCTCCTGTCCATATCAAGCAGACAGTAAATATTTATGAGCACTTATATGGTGAAATTATTTTACCTTTATGGATAAAAGAAGATCTCTTGACTTTTTCCAATGTCACATTCTCTATAAAGAGCCATAATTTGGCCAGGCATGGTGGCTCATGCTTGTAATCCCAGCACTTTGGGATGCGGAGGCAGGTGGATCACCTGAGGTCGGGAGTTTTAGACCAACATGGCCAAAATGGCGAAACTCCATCTCTACTAAAAATACAAAAATTAGCCAGGTGTGGTGGTGCGCACCTGTAATCCCAGCTACTCGGGAGGCTGAGGCAGCAGAATTGCTTGAACCCAGGAGGCAGAGGTTGTAGTGAGCTGAGATCGTGCCACTGCACTCCAGCCTGGGTGACAGAGCACTACTCTGTCTAAAAAAAAGAGAGAGACATAATTTATTTGGCAGGTAGCACATTACAGTAGATAGCTCATATGAACTTTATGATCAGACTAATTTAGTTTAGTTTTAATCTCAGCTCTACCACTCATTAACCTAGTGAGGGTGGGTAAGTTTCTCATCTAAAGATGAGCATCTAAATAATACTGCCTTACCAAGTACTTCTGAGGGCTAAATGAAACAACATGTTTGAAGCTCCTAGAAGAGTGCTAGGATCCAATAAATGTTAGTTTCTATGTTAGTTTCCTGTGGTTTCCATAACAAATGACCACAAATTTGGTGGATTACAACAATAGAAATGTATTTTCTCACAGTTCTAGAGGCCAAAAGTCTGAACTCAAGGTGTTGGCAGAACTGCACTCCCTTTGAAGACTCTAGGGGGAATCCTTTCTTGCCTCTTCCACAGCTTCTGGGGGCTCCAGGTATTTCTTGCCTTGTGGCAGCATAACTCCAATCTCTGCCTCCATTTTCACGTGGCCCCTCCTTTTCTCTCACTGTCTCTACTCTGTGTATCTCTTATAAAGACATTTGTCATTGGATTTAGGGCCCACCCAGGCAATTCAGAATGATCTTATCTTGAGATCCTAGGCTTAGTAACATCTGCAAAGACCCTTTTCCAAATAAGGTCACATTTTCAAGTTGCAGGGGTGACGGCCTGGACATATATTTTTTGGGTACCATTCAACTCACTATGGTTCTCTTCCCATTTCTTCCTCTCCATTTAAATATATAGAGCACAAAAATCTGAGTATATTAAAAAGATTTTAGCAAATTATTCCTGGGGGTTGAAGTAAAATCTCAACAACAAGAAAAAATATTCAAAATATTCAAGCAGTCAAGTGATGAAAAACAACTTGTTATAATTGAGAAAAAGAGGTTTTATGCAGACAATCCAGGAAGCAGATAATATGAAAAAGAAGCAAGAAAACACCTATGCCTAGTTATGAACCAGACACTGTGCTTTGTTTTGTGTGTGTGTGTGCGTTTGTTTTGTTTTGTTTTGTTTTTGTTTTGTTTTGAGTCTCACTCTGTCGCCCAGGCTGTAGTGCAGTGGCACAATCTTGGCTCACTGCAACCTCTGCCTCCTGGGTTCAAGCGATTCTCCTGCCTAAGCCTCCCAAGTAGCTGGGATTACAGATGTGCACCATCACGGCTGGCTAATTTTTTTGTATTTTTAGTAGAGACGGGGGTCTCACCAGGTTGGCCAGCCTGGTCTCGAACTCCTGACTTCAGGTGATCCGCCCACTTCAGCCTCCCAAAGTGCTGGGATTACAGGCATGAGCCACCACACCCGGCTTGTGCTTTGTTTTTTAAACACACCTTTTAAAGAAAAATATTCCAGTAATCCTATTAGGCAGAGTAAAACAGATTTACAAAATATGTATGTACAAAAATTCAGTTCAGAAGGGTTATGTGTCTTGCCTAATATCATATAGCTATCAGGTACAGTGCCAGAATTTTAAAAAACTGTACCTTCATTGCACCAAATTTAATTATAATTGATTCATAGACACACCGTTATCGCTAGGCTGTACATTATCTATTTTTGTTGTTTTTACTGCAACTGGTGGTTCACTGCAACCACCCACAAACCTATCACTCAAGATAGCTCAAAAACCAGAACCTTAACAATTTACATCTGCTTGTATATTCCTCCCCATTCCATTCCCCCAACTCCTAGAGGTTTGCTCTTTTCATTACATCACAATGTCTGAAAGAAGTGGGAAAAGCCTTGGCTTGAAATTAGAAAGCCCGTGTTCACATCTCAAGTCAACCACACAGGAGGGGTAACTTTATGCCAATGCTTCTCTATTTCTGCCCTTTCCAACCTGTTTCAAGTGTTAAAGACAAACTGCAGGCTCAGCCCACCTGGTCCACTGACAGCCCAGCTTGGCAGCATATTAAGAATATCCCACCTTGTTTCTGATCATTTAGGTGAACTGTTGTGATTTAAAATAAATTGCTTCAAATATTTTCCTTTTAAAATTAAAAAAAGTAATTATATTACCTAGGGGTAGAAAGAATAATTTATATCCATGTAGCATATCTTTTTCTGCAAAAATCTTTGCATAGTAACATATTGGTGAGGTCAGTATGTTGAACTGACCCACCCACAGGAACAAAATAATTAATCTTTAAGAGTGAATGGGTGTGAATTACAGGCTCACCCCTGTAATTCCAACATTTTGGAAGGCTGAAATAGGTGGATTGTTGGGTCCAGGAGTCTGAGACCAGCTTGGGCAACACGGTAAAACGCTGTCTTTACAAAAACATACAAAAATTAGTCCAGCGTGGTGGCATTTCCCTGTAATCCTAGCTACTTGGGGGGCTGAGGCAGGAGGATGGCTTTGAGCCAGGGAGATTGAGGCTGCAGTGAGCCGTGATGTCACTACTGCATACCAGGCTGGTCTATGTGTCTGTTTTTATGCCAGTACCATGATGTTTTGGTTACTATAGCTCTGTAGTATAATTTGAAGTCAGATAATGTGATTCCTCCAGTTTTGTTATTTTTGCTTAGGATAGCTTTGGCTATTCTGGGTCTTTTGTGGTTCCATATAAATTTTACAACGGTTTTTTTCTATTTCTCTGATATAACAGGATTGCTTCTGGAAAGGGTACTGGGTAGCAGAAAATAGAGTAGAAAGGAAAATTTACCTTTGATTGTATGCATGTTTGAATCTTGTTCCACATAATCATATTTTTCTATTCAAAAGAATAAGTGAAAATTAAAACAAACTATTTAAATAATGTTTCTGATTTCCAATTCTGTGGAACTCTGTGTGTATGTATATTGAAGGCTAGGAAGAAAATATTACTAATAATAGTGGTTCTTTCTAGAAGATGAGATTACTGATAATTTTTAAAAATTCTTATCTTCATTTTCCAAAACTTACATTAAAACCATGTAAACAGTTAATTTTTTTAAAAGAAAAAAATTATTTATAAATGAAAAGCTGTGAAGAGAAGCCAGTGGCTACTTGCTTAGGGTAACAGTTTGTGAGGAGGGTAGGTCAGGCCTTAAGGGATCACCCATGCTCTCCAAGAAAGCGCTGTGCAAGTTACAAGGACAATGAGGGTACTGCTAGGGACCCATCTTTGTGGATCATGTTTACTCAGTAGTAACAACAGCTCTCAGGATCAAATGGATCACATTTAGTCACGGAGACCCCTGACATAAAGGAGTGGAAGCTCCCAGAAGGAATTCTCCTTTTTTTTTTTTTTTTTTAATTATACTTTAAGTTTTAGGGTACATGTGCACATTGTGCAGGTTAGTTACATATGTATACATGTGCCATGCTGGTGCGCTGCACCCACTAACTCGTCATCTAGCATTAGGTATATCTCCCAATGCTATCCCTCCCCCCTCCCCCCTCCCCACCACAGTCCCCAGAGTGTGATATTCCCCTTCCTGTGTCCATGTGATCTCATTGTTCAATTCCCACCTATGAGTGAGAATATGCGGTGTTTGGTTTTTTGTTCTTGCGATAGTTTACTGAGAATGATGGTTTCCAATTTCATCCATGTCCCTACAAAGGATATGAACTCATCATTTTTTATGGCTGCATAGTATTCCATGGTGTATATGTGCCACATTTTCTTAATCCAGTCTATCATTGTTGGACATTTGGGTTGGTTCCAAGTCTTTGCTATTGTGAATAATGCCGCAATAAACATACGTGTGCATGTGTCTTTATAGCAGCATGATTTATAGTCATTTGGGTATATACCCAGTAATGGGATGGCTGGGCCAAATGGTATTTCTAGTTCTAGATCCCTGAGGAATCGCCACACTGACTTCCACAATGGTTGAACTAGTTTACAGTCCCACCAACAGTGTAAAAGTGTTCCTATTTCTCCACATCCTCTCCAGCACCTGTTGTTTCCTGACTTTTTAATGATTGCCATTCTAACTGGTGTGAGATGATATCTCATAGTGGTTTTGATTTGCATTTCTCTGATGGCCAGTGATGATGAGCATTTTTTCATGTGTTTTTTGGCTGCATAAATGTCTTCTTTTGAGAAGTGTCTGTTCATATCCTTCGCCCACTTTTTGATGGGGTTGTTTGTTTTTTTCTTGTAAATTTGTTTGAGTTCACTGTAGATTCTGGATATTAGCCCTTTGTCAGATGAGTAGGTTGCGAAAATTTTCTCCCATGTTGTAGGTTGCCTATTCACTCTGATGGTAGTTTCTTTTGCTGTGCAGAAGCTCTTTAGTTTAATTAGATCCCATTTGTCAATTTTGGCTTTTGTTGCCATTGCTTTTGGTGTTTTGGACATGAAGTCCTTGCCCATGCCTATGTCCTGAATGGTAATGCCTAGGTTTTCTTCTAGGGTTTTTATGGTTTTAGGTCTAACGTTTAAATCTTTAATCCATCTTGAATTGATTTTTGTATAAGGTGTAAGGAAGGGATCCAGTTTCAGCTTTCTACATATGGCTAGCCAGTTTTCCCAGCACCATTTATTAAATAGGGAATCCTTTCCCCATTGCTTGTTTTTCTCAGGTTTGTCAAAGATCAGATAGTTGTAGGTAAGCGGCGTTATTTCTGAGGGCTCTGTTCTGTTCCATTGATCTATATTTCTGTTTTGGTACCAGTACCATGCTGTTTTGGTTACTGTAGCCTTGTAGTATAGTTTGAAGTCAGGTAGTGTGATGCCTCCAGCTTTGTTCTTTTGGCTTAGGATTGACTTGGCGATGCGGGCTCTCTTTTGGTTCCATATGAACTTTAAAGTAGTTTTTTCCAATTCTGTGAAGAAAGTCATTGGTAGCTTGATGGGGATGGCATTGAATCTGTAAATTACCTTGGGCAGTATGGCCATTTTCACGATATTGATTCTTCCTACCCATGAGCATGGAATGTTCTTCCATTTGTTTGTATCCTCTTTTATTTCCTTGAGCAGTGGTTTGTAGTTCTCCTTGAAGAGGTGCTTCACATCCCTTGTAAGTTGGATTCCTAGGTATTTTATTCTCTTTGAAGCAATTGTGAATGGGAGTTCGCTCATGATTTGGCTCTCTGTTTGTCTGTTGTTGGTGTATAGGAATGCTTGTGATTTTTGTACATTGATTTTGTATCCTGAGACTTTGCTGAAGTTGCTTATCAGCTTAAGGAGATTTTGGGCTGAGACGATGGGGTTTTCTAGATAAACAATCATGTCGTCTGCAAACAGGGACAATTTGACTTCCTCTTTTCCTAATTGAATACCCTTTATTTCCTTCTCCTGCCTGACTGCCCTGGCCAGAACTTCCAACACTATGTTGAATAGGAGCGGTGAGAGAGGGCATCCCTGTCTTGTGCCAGTTTTCAAAGGGAATGCTTCCAGTTTTTGCCCATTCAGTATGATATTGGCTGTGGGTTTGTCATAGATAGCTCTTATTATTTTGAAATACATCCCATCAATACCTAATTTATTGAGAGTTTTTAGCATGAAGGGTTGTTGAATTTTGTCAAAGGCTTTTTCTGCATCTATTGAGATAATCATGTGGTTTTTGTCTTTGGCTCTGTTTATATGCTGGATTACATTTATTGATTTGCGTATATTGAACCAGCCTTGCATCCCAGGGATGAAGCCCACTTGATCATGGTGGATAAGCTTTTTGATGTGCTGCTGGATTCAGTTTGCCAGTATTTTATTGAGGATTTTTGCATCAATGTTCATCAAGGTTATTGGTCTAAAATTCTCTTTTTTGGTTGTGTCTCTGCCCGGCTTTGGTATCAGAATGATGCTGGCCTCATAAAATGAGTTAGGGAGGATTCCCTCTTTTTCTATTGATTGGAATAGTTTCAGAAGGAATGGTACCAGTTCCTCCTTGTACCTCTGTTAGAATTCGGCTGTGAATCCATCTGGTCCTGGACTCTTTTTGGTTGGTAAACTATTGATTATTGCCACAATTTCAGCTCCTGTTATTGGTCTATTCAGAGATTCAACTTCTTCCTGGTTTAGTCTTGGGAGAGTGTATGTGTCGAGGAATGTATCCATTTCTTCTAGATTTTCTAGTTTATTTGCGTAGAGGTGTTTGTGGTATTCTCTGATGGTAGTTTGTATTTCTGTGGGATTGGTGGTGATATCCCCTTTATCATTTTTTATTGCGTCTATTTGATTCTTCTCTCTTTTTTTCTTTATTAGTCTTGCTAGCGGTCTATCAATTTTGTTGATCCTTTCAAAAAACCAGCTCCTGGATTCATTGATTTTTCGAAGGGTTTTTTGTGTCTCTATTTCCTTCAGTTCTGCTCTGATCTTAGTTATTTCTTGCCTTCTGCTAGCTTTTGAATGTGTTTGCTCTTGCTTTTCTAGTTCTTTTAATTGTGATGTTAGGGTGTCAATTTTGGATCTTTCCTGCTTTCTCTTGTGGGCATTTAGTGCTATAAATTTCCCTCTACACACTGCTTTGAATGCGTCCCAGAGATTCTGGTATGTTGTGTCTTTGTTCTCGTTGGTTTCAAAGAACATCTTTATTTCTGCCTTCATTTCATTATGTACCCAGTAGTCATTCAGGAGCAGGTTGTTCAGTTTCCATGTAGTTGAGCGGCTTTGAGTGAGATTCTTAATCCTGAGTTCTAGTTTGATTGCACTGTGGTCTGAGAGATAGTTTGTTATAATTACTGTTCTTTTACATTTGCTGAGGAGAGCTTTACTTCCAAGTATGTGGTCAATTTTGGAATAGGTGTGGTGTGGTGCTGAAAAAAATGTATATTCTGTTGATTTGGGGTGGAGAGTTCTGTAGATGTCTATTAGGTCCGCTTGGTGCAGAGCTGAGTTCAATTCCTGGGTATCCTTGTTGACTTTCTGTCTCGTTGATCTGTCTAATGTTGACAGTGGGGTGTTAAAGTCTCCCATTATTAATGTGTGGGAGTCTAAGTCTCTTTGTAGGTCACTCAGGACTTGCTTTATGAATCTGGGTGCTCCTGTATTGGGTGCATATATATTTAAGATAGTTAGCTCCTCTTGTTGAATTGATCCCTTTACCATTATGTAATGGCCTTCTTTGTCTCTTTTGATCTTTGTTGGTTTAAAGTCTGTTTTATCAGAGACTAGGATTGCAACCCCTGCCTTTTTTTGTTTTCCATTTGCTTGGTAGATCTTCCTCCATCCTTTTATTTTGAGCCTATGTGTGTCTCTGCACGTGAGATGGGTTTCCTGAATACAGCACACTGATGGGTCTTGACTCTTTATCCAACTTGCCAGTCTGTGTCTTTTAATTGGAGAATTTAGTCCATTTACATTTAAAGTTAATATTGTTACGTGTGAATTTGATCCTGTCATTATGATGTTAGCTGGTGATTTTGCTCGTTAGTTGATGCAGTTTCTTCCTAGTCTTGATAGTCTTTACATTTTGGCATGATTTTGCAGCGGCTGGTACCGGTTGTTCCTTTCCATGTTTAGCGCTTCCTTCAGGAGCTCTTTTAGGGCAGGCGTGGTGGTGACAAAATCAGTCAGCATTTGCTTGTCTGTAAAGTATTTTATTTCTCCTTCACTTATGAAGCTTAGTTTGGCTGGATATGAAATTCTGGGTTGAAAATTCTTTTCTTTAAGAATGTTGAATATTGGCCCCCACTCTCTTCTGGCTTGTAGGGTTTCTGCCGAGAGATCCGCTGTTAGTCTGATGGGCTTCCCTTTGAGGGTAACCCGACCTTTCTGTCTGGCTGCCCTTAACATTTTTTCCTTCATTTCAACTTTGGTGAATCTGACAATTATGTGTCTTGGAGTTGCTCTTCTCGAGGAGTATCTTTGTGGCGTTCTCTGTATTTCCTGAATCTGAACGTTGGCCTGCCTTGCTAGATTGGGGAAGTTCTCCTGGATAATATCCTGCAGAGTGTTTTCCAACTTGGTTTCATTCTCCGCATCACTTTCAGGTGCACCAATCAGACGTAGATTTGGTCTTTTCACATAGTCCCATATTTCTTGGAGGCTTTGCTCATTTCTTTTTATTCTTTTTTCTCTAGACTTCCCTTCTCACTTCATTTCATTCATTTCATCTTCCATTGCTGATACCCTTTCTTCCAGTTGATCGCATCGGCTCCTGAGGCTTCTGCATTCTTCACGTAGTTCTCGAGCCTTGGTTTTCAGCTCCATCAGCTCCTTTAAGCACTTCTCTGTATTGGTTATTCTAGTTATACATTCTTCTAAATTTTTTTCAAAGTTTTCAACTTCTTTGCCTTTGGTTTGAATGTCCTCTCGTAGCTCAGAGTAATTTGATCGTCTGAAGCCTTCTTCTCTCAGCTCGTCAAAATCATTCTCCATCCAGCTTTGTTCCGTTGCTGGTGAGGAACTGCGTTCCTTTGGAGGAGGAGAGGTGCTCTGCATTTTAGAGTTTCCTGTTTTTCTGTTCTGTTTTTTCCCCTTCTTTGTGGTTTTATCTACTTTTGGTCTTTGATGATGGTGATGTACAGATGGGTTTTCGGTGTGGATGTCCTTTCTGTTTGTTAGTTTTCCTTCTAACAGACAGGACCCTCAGCTGCAGGTCTGTTGGAATACCCTGCCGTGTGAGGTGTCAGTGTGCCCCTGCTGGGGGGTGCCTCCCAGTTAGGCTGCTCAGGGGTCAGGGGTCAGGGACCCACTTGATGAGGCAGTCTGCTCGTTCTCAGATCTCCAGCTGCGTGCTGGGAGAACCACTACTCTCTTCAAAGCTGTCAGACAGGGACATTTAAGTCTGCAGAGGTTACTGCTGTCTTTTTGTTTGTCTGTGCCCTGCCCCCAGAGGTGGAGCCTACAGAGGCAGGCAGGCCTCCTTGAGCTGTGGTGGGCTCCACCCAGTTCGAGCTTCCCTGCTGCTTTGTTTACCTAAGCAAGCCTGGGCAATGGCGGGCGCCCCTCCCCCAGCCTCGCTGCCGCCTTGCAGTTTGATCTCAGACTGCTGTGCTAGCAATCAGGGAGACTCCGTGGGCGTAGGACCCGCCGAGCCAGGTGTGGGATATAGTCTCGTGGTTCACCGCTTTTTAAGCCGGTCTGAAAAGCGCAATATTCGGGTGGGAGTGACCCGATTTTCCAGGTGCGTCCGTCACCCCTTTCTTTGACTCGGAAAGGGAACTCCCCGACCCCTCGCGCTTCCCAGGTGAGGCAATGCCTCGCCCTGCTTCGGCTTGCACACGGTGCGCGCACCCACTGGCCTGCGCCCACTGTCTGGCACTCCCTAGTGAGATGAACCCGGTACCTCAGATGGAAATGCAGAAATCACCCGTCTTCTGCGTCGCTCACGCTGGGAGCTGTAGACCGGAGCTGTTTCTATTCGGCCATCTTGGCTCCTCCCCCGGTACTCTCAGGAATTCTCCTTTTATTATTATTATTACTATTATTATTTTGAGACAGAATCTCACTGTGTCATCCAGGCTGGAGTGCAGTGGTGTTATCTCAGCTCACTGCAACCTCTGCCTCCTGAGTTCAAGTGATTCTCCTGCGTCAGCCTCCCGAGTAGCTGGGATTACAGGCATGCACTACCATGTCTGGCTAATTTTTGTATTTTTAGTAGAGATGGGGTTTCACCATATTGACCAGACTGGTCTTGAACTCTGACTTCAGGTGATCCACCCACTTTGGCCTCCCAAAGTGCTGGGATTACAGGCATGAGCCACTGTGCCCGGCTGGAATTCCCCTTTTAATCCCCAATACTTGATGCCAGTCGTCTCTCAACAGATGTTGAGTAAGTAAGTGAGAGGGCCAGGGAGGAAATAGAAAGCACTGGTCTTGTGGCATCAGAGGACATGGACTTAATTCCCTATCCTATAATTTAAAAAATGTTCAGTGTTGTACTCTAAAGTTACTTAAAACAGTGGGTCTCAGTTTCTTCAGTCTTAAAAATGAAAGGTTTGAACTTGATCAATGATTAGCAACCAAAAGTTTACAAATCAAGTGACTTTTCTATTAACATCTGGCTGTTAAGGTCTTCCCTCCAAACCCATCCACTTTCTATAATTCCATCTCTTCCATAAGGTTGCATCTAAGTTCATGGGACCAAGATTTGCTGACTTATCAAGATGTGCTTGTCTGTGTGCATATGTGCAGGTGGTAACATCTGGTCTTTGCTTATCATCTACACATGCTGGCATCCACCGAGAAGCGCAGCCTCCCATTCTGCCCTTGGCCAGTAGCCCAGGCAAGACCCTATGAGTCATTCTTTGTTCCCATCCACAGGGTCTCTTTAGGTCCAATAGCTCTTTGTTTCCACAACTATGTCACTTTGGGGTACAAAAAGACAATATGCAGCTTCCCCTGACACCTTGGAGAGCAGGGAAACTCAGTAAACCTGTCTCAGAACCACTAGTTCTTCTGCCCCCAAAGGGTCTGGTCACTAACCTGGTTTCTCCTTGAGAAAGGAGACCATAGGCACCCCTTGCTCCTAAATCTCTGAACCTATTTGCCTTAGATTTCTCCTGTTCCCTCCCTCCCTTTCCTATTTCTTGGCTTGGAAGAGGGGTTCCTGGCGCCTCTTCTCAGACTATACTTCCATCTAGAACTCTTCGGTTCCAACTTTTCTTCCTCCTGGTCCCAGAATAACCTTTTTACTCATTCCTCTGAATCTCTCGCTTTATGTGACAGAGCAATACAGTGTAGTGAGTAATCACTCAGGCTGCCACACTTATGTTCTATGACAATAGCAAAGCTGCATAATACAGTGGGCCTCAGTTTTATTATATGTAAAATGGGGCCAATAACAGCACTCACCTGTATTAGTTTTTTTGTTTTGTTTTTGTTTTTGTTTTTTGAGATGGAGTCTGGCTCTGTCACCCAGGCTGGATGCTGTAGCACAAGCTCAGCTCACTGCACCCTCCTCTTCCCAGATTCAAGTGATTCTCCTGCCTCAGCCTCCCAAGTAGCTGGGACTACAGGGGTGTGCCGTCATGCCTGGCTAATTTTTGTATGTTTAGTAAAGGCGGGATTTCACTGGCCAGGCTGGTTTCGAACTCCTGACCTCAGGTGATCCTTGGCCTTCCAAAGTGCTGGGATTACAGGTGTGAGCCACCGTGCCCAGCCAGTTTTCTATTGCTGCTCTAACAAATTACCACAAAACTGGTGGCTTAAAACAACACAAATTTATCTTACAGTTCGGGAAGTCACAGAGTCCTCAATGTTGGTAAGACTGTTCCTTCTGAAGCCTCTAGAGGAGGATCTGTTTATTCGCCTTTTCCAGCTTCTAGAGGCCACCTCCATTCGTTGGCTTGTGATTCCTTCCTCCACCTCCAAAGCCAGTAGCAGAGCATCTTGAAATCGAGCATTTGTGCACACTCTGAGGCCATCATCAGTCATCATATCTCTTTTTCTCACTCTGGCTCTTCTCTTGTGATTACATTGGACCTAGCTTGGATAATGCAGGCAAGTTTCCCCAACTCAAGCTCCTTGATTTAACCACACCTGCAAAACTTCTTTTGCAATATAAGGTAATATATTCACAGGTTTTAGAATTAGGATATGGATATCTCTGGGGGCCATTATTCTGTCTATCACACCATCTAATACGATTATTGTGAGGATTAAATAAGATAATGTGTGTAAAATGCTTAGTTTGATACAATATTATTGTTAAGCCTAGGCCTAGTCTTTTGAAATTCCTAAGCTGAGAATTATGATCTTCAGCCTGTTGTGTGAGCTTTTCTTTGAGGCAATGCATGCTTCATGTTCCATCCACTGCCTGAATAAAGAGGACAGTTGTAGGGTATGAGGAAATGTGGCATAAAAAATGTTCATTAAATTGCAAATATCCATTCCTGCCACATCTGTAAGCATTTTCATGTTTCCTGAATTGGCCCACATGTAAAGAAGTTTACTCACCAGTGAACTAGATGGTCTCCAAAGTCCATTCCTACTCTATTATTTAGGTCTTCTTTTCTGAGCAAGTATGAACTTGTCTCAGACCCTCTCCTGGCTTTTCTTTTCACTCTGCTTTCCTCTCTGTGTCTTCCTTCACAACTGAAATCCCCAAGGAGTCGCGTAAGTGCCAGGAGGGGGAGTGTGTAGTCAAGGTGGGGCATAGGTGGGACCAGCACCCTAGGAAGGACTGCCTATTTGTGTTGGGCAATGGAAGCCCCACCCCACAGAGGGAAGCAAATATTTTATGGTACTTTATTAGCATCAGAGAGCATGAGCATTTCCAGGTGACAGTTGAGAAAAGCTGGAACATGAAATTGAGTTTGAGGGAGTCTTGCTTGGTTCATTTGAGTAGAACCATCTGGTCTTTCACAGGCCTCAATAGCTGTGCTAGCTTGACTGCGCTCAGGCAAGGCTGCAACCCATCAACTCTAAAAATGACAAGAAACGGGCAACATTCAGTTCCTTAAGGCCAGGAAGGAAATTCTTTTACAATGCTGGGAAAAATGTAAGAATGTATTCCCCAAAGTGGGGTCAGGAAGTCCCAGAGGAGAGTTATATCTCATTTTGTGAAATGACCTCCAGAAATTAGAAGCATGGATTTTGTGGGAATCGAGGGATTGCACCAAGGATTAGAACGAACATTGAAGAAAGGAAGTAATTGTCTTCTTCTAGGAAAAGAAGACAAGTCATTGATCTAAAATTATGAGCAGCTGTGGTGCACCTGGACCAGAACTGACATATAGTTAGGAGACACTAATAAACCCTGGCACTTATCACTGATCAATAATTGTAAGGATCACCTGTTAGTTATTGCTGTGTTAGGGATTCAGTACTTGTACTTATTTATATTATCTTTCATTTTCAAAAAACCCTGCAAGTTAATTTATTATCTTGTTTTATTCTCACGCACTCTCAGCTTTAGTTTTCTTTATCTTTAAAACTGGAATGATAATGTGTATCTTACAATATTGCTAGGAGAACTGCATTTAAAAGTCTATATAGGCTGGGCATAGTGGCTCACGCCTGTAATCCCAGCACTTTAGGAGGCCAAGGTGAGCAGATCACTTGAGCCCAGGAGCGTGAGACCAAGCCTGGGCAATACGATGAAACCCCATCTCTACAAAAATTATCTGGGCCTTGTGGTGCATGCCTGTAGTTCCAGCTACTTGGGAGGCTGAGGTGGGAGGATCACCTGAGCCCTGTGGAGGTCGAGGCTGCAGTAAGCTGTGGGCGCCACTGCACTGCAACCTGGGTGACAGAGTGAGACCCTATCTCAAAAAAAAAAAAAAAAAAAAAAAAAAGAAAGGCCAGGTGTGGTGGCTCACATCTGTAATCCCAGCACTTTGGGAGGCTGAGGCAGGTGGATCACCTGAGGTCAGGGGTTCTGGACCAGCCTGGCCAACATGGTGAAACCCCATCTCTACTAAAAATACAAAAATTAGGCGGGTATGGTGGCAAGCGCCTATAATCCCAGCTACTTGGGAGGCTGAGGTAGGAGAATTACTTGAACCCAGGAGGCGGAGTTTGCAGTGAGCCGAGATAACACCACTGCACTCCAGCCTGGGCGACAAGAGTGAAACTCCATTTCAAAAAAAAAAAAGGCTACATCAAACTGTCTGGCATTTAGCAGATGCCAATTTATACTTATGAATATGAAATTATTGTTGAAACAGGCAAAAAAGATACGAAAGATTTTTTTTTTTTTGAGACAGAGTTTGGCTCTGTCACCCAGGCTGGCGTGCAGTGGTGTTATCTCGGCTCACTGCAAGCTCCACCTCCTGGGTTCAAGTGATTCTCCTGCCTCAGCCTCCCGAGTAGCTGGGATTACAGGCACCTGCCACCACACCTGGCTAATATTTGTATTTTTAGTGGAGATTGGGTTTCACCATCTTGGCCAGAGGCTAGTGTTGAACTCCTGACCTCGTGATCCACCTGCCTCGGCCTCTCAAAGTGCTGGGAATACAGGCGTGAGCCACCGCACCCGGCCCATGAAAGGTATTTTGATCGATTATTTTATTTGGCAATTCTACAAGGTGCCTGCTACGTTTCAGGCCCCAAACAAACAGTATTCAAATATAGCCCTGACTTTAGGATGCTCACAGTGTAGTGAGGAAGACAGACCCAAAAACCCTGATCAAACAAGAAAGCTATTAATTAGAATTTAATAGAATATATTTTAGGATAGGGTGCTAAAAAAACTGCTTCTAAAACCAGGATGAACGTTAAGTGGACTCTTAAAAGTAATGAGTGGGAATCGGGGTGAAAGAGAGTGTGTGTGTGTGTGTGTGTGTGTGTGTGTGTGTGTTGTGCAGTGTCCTACCCATTCATTTAGGGCAGGAGAATAACTGCCACTAGTTTTATACTGCTGGGGGAGAAATATGCCTGTGGAATAGGACCGAACAAGTAGGCAGTAACTGAATCACACCTGCTCTTCTGCACCATTCCAAGAAGTTTAAATTTTAGGCTAAAAGTGATGGGGAGCCATTGAAGGATTTTATGAAAGGTATGCTGTGTTCAGACTTACGGTTTAGAAGGATTATTTAGGTAATAGTGTGGAAGGGAGTGACCCAGGATGCAGGAAGAGTCAGGAAACTAAAAAGAGGCAGTAGAGTATAGCTGTTTAAAGTATGAATTCCAGAGATGCACAGCCCAGCCCAGGTTTTCTGGCTTCACCATTTTCTGGCAGTACGGTCATGGACAATTTAACTTTTTTTGTGACTCAGTTTTCTCATCTGTGAAAGGAAGATAAAAATACTACCTACCTCTTAGGATTGATGTGACAATTAAAAGAGTTAATAGAATACAATAAACAGCACAATATCTCCCACATAATGAGGCCCAAATAAATGTTAACCTGTTGTTATTATTATTATTAATACGCTAGTGCAAAAGAGGAATGAGAAGGGCCGGCGCTAAGTCAGTGGCACAGTGGAGATGAAAGGAAGGGGAAGGTGTCAAGGAAATGGAATTGGAAGGACTTGGTAAGTGTATTAAGGTGGCTTTTAAAAGAATGGAGGCACAGAGGAGCTTTTTGAATTCCCTGAGTGAGTGGAGGAGTCTGGATTCAAAGCTGTTCTGGTGGATATTCTTTCCCCACTGTTCTTTTTCAGTAGGTTGCACTATGATTCTGTCATCCTGCATGTCCTTGTCTCTGTGTACTGGGTTCAAATCTCATCCACAAACACAGATGTAGAAGAACTATAAATGTCCTTCTTTTTCTGTAGCTCAACTTAAATTCTGTTTTGAGCCTTCCTCTTGGATGGCAGGAACATAATTTCAGTTAAATTGGGGTCTTCCTTCCATTTTCCCATGAGCTTACCTATGTTCTAGGAGTGCCAGGGTTTGAGGTTGGGCCTGGACATTAGGTCTTTGGTGTCATCTGGCCAAGCTGACATCCCCTGGGGCTACTATTGCCTCATTGGGTCCTCAGCCATGTTCCACTCAGGCTGTCCTCAGGTCACCTCTCAAACTCATTCATAAAACTCCTTTAGGTTCAGCACCCCCATCTTGGGAATGCAGCGATTGTTCTGCTTCTCACTCAGGTGCTCCCATGATACGTGGGGCAGGTCTTCATTTCTGTCCCTTCTTGGACACATAGAAGTGATTCCATGGTTTCTGTACCGCCCTGACATGTGGGTAAAGCCGTCTAAGATGTCAGTTCTTCTCCAGGGTCTTGCCACCTGCAGGACGTTATCTGTGTTCTTGGATCTCCTAAACCTAGCCAGGGTTTCTGCAGACTCCCTTGGGTTGCAACTCAACCTGAAGGATGAGGTGAGGAAGCCAAGATGCCCTTTTCTCAAGGACCCCAAGCATCGAAGCTCTCCTTGCATCACCTTGACTCTTCTTTCACCCTTCAGGCCTGAAACCTGGTTCTTATCCTATCTTTTCTTCTTTTTTTAAAAAAAATTGCCCTAAGTCTTTTCAGTTTCCTTAAGGGCCTAGGTTTTGAAACTTAAAAGCTAGGAAGAGACTCTTTTTAAATCTGCATTCTTCCGTAACAACCCTTCCCTGAGGCAATTAAAGAAGGGAAGTGCTAAAAGATGAGAAAGTGTCAAAGAAAGATAATCCATTAATACTTCATAGACATTATCCCACCACATTTTAAATAGAGTCATCAGGCAGTAACCTACAATCTCTTTTGTCTTTAGTCTTTGAATGTCTTTGATCTTGTCCCTGGTTGACAGATATGATATAAGTAACTCTGATAGTCATTTGACTTATTGATGTTGGACATGTAGGCAGAGCTGAATTTTACTAATAAAGAAATCTCTTAAAGACAAGATAAAGCCAGCCTCTTTGAATTAGGGGGAAAACTAAGGTAGAAGTGAAAGAGGGACTTCTCTCTCAATACTACCTTAGCGCCGTGGGGGTGGGACAGGGCTGAAATTGGGAAATATCTGTGAAAAGCTGAGATAGGAGAAGGAATTTATCTCTAGCTAGATGTGGAGAATCATAAACATTGGTTTGCCTGGGATGGCACTAGTTTATGCCACTTTTCCTCATGTGCCACCTGGTTAGTGCCCACTTTCTCTCTAAAACCTATCACATCTTGGACAGTAAAGTATGTGGTTATCCCATTTCTGGTTTATATAAGCCTGTTCGAATGTTCCAATTTGGAACTAGGCTGGAGACATTGAAAGCCTTAATTATCAAGATTTCCCTTTATGCAATGAGGTCAGTAAAATCACCCGAGAGCCTGAGATAGAGGAGGGTCTTTGTTTTTAACTCTAGGGCTACATAAGTAAATAGCTACTTTGATATAAAAATCATAATTTCAGTATAAATAAATAAGGGTATACTATTTAGCCATTTCTCCTTTGTTTCATTATTCACATATATTATTATGGTTTTATAAGCCTTTTTTGCCCATTCAATTTGTAGTAGGAAGGAGAATCTCAAATCATCTGCTATTCTATGTTTCATTCCAACATTTTTAGAGTTCTTAGTTATCCATGAGTAAAATCAAAGTACACGCTGCCTAGATAAAATCATCATTTTCAATCATTGATGTGATCTTGCATTAAGATAGTTTCCAGCAAAATGGTCAAATTTGTACATTTTATCCATAGATGAAGTTGATTAGATTCTGAAGGCCGAAAGTAAGAGGCCTAAAGCCATGTTGATTTCCAGTAAATTCCCTGCTGCAGTCCACTATTCTGATCCCCTGAGGCCCTCCTTGTCTTCTTAGGAGTTAGATCAGATTTTCAAGAACAGCAGCTGGGTCAACCAGGCATCCTAGAACTGGATAAACAAACTAGAGTCCAGAACAACTCCCTATCTTTTCATCCTTTCCTGTTACTAGAATGCCTTAGTCCATTTGTGCGCTATAACAAAATACCTTAAACTGGGTAATTTATAAAGATCAGAAATTTTATTCCTCATAATTTTGGAGGCTGTAAGTCCAAGATCAAGGTGCCAGCATGTTCAGTGTCTGTTGAGGGCCCTGTCTCTCTGGTTCCTTGTCACTGTATCCTCTAGAGGGGATAAACTCTGAGTCCTCACATGGAAAAAGGGACAGAAAGGACAAAAAAGGCCTAAGCTAGTTTCTTCCAGCCCTTTTATAAGGTACTAATTCATCCATGAGGATGGAGCCCTCATGACTTAATCACTTTCCAAAGGCCCCACCTCTTGGTATCACCACAAGGGGAATTAAGTTTCAACATGAATTTTGGAGGGACCACATCCAAACTGTAGCATTCTACCCATGGTCTACCAAAATTCATGTCCTACTCACATACAAAATACATTAATTCCATCCCATAGCCACAAATGTCTTGTTCCAGCATCAATCTTAAGGTCTAAGTCCAAAGTCTCATCTATATATTATTTAAATCAGATATGGGTAAGATTCTAGGCACAATTCATCCTGAGACAAATTCCTCCTCCAGCTGTGAACATGTGACATCCAACAAGTTATGTGCTTCCAATATACAAAGGTAGGGCAGGCATAGGATAGACATTCCCGTTTCAAAAGGGAGCAACAGAAAAGAAGAAATGGACAACAGGTCTCAAATAACTCAAAAACCCAACAAGGCAAACAGCATTAAATCTTGAGGCTTTAGAATAATCTTCAACTCCATGTCCTGCCTTTCAGATACACTGGGCTGGGGTTGGATCACCAAGGCTCCAGGGACTCTGCCTCCATGGCCTCACTGGGCACAGCTCACATGGCAGTTCTCAAGGGTTAGAGTCTTGTGCCTGTGGCTCTCCCAGGCTAGAGTTGCATGTTGGTGGGTCTACAGGTTTGGTGTCTCAGGGGTGACCCCATTCCCATGGCTCCACTAGACACTGCTGTACTGTGGGGTTCTCTGTGGTGACCCTGACCCCATGGCTCCACTGGGCATTGCCCTAGTAGGGGACCTCTGCAGCAGCCCCACCCCAATGCAGTTGTCTGCCTGGCACCCAAGGCTCTCTGATGCATCCTGTGAAATCTAGGTGGAGATAGGCATACCTCCATGGCTCTAGTGCTCTGTGTGCCGGCAGAGTTAGTGCCATGTGGACTCTGCCAAAGCTTATAGCCTGTACCTTCCAGAGGGGCCATCTGAGGCACATCTGGGCCTGTTTGAACCACAGCTAGGACAGCCAAGGAGCACTGTGCCTGATGTGGGGAGCAGAGATGAGGTGGTGCAGGGCAGTGAATACTAAGATCCCGAGGGCCCCTGAGGTTTTCTACTTCCCTTTTAATTGTGAATTCCATCTTTAAATCATTTCTCTCTTTACTAGAAGAATAAAGAGATGCTATGCAGCCCGTTCAATATTTTGCTTAGATATTTCTCCCATGAGATACCTTAGTTCACTGTTCTTAAATTCTGTCTTCCACAAAGCCCCAGCGTATGGACACAATTCAGTCAAGTTCTTTGCCACTTTGTAACAAGGATGGCCTTTCCTCCAACTTCCAATGATATAGTCCTCATTTCCATCTAAGACGTTATCAGAATAGCCTTTACTCTTTATATTTCTGCCAGCATTCTGATCACAACCATTTAGATAACTTCTGAGAAGACTGAAATCCTTTCTATAGCTCTCCCTTTCTTTTGTGTTTATCTTAGTCCATTTCCTGCTTATTGTAACAAAATGCCTGAAACTGGGTAATTTATAAAGAAAAAAATTTATTTATTACAGTTATAGAGTCTGAAAAGTCCAAGATGGAGAGGCACCATCTGGTGAGGGTCTTCTTCCTGCTGAGGATTTTCTGCAGAGTCCCAAGGCAGTGCGGGGCTTCACATGGTGGGAGGGCTAAGTGTATTACATTAGGTCTCGCTTCCTCTTCTTATAAAGACACCAGTTCCACTCCCATGATAACCCATTAATCCATTAGCCTATTAACCCATTAATCCATTCATCCATTAATAATCTATTTATGAGTGCAAAGCCCTCATGAGCCAATCACCTCTTAAAATTTCACAGCACTGCCACATTGGGGATTAAATTTCAACATGAGTTTTAGAGGGGACAAATATTCATACCATAGCAGAACCCCACTAGAATTGCCCTTAATGGTCCATTCATAGCAATATGGGATTTTTTTTAACTTGCTCCTCCAAACTCTTCCAGCCTCTGCCCATTACTCAGTTCCAAAACTGCTTCCACATTTTTAGGTATTTTTTATAGAAAATACCCACCTTCTTGGTACAATTTCTGTCTTAGTCTGTTTATGCTGCTATAATAAAATAGCGGCCTGGGTTATTAATTAACAATAGAAATGTATTTATCATAGTTCTGGAGGCTGGGAAGTCCAAGATTGAGGCTCTGGCAAGATCAAGGTATCCATAGATTCAGTGTCTGATGAGGGCCTGGTCTCTCTGATTCTAAGATGGTGCTTTATTTCTTTATTTACTTAAGATGGAGCTTTATTGCTGTGTCATTCAGAGGTGTGATAGTTAATACTGAGTGTCAACTTGATTGAATTGAAGGATGCAAAGTATTGATCCTAGGTGTGTCTGTGAGGGTGCTGCCAAAGATTAACATTTGAGTCAGTGGGCTGGGAAAGGCAGACCCACCCTTAATCTGGGTGGGCACCATCTAATCTGCTGCCAGTGCAGCCATAATATAAAGTAGGCAGAAAAATGTGAAGAGATGAGACTGGCCTAGCCTCCCAGCCTATGTCTTTCTCCCATGCTGGACCCTTCCTGCCCTTGAACATCAGACTCCAAGTTCTTCAGTTTTGAGACTCAGACTGGCTTTCCTTGCTCCTCAGCTTGCAGATGACCTATTGTGGGACCTTGTGATTGTGTGAGTTAGCACTTAAAAATTCCCCTTCATGTGTATATATATATATATATATATATATGTGTGTATATATATATGTATGTACACATATATATATATATACACATATATATATATATCTCCTATTAGTTCTGTCCCTCTAGGGAACCCTGACTAATACAGATTTTGGTACCAGGAGTGGTTCTAGAGGAACAGAATATTAAGGATGGAGTTCTTTCGTTGGTTTTGGGGTTTCTGGAGTTGGCTACTTAATATGATTAGACCCAAAAATGTTAAGGACTCTCTTATTTATTTATTTATTTATTTATTTATTTATTTATTTATTTGAGATAGAGTCTCACTGTGTCTCCCAGGCTGGAGCGCAATGGCGTGATCTCAGCTCACTGCAACCTCTACCTCCCGGGTTCAAGCAATTCTCCTGCTTCAGCCTCCCAAGTAGCTGGGATTACAGATGTCCACCACCAACCCCGGCTACTTTTTGTATTTTTAGTAGAGACGATGTTTCACTATGTTAGCCAGGCTGGTCTTGAACCCCTGACTTTAGGTGATCCACCTGCCTTGGCCTCCCAAAGTGCTGGGATTACAGGCGTGAGCCACCATGCCCAGCCAGGACTCTACTTCTAATACTTCTAATAGTATGCAGAACACTGATAGTTTTGTAGAGGGGTCTGACCTGCAGACCCTGACCCAGCAATGGATGACAGACGTACACTGACACTGATATTTTGCCTGTCAGTCCAGCTAAGGAGCTCTGCTGTGAGTCTGGGGCATCGCCTCAATAAGTCAGTGAAGTTCACATTTATTTAGTACAGATTAAATGACAAAGGTCTTGAGTAAATACCACTAGAGGGTAATTGACATTGCTGACCCCCGAGTAGAGAGCAATTATGCACCCATGGTTGATCAAAGGTTGGTCTTAGGACCACATGAGTAAACAAGCTATTTAGATAAATTCCCCACATTTCCTTGTTGTTTGCTTTTTTCCTATGAACTAAAGGTAAAGAGGATTAGGCTGCCTTCAGCCAAATCTGTTACTGAAGCTATGCAACCCCACCCCCGGGCTTCCAAGAAGGTTTGTGACTATTTTCTACAACTATCTTTATAATTTTTCCCACCACCCTGACTGAACTCCCACAGTCTTGGTGTGAACTGTTTAGAGAGCTATGCAAAATAAGTGCATTTTACACTCCTGATTCACTGCTTATGAGAGGCAAGGAGTTTGGTGACTGTATATGTAATACCTTTGACCACATGTGGAGAACCAAGGAACATAATGAAGCTGGTTGGTTGCTCCTAAGTTCGGTGGATGAAGTGTTGGAAGAAAATGATAAACTCAGGGATTCTGTGTCCCAGCTTCAGAGGCAGATACTGAGCCTCAAATCTGCTAAGATTGCCCTGAATGAGAGTCTTAGCTCCTGTAGAGAAAGAGCTGAAATTGTGAAAAAACAGACACAAGCTCTTATCATATGAGTGGCTGACCTGCATTGAAAGATGCATGCACAGCCTCATCAGGTGTCTACTATCCAAGTAGACAGGTGTCTACAGGTCCAAGTGAGGGCATTGATTGGAAAAGAATGGTACCCTGCTATTGCAGGATCTGGCCAGCAGCCCGCAATGCAACGGGGCTCACTCCTTCTTCCCAGATGGATCGGCAGGTTGAGAAATAATAGACACACACAAGATAGTGAAAGCTGGGTCCCGGGGTGTCACCGCCTTCTGGTCCCATGGTGCCAACAATGCACTGGATATACCAGCATTTATTATTAAGTTTAGTGAGGGTGGGGGTAGGTTAGTGAGGGATTTAGGGTCATTTGATTATGAGGTGAGATGGTCACATGGGGATGAAGTAATTCTTTAACATAACATCTGTATGCAGAAGTACAGTATACAGGGATAAGAATTTACAATATAGTGTGTGCATCAGTAATTTCTAACAGAGCCTTAAAACAGAAACACAGTCTTTCCATAACCTATGATTAGCAAGATATTAATCAGCAGTAACAGTTGCAGCAAAAGCTGGTTACAAATAATCCATAGAAACAGGACATGAAGCTAGACAACCGGTTAGACCAGAAATTCTCAGAAGGGAGTATGCTTTAACCCTAAAGAGTGCTAGAAGAGCCATGGCAAGATGAGGGCGTTTATAGCCCTATCTTATCCATATGGACAGGTGCCCCCCATGCGTCCATTTATAGGCTCTCCACAAGGGTTGCATTCCATTCCCAGAGCTATGAACATCTGCTTTTCTGGGATAGGAATCTTGGTGATGTGAAACCTCCCTGACTGCACGTCCATTCATAGGCTCTCTGCAGGGGGAAGCACATCACATGCTGTTGGCTCATTCTGGCAGTCCAACCTGGCATTACACAATCCTGCATGCAATTTTGTATTTACAATAATCAGGAGCATTTCATCTTTTATTCCATAGCAATAGTTTCAGGGGGTCTCCCTATACCCTGCAACTTGGAATGGGGATGTGTGGGAGGACCCTGATGAAGCTGGGGACACTGAGTTTGTAAACTATGATGAACCTTTTTTGCCAGAAGAAACAGCTTCCCCATTCCCAGTAGTGGCAACATCCCCTCCCTGACCCAGGCTGCCATCAGCCTTTCCACCTTTGTCTAAGGAAATGAACCCTGCACTGCCTAAGGCAACAGTGATGGCCTCCCCTGAGGCAGTTGCCAGGCAAGATAAAGTTGATTCTCCTCAGGAGCCACCCTCAACACCCGAGTTTGCTTCTAGACCTATAACTAGACTAAAGTCCCAGCAGGCCCCTATAGGGTGAGGTTGAGAGTGTGACCCATGAGGAGGTGTGCTATACTCAAAAAGAACTGCTTGAGTTTTCTAATTTATGTAAACAGAAATCTGGAGAACAGGCATGGGAATGGATATTAGGGGTGGGATAATGGTGGAAGGAAAGTAGAGTTGAATCAGGCGGAATTTATTGATTTGGGCCCACTAAGTAGGGACTCTGCATTTAATGTTGCAGCTCAAGGAGTTAAAAAGGGTTCTAATTGTTCATTTGCTTGGTTAGCTGAAAGATGCATTAAAAGAGGACCCACTGTGAATGAGCTGGAAATGCCTGATCTCCCTTGGATTAATGTAGAGGAAGGGATCCAAAGGCTTAGGGAAATTGGGATGGTGGAGTGGATTAGTCAATTTAGACCTACTCATCCCAGCTGGGAGGGTCTAGAAGATATACACTTGACTAATGTCTTGTGAAATAGATTTGTGAGGGCAACACCTGCATCTTTGAAGGACCCTGTCATTGCTCTTCTCTGTATGTCAGATCTAACAGTGGGAACTACAGTCACTCAACTACAAAATTTAAATACAATGGGAATAATTGGATCCTGAGGGGGCAGGGGCCAAGTGGCAGCACTCAACCATCAAAGGTGGGTGTAGCTACCATAATAGACAGCAGAGGCAAAGCAGCAATCAGAATAGTCTGAATTGTGTAGGGCTGTGGCATTGGCTAATTAATCATAGTTCCTAGAAGTGAAATTGATATGAAGCCTACTGCATTCCTACTTAATTTATAGGAGCCGAAAACTTCTAGGTTGAATGGACAAAAGACTAATTTGAGGCTGGGTGTGGTGGCTCAAGCCTCTAATCCTAGCACTTTGGGAGGCCGAGGCCGGTGGATCGCCTGAGGTCAGGGGTTCAAGACCAGCTTGGACAACATGGTGAAACCCCGTCTCTACTAAAAATACAAAAAATTAGCTGGGTGTGGGGATGGGCACCTGTAATCCTAGCTACTTGGGAGGCTGAGGCAGGAGAATCTCTTGAACCTAGAAGGTGGAGGTTATGGTGAGCCAAGATCATGCCACTGCACTCCAGCCTGGATGACAGAGTAAGACTCTGTCTCAAAAAAAAAAAAAAAAAAAAAAAAAAAAGACTAATTTGAATTATAAAAGCAGAGAATCACAGCCCCTTAACCGATTTCCAGACTTAAGCCAGTATACAGACTCAGGACCCCTTGAATGAAGGTGAAGCCAGGTCCCCATGAGGAAAGACCCCCTACTATACCAACAATTTATGCAGTTAATCTTTCTCCCATCCTTCCCCAAGGAGACCTCTGGCCTTTTACCAGGGCAACTGTGCACTGGGGAGAGGGAAATTATTAGACATTTCGGGGACTACTGGACACTGGCTCTGAGCTGATGTTGATTCCAGGGGACCCAAAAACATCATTGTGGTCCTCCAGTTAAAGTAGACACTTATGGAGGTCAGGTAATTAATGGAGTTTTAGCTCACGTCTGACTTACAGTGGGTCCAATGGGTCCCTGGACTCATCCTGTGGTCATTTCCCCAGTGCCAGAATGCATAGTTGGCATAGACGTACTTAGCAGCTGGCTCCCTGACTGGGAGGGTGAGGGCTATTATGGTGGGAAAGGCCAAATGGAAGCCATTAGAGCTGCCTCTCCCTAGAAAAATAGTAAATCAAAAACAATATCGCATCCTTGGAGGGATTGCGGAGATTAGTGCCACCATTAAGGACTTGAAAGACGCAGGAGTGGTGATTCCCACCATATCCCTGTTCAATTCTCCCATTTGGCCTGTGCAGAAGACAAATGGATCTTGGAGAATGACAGTGGATTATCATAAGCTTAACCAAGTGGTGACTCCAACTGCAGCTGCTGGACCAGATGAGGTTTCATTGCTTGAACCAATTAACACATCTCCTGGTACCTGGTATGCAGCCATTGATTTGGCAAATGCCTTTTTCTCCATTCCTGTCCATGAGGCCTACCAGAAGCAATTTGTCTTCAGCTGGCAAGGCCAGCCATATACCTTTACTGTCCTACCTCAGAAGTATATCAATGCTCAGGCTTTGTGTCATAATCTTATTCAGAAAGACCTTGTTTGCTTTTTGCTTCCGCGAGATATCATACTAGTCCATTACATTAATGACATTATGCTGATTGGATCCAATGAGCAAGAAGTAGCAAACACACTGGACTTATTGGTGAAATATTTGTGTACCAGAAGATGGGAAATAAATCAGACTAAAATTCAGGGATCTTCTACTTCAGTAAAATTTCTAGGGGTCCAGTGGTGTGGGGCCTGTCAAGATATTCCTTGTAAGGTAAGGATAAGTTGCTGCTGCATTTGGCCCCTCCCACAACCAAGAAAGAGGCATAACACCTAGTGGGTCTATTTGGATTTTGGAGGCAACATGTTCCTCATTTGGGTGTGTTACTCCAGCCCATTTATCAAGTGACCCAAAAGGCTGCCAGTTTTGAATGGGGTTCAGAACAGGAGAAGGCTCTGCAACAGGTCCAGGCTGCTGTGCAAGCTGCTCTGCCACTTGGGCCATATGACCCAGCAGATCCAATCGTGCTTGAGGTGTCAGGGATGCTGTTTTGAGCCTTTGGCAGGCCCCCATAGGTGAATCACACAGAAACCCCTGGGATTTTGGTGCAAGGCCTTGCCATCTTTTGCAGACAACTATTCTCCTTTTGAGAGACAGCTCTTGGCCTGTTATTGGGCTTTGGTGGAAACTGAATGTTTGACTATGGGTCATCAAGTCACCTTGCGACCTGAACTGCCTATCATAAAAGGGGTGCTTTCTGACCCACCCAGCCATAAAGTGGGTCATGCACAGCAGCATTCCATCATCAAATGGAGGTGGTATATACGTGATCAGGCTTGAGCAGGTCCTGAAGGCACAAGTAAGTTACATGAGGAAGTGGCTCAAATGCCCGTGGTCTCTATTCCTGCCACCCTGACTGCTCTCCCCCAGGCTGTACCAATGTCCTCATGGGGAGTTCCCTATGATCAGTTGACAGAGGAAGAGAAGACTAGGGCCTGGTTCACAGATGTTTCTGCACAATATGTAGGCACCATCTTAAAGTGAACAGCTTACAGTACTACAGCGCCTTTCTAGGACATCACTGAAGGACAGCAGTGAAGGCAAATCTTCCCAGTGGGCAAAATTTTGAGCAGTGCACCTGGTTGTGCACTTTGCATTAAAGTAGAAATGGCCAGATGTGTGATTATATACTGATTCATGGGCTGTAGCCAATGTTTTGGCTGGATGGTCAGGGACTTGTAAGAAGCATGATTGGAAAATTGGTGACAAAGAAATTTGGGGAAGAGGCATGTGGATGGACCTCTCTGAGTGGTCAAAAACTGTGAAGATATTTGTATCCCATGTGAGTGCTCACCAATGGGTGACCTCAGCAGAGGAAGATTTTAATAATCAAGTGGATAGGACGACCCATTCTGTGGACACCGCTCAGCCTCTTTCCCCAGCAACCCCTGTCATCGCCCAATGGACCCATAAACAAAGTGGCCATGGTGGCAGGGATGGAGGTTGCACATGGTCTCAGCAACATGGACTTCCACTCACCAAGGCTGACCTGGCTACGGCCACTGCTGAGTGCCCAATTTGCCAGCAGCAGCGACCAAAACTGAGCCCTCGATATGGCACCATTCATCGGGGTGATCAACCAGCTACCTGGTGGCAGGTTGATTATATTGGACCGCTTCCATCATGGAAAGGGCAGAGGTTTGTCCTCACTGGAACAGACAAACCCATTATTCTGGACATGGGTTTGCCTATTCTGCTCACAATGCTTCTGCCATCCATGGACTCATGGAATGCCTTATCCACTGTCATGGTATTCCACACAGCATTGCCTCTGACCAAGGCACTCATTTTATGGCAAAAGAAGTGTGGCAGTGGGCTCATGCTCACGGAATTCACTGGTCTTACCGTGTTCCCCATCATCCTGAAGCAGCCAGATTAATAGCATGGTGGAATGGCCTTTTGAAGTCACAATTACAATGTCAAATAGGTGACAATACTTTTCAGGGCTGGGGCAAAGTTCTCCAGAAGGCCGTGTATGCTCTGAATCAGCACCCAATATATGGTACTCTTTCTCCGATAGCCAGGATTCACAGGTTCAGGAATCAAGGGGTGGAAGTGGAAGTAGCACCACTCACCATCACTCCTAGTGATCCACTAGCAACATTTTCGCTTCCTGTTCTCTCGACATTACGTTCTGCTGGCCTAGAGGTCTTAGTTCCAGAGGGAGGAATGCTGCCACCAGGAGAATGCTGCCTTCCATTCCGTTAAACTGGAAGTTAAGATTGCCACCTGGACAGTTTGGGGTCCTCCTACCTTTAAGTCAACAGGCTAAGAAGGGAGTTACAGTGTTGGCTGGGGTGATTGACCCAGACTATCAAGATGAAATCAGTTTACTACTCCGCAACAGAGGTAAGGAAGAATATGCATGGAATACAGGAGATCCATTAGGGTGTCTCTTAGTATTACCATGCCCTGTGATAAAGGTCAAAGGGAAACTACAACGGCCTAATCCAGGCAGGACTACAAATGGCCCAGGCCCTTCAGGAATGAAAGTTTGGGTCACTCCACCAGGAAAAAAACCACGACCTGCTGAGGCGTTTGCTGAAGGCAAAAGGAATTCAGAATGGGTAGTAGAAGAAGGCAGTAATCAATACCAGCTATGACCACGTGACCAGATGCAGAAACGAGGACTGTAACTGTCATAAGTATTTCCTCCTTCTTTTGTTAAAACATGTTTGTGCATGTATATACTTGTATTAAGAAAATATCTTCATTTTATTTCCTTTATCGTGTGACATAAGATTTATTGACTTCATATCAGCATTTAAGCATTGTTAACTTTATGTAATAGTATTTGGGTTGGGGATTGGTGCATTTCTGGTTGCATGAAGGATAGTTGTATTATGTTAGGTGTAATTATGACCTTATTATTGCCTTTATTTGAAGATTATATATGATCTCAGGAGTTGTGTATAGGTTCCAGTTGACAAGGGGTGGACTTCTGACGGTTAATACTGAGTGTCAGCTTGCTTGGATTGAAAGATGCAAAGTATTGATCCTGGGTGTTTCTGTGAGGGTGTTGCCAAAGGAGATTAACATTTGAGTCAGTGGTCTGGGAAAGGCAGACTCACCCTTTAATCTGGGTGTGCACCATCTAATCAGCTGCCAACATGGCTAGAGTATAAAGCAGGCAGGAAAACATGAAGAGATGAGACTGGCCTAGCCTCCCAGCCTACATCTTTCTCCCGTGCTGGACTCTTCCTGCCCTTGAACATCCGACTCTGAGTTCTTTAGTTCTGGGACTCAGACTGGCTTTCCTTGCTCCTCAGCTTGCAGACAGCCTGTAGTGGGACCTTGTGATCGTGTGAGTTAATACTTAATAAACTCCCCTTTATATATATATAAAAATATATATAATATATAATATTATATACATTATATATAATATAAATATATATCATATATAATATTATATATATTATATGTGATATAAATATCATATATAATATATATATTATATATATCATATATATCATATATAATATATATATTATATATATCATATATATCATATATAATATATATAATATATAATATAAATATATATTATATATAATATATTATATATATCATATATTTATATTATATATAATATAAATATATATCATATATTTATATTATATATAATATAAATATATATCATATATTTATATTATATATAATATAAATATATATCATATATTTATATTATATATATCATATATAATATATATATTATATATAATATAAATATATATCATATATAATATTATATATATTATATATCATATATAATATTATATATCATATATAATATTATATATCATATATAATATTATATATATCATATATAATATTATATATATCATATATAATATTATATATATCATATATTATATATTATATATAATATAAATATATAATATTATATATGATATATAATATTTATAATGTATATTATATATAATATAAATATATAATATTATATATGATATATAATATTTATAATGTATATTATATATATAAAGGATATTGTATATCCTTTTAATTCTGTCCCTCTACAGAACACTGACTAATACAAAAGGGAACAAATGCTGTGTCCTCACATTGTGGAATAAATGGAAAGGCAAAAGGGCAAATGCTCTGTGAAGCCTCTCTTATAAGAGCCTTCATCTCATTCACGAGGTAAGAACCCTGTTGACCTAATAATCTCCTAAAGGCCCCACTTCTTAACATTATTGCATTGGAGATTTATTTTCAACATAAATTTTGGAGGAACACAAAGATTTAAACCATAGCATAGAGGGATCCATTGGCTGTCCTTATTGGAAATCTTTAGTTTTGTGTAGGAAATGCTGTTTTTCAGCTGCATTATTTTAAAAAATGCAGTTCTTTTAATTTTTGTTAATTTAAATTAGTTTTTTGCATATACATGACATTATAGTTTCTCTTTTAAATGTATCATTCTACTTTTATAATAAACTTAAAGGTCAATTTTGATAGAAAAATAAATGGACTCTTTCTGTCAAATTTATGCAGACCTGTTATTCAAACAAATTTCAGTGATCCCATGAGCTTTATGAAATAATTTCTTTTTATAATTTACAATGTTTCAAACATAAAATTTAATTGTTTGTTGCTTTGAGGAACTTGGGAACTTGGCAAAGTTGATAAATATTTCAAAGTTACAAATAATATTTACAGTGAAACAGGATAATGGAAATTGTAATCAAAATGCTATCAAGATGAGCATATAAAATGATATGAGCTGTTTTTCAAAAAGATATGTATTCCTGTAACTTGTTATCTTTCAGTTTCTATCATTAGAAAACATTAGAAACAGGCAGGAGCTCAATTATTCCTCCAGGACATATGTGAATTAGATAATATACTTCAGTTCCTAGTGAGGAGATAAGAAAATTGAAGATCTTATTGGGCCCTCATTAAATGTCTCTTGCCAGTATTTCAAACACTTTGGGGAACATTCTCAGGAGAGAGTAGACTCTGCCTAGGGGAAAAAGAGTGGGAAATTAGAACAGATGTCATATTTTCCATTGCAAATAAGACCAGAAGATATGTTTTATTGGCTGAGTGAAGCAAAATCATTCTATTGGACCTCTCTGACACTTGGCAACACTGGAATCAAGTCAGTTCTTTCTCTTTAAAGACAAGAAAGATAATAAAGTAGCAAACATGTGAGTAAACAGCAGGTGTGAGGAAAAAGCCTTGTCTTTTGGTTGATCTGTTCATTAACAGAATGAGATAAACATAGGCAAAGAAAAGGTAAAACAGTGCTTGTTAAAGGCAATGGAAAACAGATTAGACAGCATGGTCTTTGTGATAATACACAACTGACTTTTCTCATAATAATAACAGCAGGACAAAGCATCTTATCTGAGTCCCAATAAAGTGCCAGGTGTTCTGCTAGGTGCTTTTACATGTATTACTTGAATCCTCACAATTGTCCATTGTATTATAACCTGAGTTTTGCTGGTGCTTGCTCTTACCTACTAACACAGGGTATCAGCTCTTCAAAGCTCCCTCCTTCCTGCACGATATTTCTGGGAGTCCTCAGAAGGAACTTCACATGCATTCACAGACAGGTTCAACCACTGACCATCTTTGCTGGGTACCACTGTGTCTGTCATGGACAAATTGCTGCAGATTGTGGGCACAAGTATTGCTTTCCCTTGGGCTTTGGTGGATGTCATCACTGTCCTCCACTGCCACTCCTAATAGGTAGCATCTGCTGGACATCACTATTAGTTCCATTGGCTAGCACCATTGATGGCCGGAAGTGCTGAGGATTTCAGAGTTACATGGTGTTCTGTGGAGATGAAGGAGAGTATGCCTCTGCCACACACTAATAGTGGGCTGCCAATGGAGCACAGCATTTTACAATGAATATGAGTCTCTCAGTTTTTGACTTCCTGCCTCTATCCCCTCTCTGCCACAGTAGGTTCCATTTGACAAATTAGAAAGTGAGTCTCAAAGGAGTTAAGTAACTTGAGTTAGGCAACTTGCTAGAATCACATGGCTAGTAAGTGGAGGAACTGAGGGCTGGACTTTGATTTGTTTAAAGTCTGAGCTTTTTCGATACACCCAATATACTATGCTGCCTCTCCATTCTTGGGTTCTCTTGGGTGCTTGATGGTTCTGAGGATTCCTTCTTTGGAAATTGAAACTCTCTCTTCCCTTTGCCTCCAAGCCCATACATACTCCAAATTATCTTCCAAATTCATCCTGCTTTGTTTTCTTCCCCAGATCCTCTTCTTCTCACCTATTAACCTATTGTTTGGCTCTCACCCTCTTTCCATCTTTCTTTACACTCTCCTTTAGGATCTCTAGTTTTGCCTATTGCCTTTAAAGAAACTTTCCCAACAACGTTCACTTAACATTTATTGAGCTCTTATTGCAGATGCTATGGTAAGCAATGGAAATAAAAATCTTCAAAGACAAGGAAGATAATAAAGTAGCAAACGTGGGTAAACAGACAGCAGGTGTGAGGAAATAGGAAGGAATTTATAGTCTAGTATGGAAAATACACTAATAATTAATTACAGCACTATATGATAGGTACCGTACTGCGAAAAGGCAGACATAGGGGGTGATGGGGCAACAAAAATCAGATTATAAAGGTAAAAAACCACAGGGAAGGGGCAAATAAATTACCCTGGGAACTAAGAGAAGTTAGATGAGCAGCCCTTGAACTGAGCCTTGAAGAGAAAGTTGGTATTAGATAGGTAAAGGATGGGGTAAAGGCAGAATGGGCTAAACAAAGGAAGCAACACTTACAGAGTCACACAGTCTTGAAGCTCTATTACCTGTTGCAGGAGCTGTAAGTAGTTCCATAAATTAAGGGTGTGTGGGAAGAAGTAAAAGGGAGTAGTATGAGGGTATCCACAGGTCAAAAATACTTCCAACGGCTACACAGATAAAGCCAATGAGCGAAGCAGGCTGGGTAGATTACAACATGGAGAGTAAAGACCGTGACAAACCAGAGAGCACATATGCTGTCCCCATGAGTGACTGCTCCTCCCTCCAGCCTGAGTTGCCACTGTGAATACAGACCCAGATATGACAGATTTTTTTTTTTGTTTTTCAAGGGAAGCCTAGAATACAGATTTTTATGTGAATTTTCCCAATGATTAAAATACCATGTGGCCAAGCAAAATACATCTGTCTGCAACATATGGGACAAATCATGATGACCCATGTATGTTAAGATGAAGAGATTGAACTTCCTCCTAAACGCATTCAGCAGGACATCACTGGATGTTTTAAAGTGGGGATTTACATAATCAGACTTGAGTTTTGCAAAGACTACAGTTCACTGATAGAACTGTGAAGGATGGATCAGAGAGAGGCAAGACTGGAGGGTGAGTGAGCTGCTAGACATCTATAGTAGGAAACCAAATGTAGCCATAAGAGCAGAAGCAGCAGTGGTGGAGAAAAGAGGGCAGACACAAGGATGGCTTGGGATCTGCAGGGCTTGGTGACTGATTAAATAGGAAGAATAAAAAGAGAGAGAAGAGGCAGAATAATTTCCTTGCCATATGGGCCTATAGTTTTCTAGAAGCTGAAAAATATTTCCCCTTCTGCAAAAAGTTATGCAGTTCAGAAAGATAACAGCAAAATGTTCCAGAAAGTTGAGTCAAGGCTTGTGTAATGAAATGAAACCCAATGAGGGTATTTATGAATGTGCTTTATGGACCCCACCCAGAGATTCATTGTGCTGGGTCCTGCGCTATCTCTTCTGCGTGATAGCTGGTTATAATCATGGATTGGGTTATTTTCCATCACACAATTCTCCTTTCAGAATGTCTCTCTTTCTTACAGCAACCAATTTAGTTCACATCTTCAAGACCTGGTTATTACATTAGCTACCTGGTTAGTTATCCTTATTCTTGATCTCCATTCTTCAGCTTGTCCCCAGGATGCTTCCTCTTTCCAACTACGACAAGATTAAACTCTTCTTCCTGGCTTTCAAGGCACTCCACAATTTGGCATCAACCCTTCCTTTGAACTGTATTCCTACATGCAGCCTGATTTGAATCCTATACCCTTTGTGAACTGGTCTACTCAAATCTCATTTTTGCCTTCAAGACTTGGCTCTGTTTGGAAAGCCCTAACTTCTCCCCTTGCACACAGGAAATGGTCCTTCCCCGCTGAAGTCCTCTATTTTGGTCTCATTGCTCCTCTTTCTCAGCTCCTAAAGCAGTTTGGACCTCCGCTAGATGGACCATAGGAAGAGTTCTTGAAGCCTTAAAATGCCTACCACATATAAGGAGTAGCCAGTCCCCTCTTGTGTATGCTGCAATGACTCCAGCAGGATGCTTCCAGTGAGCCCAACTCAGTGTCATGGTCATGGAGGAGTACACTGGAGAGGGATTACATGTTCCAGAGGCAACTATATTTGGATTGAGTCATCTCTGAGATTACTTGTCACAAACCTGACCTCAAAGACATGTTTCAAATGATGGTTAGTCCTCTTTTTTGGGAAGGATAAAATGTCAGATGAACAAAGTAATTTGTATTTAGGTTGCTATCATGAGAAGATCGACATTCTTAATTCTCTGTGTAGATTGACATTCTTAATTCTCTGTGTAGCCATTACATTGACCGATGCAAGAGGAATACCAGATCCAGGTACCCTGAATGGCTAGTGAAGAAACTCCCTCTGCTACCCCAGATTCCAGCATATTTTTGCTAACAATCTGTATCACTAAAGGAAGTCTGTGCATGTCTTATGCTAAATCGAGCAGTTTTTTAAAAACTATAGTGTTGTTTCATGGGGTTTAGGCATCTTCCCAAGAAGACCTCAGAGATATTTCAAGTAGAAAGCCCATGGGTAACTCCAGGCAAAAATCAGTTGGCTACCTTTCAAGAGGCTCTATAGGTTAGATTATCTTGGTAAATTTACCACAGCCCATGGTCTGGCTCTCAGTCTTGCGGGTTTTGAAACTGGATTTTATCAACACAATACAGATCTATTTGTCATTACTGGTTCACATTAATCAACCTACAAAGACTGGTGGAAAAAAACAGAACATCTGGTATTAGTAACTGTCCTAAGGACTGGAGTATTTTCTAGGAACATGAAATCTGAGTAAGAATTAGGGTAAGGAGAGTTCCATGTATCATAATGTTCATGAGAAGGAAATGGGTGAAGGTAATGTTATTGCCGAGAACTGCACATGACCTGCAGCTGACATTATTGCTGGGGCAGCTGGCAGTGAACTACTATCACTGGTGGGTGTTTATTCCAGATTTGATAGTCTTTCTTCAGCTCAGTGTTTGGCAATGAATGATCTATAATAGAGATATATCCATCCCAGGAACCAGGTACTTCTCTCTGTTGCTGAGGGTACTCTTTCTACTAAATGACGACAATGATAAATCACATCTAAGAAGTTGAATGATTGATTGGATGTGGTGAATGAGGTGAAAGTAAGAGTCATAACCCTCCCCTCCCCCCAGTTCTTTATGACTTGAGTAACTCGATGTGTAATGGAGCCATATGATTGTTCTCTAGAGAGAATAATAGTTATCCGTTTTGGACATACTCAGTGATTTAGGGATGCCTTTGAGACATCCAAATTGAAATGTCCTATAGGCAGTTCTATATTCAGATATGTTAACTCGCAAGCTTGATCTGCACCAGAGAGATAACTTTGGGATTTGTCAGTGTATAGATAACTAAAGCCATGTGAATTGATAATATTTCCTCAGGGAAATATTAAAGAGAACAGAGAGTAGAGGGCCTAGGACAGAATTCTGAGGAATACCAACATTTACTAGTTGGTTAGAGGATGACAGACTGACATAAGAGACTTAGTATAGCCAAAAAAGTAGGAGAATCAGCAGTGTGTGCTAACATGGAAACCAAGACCAGAGACTATTTAAAGAAAGGTGTGTAGGCGCTTCCTGAATGGTGATGTAAATTCCAAGCATAAAATGGCTGTAGCTCTGCATAGAGTTAAGTGTCTCAAATTTAGCAAGATTCTACCTGAGCAGACATGGTCACTGGCAGCAGTGTTCCCTGTTAGGGACCTTAAGGAGCCTTGGAAAAATCCTCTGCATCTATGCAGCATCTGCCCTGCCATGGCAGGGGGCACTATGTTTGGTCTGCATTTATGTATAATTTGCTATATAAATAAGAGAGTGAAGAACTTCATTGGATTAACAACAATATAACTAAAAAAAACTTGGTATTCAGCAGTATCTGGATCAAATGTCTTTGGTGAACTTCAGCATAGCAATGGGGGTGGAATAATGAGAATGGGCTGAGAAACCAAAGACTTGCTCCTAAAAGAAGGGTGTGTGTGTGTGTGTGTGTGTGTGTGTGTGTGTGTGTGCATAAAGCAAATATATACTACCAAACATTAGGGGAAGAACTGGATCAGAGTGTTGCAAAACACCCTTTGAAAAGTTATTTTATACTCAGAAATTTTACTTTAGTATGTTAGTTTGATCTTTCTTTTCAAGAGCCATTAGTGATGGCTTTAAAAAATTAAGTCTGAAAATGCTGGACTCTTTCTGGGAATATTTGATGCCCACAGAGTATGGCTTGGAACCCTGACACCAGAGGAATGTTGTCGTCATTAATTAAAAGCGAGTAGCTGCATATGGCCTGTACACATTAAACTAAAGTCAAAGTTCAAAACTCAGAAATATTAAACACACACTTAGGATGACATCTGACAACCTCAGTCTGCAGGATGGAACTCTAATAAAAGTTAAAGGACCATGTGCTGCACTCAGACATACACTCAACTCCCACTGCTATTGAGAGACATCATTCTTGGCTTAAACCAGCAAAGCGGGATATGAAGGCATGCCATTCCCTTGTACTCCCTTTGGGAACAAATTAACTTTGAAAAATTCCCAGAGATGTCTGATTCATGAAGGACCACGTAAAAAGGAAAATCCAGATGCTTCCGTGAATAGTAGGGTAGTAGATATTTTCTCCTCTTGGGGTGAAGAGGACTGGAGGAGTTGGGGGGCAAGGGGGCGATTCTCTTTAAACAGTCATCCCCACACCGACATGCTCAAAACCATTTAAAATGGCTCTCCAGGCTTCATATTCTCTTTCATCTAAACCCGTAATTAAGAATGGCTGTTTTTAACTCACTTTCCAAAGAACAAGGGTGCAGTATACCAGGATGTGGTAGCTACTGCAGTGCAATAACCCCAGAATTGCAGTAGCTACTAACCTGTTTTCCTCTTGTACAATTTTCATTCATCTCTGGCAAGCAGGCAAATACTAATCCGTACTGAGACCTGGAAGGTATCCCAAAGGAATCAACCTGCCTCCATGCTTTGCCTCTCTAAAATACCCCTAAATGGGACTGTGTTACTGGTGGGACCTCACCATAATTTTGTAGAAGACCAGAGGCTTTGGCATCAGACAGATCTGGTTTCAAGTCCTAGCCCTGCTACTTGCCCTCTGTATGAGCACTTTGCTTTGCCTTGATTCCTGTTTCTTTATTTGAATAATGGGCACAAATAGGGTTATTGTGAGAATTAAGTGAGATAATTCGTGTAAAATCCCAACACAGTATCTGACATAGAGTAAGGGCTCTGAATAAATGTTAACTGTTAGATATATTAAAAGGGCTGGAAATTATTATAAATTTAGCACAGTTGGAAATAATATTTCAAGTGAAAAGCTATTGGAATCATAGGTTTCTTCAATGATCCTCATACATAATAGAAATTCTTTTCTAAAATTTAGAGAAACTTTAAAGGGACTTTGGTTATGATTTCTAAAAAGGCAAGGATTGAGAGACTTTAATAAGACAGTCCTTTATCATGACAAAACTAGCCTAGGAAAGCTTCATCCAAGAATTGTCACAGCATCAATTTTAGGAACTCAGGTTGAAACAACATGCCTCCCCTGCCTCAACCCCACTTTGCATACATGATGATTATAAAATGAAATAAAATAACAAATATAATTATGCTATGATAAAAAACATTTGAAAACACAGTACAGAAATAAGTAAGATTTGGGATGGGTACGGTGGCTCACGCCTGTAATCCCAGCTACTCGGAAGGCTGAGGTGTGAGAATCGCTTGAACCTGGGAGGTGGAGGTTGCAGTGAGCCGAGCCAGCCTGGGCAACAGAGCGAGACTCCATCTCAAAAAAAAAAAAAGAAAGAAAAAAAGAAATAAGTAAGATTTGAAATTTTATATGATAATGTACATTCTGGAGGCCAAAATTTTTCAAATACAACTTTCATTTTTAGAAAAGAGAAAAGGGAAAAAAATAGTTATAAAGTAAATGGAATGCATTTAGTTAACTCTACTGGATATTTTAATTTTTTATAAAATGAATTCACCTATATCTAACTCTACTTAATACAGTTGTTATTGACTAGAAATGCATAATTTTCTTACTTTCCATTTTTACTCATTCATTCACTTAATAAATATTTTTAAAACCTACACTAAAACTTGGTTTTTGTTGTGAACTGCACAGACTGTTTAATAGTAAAACATCTGTTTGACAATAGAATATCTCCATATACTGATAAAAAATGTATATGCTGAAATCGCTTTTTTGGTATTTGTAATTTATTATGACCTTCCAAAAGGCAGACATTCGAGAATGAAGGTTAAAGTATTTATATCTATGACACAAAATAGTGTGAGACCAGACTGTAAAGAATTTAACTTGAAGTGGATGTTCTTACAGTATACAAAACATGCCTTGTCTCATTTTACTTGGCCAAGGGTAATTAAGAGGATAAGCAACAGTATTGTCCAGAGGCCAAAAGAGCCTAGAGGCAAAAAAATTATAGATGGCTTCATAACACAGCTCAAGTTACTGGAATCTAGTAAAGGATGAATTTAGAAATACAGTAAACTTTTGTTTATCTTGGAATTCAAACAACCAGCATATGCAGATAATGAGAAAGCTCTTCCTTTCTATTCTGCACTCCATTTTTAGGAAACGAAACAAGTAGGAAATATGCTCTTGCCAGACTTTTGCAGAATTTTGATTTAAAAACCAAAACCAGGGTATGCCATAGGGTCAGAACAGATTAGGTGTAATTTTTCACATCTTCCATATAGCTATATGGTGAAAATTGTTCGGGGTTACATAAATCAGGTTTAACCAGGCCAACATTTCCTGTGCATTTAGTCCAATTAGTCATACATGCAATAAGTATGTATGCCCCCTGCCACATGTCAGGTATACAGTAGGCCCACGGTACAATTCTGTGCAAATTATTCAGAGAATGTACATGAATGAGGACTTTCATTTAAGGAAATAGTGAGAAATTAGTTTGGGAAAGTAGTTTGGAGCCCAACTCTGAAAGACTGAAGATCAGGCTAAAGGATCATGGAAGAATTTTTGTGACAAAGAATGATATGACCAAAGGAGGGTTTTATTGCACTCATTTAGAAATGGGTTGCAGGCTAGTGTTCTCCCTCTCTCCTTTCATGGGACCACTGGTGAAATAGGCAGAGGGGTGGGAAGTGAGCTGTTAGTGGCCATAACAGGACCCTTCATCTGAGATGGTCAGTGGCATTTGCTGGGCCAAAAGGAATAAGCTGAGTCATAAATCATAGAGGGGAAGTGAAGTTCAATGTGCCTGGTGAATGGTCAAGGGGCACCAAATCAGCAAAGGGTAGAAATAGACACTGGGGTATGATTATGGGGTATGATTATGGGGTATTATTATGGGTTACCCTCTAATAATAAACATATCACCTAACAAATAATCTGCTACTGTAACTGCTATTATATTCATCTTATCTACTTGTGGTTGGTAGATTAATTGAAAATATTTCAATAAGTCTAAACCTTATTTTGTGAATGCAGCAAGCATACACTTAACTTTCCATCTTCTTTTTATGAAGTAATGCAAGCAGAAAAATATATAATAAAATTAAGGTTTTATAGGAAGATGTACATCATCTGTGTACCTGTGGTGCCAACTTTCTGGGTTCACAAAAGGGAATGATCATGGAAAGCACCAAAGGTCAGTATGTTCTTGTGCTCACAAATATGAATGGAGAGAAGTTCCAAGGATCTGGACAGATCTGATATATCTGCTTTTTAAAAGCAGGACTTGGCTCAGCCCTGCGATGCCTGTGGACTTGCTACAAAAAGCTGTGCCTGAATTACCCGTATTTAATTATTTTCTATCTACTTTCTCTCCAAATAAAGGACATGAGTTATCGTAGTATCAGGCATTTATACTTCATGAACATTTTTTTAAAAAAAACGGAGTTCTTCTTTTCCTTGTTCATCCCATGGTCAAGGTACTAGTGAGCAGAGAAATAACCTAAAGGCAAGTTGTACTTAAGAGAGGAATAGGAATCTGAGGTCTCAGAATTAGCCACAGAATTAATACTTAGGCCCAGAATAATTGCAAGTTCAATGAATATAAAGGAAAAGAAAATTAAATAAAAAGTATTTGTTAGAGAATTTTAATACTTTATGAATTCCAAGGAATTTTTATTTTTTAAAAATGGTCTTTTTAAAAAATTCTTTAAGTTCTATGGTACATGTGCACAACGTGCCATGTTGGTTTGCTGCACCCATCAACTCATCATTTACATTAGGTATTTCTCCTAATGCTATCCGGCCCCCAGTCCCCCACCCCATGACAGGCCCTGGTGTGTGATGTTTCCCACCCTGTGTCCAAGCGTTCTCATTGTTCAATTCCCACCTATAGTGAGAACAGGTGGTGTTTAGTTTTCTGTCTTTGTGGTAGCTCAGAATGATGGTTTCCAGCTTCATCCATGTCCCTGCAAAGGACATGAACTTATCCTTTTATATGGCTGCATAGTATTCCATGGTGTATATGTGCCACATTTTCTTAATCCATTCTATCATTGATGGACATTTGGGTTGGTTCCAAGTCTTTGCTATTGTGAATAGTGCCACAGTAAACATATGTGTGCATGTGTCTTTATAGTAGCATGATTTGTAATCCTTTGGGTATATACCCAGTAATGGGATCGCTGAGTCAAATGGTATTTGTAGTTCTAGATCCTTGAGGAATCACCACACTGTCTTCCACAATGGTTGAACTAATTTACACTCCCACCAACAGTATAAAAGTGTTCCTATTTCTCCACATCCTCTCCAGCATCTGTTGTTTCCTGAATTTTTAGTGATCACCATTCCAACTGCTGTGAGATGGTATCTCATTGTGGTTTTGATTTGCATTTCTCTAATGACCAGTGACGATGAGAATTTTTTTTTTTTTTTTTTTTTTGAGATGGAGTCTCGCTCTGTCACCCAGGTTGGAGTGCAGTGGCGCGATCTCGGCTCACTGCAAGCTCCGCCTCCCGGGTTCGCACCATTCTCCTGCCTCAGCCTCCTGAGTAGCTGGGACTACAGGCACCCACCACCACGCCTGGCTAATTTTTTGTATTTTTAGTAGAGATGGGGTTTCACCATGTTAGCCAGGATGGTCTCGATCTCCTGACCTCGTGATCCACCCGCCTTGGCCACCCAAAGTGCTGGGATTACAAGCGTGAGCCACTGTGCCTGGCCGGATGATGAGCATTTTTTCATGTGTCTGTTGGTTACATAAATGTCTTCTTTTGAGAAGTGTCTGCTCATATCCTTTGCCCACTTTTTGATGCGGTTGTTTTTTCTTATAAATTTGTTTAAGTTCTTTGTAGATTCTGGATATTAGCCCTTTGTCAGATGGGTAGATTGCAAAAATTTCTTCCATTCTGTAAGTTGCCTGTTCACTCTGATGGTAGTTTCTTTTGCTGTGCAGAAGCTCTTTAGTTTAATTAGATCCCATTTGTCTATTTTGGCTTTTGTTGCCATTGCTTTTGGTGTTTTAGTCATGAAGTCCTTGCCCATGCCTATGTCCTGAATGGCATTGCCTAGGTTTTCTTCTAGGGTTTTTATGGTTTTAGGTCTAACATTTAAGTCTTTAATCCATCTTGAATTCATTTTTGTATAAGGTGTAAGGAAGGGATCCAGTTTCAGCTTTCTACATATGGCTAGCCAGTTTTCCCAGCACCATTTAGTAAATAGGGAATCCTTTCCCCATTTCTTGTTTTTGTCAGGTTTGTCAAAAATCAGATGGTTGTAGATGTGTGGTGTTATTTCTGAGGCCTCTGTTCTGTTCCATTGGTCTATATCTCTGTTTTGGTACCAGTATCATGCTGTTTTGGTTACTGTAGCCTTGTAGTACAGTTTGAAGTCAGGTAGGGTGATGCCTCCAGCTCTGTTCTTTTTGCTTAGGATTGTCTTGGCAATGTGGGCTCTTTTTCGGTTCCATATGAACTTTAAAGTAGTTTTTTCCAATTCTGTGAAGAAAGTCATTGGTAGCTTGATGGGGTTGGCATTGAATCTATAAATTACCTTGGGCAGTATGGCCATTTTCCTGATATTGATTCTTCCTATCCATGAGCATGGAATGTTCTTCCATTTGTTTGTGTCCTCCTTTATTTCATTGAGCAGTGGTTTGTAGTTCTTATTGAAGAGGGCCTTCACATCCCTTGTAAGTTGGATTCCTAGGTATTTTATTCTTTTTGTAGCAATTGTGAATGGGAGTTCACTCAGGATTTTGCTCTCTGTTTGTCTGTTATTGGTGTATGGGAATGCTTGTGATTTTTGCATGTTGATTTTGTATCCTGAGACTTTGCTGAAGTTGCTTATCAGCTTAAGGAGATTTTGGGCTGGGACGATGGGGTTTTCTAAATATACAATCATGTCATCTGCAAACAGGAACAATTTGACTTCCTCTTTTCCTAATTGAATACCCTTTATTTCTTTCTCCTGCCTGATTACCCTGGCCAGAACTTCCAACACTATGTTGAATAGGAGTGGTGAGAGAGGGCATCCCTATCTTGTGCCAGTTTTCAAAGGGAATGCTTCCAGTTTTTGCCATTCAGTATGATATTGGCTGTGGGTTTGTCATAGATAGCTCTTATTATTTTGAGATACGTCCCATCAATACCTAATTTATTGAGAGTTTTTAGCATGAAGCATTGTTGAATTTTGTCAAAGGCCTTTTCTGCCTCTATTGAGATAATCATGTGGTTTTTGTCTTTGGTTCTGTTTATATGTTGGATTACGTTTATTGATTTTTGTATGTTGAACCAGCCTTGCATCCCAGGGATGAAGCCCACTTGATCATGGTGGATAAGCTTTTTGATGTGCTGCTGGATTCAGTTTGCCAGTATTTTATTGAGGATTTTTGCATCAATGTTCATCAAGGATATTGGTCTAAAATTCTCTTTTTTTGTTGTGTCTCTGCCAGGCTTTGGTATCAGGATGATGCTGGCCTCATAAAATGAGTTAGGGAGGATTCCCTCTTTTTCTATTGATTGGAATAGTTTCAGAAGGAATGGTACCAGCTCCTCTTTGTACCTCTGGTGGGATTCGGCTGTGAATCCATCTGGTAGTGGACTTTTTTTGTTGGTAGGCTATTGATTATTGCCTCAATTTCAGAGCCTGTTATTGGTCTATTCAGAGATTCAACTTCTTTCTGGTTTAGTCTTGGGAGGGTGAATGTGTCGAGGAATTTATCCATTTCTTCTAGGTTTTCTAGTTTATTTGCATAGAGGTGTTTATAGTATTCTCTGATGGTAGTTTGTATTTCTGTGGGATTGGTGGTGATATCCCCTTTATAATTTTTTATTGCGTCTATTTGATTCTTGTCTCTTTTCTTCTTTATTAGTCTTGCTAGTGGTCTATCTATTTTGTTGATATTTTCAAAAAACCAGCTCCTCGATTCATTGATTTTTTTGAAGGGTTTTTTGTGTCTCTATTTCCTTCAGTTCTGCTCTGATCTTAGTTATTTCTTGCCTTCTGCTAGCTTTTGAATGTGTTTGCTCTTGCTTCTCTAGTTCTTTTAATTGTGATGTTAGGGTGTCAATTTTAGATTTTTCCTGCTTTCTCTTGTGGGCATTTAGTGCTACAAATTTCCCTCTACACACTGCTTTAAATGTGTCCCAGAGATTCTAGTACATTGCATCTTTGTTCTCATTGGTTTCAAAGAACATCTTTATTTCCGCCTTCATTTCATTATGTACCCAGTAGTCATTCAGGAGCAGGTTGTTCAGTTTCCATGTGGTTGAGCGGTTTTGAGTGAGTTTCTTAATCCCGAGTTCTAATTTGATTGCACTGTGGTCTGAGAGACAGTTTGTTATAATTTCTATTCTTTTACATTGGCTGAGGAGTCCTTAACTTCCAACTATGTGGTCAGTTTTGGAATAAGTGTGATGTGGTGCTGACAAGAATGTATATTCTGTTGATTTGGGGTTGTGATTCTGTAGATGTCTATTAGGTTTGCTTGGTGCAGAGCTGAGTTCAATTCCTGGATATCCTTGTTAACCTTCTGTCTTGTTGATCTGTCTAATATTGACAGTGGGGTGTTAAAGTTTCTCACTATTATTGTGTGGGAGTCTAAGTCTCTCTGTAAGTCTCTAAGGACTTGCTTTATGAATCTGGGTGCTCCTGTATGGGTGCATATATATTTAGGATAGTTAGCTCTTCTTGTTGAATTGATCCCTTTACCATTATGTAATGGCTTTCTTTGTCTCTTTTGATCTTTGTTGGTTTAAAGTCTGTTTTATCAGAAACTAGGATTGCAACCCCTGCTTTTTTTTTTTTTTTTTTTTTTTTTTTTTTTTTTTTTGCTTTCCATTTGCTTGGTAGATCTTCCTGAATTCCTTTATTTTGAGCCTATGTGTGTCTCTGCACGTGAGATGGGTCTCCTGAATACAGCACACTGATGGGTCTTAACTCTTTATCCAATTTGCCAGTCTGTGTCTTTTAATTGGAGCATTTAGCCCATTTACATTTAAGGTTAATATTGTTATGTGTGAATTTGATCCTGTCATTATGATGTTAGCTGGTTATTTAGACCATTAGTTGATGCAGTTTCTTCCTAGCATCAATGGTCTTTACAATTTGGCATGTTTTTGCAGTGGCTGGCACCAGTTGTTCCTTTCCATGTTTATTGCTTCCTTCAGGAGCTCTTGTAAGGCAGGCCTCATGGTGACAAAAATCTCTCAGCATTTGCTTGTCTGTAAAGTATTTTATTTCTCCTTCACTTATGAAGCTTAGTTTGGCTGGGTATGAAATTCTGGGTTGAAAATTTTTTTCTTTAAGAATGTTGAATATTGGCCCCCACTCTCTTCTGGCTTGTAGAGTTTCTGCCGAGAGATCTGCTGTTAGTCTGATGGGCTTCCCTTTGTGAGTAACCCAACCTTTCTCTCTGGCTGCCCTTAACGTTTTTTCCTTCATTTCAACCTTGGCGAATCTGACAATTATGCGTCTTGGGGTTGCTCTTCTCAAGGAGTATTTTAGTGGTGTTCTCTGTATTTCCTCAGTTTAAATGTTGGCCTGCCTAACTAGGTTGGGGAAGTTCTCCTGGATAATATCCTGAAGAGTGTTTTCCAACTTGGCTCCATTCTCCCCATCACTTTCAGGTACACCAGTCAAACATAGATTTGGTCTTTTCACATAGTCCCATATTTCTTGGAGGATTTGTTCATTTCTTTTTACTCTTTTTTCTCTAAACTTCTCTTCTCGCTTTATTTCATTAATGTGATCTTCAATCACTGATACCCTTTCTTCCACTTGATTGAATCAGCTACTGAAGCTCGTGCATGTGTCATGTAGTTCTCTTGCCATGGTTTTCAGCTCTGTCATGTCTTTTCAGGTCTTCTCTACACTGTTTATTCCAGTTAGCCATTCATCCAGTCTTTTTTCAAGGTTTTTAGCTTCCTCACAATGGGTTCAAACATCCTCCTTTAGCTCAGAGAAGTTTGTTATTACCGATCCTCTGAAGCCTACTTCTGTCAACTCGTCAAAGTCATTCTCTGTCCAGCTTTGTTCCATTGCTGATGAGGAGCTGCAATCCTTTGGAGGAGAAGAGATGCTCAGGTTTTAGAATTTTCAGCTTTTCTGCTCTGGTTTCTCCCCATCTTTGTGGTTTTATCTACCTTGGTCTTTGATGTTGGCAACCTACAGATGGGGTTTTGGTGTGGATGTCCTTTTTGTTAATGTTGGTACTACCCTTTCTGTTTGTTAGTTTTCCTTCTAACAGTCAGGTCCCTCAGCTGCAGTTCTGTTGGAATTTGCTGGAGGTCCACTCCCAACCCTGTTTACTGGGTAGCACCAGCGGAGGCTGCAGGACAGCAAAAATTGCAGAACAGCAAATATTGCAGAACAGCAAATATTGCTGCCTGATCCTTCTTCTGGAAGCTTTATCCCAGAGGGGCACCCGCCTGTATGAGGTGTCACTCGGCCCCTACTGGGAGATTTCTCCCAGTTAGGCTACACGGTGTTCAGGGACCCACCTGAGGAGGCAATCTGTCTGTTCTCAGAGCTCAAACACCAGCTGGGAGAACCACTGCTCTCTTCAGAGCTGTCAGACAGGGATGTTTAAGTCTGCAGAAGTTTCTGCTGCCTTTTGTTCAGCTATGCCCTGCTCCCAGAGGTGGAGTCAACAGAGGCAGCAGGCCTTGCTGAGCTGTGGTGGGCTCTGCCCAGTTCAAGCTTCCCTGGCTGCTTTGTTTACCAACTCAAGCCTCAGCAATGGCAGACGCTCCTCCCCCTACCAGGCTGCTGCCTTGCAGGTTGATCTCAGACTGCTGCGCTAGCAGTGAGCCATGCTCCGTGGGCGTGGGACCCGCCAAGCCAGGCGCAGGATATAATCTCCTGGTGTGCTGTTTGCTAAGACCACTGGAAAAGTGCAGTATTTAGGCAGGAGTGTCCCATTTTTCCAGGTACAGTCTGTCACAGCCTCCCTTGGCTAGGAAGGGGAAATCCCCAACTCCTTGTACTTCCTGGGTGAGGTGATGCCCTGCCCTGCTTTGGCTCACCCTCCATGGGCTGCATCCACTGTCCCACCAGTCCCAATGAGATGAACCAGGTACCTCAGTTGGAAATGCAGAAATCACCCATCTTCTGTGTCGATCACGCTAGGAGCTGCAGACCAGAGCTGTTCCTATTTGGCCATCTTGGAAAAGACCCCACCTCCACCTTTTTTTTTTTTTTTTTTTAACAATGAATCCTCTTCATTTTTTTCTCCTAATTAAACTTTTTTTGTTTGTTTGTTTGTTTTTGTTTTTTTTTGAGATAGAGTCTCACTCTGTCCCCCAGACTGGAGTTCAGTGGTGTGATCTCGGCTCACTGCAACCTCCGCCTCCTGGGTTCAAGCAATTCTCCTGCCTCAGCCTCCAAAGTAGCTGGGATTACAGGCGCATGCCCCCACCCCCAGCTACTTTTTGTATTTTTAGTAGAGACTGGGTTTCACCATGTTGGCCAGGCTGGTCTTGAACTCCTGACCTCAGGTGATCCACCTGCTTTGGCCTCCCAAAGTGCTGGGACTACAGGCGTAAGCCACCACACCCAGCCATAATGAAACTTTTGAAAGACAATGAATGTCTTTCTAATGATGAAGCTATAAGTATATGGTTTAAAAAGATGTGTGATAATGGGAATTAGACAGCTTATTCCTAATCACTACCATAGCAAGATAGTCTGAAAAATTTAAAAGGCAATCGTAATAAATAGCATATACCATGTGGGAAAAACATAAAATGGAGAGAGATTAACTAAGATATATTAGCAGAAGTGAGAATAATCCTTTCTAAAAAAATCAGGGAAAGCCAATTAAAGCTTATTTGTTATGATTAAAATATTTCAGTTCCATACACTTACTTGAAATAGTTCTCTTCACTTCTAGGGCAATTAATGCCAGAGTCACCAATTGCTTTCCTTCATTTTTTGAGATGATCAGGCCATCTAGTGGTAAAGAGACCTATCTATCGCAATGGGCAGTATAAATACCTTGTGGATTACACATGATGCTATATGAGGGTGGGAGTTACAACAAATAACTGTCACATAGAGATATCAGGTTAGCCTCAGACAGTATTTTGTAAAAAGTGTATTGTTTTTCTTAATGTAGAGAAAAGAGAAATTCACCACAAATACTGAAAAACAATACAAAGGGAATAACTAGCTCAGTAATAAAAAAGTTAAAATAATTACTTTTATAATCAAAACCATGATTCATATAGTTGAATTTCTTTGATCAAACTAAGTATTGGAGCATCAGTGCTGCTTCCTAATGTCTAAGATTTAGTCTTGATTTTAAAATTTGAATTATTTACTCATATCAACTGAAAATTGTAATTCCAAATAATTAAGGTTTATTAGTTGGCTAATTTAGTAAATAGGTCTTAGGTACTGGAGACTCTGTGTTGGGTGATAGAAAGATAACCAGTTAATCTGGCAGTTTGAACTCACTGGAGAATAAACATGAATTAGTTTTATGTTTCTCCAGTCACCGCTCTCTCAATAGAATCCTAGGCAGATACATAACTTGCTAGTTACCTTCAGTTATTAAACAATGTCTAGCCATTTATAAGCTCTATTTTCATCTTGCCTCCTTCCTCAGCCCCTGCTTAATTGTAACTCAAGGGACAAGGACAGGGAGACAAGAGCTGTTTGTTCACTGTTCTCACCTTCTTCTTCCTTTCCAAGCTCTCTTGAGTTTGAGGGCATGGAGGAGAGATTAAAAGGAAAGGGCACCAGTCTTTTTAACTAGTTGAGCTCATTACTAAAATTGCTATGCATTACTGCTTCTCTGGCAAATGTTGACTAGATATTTGTATCCTCTCTGTGGCAGGTTGCCTACTGCTGGTTCTGTTGGGAGCACTCGTGAGTTTCTTTAGGGGAACCATTTTCTTGACACCTTCAAGGGGTGGTGTACCCCATTGGCATACCCCCCTTGTCTCTTGCTGCTGGAGTCACTTCAACCAGCAGAATGCCTACTAGCTGGGGCATGAGAAACATGGCTAAAGACCTCCTACTCTCTTGGTATTTGATACATGAAAACATGCATTCTTGCTATGCTTATTTCCAACGACTGCTTCTCTCTACCCATCTCCAATTTCCTTTTCCTTGAAATGTAGTTGTGGGACAGGTCAATAAGACTACTGCCTAGGAAGTTGTCCACCTGGGGAATGAGATTCTAGTCTCCCTGTATTGTGAACACCCAAGTATCTATAAGTTATTTTCTCAGTGCTCTATTTATGGCTTGGGGGTGGGGTATGTCCAAAGAGAGTTTCTAGGCCACGGCACAGGAAGGGGGAGCTAGATGGAGTCTTGAAGAATCCCTGAGTTCAGGCCTTAGAGTCCAGGGAGACCAAAGCAGATACAGTTCAATGGAAAGAATTTCAGAGAGAAGAGAGATGCACAGAGAGAACTCCAGATGTCTGCAGAGGATCCCCTCGAATATTCAGCTGTGTACTGATAAGAACAACCATGTAAGGAAAGACTCTTACCATTAGCCAGGAAACATGTACTTTTGGCAAGGAAAGACCCAAATAAATTAGAAGTAATAGGGCCAGAAATAATGCCTATTCCTCACCAGCCAGACAGAAAAACTTCAAGGTTTATGCAGCACTGATAGAGTATATAAAAGCTTCTGCCTCAATAGTTGGGAATAAGTAGGCTTAGATTGAGCACTGCTCTGCTTCCACCAAACAATCTTAAGAGCAAGATACAAAAGCACCAAACAGCTTCCAAATAACTTAACTGTCTTCTGGAATGAAGCCCAACAATGTTTATAGAATTACAAAAATATCTAGCACCCAACAAGTTAAAGTTCATGATGTCTGGAACCCAGGAAAAATAACCAATAACCAGCTGTACAGGAAGCAGGAAAATATGACCCATAATGAGAAAATTAATCAGCTGAAACTGAGTCATAACTGATATAGAGTTAGAATGAGCAAAGACATTAAAATGATTGTGATAGTTGTATTCCATACCATCAAAAAGCAAAATAGAGACCCAAATCTAATTTTAGAGATGAAACAATAATATGTGAGATAAAAATATACTTATACTGGAGAGAAGTAACAGCATATGTGATGTTACAGAAGAATAACTTAGTGAACTTGAAGATAATAATAGAAACAATCTAAAATGAGACAAAAGAAGGAGAATTAAAAAAACAGCCACAGGGGAACAGTCAGGCAGTCTAATAGACATCTAACTGGAGTCCCTGAAAGAGAGGAGAGGAAGGGAGAAATAGAAAAAAAAATCTGAAGACGTAATAGCCAAAAATATTCCAAACTTGATGAAAAGTACAAACCCACAGAACAAAGAAGCTTAATGAACCCAAAGAAAATTGCACAAAGGAACGTCACATTCAAACTGCTCAATCGTATTGATTAAGAAAAAAAAAATAAAAGCAGCCAGAGGAGAAAAAAATCACCTTATGTACAAAGGAACAAAGATTAGAATGACAGCAGATTTGTCACTGAAATCAATGCAAGTGAGAAGATGGTGAAACAACATCTTTAATGTATTGAAAGAAAAAAAATCCTCTGTCAACCTGAAATCTATATCCAGTGAAAATACCTTTCAAAAATGAAAGGAAAAAAAGTGCTTTAGCAGACATAAAAAGGCTGAAAGATATTGAAAGAGACGGGGAGAAAAAAATCTGAAAGAATTCATCACCAGCAGAACTTTACTGCAAGAAATGCTAAAGGATGTCTTTCAGGCAGAAGGAAAATGATATCAGATGAGAAACATAGATCTGACATTACGACAAATGATGACATAAGGAGCACAAAGGCTATGAGAAAAGAAATGGAAATATATTATTGTAAGTTTCTTACACTATACATGAAGTGGCAAAATATCACTTGAAGATGGATATCACTTATTATAAACCCTAGAGCAACCTTCACAACAAAAAAGATACAGCTAACGAGTTAACAAAGGAAACACATTATAATGATACCAAATGTTCAATTAATATGAAAGAAAGTAGAAAAGGAGGAAAAAGGGAACAACAAATAAATGAAAAAATAGAAAACAAATAGCAAGAAAATAGATTTAAACCTAATTATATCAATAATTACATTGTTGTAGTTTCTTACTTTTGTATGAAAAATCTTAAATCTTAAAAAATGGAGTTTATGTAGTCATGTGCCACATAACAAGGTTTCAGTGATGGACCACGTGTACGACTGTGGTCCGATAAGTTTGTAGTATGTATTTTTACTGCACCTTCTCTATTTTAGATATGTTTAGATAACAAAAATACTTACCATTGAAACTGCAGTAATATGTAATATTACTGTAATACTGTAAAATACACTAAAATACAGTAAAAATACTGTAAAATACAGTAATATGCTGTATAGGTTTGTAGCCCAGGAGCAATAGACTATAGCCTAGGTACATAGCAGACTATGTCATCTAGGTTTTTGTAAGTACATGGTGATGTTTGCACAATGACAAAATCACCTAACAAAGCATTTCTCAGAACATAGCCTTGTTGTTAAGTGACTTGTGACTATATATGCTGCATATTTTGTAAGGAAAAGACAAAGGGAAGGATTGCATTAAGCCAGCCTATCTAAGTAAGAAAGAAATCTAAGGGAGATTTTAGGGCAATGATGTGCTAGGTTGATATTAGACAAGGAGTTCCAGAGAAAACATGGCAAATGTTGGATGTAAGGTAGAAGCAAACTGGTATAAGAAGAAGGGGTAGGGATGAGGATTAAGATTTTTCTAAAAAAGATAACTTGGGATGAGGCAAGTTGAATTACAATAAGAAAGAGTTGACTCAGTGTATTAAAATCTCTAGATAATATTCTAAACTGGAATAGTGCTTACTATTGATATGTATGTCTTAGGAAGACTTTTTTAAACTTGTTTTTTGCTTTACTCTGAGGATTTTTTAACCTTGTTATACTGATTCATTTCATTTAATTATCAAGCTTATAGAATATCATTAAAATAAAAAGTGTTAAAAAGTGTGATATGACCTTCATGTTGGCTCTTTCCGTGGCTAACTTATTACCTCCAGTAACATGAGAATGTATTACAGGGAAAAATTTTAAAGCAAGAAAAAAATTAAACTCATGTTATTTAATCTGGAACCCTTAGAAGGACTGAAAAAAGAATTACATAAAGGCCCAGGGTTTTTTGGTTTTTGCTATCCCCTTCCTGCCCCCCAAATATTTTCCTGGTTCCATATACATGTAAATAAAAAATAATTTTTGATAATATTGATAAAATCTGATGCTTCTGTATCTTCTCCAGAAAATAACAGTTTTCTCATGTTCTTCATATCACTTGTAGAAAGCGCTAATTTAGTGCAGATAGGCACAAAGGACATACCTTTATAAATATATTAAAACTTACATTCGTTGTTTTTCTCCTGACACATCAAATATTTGATAATAATGGGAATAATAACAATACTCACTTGTTGAACCCTTATAATGTAAGTTACTGTGACAGGCTCTACGTACATCATCTCATTTCTTCACCAACGCCTTTTCAGGTGAGTATTATTTCTCCCGTGTTACAGGTAAGAAAAGTGAGGTACAGAGAAGTTCAGTGACTCATCCCCGCACACTCGGCTCCAACACGGGCTCCAACTCAGGTCCAGGTAATGCAAAAGCCCATGCTCCTAACCACAACCTATGCTTCTCCCCACAGCCGTTCTCCTAATAATAAATGCAATGGGGTTTTCAAAGTCCAATTTTGGAATATAGTAAGAAAAAAATCAGATGCTCATTAAGCATAATTATCCTAAGTGTATGAGAGTTTCAAGGATAACTTTGTCTTAATAATAATTTTGTTCATAGATGAAGGAAGAAACTCCTGATTGACTTGAAAGAAACTAACATGAATTTGTTAAGCACCAACTATATGCAAATCTTGGAAAACACTATTTCGCATCATAATTTTTCCATAATATAACTTGGTCTCCTTAACTTTAATTTGTAAAAAACTGAAATCTATAAACTTTTCAGTCGTGAAGATTACACATTTCAAAAGATCTTCTATTGTACTGCTTAGGTCAAAAAGTAAACTATAATAAGATCTCTTGTTTTCCACCCAATTCCAGTAAGAGAAAAAGGCTGAGGATTTATAAAAATAATTATTTAAAACCCCAGTGTAGAACAAAAAACACACTAAGAGAAAACCTTACTTTTCACATAAATCCAACAGCTTGTCAGAAGTGTAGGGAAAACTCAGTAGGCAAATGTGAAATGTTTTTGTCATACCCAGTAGACTGTACACTGAAACCCTAAGACATAAAGCAACCCATCCAAGCAAGAATCGTCTAGGGAGAAGAAAATAACCAGTATATCACTTAAGGCATTGGGCTTAAAACACTAAAGGTGAGGCAAGACTTTAGAAAGGATTCTGTGGCTGTTGTTAGAATTTGCTCGGGGACTGTGGTTTAGTACTCCAAAGTAGCTAGTTCCCTGAAGCTGCTTTAGTCTAGCCCACTTTTCTCCTACCCTAGGAGCACTATGATTAAAGGGCTAAGAATCACAGGAAACAGGACCCTGTTTATTCCTCTTCACCCTTGAAGTTCTATTTCTAGTAAGCATCATTGTGTACTATGACTAGGCACCCCCCGCAAAAAAAAAAAGAGAGAAAGAAAAGTAAAGAAACTTTTCCAGCATTAAAGATGCCAATTTTGCTGACTTTTAATTTTGAATTAAATCAACTGGACAAGTAGTATCATAAAGTTCTTAATTTTACCAAATAATAACAGTAATTTATCAACATCATTGTTATGAAATGTTTAGTTGATTTGTAATATTTAGCATGTTTTTCTTTTCCAGTATTTGGTATGGATACTGTGTTTACTCATTTTTCCTAATGAAGATGAAACTTCATATCAATGTTGGGTTATAGGCCAGGTGCGGTAGCTCATGCCTGTAATCCTAGCACTTTCAGAGAGGCTGAGGTAGGAGGATTAATTAAAGCCAGGAGTTTGAGACCAGCCTAGGCAACAAAGCAAGACCTTTTCTCTACAAAAAAATTAAAAAAAATTAGCCAGGCATGGTGGCATGTGCCTGTAGTCCCAGCTACTTGGGAGGCTGAGGCAGGGAGACCACTTGTACCCAGGAGTTTGAGGCTGCAGTGAGCTATGATTGTGACACTGCACTCCACCCTTGGCAACAGAGTGAGACCCTGTCTTAATTTTGTTAATTGATTAAAATGAAAATTATATTATAATTATAAACATTATAAAGAAGGTAATTATATATTATAATTATATTATAATATAAATATTATAAAGAAGGCATGCATACTTCTCATATTAAAGAAGTAATTATCATCCGGGCACAATGGCTCACGCCTGTAATCCTAGCACTTTGGGAGGCTGAGGCAGGCGGATCACTTGAGGTCAGGAGTTTGAAACCAGCCCGGCCAACATGGTGAAACCCCGTCTCTACTAAAAAAAAAATACAAAAAAAATTAGCCAGGCATGGTGGCGGGTGCCTGTAATCCCAGCTACTCGGGAAGCTGAGGCAGGAGAATTGCTTGAACTCGGGAGGCGGAGGTTGCAGTGAGCCGGGTTCCTGCCACTGTACTCCAGCCTGGGCAACAAGAGTGAAACTCTGTCTCAAATAAATAAATTAATTTAATTAAATTAAAAAAAGAAGTAATTATAATCCACCAGGAATTAATAAACACATTTTTAGAAAGGCATTGTATTCTTAGTTTTATTACTAGCAACAAGTCTTGTATCTTAATATACACTGTGGTTTTGAGTCTGACAGAAGTAACAGAGTGTTCATACTCAGTGCTCAGTTTCATCTTCAAAATGGTCCTCGGAGAAAAAAGCCAAAGACATCAGTACTAGCTCAGAGTGGTGGAAGTTGAATACTTTTTTTTTTTTTGACGGAGCTTTGCTCTTGTTGCCCAGGCTGGAGTGCAATGGCATGATCTTGGCTCACCGCAACCTCCGCCTCCCAGGTTCAAGTGATTCTCCTCCCTCAGCCTCCTGAGTAGCTGGGATTATAGGCATGAGCCACCACGCCTGGGTAATTTTGTATTTTTAGTAGAGACGGGGTTTCTCCATGTTGGTCAGGCTGGTCTCGAACTCCCAGACTCAGGTGATCTGCCTGCCTTGGACTCCCAAAGTGCTGGGATTACAGGTGTGAGCCACCGCGCCTGGCCTCAAATTTTATTCTTAAAAATAAAGCGGGGTTAGAGGTCAGAATTCTTCAATAGTAAAAGATTCTTTGAAAGAGAGACTTCAATTGAATATGGCCCATCTAACTATCTTATTTATGTTTGATGATGTAAGGGCGAAAAAGTGTTATCCCAGGAGAAACTTTTGAAAGCTGTCATAATATTACTGTAAACATGTTCATATATACATACATCGGTATCCAAAATGTAAGTAGGGTATGTTTAATAGAATCAGATCCTGTCTTCTAGGAATTTAAATGTTAAAGTTGCTATTATTGATGCAAGCTAACAAGTAAACATAAAAAAGAGTGTGCTATACACAAAAGGATTAAATAGCAAAATATTTGTAGTTTACCTAAGTTCAGTGACCAACTTTGAGTTTTGTGATGTGGGAATATGCTATAATTTTCTGACTCCCACTGTGGAGTTAAGTCTTCTACAGCACCCCTTTGCAGAGAATTAGCTAGCATTTTAAAGATTGTAATGTCCTGAAAGTGTTGAAAAAATAGCCTCAGCTATAGGCTTTCTAAGTATTTTACCCAATGTTGCATTAGATAAGAAACATCTTTTTTTATTCCTTCCTGAGAATACTCTTGAAAGAAACCTATAAAAGTTGAACAAGGCATACTCGTTGGAAATTGCTCTTGGTCTTAGGAAGTAGTGTCTATTATTTGTAAAAATATGACCAACTTGTGAACATATCTGTAATATGAAAATAAATACAAGGCAAATGTTTCTATTTATAAGGAGAAAAACACTCTCATAATCACATTGATTCAGTTTATAAAACTTCTTGCCATCAATCTAATTAAATAAGCTACATAACCATAATCTAATTTTGTTGAAATGAAAGACAGTATTCTAAAGGAATTGAGGCCAGGTGCGGTGGCTCATGTCTGTAAGCCCAGCATTTTGGGAGGCTGAGGCTGGCGAATCACTTGACGTCAGGAGTTCGAGACCAGCCTGGCCAACCTGGTGAAACCCCATCTCTGCTAAAAATACAAAATAATTAACCAGGCATGGTGGCGCTCACCTGTAATCCCAGCTACTCAGAAGGCTGAGGTGGGAGGATCACTTGAACTGGGGAGGTGGAGGTTACAGTGAGCCGAGATCACGCCACTGCACTCCAAACTACTCAGTAGGCTGAGGCGGGAGAATCTCTTGAGCCCAGGAGTTTGGGGTCAGCCTGGGCAACACAGTGAGACCCAGTCTCTTAAAAAAAGAAAGAAAAAAAGAAAGTTGAAACTTTACAAATAATATGGCTTTAATTTAGATGTCTCTCAGTAGAGTCTATAAAATATAATTTATGATAAAAGAGACTTAATAAGATCATAGGTTTTAAACAGAAATGCGCTTGAAAAGATTAGAAGTAATAAGTACACAAGTACACTGTGGATGACATTAGTTATATTTCAGTTTTTTTTTCTTTTGAGACAGAGTTTTGCTCTTGTTGCTCAGGCTAGAGTGCAGTGGCTCGATCGCGCTCACTGCAACCTCCACCTCTCAGGTTCGAGCGATTCTCCTGCCTCAGCCTCCTGAGTAGCTGAGATTACAGGTGCCCACGACCATGCCTGGCTAATTTTTGTATTTTTAGTAGAGACAGGGTTTCACCATGTTGGCCAGGCTGGTCTTGAACTCCTGACCTCAAGTGATCCTCCTACCTCGGCCTCCCAGTGTTGGGATTACAGGCGTGAGTCACCGAGCCCAACCATATTTCAGATTTACTAGTGATGGCTTTGATAATGACTTTCTTGTATGTAAATTTTAAGTAATGTTATTTTTTCTGTTTCTGTGAATTATAGTAAAGAATTGATCGATTAAACATTTATTTACTTTTCTTTGTGCCAGGGATTGTACTATAAATATGACACATGCCTTCAAAAAATAGATATGTAAACAAATGGTAACAGTACAACAATATGAGTGCTACAGGCTAGCATAGAATTATGCACACGCTGCTGTGGAAACACAGAGGAAGGAAAGCCTCTCTAATTCTGGGAGGTAGAGTGGAGGTTGGAATACTGAGGCATTGTCAGGGAAGGCTTCCCAGAGCAGTTGAGGAACAGTGAAGAGAACAGAATATTGAAGAGAAATTATTTGCCAATCAGGTAACTGGGGGGAGAAAAAGGCATTTAACCAGAGAGTTCAGTAACTCTAAAAGCTCTGGACTCTAGCTCTCTTGGTAAGTATGACAGCAACAAGTGTTTAGTATGGCTGGGGCAGACAGACCTACACTGAGAGGTTGGTAATTGATTTCACTTTGTTTCTCCTTCTCCACATCAACATTTATCAAGTCCCCTTGTTTCTATCTCAGAAATATCTCTGGAATATGGCTACTCTCTCTGATTCCATCTCCACTTCACCCACTCACTCCAAGCCACTGTCATCTCTAATGGGAACCATTGCAATAGCTTCCTTAATAGGTGTTTCTGCTGTCACTTTTACTCCCACTAAGAATAATCATTTTAAAAAATCAGAAGCCAGGCGCGGTGGCTCACACCTGTAATCCCAGCACTTTGAGAGGCCGAGGCAGGCGGATCATCTGAGATCAGGAGTTTGAGACCAGCCTGGCCAACATGGTGAAACCCTGTCTATACTATAAATACAAAAATCAGCCAGGTGTGGTGGTGCACACCTGTAATTCCAAGTACTTGGGAGGCTCAGGCGGGAGAATTGCTTGAACCCAGAAGGCAGAGGTTGCAGTGAGCCGGGATCATGCCACTGCACTCCAGCCTGGATGACAGAGCGAGACTCGGTCTAAAAAAAAAAAAAAAAAAAAAGTCAGATACAGTTAGTCCTTATTATGGCTCTGTGTAACACAGCTTCAGCCTGTCTGCTGCTCATGTCCTTCATAGCATGTATCTTAACCCTATTAATTAATTAACTTTTTCATTTTTAGTTTTACTGACTACTAGACTGTGAACTTTAAGGAAAGCCATGCTTGTTTATATTCCCAGTGTTTAGCACAGAAGAGAAACAAACAAATAAGAAGAGAAGGAAGGGAAAGGGAAAGATAAAAAGAGATATAATTATTAAATGTAATGTGGTATTTTAAATGAGATTCAAGGAAAGAAGACAGATTAAAAACTAGGAAATCTAGATAAAGTATGGACTTTAGTTAATAATAATGTGTCAATATTGGTTTTTTAGCTGTGATAAATGTACCATACTAATGCAAAATGTTAATAATAAGGGAAAACTGCATTCAAAATATAAGGAATCCTCTATAATACCATTGCAACTTTTTTGTAAATGTAGAACTATTATAAAATTACCAGTTTATTTAAAAGAAGGAGGAAAGAAAGGAGAAGTAGGCAGTATACAGCTGAGGAAGTGGGCAGGGGTCAGTTAAGAAGTTTCTCATATGTCATGCTAATAAGTTTCACTTTTTCTGAAGTGAGGGAATGAAATGATTGGATTTGCATTTTAGAAAATGTAACTTTAATGCAAAGATTGGCGTACTTTTCTCTTAAAGGACCAGGTAGTCAATATTTTAGAATTATGTGCCGTATTAGTTCCCAAGCCTGATGTAATAAAATGACCATGACTTTAGTGGCTTAAAACAACCAAAATTTATTTTCCCACAGTTCTGGAGACCGAGATACCAAAATCAAGGTGTTGGTAAGGCTGCACTGCCTCCAGAAGCTCTAAGGGAAGACAAGGTTCCTTGTGTCTTCCAGGTGTTCCTTGGCTTCTTTGGCTTGTGGCCACATTACTCCAATCTCTGCCTTCATCTTTACATTGCCTTCTACTCCGTATGTGTCTTCTGTGTGTTTCTTTTAAGGACATTTGTTGTTAAATTTAGGGCCTACCTGGGTAATCCAGGATGATCTCATCTCAAGATTCTAATTTAATTATATCTGAAAAGACTTTTTTCCAAATAAGTTAACATTCTGAGGTCCCAGAAACTAGGAGGTGAACATATCTTTTTGGGGCCCTCACTCAACCCACTTCACAGGCCATGTAGTTACTGAGTTGAAACTACTCAGTACAGTAGCACCAAAGCAGCCATAGACAATACATAAATGAAAGAGTGTGACTATGTTCCAAAAAATTTTATGGCCTGGCTTTCATCCAAAAGCTATAGTTTGTTGATTCCTAATGGCAGTATAGAGGAACAATTGGAAGACAGCAAATTAAGGCAGTTAAACAAGTTAGGAGGGAATTATAATGGTAGCCATTAAGGATGAGGAAGATTTGAATAAGACAATGGCAACAGAGGAGAGGGAAAGGAATTGAGAGTTAGTGAATAGAATCAACAGGAGTGGGTGATAGATTGCAGGGGACGGATAATTAAAGTTCATTAGAGAGGTGGGAATTATGAGTCACATAGTAGATCAATACTTTCAGCTTTTCAAAAGAACAACTTGAGACTTTCTACTTCCATTGCTTGAGAAATATTACTTTTATCAAGACAAGTTTGTGTAACCCACACAGATGAGTACTGAAAAATAGAAAGGCTCAAAAAATGTTAAGATATTTTATTGTATAGCCAGAGACACAGTGTAAGGGATATTTTGAGGTCAGAGAAGACGATAATTAGCCAGTTGGTTTATTTCTTTATTATTATTATTTTTTGAGATGGAGTTTTGCTCTGTTGCCCAGGCTGGAGTGCAGTGGTGCAATGTCAGCTCACTGCAACCTCCACCTCCCGGACTCAGGTGATTCTCCTGCCTCAGCCTCCCAAGTAGCTGGAAGACAGGCATGCACCACCACACCCAGCTAATTTTGTATTTTTAGTAGAGATAGGGTTTCACCATGTTGGCCAGGCTGGTCTTAAACTCCTAACCTCAGGTCATCTGCCAGCCTCAGCCTCCCAAACTGCTGGGATTACAGACATGAGCCATCACACGTGCCTGGTTTATTTCTTAGAAGGAACAAGACAGATCTGGCAAGATGGTCGAATAGGAACAGCTCCAGTCTACAGCTCCCAGTGAGACCAATGCAGAAAGTGGGTGATTTCTGCATTTCCAACTGAGGTACCCGGTTCATCTCACTAGGACTGGTTAGACGGCGGGTGCAGCCCACAGAGGGTGAGCAGAAGCAGGGTGGGGCGTCACCTCACTCGAGAAGTGCAAGGACGGGGGAGCCTCCCTCCACCAGCCAAGGGAAGCTGTGAGAGACTATGCTATCAGGCCCAGATACTATGCTTTTCCCACAGTTTTGCAACCTGCAGACCAGGAGATTCCCTAGTGTGCCTACATCACTAGGGCCCTGGGCAGCTGTTTGGGCAGGCACTGAGCTAGCTGCAGTTTTTTTTTTTTCCATACCCCAGTGGTGCCGGGAACCCCAGTGAGACAAAACTGTTCACTCCCCTGGAAAGGAGGCTGAAGCCAGGGAGCCAAGTGGTCTCGCTCAGCAGGTCCCACTCCCACAGAGCCCAGCAAGCTAAGAACCACCGGCTTGAAATTCTTGCTGCCAGCACAGTAGTCTGAAGCTGACCTGAGACAAATGAACTTGGTGGGGGGCGGGGCATCCGCCATTACTGAGGCTTGAGTAAGCGGTTTTCCCCTCACAGTGTTAAGGAAGCTGCTGGAAGTTCGGGGGAACTGACTGCAGCACGGCAAAGTGGCTGTGTCCAGACTGCCTCTCTAGATTCCTCCTCTCTGGGCAGGGCATCTCTGAAAGAAAGGCAGCAGCTCCAGTCAGGGGCTTATAGATAAAACTCCCATCTCCCTGGGACAGAGCACCTGGCTGCGGAGGGGAGGGGGCGGTGGTGGGGTGGGGAGTGAGGGGCGGGGGCGGCTGTGGGCACAGCTTCAGCAGACTTAAACGTCCCTGACTGGTGGCTCCGAAGAGAGCAGCGGATCTCCCAGCACCACGCTTGAGCTCTGCTAAGGGACAGACTGCCTCCTCAAGTTGGTTCCTGACCGTCATGCCTCCTGACTGGTTGATACCTCCCAGCAGGGGTCGGCAGACACCTCATACGGGAGAGCTCCAGCTGGCATCAGGCAGGTGCCCTTCTGGGATGAAGCTTCCAGAGGAAGGAATAGGCAGAAATCTTTGCTGTTGTGCAGCCTCCACTGGTGATACCCAGGCAACAGGGTCTGGAGTGGACCTCCAGCAAACTCCAGCAGACCTGCAGCAGAGGGGCCTGACTGTTAGAAGGAAAACTAAAAAACAGAAAGCAATAACATCAACATCAACATCAACAAAAAGGACACCACCTCAAAACCCCATCGAAAGGCCATCAACATCAAAGATCAAAGGTAGATAAATCCACGAAGATGAAGAAAAACCAGTGCGAAAATACTGAAAATTCCAAAAACCAGAACGCCTCTTTTCCTCCAAATGATTGCAACTCCTCTCCAGCAAGGGCACAAAACTGGATGGAGAATGAGTTTGACAAATTGACAGGAGTAGGCTTCAGAAGGTGGGTAATAACAAACTCCTCTGAGCTAAAGGCACATGTTCTAACCCAATGCATGGAAGCTAAGAACCTTGATAAAAGTCTACAGGAACTGCTAACTAGAATAACCAGTTTAGAGAAGAACATAAATGACCTGATGGAGCTGAAAAACACAGCATGAGAACTTCATGAAGCATACAGAAGTATCAATAGCTGAATCAATCAAGTGGAAGAAAGGATATCAGAGATTAGAGATCAACTTAATGAAATAAAGCATGAAGACAAGATTAGAGAAGAATGAATAGAAAAGAATGAACAAAGCCTCCAAGAAATGTGGGACTATGTGAAAAGACCAAACCGATGATTGAAAGTGACAGGGAGAATGGAATGAAGTTGGAAATCACACTTCAGGATATTATCCAGGAGAACTTCTCCAACCTAGCAAGATAGGCCAACATTCAAATTCAGGAAATACAGAGAACACCACTAAAATACTCCTTGAGAAGAGCAACCCCGAGACACATAATCATCAGATTCTTCAAGGTTGAAATGAAGGAAAAAATGTTAAGGCAACCAGAGAGAAAGGTCAGGTTACCTACAAAGGGAAGCCCATCAGACTAACAGTGGATCTCTTTGCAGAAACCCTGCAAGCCAGAAGAGAGGGGGGGTCAATATTCAACATTCTTAAAGAAAAGAATTTTCAACCCAGAATTTCATATCCAGCCAAACTAAGCTTCATAAGCGACAAATTGACAGAAGTAGGTGAAGGAGAAATAAAATCCTTTACAGACAAGCAAAGGCTGAGGGATTTTGTCACTACCAGGCCTGCCTTACAAGAGCTCCTGAAGGAAGCACTAAATATGGAAAGGAAAAACTGGTACCAGCCACTGCAAAAACATACCAAAATATAAAGGCCAATGACACTGTGAAGAAACTGCATCAACTAATGTGCAAAATAACCAGCTAGCATCATGATGGCAGGATCAAATTCACACATAACAATATTAACCTTAAGTGTAAATGGGCTAAATGCCCCAATTAAAAGACACAGACTGGCAAATTGGATAGAGTCAGGACCCATTGGTATGCTGTATTCAGGAGACCCATTTCCTGTGTAAAGACACACATAGGCTCAAAATAAAGGGATGGAGGAATATTTACCAAGCAAATGGAAAGCAAAAAAAAGCAGGGGTTGCAATTCTAGTCTCTGATAAAACAGACTTTAAACCAACAAAGATCAAAAAAGACAAAGAAGGGCATTACATAATGGCAAAGGGATCAATGCAACAAGAAGAGCTAACTATCCTAAATATATATGCACCCAATACAGGAGCACCCAGATTCATGAAGCAAGTTCTTAGAGACCTACAAAGAGACTTAGACTCCCACACAATAATAGTGGGAGACTTTAACACCCCACTGTCAATATTAGACAGATCAACAAGACAGAAAATTAACAAGGATATTCAGGACTTGAACTCAACTCTGGACAAAGTGGACCTAATTGACATAATCCATCACATAAACATAACTCTCAACCCCAAATCAACAGAATACACATTATTCTCAGCACCACATAGCACTTATTCTAAAATAGGCCACATAATTGGAAGTAAAAGACTCCTCAGCAAATGCAAAAGAACAGAAATCATAACAAACAGTCTCTTAGACAAACAGTTCAAAGAACAGAAATCATAACTAACAGTCTCTTAGACAACAGTGCAATCAAATTAGAACTCAGGATTAAGAAACTCACTCAAAACTGCACAACTACATGGAAACTGAACAACCTGCTCCTGAATGACTACTGGGTAAATAATGAACTGAAGGCAGAAATAAAGATGTTCTTTGAAACCAATGAGAACAAAGACACAATGTACCAGAATCTCTGGGACACAGCTAACACAGTGTTAAGAGGGAAATTTATAGCACTAAACACCCACATCAGAAAGCAGGAAAGATCTAAAATTGACACCCTAACATCACAATTAAAAGAACTAGAGAAGCAAGAGCAAACACATTCAAAAGCTAGCAGAAGGCAAGAAATAACTAAGAGCAGAACTCAAGGAGATAGAGACACAAAAAACCCTTCAAAAAAATCAATGAATCCAGGAGCTTGTTTTTTGAAAAGATTAACAAAGTAGATAGATTGCTAGCCAGACTCATAAAGAAGAAAAGAGAGAAGAATCAAATAGATGCAATAAAAAATGATAAAGGGGATATCACCACTGATCCCACAGAAATACAAACTACCATCAGAGAATACTATAAACACCTCTATGCAAATAAACTAGAAAATCTAGAAGAAATAGATAAATTCCTGGACATGTACACCCTCCCAAGGCTAAACCAGGAAGAAGTTGAATCCCTGAATAGACCAATAACAAGTTCTGAAATTGAGGCAGTAATTAAAAACCTACCAACCAAAAAAAGCCCAGCACCAGATGGATTTACAGCCGAATTCTACCAGAGGTACAAAGAGGAGCTGGTGCCATTCCTCCTGAAAGTATTCCAAACCATAGAAAAAGAGGGACTCCTCCCTAACCCATTTTATGAGGCCAGCATCATCCTAATACCAATACCTGGCAGAGACACACACACACAAAAAGAAAATTTCAGCCCAATATCCCTGATGAACATCAACGCGAAAATCCTCAATAAAAAACTGGCAAACTGAATACAGCAGTACATCAAAAAGCTTATCCACAACAATCAAGTTGGCTTCATCCCTGGGATGCAAGGCTGGTTCAACATATGCAAATCAATAAACATAATCCATCACATAAACAGAACCAATGACAAAAACCGCACGATTATCTCAATAGATGCAGAAAAAGTCTTCAAAAAAATTCAACATCTCTTCAAGCTAAAAACACTCAGTAAACTAGGTATTGATGGGACATATCTCAAAATAATAAGAGCTATTTATGACAAACCCACAGCCAATATTATATTGAATGGGCAAAAGCTGGAAGCATTCCCTTTGAAAACTGGTACAAGACAAGGATGCCCTCTCTCACAACTCCAATTCAACATAGTATTGGAAATTCTGGCCAGGGCAATCAGGCAAGAGAAAGAAATAAAGGTATTCAAATAGGAAGAGAGGAAGTCAAATTGTCCCTGTTTGCAGATGACATGATTGTATATCTAGAAAACCCCAGCATTTCAGCCCCAAAACCCCTTAAGCTGATAAACAACTTCAGCAAAGTCTCAGGATGCAAAATCAATGTGCAAAAATCACAAGCATTCCTATACACCAATAATAGACAAACAGAGAGCCAAATCATCAATGAACTCCCATTCACAATTGCTACAAAGAAAATAAAATACCTAGTAGTACAACTTACAAGGGATGTGAAGGACCTCTTCAAGGAGAACTATAAACCACTGCTCAAGGAAATAAGAGAGGACACAAACAAATGGAAAAACATTCCATGCTCATGGATAGGAAGAATCAATATCGTGAAAATGGCCATACTGCCCAAAGTAATTTATAGATTCAATGCTTTTCCAATCAAGCTACCATTGGCTTTCTTCACAGAATCAGAAAAAACTACTTTAAATTTCATATGGAGCCAAAAAAGAGCCTGTATAGCCAAGACAATCCTGAGCAAAAAGAACAAAGCTGGAGGCATCAAGCTACCTGACTTCAAACTATACTACAAGGCTACAGTGACCAAAATAGCATGGTACTGGTACCAAAAGAGATATATGGACCAATAGAACAGAACAGAGGCCACAGAAATAACACCACACATCTAAAACCATGTGATCTTTGACAAACCTGACAAAAACAAGCAATGGGGAATGGATTCCCTATTTAATAAATGGTGCTGGGAAAACTGGCTAGCCATATGCAGAAGACTGAAACTGGACTCCTTCCTTACACCTTATACAAAAATTAACTCAAGATGGATTAAAGACTTACATGTAAAACCTAAAGCCATAAAAACCCTAGAAGAAAACCTAGGTAATACCATTCAGAACATAAACATGGGCAAAGACTTTGTGACTAAAACACCAAAAGCAATGGCAACAAAAGCCAGAATTGACAAATGGGATCTAATTAAACTAAAGAGGTTCTGCACAGCAAAAGAAACTATCATCAGAGTGAACAGGCAACCTAAAGAATGGGAGAAAATTTTTGCAATCTACCCATCTGATAAAGGGCTAATATCCAGGATCTACAAAGAACTTAAACAAATTTATGAGAAAAAAACAAACAACCCCATCAAAAAGTGGGCAAAGAATACGAAGAGAAACTTCTCAAAAGAAGACATTTATGCAAACCACAAACATGAAAAAAAAGCTCATCATCACTGATCATTGGGGAAATGCAAATCGAAACCACAATTAGATACCATCTCAGGCAAGTTGGAATGGTGATTGTTAAAAGTCAGGAAACAACAGATGCTGGAGAAAATGTGGAGAAATAGGAATGCTTTTACACTGTTGGTGGGCATGTAAATTAGTTCAACCATTGTGGAAAATAGTGGTGATCCCTTAAGGATCTTGAATCAGAAATATCATTTGACCCAGCAATCCCATTACTGGGTATATACCCAGAGGATTATAAATCGTTCTATAAAGACACATGCACACGTATGTTTATTGCAGCACTATTCACAATAGCAAAGACTTGGAACCAACCCAAATACACATCAATGTTAGACTGGGTAAAGAAAATGTAGCACATATACACCATGGAATACTATGCAACCATAAAAAAGAATGAATTCGTGTTCTTTGCAGGGACATGGATGAAGCTGGAAACCATCATTCTCAGCAAACCAACACAGGAATAGAAAACCAAGCACCACATATTCTCATTCATAAGTCGGAGTTGAACAATGAGAACGCATAGACACAGGGAGTGGAATATCACACACCAGGACCTGTCGTAGGGTGGGGAGCCATGGGAGGGAGAGCATTAGGACGAATACCTAATGCATGTGGGGCTTAAAACCTAGATGATGGGTTGATGGGTGCAGCAAACCACCATAGTACATATATACCTATGTAAAAAACCTGCACATTCTGCACATGTATCCCGGAACTTGAAGTATAATAAATAAACTTTTTTAAAAAGAAGGAACAAGACAGTGCTAGGAAGAATGTCTTTTCTTATTAAAGGTGTCAGTGTGTAAATAGTTCCCCCCATCATGCGAAGAGTAAGATGGCTGAGGTTATTATTTATAATTACTATGTATATATCCACTTACAGTTTATAAAGTTCTGGCATAATACATCATGTCATTTGATCCTCACATCTCTGAGGTAAGGAGGACAGATATTATTATTATACCTGAAGTGAAGAGAAGTTAAGTAACATTTTCAAGGTCACACAGATAGCAAACAATTGTGTGCAGATGCATTCTGATTTCCTTATTTCAAATCTTGGGCTGTTTCCTTTGCACTGTCTATGAAGTTGGATCAGAGAACTGTGACAATGTGTGGCCCATAAAGCTGGGTTGGTCAGCATGACCAGGAAGATAAAGATGAGATTAATGAGCTTCTTAACTAGGAAGCTGGGGTGGCCTTCCAGCTGTCCTTAAAGGGCAGGTGGCCAAAATAAAAAATGCAGCCTTGAGAGCAAAAGCAGAACACAGCATGGGCCAAAATGATGAGAGAAACTGGACCCAGAGCAGGGTTACAAAGATTATGGAGTGCAGAGATAAAGCAGCAATGTCATGAATGTAACCCAAAAGAATGGGTGCCAAACTCGCCACTGCAGCACTTACTTGCAGAGCTTGTTAGCAATGTAGCTTCTCCAGCTGTAATTTAGGACTTCGGCTTAGAACCGAGTCTGCTGATTCAGCCAATCTGGGCTGGGGGTGGGGGGACATGAAAAACCCCCTTTCCCACCCTAGAAAATCTGATAGAAAACATCCATTAAATAAGCCAGAGGATAAAAGCAGCAGAAAACATCTAGAGAGATTTTTGATGTTAGGGTAGCAAAATGTTGGCAATATAATAACATAATTTTAAGAAAAAGCAGAGGGGGTCTAGGCCTCTTAGAAAATAATTTAATAATATTTGTTGACACCTGCCTTGTACACAGTAATAGGCTAGATACTAGGAGTGCAGAAGTGAGTTAGAAATTAAGACAGACTTGGTCCTCATTCTCAGGGCGCTTACACTGTAGATGGAAGACTGATACTAAATAATTATATAGTTATTGTATAATGTTTTATTATGCAACAGTATGAATGTAAGAATGGAGGATGTCAAAATAGGGACACAGGCAACAGGGGAGCCTGACCCTGTCTGGGAGATCGGGCAAGGATCATCCCCTGAGGAAACAGCATATGATTTCAGATCTGAAGAATTAGTAGGACTGGTCAAGAAAAGGGGGTAAGGAGGGCAAAATAGGTACCCCAGTAGAATATTAATTTGCTGCTTCAAAAAATATTTACTGAGAACCCACAATGTGCCAAGTATTCTTCAGTTCTGGAATACAGCATTAAATAAGATGAATAAACATTGAGCTTTACATCCCAGTTTATGAAACAAGACAAAATTTAAAATTTAATAAACAGGAAATCAGCTGATAATAACAATATTGTAAGATTTCAGTTCTCCCCAAATCAATCTGTTGACTCAATGCAATGCCAATAAAAATCCCAGCGGGACTTTTTGTGGAATTTGACAAACCAATTCTCAAATTTATATGGAAACTCATATAAAAAGGAAGTCTTAAAGAATAAGGTTAGAAAACCGCTATTACTGAATACCAAGACTTATTTTAAAGTGGTAATTTAGATAATGTGGTATTGGCATAATGATAGAAAAACAGACAATGGAACACTCTAGAGCTCAAAAACAAACTCACCTTTGGTATATGACAAAGGTGCCCCTGTAGTTTTGTGAGGGAAAAGGTGGTCTTTTCAATAAATAGTGCCAGATTAGTTGAATATTCATATGGAAAATTAATACACAAAATCAATACTTGTGCAAATGGAAGCAATAACACTTCTAGAAGATAACATATAGCTTTATGACCTGGGATAGGCCAAGATTTCTTAAGCCAGGAGCTAATCAAAAAGGAAAATATTGATAAATTGAGCATCACTAAAATTAAGAATTTCCATTTATCAAAGGACCTTATTTAGAGGAGGTAAAAATTGGGACAGGCATTTGGTATATGCCCCCCAAAAGTTACATAAATGGACAATAAAATGTGAAAAAGTGCCCAGGCTCCTTGGCAATAAAAGAAATATAAATTAGGTCGGGCGCGGTGGTTCATGCCTGTAATCCCAACAGTTTGGGAGGCTGAGGCGGGTGGATCATCTGAAGCCAGGAGTTTGAGACCAGCTTGGCCAACATGGTGAAACCCCATCTCTACTAAAAATACAAAAAGTTAGCCCGGCGTGGTGGCACGCGCCTGTAATCCCAGCTACTCAGGAGACTGAGGTGGGAGAATTGCTTGAACCCGGGAGGCAGAGGTTGCAGTGAGCCGAGATCATGCCATTGCTCTCCAGTGTGGGTGACAGAGGGAGACTCCAGAAAAAAAAAAAAAGGCGGGGAGGAAATATAAATTAAAACCACAGTGGGATACTACCTCACACTTTCCAGAATACTACCAAGAATTAGGTAGGGTGTGGTGACTCACATCTGTAATACCAGCACTTTGAGAGGCCGAGGCAGGTGGATCACCTGAGCTCAGGAGTTGAGACCATCCTGAGCAACATGGCGAAACCCCGCCTCTACAAAAATTAGCTGGGCAAGGTGGTATGCACCTGTAGTTCCAGCTACTCTGGAGGCTGAGGCAGGAGAATAGCTTGAACCTGGGAGGCGGAGAGCCAAGATTGTGCCACTGCACTCTAGCCTGGGTGACAGAGTGAGACTATCTTAAAAAAAAAAAAAAGTGGAATTAGCTAGGGTGTGGAGCAATTAGTCAAAGTGTAAATTGGTACAACCATTTTGAAAAATAGCTTGGCAGTATCTGCTAAAACTGAACATGTGCATGTTGTATGACCCAGAGATTCTGCTCCCAGTTATAAACCAGACAGAGATACATTCATAAGTGCACTAAGAAACATGTGTATGAATGTTCACAGCAACATTATTTGTAATAGCTCCCAAACAGGAAAAACCAAAATATCTATCAACAAAAGAATGCATAAACAAATTTGGTTTATTCTTAAATTGGAACACTAGACAGCAATGAAAGTCAACAAATCTACTACATGAAATAATCATAAGCATGAACATAATATTGAGCAAAGGAAGGCAGTAACATAAGAGTACATATTATATGATTCAATTTATGTAAAGTTCAAGTACAGGCAATATTTATTTATGGAAGTTGTATTGGAGGGAGATTTTTTATTTCTTGATTGTGGGATGGGATGGGAATACAAAAGTGTTCACTTTGTAAAAAATCATGAAGCTATATACTTAAGATTTTTGTACTTTTCTGTATGTAGGTGTGCTAGAACTCAATTAAAGCATTTGCTTAAGAATTAAGACGTCCAAACCTCTAAATCTCTCTCCTTAGTGAGAAGGCATTGGTGGCTATAACCTCAATAGCAACTTATTAAGAAAAATTAGTAGCAGAAATTATTAGAGTTAAACATTTCAGAAAAAGCGTTTAAAATTTATCTTTTGTGTGATTTAATTAATTTCATACAATTACTTTTATTCTAACATCCCAATTAGAGGATATTCAGGTATAACTGAATAAAAATTACATGGTGTATTAGGGTAGGTGAAGCTACAATGTGGTAACAATGTTCTCCCCTCCCCTTCACCTCCCTGCTCCCAAATCTCAATGGCTTAAAACAACAAAAGTTTATTTCTTGCACTTAACAGTCTAATGAGATGTTTGACACGTGGCTTTCCACTTGATTCAGGGACTCAGGCTCTTTCTGTCTCATGACTCTGCTTTCTTCTAGGATCTTGAGTTCCTCCTGGATCCTCTGTCTGGACAGCCAAGGAGCAAATAGAAAGTGGAAAAGACATACTATTTGTTAACCGCCTTGGCCCTGGGATGACACATCCCTTCCAATCACACAGTAAGAATTAGTCTCTTGATCCTGTAAAAGACAGTGGGACTGGGAAATGTAGTAAACACTGTGGAGAAGAAGAACAAACACATTTAGTGAGGCTCCAGATATCTCTGACACATCTGGAACCCAAGACAGACCATGAGGTCACTAGAGAAATGCTCAACAAAGAACTGCCAGGGAATGGGCATTCTAACAGAAAGAGTTACAAAATGGCATCTTAATCAGGAATCCTGTCGCATTCAGAGATTAAAAAAAAAAGTTGGAAAAGGAACAGCCTTTCATGATTTGAGAGAAAGAGGTTTTTGTGAGGGAGATAGTAATTAGAAGAAAAATTGAGATGGAGCCTCTATTGTATTAGAGGAAGAAATATATCAAGGTTAAATATTTGAAGCAGACTGTTGGGAAGTTAGTGAATTCTTGAGATACTGTACAGGTCAGTGAGACTTTAAGGAGAGGGAAACAAAACAGAGAGACAAGGCAGGCAGGACTATAAAATATTTTGCATTCTTTTGCCCTCGAGAGTAAGGAAGTCAAGAATATAGTACATATTTCACCAAAAAAGAGTTAAATTCTCACAGGAAAACCTCAGGTTTTACCCACTTCCCAACATCCCTGACAATGGAAGCTGTACTTAATGGTAATAATTATAATAAAGAAAAACATGTAGGAAACAGTAATTAGACTCTGATGTGAATGCCACCTCTTGGAGTTGTTCAAAATGGTGTTCCTAAACACTTAGCTTCACTTTGGGAGAAGACTGGGGACAAGAGGGTGGGGTTTATGTCTCAGAAAATAAGGTCGGGAGGTGAAGAATGTGTTATTTTAAGACAGTTAATTTTGGTCTTCTCATGTAAGAGAGCTACTGGGAATTAAGCATATCTGTTATTTCTTCTGTCAACCTTGGTCAAAGTTGCTGTAGACAATAACTTGTATCTACATTGTCTCTCTGCCTAATCAACTCACATAGCTGCCTAGAAGGAATCTTACACTTGGAGTGACAGGTGCACATTCTTCTGGTGCCCTATGTAAAAGGGCATGGAATTGTAGAATCTGCTGCTTTGACTATTCTCCCTGTCCTTATTACCACCTAGAAGCGCTGAGACTGAACCCAAGGTGTGTTAGGATAAGGCTAGCCTGCTGAAACAAAGACTACATAAATTCAGTTTTTTTAAAAGAAGGTATATTAGTCTGCTCTCACACTGCTATAAAGAAATACCCGAGACTGGGTAATTTATAAAGGAGAGAGGCTTAATTGACCCAGTTCCACATGGCTGAGGAGGATTCAGGAAACTTAATAATCGTGGCAGAAGGCAAAGGAGAAGCAGGCACCTTCTTCACAGGGTGGCAGGATGGAGTGAGTGCAGGCAGAGGAAATGCCAGACTTATAAAACCATTGGATCTTTTGAGACTCACTCACTATCATAAGAACAGCATGAGGGAAACTGCACCCGTGATCCAATTACCTCCACCTAGTCCCGCCCTTGACAAGTGGGGGTTTTGGGGATTGTAATTCAAGATGAGATTTTGGGTGAGAATACAACCAAACCATATCAGAAGTAAAGGTTTGTTCCACCCAAGTGATAGTCTGCTGTGATTGTCCCAGGCTAGCAGACAACCCTTCTGATGGTGATAATTTAAGGACCCATGTTTCATCCATCGTGTTGTACTGTCATCCCTGGGGCATTGCTGCCATCTGCATGGTTAAAAGTGGGTCACTGGTGGGAAAGAGAATGTATCTGAATGTCTGAATCAGAAGTGACACACTTCACTTTCATCACATTTTATTGGCAGGAACTCAGTTGTGTTATTCCACTTAACTGCAAGTTGGGGTCACAAACGCTGTCCCTAGTGAGATAAGCCCAGTTATAAATTCCTTTATACAAAAGATTAGAAAAATGGATGTTGGTGGATATTTGGCAGTATCTATCCAGGAAGAATAGAGAAAGTTAAACAGAATCACTCAAATTATTTTACACCTATTAGTAAAGAAATATATAGTTGAACTTTGTTCATACTACGGTTGTGTACACCATTTATTGTAAAATATTCTCAAATTCTGAAAATTATGATTTTTGAAACTACCATTGTACATTACAGTTGCAGAGAATTTTTATCCCCAATTTTGACTTATCTTTAAATGACCAAGATTTCTAAGTCTATATCTTTAAGATTTTCTGTTCCCTCTTTTTCTAAGTCAAATTATTAATGATAAATAAGCAAACACATTGAAAGTTGGGAGCGATGTAGTTACTATAAAGAAATGAAGGCAGAAGTTCCTTTTTGCAGTAAGTTTATAAAGCAATAATCCTCAAAATTTGTTTGAAAGTTCATATTAACACACTGAAAGTATAGCCTTGTTAGTTACAGAATATGAGACTTTGTGATTTAGAGTACATAGAGTAAGATACTGAAAGATAATCTTACTTTCTGGTTTTGGATAAAGCTAGAAAGAACATGTTATACAAGTCTTGGTGTATTTAAGGAAATCACATATCTTGGCCCAATATTTTAGTAATATACAAGACTTAAAATAAGTCGTGTTCTGTATTTTTATTAAGGTAGTGATTTCACTGATATATACAACTATCATAATTCATTAAATTGTATCTTTTAAATAGGTGCAGTTTATTGTACATAAACATTGTACATACCAATTTATTGCTTCTGGTATGGAGGAAGAAATGAGAAGCATGAGAAATGCAAAATATGTGGGTAACTATGGAAAACTATTTTTTCTATTAATTTCTTTAAAATATATATAATTTTGAAAAGCAAAAATTAGAACATTGCCTTGAGGGGTTTAAAATATTATGTAGAAGTAATGTATAGAACAACTATAACATAAATTATGGCAGGAATGGGGGTAAATAGACCTAGATTGCTACAAAAAGTACTATATTAACTCTAAGCAGACCGTGAAAAGTTTAAGGATATATACTGCAATACCTAAAGCAACTACTTTAAAAACTGTGAAAAGGTATGATTAAAAAGTGAAGAGAGGCCAGGCACGGTGGCTCAAGCCTGTAATCCCAGCACTTTGGGAGGCTGAGGCGGGTGGATCACGAGGTCAGGAGTTCAAGACCAGCCTGGATAAGATGGCAAAACCCTGTCTCTATTAAAAATACAAAAATTAGCCAGGTGTGGTGGCAAGCGCTTGTAATCTCAGCTACTTGGGAGGCTGAGGCAGAGAATTTCTTGAACCCAGGAGGTGGAGGTTGCAGTGAGCCGAGATCACACCACTGCACTCCAGCCTGGGCGACAGAGCAAAACTCTATCTCAAAAAAAAAAAAAAAAAAAAAAAAAAGCTAAGAGATTCAAATAAAAATATAAGAAATATTTAATAATCTGAAAGAGGGCAGGAAAAGGAGAATGAAGAAATGAAAACTGAGACGACAAGTAGAAAATTAATAAAATAGTAGACTGAACCCAACCATATCAATAATTACATTAAATATAAATTGACTAAACACTCCAATGAAGAAACAAAGATTATCAGACTAGATTAAAAAGCAGACGTGACCACCTGCTGACTACAAGGAAGTACTCTAAATATGAAGATACACTTTAAGTATAAAAATAAAAATAAGATAAAAATATAGATATTTACATTAATGGAATTATAGTCCAGAAACAGAACCACACATACATGGCTGATTGATTTTTCAATGAAGTTGCCAAAACCATTCAATGGGAAAATGAAATCAACAAACTGCTGGAAAATCTGGATGTCCATATAGGAACAAAAAGAAAAAAAGAACATCTACTCTTATGTCACATAATATGGAAAATTAACTGAAATGTGTGACAGACCTAAAGATAAGCTAAAACTGCAAAACTACTGGAAAATAAGATAGGTGCAAATCTTCACCAACTTGACATAGGCAAACATTTCTTAGAATAAGACACAAAAAGATTAATCATGAAAGAAAAAATTTATGAATTAGATTTCATCAACATGAAATATTTTCTCTTTGGAAGACACTATTAAGAAAATGAAAAGACAGGCCACAGTATGGGGGAAAATACTCTCTGTCATGCATTTGACAAAGGACTGACTGGTATTTAGATAAAGACCTCAACTCAACGATAAGAAGACACCTCAATAACATTTTATAAAAGATACTGAGTACATGAAAAGATGCTCAACTTTATTAGTCATTAGATACCATTACAACCATTAGAAAGGGTAAAATGGAAAAGACTGACAAAGCAAGTGTTGGCAAAGCAGAATTAACTGGAACTCAAACACAGCTGGCAGGAATGCAAAATGGTACAATTACTTTGAAAAACAATATGGAACTTTCTTAAAAAGGTAAACATATGCCTATCATATAATCTAGTTATTCTACTCCTAGGTATATACCCAAAATAAATGGAAACATATGACCATATAAAAACTTTTACACAAATGTTCATAGCAATGTTATTCACTATAACTCCAAACTGAAAACAACCCGAATGCCCATCAGCCCGTGAATGGATTAAAAAGTGTATTATATTCATATATGGAATAGTATTCTCCAATAACACTAAACTGTATTGAATAATATTCAGCAAAAGGAATGAATTATTCATACATAAAACAATAGGGATAAATCTGAAAATCATTAGACTAAATGAAAGAAATCAGACACAAAAGAATACATGATATATGATTCTGTTTATATAAAATACAACTACTATATAATGATAAAAAGCAGATCAGTGTTTGCCTGCAGCCAAGGGCAGGTGGAACAATTGACTGCAAAGGAAATGAAGAATTTGGTGGGGGGGGGGGGGGTCCTAGAAATGTTCTGTATTTTTTTTTTGTTAAGGTGGTGATTTCACAGATATATATAACTATTGTAACTCATTAAATTGTGCCTTTAAATAGATGCAGTTTATTGTGCTTAAATTATTCATCAATAAATTTTATAAGAAAAAAACAGGAAAACCTTTTTCGTATAATTTTTCATAGTTGAAATCTATTTCTCACCCAATAACAACCCTAATTCAATGGTACTAGTTCAGCCTTCTGAAACCACGCCTATAAAAGCATAAACAAAGAATATTTATTCCACTACGAGTCCCTTAAATATTTGAAAAGAGCCAATTTTTTTAGCCTTTTCTTCTCTATATTATATACTACCCTTCCTCAATCCTCCAGCTTGTTTTTTTTTTTTTTTACATATTGTTTAAGTCGCAGGCTCTTTAACTTTCCTATTTTCCCACCTTTGAAAACACTTTGTTGTCAATATTCCTTATAAACCAAATGCAAAACTCCAAGTGTTATCTGCTAAGTCTTGTTCAATGGGAAGAGTATGGCTTGTGGAAAGAGCAGGAGACTGGGTATATAGAAATTTGAGTTTGCTGGCTCTGCCAATGACAGTCTTTTTTTTTTTTATTTTAAGCAAAGCAATAACTATATATTTCTCAGTATAATGAGGGAGTTGGAATTATTTATTTTACCTAAGATTTTATTCATTTTTAGTATCCAGAAATGAAAGTATGGGTAAGAAACTTCTGAGAAACTTTCTCAATTAAGAAATACAAATCAACTGAGACATTCTGATCACAAGTTACTGAGGCCTAAAAATATTTTTTGGTTTAGATGTTAGGGTAATCATAGAAAATTAAAAAAAAAATTTGGTATGATTTGAAAAGAATCATTTAGCTTTGTATTTAATTTGTATCCATTTTTCTATTTGCATATGTATCATTAGCCTCTAATTTCTGATGTTGGAGATTTTTCCAGTCATGTGCTTTAAACTAATAACAAATACTGCACTTGATCTTAGCCAAAAGGCTGAGAAGTGATGCAGTCATGTGCTTTCAGACCATGCAGGTTTGTGACTTGCTACAAAATCTCTGTGAGTTCAAAACATTCATAACATATGGCAGCTCAGATGTTAGGTTGGGAGAAATAGCTGTTTAGAGGATTCTTTGCTATATATATTTTAATGTGACTTGTGTATATGAATATGTTGGGAAAGGTGTCACTTGGGAGTGAAGTTGAAAGAAAAAATCTTTATGCTTTAAGTCCACTGTGGATAGCAGTAGATATTACAAATAAAATGGGAATTTGTTCAAAGCCAGATATTTTAAAAATATACTTCTTCTGATTGTAATCTTTAAGTAACAACAAAAATCAGTGTTAACTGCTATTCAAGGGAAATAGTGTGGTTTGTAGAAAGAGCTGGAGATCACATATAGGGGAATTCAGGCAAAATCACCGTATTAGATATCAAATATTCATGTCTAGGATACTTCCCAATTTGGGGAAAATATCAGCTAAATCATGTGAATGGTACTTTTATCCAGAAAAAAAATATGTTTAAACTCCCCAGTATTATACCTTATGGCCTACAAAATAACTTATTTTGTCAAAACTTCCCCCAAATGACTTGTGATACAAAGCATCCTGCTGGAAAAAGAAGCTTCCTACTACTTGAGTGAGCTACTTGCTCATTCCTAATGTGTGGACGGAATAGACAGTCTGAGCACAAATTGCAGGAATTGGCAGGACTCCTTTTCAGAGCTAATGCTGTCATTTTTTTTCTGGGGTAGCAAATTTTATATTTTCTGTTAATTAAGAAACACATAAAATAGGTGAATAAAGATAAAGTTCTTAATGTTCAATGACATCTTACAGTTTGATAGCTCTTTTACTTCACAGGTATCTGAAAGATGTCCAATATACATTAACTCATTTTACTTTTATATTAATTACTCTCTTATCTTACTTGTTGTTTTCTGGGCATGTGAAATTTTAATTCCCACTTGGTCTCCATGTCTTCTTAAATCCTCAGACTTCACCTTTTGAGTTGTGTTTCTGGGCAGAACTCTTTCACTGGGACTTGCTTTAACCCACAGTACTCTATTTACTAGCGGAAGGATGATGTTCTAATACATCTAATATATGTATCTAATATGTTCTCCATCCGCTTGGTTTCATGCCATTGTCCTCCCCTCCCCATAACACACACATACAAGGCACCTACCCTCAGCCACTCATTCAGACATGCACACACACCATTTTTATGAATTCTCAGAAATTTTCCCCATCCATTAAATGAGCAAGTGCTTTTAAACTGCAGAGTGCTACTAAATTTTGTTGTGACACTGATGTTTCATAGGCCACTAATCTGAGTTAGACAAAGCAAAATAACAATGCAGGTAACTCATTTCCTACCAAAAACCATGAAGCATTATTATTACTCTGAGAACACGTCCCAGTTGTTGGAATCCTAGATTCTCTGACACTCCCTACTCAATAGTCCCTCTGGTTTCCCAGCTGACAACTAGGAGAAGGGGCTTGACAAACTCCTGGTTTTAGCAATCAGTTCAATTAACCATCATAATAGCATATACTTTTCATAAACCAGGCTTACATTCCTGGTTGATTTCACAGCTCCTAGTTTTAGAACTGCCCCTGCAGCCATGGTGACAGTTCTGCTGCCTGCTTCAGCGCCTCTACCCTGGCAACATGTTGTTCTGAGGCTAGCAGATCTCGCCCAAGGCAGGATTCTCAACTCTGGAAGGCTTAGTGGGGCCAGGCCCAGGGAATGGTCTGTGAGTATTGCTTAAGCCGGCTCTCCTCCACAGGCTGGTCCCTGCAGCTTCTCTTGCTGCATCTTGCTCCATCTGCTGCTCCCTGGATGCAAATGTGTCTCCCTTAGGGTGCTGGGCACTGGGCTGAGAGGGTCCTAACTTTACCACTCATTCCCTACCAAAGAGCTGCTCTATTACTTTTGCACTTCAACATCTCCCTCTCCCTCCTGAAAGCTATTTCATGTTCTCAGGACTGGTTGAAGCCAAAAGCAGCCAGAAGTTCTAGAGAAAATGTTCAAATTTATCCCTTTTTCCTTCTCTAGTGGTTATTGGTGGTGGCAGATGTTGTGTAAAACTGATTTGTCTATTTCCCTTTGTGGTGGCTTCAGACTCTGGGTAGACATGTATACAGCACTCTCAACTTTGTTCCAAGATGCTTTTTACTCAAGATGCTAAAATATATGCTATTGTATGTACTGTGCTTTCTCAATGCTTTGACAAATTTAAACATGAGATAACCCATGCTTAAATGCATCCTAATTCAACATATATCACAAATGAATAATCATCTGCCAGTTGTGATAGCATCTCTTCCCTCTCCCCATTTCCTGGAAAGGATTCCAGACAAATGCATTATTTCTACTTCTACACAGTGTTTCTTATTTCTTATTCTGTCTACACATCAATTTGTTCAGTATCTTAACTGGTTATTTGTACCGTTGCAATATCTCTTGATTAACTACTAAATTATATCACCTGTAGAAAGTATCTTATTTCTGGACAACATATATATAATATTAATCAATCTTTGATCATATGGCTGCAAGATCCTGCCAATTACTTTTTGGCCTGAGACAAAAAACAAACCAAAACATAACAAAAATGCTTTTTTAAAAGTATGTTTTCTACTCTGATTTCTGACATTTAAATATCTTTTAAAGATATCTGTCAGTGGCTTCTAAAAGTTCCTTTAAATAATCTTTTTGAAGATATAATATGTTGCATGTTTCATTAATACAATCTTATATAAGATTCTGGATGCCAGAATCTTAATTATAATAGTCAGGTAAAGTCTACTCCAGACACTAACCACCTGAAGGAATATGTTAATTGTTAATTCTTGTTTATACAGGGACTTTATAATAATGGCAAAAGAATTTGCTAAGAATGACTAAACCTAGTATACTCAATGTGAAGTATGTATAGTTTGCCTCACAAACCTGAATACAACTAACCATAAAACATGCATACACTGGTTATGAGTCCCCACATACTCTTCCTGAAGAAACTGGCACTAATTTTTACTTAGGAAATAATCTATGCTCTTGTGGAATATTTCCCTTTGTCCTCAAGTTTATGTACTGGGATATTTGCTTCCTAGTTCAGGGTTTGTGTTAACACATTTTAGAATCTACTTATACAGTCAAGTACAAAGAACAGCCATTGAATGCTGAATCTTTCTCAACTGATTTCTATGGAAAGCTTATGTTCTTTGTAATATACCTTAGCTGGCTGTCGTTGTATGGTGCATTGCTTCTAGGCCTAATTGGAACACCCTGTCTGGCGGTTCTATTAGGATCAAGATTCTTGACTTTGGAGAGCAGAAAATATTTTAAATTCATTTTGGTAGGAGGAGTCAATTTCTGCCTGAAAAGAAAAAAAAAAACAGATTTCCTGAAATAAGAGTATAGGATCTTATACAACACCATTAAACACTCTCCTTAGCCATTTGGAACTCAAGGAATTGCTTTCTAATCAATTTATGTCATTATGTTCTTGGTTACATACATACTTACTAAATCTTTCCTAAAGAAAAATTATCCTGGCCAGGCATGGTGGCTCACACCTGTAATCTGAGCACTTTAGGAGGTCAAGGTGGGCAGATTGCTTGAGGCAACGAGTTTGAGACCAGCCTGGGTAACATAGCAAGACCTCATCTCTACAAAAAATAAAAATAATTTTTAAAAAATTAGCAGGGTGTGGTGTGGTGGTATGTATGTGTGGTCCCAGCTACTTGGGAGGCTAAGGCAGGAGGGTTGCTTGAGCCCAGGAGGTTGAGGTTATGGTGAGCCATGAGGTTACAGTGAGGCATCACATAATTGCCCTCTAGCTTGGGCAACAGAGCAAGACCCTAAAGAAAGAAAGAAAGAAAGAAGGAAAGAAAGAAAGAAAGAAAGAAGGAAGGAAGGAAGGAAGGAAAGAAAGAAGGAAAGAAAGAGAAAGAGGGAAAGGAAGGAAGGAAGGGGAAAAAAGAAGGGAGGGAGGGAAGGAAGGAAGGGGAGGAAGGGAGGAAGAGAGAAAAGAGAAAGAAAGAAAGAAAAGAGAAAGAAACAAAGAGAAAGAAAGAACAGAAAGATTTTTTTTTTGGTTTGTGCTTAATTCAGTCTTCCTTTTGTTATTTAAGTATCTACTGAATTGGCCCTAACTCCCTAAACTTTTCTTTCCTCCTGAGAATCCCATCATATCAAACTACCTTTATTTCCTTTTTTCTGTTTTTTTTCTCAGAAATTAATTTTGTAATTCTCAGATTCTTCCCAAACGATCTCTTCACTGTTTCTTGTCCAAATCTGAGAATAAAAAACACAACACATTTCTGGCTGTCATCTGCAGAAAAATAGTCTTGAAACCTCAACATTTCTTGGTTCCTGCTTCTCTAGAGCCATCAACACTAATTTTTCTTTTTTCTTTCTTGCTTTTTTTAGATACAGGATCTTGCTCTATTGCCCAGGTTGGAGTGCAGTGGTGGGATCACAGCTCACTGCAGCCTGGAATTCCTTGGTTCAAGCCATTCTCCTGCCTCAGCCTGCCAAGCAGCTAGGACTACAGGCACACACCATCACGCCTGGTTAGTTTTTAAAATTTTGGTAGAGATGAAGTCTCGCTGTGTTGCCCAGCCTGAGACTAATTTTTCAATATCAATTTCTACTGACTAATCAGGGTGTAAAAGATGTGGACGTTACAAAGTGAAGAAAATTTTGGTTATGTTGGATACATCAGCTAGAACTCATGGCATTGGCTGTAATAGCATTACCATATGTCCCAGCAATTCCACTCCTAGGTACATATCCAAAGGAATTGAAAGCAGGGACTTGAACGGAGATATTTACACACGAATGTTCATAGAAGCATTATTCACAATAGCCAAAAGGTGGAAATGTGGAAACAACTCAAATGTCCCTTAGCCAGGATTACAAATGGATAAACAAAATGTGGTATGTAAGTACAATAGAATATTATTGAGCCTTAAAAAGGAGTAAAATTCTGATCCATGCTACAACATGGATGAACATTGAAAACATTATGCTAAGTGAATAATCCAGAAATAGAAGAACAAATATTGTATGATCCCACTTATATGAAGTACTTAGGATAGGTAAACTCATAGAAATAGAAAGTAGAATAGAGGTTACCAGGAATTAGGGAAAGGGGAAAAGGAGGAGTTCCTGTTTAATGGGCAGAAATTTCTTCTTTTTTTTTCTTATACTTTAAGTATTGGGGTACATGTGCACAACGTGCAGGTTTGTTACATAGATATACATGTGCCATGTCGGTTTGCTGCACTCATCAACTCGTCATTTACATTAAGTATTTCTCCCAATGCTATCCTTCCCCCAGCCCCTAACCCCGCAACGGGCCCCAGTGTGTGATGTTCCCCTCCCTGAATGGGCACAAATTTCTTGTTGGGGATAATGAAAAAGTTTTGGGTATGGATAAGAGTGATGGTTATACAACACTGTGAGTGTATTTAATGTCCCTGAATTATACACTTATATATGGTTAAAATTATAAATATTACGCATGTTTTACCACAATGAAAGAAAGAAAGAAAGCGCGCCCTCTAGTGGGAGCTGGGTGCAGAGAGAGCTCTGTATTCTTGGCTGCAGCTGTCTAGAATGGAGCCTGTCTCGCTAAGCTGGAACTTGGGAGTCTTGGATAAAATACCACAGACCCTTGCCTTTCTTACCAAATTTTTGTATCTCTTTCATGAAGAGATGTTTCTTCTTTTGCTGTTTGCCCTTAGGATCATTTCCAGAGGGTCTGAGTCATTTTTCTAGAATTTTCACCAGTTTCACTGAGAAGTGAGGTAGCAAAGCTCTTTATGCAGTCATGCCAGAAGTTGACCGGGAAGACTATATTTCAAATGTTAGTTATGTTATTCAATTTGGAGGATTGCTTATAACATTGTTGCACTGGTTGTAAAATTAAATCTTTAGGATTAAAATGTTTTCTTGAGAAATGTGGCAACATTACTAAAAACCATGGTAATCCCTCCCCACAAAATGGGATTTTTAGTAACTTTATCACTGTCCTGAGGCTTCCTTTTAAAAACTGCAGCTTTGACATTTTTATTACATTATTTTAAGAGAAAGTAAGGCTCTATAGATTCCACATGCATTCTTGAATAAATGAGTGAGTGAATGAATGAATGTTTTTGTTTATGAACATGGTGGCCATTTGCTACTGTGTGCTTTGGCAGTAAGACTCCCCCTGTACCTGCCTGTTGCTGAATTCTACAATTCTATCACTCAAACCCTATCTTAGTTCAAGCTGCTATAACAAATTACCATAGGCTGGGTGGCTTAAACAACAAACATTTGTCACAATTTTGGTGCCTGAGAAGTCCAAGATCACAGTGCAGGCAGATCCGGTATTTGGCGAGGGCCTCCTTCCTGGCTTGCAGAAACTGTCCTCCTGTATCCTCACATGGTAGGAAAAGAGCGAGCTAACTCTCTGGCCTCTTAAAAGGGCACAATCCTACTCATGAAGGCTCTACCCTTTTGAGTTAATTACCTCACAAAAGTCCCACGTTCAAATATCATCACATCGGGGGTTAAAATTCAATGTATGAATTTCAACACATTGAGGGGTTCACTATAACAAATGCACTGTTTCGTTATTTTCCTCTATGCAGTCTATGGAAAGTAACTTTCCTCTCCAGTATTTTTGAGAGGAATGATAATTCAACCTTTCTATTAAGAATAGTTTATGCAGTCAAAATGTTATTTTCTCCAAGAGACAAACACTTGTTATTTTATCAGTATCCAAATAACTGGCTTACCCAATTACTGGAATAATTTTACATTTCACAGAAGGTGAAAGAAATTAATATTCATGAGCATTTACTGTGTGGTAGGACTACTGCAAATATTATTTTATTTAACCCTTGCAGCAGTATCTACGAGTTAGAGCTTATTAGTATCACTGAGGATGCAGAATTAAGACTTAAAGGTTGGGTCTTTTCCAAGGTCATATAGCTAATGAACAGTAGAACTGCAAGGAAAAAAGAGAACAGGAATAGGGCAGTCAGACAGCAGTAGGTTGGCCCTAGATGTCACAGGTGGGGGTTTCCAAAGGAAAGATAAATGTCTCTGTAAGAAAAGCATCATTGATTCGTTGCTATTTTATCATCTACAAAACATTCCCTGACAAATCTTCAGAGGACAATTCTAAAGAAACTTAAAAGGATAATTTATAGTTTGTTCATGTTTACAGCCTAAGAACACATTATTGCCCTGTTTTTATAAATTCATGTTGGCTAAACATATTTAAATATCATTGTGTTTTAGAACATTTATTTCTGAAATTTAACTTTATTTCTGAATCAAGTTCCCCAGTAATACCGACCTCATGAGTGCCATTGTGATATTTTATAAATAATATAGGTAAAACACTTTTTAGGTATGAAGAGACCGGAAGTCCCAGAGCTGAGGCCTGGCTAACTTTGATGAGAAAGGCAGGTTGGTGTATGTTTGTGGAGTGGTGGTTGTTGGGGTAGAGAAGCAGGTTAGCTTAGGGAAAGGGTACCATTTAGTAGACCCTTAGAACCCAGGATTAGGAGCTGTATTTAAAGAGAATAGACACAGTAAACTGCAAGAGATATATTCAAAACCAGTTATAAACTTTCGGAGAAAAAAAGGTAGGAAGGGAGAGGTTGGGGGCTTGGGCGATCCATTGCTTGGAGCTCGGCTTAGCCAGGCTTGGCGGTCCTCCGAGGGGCTGATAAATCGGCGCTCGACTGGCCTAGGAGCTGCCCGCAGGGAGGTGAGGAGTGGGGCCCGGACGCCCGCGGGGAAGGTGGGGACGGGGGCCCGATGCCCGCGGGGAAGTGGGGACCCAGCCGAGCCGTCCGGGCAGCGGTCGATCTCTAGAGCCGTCTGCCGGGCAGGCAGCGGACGGGCGCGGCGAGTTGTTGGTCACCAGGCGTCTCCAGGCCGCAGGCCCGCGCCAGCGCCTCAGCCGCATTTCCAGTCAGAAAGCGGTGAGGCTTGAGGCGCGCTCGGGCGCAGGGCGGGCCCAGCTCCCCGCGAGGTGGGACTGGCTGGGCGTCCGGCCCGCCCCTAAAGTCGGCTGATTGGTGTTCGGTTCCTGTGTCTTGTGTTCCGGTGTGTGGCGCCCCCTGAGCGAGCGCTGGGGGGGACATACCCATCTGTCTGAGCCGCGGGTTTCACAGCGGTGGGAGGAAACGGGACCCTGGGGGTGGAGTGACGCGCCCCAGCGCCCCGTTCTTGTGCCACTCTCGGGGCCCTAAGGCCTCTGCCCTGGATTTAGAATATTCTCCTTAGGAAATCCACAGAGCTGTTATTTTGCTTTAGGTGCTGATTCGGTCCCCAGCCGGACCCTTCCAGCCCTGTTGGTGCCTGGGGAGAGGGGGTGAGATCTGGGGCTCCGACAGTTGTATGGTCCTTTCCCAGGCCGAGCCTCGGAGTAATTTGTTCCCGTTGATTTTTCCTTCTTTGTCAGATTCTCTGCAGTTATTTGTGACGGTCGGTTATTCCCGTAAATGTTGGTCCCTACTTCTTCCTTAACTCACAAAAATTTCTAGCAAAACAATAATTTTTATCTGAGTTTCTGTACTTTTAAAATAAGGAGTATATTTCTGAGTAAAAATTGTAAGAAATAAGTAATAGGCCTGCAATTTTATACAATAAGTTTATACAATAATTGTATACAATAATTTTATACAATAAGTAAAGATTACAGAAGACAAAATGGTGAATTGTCATTAATATAACTAAAGATTAATTGTATCTAGTTGTATTAATATTTAACTAGAGATTGTCATTAATATAACTAGAGAAGGTCGGCACCGCAAATTATGTAGACTCAAAAATAGTTTAAGTATTTTAACAGTGATTATAGCAGAGCAGACACTTAAAACTACCTGGGATGATATTGTTTATTGTGTTTGGCAATCTAATTTTGTGCCACGTGCTGAAACTAAAACTTGAATAATAAATAATAGGAACTTAAAAAATCTGAATCTAAACCTAGAACTTTAATTAATTTAAAATAGCATCCCCTCACATCACAAACTCATACTGAACTGTAGCAAGGTCCCTTTTAGGACCTGTGTTTCTTTTTTAAAAAAAGATTTATTTACATAATGAAAGTGCCAAATTCATCATCTTTTAGAACCTTCATGATTTTATTTACATAAATCCTGAACTAGAAAAAGATTTCACATTTTTTAACTGAACGTTGAAGATTGGGGCTCAAATTTTAAGTTTCTAAATTAACAGAAAATTATTTTTATTTAACACTATTTTTATAAACTGGTTCTTGCTAATGCATTTATTCCACAATGCATTCTTATGGACCATTTACTGTGTGCCAGGCACTATTCTGGGTTATTGGAACACATTAATGAGCAAAAAGTCCCTGCTTGCTCTAAAGGGAGAAACATAATAAACAACTAAGCATATACTATAATGTTAGTTATCAGTTCATGCTATGAAGAAAAATAATGCGGAATGAGAGGATGCAGTTTTAGATAAGGGGTGTTTTTTTCATAGGAGTATATAAGAACTAAAATATGTACATGATATTTTTATTCTGAACCCAAACAAGTTATATTCTTGTATGCTAGAACTAGAAATCAAAAATTCTTTTGAAAATACTTGCTGTTTGTATAGGAGGTTTTTGTCAGTTTATGCAATGCTTTTCTTCCCAAATGTTTTAAATTTGTAGTTTTGTTGTCTATTTGTAGTTGATTTGGGAAGAAAGTATTCAAGTGTATAAATATTAGCCTTAAGATTTTTGACTTAAATTCTGAGGCAGCAAAGCCATATGAAACTGGTCTGGTGAGGTTTATTTTAGGAAAAGTTTCTTTTGTTTGAACATAGTTTTCCTAAAACTGGAAAGGGAACATTTTATTTGTTACTTTTTGGGCAATATAAAATCATGATTAACATTTTCATTTATACTTTTTCAGATAATTGTTTTCAAGTTCTGAAATTGTTTACTTAAAGCTGTTAAAGACTTCGCATATTTCTGAATGACTCCCTCTACCTCCTGCCCTATTATCCTAGGCTTCTATTTTTCGTATAGTCAAATTGTTTTAGACATTTATAGAACCACACTAGTTTGTTTCATTTTTACTACTTGTTTTTGTTGGTAACTGATTAATAGATAGAGAAAAATGAAGAGGGCAATTATATTAAACAGATGGAAGGGGGAAGAACCCAATAACGAAAACAGTGAAAAACCCCACAATATTCTATATCAGTAAGAACAGCCCTGAAGTATATATACAGGTTTAGTTCTCATACAGTAGCATTTGTCAAGCGTTGTATGTGGAAACATTCTCCCTTCCCCATATCACTCCCACTTGTATCTCATCCCCACATCAAGGAGGATTCAAAATTGGAGAGACATAATCTGACTTGGTAATGCGTATTTCTCCACTAGATGGCATTAATAGAATTTCTTTGATTGTAGTTTCTATCTTGAGGACAAATTTACATGTATTAACTAAAACAGAAGAAACAGAAATGTGATTTATGTTTTACAGTTTGTTCGTCTGATTTTATGGTTTGTCATATAGAATGTTCTATGATGTTTAAGAATTTAGAAAAAAATAGGATATGCAGGGAAAAATAATTCTAATGGGAGCAATGTATGTATCTAGAGACTAGTTTTTTTTTTTAATCACATTTGCATCTTTGTTCAGCCCCAGATTTTTGTTATGTTCAAAGGTGGCCAATGCTGAATGTTTTTATCCTTTATGTTTAGATAATATCTCTGAGTGCAAAAATTATCTTTTAAAAAAGAATGTAAACATGTGTAGTACATGCATTAACTCATATAAATAAATATGCATATGTATGTTAAACTTGTAATTTTTTTATTTTGAAAAAGTTCAAACCTATGAAAAAATATTATAATGAACCCCATGTACCTATTACATAGCTTTAGCTTTGATCAACTCATTGTCAATATTATTTCAATACTCCTTCATCTCTCCCCTTTATTTTGAAGCAAATCCCTGCATATGTACATAGTATATTGTTAGAGGTGCACACATTCACAATAAAATGTGCTGTCCTAACTTGAAAATAATGGTGTGAACAAAGTATTAAGAGCCCAAGAAGACTGATTAATTCTGCCTTGAGGAAGAAGACAAATTCAGAAAAGCCTTTGAAGAAGAAATGACATTTGACCTATAACTTGAAGGATGGTTAGGAATTTGCCAGTTGGAGAATGGCAGAAAACACATTCCAAGCATTGGAGCACTATGAAGAGAAGGGAGCAAGTGTGAATCCATGAATGAGTGGAAAACAGAGAATAATGTATGTGAATATTGAGGTGTTTTGAAGGAAGTTGCAGACGATGAAGCTGGAAGGATAGTCTGTGGTTATATTTTACAGGAGACTGTGGAAAATTAGTGATTATACAGAAATATTTTTTTACATCTTTATAAATGAAATATAAACTACTTTTTCCATATTTTGTAGATTTATGACAAAGTCCAGTTTTCAACAATGCTGAAATCAAATGATTGCTTGTTTTCTTTGGAAAATTTGTTTTTTGAAAAACCAGATGAAGTTGAAAAGTAAGTCTCCCTTAAAGATTGATAACATAGTATATTACTTTAGGGTTTTTTGAATTTGGGTGAGCTTTAGTTTTCTCTCTGGTAAATATACAAATAAAAATGAGGAATCAACAGAACGATATTTCAGTTACATATTTGGTAAACATGGAATTCTCTTACCAGTAGTATAGGGGAATAACTGAAGTTTAACATCTTAAATGTTATAATTTTAAAAATAGAATGGATTTGGGCCAGGCGCAGTGGCTCACGCCTGTAATCCTAGCACTTTGGAAGGCTGAGGCAGGTGAATCACCTGAAATCAGGAGTTCAAGACCAGCCTAGCCAACATGGTGAAACCCTGTCTCTACTAAAAGCACAAAAAAATTAGCCAGGCCTGGTGGCGCATGCCTCTAATCCCAGCTACTTGGGAGGCTGAGGCATGAGAATTGCTTGAAGCCCGGAGGCGGAGGTTGCAGTGAGCTAAGGTGGCGCCACTGCACTCCAGCCAGAGCAACAGAGTGAAACTCTATCAAAAGAAAAAAAAAAAAAAAAGATTCTTGCCTATTTGGCTTGCATTTATTTGCATTTCTGGTTTGTTCGGATTATTTTTGGCCAAGCTAAAAATGGGAAATAATGCTCAAAGAGTAGCTCAGGACAAGGAATGACGTCACCATCTGGAAACAGAATGGACAGTATGCCAAAGGCAAAGTATGATAGGCACATTAAATGCTGGCAGGAAGTAGGGGCGGGAATAAAGATGTGAGACCAAAGAAAACAAGACTAGAGAGTAGGTAGTATGTTAAATACTGGCTTTTATGGATTTTCATGAGCATTGTTCAATTTTGAATTTTCTATGTATTTTTAGTGTATTGTATTATCCTATTTTAATGAGGTGTATTTATTGCCTCATTATTTTACTTGTTCATTCAAATATTGATTGAAAGTTGAAAGGGTTATAAAAAGGATGAAACAGACTTTTACTTACAAAGTACTTAAAATCTAGTTGAAGAGATTAAACACACAAATGGAAAGACATTAATAAGTAATAGGACCATGTAAATAATCATCTATACTGTGACACTTTTGAGAGTGAAAGAGCACATCCAACTGGGGCAACATGTGTTAATCAGGTCTGGCCAATGCAAATTTTGTAATATACGGTTGTTTTTCTGAAAATATGGTCAAAAATATGTGCAAAGCAAATGACAAGCATATGTTCATGCAATGAAATTTCAGACTTGGAAGGAAGGTCGTCTTGGAGTACACAGTCAGGTCAGGCTTTTTGGGTAGTAGGGGAAGACTTCAGGAGGCTTTGAAGGATTTGATAATTCCTATAGAAAGAGAAGAAGTGGGCATTTGAAGGCAGAGTGTTAGAGCAAGAGAAAAAGAATGGAGATAGGACAATTCATGGTACTTTTAAGGGATAACATGTAGAGAAGTTTCCTGGAATAGACAATTCATGAAGGAGAAACTTTGGGACATAAAGTTAGAAATTCTAAGTTGAGGTTAGATGGTGATGTGCGTTGAATGCTGGAATAAGGATTTTGGATATAATTCACTGTGGGTTAAAAGCCATTGAATTAAATCAACAATTATTTATTGAAGTTATGTAAAGGACTTTGCTAAGTACTGCTGATGTAAATGGACATAAAAATAAAACTCTAGGTATAATCTAGAGGGAGTATCAAATATCTATCTGTCAAAGCTATCCATCTACTTATCTGTTTCTCTCTATTATCTATCTATACATTCACACAGCTCAAGGCAGACTATAATACATATTATAGGTTCCCTCTATAAGAAGAAGGGAGGAGAAAATCTTTGGGAACCTAGGGAGATTTCTTGGAAAAGGTAGGATTTGAGCCAGCCTTTGAATATAAGCTCTAGTGCCTAGAACAATACCTGGCACATAGTACTCAGTAAATAATTACTGAATGGATTAATGAATGAATAAAATAGTAGAACTTCTGCATGTAGATATCGGAGTGGGGCAGGGCACAGAGGCAAGCTGAGTAAATATCTTTGAATGAGGGTGAGGAGTGACCAGGCACGGTGGCTCACACCTGTAATCCCAGCACTTTGGGAGGTTGAGGTGGGCGAATCACTTGAGTCCCGGAGTTTGAGACTAGCCTGGCCAACATGGTGAAACGCCATCTCTACTAAAAATACAAAAATTAGCCAGACATGGTGGTATATGCCTGTAATCCCAGCTACTGGGGAGGCTGAGGCATGAGAATCACTTGAACCCAGGAGGTGGAGGTTGTGGTGATCTGAGATCTGGCCACTGCACTCCAACCTGGGTGGCAGAGTGAGACTCTTGTCTCAGGAGGGAAAAAAAAAAAAAGATGAGGAGAGACAATGCATTATCTATTTGTTATACAACAGGGAGTTCAGTTTAGTTTGGACTGTAAGGTATGTGTAGGAGAGTTAAAACTATAAGGTGGTCTAAGGCCACTAGGAAGTTTGGCAATCTTTGAAAGCCATTGAAGAATTTTGAATGGAGTAATGTAATGAAAACAATTCCAAATGAATGTGGTAGGAACTTGTAAAATAGAGAGAAAGCCTGGAGGCAGTGAGGGCAGTTAAAACAAGTTAGTAAGAGCCTTGATTATGATAATGACCGTGATAACACAAAGGAAATGATAAATTTAAGAAGCATTATAAGGAATATACAATAAGACCTAATATGTATCTAGATATAGTTAGTAAAAAAGATACTATGGTTTGGATTCTGGGTGACTGGGATGATGATGTCACCTCTGGAAAAAAATTGGGAAATTATAAGGAAGATTTGATTTTATTAAGAGGCAGAATAGTACAGCTATTATTCCTCTTTCTTAGATTTTCTGAAATAGTCCTTGTGTAGAAAAGAGTTAATATAGCAGACCTAAACTGCTGTTCTTGAAAAGGCCTGTTTGCGAGGGTGGCTTTGGCTAGAGTCTGAGAACTTAGATTTCAGGAAGATCCCCTCCATTAACTGACAACAGTGGCTTACTATGTGTAAACTGTTTATACAAATAGTATGGTTTATGTTGAACACCTGCTTTTTTCCTGAGATTCTGGAATTTAGGTGTGTGCCAGACAGGGGATGCTTATGTTAATGTTAGCCCCCAATAAAAACCTGGGCATTGGGTCCCTGAAGAGCTTCCCTTCTTTGGCAACATTTCATGGGTATTGTCCTAAGTCATTACTCAGATAATTAAGTGCCTCCCGCAGAGTCTGCTGGGAGAAGACTCTTGAAAGCTCATGCCTGGTTTTCCTTGGACTTCGTCCTGGTAGCCATGAGTAGGACTACATGCTGAGTCTTATGAGTCATTTTAGGATATTATTGAACTGGGGGTGATCTTGGGGACCCTCTGACATAGTCCTAAATTTTAAAAGATCTGGCTTGTTATTAAACAGTCTGTTAGATGTTGCCAGATAATGTGTTGTAGATTTTTTACTTGGAAAATATGGTCAGAGTAGCTATGTGCTAGGTGCTCGGAGAGACAGAAAAGTAAAAGACTGAGTCTCTCACTTTAGAGAGCGTAACATCCTAAATGACTAGATCATAAAATCTTTGGGACTTGGTATAGACAAAATATATGATGCTCTTCTCAACTTTATTTCCTGTCACCTAACACTTATCTTTTTGTCCTAATGAAGAACAAGTCAACTTTGATGGGAAAGGAACCATTAAAGCAGTATCAGTTAACACGATCACAGTTGAAAGATGAGGAAGGGTAGTTAATGATGCCAACAGGGTGGCAAAAATATCAATTACTATAGGTTATAAAGAGGTCATCAGTTTCAAATGATTTCTTGGATTTTTCTGTAGTTTGTAGATGGTTTGGACTAAGAATATTTAGGTTAGGACATTAATTTGTAATAAAGTTATAGGAATACTCTAGAACAACGGTCCCTAACCTTCTTGGCGCCAGACACTGAATTTGTGGACAGTTTTTCCACAGATGGTTTCGGGATGAAACTGTTCCACCTCAGATCATCAGGCATTAGTTAGATTCTCATAAGGAGCATGCAACCTAGAGCCCTCTCATGTACAGTTCACGATAGGGCTCGCACTCCTGTGAGAATCTAATGTCGTTGCTGATCTGACAGAAGTCAGAGCTCAGGCAGTAATGCTCACTTGCTCACTGCTCACCTCTTGCTGTGCAGCCGGGTTCCTAACAGGCCAGCATCAGTCTGCGGCCCAGGGGTTGGGGATCCCAGCTCTGGAATACCAGTAATGGTATCGTTTACACATTGATGACCCATGATTAGTTGTGAGATATGTCAAGTAATTTGTTACTTGTAATAGTTAAAATGCTAAAGTTTGAGAATGATTTACTACTTTGTTTTTATATTAGAGCAGATTTAAGATTCCTGTTACTGGCATTTGAATTGGAGAAAAGGAGATAGAGTTATTGCCATTATTTAGGTAGCATATCTCACACAGCGGTATCATTAATCCTATGATATATAAGGGTAAAAGGTTGAGAACACTGCTGTATAGGGATAAATCAAAGTGCCGACAGAAAGTTAATTTATAGAATGTTTAAGAGTCCAATTGAGTAATGTTTAATAAATACATAGCTTCTCATGTTATATCTTTATTAACATATATACTCACATTTTTATATTTTATATAGCCATCCAGACAATGAAAAGTCATTGGATTGGTTTCTCCCTCCTGCTCCATTGATTTCAGAAATTCCAGATACTCAGGAGTTAGAGGAAGAATTAGAAAGTCATAAACTGTTAGGTAAATTATCACATATTTGTTTTGAAGCCAAACCCATACAGTTCATGGCAATATTTTTTAAAAAAACCCTGATTTGATTGTTATACGTTGTGTATACATGTATCAAAATAATGCATATGCCCCCAAAATATGTATACTCATATTGGGTATTGATTTCAGAAATTTCAGATACTCAGGAGTTAAAGGAAGAATTAGAAAGTCTGGGAGGCCGAGGTGGGCAGATCACCCAGCCTGTCCAATATGATGAAACCCCATCTCTACTAAAAATACAAAAAAACTAGCTAGGCGTGGTGGTGTACACCTGTAGTCCCAGCTACTCGGGAGGCTGAGGCAGGAGAATGGCTTGAACCCAGGAGGCAGAGGTTGCAGTTAGCTGAGATTGCGCCACTGCACTCTATCCTGGGCAATAGAAGGAGACTCTGTCTCAAAAAAAAAAAAAAGTAATAAACTGTTAGGCAAATTATCACATATTTGTTGTGAAGCCAAACCCATACAGTTCATGGCAATATTTTTTTAAAAACTCTGATTTGATCATTACACATTGTATATGCATGTATCAAAATATCAGATATCCCCCCAAAATATGTATACTCGTTATGTAAACAATTAAAATTTCTTTATTTTAATGAAATAAAATGAAAGTCAGATCCTTCTTTTATTAAAAAGAGTGCTCACCAAGCTGGATGCAGTTGGCACCTGTAGTCCCAGCTACTTGGGAGTCTGTGAATAGCCACTGCACTCCAGCCTGGGCAACATAGTGGGACCCGATCTCTAAATAAATAAATAAATATATAAACAAACAAACAGATCCTCCTCATCTCTAAATACATACATACCCCCAAAAACAAAATAGTGCCCACCAAATCTTAAAATTTAAAATATTTTTCTTCTCTATACATATAATACACATACATACGTGTACATAAATGCACATAATACACTACTACATGTTTTGATTTTTGTTTTATGAATATTTTTTCTGTGACTATTAAACTCTTATCACTGCTGTTCAGTTTTTGCCTTGCCATTTCCTAAAGGTAAGATCTCCTGGTAACCAGATCCCAGAAATATTGAGTGAAAAAAGCGAGATGCAGAAGATTAAATATAGGGTGATACCATTTTTAAAAAGCTCAAAAACAAGCACACTCAAACAATGTATGTGACCTAATGTAATATTAGTAAAATTTTAATTTTTAAATTGGGTCATAGGTTCATGCACATACATTTTATTATTAAGCTTTGTAATTTACATATATGTTATATATATACTTATATCAAATAATATATAGCATAGTGTATAATGTAGATACATAGATGCTAAAGCAAATTTAAGTTCCAGTAAGACCTCCAAATTCCCCCTAAACTTCCCTAAAAATTCTTGCAAAGCCTCTAAAGAAACATTTAAACTTCTGTCACTCTGATGAAAACATTCCTTTATTTTGATTTTAGAAGCAAGATTGCAAACTTAAAAGCATTAGATATGTTAATAATGAATTGTGTTTGGTAACATTTTATATAATTGGTCATTGTATTTCTGTGTGTAAATCATTTATATAAATTTTAAATCTTCATAATTGTATAATTATATCATTTGTTATGGGTCAGAAAGAAGTTAAATCTATTTTATAATGCAGTGCCATATAAACTTCAAATTTAATTCAATACTTCCACATTAATTTCTGAGTGTCTTTTAATGATGTAATATACCATAAGTGTAACAATCACCTATATTTTAAAACCGTATATGGTATTACAGATGAGCTTATTACTAGTGCTTTGCTTTTGGCTTTCATACTTAACTTGGAATTTTTATTAAAGTTTTTCATCATCATTTTGAAAATTTCCTTTAATGGAGAACATGTAATAATTAAGATATTCCTTTTTCGTAGGTCAGGAAAAGAGGCCAAAAATGTTAACATCAAATTTAAAGATAACTAATGAAGACACAAATTATATTTCACTAACACAAAAATTCCAGTTTGCCTTTCCTTCTGATAAATATGAACAGGATGATCTAAATTTAGAAGGGGTAGGTAATAATGACTTATCACATGTTGCTGGCAAGCTGACATATGCTTCTCAGAAATATAAAAATCACATTGGCACTGAGATAGCACCTGAGAAGAGTGTTCCTGATGATACAAAATTAGTTAATTTTGCAGAAGATAAAGGAGAGAGCACATCAGTATTCCGGAAAAGGTAATTATTATAATTAAACTAAATAATATTCTGTGAATAAAGTTGAATATTTGTACATCTAAAAGTATTAAATATGGTACAATGTGAATGAGAAAAACAGCAAAATTCTATCTCCTAAATAATTCCTTACTTTCTCCATTCCTGGTGTCATAGTCCTGGTCCTACACATAAAAATAACCATAATTGTAATATATAACTATCTACTATAAATGGTACCACAACAGTCCAGGTGGGACACAGGAACCTTCATTTTTAACAAATTTTCTAGGTGATTATTATGCACACAAAAGTTTGAGACCCATTTTCCTAATGCCTTGGGTTTGAACAGAGGAGTGAAATTAGATTTTCTTTTCTTTAAGAGTTCATTTTGGCCCCAGTATGGAGGATAAATTATAATAGAAGGGAGTTAAAATGTGAAGGTCCACTTGAAAGGTTATCTTATTAGTCTAGATGGGAGAAAATGGTAGCCTGACCTAGGACAGTGGTATCAGGAATGGAAACAATCCAGAATTATTTAGGAGATAAAATCCCACAGGACTTAAGTGATTATTGGATATGAGATCTGACTCCTAGGTTTTTGGTTTGAGCCAGAATGATGAAGGTTGGTAGTGCCCTTTTTTGATTTAAAGAACTATAAAGTAAGAACAGGTTCGGGGGAAGGTGATGAGTACAGATATGGACATGTTGATTTTAGATATTTATAAATAGTTCAGATATTCAGTTGGATATGTGGATTCAAGATTCAGAAGAAGTTTAGTTGATTGTTTTTGTTTTCTGTGACATAGGACATGTGGTTATCTGTGGAGTTTGAGAGAGAAAGTGAGAGTATTGAGCAAGAATGAGAAGAGTGGAATAAATTATGGAGAATGGGAAAGCAGTCTAATTAGAATAATGGTAGGACTGATGGACACTGTAAAGGGTCCAGCTGAGGTTGATTTCTATAATGTTTGTAATAACAGCTTTATTAAGATATAATTCACATACCATAAAATTCACCTTTTTAAAGTGTAGAATTATTTTATTTTCTTATTTTTTTCATTCTTATGTATTTCCACGTTGGTTTTTATAATGCATACTTTTGCAACCATCATTATTAACTAATTTTAAAACATTTTCACCTCCTGCAAAATAAATTCCTTACTAATTAACAGTTACTCTTCATTTCTCCCTTTCCACAGCACCTGGTGGCCACTAATCTACTTTCTGTCTCTATCATCTCTATGGATTTATCTATTCTAAACATTTCATATAAGTGCAATTATACAAAATATGGCCATTTGTGCCTGGCTTCTTTCACTTAACGTAACATTTTTTTTTGGAGGTGAATATTTTTCTTTTCTTTTTAAATTATACTTCAAGTTATAGAGTACCTGTGCACAACATGCAGGTTTGTTACATATGTATACATGTGCCATGTTGGTGTGCTGCACCCATTAACTCGTCATTTACATTAGGTATTTCTTCTAATGCTATCCCTTCCCCACCCCCAACCCCATGACAGGCCCCGGCGTGTGATGTTCCCCACCCTGTGTCCAAGTGTTCTCATTGTTCAATTCCCATCTATGAGTGAGAACACGTGGTGTTTGGTTTTCTTTCCTTACGACAGTTTGCTCAGAATGATGGTTTCCAGATTCATCCATGTCCCTGCAAAGGACATGAACTCATCCTTTTTTATGGCTGCATAGTATTCCATGATGTATATGTGCCACATTTTCTTAATCCAGTCTATCATTGATGGACATTTGGTTGGTTCCAAGTCTTTGCTATTGCGAATAGTGCCGCAATAAACATACGTGTGCACGTGTCTTTATAGTAGCATGATTTATAATCCTTTGGGTATATACCCAGTAATGGGATGGCTGGGTCAAATGGTATTTCTAGTTCTAGATCCTTGAGGAATTGCCATATTGTCTTCCACAATGGTTGAACTAGTTTACAGTCCCACCAACAGTGTAAAAGTGTTCCTATTTCTCCACATCCTCTCCAGCACCTGTTGTTTCCTGACTTTTTAATGATCGCCATTCTAACTGGTGTGAGATGGTATCTCATTGTGGTTTTGATTTGCATTTCTCTGATGGCCAGTGATGATGAGCATTTTTTCATGTGTCTTTTGGCTGCATAAATGTCTTCTTTTGAGAATCGTCTGTTCATATCCTTTGCCAACTTTTTAATGGGGTCGTTTGATTTTTTTCTTGTAAATTTGTTTAAGTTCTTTGTAGATTCTGGATATTAGCCCTTTGTCAGTGGGTAGATTGCAAAAGTTTTCTCCCATTGGTTGCCTGTTCACTCTGATGGTAGTTTCTTTGCTGTGCAGAAGCTCTTTAGTGTAATTAGATCCCATTTGTTTATTTTGGCTTTTGTTGCCGTTGCTTTTGGTGTTTTAGTCATGAAGTCCTTGCCCATGCCTATGTCCTGAGTGGTATTGCCTAGGTTTTCTTCTAGGGTTTTTATGGTTTTAGTCTAACATTTAAGTCTTTAATCCATCTTGAATTAATTTTCGTATAAGGTGTAAGGAAGGAATCCAGTTTCAGCTTCCTACATGTGGCTAGCCAGTTCTCCCAGCACCATTTATTAAATAGGGAATCCTTTCCCCATTTCTTGTTTTTGTCAGGTTTGTCAAAGATCAGATGGTTGTAGATGTGTGATATTATTTCTGAGGGCTCTGTTCTTTTCTATTGGTCTATATCTCTGTTTTGGTACCAGTATCATGCTGTTTAGGTTACTGTAGCCTTGTAGTATAGTTTGAAGTCAGGTAGTGTGATGCCTCCAGCTTTGTTCTTTTTGCTTAGGATTGCCTTGGCAATGCGGGCTCTGTTTTGGTTCCCTGTGAACTTTAAAGTAGTTTTTTCCAATTCTGTGAAGAAAGTCATTGGTAGCTTGATGGGGATGGCATTGAATCTATAAATTACCTTGGGCAGTATGGCCATTTTCACAATATTGATTCTTCCTATCCATGAGCATGGAATGTTCTTCCATTTGTTTGTGTCCTCTTTTATTTCATTGAGCAGTGGTTTGTAGTTCTCCTTGAAGAGGTCCTTCACATCCCTGGTAAGTTGGATTCCTAGGTATTTTATTCTCTTTGTAGCAATTGTGAATGGGAGTTCACTCATGATTTGGCTGTTTGTCTGTTATTGGTGTACAGGAATACTTGTGATTTTTGCATGTTGATTTTGTATCCTGAGACTTTGCTGAAGTTGCTTATCAGCTTAAGGAGATTTTGGTCTGGGACGATGGGGTTTTCTAAATATACAATCATGTCTTCTGCAAACAGGGACAATTTGACTTCCTCTTTTCCTAATTGAATACCCATTATTTCTTTCTCCTACCTGATTGCCCTGGCCAGAACTTCCAACACTATGTTGAATAGGAGTGGTGGGAGAGGGCATCCCTATCTTGTGCCCGTTTTCAAAGGGAATGCTTCCAGTTTTTGCCCTTTCAGTATGATATTGGCTGTGGGTCTGTCATAAATAGCTCTTATTATTTTGAGGTATATCCCATGAATTCCTAGTTTATTGAGAGTTTTTAGCATGAAGGGCTGCACTTAATATTTTTAAGGTTCATGCATGTTGTGTTATGTATCAGTCTTTCATTCTTTCCCTCCCTGCCTCCCTCCTTCCTTCCTTCCTTTCTTTCTCTTTTTTTTTTTTTCTTTTGGGAGTCTTACTCTGTCACCCAGGCTTGAGTGCAGTGGTGTGATCTTGGTTCGCTACAGCCTCTGCCTCCCAGGTTCAGGCAATTCTCCTGCCTCAGCCTCCCGAGTAGCTAGAACTACAGGCGTGCGCCACCACACCCGGCTAATTTTTGTATTTTTAGTAGAGATGGAATTTCACCATGTTGACCAGGATGGTCTTCATCTCCTGACTGTGTGATCTGCCTGCCTCGGCCTCCCAGTATTGGGATTACAGGCGTAAGCTACCATGCCTGGCCAGTATTTCATTTTTTTTTAATGGCCAAATAATAATCCATTAAATGGATATATCACATTTTGTTTATTCACTTATCAGTTGATGGATGTTTGGGTTGTTTTCACTTTTTGTCTATTGTGAATAATATTGCTATGAAAATGCATGCAAGTTTTTGTGTGAATGTGTGTTTTCAATTCTTTGGATATAAACTCAGAAGTAGAATTGCTGTGTCATATGGTAACTTTATATTTAACTTTTCTAAGGAACTGCCAAATTGTTTTCCAAAGTGGCTGCGTCACTTTATAGTCCCATCAGCAATATTTGAGAGTTCCAGTTTCTCCACATTCTGGCCAGTACTTGTTATTTTCTGTCTTTTTTATTATAGCCATCCTACTGGGTATGTGAAGAGGTATCTCATTGTGGTGTATCTCATTTTCTTAATGACTAATTGTCTTAGTTATTTTGAGCTGGTATAATGAAATACTGTAGATTGGGTGGTGTAAATAACAAACATTTGTTTACACGATTCTGGAGGCTGGAAGTCAGAAATCAGAGTGCCAGCATGGTTGGGTTCTTGATGACGACCCTCTTCCTGCTTATGTGCTCCCATGGTTTTTCTTTGGTGTGTGTATAAACAGAGAGAGCTCATGTTTCATCCTCTTTTTATAAGGGCATTAATTCCATCATGGGGAGGTACCCTCATGACCTCATCTAAACCCAATTATCTTCCAAAGGCCCCACCTCCAAATACCATAACATTGGGAGGCTGAGGCGGGCAGATCACAAGGTCAGGAGTTCGAGACCAGTCTGACCAACATGGTAAAACCCTGTCTCTACTAAAAATACAAAAATTAGCCGGGTGTGGTGGCATGTGCCTGTAATCCTAGCTACTCAGGAGGGTGAGGCAGGAGAATCACTTGAACCCGGGAGGCGGAGCTTGCAGTGAGCCGAGATCACACCACTGCACTCCAGCCTGGGTGACAGAGCGAGACTCCAGCCTGGGTGACAGAGCCAGACTCAATCTCAAAAAAAAAAAAAAAAAAAAAAAACCCAACAAAAAAACCCACTGGGGATTAGGGCCTCAACAAATGAATCTGGAGGGAGGGACATTAATATCCAGTCTGTAGCAATAATGTTAAGAATATTTTCATGTGATTATCAGCTATTCGTATGTCTTCTTTGGAGTAATGTCTTATTCAGATCCTTTGTCCATATTTTAATTGGGCTATTTGTCTTTTAATTGTTGAGTTTTAAGAGTTATTTATTCCCAATAACAGTCTCTTATCATCTGTATGATTTGCAAGTATTTCCCCCATTCTGTGGGTTTTCACTTTTTTGATGGTATTCTTCGCAGCGCAAGTTTTAAATTTTGATAGAGTCCAGTTTATCTAATTTTTCTTTTATGCTTATGCTTTTGCTTTGATGTAATACTGATTTGGTGTCACTTTGGTTGCTTATGGTTTTGGTGTCATATCTAAGAAACTATTGCCTAATCCAAGGTCATGAAGATTTACTCTTAAGTTTTCTTCTAAAGGTTTCAGAGTTTTTAGCTCTTATGTTTACATTTGTGATCTATTATTTCATATTTTAAATATTTGTGTGAAGTAGGAGTCCATTCTCATTCTTTTTGCATGTAGATATTCAGTTGTTCCAGCCTCATTTGTTGAAAAGACTGTTCTTTCCCTACTGAATGTCATGACACTGTCATTGGAAATCAACTGACCATAAATGTAAAGACTGGGTGTTGACTGACACCGACTGATTCTCTGACACCAACTTGGCATCTAACAATTTAAATCAATTTGAAACTTAACTCCTGGAATTAGCGTCAGACCCCACAGGTTGAAGGCTCAGTTCTGTAAGACTGACCTCACTTTGAATTCCAGCTGAAAATGAGATTCCCAGGCTACCCACATTTCTGTCTGGCCAACTACAAATTTGAGGCTTCCCATGACCCCATCTTAGGTTTAATAATTTGCTAGAATGACTCAGAGACCTAAGGGAAACACTTTACTTACATTTACCAGCTTATTATAAAGGGTACAACTCCAAATGAAAGAGATACATATGGCAAAATATGAGGGAGGGGGTGCAGAGTTCCCATAACTTCTCTGAGCATGCCACTCTGTCAGCACCTTGATGTGTTCACCATTTCAGAAGCTCTCAGAACCCTGTTGTTTAGGCATTTTAATGGAGGTTCCATTTCATAGACAAGACTGATGAAATCACTGGCCATTGCTAATTAAACTTGATCTTCAGCCCCTGAATGGATAAGTCATCTCCATTACTTATTCTATAAGATGTGAATGTTTTATTAGGAACCTTAACGGTTACTTCATCCCTTAGGGATATTGTGAACAAGTTACTTCGATAGATTGTCTTTTGATCAAATATAATACAGTACAGTCATAAAGTGTTTCCTTGTTTTTAGAACTTTGCAGAGAAGTAGTTCTTACATTGAAATGGTTATTGGATATAGTGTTTGGGATGATTTAATCTGCTAATATACTTAGTTTATATCTTTTCCTTTTTGGGGGGATACACAGTGCTGATTTGATTGGCTAGGAAAACTGTCTTATCTGGTAGCTTCTGTGGCATGAAATGCAGTTGCTGACAACTTTTAATTCATAACAAGTCTGTTAACTTATTCCTATAAATTGAATGTTAATATAATTCAGTAACTTGAATCACTTCAGTTAAATTTAAATACTATTAGATGTTATGAAATTTACTATTTACTGTGACTATATTTAGTGGCTTTTTCTCTCTCTTAAGCACTTTACTGACTTTAAATGGAACATTAGTTATCTGTTGTTGTATAATAAAATTATCCCAAAATGTAGTAGTTTAAAACAACAATGAACATTATTATCTCTCACAGTTTCTCCAGGCTAGGAATTTAGGAACAACTTAGCTAGTAGTTCTGGCTTAGGCTCTCTTGTGAGAATGCATAAAGATATTGGGGGCCTCTCACAAGAAGGCCACAATCAAAATGTTAGCCATGCTGCAGTCCTGAAAGCTTGACAGGAGCTATCAGGTCTCTCTTCAAGGTGGCTTGCTGTCCTTGACTGAAAAGTCAGTGCTGGTTGTTGGCAGGAGACCTCAGTACCTCTCCACCTGGGCCTCTTCATAGGGTTGTTTGAGTGCTTTCTTTATATTGTGACTAGCTCTCCACAGAGTGAGAGATCTAAGAGACCATGGGGAAGGGGCAATGTCTTTTATTACCTAGCCTTGTAAGTCAAACATTTGCACTTCTGCAGTACTCTGCTAGTTAGACAGGCCAGTCCTGATTCAGCGATTCAATTTGTAGGAGACTGTAAAGGGGTGAGGAGCAGGCAAGGATCATTGGGCCCTTTTGGAGGATGACTGCCACAAATGGATTTATCTGAGTTTTAGGAAAGTAGAAAGACATACTTCAGTGGTAAACTAGCAAGTTATATTTTAGGAGAATGTTTAGCTTTTTTGTTTGAGTAAACCATAATCTGTGAGTGTTTTTAAGGGGGCCAATTTTATGCTAGTTTTTCATATTCCAAGCAAGTGTTACACGTGAGAAAATATGTGGGTCTTTTTTTTGTTTGCAGATTATTTAAAATATCTGACAATATACATGGGAGTGCTTATTCTAATGACAGTGAATTGGACTCTCACATTGGCTCAGTGAAAATTGTACAAACAGAAATGAACAAAGGGAAATCAAGGAACTATAGCAATAGTAAGCAGAAATTTCAATATTCTGCAAATGTGTTTACAGCAAATAATGCTTTTTCTGCTTCTGAAATCGGAGAAGGCATGTTCAAAGCACCATCTTTTTCAGTTGCTTTCCAACCTCATGATATTCAAGGTAATTTCTTGCTTTTTCAGTTCATTTTATGAGTACAGACTAAACCACATTTCTTAGCATAGGGGAAAATGTAAAAATATAGTAAATTTGAGTAAATTATCTCTCTGTGCAATTTCTGCATTTTTTTATTATATTGCATTATTTTCTAAGCTGTGCTGTGTGTTAAAATATTTTATCCTGTGTGCTAAAAATATTTTTAACTTTGCTCTCAATAAAAAGTTGTGTTAGTTTTATTGAAACAGTTTTTATGGAAAGGTTAAAAATATTCATTTCAGGTCCTAGCTTCTGACCATTAATTTTTTTTTGATATTTATATAAATATGTAGCATTTTTTTTTCAGAGGTAACAGAAAATGGTTTAGGTTCCTTGAAGGCTGTCACAGAAATTCGTATCCTTTAAGTTATTTACAATAGCTGCTTTGTATTTATTAAATCATAATTTTAAAACATTTGTTTAATTGTGTTTGTTTATTTTGGTTGATGGAGAAAAAGAGGGAAAAATTAATCTTTTTGGTGATGTAAGAGGTACATGTGGCCGGGTGCGGTGGTTCACGCCTGTAATTCCAGCACTTTGGGAGGCTGAGGCAGGCAGATCACGAGGTCAGGAGTTCGAGACCAGCCTGACTAACATGGTGAAACCTTGTCTCTACTAAAAATGTAAAAAATTAGCTGGGCCTGGTGGTGTGCACCTGTAATCCCAGCTACTCAGGGGGCTGAGGGAGGAGAATCGCTTGAACCTGGGAGGCAGAGGTTGCAGTGAGCTGAGATTGTGCCATTGCATTCTAGCATGGCAAAAGAGTGAGACTCCATCTCAAAAAAAAAAAAAGATGTATGTGTGTGATAGTGCTACTCAGGGTGTGATTGCAGACTGGTGCTGATTTGTGACCTGTTTGTTATCAGTTTATGGCAAATTAAGTACAGAAGTCAGATTTGTATTATTGGCAGAACTCTGAGCATATTTACTTACAAATAGGTACAGATAATTTCTCATCCTTTGAGAAAGAGCAGCCAAATTGGGTTGAACTGGGTAGGGGAAATGGATGAGAATGGGATATTGTGTGGATTGGGGACATTTCTACAGATCTAGTATTTCTGAAAATCTAATTTGGAGTTTATACCTAGAATCCAATTTTCATGTCTGGACATTTCCAGTGTAAATATTTTGAGTATGTTTGTGTGTTCTGGAGGTAACATTGTTTTTGCTTCTTTAATACCCTGTGTATGCCTATGATAGTGCACTTATTTTGTTTTAATTCACCAGCAGTTTATGTGACTATTTCCCCATGATCTATGAACTCTTTGAAGGCAAACATCATGACTTATTTACCTGCCTATTTCCAAATACATTGAAAGGCAGATAAAGTAAGGCAGGTAAAGTAAGGAAATTGTTCTGGCAAAAGTAGAGACATAAGCAAGGGTGGAGGTAAAAAAGTATGAAATACATTTGGAAAGAATAAGCTTTCCAGTTTGGCTAAAGTGACAGATATGATTAAAGAAGTAATAAGAAATATTAGGTAGTTATCTTAGAATCATATCATATAATGTCATGAATACCAAGGTCAAAGGTTATTTTATTTTATTTTTATTTTTTATTTTTTCCCCCAGCTTTGTTGAGGTATAAGTGACAAATAAAAATGGTATATTTTTTAAGGAGTACAACATGATATTTTTTAATATGTAAACATTGCAAAAATAATTACCACAATCAGGCTAATTAATGTGTCTATCGCCTCTCATAGTTACTTCTTTTTTGTAGTGAAAATGCAATCTCTGTAATGAGGAGAAACCATGCAATATTTTTGAGCAGGTCAAATATCATTTAAACTATGCTTTAGGAATATATAATTAGTGACTCAATGCTTGGCAATGCTCTAGCATCCACAAAAGTTATGGTCTAGTTGACAAAATGAAAAATGAATTCCAAATATTGCATAGCTGTGCTAGAGAAATCTAGGCAACAATAACTCTAATCCTGGGCACTCGAAGGATCATCTGACATAATTCTGAAGTATGATTAGAAAATACTTGCCTGACTTCTCATGAAAAGTTGCCTCCAATGCAGATAGCTGATTTGAGTAAAAATGAGGGAGAGGGATCAATAAGAGAGTTATACATGTTGATATAGTAACTATAAACATAGCCAGTGTTTAGCACTTTATTCAGCATAGTGTCTCAATGCTGCCACATTTTTTTTTCTGCGGTGATCAAAATAGGATGGAAACATAGGAAATATATTAGCAGTAAGCTGTTAAAGATGTTTAATTATCTGTACGATGGCTGATTCTTCTTATCCCTTACTGGAAAGCCTTTCCATAATATGACACTGGCTTTTAAAGAGCTTTGAGGATTTTTATGCTATATTAGCACAGCTGAAGTGATTCTGTTGTTTAGGGGTCTTTATTAGTTAGGACTACTGCCTACACTTGTGTCCACTGATTTATTGTCCAAAAAGTTCATTTTGTGTAAAACTCATTGTCCTATACCTTATTGTTTCCAAGTATGTATTTAAAGTGGAAGACTGAATGCTATTTGTGATAATTTGAGAGTTTGTAGATTACTTGGACACACCATATTTTCTTATTCTCTTTAAATATTTTACTACATTTGAATCCTCAGGGCAATAGACATTTTCTCAGATTGGTCCTACCACAGTAGTCTTGTCATTTTCAGTTCTGCAGACATTTTCCCCATTATTTCAGTGACACTGCTGAGAGTTTATTGAATGTAAGGAAAAAAATTGATTTCAAGTGTTGATAGTGATGATAAATGATGTTAGCAGTTGAGTTTTCTTATGAGCTGAAATACTGATTCTATATCTACTCTGAATCAAAGATTCATTTTGTGAATGATATGGAACTATCTAATGAGAGAAAAACCAACATGATGGCCCACTCGTGGGCTTGTTACAAATAAATATTTGATAGAAAGAGACATGTTTTGAAGGAAAATTGAGATTCCTTCTAAAGCTGATGGATTTTCAAACTCAAAATTACGTTTTTGTTTTGGCACAGATATGACACTTTGCACATCAGAAAGTAAAATGAGGATTTATAAATTAACTGCTTGATGTAATAATTGCAAACCTATATTAACTGAGTTATGTGTCAGGCACTGTTCTAAGTATTTGGGATATGTCACTTAAGAAAACAGACAATGAATCCTTGCTTTTGAGGAGATGACATTCTTGGGATGAGGGTGAGGAAGAAGCTAGATCTCAACAACTGTAATAACATATAAATAAGTCATAGAGTTTTTTAGAAAGTGGTGACTATTATGGGAAAAGAAAAAAGTAGAGCAGGGTAAGCGGGTTAAATTGGGACTGCTGGGATTTGTGGCTCAGGGTGTAGAATTAAACAGTACTTAGGGTAGACCTTGAGAAGGTCAGATTTAAGCACTTAATGGAGGGAAAAGAGCCAAGGAAATATGGAAGGAATAACAGTCTAGGCAGAGGGAAGGCCTCATGGCAGGATCGTAGCTGATATTTTTGAAGAACAGCAGAGTTCAGTATAGCTAGAGGAGATGAGTCAGGGGGAAAGAGTAGTAGGACATGAAGTCAGAGAGATAAAGGCAGGGGCTGATGCGGGGAGGGAGTGGCAGTGGGGAGATGATCATGTAGAGCCTTATAGCCATACACTTTTAGAGAAAGGGAGGAATTTGATCAGAGAAGTAATATGATGTAAGTTTAAACAGGATCACTACAGCAATCCATCAGTTCTTGTATATCTTTATAAAAATCCAGTTGTTTAAATAACTGTGTACTTGTGTTCTCGGATATGTTCTTAACCATCTTATAACTTCTAATAGATTATAACAGTCTCAATTGTAGGAACTCATTTTCTTCTTTATTTACAGCTTCCCACAGCTTTCTAAATCTAGTAATGTATTCTGTATGTAGTGTTCAATGACTGTAGTTGATATATTGTAAGAAGAATACCATGTAAATACAGATATCTCCCAATCTGTCAATAGACCCTCACCTTGGAGAGGGGACAGTTTATTCTTCATATCTATTAATATTTTTGAACTTTCTTACAGGGGAAGGATGATTTAAGTTCTTCCTGTCAAGCCAGTATGTTGATAGTTATAATTAAACCCACCACTTAACACAACCAAATTATCAAAAACAAAGAGATTTGGTATTAGGTAACCAGAAACACATCAGCTAATGAATTACAATCAATGCTTAATGAAATAGTTGAGTGAAATTCTGTACATTAAAGAAGAGATAAAAATCAAGTGGCCTTGTCAAGGTAAATAAGAAAAAGCACTACTCTGGAAAAGATAAACTAGAAGTGTAGTTCTGATTTACTTGCCATTATGTACTTGCATCTCTTCCATCATATTTAGCACTCAAGTATAACCCTTATATAATCTCTTATTTCCCTATAAGAACTTTGCAAATTCTTTTCAGAATATGGAGTGTGACTGGAGACTAGAATAATTTATGATAATTCTTTTCCTAAGATGCCAGATAGCAAATGTTAAAACCTCATCATTAAATATCGTCAGAATCTATATTAATGTAACTTAGTTTTAAAATTAAAAGTAACTAATTTTTTAAATTCTGAAATATTTGACTCCTTAATGTTATTGTAAGCGGCAAAATTTAGAAGTATTTTCAAAGAATTTCCATATTTCAACTATATACAGTCCAAGGCCTTTGATGATGTAAGTATTTTATTTTACTTATTTATTTTTCTACCTTTCACTAGGTTATGATCACTAGATTGGGACAGCTGGGATTTACTAGATCTTTATGTCTGCACTGCCACACTCCATGTCTAGCACATTTAGGAGCTCAGAAAATATTTGGTAAATGTATACATGTGATTTTCATAGGTGGATTTGTTTGTATTTGAGTGCAGTGGTGAAATCTCAGCTCACTGCAACTTCTACTTCCCAGGTTCAAGCGATTTTCCTGCCTCAGCCACCCAAGTAAGTGGGATTACAGGCTTGAGACACCACTCCTGGCTAAGTTTTCTATTTGTAGTGGAGACAGAGTTTTGCTCTGTTGGCCAGCCTGGTCTCGAACTCCTGACTCAAGTGATCTGCCTTCCTTGGCTTCCCAAAGTGCTGGGATTACAGGTGTAAGCCATCGCACTCAGCCAGGAATGATTTTCTCCTAGGTCTACATTGACAAATAAAACAGCATGATAAAATACTAATAGTGTTATTTTTCGAGAGTGGAGGCTCTGGAGCAAAGTTACAATTTTTATAACTTTAGAGGAAAAATGTTTGAACTATTATTCCTTAGATTCTTACTAAGACTTTTTTTTTAACAAATTGAGAATGTGTGTGAAAAATTCTATATGTTACATGATTGATTACTTTTTATTTTTTAGCTTCTTTACACAGATAGGAATTTTGTGATTTGTGCTCCAACTGGTTCTGGAAAAACTGTAGTGTTTGAACTAGCTATAACAAGATTGTTAATGGAAGTACCATTGCCATGGTTGAATATTAAAATTGTTTACAGTAAGTATTTATTATAAGAGTGATGACTAATTATAATAATGAAAAACCATTGAAGCAAAATGAAGAAATAAATTCAGTTCCCGGCCTCAGGAATTACTTGATTTTCTATATATTTCTAGTAAAGTCTGGTCTTATTTGTCATTAAATTTAAAACACATTTTCCAGAATTATAAATAAAAAGTAATATTTGAATTGAGAATTTGACTTTTACATGCTTATTTTTTAAAGGACAGGCAAAATGAACAAATAAAATCAAATATTTTGTAATTCTAGAAATTTGCATAGGAACTTTTACTCTCCTTTCTTAGGTATGTATTTAAAAAAATTTTTTTAATCAAAGTAATATATGTATATGGATTAAAAATCAAATATCAGTAAAGGCCTTATAGTGAAAAGCAATAATCTTCTGCCCTACCTTTCTCCACTTTTAGTTACACTTGCCTGAGAAATCATTTCTATTTCTATTTTTAGTTCTTTTTGGCTATTACCTTGATATCTCTAAATCAAGCTTGTCTAACTTGTGGCCTGTAGGCTGCATGTGGCCCAGGATGGCTTTGAATGCGGCCCAGCACAAATTTGTAAACTTACGACAAATTTGTAATGTTTGTAAAACATTATGAGAATTTTTTTTTCTTTAGCTTATCAGTCATCGTCAGTGTTAGCATATTTTATGTGTGGCTCAATACAGTTCTTCTTCCAGTGTGGCCCAGGGAAGCCAAAAGACTGGACACCCCTGCTCTAAATAATGTGCCTATATTGTTCATTTTTAATTTATCAATATTAGGAGTATGTAGATGTGTATTTTTTATGCTAACTTTATTAACCAAAGTTTGTGAAAAGAATTTTAAAATTGAACTGATGTTCAAAGTAAATATTTTATATTGTTACAGTGGCACCAATAAAAGCCTTGTGCAGTCAGCGTTTTGATGACTGGAAAGAAAAATTTGGACCAATAGGATTGAATTGTAAAGAACTTACTGGAGATACAGTAATGGATGATCTATTTGAGATTCAGCATGCCCACATTATTATGACAACTCCAGTAGGTATTATTTATACTTTATGATTTCTTTAGTTTGTTAGAAAATACCTATTTTTCTTTACTGAGATAAAAAGTTTAAAAAATATAAACTAGAAACATATATTTACAATGCAAACAAACAAACATTAAAAAAATACTACAATTCAAGGTACAGACAGAATACCTACAAATCAGTAAGTAAAAGACAAATGACCAAATTGGAAAAATTGACAAAGAATAGGCAGTTTGTTATTGTGGATACTTTGTAATCATATTTATTGCTTTTTTCTTTTACCTAAGTAGTATGTTTTATAGAGGGAGGTCCTTGGTAGAATTTAAAAATAGGTAACAAAACTTGGACTTTGAATATTTTGTGGTTCAGTGTAAAAACAGTTGAGGGCCCAGTTTAAAAAATACCTTTAAGACTGTAAAAATTCTTTAAGTATTTTTTAATTTTAAAATATTTTTCAGAATACTCTTAAGGGATCAACCAAAATTGCCTATTATTTGTAATACGTCATGTTAAAAATGTTTTTGGTATCTTAATATTTATTATAATTCCTTATCACATTAAACTACTTGTATGCTTTTTTTTCTCTCTAGGAAAAATGGGATAGCATGACTAGGAAATGGAGAGACAACTCTTTGGTTCAGCTGGTTCGACTGTTTCTCATTGATGAGGTAATGAATGCATTCGCTTTCAGAGATAAACATAAAAGGATAATTAGAATAAGACAGAAAGAAAAAAGACATTGCAACCAAACTATATGTTTGTTTTATCCCTTCAAGTGGAAAATGCTCATTTTCTCAAGCAAGAATGTTAATATTATTGAATATTTTAATTGATTAAATGTATTTTTAATTCTATAGCTAATGATTTTTTCTTGATTTCCTGCTTAGGTACATATTGTAAAAGATGAAAATCGTGGTCCAACTCTTGAAGTTGTAGTTAGCAGAATGAAAACTGTACAGTCTGTTTCTCAGACTTTAAAAAATACCAGCACTGCTATTCCAATGCGATTTGTAGCTGTATCTGCAACAATTCCAAATGCTGAGGATGTGAGTTACAATTTTAACTGAGCTCTTAGGTTTTTTATGACTTGTGAAATATTTAGTCATCTTGATCATAGAGAAAAGTGAATTTTTTTGTCCTTTCCTTTAATAGGAAAGTATGTTGTAGAAAGTTGTGGCTAGATCTCATAAATATAACAGTATTAAGGCCATAAAATTTGGTTAATCAGGTTTAATAAAACATTTTTTGTGGACATGTGGACATCTCGTTTGCTAGTATCTAACAGTCTTAGTTTCCTGGGTTTCAGGTGCCTCATAGTAACTTCACTAACAATATGTGATGGTTGTTGTAACTAGCTGACTCTAATTGTATAGCGAAGTATGGTGGAGAATAAAAATAATTGCTTAGATGATTACCACTTGCTCCTCAATTCTGTATGCTTGGCATTGTGGTAAGCACTAAATATAGATGCAAAAGTGAAAATATATGGACTCCGTCCTTGAGGAGGATCTCATGGTTAATGGGGTACATGGACATGTAAAGAAATAATCATGTGCACTCTTATATTTTCCATAATGAATATATGAGTTAATTTTTCTTCAGTTTTTAAGTAAACGTCTTGAAAAATAATAGTCTCACTCTACTTTCTCACTCCTACTTACTTCTCAGCCTACTATAATACTGGTTTTCCCCTACTACTTCTTAGAAATTGTTTTCACAAATAGCCACTATATTGTCTATTCCAATGGAATATTTTGTCTTTATCGTTAATTTGGCACAATTAATCATTTTCTTGTTCTTGAAATGACAACTTGTTTTGTTCATATTTGTCAAGAATAATATAGAAAAATTTAAAGTTTATTACAACAACAAAACTAAATCCTAGCGTTTATCTTTACACATGTAGGAAGCATAATGTACATACTTTTTTTTGTAAGCATGTAGGAATCATAATGTACATACTCTTTTTTTTGACCTGCATTTCACCTTTAAACATTTTTATATCATTAAATATTCTTCAATACTATTTTTGTGGTTTTATTGTAATTTATTTATCAAACACTATAACAATGGAAGATTAAGTTATTTCCAATTTTTGCTATTGTAAACAGAGTGAAATTAATGTATCTGAAACATCCATGATTATTTCCTTAGGATGAACTTTTAGAATGAATTAACTGAATCAAAGGATATATAAAACTCTAAAGAAGCGCTTCTTTCCATAAATGTTATATTCATTTACACTTCTACCAGAGGCTATTTTCCTGTATCCTAACACTGGATAGTATAATAATGGAATTATTATTGCTAATATTATTTTTAAATATTTATAGGATTTATTGTTGAGTGTAGTATCTCATTTAAAAATTTTTTACTTCTTTGATTTCTACTAAGGTAAAATTTTAAATATATTTATCAACTACTTTAAGTTCTTTTTTTAAAACTTGCCAGGTTATGTCATTTGCCTTTTTTTCACATTGGAATACTAAATTTTTCTTACTTATTTGTAAGCAATTATTATGTACTAGTACTGTCTAATTCTTGAAACTTTTCCCCTTGTGATAAACACTACTTCTGTGAATGCTGTTTCTGTCTCTTTTGTCAGATCTTCTTCCTCCGTTTTTCCCTAAATTAAGGTTTTTATTCTTGGCCTTCTGCTCCCCTCTGTCTGTAAATTCTTATATGATCTTATCCCTACTCATGATAACCTTGAGATTATTTTAATGTTTTCTACCTGTCAAAACAACAGTCAATTTCATAGCAGAGCATGGAGCCTGATTATTAACTGGGCTATGTAAAGATAAGGATTGCTTACCACAGTTCCAGAAAATAACTAGTGACTCTAGCTTGAGTCTGAAGTTTGCTTTTGGCACTGGCATCTCTCAAGTGTTTGTTGTTTGCTTAAAAACTTGTCAACCCTTGCCAACCTAAACCAACTATTAATTTGCTGCTATTTATCTAATATTTAGGACAACACAAAAGAGATGTCAGCCATTTTGAGGCGTAGTTTTCAAAAATAGCAAAGAAGTTAAAATAATAGTGAGAAATTTGGCCTCTATGACAAAATTGATTTTAATTTTTCTTTGGATTCTTATGAAGGAAAATAAAACAAAATAATAATAATTAATTGGAAGTTTACCATGGTGAAAAGTGGGTATAATCTTGAAATGCTACTATTGGTAGTGTTGACCACTATATCAACAGAATAATATTAATGGAATATGTAATATTGAAAAAGACAGCATACTTGATTAAATACTTTTATAGCTTGACCTTAAAATGCTTTGTAATTGGGTTGTTTTTAGCAATAAAACTTTACTAGAAGAAAATTTTAATGCACATGTTTTTGTGTTTCAAAGATTGCAGAATGGCTTTCAGATGGTGAAAGACCAGCTGTGTGTCTGAAAATGGATGAGAGCCATAGACCAGTGAAACTTCAGAAAGTGGTCCTTGGATTTCCCTGCAGTAGTAACCAAACTGAATTTAAGTTTGATTTAACCCTCAACTACAAAATTGCCAGTGTTATACAAATGTACTCTGATCAGAAACCCACACTTGTGGTATGGATTGTTGATAGCTTATTTTTTAGTATATTCAGTTTTTAACATGATTAATACAAACGTTGTGAATTTATTTTCAGTTTTGTGCAACAAGGAAGGGTGTGCAACAGGCTGCTTCTGTTCTTGTGAAAGATGCTAAATTTATTATGACTGTGGAACAGAAACAGAGGTATAGTTTTTTATTTTTTCGTGGAAGTAGAAGGACTTTTAGGGCTCATCTAGATGACATGAGAAAATTAGGCTTGTCCCATAACCTTGGGGTAAACCTCAGTGTCCTCATCTATAAAATAAGGATAATGGTAATTTTGAGGATTAAGTGAGATAGTGAATCTTCGTACAGGGGTGATCCAGATTTCTTGAATGATAAAGATTATCCATACTACTATCTTTTTTTTTTAACCTAATTTCAATCCAGCATCTTTTATAGTCTTTCACTAAAGCTGATCTTGCGAATTAATCTTTAAGGACTCTCTATCATATTTGGCCACTTCCACCTTACTTAAACACTCTGGACTCTGTGCTTCCATGATCATTTCTACTGATTTTCTTCCTCCTTTGCAGGCTGTTCGTTCTCAGTCCCCTTTTCACCTCTTCTACCCAACTCTTAAATGTTGACATTCGAGTGAGTATACCTGAGGTTCATTCTTTCTAATGCCACACTCTTAGGTGTTTGTAAGTACTCACATGAAGTTCAAATAATATTTATGCATGTCTATGAATTCCCACATTTATGCCTTTGGCCCAGACTTCCCTACTGAGCTCCAGGCCTATAGTCCATCTGTGTAACTGAATCCAGTTGTATGTCTACCAACAGTTATCTCAAACTCACTATGTACCAAATAGAACCTTGGTTCTTGCTCTCAGACCAGCTCCTTCTCCAGTGTTCCCCATCTTAATTATACATTATCTCCCTAGTTACTCATAGCAGAAAACTATGATTGATATCTTCTTCACCTTATACCCCACAGACAATCAATTACGAAGTCCTGTTTATTCTTACTTCTAAATATATCTCAAATATGTCATTTTGTCTCCATCAACACTGCCACTTCCCTAATTCAAGTCACTATTAATCTCTTGCCTAGGCTGTATCCTTTTCTTTAATCACTACACACACACTCTCTTATCCAGCTTTATTCTCTACGTAGCATAGATTGTGTAAGATTGCAAATCTAAATGGCAGTTTCCTGCCTAAAACCCTTTAATAGATTCTTATTGTTCTGGGGATTAAATGCTAAATCCTTAGTGTAGCCTGCAGTAGCCCATGTAATGTGATGTCTAGCCAATTCTCCAGACTTTTCATGACCATTCTCCCCGTTTAATCATCACGGTCAAGCTGTATTAGCCTTTGTGTTCTGTGAATACACCAAACTGTTACTCTGTACAGCATCGTCTTGCATGGTGCTTGCTTTTACTGGAATGGTTTTCACCTAACTCCTATTTATCCTTCATGTCTAAACTTTAATATCAGTTTTCCATAGTCATCAGTTTCCCTGTATTTACTTTTATAAGCAACCTGTACTTTATTTCATAGCACTTACTATAATTATAATATCCTTTTGTTTAATAGTTATTTTAATATCTTTTCTATTAATTAGATTATCAACTTCTTGAGGAAAGGGGGACTCATGTTCATCCTGCTTACCACTCAATCTTAGCAGGTGTATTAGGTCATTCTTGCATTGATATAAAGAAATTTCTGAGCCTGGGTAATTTATAAAGAAGGGAGGTTTAATTGGCTCACAGTTTTGCAGGCTGTACAAGAAACATGGCACCACATCTGCTCGGCTTCTGGTGAGGCCTTGGGCTGCTTACAGTCATGGCAGAAGGCAAAGGATGAGTTGGTGTATCACATGGTGAGAGCAGGAGTAGGGGTCGGGGGGTACCATACACTTTTAAGCAACTAGATCTCACAAAAACTCACTCACTATTGTAAGAACAGCACCAAGCCATGAGGATCTGCCCCCATGATCCATTCACCTCCTACCAGGCCTCACCTTCAATACTGGAGATTACAATTTAGCATGAGATTTAAATGGACAGCATCCAAATTATAGCAGAAGGTCTCAGCAGAGTGCTAGCACATGATTACTACGTAATGAACATTAACTTATTATTATTGTTAATAACTTCTGGAAATCAGTAAATATGTTTAGTGGTAGACCTCAGACTAAAATTGGACATGTGGATATGAGCAGATACTTATTTTTTCTGCCTAATTTTGTATGGTGGGGGAATATACTTCTCTCCGCTTTGGGTCAGATCAGCTTTCCAATTACCAGTCTGTTCCTTTGCCACCGCCTCTGGTTGCTTGTCAACCAAAGATATGTAGCAAGCCTAGAGGAGCCAATTTAGTCTTCTTTACGTTGTTTTTTTTTTAATCCACTAAAAAGGTAGACTATAAAGATAGTCTATTAAAGAATTACAAACATAGCCACTTATTCACCCTCTAGATACTATTTTGACACTTTTCCTTCCATTTAAAGGATTTAACTTGATCTTCTTAGTTACTACCATATGAAAAAAAATCTCTAGGGTGTGAAGCATGTAGAGTAGTTCTTTTATAATACACGTCAACAAAGCAAGATTAAGCAATAAGAAACAGTAGAGAGCAAGACAGAATGAGAAAAACCAACAAAGAGCTCACAGCCAAAAAGTAGATGAAGTCTGAGAGGTAGAAAGAAAGGGAGAAAGTGAAATTATTGCTAATAAGAATACCATCAAAAAATGATTAATAATTTTCATACCAACTGCATGTAGTTTTATAGCATTCTTCTGAATTTTCTTTTTTTTATTATACTTTAAGTTTTAGGGTACATGTGCACAACGTGCAGTTTTGTTACATATGTATACATGTGGTGTTGGTGTGCTGCACCCATTAACTCATCATTTAACATTAGGGATATCTCCTAATGCTATCCCTCCCCGTTCACCCCACCCACAACAGGCCCCAGTGTGTGATGTTCCCCTTCCCGTGTCCATGTGTTCTCATTGTTCAATTCCCACCTATGAATGAGAACATGTGGTGTTTGGTTTTTTGTCCTTGCGATAGTTTGCTGAGAATGATAGCTTCCAGGTTCATCCATGTCCCTACAAAGGACATGACTCATCATTTTTTATGGCTGCATAGTATTCCATGGTGTACATGTGCCACATTTTCTTAATCCAGTCTATCATTGTTGGACATTTGGGTTGGTTCCAAGTCTTTGCTATTGTGAATAGTGCCACAATAAGTATATGTGTGCATGTGTCTTTATAGCAGCATGATTTATAATCCTTTGGGTATATATCCAGTAATGAGATGGCTGGGTCAAATGATATTTCTAGTTCCAGATCCCTGAGGAATTGCCACACTGACTTCCACAATGGTTGAACTAGTTTACAGTCCCACCAACAGTGTAAAAGTGTTCCTATTTCTCCACATCCTCTCCAGCACCTGTTGTTTCCTGACTTTTTAATGATTGCCATTCTAACTGGTGTGAGATGGTATCTCATTGTGGTTTTGATTTGCATTTCTCTGATGGCCAGTGATGATGAGCATTTTTTCATGTGTCTTTTGGCTGCATAAATGTCTTCTTTTGAGAAGTGTCTGTTCATATCCTTCACCCACTTTTTGTTGGGGTTGTTTGTTTTTTTCTTGTAAATTTGTTTGAGTTCATTGTAGATTCTGGATATTAGCCCTTTGTCAGATGAGTAGATGGCAAAAATTTTCTCCCATTCTGTAGGTTGCCTATTCACTCTGATGGTAGTTTCTTTTGCTGTACAGGAGCTCTTTAATTAGATCCCATTTGTCAATTTTGGCTTTTGTTGCCATTGCTTTTAATGTTTTAGACATGAAGTCCTTGCCCATGCCTATGTCCTGAATGGTATTGCCTAGGTTTTCTTCTAGGGTTTTTATGGTTTTAGGTCTAACATTTAAGTCTTTAATCCATCTTGAATTAATTTTTGTATAAGGTGTAAGGAAGGGATCCAGTTTCAGCTTTCTATATATGGCCAGCCAGTTTTCCCAGCACCATTTATTAAATAGGGAATCCTTTCCCCATTTCTTGTTTTTGGCAGGTTTGTCAAAGATCAGATGGTTGTAGATATGTGGCATTATTTCTGAGGGCTCTGTTCTGTTCCATTGGTCTATATCTCTGTTTTGGTACCAGTATCATGCTGTTTTGGTTACTGTAGCCTTGTAGTATAGTTTGAAGTCAGGTAGTGTGATGCCTCCAGCTTTGTTCTTTTGGCGTAGGATTGACTTGGCAATGCGGGCTCTTTTTTGGTTCCATGTGAACTTTAAAGTAGTTTTTTCCAATTCTGTGAAGAAAGTCATTGGTAGCTTGATGGGGATGGCATTGAATCTATAAATTACCTTGGGCAGTATGGCCATTTTCATGATATTGATTCTTCCTACCTATGAGCATGGAATGTTCTTCCATTTGTTTGTATCCTCTTTTATTTCATTGAGCAGTGGTTTGTAGTTCTCCTTGAAGAGGTCCTTCACATCCCTTGTAAGTTGGATTCCTAAGTATTTTATTCTCTTTGAAGCAATTGTGAATGGGAGTTCACTCATGATTTGGCTCTCTGTTTGTCTGTTATTGGTGTATAAGAATGCTTGTGATTTTTGCACATTGATTTTGTATTCTGAGACTTTGCTGAAGTTATCTATCAGCTTAAGGAGATTTTGCGCTGGGACGATGGGGTTCTCTAAATATACAATCACGTCTTCTGCAAACAGGGACAATTTGACTTCCTCTTTTCCTAATTGAATACCCTTTATTTCTTTCTCCTGCCTGATTGCCCTGGCCAGAACTTCCAACACTATGTTGAATAGGAGTGGTGAGAGAGGGCATCCCTATCTTGTGCCAGTTTTCAAAGGGAATGCTTCCAGTTTTTGCCCATTCAGTATGATATTGGCTGTGGGTTTGTCATAGATAGCTCTTATTATTTTGAGATACATCCAATCAATACCTAATTTATTGAGAGTTTTTAGCATGAAGGGTTGTTGAATTTTGTCAAAGGCCTTTTCTGCATCTATTGAGATAATCATGTGGTTTTTGTCTTTGGTTCTGTTTATATGCTGGATTACGTTTATTGATTTTCGTGTGTTGAACCAGCCTTGCATCCCAGGGATGAAGCCCACTTGATCATGGTGGACAAGCTTTTTGATGTGCTGCTGGATTCAGTTTGCCAGTATTTTATTGAGGATTTTTGCATTGATGTTCATCAGGGATATTGGTCTAAAATTCTCTTTTTTTGTTGTGTCTATGCCAGGCTTTGGTATCAGGATGATGCTGGCCTCATAAAATGAGTTAGGGAGGATTCCCTCTTTTTCTATTGATTGGAATAGTTTCAGAAGGAATGGTAACAACTCCTCCTTGTACCTCTGGTAGAATTCGGCTGTGAATCCATCTGGTCCTGTACTTTTTTTGGTTGGTAAGCTATTAATTATTGCCTCAATTTCAGAGCCTGTTATTGGTCTATTCAGAGATTCAACTTCTCCTGGGTTAGTCTTGGGAGGGTGTATGTGTCGAGGAATGTATCCATTTCTTCTAGATTTTCTAGTTTATTTGCGTAGAGGTGTTTATAGTATTCTCTGATGGTAGTTTGTATTTCTGTGGGATCGGTGGCGATATCCCCTTTATCATTTTTTATTGCGTCTATTTGATTCTTCTCTCTTTTCTTCTTTATTAGTCTTGCTAGCGGTTTATCAATTTTGTTGATCTTCTCAAAAAACCAGTTCTTGGATTCATTGATTTTTGGAAGGGTTTTTTGTGTCTCTATTTCCTTCAATTCTGCTCTGATCTTAGTTATTTCTTGCCTTCTGTTAGCTTTTGAATGTGTTTGCTCTTGCTTCCCTAGTTCTTTTAATTGTGATGTTAGGGTGTCAATTTTTATCTTTCCTGCTTTCTCTTGTGGGCATTTAGTGCTATAAATTTCCCTCTACACACTGTTTTGAATGTGTCCCAGAGATTCTGGTACATTGTGTCTTTGTTCTCATTGGTTTCAAAGAACATCTTTATTTCTGCCTTCATTTCATTATGTACCCAGTAGTCATTCAGGTTGTTCAGTTTCCATGTAGTTGAGCGGTTTTGAGTGAGTTTCTTAATCCTGAGTTCTAGTTTGATTGCACTGTGGCCTGAGAGACAGTTTGTTATAATTTCTGTTCTTTTACATTTGCTGAGGAGTGCTTTACTTCCAAGTATGTGGTCAATTTTGGAATAGGTGTGGTGTGGTGCTGAAAAGAATGTATATTCTGTTGATTTGGGGTGGAGAGTTCTGTAGATGTCTATTAGGTCCGGTTGGTGCAGTGCTGAGTTCAGTTCCTGGATATCCTTGTTAATGTTCTGTCTCGTTGATCTGTCTAATGTTGACAGTGGGGTGTGAAAGTCTCCCATTATTATTGTGTGGGAGTCTAAGTCTCTTTGTAGGTCTCTAAGGACTTGCTTTATGAATCTGGGTGCTCCTGTATTGGGTGCATATATATTTAGGATAGTTAGCTCTTCTTGTTGAATTGATCCCTTTACCATTATGTAATAGTCTTCTTTGCCTCTTTTGATCTTTGTTGGTTTAAAGTCTGTTTTATCAGAGACTAGGATTGCAATCCCTGCCTTTTTTTGTTTTCCATTTGCTTGGTAGATCTTCCTCCATCCCTTTATTTTGAGCATATATGTGTCTCTGCACATGAGATGGGTTTCCTGAATACAGCACACTGATGGGTCTTAACTCTTTCTCCAGTTTGCCAGTCTGTGTCTTTTAATTGGATCACTTAGCCCATTTACATTTAAGGTTAATATTGTTATGTGTGAATTTGATCCTGTCATTATGATGTTAGCTGGTTATTTTGCTCGTTAGTGGATGCAGTTTCTTCCTAGCCTCGATGGTCTTTACAATTTGGCATGTTTTGGCAGTGGCTCGTACCGGTTGTTCCTTTCCATGTTTATTGCTTCCTTCAGGAGCTCTTTTAGGGCAGGCCTGGTGGTGACAAAAATCTCTCAGCATTTGCTTGTCTGTAAAGTATTTTATTTCTCCTTCACTTATGAAGCTTAGTTTGGCTGGATATGAAATTCTGGGTTGAAAATTCTTTTCTTTAGGAATGTTGAATATTTGCCCCCACTGTCTTCTGGTTTGTAGAGTTTCTGCCGAGAGATCAGCTGTTAGTCTGTTGGGTTTCCCTTTGTTGGTAACCCAACCTTTCTCTCTGGCTTCTCTTAACATTTTTTCCTTCATTTCAACTTTGGTGAATCTGACAATTATGTGTCTTGGAGTTGCTCTTCTTGAGGAGTATCTTTGTGGCATTCTCTGTATTTCCTAAATTTGAATGTTGGCCTGCCTTGCTAGATTGGAGAAGTTCTCCTGGATAATATCCTGCAGAGAGTTTTCCAACTTGGTTCCATTCTCCCCGTCACTTTCAGGTACACCAATGAGATGTAGTTTTGGTCTTTTCATATAGTCCCATATTTCTTGGAGGCTTTGTTTGTTTCTTTTTATTATTTTTTCTCTAAACTCCTTTTCTCACTTCATTTCATTCATTTGATCTTCCATCACTGATACCCTTTCTTCCAGTTCATCGAATCAGCTACTGAGGCTTGTGCATTCGTCACGTAGTTCTCATGCTGTGGTTTTCAGCTCCATCAGGTCCTTTAAGGACTTCTCTGCGTTGGTTATTCTAGTTAGCCATTTGTCTAATTTTTTTTCAAGGTTTTTAACTTCTTTGCCGTGGGTTCAAACTTCCTCCTTTAGCTTGGAGCAGTTTGATCTTCTGAAGCCTTCCTCTCTCAACTCGTCAAAGTCATTCTCCGTCCAGCTGTGTTCCGTTGCTGGTGAGGAGCTGTGTTCCTTTGGAGGAGGAGAGGCGCTCTGATTTTTAGAGTTTCCGGTTTTTCTGCTCTGTTTTTTCCCCATCTTTATGGTTTTATCTACCTTTGGTCTTTGATGATGGTGACATACAGGTGGGTTTTTGGTGTGGATGTCCTTTCTGTTTGTTAGTTTTCCTTCTAACAGTCAGGACCCTCAGCTGCAGGTCTGTTGGAGTTTACTGGAGGTCCACTCCAGACCCTGTTTGCCTGGGTATCAGCAGCGGTGGCTGCAGAACAGCGGATATTGGTGAACCGCAAATGCTGCTGCCTGATCGTTCCTCTGGAAGTTTTGTCTCAGAGGAGTACCCGGCCGTGTGAGGTGTCAGTCCGCCCCTACTGGTCGGTGCCTCTCAGTTAGGCTTGGGGGTCAGGGACCCACTTGTGGAGGTAGTCTGTCCGTTCTCAGATCTCAAGCTGCGTGCTGGGAGAACCCCTACTGTCTTCCAATGTGTCAGACAGGGACATTTAAGTCTGCAGAGGTTTCTGCTGCCTTTTGTTTGGCTATGCCCTGCCCCCAGAGGTGGAGTCTACAGAGGCAGGGAGGCCTCCTTGAGCTGCGGTGGGCTCCACCCACTTCGAGCTTCCTGGCTGCTTTGTTTACCTACTCAAGCCTCGGCAATGGCGGGTGCCCCTCCCCCAGCCTCACTGCCGCCTTGCAGTTTGATCTCAGACTGCTGTGCTAGCAATGAGCGAGGCTCTGTGGGTGTAGGACCCTCCAAGCCACGCGCAGGATATAATCTCCTGGTGTGCTGTTTGCTAAGACCATTAGGAAAGTGCAGTATTAGGGTGGGAGTGACCTGATTTTCCAGGTGCTGTCTGTCACCCCTTTCTTTGACTAGGAAAGGGAATTTCCTGACCCCTTGCACTTCCCGGGTGAGGCGATGCCTCGCCCTGCTTCGGCTCAAGCTCGGTGCGCTGCACCTGCTGTCTGACACTCCCCAGTGAGATGAACCCAGTACCTCAGTTGGAAATGCAGAAATCACCTGTCTTCTGCATTGCTCACGCTGGGAGGTGTAGACTGGAGCTGTTCCTATTTGGCCATCTTGGCTCCACCCACCTCTTATTAATTTTCTAAGTTTTTAAAACAAAGATGTGGTTTCAAAAACATTGACCAGTTCATTATAAAACTAGTAATAGAATAAAGGTAAACTGGGATTTTTTTAAAACATGTAGGTATAGGGTAGAAAGGCTGTAAGTAGGTCTAAACAATTTGAAGCTTTCTACTTGTTGGGTGAATAAACTAGATGATCAAGTTGGTTCATATCACTTTTTGTCAGAAACAAGATGTGGGGATCAAGTAATGAGGCTTGTTTGCTTGCTCATAAACTTAACTCTGAAGGCAGTTTTGAGAGACTTACGGAATTCTTTGTGCAATGGCAGCATGATTCACATAGAAATATCTGGTGTCCTAAGGTGAATACATAATAAACATTTTTGAACTGAACTTATCTATATGAGTAGGGAATTGAAATACACTACAAGTTCCTTTAAAACTAATTTACAATTCATCCTCTCCCTTTTTTCTGTTGTGAACAAATTAGCTAATTTTGTTTCAGATAATCATTTTTTTGCAAACAGATATCTTAATTCCTTTTCTCATTTCCCACTCTTACCTAGTTACTAATGGAAAGTTTCTCTCTCCTTTAACTCTCCTCTCTTCTTTCTTCAGTCTTTGCCCCTTATTTTTTCTTTATCTCTTTTTATTCCTGTTTTTTTTTTTTTTTTTTTTTCAGGAACATACTGGAGTTAGAGACTCAGATTTGAATTACAGTGCTGCTACTTTTACTAGCTGTGTACTATTGGACATATTACTTAACTTCTTTCAACTTCAATTTCTTAATCAATATTGTATATGTGAGAATCAATCATCTCACCATGTTTCTATGATAATTAAATAAGGCGACATTTCTAAGATACCTAACAGTGGGTAGCAGAGTTTGTACTTAATAGTAACATGCCTTTCCTCTTGCCTTATCTTCATTCCATTGTGAATCCTTAAAAAAAGTCATGAGTGTTATCATAAAAATAATTCATCCTAGTGTCATATCTGCAACAAGGAAGTAGAAAAATACTAGATGTTTTTATATACTTAAGAACCAAGCCTACCAACTTCCAAAATCTTTTAATGTACCCAGAATTCATTTTCAGATTATCAACACACTTTCTTAACTTCCTCTTGTCTTTTCACCTAGTTTTCTTTTTTAAAAAATAAATTTTATATGGCATATTTGAGGTTTACAACATGATGTTATGTGATTCATATAGCTAGTAAAATGGTTACTGTAGTGATGCAAATTAATATATCTCTCATCTCACATAGTTTTTTTTTTGACAAGAGCAGCTAAATCTACTTACTTAACAAGAATCCCTAATCCAAAATAATTTTTATTAACTATAGTCTTTATGTTGTACATTAGGTCTCTAGATTTGTTCACACTATGTATCTGCTTTTCTGTATATCGTTTGACCTACATCTCCCCATTTCTTCCCCCGTTCCCACCCTTCCTGCCTCTGATAACTACTATTTTATTCTCTATCTCTGTATAGTTGACTTTTTAAAAACACGTTTCACATGTGAGTGAGAACATACAATATTTTTCTTTCTGTGACTGGCTTATTTCAGTTAGTGTCTTAGCAATGTACTCCAGGTCCAGCCATGTTGTGGCAAGTCGCAGAATCTCATTCTTTTATAAGGCTGAATAATATTCCATTGTGTGTGTGCATGTGTGTGTGTATGTGTGTGTATACTATGTTATATATATATACACACCAGGCGCGGTGGCTCACGCCTGTAGTCCCAGCACTTTGGGAGGCCGAGGCAGGCGAATCATGAGGTCAGGAGATCAAGACCACCCTGGCTAACATGGTGAAACCCCGTCTCTACTAAAAATACAAAAAATTAGCCGGGCGTGGTGGCTGGCACCTGTAGTCCCAGCTACCCTGGAGGCTGAGGTAGGAGAATGGTGTGAACCCCGGGGGGCAGAGCTTGCAGTAAGCTGAGATCGTGCCACTGCACACTCCAGCCTGGGCGACAGAGCAAGACTCCGTCTCAAAAAAAAAAAAAATATATATATGTATATGTATATATACACACACAGATACCACATTTTTCTTATGCATTAGTTCATCAACAGACCTTTAGGCTGTTTCCATATCTTAACTATTATGAACAATCTGCAAGGAACATGGGAGTGCAGATATCTTTATGAGGTAATGATTTCTTCTTTGGGTATATACCCAGAGAAGAGGTTGCTTGGTAATATGGTAATTCCATTTTTAATATCTTTAGAAATCTCAATACTATTTCCATAATGGCTGTACCAATCTGCATTCCCACCAACAGTGTACTAGGATTCCCTTTTTTCCACACCATCACCTGTATTTGTTGTCTATAATATAGTGGTTTTAATTTACATTTCCTGATAATTAGTGATGTTCAACACCTTTTCATATACCTGTTGGCCATTCTTATGTTTTTTTTTCCTTCCACTTTTAAGTTTAAGAGTACATGTGCAGGATGTATGGGTTTGTTATATAGGTAAACATGTGACATGGTGGATTGCTGTACAAATCATCGCATAACCTAGGTATTAAGCTCAGCATCCATTAGCTATTATTCTTAATGCTCTCCCTCCCCAACCTCCCCAACAGGTCCCAATGTGTTCCCCTCCATATGTCCATGTGTTATCATCATTCAGCTCCCACTTATAAGTGAGAACATGTGGTGTTTGCTTTTCTGTTCCTGTGTTAGTTTGCTGAGGATAATGGCTTCCATCTCCATCCATGTCTCTGCAAAGGACATGATATCATTCCTTTTTATGGCTGTGTAGTATTCCAGAGTATATATGTGCCACATTTTCTTTATCCAGTCTATCACTGATGGGCATTTAGGTTGATTCCATGTCTTTGCTATTGTGAATAATGCTGCAATGAACATATGTGTTCATGTATCCTTATAAAATAATAATTTATATTCCTTTGGGTATATACCCAGTAATGGGATTGCTAGGTCAAATGGTATTTCTGGTTGTAGGTCTTTGAGGAATTGCCACAACGTCTTCCACAATGGTTGAACTAATTTACACTACAAACAGTGTAAAAGCATTCCTTTTTCTCTGCAACCTCGCCAGCATCTGTTTTTTTTTTTGACTTTTTAATAATTGCCATTTTGACTGGCATGAGATGGTATCTCATTGTGGTTTTGATTTACATTTCTCTAATGATCAGTGATGTTGAGCTTTTTTTCATAATATTGGTTGGCCACATGTGTGTCATCTTTTGAAAAGTGTCTGTTCATGTCCATTGCCCGCTTTTTAATGGGGTTGTTTTTTTTTTTCTTGTAATTTTGTTCAAGTTCCTTGTAGACTCTGGATATGAGACCTTTGTCAGATAGATAGATTGCAGAAATTTTCTCCTATTCTGTGGGTTGTCTGTTTACTCTCATGATATTTCTTTTGCTGAATGGAAGCTCCTTATTTTGATTTTAATTTGATGCCATTTGTCAATTTTTGCTTTTGTTGTAATTGCTTTTGGTGTTTTCTTCATGAAATCTTTGCCCGTGCCTATGTCCTGAAGGGTATTGCCTAGATTTTCTTCTGGGGTTTTTATAGTTTTCGGTTTTACATTTAAGTCTGTAATCCATCTTGAGTTAATTCTTGTGTAGGGTGTAAGGAAGGGGTCCAGTTTCAATTTTCTGCATATGGCTAGCCAGCTCTCCCACCACCATTTATTAAATAGGGTGTCCTTTCCCCATTGCTTGCTTTTGTCACATTTGTTGAAGATCAGATGTTTGTAGGTGTGTCGTCTTATTTCTGGGTTCTCTATTCTTTTCCTTTGGTCTATGTGTCTGTTCTTGTACCAGCCCCATGCTGTTTTGGTTACTATAATAGTATAGTTTGAAGATGGGTAGAATGATACCTCCAGCTTTGTTCTTTTGCTTAGGATCATCTCAGCTATTTGGTTCCATATAAATTTTACAATAGTTTTTTTCTGATTCTGTGAAGAATGTCAATGGTAGTTTAGTGGGAACAGCATTGAATCTATAAATTACTTTGGGCAGTATGGCCATTTTCACAATATTGATTCTTCCTATCCATGAGCATGGAATGTTTCTCTATTTGCTTGTATCCACTTTGATTTCTTTGAGCAGTGGTTTGTAGTTCTCCTTGAAAAGTTTCTTTACCTCCCTCGTTAGCTGTATTCCTAGATATTTTATTCTTTTTGTAGCAATTGTGAATGGGAGTTCATTCACTGTTTGGCTCTCTGATTGCCTGTTGTTGGTGTATAGGAACACTAGAGATTTTTGCACATTGATTTTGTATCCTGAGACTTTGCTGAAATTGCTTAATAGCTTAAGAAGCTTTTGTGCTGAGAAGATGACGTTTTCTAAATATAGGATCATGTCATCTGCAAACAAAGATAATTTGACTTCCTCTCTTCCTATTTAAATACCTTTATTTCTTTCTCTTTCCTGATTGCCCTTGCCAGAACTTCCAAAACTGTGTTGAATAGGAGTGGTGAGAGAAGGGATCCTTTTCTTGTGCCAGTTTTCAAGGGGAATGATTCCAGTTTTTGCCCATTCAATATGGTATTGGCTATGGGTTTGTCATATATGGCTCTTATTATTTTGAGGTATGTTCCTTCAATACCTAGTTTGTTGAGAGTTTTTAACATGAAGGAGTGTTGAATTGTATCGAAGTCCTTTTCTGTGTCTGTTGGGATAATAATGTCTTTCATTCTGTTGATGTGATGAATCACATTTATTGGTTTGTGTACATTGAACCAACCTTGCATCCTGGGGATGAAGCCAACTTGATCATGGTGGGTAAGCTTTTTGATGTGCTGCTGGATTCAGTTTGCCAGTATTTTATTGAAGCTTTTTGCATCAGTGTTCATTAAGGATATTGGCCTGACGTTTTCCTTTTTTGTTTTATCTCCACCAGGTTTTGGTATCAGGATGATGCTGGCCTCATAAATGGGTTAGGGAGGAGTCCCTCCTTTTCAGTCTTTTGGAATAGTTTCAGTAGAAATGGTGACAGCTTTTCTTTGTACCCATGGTAGAATTTAGCTGTGGATCTTTCTGGTCCTGGGCTTTTTTTGGTTGGTAAGCTAGTTATTACTGTCTCAATTCCAGAACTCATTATTGGTCTGTTCAGGGATTCAATTTCTTCCTGGTTCAGTCTTGGAAGAGAGTGTGTGTCCAGGATTTCATCCATTTCTTCTAGATTTTCTAGTTTATGTGCATAGAGGTCTTTACAGTATTCTCTGATGGTTGTTTGTATTTCTATGGGGTCAGTGGTGATATCCCCCATATCATTTCAGATTGTGTTTATTTGATCCTTCTCTCCTTTCTTCTTTATTAGTCTAGCTAGCAGTCTATCTATTGTGTTAATTTTTTCAAAAAACTAGCTCCTGGATTTGGTGATTTTTTTTTTTTTTTGAAGGGTTTTTTCATGTCTCTATCTCCTTTGGTTCAGCTCGGATCTTCGTTATTTCTTGTCTTCTGCTAGCTTTGGGGTTTGTTTGCTCCTGGTTCTCTAGTTCTTTTAGTTGAGATGTTAGGTTGTTAACTTGGGATATTTCTAGCTTTTCGATGGGGGAATTTGGTGCTATATGTTTCTCTCTTAACACTGCTTTAACTGTGTCCCAGAGATTCTGGTACATTGTCTCTTTGTTCTCATTAGTTTCAAAGAACTTCTTGATTTCTGCCTTAATTTCATTATTTACCCAAGAGTCATTCAGGAGCAGGTTGTTCAGTTTTCATGTAGTTGTGTGGTTTTGAGTGTATTTCTTAATCTTGAGTTCTAATTTGATTGTGCTCTGGTCTGAGAGACTGTTTGTTATTATTTCCATTCTTTTACATTTGCTGAGAAGTGTTTTACTTCCAATTATGTGATCAGTTTTAGAATACATGCCATGTAGCTATCAGAAAAATGTATATTCTGTTGAATTTGAGTGGAGAGTTCTGTAGCTATCTGTCAGGTCCACTTGATCCAGAGCTGAGTTCAGGTCCTGAATATCTTTGTTAATTTTCTGTCTCAGTGATCTGTCTAATATTGTCAATGGGTTGTTAAAGTCTCCAGTATTATTGTCTGGGAGTCTGAGTCTCTTTATAGATCTCTAAGAACTTGCTCTATGAATCTGGGTGCTCCTGTATTGGGTGCATATATATTTAGGATAGTTAGCTCTTCTTGTTGCATTGATCCCTTTACCATTATGTAATGCCCTTCTTTGTCTTTTTTGATCTTTGTTGGTTTAAAGTCTATTTTGTCAGAAACTAGGATTGCAACCCTTGCTTTTTTCTGTTTTCCATTTGCTTGGTAAGTTTTCCTTCATCCCTTTATTTTGAGCCTGTGTGTCTTTGCATCTGAGATGGGTCTCTTGAAGACTGCATACCAGTGGGTCTTGGCTCTTTATCCAGCTTGCCATTCTGTGCCTTTTAATTGGGGCATTTAGCCCATTTACAATTTAAGATTGGTATTGTTATGTGTGAATTTGATCCTGTCATCATGATGCTAGCTGGTAATTTTGCAGACTTGTTTATCCTTTCCATATTTAGTGCTTCCTTCAGGAACTCTTGCAAGGCAGGCCTGGCGACTTCCCTCAGCATTTGCTGTCTCTGAAAAGAACCTTATTTCTCCTTTGCTTATGAAGCTTAGTTTGGCCAGATATGAAATTCTGGGTCAGAAATTCTTTTCTTTAAGAATGTTGAATATTGGCTCCCAGTCTCTTCTGGCTTGTAGGTTTTCTGCTGAGAGATCCACTGTTAGTTTGATGAGTTTCCCTTTGTAGGTGACCTGACTTTCTCTCTGGCTGCCCTTAACATTTCTCTTTCATTTCAACGTTGGAGAATCTGATGATTATGTCTTTTCAGGTTGGTGTTCATGTGGAGTATCTTCCTGGGGTTCTCTGCATTTCCTGAATTTGAATGCTGGGCTGTCTTGCTAGGTTGGGGAAGTTCTCCTGGAAGTTCTCTTGAAGTATGTTTTCCAATGTGGTTTTGTTCTCCCTGTTTCTTTCAGGTACCAGTCAGTTGTAAGTTTGGTTTCTTTACTTAATCCCATATTTCTTGGAGGTTTTGTTCATTCCTTTTCATTCTTCTTCTTCCTTTTTTTTTTTTTTTTGTATTCTTGTCTGCCTGTCTTATTTCAGAAAGATAATCTTCTAGCTCAGAGATTCTTTCCTTCATTTGGTCTATTCTGTTATTGATACTTGCGATTGCATTGTGAAGTTCTCGTGTTGTGTTTCTCAGCTCCATCAGATCAGTTATGTTCCTCTCTAAACTGGCTGTTCTGGCTATCAGCTCCTGTACTGTTTTACCATGGTTCTTACCTTTTTTTGCATTAGGTTATAACATGCTCCTTTAGCTCAGTGAAGTTTGTTATTACCCACCTTCTGTAGCCTACTTCTGTCGATTCAGCCATCTCAGCCTCCAGCCCAGTTCTTAGCTGGAGAAATGTTACAGTCATTAGGAGAAGAGACACTATGGCTTTTTCAGTTTTCAGTGTTTTTATGTTGACTCTTTCTCATCTTTGTGGGCTTATCTACCTTTGATGTTTGATGTTGCTGACCTTTGAATGAGGTTTTTATGGGATCTTTTTTGTTGTTGGTGGTGTTGTTTTCTGTTTGTTTTGCTTTTAACGGGCCACTCTACTGTAGAGCTGCCGCAGTTTGCGGGGGATCTGCTCCAAACCCTAGTTGCCTCAGTTTCTCCCGTACCTGGAAATATCACCAGTGAAGACTGTGAAACAGCAAAGATGACAGCCAGCTACTTCCTCTAGAAGCTCCATCCCCAGCGAGTACTGACCTGTTGCCAGTCTGCATGTACCTTTAGGAGGTGGCTGGAAACCCCAGTTGGGATGTCTCACCCAGTCAGTGGAACAGGATCAGGGACCCCCCCAAAGAAACAGTCTGACTGTTTTTTTGGTAGAGCAGGTGTGCTGCATTGCCAAGGCCAATATCAAGGTGCTTTGCCCTATGTTCTCTTCTGGGAGTTTTATGATTTCAGGTCTTACATTTAGATCTTTTGTCAATTTTTGAGTTGATTTTTGTGTACGGTATAAGCGTGCAATTTTATTCTTTTGGATATGGAAATTGTTTTTCCAGCCTCATTTATGGAAGAAACTATTGTTTCCCCATTTTTTTTGGTGCCCTAATGGAAAATTAGTTGACTGTGTATGTTTGGACTTATTTCTGGGCTCTCTCTTCTGTTCCATTGGTCTGTGTTTCTGTTTTTATGCAAGTACTATATTGTTTTGGTTAGTCCAGCTTTGTAGTATAATTTTAAATCAGAAAGTGTGTAGCTCCAACTTTCTTTTCCTTCTCAGTTTTGCTGTCACTATCCAGGGTTTATTGTGATTCCATACTAATTTTATGAAAAAAAATTTTTTTTTTTGAGATGGAGTCTTGCTCTGTTGCCCAGGCTGTAGTGCAGTGGCGCGATCTCGGCTCACTGCAAGGTCCGCCTCCCAGGTTCACACCATTCTCTTGCCTCAGCCTCCAGAGTAGCTGGGACTACAGGCGCCTGCCACCACACCTGGCTAATTTTTTTGTATTTTTAGTAGAGATGGGGTTTCACCATGTTAGCCAGGATAGTCTTGATCTCCTGACCTTGTGATCCATCTCGGCATCCCAAAGTTAATTTTATGATTTTTTCTTCTATTTCTGTGAAGGATGCCATTGGAATTTTGATAGGGATTGTATTGAATCTGTACTTCTTTGGGTAGTATGGACATTTTAACAATATTAATTCTTTCAATCCATCAACACAGGATATCTTTCCATTTATTTTTGTCTTGGATTTCTGTCACCATTGTTTGATAGCTTTCAGTGTACAGATCTTTTACCTCCTTAATTAAACTTATTCCTAAGCATTTTATTTTTTTATGCTGTCATAACTGGGATTGTTTTCTAGATTTCTTTTTCAGTTAAATTATTATTTTTGTTTAAAAATGCTACTAATCTCTGTATATGGATTTTGAATCCTGCAACTTTACTGAATTATTAGTTCTAACAGTTTTTTAATGAATCTTTGAGTTTTTTTACATGTAAGATAATGTTGTCTGCAAATAAAGATAGTTTTACTTCTTCCTTTCAAATTTGAATTCGTTTTATTTATTTTTTTCTTATCTGATTGCTCTTGCTAGTACTTCCAGTACTATGTTGAATAGAAGCAGTGAGAGTGGGCATCCCTGCCTTGTACTGTATCTTAGTGGAAAAGCTTTCAGTTGTTCCCCATTGATTATGATGTTGACTGTGGGCTTTTCATAAATGGCCTTTGTTACGTTAGTTGAGAAGTTTTCCTTATATGCCTGCGTGTTAAGAGATTTTATCAAGAAAGGATGTTGAACTTGCTGTCAAATGCTTTTTCTGCACCAATTGAGATGATCTTGTGTTTTTTATCTTTCATTCTGTTAATGTGATATATCACAGTGGTTGATTGGCATGTATTAAACCAGCCTTGCTTGCCAGGAATAAATCCACTTGGCCATGGTGTATAATCCTTTTTGATGTGTTGTTGAATTCAGTTTGCGTATATTTTATTGAGGATTTTTGCATCAATATTCATCAGAGATACTAGCCTATAGTTTTCTTGTGGTGTCTTTATGTGGCCTAGGTATCAACGTGATAGTAGCCTCACAAAATATGTTTGGAAGTATTCCCTGTAGCTGTATTTTTTGGAATAGTTTATGAAGTATTGGTGGTAATTCTTCTTTGAATGTTTGGTAGAATTCAGTTGTGATGCTGTCTGGTTCTGGGCTTTTCCTTGTTGGAAGATTCTTCATTACTACTTCAATCTCATTATGTGTTATTGGTCTGTTTAAGCTTTCTATTTCTTCCTGATTCAAACTTAGCAGGTTGTATTTTTCTAGGAGTTTGTCCATTTCCTGTAGGTTATCCAATTTGTTAGTATTATTATATAATTGTTCATAATAGTCCCTTATGATCTCTTTAATTTCTGAGGCATCTGTTGGTGATTTCTCCAGTTTCATTTTTTATTTTATTTGTTTCTTCTTTTTTTTTTCCTTAGTCTAGCTAGATATTTGTTTATTTTATTTTTTCAAAGAACCAAGTCTTGGTTTTATTGATCATTTTCTATGTTTTTTTGGTGGATCTCTATTTGATTTATTTCTGTTCTGATCTTTATTATTTCCTTTCTTCTGCTAACTTTGCATTTAGTTTGTTCTTTTGCTAGCTCCTGTAGGTGTAATGTTAGGCTGTCTATTTAGTATCTTCTTTTTTTAATATAGGCACTTATTGCATAAAATTTCCTCTTGAGTTCAAGACCAGCCTGACCAACATGGGGAAACCATGTCTCTACTAAAAATACAAAATTAGCCAGGCGTGGTGGTACATGCCTGTAATCCCAGCTACTCAGGAGGCTGAGGCAGGAGAATCGCTTGAACCTGGGAGGCATAGGTTGCAGTGAGCCGAGATCGTGCCATTGCACTCCAGCCTAGGCAACAAGAGTGAAACTCTGTCTCAAAAAAAAAAAAAAAATTCCTCTTAGAACCACTTTTGCTGCATCTCATAGGTTTTGGTGTGTTGTCTTTCCTTTGTTACTTGTCTCAAGATATTTTTTAATTTCCCTTTTGGTTTCTTTGACCATTGATTGTTTAGGAGCATGTTGTTTAGTTTCCACATACTTGTGATTTTTTTCAAGATTTTTCCTGTTATTGATTTCTAGTTTCATATTGTTGTGGTCAGAAATGATACTACATATGATTTCAATCATCTTGAATTTAGATTAATTAAAAATAGTTAAATCTAGTTTTGTGGCTTAATGTATGATCTGTCCTGTAGAATGTTTCGTATGCTCTAGAGAAGCATATACATTCTGCTGCTATTGAATGCAAAGTTCTATATTTGTCTGTTAGGTCCATTTGACTCAAAGTACAATTCAAGTCCAGTATTTCTTTGTTAACTTTCGGTCTGGTTAATCTATCATTATTGAAAGTGGGATATTGAAGACCCCTCCTATTATTGTATTGCTGTCTATTTCTCTCTTCATGTCCTTCAATAATGTTTTATATATATTTTATGCTTCAGTGTTGGGTGCTTATATATTTACAATTCTTATGTGCTCTTGATGAATTGACCCCTTTGTCGTTAAATTATGACCTTCTTTGCCTCTTGTAACAGTTTTTGACTTAAAGTCATTTTAACTGATGTAAGAATAGCCACCCTGCTCTCTTTTGGTTACTATTTATGTAGAATATTTTCTTTTACCCCTTAACTTTCAGCCGGTGTCCTTATAGCTAAGATGGATCTCTGGTAGGCAGCATATAGTTGGATCTTGGTTTTTTTTTTTCTTCTATCAATTTAGACACTATATGTCTTGATTGGAGAATTTAATTCATTTGCCTTCAGGGTTATTATTGATAGATAAGGACTTACTCCTGCCATTTTAATTGTTTTCTGGTTGCTTGGTAGATCAGTTGTTCCTTTCTTCCTCTTGTTGTATAAGTTTGTGATTTGTTGTTTTTCTGTAGCGCTAAGCTTTGATTCCTTTCTCTTTCTCATCTGTATCTTCTGTAGCTTCTTGCTTTGCAGTTACCACAAGGCTTACGTAAAATATCTTATAGTTATAATAGACTATTTTAAACTGAACTTCAGTCACATACAAATACTCTAGATTTTTGCCCTCCCCCCACAATTTATGTTTGTTGACACAGTTTACATCTTTTTATATTCAGTATTCCTTAACAACTCATTGTAGCTGTATTTTTGACTATTTTGATTTTTCACCTTCATAATAGAGATTTGAAAGATTTGCACACCACCATTACAGTGGTGGCACATTCTGAATTTGACTGTGTATTTACCTCTACCAGTGTGTTTTATGCTTTCATATGTTTTCATGATACTAATTATCATTCTTTTGTATCTGGTAGAAGAACTGCTTTAATCATTTCTTATAAGGCAGGTCTAGTGGTGAATTTCTTCAGCTTTTATTTATCTGGCTGAGACTTTATTTCTCCTCATTTCTGATGAACAGCTTTGCTTTGTATAGTATTGTTTACTGGCAATATTGTCTTCTTTCAGGACTTTGAATGTATCATCTCATGCTCTCCTGGCCTGCAAGGTTTCTGCTGAGAAACACTGATAGTCTAATGGAGATTCCCCTATAAATCACTTGACACTTTTCTCTTGCTACTTTTAAAATTCTCTCTTTGTCTTTGACTTTCGACATTTTGGTTATAATGTGCCTCAGTGAGGACCTTTTTGGGTTTGAACATGTTTGGTGATTTTGAGATTCGTGGAACTGGATGTCCATGTCTCTCCCAAGACTTGAGAAGTTTTCAGCAATTATTTTGTTAAATAAACTTTCTATGCCTTTTCCTCATTCTTCTCCTTCTGGAACCTCCATAATATGAATACTTGTTTGCTTAATGGTGTCCCATAAGTCCTATAGGCTTTGTTCACTCTTTTTTGTTCTTTTCTCTTTCTTTTTTTTCCCTCTGACTAGGCTATTTCAGAAACCTAACTTCATTTCACAGATTCTTTCTTCTGCTTGTTTTGGTTTGCTGTTGAAGCTCTCTATTTTTGATTTCATTCATTTAATTCTTTAGCTCCAAGATTTCTGTTTGGTTCTTTTTGAATGACTTTCTTATGCAGATAATGAATTGTTTTCCTGATTTCATTGACCTGTCTATCTGTATTCTCTTGTATCTCAGTGAGTTTTCTTAGGATCATTACTTTGAACTCCTTTTCAGACAGTTTACAAATTTCTGTTTTTTGGAATCAGTTACTGGAGAATTATTGCGTTCCTTTGTTGGTGGTGTATTTCCTGTTTTTTTTGTTGTTTTTTTTTTTTTCATGTTTCCTGTGTCCCTCTATTGATGTCTGCACAACTAGTGGAATAATCACCTCTTTCAAATTTATAGAGAGGCACTTTCCTTTAGTCATTCTGTTCAAAATGTAGTTAGTTGTTTATTCATTGTTTTGCTCTTTTTTGTGGGGAAGATGAGCATTAGGCATCTCTAGTTGACCATCTTGCTTCCTCCTAACCTAGTTTTTTTAAATGCCATGTCTCAGAGCACTGGAAACACTATGGCTTATTTCCATGGTTTTTTTTTTTTTTTGGCTTATTTACTAGTAATATAGTAGTTTTAGAAATGGTTACTTCTTATAATTTTTTTTAGGCAAATTATGAGAGTAGACTTTTATACTGACTTGTTAATCACCAATTATGTTGTTTTCTTGGGGAAAGTGAGTTTTCCAAATTCTTGGTTTAAAAGTGAGCTTTAATATTGTAGCTCATAAGTTTAGGGACTTTTGAATATGAAAGTTGGATATTTTCTACTTCTTAAAATAGTTTTCAGATAATGATATTGTGAAAATTTTTTGATATCTCTAAGTTTTAAAATAATAAACTGTTTCAGAGTTCTCTAATGTTACTGGGAGTAACTCAATAATTTTATGGTATTTTTAAATAGGTTACAGAAGTATGCATATTCCGTAAGAGATTCAAAACTGAGAGGTAGGTTTAGAGATAATTTTTGAATAGCATTTTCACATATAGATGAAAGGTGCCAATTATTGATGAAATATTAATAGTAACAGCTGATATATTTCTATTACAGATATCTTAAAAGATGGTGCTGCTTATCATCATGCTGGTATGGAGCTGTCAGATAGAAAAGTAGTTGAGGGAGCTTTTACTGTTGGAGATTTACCAGTTCTTTGTAAGTAAAACATATTTCTCATGCATACTATAAAATATTTTGGAAAATTATTTTTAAGAGGAAAAAAGGAAAAAGCGCAAGTGTTCTGCTTGTTTCTGCTTTTCTTCTGAGAATATAAAATTAAGTGGTTACCTATGCATGTAGATGCTACAGTAAATTCTTTGGTAGTGTTTAGTTCTTTATCATATTGTTGAACATGGTGTAATTTGAAAAACAAGAATTTAATAGGTTTTTGGATTTAAGGTGTGTTACTATTTTAGATTGTAATGCTCTTTTTTCTTTTCTAAATTTCTTATGTATGAGTTTTTATTACATTTATAAGAATGTCTTTTATTAAAAAATGTTCCTGAAGCAATAAAGTTAAATGGCTCAAAATTACTATGTCTTAATCTGATGCAGTTACTACCAGTACTTTAGCTATGGGAGTAAATTTGCCTGCTCACCTAGTAGTTATAAAATCTACAATGCATTATGCTGGAGGACTGTTTGAAGAGTACAGTGAAACAGATATTCTACAGATGATTGGTAGAGCTGGTCGACCTCAAGTAAGTGACAATAACTTTGCTTTTTATACTTAAAAACATGATAAAAACAAAAAAAATTGTGTATTTTTTGATTAGCATGTCATAATTGTATCAGGCTTAAAAGTAATATAGCAGAGAAAATTTACCTTTAATGGAGGAATAAAAGTAAGACAAGCCTCACCAACTGGGACATACTTCCTTCATTCTGTCTAAGCTTGTCTTGGCTGATGAGGGGATGGGTTTATGAATGGGTATGCTGTTAAAGGTCTTTTTGATTTTGACTGTTTTTTTTTTTTTTTAAATTCTGAATGGGGGTACTCTTAGCATTTTGGATGGAACAGGTTTTCCTTGCTTAGGGCTGTCACATTACAGAACATGAAACATCCCTAGGTCCTAGCACTAAATGCTAATAGTGTTCCCAGGAATTATGACAAAAGTCCAAATACATTTCAAAACATACCCTACTCTGACAAATACATGAATAAGTCATTTTTATAGGTATTATGGGAACATCAGGAAGATTATATTTTCAAAACATTTGTAAATATTATGTTGTACAGTTCTACAATTTAATAGAGTAAATCAGATTATATGTAAATTATACCAAATCTTACAACTTTTATACAGTTACCAAAGTTTGTTTTGATTTTAACATTGCCAAAATTATGTTACATTGAAACCAAAGTGATATTTACAGCTATACTCTTGGAAGGCTTTTAAATTAAATTTTGGGTTAACAAAATGAGAGCATTTTTAAGGCCTTTTCGAAGTATTATTTCAGACAAGGAGACTGTTTAATATAAAATGGAAGTCTTCAGTTATTGAAGAGGACTGCTACCAAGATGTGCTCTTCTTCAGTAAATTTCTGTTTGTTTTCTCCCCAGTTTGACACTACAGCTACTGCAGTTATCATGACTCGATTAAGCACAAGGGACAAGTACATTCAGATGTTAGCTTGTAGAGACACTATAGAAAGCAGGTAGTATAAAAAAAAGTTCCAAAAAGATACTAATGCTAATATAGCTTATTTTATTTCCTTTTAAAATATCAAAGGGAAATTTGGTTTGGAGATTTTTTTAAGGCAATTTTCTGTAAAGTTTTCAACAATTTAACTAGAAAGTTTGTGTCATTTTAGGGAATTTAATAATTTTTTTAAAAGGTAGTAGTTTTATTCAGTGGTATTTCTTGGCAAGCATGTATTCTTGTTTATAACAAACCCTAATTTGTAATAAAGCCTTAGTAATTATGATTATGTTATAATTTATATATGAAATTATGTAAATTTATAATTAACTAATTTGTAATAAAGGAGAAATATCATTTTCACTTCTTATTTTAATTTAATAATAGAGGAAATCTGGAACCTATTAGTAAGGTATTTAATGTATTCTCTTTTGGAGAAAGTAGGATATAATTTACGCTTCAACTTTTGTTAAAGCAATAACCTGTCTTCTACAGCCATAGAGTAGAGAGGTATATCTGAAGCCTTTTAGAAGTTGAACTGACTTTTTAAGGTTTTCTTTTATGTTTTTGGAAATTAAGTTATATTTCATGAATTAGTAAAGTAGCAATGGGTGTATTCTATATTATTAAAGTTAAAAAGTAAGAGTTATGGCATTGAACTGCATATTCATAATGCAAAGTTTTTTTTTCATTAGTTTGCACAGACATCTTATTGAACATTTAAATGCAGAGATAGTACTGCATACCATCACGGATGTGAATATTGCTTTGGAATGGATACGATCAACTTTGCTTTATATCAGAGCCTTGAAAAATCCATCTCATTATGGTTTGTTACTTTGACTTGGAAAAGTAGTAATTTTTTCAAGCCAGCTAGGCCTGTATTTATACTAATAAGTTACAGGACAGATAGATTACAGAAACTAATAGGTAACAAAACAAAAGGTAACAACAGTCCCAAATACATTTAGAGACAAGAGTAGACAAGCTGAGAAATTTTTATCTGTTTTACTTCTAGTGTTTCAACAAGGTTTGAAATCAACACCATTAAAAATAGATCTAGTAGAAAAAAATTCAGCTCCAATAAAAATAACAGAAATGTCTAAATCATTGAAAATAAGTTAAAGTTACAAAAAGTTTTGAATTTTTTCTGTACTTAGTGTTCAGCTACTCACTTTTTCTGAGTTTATGACTGTTTATTTTTCAGTTTATAAGAAATGAAAGTACATAGTACTACTGTTGCTGCCACAATTTTCATCTTGCTTCTAAAGCTAACCCACATCTGGTTATGTGGCTTCCAGAGGGTTTTTTCACTCATTCATTCAACTTGGGGTTGTTGAAATACCAAATTAAAGCCTGACTTGTTGAAGTATCATTCTAATGTACAGAGGTTCAAAACTTTCAGATCTCAAAGAGTAATTAATTTAAGCCTATATTAAAAGAATATCTATATAAATACTCATATCACTTAAAAACTTATATTTCAACTAGGTAATACATTTACTTAGTTCAAAAATCATAAAGTGAAGGAATATATACAATTAAAATTCTTCCATGTATATCCCCACCCACACAGTTGTTCAATTCCTATCTCTCGCCTTTCCCTCCCCTAGTTCTGTAATCATTGGTATATCTTTTTTGTATAATATTTTTTGCATATAAAAGTAAATAAGAAAATGTAATTTTAGTTTCGCACCTTTTAAACACAAATCGTGGCATAGTGTATTAGTTTTCCATTCCTTTTAACAAATTACCCTGAAACAAATCATCTAGAAACAACCAGAATTTATTATCTCACACAGCTTATGTGGGTTAGGAATCTGGGAGTGTCTTAGCTAGGTGGCTGTGGGTCAGATGCTCTCTTCAGATTGCAACATGTGTCAGCTAGGGCTGCAGTCATCTGAAGGCTTTCCTGGGTCTTGAAGATTCACTTCTAAATTGTCTCACTCACAGAGCTATAAGTTAGAGGCCTCAGTTTCTCACAGTTGTTGGCAGGCCTCAGTCTTTTGCCAGGTGGATCTTTCCTCATAGCATGGCAGCTGACTTTTCTCAGGATGAATGATCTGAGAGAGAAAGAGAGAGAGAGACAGAGACAGAGACAGACTAAATCAGAAGCAGCAGTACTTTTTTATAACTTTGTCTCTGAAGTCACACATCATTACTTCTGCTTTATTCTGTTTTTTAGAAGCAAGTCACTGAGTCCTGGTCACATGAAGGCGAGAGGGATTAAGTTCATCTTTCAGAGGGCAGAATATCAAAGAATTTGTGGGCATTTTTTTTTTTTTGAGATAGCCTCTCTTGGTTGCCCAGACTGGAGTGCAGTGGCACAATCTTGGCTCACTGCAACCTCCACCTCACAGGTTCAAGCAATTCTCTGCCTTACCCTTCTGAGTAGCTCAGACTACAGGCACGCACCACCACACCTGGCTAATTTTTTCTATTTTTAGCAGAGACGGCGCTTCACCATGTTGACCAGGCTGGTCTCAAACTCCTGATCTCAGGTGATCCACCTGCCTTGGCCTCCCAAAGTGCTGGTATTACAGGTGTGAGCCACCATGCCTGGCCTTGTGGCATATTTTTTTAAACCTCCATTATTTTAGTCTTCTGCACATTCCTTTTTTTCTTAGTATGTCTTGGAAGCTTTTTTGAGACAGGCTGTCACTCTCTTGCCCAGGCTGAAGTCCAATGGTGTGATCACAGCTTACTGCAGCTTCAACCTTCTGGGCTCAAGTGATCTTCTCACCTCAGCCACCAGAGTAGCTGGTACTACAGGCACATGCCAGCACACCTGGCTAACTTTTGAAAAAAAAAATTGTAGAGGCAGAGTTTCCCTATGCTGCCTAGGCTGGTCTAGAACTTGTGGGCTCAAGCAATCCTCCGATTTCACCCTCCCAAAGTGCTATGATTATAGCTGTGAGCCACCATGCCTGGCTGGAAGCTTTTTTTTGTAATAGCTAAATAATATTCCATTTACTTATGTATCACTTATTTAAATGATCCCCAATTGATGGACATTTATACTTTTTCTAATTGTTTGCTCTTACAAACAATGCAGCAAAAAAAACCCTTCATTTTTTACATGTATGAATCTATCCATATGATAAATCTCTAGAAATGAAATTCCTGTGTCAAAGGATATATGCATTTATAAATTTGATACCTGTGGCTAAATTGGTACCTTAGTAGCTCATATATCTACCAGCAGTGTTCAAAAGTGCCATATTTTGTTTCTCCAGCCTTTCCTTCAGGGTGTATGCTTGTGTATTTTTATCAATATTATGTATGAATATTGGTATCTTTTCATGTTTTAATTTTCATTTCTTCCTTTTCATAGTTACTTTATTTTCTGTAGTTACTTTTTTGTATTGAGATATCACTTATAGTAAACTGCACAAATATGAGGTGTAGAGGTCAATGAAGTTTTATATATGTGTTTATACACACATATACACACATGTAACCACAGCCCAGATTAAGATATAGAACATTTTCTAGATGTTCCCTCATGCTCCTTTTCTGTCAGTATTTGCCCCCAGAAGTCAATGCTATTCTGACTTACATACCATAGGCTAGCTTTATCTATTCTTGAAAAGATTCCGTTTATATGAATATAAATCTTTTGATGAAAGGAAATTATTAATTTTAAATAATGCTGCTGTGAACATTGTTATATGTATATCTTTTGATACACATGTATATGTATATCTGTGGGTATGTGCCTAGGAGTGAAATTATTGTGTTAAAGGGTATGTGTAGTTTCAGCTTTAGTGAATAGCACAAAATGGTTGTTATTACCAAACATATTTTCCTAGGAACATTCATGTTATAATGAAAGTTCATTAGAAGATATTAATCACTTGATAGATATTTGCTATGTATAAAACATTTGGAAATTTATTCCATACCATTCTTGTTAAAATATGATATTCCTGTTCATTGTTTCTATGGATATTTAAGCCTTGTTTGAACTCAATCAGCTGAGATTTTTTTTTCTTATGTAAGATTTCATTAGACTGCTCTTCACTAGTTAACTGGGGTATAAACTGAGCCTGTAAAGATGAGCTAAATTCTATTTTACTTTTTCATGACATGCAGGTTTTGCATCTGGATTGAACAAAGATGGAATTGAAGCAAAATTACAAGGTTAGATGCATTTCATTCTAAAAATTAGATTCTATATATTTTAGTGAAAAAGTTCAGTTATTGTGAAAGTAAGAATATGCTTTTGTAAATCATTTTTTAAAAAGGAAACTTGTCTGCAGAAAAATAATGTGAACTATTTCTTTTTCACGCAAAAAGCTTGGCATATATACTTTTTTGCTGAATTAATCAATTTATTCTATCAGAATATCTTTCTTTGTATAATATGTTAACTTGGTTTATTTGGTTTTTATTTCTAACATCACCCTGGTCTTTGAAAATATGCCTACAGATACACACTCTGTATTTTTTCTTTTTTTTAAAAGAGACAGTCTTACTCTGTCACCCAGGATGGAATGCAGTGGCGTGATCATAGCTCATTGTAACCTTGAACTCCTGAGCTCAAATGATCCTCCTGAGTAGCTGGGACTATAGGCGTGAGCCACCACAACTGGTTAATTTTGTATTTTTTTTAGAAAGGGGTTCTCACTGTGTTTTCCAGCCTCGTCTCAAACTCCTGGCCTCAAGTTATCCTACTACCTCTGCCTTCCAAAACACTGAGAATGTAGGTGTGAGCGACCATGCCCAACATGTATTTTTCTTTTCTACTTAATTTTAATTGAAAAATATAAGCCTAGATTGATTATGGGCTTTGTATCCCAACCTGTGCCAAAGATGTATTCCTATCCAACCTCAGCTTTGTTATTTAGTTAATCAACTAGTGTTTCTTACTTGTTTTTTAAAATATAAAATATTGTTAGGCATTTATTCAGATTAGAAATTGCTATCTTTTCATTGTGTTGAAACTGTCTCCTTAGTAAAAGAAAATATGTTAGGTCCTCTAAAAATATTTAGCCAATTTAAATTTATTCTCTACTTGGATATACATGTGTGGCAAATAAAAATGCAGAGATAAAGATAAAGCAGTAAAATTGTCTTGCTTAAAGAATAAATATGTTCTTAAAACATGGTCATAACCAATAGCATATTTTCATAATGCTGCTGTATTCATGTTGAAATACAGATTATAAGTTGTGTTATCTTCAAGGTATTGATAAATTTTGTAATGGAATTTTTAATTAAACATATATTTTGAAAATAATGATCAAATACACTCAAGAAACTAGACAAAGAGATATATTGCTATATTCGGATAACTTTAATGTTTTATCTCTTGTTAAATTAGCAGAATCACAGCTCATATTTGCCTTGTCTTCAGTCACTATAGGGTTAGCAAAGTTTTGCCTTATAAACAAGAATAGCTAAATATAACTGAATATTAAGGTTTTGGTATTGTAGGAGAGAAAAAAAGTAACATCTTTTCCTCATTCATTGCAATGTTCACAGCTGACACTCCTGTAACAAGACAGATTAACAAGAGAAAAGCATAACAAATTTATTTAATCAAAGTTGTGTATGATATGGGAGCCTTCAGAAATTAAGACCCAAAGACCCAGGGAAAACTGAATTTCTCTGGCAAGTCTAATGAAAAAAATGGATAGTTGTTGAGAAACATGACTGGACAAAAAGGGTATTATCTAATGTTAATAAACTGGGAGGAACTTAACAAGGCCTGTTTGTTCAGATTCTTCTTGGCCTCTCTATGTAGCATTCTTTCTTCTCAGGCATGAGATAGGACCATTCCGTGGGTATGAGACAGGACCATTCCACCCTGGAATGAGGGTCTTAGACTTTTAGACAAGGTAGGTCAGAGAATTCCTTTATGACCATGCTTCACACAGAAAGGCAGGGAAAGATCAGAGTGACTTTCTTGTTTCTGAAGTCCTCTTAGTCTTATTGAGTTCGAAATGCCTTGAGTCAGCATTTTCTGAGCCCTGCTATTATCCTTGGAGCTCTGCCTTAAATCTGTCAGGAAGGATCCTTAGCATAGTATATGCTGTTTCCTAAACTTGATTATACTTTCTTGCTCATATACTCTTAATAGCTTCCCCATCACTCTTAGAATAAAATACAAACTTTCACCACAGCCCACAAAATCCTGCTTGATATCTTCCTGCCTATTTCTCTAACTACATCTCTTGTCACTTTCTGTCTCTTTTATTCTACTCTCACCGAATTGGCCTTCTTGCTATTCCTTAAACACACCAAACTTGTTCCCACATCAAGTCCTTTGCACACTTTGTTCCTTATTTTTGGAACACTCCTTGCATATTTTACACCTTCATTTTATTCAGGTCTCTGTTCAAATATTAACTTTTTAGAGAGGTCTTCCTGTGGTATCTTACTTAAACCCACCTTTACTGAGAGGAAGACAAAATGATTCTATGATGTTGTTGTTGTTTTCCTTGTTTTTAGAAAAGGTAATGTGTTTATTTTGACAATTAGGGTGAGGATAGCCTTACTCTATATCAAAATATATAGCGTTTATGAGAAATACATATAGGTTGGGCATGGTGGTTCATGCCTGTAATACCTTTGGGATGCCAAGGTGGGCAGATTGCCTTGAGCTCAGGAGTTTGAGACCAGCCTGGACAACATAGGGAGATCCCACCTTTACAAAGTTTTTAAAAAAAATTAGCTGGTGTTGTGGTGGTACATGCCTGTAGTTCCAGCTACTCGGGAGACTGAGGTGGGAAGATTGCTTGGGCCTGGGAGGTTGAGGCTTCAGTGAGCTGTGATCATGCTACTGTATTTTAGCCTGGGCAACAGAGTGAGACCCTGTCTCAAAAAAAAAAAAAAAAAAAAAAAGAAAAGAAAAGAAAGGAAAATAAAAAGAAAGAAAAAGAAAGGAAAGGAAATAAAGATATGGTTTAGTAAAAAATTTAAAATTCTACACAATCATTCTATATAGGTTCTTAGCCTTATGTTTCTTTATAGTATATGTGAAACCTTATTATTTATTTGTATGTTAATTGCTTTCTTCTGTAAAATATAAGTTCTAAAGAGAAGAACCTTATCTTGTTAACTGCTGTAAACATAGAGCTTAGAATCATGCTCAGCTTATGGTAAAGTAAGCATTTTTCATTGACTTATCGAGTAGTGAGTGGGTAATGAACTGATTTAATAGTGGGTAATTAAGAAAATTAGAAAAGACTTCAAAATCTTTACTTAACCAAACGCTTAACACTATCAAGCTGTCTAAAGAGTGTTGCTTAAACTAAAGTATTTCCCAAAGAACTCTAAGGGTGTTTTTTTGAGTGGCTGCACTATTTAGGATTGAACTATTACAGTATTCCCACTGTCTGCTCTGAACTATCTTATATCTCCTGGACTATAGCATGAGGCAGAGAAGGAACTGTCAGCAGCAGATTACTACAATTGCTCTGATCCCCATCAATAGTGAGCATGAACTAGCATTGCTTCCTGTCAGAGAAACAAAAGTAAACACCTAAAAGCATCAGTTAAAACAGTTTTAAGTTGTTGCTTCAAGAAAGTGGCAAACAGGGAGGAGGGGAAGAACTGGTGGTTTTTGGAATAATCTTTGCAGAACTATTTGACTTCTTATACTTTGTGCATACATTAATATATCTTTGATAGAAGTTTAAAGAAAAAAGAAAAAGAAAACTATTGCCTTAATGGAGGGCAGATAGCAAAGTGGTTACTTAGACCTGGAGCAAGTTACTTAGCCTCTATTCTTTAGTTTCCTAACCTATATATGAAAATATCGGTGTCTACCTTATTGTGATGTTTTGAGGATTAAATGAGGTAATACATGTGTATCATTTAAATACTCCAAGTTTTAAGTGTTATTTCTACTTACTGAATGTTATTTTTATTACTTGTATTCTTGTTACTTTTAGAAAATGTTTTTAGCATATTAGTTAGCTTTTTTATTTAAATGAGCTTTCTCTTACTGCTTAAGTAGGGACTATGGTTCTTCTAGAACAGTTACACAGTAATAGCACAACTTTAGCATATTTAATAATAAATTATTTTTCCCTACTTCCCTATTTTACTAAAATTAAAATGTGTTTTCTATAATTAAACAGAATTATGTTTGAAGAATCTGAATGATTTATCATCCCTGGACTTAATAAAGATGGATGAAGGTGTTAATTTCAAACCAACTGGTAATTTCTTATCATTGTCAGTAAATTTAGCAATTGTTTACTTAAGACTAAATTAAAATTTTGTTTTACTAAAATTTAGATGGTGATAAAACTAAATTGTGATCTCAGTTCTCAACAGGGTATCATCATTATTAGCCATAGGCATGATAAATTTAAACAAGTCCTATTTGTAATAGTTTTTTTTTTTTTTTTTTTTGAGACAGAGTCTCACTCTTTTGCCCAGGCTGGAGTGCAGTGGCGAGATCTCAGCTCAATGCAAGCTCCGCCTCCCGGGTTCATGCCATTCTCCTGCCTCAGCCTCCCGAGTAGCCGGGACTACAGGCACCTGCCACCATGCCCGGCCAATTTTTTTTTTGTATTTTTAGTAGAGACGGGGTTTCACCATGTTAGCTAGGATGGTCTCGATCTCCTGACCTTATGATCTGCCCGCCTCGGGCTCCCAAAGTGCTGGGATTACAGGCTTGAGCCACCGTGCCTGGGCACCGGTGCACAGAATTTGTCTTCACTGATTCTGGTGACTTTTGGCAGAGGAATGAAATGCTTGAATCTTTGGGTTGCTTTAAACCTGTTATAACTATTATAGATATACTTTTATTGGTATGCTTTTAATATGCTTTTTATATTCTTAAATATTCAACCATTGATAATCTGGTGGTTAGACTTCTGTAAGGTTAGTAAAAATATCTTTTCCTTCTACTCATCTTAGGTTCATTAACTGGGACTCATATAACAAAATGTATTAACAAGAGAAAAGCATACAAATTTATTTAATATGTTTTATGTGACATGGGGGCCTTTATAAGGAAATGAAGACCCAAAGAAATGGTTAAACCTGAATGTTTTTATGCCAGGTGTGATGAAGATTGAAAAGTCATGGAGAAATATGATAGGACAAAGGGGATATGAACTAAGTGTAATAAATTGGGGGAAATTTAGCAAAGCCTGTTCATTCAAATTCCACTCTGTGTCTCTGGAGATAAAGATGCTCCATTCTTTAGGTATAGGGAGGGCACCTCTCACATGATGGTGTTATTACTTGCTTCAGGGAAAGGCCAGAAGAATTCTTCCTGTACATGTTGTTTCTCAAATTCCTACAGCTTAAAATATTCAATAAGCCAAGATGCTCCATTTTGGGATAGCGTGTCCTGAACCCTATCTCTCTCTCTTTCTCTCTCTCTCACGGTGGATTAGCTTTTTGATGTGCTTCTGGATTTGGTTTGCTAGTATTTTGTTGAGGATTTTTGCATCTATGTTCATCAGGAATATTCGCCTGAAGTTTTTTTTTTTTTTTTTCATTGTGTCTCTGCCAAGTTTTGGTATCAGAATGATGCTGGCCTCATAGAATGAGTTAGGGAGGAGTCCCTCCTCAAATTTTTGGGATAGTTTCAGTAGGATTGGTGCCAGCTCTTCTTTGTATATTTGGTAGAATTTGGCTGTGAATCAATCTGGTCCAGGGCTTTTTCTTGTTGATAGTCTTTTTATTTCTGATTCAATTTTGAAACTTGTTATTGGTCTGTTCAGGGTTTCAGTTTCTTCCTGGATCAACCTTGGGAGGTTGTGTTTCCAGCAGTCTATCTCCCCATTTCTTCTAGGTTTTCTAGTTTGTGTGTATAAAGGTGTTCATAACAGTTTCTGGGGTTTTTTTTTTTTGTATTTCTGTGAGATTGGTGGTCGTATCTTCTTTGTCATTTCTGATTGTGTTTATTTGTCTGGTTTCTGTTTTTTTGTTTGTTATTCTAGCTAGCAGTCTATCAATCTTATTTATTCTTTCAAAGAACCAATATCTGGTTTTGTTGATCATTTGTGTGGTTCTGTGTCTCTCAATTTTGTTCACTTCAGCTCTGATTTTGGGTATTTCTATTCCTCTGCCAGCTTTGGGGTTGATTTGCTCTTGCTTTTCTAGTTCCTCCAGGTGTGATGTTAGTGAGGTTGCTAATGTGATACTTCTAGCTTTTTGATGTGAGCATTTAGTGCCATAAACTTTTCTCTGAACACTGTTTTACCTGTATATCAGAGATTCTGCTATGTTCTGCCTTTGTTTTCATCAGTTACAAAGAGTATCTTGATTTCTGCCGTAAGTTCATTATTTTCAGAGAAGTCTTTCAGAAGCATGTTGTTTAATTTCCATGTAATTGTATGGCTTTGAAAGATCTTAGTATTGATTTCTGTTTTTACTGCATTGTGGTCTAAGAATGTGCCTGGTATGATTTTTTTTTTGAATTTGTTGAGAATTGCTTTATAGCTGAATGTGTGGTTGATTTTAAAGTATGTTACATGTGCAGATGACAAGAATGTATATTTTGTTGTTGTTGGATAGAGTGTTCTGTAGATGTCTGTTAGGTCCATTTGGTCAAGTGTCAAGTTTAGGTCCTGAACATTTTTATTTGTTTTCTGCCCTGATGATCTGTCTAATACTGTCAGTGGGGTGTTGAAGCCTCCCAACATTGTGTAGGTATCTAAGTCTCTTTGTAGGTCTATAAAAACTTGTTTTATGAATCTGTGTGCTCTAGTATTAGATGCATATATATTTAGGATAGTTAAATCTTTTTGTTGTATTGAACTTTTTCATCATTATCAGTGTCCTTCTTTGTCCTTTTTGATAGTTATGGTGTAAAGTCTGTCTTGTCTGAAATTAGAATAGCAACCCCTGCTTTTTTTGTTTTCCATTTGCTTGGTAGATTTTTCTCCATCCCTTTAAGCCTATGGGTGTTATTGCATATGAGATGGGTCTCTTGAAGACAACATACAGTTGGGTTTTGCTTCTTTATCCAACTTGTCACTCTGCACCTTTTAAGTGGGGTATTATAGTCTGTTTATATTCAAGGTTGATATTGGTATGTGTAGATTTGTCATTGTGTTGTTATGTAGACTTGTTATGTTATGTTATGTAGTTGCTTTATAGTGTCAATGGTCTAGATACTAAAGTGTGTCTTTGTGGTGGCCAGTAATGGTCTTTCATTTCTATGTTTAGTACTGTCTTAAGGACCTCTCATAAGGCAGGTCTGATGCAAACAATTCCCTTAGCTTATCTGAAAAGGATTTTGTTTCTCCTTCATTGATGAAGCTTATTTTGGCTGGATATGAAACTTATGGTTGGAGTTTCTTTTCTTTAAGAATGCCAAGGCTGGGCACAGTGGCTTGTGCCTGTAATCCCAGCACTTTGGGAGGCTGAGGCAGGAAGATTATTTGAGCCCAGGAGTTTGAGACCAGTCTGAGCAATATAGTGACACCTTGTCTCTACAAAAAATTTTTCTAAAAATTAGCTGAGCATGACGGCATGTGTCTGTAGTCCCGGCTACTTAGGATGCTGAGGTGGCAGGATCACTTGAGCCTGGGAGGAGGAGGTTGCAGTGAGCCAAGATTGCACCACTGCCATCCATCCTGGGTGACAGAGTAAGACCCTGTCAAAAGAAATGCTTAATATAGGCCCCCAAACTCTTCTGGCGTGTAGGATTTTTGCTGAAAGAGCTGCTGAAAGATCTGCTGTTAGCTTTATATGTTTCCCTTTGTAGGTAACATATACCTTTCTGTCTAGTTGCCCTGAATATTTTTTCTTTCCCATTGATCTTGGAGAATGTAATGACTATGTGTCTTGGGGGATGGCTGTTCTATATAGTATCTCACTGGGGCTCTCTGAATTTTCTGAATTTGAATGTTGACCCCTCTAGCAAGGTCAGGGAAATGTTTTGAACTGTATTCTCAATTATATTTTCCAAGTTTCTTGCTCTCTCTCTCTCTCCCTCTCTTTCAGGGCTACCAATGAGTTTTAAATTTTGGTCTCTTTACATAATCCCATATTTCTTGGAGGTTTTGTTCATTCTTTTTTATTCTTTTTTCTGTATTTTCTCTGACTGAGTAGATTTGAAAACCTGGTTTTTGAGCTCTGAGATTGTTTCCTCATCTTGGTTTATTCTGCTGTTAATACTTCCAATTGTATTATGAAATTCTTGCAGTGAGTTTTTCAGCTCTATCAGATCAGTTTGGTTCTTTCTTAAAATGGCGATTTTGTCCTTCACCTGTTGATCATTTTACTGGGTTCCTTAGATTTCTTGGATTGGACTTCAACTTTCTGATGAACCTTGATGATCTTCATTGCCATCCAGATTCTGAATTCTAGGTCTGACATTTCAGCCATTTCAGCCTGGTTAAGAACCATTGCTGGGGAGCTGTGTGGTTGTTTGGAAGTAAGAAAACACTCTGGTATTTTGAGTTGCCAGGGTTCTTGCTTTCTGGCAAGAACATCAGCCCAGACAGACTAATTGTTTTTCGTCTGTCTGGGCTGATGTTCCTTTAATATTTGAAGTTGCTGTCCTTCAGATGGGGCTTTTTCTTTTATATTCCTTGATGCCATTGAGATTTACTGTGGCATAAGTTGGGTTTAGTTGACTGGCTTTGTTTCTGGATGATTTCAGAGGGCTTGGGCTCAGCTCAGTGCTCCTGGGCTGCATGCTCATGGCTTTGTTTGCTGGCCCCTCGAGGTTAAGTACCTGCTGCACTGGAGGGTTAGAGGTGTTCCTGGTTCACTGGCAATCACACTTAAATGGGGCAGTGGCAGAAGGTTACGCACTCATGTGTAATGCCAACAGTGGCTGTATAGTAGCATGGTGAGGTCTGGGTATGTGCACCAGTGGTGGTGGCACAGCAGGGTCCATGTTTGCAGTGTATCAGCAGTGGCAAGACAGCAGCATAGTGGGATCCGCATGTACCGGTGGTGGACTGGTGGGGGTGGGGCCGTGGTGACAAGGTCCGTGCACCATGTGCATGCTAGCAAAGTGATGTGGGGAGGCCATGGTCGAGTGCATGCCAGCAGAGTGGTTGGGGGAGGCTGCAGACAGGTGTGTGTTGGCAAAGCAGTTTGAGGAGGCTGTTGGTGGGTGCACATCGGCAGGGTCCATCTAATGGTTCAGTGGCATCTGCTGGCTAAGGAGCTATGGTGGTGGCCACTAGGCGGTGCCCCAGTTGGGCAACTGAGGCCACACTGCAAGTGAGCTTGGCCATGGAGGGACCCCAGAAGAGGCTGGCAGTCAGGGGGCACTCAGATAAGACTGGCCCCATCACATGGACAAGACTGCCCTGCTCTGTCTAGGTCCAACAGTCAACAAAGGCCAAAACCACTTAGAGGAGCATGGCAGGCCTTAGGGGATTGGCATTCCTGACTGTACTCCACTGTAGCCATTCCTGTGCCAAACCCTTTGGGCTCCACACAGGGTGGAGTCCTGTCCCTGCCATTTCTCCAAGCAGTTCTCTCTGCCAATTTAAATGTCTGTGGGGGTCATGAGGTCTTCTGCAGCTAAGATTCCAGAGGTCCGTGACAAGAGTGGGCCACTCCTCACCTGTTTAATTCACCCTTCCCCAGGAGCCACCAGGGGCTGGGAATGAGTCCTGGTGCTTTGAAGCCCACTGCAGTGTTCCCAGCTTCTACCTAGGGTCTGTGTCTTCCCTCCAACCACCCTCAATGACTTCCTTCTGAAGATCTGCTTTGAGTGTGCTGGTCTTCCTGATGGTCTGGTCTTTTGGTGGGAGATGCTCTTCCTGGCTGTGTCCAGTTGGCCCTCTTGGTTCTCCTCCTCCTTTCTCAGTTCCTGAAGGATGGAAGCCTGAGTTAAGTGTGCTGACATGGTCAGATTCTGTTGAGGGTTCTCTTTCTTTGCACACAGTCATCTTCATGCTGTGTGCTCACATGATTTCTTATTTGTGCATGTAATTTCTTGGCTTTTCTGGTGTTCCAGAGTTCTCCCTATGGATCTCCCAGTATCTGCAGGTCACAGGGTGATGGAGGCTGCGGCCAAGTTACCTGAGGCCTCCCGGAAAAAAGGGGATGCAGTACTGGAGACGGGACTCTGAGCTTCCCCATCAAATTGTGGAAGATGCTGCACCATGCTGGGTTTGTAATTTCTTAGCCTGTTATTAATGTAGATGTAATTTTCTTACATAGTATTTCTAATTAATTCATTTTTATGACTTCTTATTCCTTCATATTACTAATACTTTATTTTGTCTCTTTGAGTTTATTTTTTGTATATCAGTTTTTAGTTTGTATGTTCCTATAATTCTGCTTCATATAGTTTTTGCTTTTTAGGTTGTAATCATAATACTCAAGTATCTAGGTATTTTCATCTGTATGTTTGCATTGAGGTTTTTACCTGTTTTGCCAGGTAATGTGTACTGAGAGAAGGGCTCAAAAGGCCAATTTTTTCCTGCTTCAACTGTTCTGGTACATGAGCAGATGTGTAGGTTCGTTACAGGTAAACATGTGGCATGGTGGTTTGCTGCACAGATCATACCATTACCTGTGTATCAAGCCCAGCATCCATTAGCTATTCTTCCTGATGCTCTCCTTCCCCTCGCCCTCCCCAACAGACCCCAACGTGTGTTGTTCCCCACAATGCGTCCACGTGTTCTCATTGTTCAGCTCCCATTTATAAGTGAGAACATGTGGTGCTTGGTTTTCTGTTCCTGTGTTGGTTTGCTGAGGATAACGGCTTCCAGCTCCATCCATTTTCTTGCAAAGGACATATCTCATTCCTTTTCATGGCTGCATAGTATCCCATGGTGTGTGTGTACCACGTTTTCTTTATCCAGTCTTTCATTGATGAGGATTTAGGTTGATTCCATGTCTTTGATATTGTGAATAGTGCTGCAGTGAACATACGTGTGCATGTATCTTTACAAAAGAATGATTTGTATTCCTTTGGGTATATACCCAGTAATGGGATTGCTGGGTCAAATGGTATTTCTGGTTCTAGGTCTTATAGGAATTGTCACACTGTCTTCCGCAGTGGTTGAACTTATTTACACTCCCACCAACAGTGTAGAAGCATTCCTTTTAATCTGCAATCTTGCCGGCTTCTGTTGTTTAATTTCTACTGTGAATTTAAGAAAGATTAACCTTCTGAAGATAGGTGGTAACTGCAATAGTCTGGAAGAGTCACTAAACTGGGATGCAGATCTTACCTCTTTGAAGGATAGGGATAGAGGGAAAGAAGAAAGGACGCGATGGAGGGAAGTAGGAAAGGAAGGGATGGAGGTAAGGAGGGAAAGGGGAGGAGGGTAGGAAGGAATGAAGGGGGAGGGAACATGGTGGGGCAGAGAGGGAGAAAGTATGAGAGGAAGGAAGGATGGGATGGAGGAAGGGATGTTTTTAGACAACTTATAATTGAATCCCATAACTCTGGAAGGAAGGGAGGAAGGAAGGGAGGGAGGGAGGGAGAGAGAGATAGAGATAGATCTTAGCCTGCAAGAAGGGAAGGAAGAGGGGAGGGTAGGAGGGATTTTAGCCTCCAAGGAGGATGGGAGAGAGAAAGCCCTTGGAGGATCTTAGCTTGCAAGAAGGGAGGGAGGAGGAGAGGGCAGGAGGGATTTTAGCCTCCAAGGAGGATGGGAGAGAGAAAGCCCTTGGAGGATCTTAGCTTACAAGGAGGGAAGGAGAGAGGGAGAGAGGGAGGGAGAGAGGGGTCTTAGCCTGCAATGCAATCCTAAGAACATTTGGCAAAGTTGATAGGAACTCTTATAGATGTACCTTAGCGTCCCTGCCATGCTCAGTCATTGACTGGGGCCATCTCATGAAAGTATGATCTCGGTGTAAACATGATGATGATTCAGAGCACAGCAGCTGGGGCCATCAGTCACTGACACGTCTTGCAGTAGGAGGTCTGAAAGGTACATTCTCATCTCCTCCATGCTCCCTACCACTGTATTTTATGAAATATCCTGAATTTCCTGTTAGAATATTAATCTTTGAAATATCCTGAATTTCCTGTAAGAATATTAATCATTCAGTAGCTATATTAATAGCAAGTTGTTTCTTTATTTCCTTGCTTTACTTGCAAATCTTTAAAAATTACTTTTCATTCCCTCTGCTCTGACTCATTTTCCTTATGCTTTCCTTTCTAGGTTATGTTTTTCTGTCTTACCTAGGAAAGCTTCATCTCTATTAATAAGCCAACAAGTATTAAGTCTTTTCTTAAAACCTTTCATTTTCTCTAGCAGGAAGAGACCTTATATTAACTTATAAATATTTAGGGTAAGAGGACCATCTTTAAATATACTGCAATGGTTAACTAGTTCTCGTGGTAATTATAATCTTGATATCTCACACCCTTCTCTCAGAAGCTCCTTTTTATAAACTAATCCATTATTCACATGTTGGCTGAACATATTCACCAGGATCCTAACTGAGAGCCTGGCTACTTCTCTATTCCTGATTGTTAGTTTTATCTATTGTACCATGTCCTTGGTGCTTTTAACTCTGTTGGAATGCCAAAAATCTTTTCTTCTTCAGCAAAACATTTAGCACATACATAAATGTTAGCCCTTTCCTTGAGAAGCAGGATGCTACTTTCTTCTTCCCAGCTGTTTTCTATGTGTTCATAAGGCTTGAAATTCTTTGGAATGTTTTTAGACAACTTATCGAATCCAGTAACTTTTTTTTTTTTTTTTTGAGACAGAGAGTCTTGCTCTGTCACCCAGGCTAGAGTACAGTGGCACGATCTCGGCTCACTGCAACCTCCACCTCCCAGGTTCAAGCGATTCTCCTGCCTCAGCCTCCCGAGTAGCTGGGACTACAGGTGCCTGCCACCACGCCCAGCTAATTTTTGTATTTTTAGTAGAGACAGGGTTTCACCATCTTGACCAGGCTGGTCTCGAACTCCTGACCTCATGATCCACCTGCCTCGGCCTCCCAAAGTGCTGGGATTACAGGTGTGAGCCAATGCGCCCGGCCGAATCCAGTAACCTCTTAAGTGAATTCCATTTCATCAGTTAGTTACCCCCACTTCTCCCGTACTCCTACCCACAACCAATCTGCTGTTCTATTTCCGAAATAACTTATTTTCAGACTCCAGTTTAATTAAAATATTGCTCAAGAATTTTAAGTGGTCACCTGTTATTTTATAAATCAAATCCAAAATATAACCTCTTTTAATATCATTTGAGGGCTCTTTCAGGGCCTCTCTATCATTTGTCATGTTTTAATAATAAAAATAGGTAACGCTTATTAAATATTAGGCACCATGCTAAGTACTATATATCCATTTTTAATTGCACTTAATCTTCTCCACAACAAACTTCTGAGGTGTGGGTAGTTTTATTATTCCCACATTACATTAAGAAACTGGTCACGTAACTTGTGCATGATCACTTGCCTACCCAATAAGAGGAGGAGCAGTGATTCTAATCAACTCAGTCTGATCAGGACTCATAATCACTGTCAAGCCATATGTTTTTCCAGCCATCATTACATTATTCTAAAGATAGTCTTTTTAACTTTACTCTTTGGATAAACAGGATTTTCCCCAACGTCATAATGGCATTATTTCCTCTCTACCAAAGCATATTAGTCACTTTAAAAACCCTTCTCAAGATCCATTATTTGTAGTAGGCCATTCTACACTGACCATTCCTCTTAGGTTTGATTTCCTCCATACTCAAGTTTGTATGTAAATACTAACATTAGCTGATTTTTTGTCGTCTAGGTACTTAGCATGTAGTTATCTTCCTAGCCAACCTATAAATTCTAGAGATTGTGTCTTCTACATTTTTTGGTATGTCTTTTGTGCCTGGTGGCATTACAGGCACAAAGTACATGTTAGGAAAATGTTTTAAATTATTTTTAAATTTTTGTCGGTAAATAGTAAGTATATATATTTATAGAGTTCATGAGATATTTTGGTGCAGGTATGCAATGTGTATAATCATATCATGGAAAATCCATCCCCTCAAGTATTTATCCTTTGTGTTACAGACAATCCAATTATACTGTTTAAGTTATTTTTAAAATGTACAGTCAAATTATTATTGACTATTGTCACCCTGTTATGCTATCAAATACTAGGTCTTATTCATTCTTTCTGTTTTTTTTTTATTTTTGTACCCATTAACCATCCCCACCAAACTCCCCTCCACCCTCCCACTACCCTTCCCAGCCTCTGGTAACCATCTTTCTACTCTCTATGTCCATGAGTTCAATTATTTTGATTTTCAGATTCCACAAATAAGTAAGAACATGCAATGTTGGTCTTTCTGTGCCTGTCTTATTTCACTCAGCATAATGACCTGGGGTTCCATCCATGTTGTTGCAAATGATAGGATCTCATTCTTTCTGTGGCTGATTAATACTCCGTTGTGCATATGTACCACATTTTCTTTATCCATTCATCTGTTGATGGACAGTAAGTTGCTTCCAAATCTTGGCTATTGTGAACACTGCTGCAATAAACACTGAGAGTGTAGATACCTCTTTGATATACTGATTTCCTTTCTTTTGGGCATATACCCAGCAGTGGGAATGCTGGATCATATAGTAGCTCTCTTTTTAGTTTTTTGAGGAACCTCCAAACTATTCTCCATAGTGGTTGTACTAATTTACATTCCCATCAACAGTGTACAGGGGTTCCCTTTTCTTCACATCTTCACCAGCATTTATTATTGCCTGTTATTTGGATAAAAGCCATTGTAACTGCGGTGAGATGATATCTCATTGTACTTTTGATTTGCATTTCTCTGATGATCAGTGATGTTGAGCACCTTTTCATATGCCTGTTTGCTGTTTGTATGTCTTCTTTTGAGAAATGTCAATCCAAATCTTTTGCCCATTTTTCAACTGGATTATTAGATTTTTTCCTGTAGAGTTGTTTGAGCTCCTTATATATTCTAATTATTAATCTTTTGTCAGATGGGTAGTTTGCAAATATTTTCTCCCATTCTGTGGGTTTTCTTTTCACTTTGTTGATTGTTTCCTTTGCTGTGTAGAAAGTTCTTAACTTGATATGTTCCCATTTGTCCATTTTTGGTTGCCTGTGCTTGTGGGGTATTACTCAAGAAATTTTTGCCCAGACCAATGACCTGGAGAGTTTCCCTAATATTTTCTTGTAGTAGTTTTGTAGTTTGAGTTGTTAGATTTAAGTCTTTAATCCATTTTGATTTGATTTTTATATATGTCAAGAGATAGGGGGTCTAGTTTCATTTTTCTGCATGTGGATATCCAGTTTTCTCAGCACCATTTATTGAAGAGACTGTCTTCCCTAATGTATGTTCTTGGCACCTTTGTCAAAAATGAGTTCACTGGATGTGTGTGGATTTCTTTCTGGGTTCCTTATTCTGTTCCATTGATCGATGTGTCTGTTTTTATGCCAGTATCATATTGTTTTGGTTACTATAGCTCTGTAGTATAGTTTGAAATCAGGTAATGTAATTCCTCCAGTTTTGTTCTTTTTGCTTAGACTAGCTTTGGCTATTCTGGATCTTTTGTAGTTCCATATAAATTTTAGGATTTTTTTTCCCTTTCTGTGAAGAATGTCATTGGTATTTTGATAGGGATTGCACTGAATCTCTAGATTACTTTGGGTAATATGGAAATTTTAACAATATTGATTTTTCCAATCCATGAACATGGAATATTTTTTCATTTTTTGGTGTCCTCTTCAATTTCTTTCATCAGTGTTTTATAGTTTTTGTGTTTCTTTGTTTGTTTGTTTTTGAGATGGAGTCTCCCTCTGTCGCCCAGGCTAGAGTGCAGTGGTGCGATCTTGGCTCACTGCAACCTCTGCCTCTCGGGTTCAAATGATTCTCCTGCCTCAGCCTCCTGAGTAGCTGGGATTACAGGCGCCTGCCATCACACCCAGCTAATTTTTGTATTTTTACTAGAGACAGGGTTTCGCCGTGTTGGCCAGGCTAGTCTCAAACTCCTGACCTGAAGTGATCTGCCCGCCTTTGCCTTCCAAAATGCTGGGATTACAGGCATGAGCCACTGCACCCAACCAGTGTTTTATAGTTTTAATTACAAAGATCTTTCACTTCTTTCATTAATTCCTAGATATTTAATTTTAATTGTGGCTATTATAAATGGGATTACTTTTCTATTTCTTTTTCAGGTTTTTCATGGAATATTTTTTCATTTTTTGGTGTCCTCTTCAATTTATTTCATCAGTGTTTTATAGTTTTAATTACAAAGATCTTTTACTTCTTTCATTACTTCCTAGATATTTAATTTTAGTTGTGGCTATTATAAATGGATTACTTTTTATTTCTTTTTCAGAGTTTTCACTGTTGGCATATAGGAATGCTACTGATTTTTGCATGTTGATGTTGTATCCTGCAACATTACTGAATTTATTATTTCTGACAGTTTTCTTGTGGATTCTTTATGTTTTTCCAAATATAAGATTATTTCATCTGCAAACAAGGATAATTTGACTTCTTCCTTTCCAAGCGAATGTCCTTTATTAATTTCTCCTATCTGATTGCTCTAGCTAGGACTTCCAATACTATGGTGAATAACAGTGGTGAAAGTGGGCATCCTTGTCATATTCCATATCTTAGAGGAAAGCTTTTCCGTTTGTCCCCATTCAGTATGATACTAGCTGTGGGTCATGATATATGGCTTTATTATTCCTTCTATACCCAGCTTTTTGAGGGTATTTATCATGAATGGATGTTGAATTTTATCGAATGCTTTTTAAGCATCAATTGTGATTTTTGTTCTTCATTGTCTTGATATGATGTATCACATTGGTTGATTTGTATACGTTGAACTATCCTTGCATCCCTGGGATAAACCCCACTTGGTCATGTTGAATAATCTTTTTAGTGTGTTGTTGAATTTGGTTTGCTAGTATTTTGTTGAGGGTTTTTGCATCAATATTCATCAAAGATATTGGCCTGTAGTTTCCCTTTTTTGATATGTCTTTGTCTGGTTGTGGTATCAGGGTAATAACATCCTAGTAGAGTAAGTTTGGAAGTATTCCCTCCTCCTCTATTTTTTGAAACAGTTTTTGAGCAGGATTTGTGGTAGTTCTTCTTTAAATGTTTGGTAGAATTCAGCAGTGAAGCCATTGGGTCCCAGGCTTCTCTTTACAGGGAGACTTTATTATGGTTTCAATCTCATTACTTATTATTTTTCTGTTCAGGTTTTGGGTTTCTTCATGGTTCAATCTTAGTAGGTTGTATGTGTCTAGGAATTTGTTCATTTCTTCTAGATTTTCCAATATATTGGCATGTAGTTGCTGCTAGTAGCCACTAATGATCCTTTGAATTTGTATGGTATCAGTTGTAATGCCTCCTTTTTCATCTCTGATTTTATTTATTTGGATATTTTCTTTTTCTTCTTCTTCTTTTTTTTTACTTTTATAATTTTATTGACTTTTTTCTTCATAACTTTAAAACAAAAACAGCACATGAAAACCTGTGTCTTATCCCAAAGTCTCAACTCAGCTGATTGCCAGATGAACATCACTGTCTTACTCCTCTGAATAACTAGACACAAATTACATAGCAAGTTCGAGTGTCTGCCCACCCAAGACACAGCCAGTAATCAGTCACAAATACAGACACAGTCAACTCCAGGGGCTCCAGCTCTCTGCCTATCTTCTCTCAGCAGTTCCTCCCATCTGCTAAGATGCGCCTTCCTGATGGCTGTCTCTCAAGGTGGGTCAAGGCTGAACAAGACAGAAAAGCAGTCTAGGTCCACCATCACCTCCCACTGGCCACCAGTTGGCCAGCCAGGAAATCATTTTTGTACATCTTTTGTCTCCCCCTTTTATCTCCCTCTCTCTTCTCCAAAACTTGTTGCTATCTATCACTTTCATGTAACAATGGACTTACTGTCCGTCCACTAAACTGCCTGAGAAGTGGTTTTAGCCTGACATATTTTCCTGAGCTAAAAAAGGAAAAGTACCTCTGTGGCCTTCTTGCCATTAAGATCAAGTAAAAAAGGGACTAGCACTACTGAAAAGGGTCACGCTAGAAAAACCTTAGAATGCTCTCTCCACCCCTGTGAAGGTTTCTCTAGCTGTAGCTCTTAAGGGTACAAGAGGGCAAATATTCTGGTGTCAAGGAGGTATAATGGGGAAACACATTTATTTTCCCCTTTTAAACTTCCTTGCTGCCCCAGTCTTTGCCTTCTTAGTGGATCCCTTTGGTTCTGGCTCCTTGCACTTAGCTGAAGAGAGTGAGCCAGTCACCTTGAAGAAATCATCCAGGCGGCCCTGGGTGCTGCCTTAATGACTCTTACTCAGCCTCTTGACCCCACTGTGGATTCGCTCCCCAGAGAACTGCTTTTCACCACACACGAACTTGACCAGCTCTTCTTCATTTGGCTCGCTCCACTTCAGCTCCACAGACTCTGGGCCCAGCACCTCAGGTTCCAAGAAGAGCTGGTAAGCCTCCTTGTGGAGCCGATTTTCTGGCAAAGGGTACTTGTTGGGGTCAAGTCGCCGCACGATCTCCTCGATGCTCTTGTGCTTCTGGATTAGGTCCACAGCCCGCTTGGGCCCAATACTCCAGATACTCTTACAGTAGTCACTGCCTAGCAGGATGCACAGATCCACAAACTGTTCCTGGTTCTAGCTCCTGCAGAATCCAGCTCAGGTGGAATTCCTGGATTGGCAGCTTTTTGGCTTCACTGGCAGTCAGGTGTTGCATTAGCACAGGGCTGCCGAAGGTGAAGCAGTCCATGTCCTCGGTAGCCACAGGATAGACTTTGCCAGCCTTCACCAGGGCAGCACAGCTGGCCTCTGCCTCGATGGGTGCATCAAGGTAAGGGATGCCCATGAGGCTCAGCAGATGTTTGCACTCATCGTTGTGCTGCTTAGTGACCTTCACCAGCCACTTAGTGAATTTTTCCACCACCTGCTCGGCCCCAGCAGCCTGAGCCTGCTGTAGCTGCTTCTCTGCCTCAGCCCCGCAGTTCACTGCATTTGGCCAGCTCGCCTGACTTGAGCTGTGGTGGCTTGCCCTCAAAGACATACATGGGCTTGATGCCATTCTCCATCACGCGAATAGTGTGGTAGAACATGCCTATCAGGTGGCTGGTGGTCTCACCCTCCTCGTTCTGCAGCACATCCCCACCCTGGCGAACAGCAATCAGGAACTGATAAATGCTCATAGAGGCATCAATGGCCACCTTACGGCCAAAGTAGCTCTTGATGTCATTCTCCCGGGTGGCACTGGGGGCCACATCAGCAATTAGTTTGGCCAGGCCTTGAATACCCATGGTAACACAGAGGAGGGATGACTGGCCTTTGGGACATGAGGCCTCGGCGGCTAAAGCTTGGTTCAGGGTTGCCCTGGGCAGGCGGTCCTAAGCCCACTTTCCCCCTCAGCTTAGCTGCGGGTCGCCTGACACTCAGCCCTTCTTTTTCTTCTTAGTCTGGCTAAAGGTTTGTCAATTTTGTTAACCTTTTCTAGAAACCAACATTTTTGTTTCATTGGTCTTTTGTATTGTTTTCTTCATTTCAATTTTATTTCTGCTCTGACATTTATTATTTCTTTTCTTCTACTAATTTTGTGTTTGGTTAGCACTTGCTTTTCTAGTTCTTTAAGATGCATCATTAGGTTTTTTATTTGACATTTTTCTTCTTTTTTGATGTAGGCACTTGTAGCTATAAACTTTCCTCTTCATACTACTTTTGCTGTATCCCATTGGTTTTGGTATATTGTGTTTCCATTATCATTTGTTTCAAAAAATTTTTCACTTTTCATCTGAATTTATTCATTGACGCACTGGTCATTTAGGAGCCTGTTGTTTAATTTCCATGTATTTGTATAGTTTCCAAAATTCCTTTTGCTATTTATTTCTAGTTTTATTCCAGAAGATGCTTAATATTATTTCAATTTTTAAAACTGTTTTAAGACCTGTTTTGTGACCTAACATATGGTCTCTCCTTGAATGATCCATGTGCTGATGAGAAAGATGTGTATTCTGCAGCTGTTGGATGAAATGTTTTGTAAATATCTATCAGGTCCATTTGGTCTATAGTGCAGATTAAGTTTGATGTTTCTTTGTCGATTTTCTGTCTGGATGATCTGTTCAGTGCTGAAAGTGGGGTGAAGTCTCCAGCTATCATCATATTGGGGCCTATCTCTCTCTTTATCTCTAATAATATTTGCTTTATATATCTGGGTGCTCCTCACTATAACCTCCACGTCCCAGGCTCAAGTGACCCTCCTACCTCAGCCCCCCAAGTAGCTGGGATCACAGGCACATGCCACCATTCCTGGCTAACTTTTTTGTATTTTTGATAGAGATGGGGTTTTGCTGTGTTGCTCACGCTTGTCTCAAAGTGCTGAGCTCAGGCAATCCTCCTGCCTTGGCCTTGCAAATTGCTGGGATTATAGGCATGACCCATTGTGCCCAGCCTCAGTCTATGTATTTTTATTGGAGACTTTAGCCCATTTACATTCAATGTTATTATTGATAAGTAGGAACTTACTCCTGCCATTTTGTTATTTGTTTTCTGGTTGTTTTACAGTCTTCTCTTCCTTCTTTCTGTCTTTCCTGTCTTCTGTTCAGTGAAGGTGATTTTCTCTGGTGGCATGCTTTAATTTCTTGCTTTTTATTTTTTGTGTATCTGTTGTATGTCTTTCAATTTGAGGTTACCATGGGGTTTGCAAATACTGTCTTGTAACCCATTATTTCACACTGATGATAACCTAACACTGATTGCCTAAACAAGCAAACAAAAATGTAAAAAGAAAACTAATAAACACTCTACACTTTAACTTCATCCCCATGCTTTTTACCTTTTTCTTGTTTCCCTTTACATCTTATTATTCTGTGTCTTGAAAAGCTGTTGTAGCTATTATTTTTGATTGCTTCATCATTTAGTCTATTTAAGTCAAGAGAAGTTTACACACCACAATTACAGTGTTATAATATTCTGTGTTTTTCTGTGTGCTTACTATAACCAGTGAGTTTTGTACTTTCAAATGATTTTCTTCTTGCTTATTAACATCCTTTTCTTTCAGATTGAAGAGCTTCCTTGAACATTTCTTAGAGGACAGGTCTGGTGTTGATGAGATCCCTCAGCTTTTGTTTGTCTAGGAAGCTCTTTATTTCTCCTTCATTGTTAAAGGATATTTTCAGCAGATACACTATTCTAGAGTAAAAGGGTTTTTTTTTTCTTTAGCACTTTAAATATGTCCTGCCACTCTCTCATGGCCTGTAAGGTTTCCACTGAAAAGTCTGCTGCCAGACACATTGGAGCTCCATTCTATGCTGTTTGTTTTTTGCTGCTCTTAGGATCCTTTCTTTATCCTTGACCTTTGGGAGTTTGATTATTAAATACCGTGAGGTAGCCTTCTTTGGGTTAAATCTGCTTGGTATTCTATAACCTTCTTTTACTTGAATGTTGATATCTTTCTCTATGTTTGGGATGTTCTGTGATACTATGCTTTTGAATAAACTTTACTGCCATCTCTTTTTGTACTGCTTCTTTAAGGTCAATAACTCTTAGATTTGCCCTTTTGAGGCTATTTTCCAGATCTTATAGGTGTACTTCATTTTTTTAAAATTATTTTTTCTTTTGTCTCCTCTGACTATGTATTTTCAAATACCCTGTCTTCAAGCTCACTTACTGTTTCTTCTGCTTGATCAGTGTTGCTGTTAAGATACTCTGATGCATTGTTCGGCATGTCATTGCATTTTTCCAACTCTAGGATTTCTGCTTTATTCTTTTTAATTATTTCAATCTCTTTGTTAAATTTATCTGATAGAATTCTGAATCCTTTCTCTGTGTTATCTTGAATTTCTTTGAGTTTCTTCAAAACAGCTATTTTGAATTCTCTGTCTGAAAGGTCACATATCTCTCTTTTTCTAGGATTCATTCCTGCTGCCTTGTTTAGTTCACTTGGTGAGGTCATGTTTTCCTGGAGGTGTTCTTTGGTGTCTGAGCATTCAGCAGCTAGGTATTTATTCTAGTCTTCACAGTCTGGGCTTGTTTTTGCCTGTCCTTCTTGAGAAGGCTTTCTAGGTATTCAAAGGGACTTTGGCCATAAGCCCGATTATGCTGTGGTTTTTGCAGATTCGTAGACCTACCACCTTGGTGTTCATGGATAAGATGGAGAAGAATTCTCTGGACTATCAGGCAAAGACTCTTGTTCTTTTCCCTTACTTTCTCTCAAAAATACAGATTCTCTCTCTCTGTGCTGAGCCACTTGGAATTGGGGCTATGCTGATGTAAGCACTCCTGTGGGCTGGGACTGTGCTGGGTCAGACCTGAAGCCAGCACAGCACTGGGCCTTCCCAAGGCCTTTCACTTCGGGATGGTGAGTTCCCCCAGGTCCTGGGTGTGTCCAGAGATACTGTCTGAGAGACTGTCTGAGAGCCAGGGATTGGAAGAGTCTCTGCCTGTGGCCACGACCTTCACTGGTCCTCAGGGGGTTGTGCCAAGTCATCACTGATGTTCACTTAAAGCCCAAGGGCTCTTCTGTCAGCTTATAGTGAATGCTGCCAGGCCTGGGACTATGCATCCTTCAGGGCAGTAGGCTCCCCCTCTGGCCCAGGGCAGGTCCAGAAATGCTGTCTAAGAGCCTAGGCCTGGACTCGGAGACCCCAAGAGCCTCCTTGATGCTCTACCCAGCCATGGCCAAGCTGGTACCTGATTTTTGATTCTTGTGACAGTGCTTTTCTGTGTGCAGAAAAGCAATTAGAGTGCTTTTGTGTGTGCAGATTGTTGTTAAAATTTGGTGTTCCTGCAGTGAGGACCAATGGTCTAGGCTTCTGTTCTACCATCTTGCTTCTCCTCCCCTCAGGAAATGTTTGTTAAACATAAAAAAACAGTTGTTTCAGCTGATGAGGGGACCGTTCATTTTTCTGTCTTTTCTTACAGAAGCAGGAAGATTGATGGCTTGGTATTATATTACATTTGAGACAGTGAAGAAATTTTATACAATCAGTGGAAAAGAAACCTTATCAGATCTGGTAAATTAATTTTCACTAGAAAATAAATACATAGTGGTATAGTATAAAATAATATTTGAGAAACAACTAATTTGTGTATCTCATATAATTTAAGAATGAATGAGCAGAAAAGAAAGCATTTCTAAGATATATCCTCTGGTATAATTCTGATCATGAGATATGGAATAGTCTTTCTTAGAATATATTATATTTTCTGTTTTAACTCTTATCAGAGCTAAGAAAACTTATATACAAAACTAAAATAGATATGGCAACTACTTTACAACTTAGGTGATAATGCTAATTACCTTGGTAGTGGCTACACAATGTAATAATATGTAAGAAAGATTCCAAGATGATGTGGTGTGATATATTAGGAAAGTCTGCCATGAGTGAAGGACAGTGAGTTGCATGCAGCATGTGTGCCACGTACTTGCAACCCTTCCCTAAATATTTTGGGTCAGAACAGTGAGAACAATGGAAATAGAATAGTATTGGTGATGACCTAGATAAAAGAACTGATTGTAGAAAAAATGGGAATAATAACAGGTTATGCTAAAATATCAACAATGGGGCAACTTTGCAGCTGCAGCAGTGAATAGAACCATAGGCATGTCATTGGTATATGGCGACTGCATTGGTCCTTTCTCCCTTTACTCAGGACATGAATATGAAACAATATTCATAAAAGAAAATATTTACTCTCAAATTTAAGCCATTCATTTTTATTTAAAATATCTAATTTGATTACTGTGGTAAGATTATTGTAGTAAAAGTTGCACAGTAGAATTCTAGTTATGATTGAGGAGTCACATAAACAACAATTGATGAAAAATAGGTTTGTATTTTTGTGTAAACATTATTCTTAACTAAGGAGAAATCAAGAGTCGAAAACACCCACTATTAACATTAACTCATCTGATCTTGAGTTTAGCAAGTGTGTAAGAAAATTAAAACAAGTGTTAGTTCCATTTTAGATATGTGGGAAACCAAAGCACAGAGACTGCTTTGTTTGTCATCTGGCGGAAGTAGGCTCTAGAATCCAAATTTCCTAATACCTAAAACATTCTTTCTATGACTAAATTATCCTCAATTGAGATAATGATTTGCAAACTATAGAACAGTAGAATAGCAGTAGTAGTAGTAGTAGGAGTAGGAGTAACAAAAACAGTGTTTATTGAGGACTTATTAATTACTATGTGATAGGCACTGGGCTAGATATTTTAAATTCTATCTTGTTAATCTTTAAAGTTTTATTGGTATAGTCCTGGTGTCTAATGCAGTGTCTGGTATATAATAGGAGTTTGTAAGCATTTGTTAGTGAATGAATGAATCCTTAAAGAAGCAAAATGTATAAAGCAGGTTTTTAACTCTGTTATGTTCATTGATAAAACTGTGATGGTTTAAGGCAGTATGAAAAATAAATAAATTTGGAGAAAGGATGAGAGGAAATAAAAAATAGACTTCATTAAATGGACAACTACTGAAATGTTATAGGTTACATTGATAGCTGGCTGCAAGGAATTTCTAGATATACAGTTAAGGATAAATGAAAAGAAAACACTGAATACTTTGAACAAAGATCCAAATCGGATAACTATCAGGTACAGAAATTACATATGTTTTAAATAATTTTAAGAGGTTTTATTTAATTAAAATAAATAATAATAAATGTTTTGCCATGTGGTTTTATTTACAGATTTCCAATGGAAGGAAGAATTAAAACAAGAGAAATGAAAGTAAATTGGTAAAGATGATTCATACTTATGAAAGTTTTCTTTTTTTGGTTTTAAAACATTTTAAATTTGTTTTTCTTAATACAGAAAAGATTACATAAAAATGAATCAGAATGTGGATGTGAAATTAATTTCTTACAACTCTCAGACTTTAAAATTGATGATTTGTGAATGCTTTTTCTTAGCAAACATTTGTTCAGAGTGTATTCTGTTGAGGCAAGGTGGACGGTTGAATGAAGACATGCTTCTTATGCTTCTCATTGTCAGGAGCTTTCAAGTTAGCTTGAGTGAGAGTAGTACATTTAAAAATAATGGACAGTATGAAAACCTGTGTAATAAATGTCTACTGAATGGTAGTGGCATTCTGGGAGAGACAAAGAGTAAAAGCAAAATCATGAGTAAAGGCGTGTATATGTGACAGTGGATGACTGTTCTGCCAAAAATGGGGAGTTTGTACAGAGACTAGTAATTGAAAGAGTAAATTAAGGTTACACTGTAACTTGTGACTTTTAGCAGTTTGCAGTCACAAATGCAATGATACTGTTTTCTGCTATACTGAGTGCTTGGCTTTCTGAGTATGTGGGTCTTAGTGTTATGTAATTTAAGGTGAAATGATCTTTTTCAATGTGGCTCAATAAAACCAATTAGCCAAAGAATTTCTTTTTCCTCCATAGCTAGAGGAGGCCATTCTTTCTTTGGGATTCTTCCTGACATCTCATTAAATTTTATCTTCCAAATACCTTTAAGTCTATAAGACAGTCTTCTCATTGTTGTTTACAACTCATCAGGCAGATTTGTAGCTTGTACCACAGAAGTTAATGTTTATTTTCTTAGCTGTACTTCTATATTCAAATATTTATTTCTATAAATTCATATATCCTTAGAGATCATAGTAAACTTAAGAGATCATATAGCCCAATCCTCTCATTTTACAAACGACGTAAGTGATGCCCAGATAAGTTATGACTTCGCCAAGGTTATGTTGCTATCTAGAACTCTTGATTTTCTCATTTTTTCCCCCAGTATACTGTGTTGCATAAATTATTGAGTCAAATTAAATCAAGTATTTTTCCACATTCATTTTCTTGGAAACACTTTATTTGCACTTTCAGTGCTTCCATTAACTTTGCCTTAAATTGGGTAGTATATTCTTTTGATTGAAGCTGTCAAATTTTAAAGTTAATTATTATACTTTATAATTGTTTTTATACATATCATAATTTAGATTCCCATTATCATTTCCCGCCTTTGTGCATCTTATTTAAGCATAGCCAAGAAGAGAGAATGTGTGTACGTGTGGGATGGAGGGGTCTTAATCCAAAATTTATAGTCTTTTGGTAGGTGATGATGGCTAATAGTTACCTTTTTCATGGCTTTGTCATATCCCTGTTACTTTGCTGAACTTCAGATCTGTTCTTCTCCAAGTAGATGTTAATCCTCTTAGTTTTAGGATTTTATCCTTCAAGTTTCTGGTTTCTGCCCTTTTTATTATTTTTATTTATTTATTTATTTTGAGACAGAGTGTCACACTGTGGCCCAGGCTCAAGTGCAAGGGCATGATCTCCGCTCACTGCAACCTCTGCCTCCTGGGCTCAAGCGATTCTCCTGCCTCAGCCTCTGGAGTAGCTGTGATTACAGGAGCACACTATCACACCTGGCTAATTTTTGTATTTTTAGTAGAGATGGGGTTTCACCATGTTGGCCAGTCTTGTCCCGAACTCCTGACCTCAAAGGTGATCCACCTGCTTCAGCCTCCCAAAGTGCTGGGATTACAGGCGTGAGCCAGCGTGCCTGGCTCTGCCCTTTTAATTTAAGGCTATTTTTAAATTCTTCCTAGCTTTAATTCCTAGGTCTTCCCTCTTCAGCACTAGCTCTGTTTTCTTTAACTGGTATTTTTCAGTGAACTGACAGGGTATGATGTGGAGCCACCATACGAAGCCCTGGACTTCCCAACTCTGGATTCCCCTTTTACACACAAAAATAAACTGTTTGTGTGTAAACTGATATGGTCTGGTCATGAACGTAATTCTAACCGAATCAATACTTTATCTCATTTAATTCTTTTACTAACCCTGGGTTAGTCATAACTACCATGTAACTCTGCCCCTGTTAGTTGAGGTGGTAGAGGTGCCACCTCACCTGAGGCTGTGGCACTTCTGTTTTTACTGAGGACAAGCTCAGGGGTAAGATCACAGGACATCACTGCTTGCCTTATCTGGTGCAGAGAAACAGAGAGCCCTGCCATGGTTCTGTACCTACTAGCTTAAATCCCTGTCCTTCCTCCTATCCCTGTTTTATTACTGCTTCTTGAAATAAGATTTCTGACAGGGAAGTATGATGTTGAAAAGTGTCCTATTTATTATTAGAAATATTGCTTTTTAATATAAATAAATATTACTTCAAAAGTCTTATTTTTACTCCAGCAATTTCTTACTCCACATTTGTGCATCTCTAGGTAGCTTAACAAGGAGTTTTATTTACCCAGCATTTAAAAGCACCCCATTTACATTTTTCCATCAGTTCCTTCTTTGATAGTATACTGTGTATCTTTGTAACTATTTCTTAATAGATGATATAAAATAATTTTCAGAAGCATATACCATAGCCAAAAAAAGTGAATAGTTTAAATTTCAGCTGTATACATCCATTCCAGGAAGTGAGTTGATTACTTCTTTCAATTTTCATGTATCTTGTTCTAAACTAAATCATGAAATATAACTATTCTGCCGTTTTTCTTTGTATAGCTGACTGTTTCGGTCTTATTGAGAGACCTCCATCTACTGAGGAGTTTAGGAAGAAATTTGTTTTTTAAAAGAGATCCCCTTAAGAGAGTAATAATAAGTACAGTAATTTTAGTTAGAACCATCAGTGATTTGCATATCAATGCCTGATTAGGTAAGTTTATGGGCAAAACAGGTAGCAAAGAACCCAGGATATAGTAGGCACATAGGCACTAGTGTCTTTTTTCCCCTTGAACAACTAACACCTCAAATTTAGTAGCCCAGCAGCTGCTGGTTTTGAATAACCAGCTAATATGCTACTGACCTTCATACACTGAACAGAATTATCAGCACCTAATACTATGCCTGGCACTTAATAAGCATTTAATAAAAATGTGTTGATTAAACAAATTGTATTATTTTTCTCTAATTCTTTGAAAAGAAATAGTAGAGTCAAAAGATAGATCTGTATTGGAGGAGAATATGAAAATAATTTGAGATAGTTGAGGTTAAAGTAACAGTCTAAGTGAAAGTCTCCTGTAATTTGTATCAATCTAGAGATTATAATGAAAGTCTGAGAAGAAATGAGATCTTTTAGAGAGAGATTGAGTGAATAAAGAAGAGCAATAAATAAATAAATAAATAAAGACAACTTTGAGGATTTGGGGGAAAAGGAATGAACTTTTATTATTGACCTGCAATAATAATTATGCAAGATAATCATGTAGTATTGCAGAAATTAAGGCAGAGAAAAGTTTTAAGAAGGAATACTTCAGTGAGTGATATCAAATACTGGGAGATAGATAACCCTTAAAAGGGAGTAACAATTTTTTTTCTTTCCCCCAGTCTTATTCAGGCTCAACTAGGATGCATTCCCATACAAGATTTTGCTTTGACACAAGATACCGCAAAGATTTTCAGACATGGCTCCCGAATTACAAGATGTATGTTACAGGATTAGTGGATTTTAAATATTTTTTCCAATAAACTGGTATATTAGATTTAATACTGGAAACTTTTTTTTTAGGGTTGTCAGATTTTGTAGCTGCTCAAGAAAAGAAGTTTGCTGTACTATTGAATAGTTTGATTTTAGCTAAATGTTTTAGGTGTAAACTTTGGGAAAACTCTCTGCATGTATCCAAACAACTGGAAAAAATTGGTAGGTACTGAATACAGGCAGGCAGTTTGGCCATGTCTGCAATTTATTTTGTATTCACTGTTAGTAAAATTATTCTGTGATGATTACAGACCTTGAAGGAAGGTATGTGTTTGTAGGCTTAAATAAGTGCTGTACTTTACTTTCGAAAATCTGATTTTCCTTTGCTCTTGCTTAAAGGATTCCATTTGAAATCAACTGAATGATACATGAGTACATGAGAAACCTAATAAAAATTAATGCTGTCATTTGAAAATTTTTTCTCATACCAAGAGGGAAATTTGGTTACAGTAATTAGGTAACTATGTGATGCCCTCTCTTCCACTTTTTTGATGAATATTTTGTTTTGATCTCAATTACAAGGTGGAGTTAGCAGTCCCAGCCATTCCTAATTCATTACAGAAAATTATGTCACTTCTTTATGTCTTAATTTTTTTTTTTTTGGTTTTCAATAACAGTAGGGTATTAATACTGATTTTCATAGAGATTCTGTAGACAAAAGATTGTGCCTGATTATTTTGTCTATAGGGACCTTGTGTAGTGTGTGCTATGAGACTGTAGGGAGTACCATTTACAAAGGATTTTCCTGTTTGGTACCTGTGACCTTGTGACCCTATTCTTTCTTAGATAGCTAGAATTCTAAAAAGAGAGTTACTATCTCATCACTGACAGCCTTGTTAATTTTACAATTTTGTATGCATCTTGGGGGTATCAACAAATTAAATAATGGATTTTTAGGGATGTTTTGTTATTTATTTGAACAAAGATTACCAACTGTTTATGAAGAAGACCTACCTTTTGTATCTGGAAATTTGAAATCAGTGGGGTGGCAGAGGGCTGACTAGGAAGTCATGGGAGCTGGGGTGAAGTGGGGATTGGCTGGTGAAAGTAAGGGGAGAGATTCCTGATGGAAAGGCTCACCTTCTTACAGAAGTCCTGGCAACCAAATACCACATCCATCCCACAAAGGCAAGAGTTCTCAATTGGAAAGGTGGTTCCATACAACATTTAGAAAATTTTGAAATTCGGCTAAGTGATTACTAGTAAATTTCATTATACTTGAAAAAGCCAATCTTTCTGGCTTTCTAGAGTATTGTCAATATGGGCATCCATTGCATTCTGTCCCTTCCAGATTGTTGAAACTAACCTGTTTTCACACACACTCATTACAGCTGAACAGAAAAAAGCAAATATTGCCCAGAAAAAAAAAAATCATATAATAGAAAAGTGAGAGAATCTAAACAAAAAGTCAAATCCAAGTTGTTATTGGGCATCTTGAAAAAAATAATGCATACAAATTAATTTTAATGTTGGTTATAAATGAAAAAGTTAAAAATCAATAAACATTTTGAGGGGAAATGGAAATGAACATTAAGGAATTATGAATACTAGAAGCTGAGTCTTAAGAAGAACTAAGAGAAATTCCCAAGAACAAGTAAATATATGAGTAAGGAAATAGGGTCATACCTTCACCAGTAATACATGTAATATATGTGCCTTAGACAAAGTAGTAATATTTTGGAATTTTATACTGTTCAGTGTCTTCTATTTGGGGATTTGGATAAATTCATTCATAAGCATATAAGAATTGTAAATTCTGCCTTCTGAAAGTATAAGGAAATAGGAAAGATCCAAAGAAGAAAATGAACTTGATTTTTGTTGTTGTTTGTTTGTTTGTTTTTGAGATGGAGTTTTGCTTTGTTGCCCAGGCTAGAGTACAATGGCACGATCTTGGCTCACCGCAACCTCCGCCTCCCGGGTTCAAGCGATTCTCCTGCCTCAGCCTCCTGAGTAGCTGGGATTACAGGCATGTGCCACCATGCCCGGCTAATTTTGTATTTTTAGGAGAGACGGGGTTTCTCCATGTTGGTCAGGTTGGTCTCGAACTCCCGACCTCAGGTGATCCGCCCGCCTCGGCCTCCTAAAGTGCTGGGATTACAGGTGTGAGCCACTGGGCCCAACCGAATTTGATGTATTTAAGGAATAAAATGAAAGCAAGAGTGACTGGAGAGTAGTCAGCAAGAGGAGAGTTAGAGGAAATTAGATTTGAGACAAAGGCTGTAGTCAGATTATATAGGTAAGGAAATTTGGCCCCAGTAAGAAAATTGCCACTTCATTCTAAATACAATGGAAAAGCATTGGAAGTTTTAGGCAGTAGATTAAAATAGTCTGGTTTAGATACAGAAACATAGAACTGTATTTCTAAGACAGAAATGGTCAGAGAGCCATAGCTTCATGAAGCAGTATTCCCTTGCTTCATTCAAGCATGATCCTTGAATCATGTTGCCTTTCTTTCAAGCATGAGTACAAAAATACATATCTCTTGGTGATTGGACTATGGATGACGTATAGTAAAACTAAACATCCATCGTGTGGACCAGAGTTTCTCTTTCTTTTATAAAGCAAATGCATATTTTATTTCTCTGAATAAATATGAATAATTGAATAATGTCACAAACCCAATAATCCAACTGAAAACTTTTTACAAAAACTTTAAGTTAGTTATTTGACTGGATCTTAAATTTTTTTTTTTTAACTAATTTAGTTGTTAAATATTTAAATATATGTTTTATTTAAAGTGCATTATTTTTAAGTTGTTGTTTGATTAATTTTCCACAGGTATAACATTGTCAAATGCAATCGTAAATGCTGGTTTGACTTCCTTTAAAAAAATAGAAGAGACAGATGCAAGGGAACTTGAATTGGTAGTTATATTCACTTATTCCTAATTCCATCTAAATTCTGAGGCCTACCTTTATTTCTATTAAAAGTTATTTTCCTTCTCATAGTTATAAGTATTTCAACTTACTTTTGGGTGATAAGCATTATTAAAGCTATTTATTCTAAAAAATATTTTACTAAAAGAATTTCAAGTGTTGTGGTAAGAATATAATGATGTAAATATTTTTAGATTTTAAACAGACATCCCCCCTTTGGAACCCAGATAAAAGAAACTGTGATGTATCTACCAAAATATGAACTTAAAGTGGAACAGGTAAATATTTTCTGTTTCTTAGATATTTTATTATCTTTTCAGAAATAAAGCTACCTATAAATAGGCTTCAGCTGAGTATGAGAAGTAAGGTTATTTTTAACACTTTTTATACTTGTCCTTTTTTAAAGATTACAAGATATAGTGATACGACAGCAGAAATATTAGTGACTGTTATATTAAGAAATTTTGAACAGCTACAAACTAAAAGAACAGCATCGGATTCTCACTATGTTACCTTAATCATAGGTGATGCAGATAATCAAGTAGTTTATCTGCACAAGATTACGTAAGTGTGAAATTTCTGATGTTTGATCTTATTTCTAAGCATATACTGTAAAAGAAAAATTCTACTGGAAAAAAAATAACAAGATCATTGTGGGATCAACTAAATTACATTTTCCTGACACAATAATGGGATGGTTTCTCTATTTTTCTATTAAAGAAGATATTAACATTGGGTCTGTTGTTTTAAATTGTTATATTTAGTACTCAAATGAACAAAGTATAAAATCTATCACCATGATCTGAAACAAGTGAGTAGATTACCTCTAGGAGGTCTTTCTTATTTCACTGCTTTTCTCCAGTCATCCATGACCCTACTACTGTTTGGATGCAGTCTTTCTCCTACTGGCCTCAAAATATACCTTCTACTTCCAAATTAAAATCTAACAAATTACTATAGCTCCATTGTAGGATCCAAGCAAACAAAGCAAATGTATAGAGGAGGTACCCTCCCTTATATCTAGTTCTGTAGCATGCCATTCTATAATTTTTACTTCAGCATTTTTCCAGGTACTATTATTTTCTCCCAGGATGTCATAAGCAATCTCTAAGGATATCAGTTGCAGCTATAACTAATATTTTTTAGCACGTAGTAGGTTCCAAATATTGAATTATTTAATATTTGTATGAGACAGGTGCTGTCCGTATTCTGTAGAGGAGGAAATTGAGACAAAAAGAGTTTAATGAGTTTGATTTATGATTAATCAAACCTTAATCATGGTCATATAGCTAGTTAATAGCAAAGTCTAGATTTGAACCCAATCCAGAGCCTAGACTCCCAACCATATTACTGTACTTGTAAGTTCAGGAATGGCAGTGATTCTGAAATGGGAATCTCCTAATTGTGCCAGTATACTGGAAGATACCTTCCCAAAAAGTCGCATGCAAGGTTTCTGAAGGGACTGCAGTGACCAGGATATCCCTTTCACTGGTAACTGCTCTCCTGCAGCTAACCATGACCCACTTATAGAGACTATGCTGTTGTACAAATCTTTGTTCTCTGTGACTAATAAGTCTATGACTACATGAGACTAAAATAAGTTCAGTCATAAAAATGGTTGCTGGCTTGTGATGTTATTAGATACAAACCATTTTATATAAATTTAAAAATACTATTGAAGTTGTTCTCATAATACATGTAACTTACGTATAGCCAGTTTAAAATGGTAGTGATTTAGGGGCAAGCTCATGTGTTATTGATACAAAGTATATATTCTTATTGGGACTAAAATGGTAAATGCAACTTGGAAACAGCTGTAATTAAAAAAATTAGGGATTGGATGGGGTGGCTCACACCTGTAATCTCAGCACTTCGAGAGGCTGAGGCAGGAGGATCACTTAAAGCCCAGAGTTTCAGACCAGCCTGGGCAACAAAGTGAGACCCTATTTCTACAAAAATAAATAAATAAATAATCTGAGCATAGTGCCAATGTGCCTGTGGTCCCAGCTACTCGGGAGACCGAGGCAGGAAGACTGCCTGAGCCTAGGAGTTTGTGGCTGCAGTGAGGTATGATTGTACCACTGCACTCCAGCCCAGGCAACAGAGTAAGATTCTGTCTCAAAGAAAATTAATTAATTTTTTAAAAATCATGGTCAAGAGAGTTCCATTGATACTTTATTCTCCCTCCTTAAAAGTTGGGGAAAGGCCGGGCGCGGTGGCTCACGCCTGTAATCCCAGCACTTTGGGAGGCCGAGGCGGGTGGATCACGAGGTCAGGAGATCGAGACCATCCTGGCTAACACGGTGAAACCCCGTCTCTACTAAAAAATACAAAAAATTAGCCGGGCGTGGTAGCGGGCGCCTGTAGTCCCAGCTACTCGGGAGGCTGAGGCAGGAGAATGGCGTGAACCCGGGAGGCGGAGCTTGCAGTGAGCCGAGATCGCGCCACTGCACTCCAGCCTGGGCGACAGAGCGAGACTCCGTCTCAAAAAAAAAAAAAAAAAAAAAAAAAAAAAAAAAAAAAGTTGGGGAAAGCAGTTTTCAGTAATTGATTTCAGTTTACTACTAGAGAGTATCTTTCTTAAGAACAATCAGCCCTTCAAGATTAATATGTATTTCATTCAGTGTTTGGATCACTATTTAAACTATACTATTTTTCAGGGATTCTGTTTTGCTAAAAGCTGGAAGTTGGGCTAAAAAGATTGCTGTGAAAAGAGCTCTTAAATCTGAAGATCTTAGCATAAATCTGATAAGTTCTGAATTTGGTAAGTTAATTGAAGTAATGAAGACATGAATATAAATAATATAATTGCATTTAAAAATTACATCCTTTATGCTGGTACAGAAAAACAGTATAAATGGTATTATGCAAAAATAATATATTTAGATAATATGAATAAACTTCAAAGGAAGTTTCATGTATTTAGATATGTAAAACATAGCATGGACCAGATGACATAATTAAAAGTTTATCTTTTCATTTATAGATATTTTATTTTCCTAGATAGTTAAATTGCAGTTATTGTTGGAAGATTTTTATTTTTATAATGATAAATATATAATTTTTTAGTTTTCATATTTTTTAACCTTTCAACATATTTTAACTTTCTGGACTTCTTAGCTCTAGAAGTTATAAAAATATAAGAGAGATTAAAAAGAAATAAGTGTTCTCATATGTGGATTTATATGACTTAAATAAACATTTGTGTACTTTTTTTTCATTTTCCAGTTGGGCTTGATATTCAGCAGAAACTTACAGTCTTTTACTTAGAACCCAAGAGGTTTGGAAATCAAATCACTATGCAAAGAAAATCTGAAACACAGATTTCCCATTCTAAACATTCAGACATATCTACAATAGCAGGACCTAATAAAGGTAAATAGCTCTATTAATTCCTATTTTATATTAAAGCAAAGATATGGCTAGGAAGGAGTATCAGTGTTATAATACTGCAACACTCAGATTGAGGATACTCTGGAATAAGAAGCTTCATAGTAATTTCATTAATAGTATATAGTAGAGATTCTTCAAGTTAGTATTTGTCAAATTGGGGTAATAGTTGGGGGACAAATTTTTTTATTCATCTTTTGGTATATGTATTAGTCCATTTTCATGCTGCTGATAAAGACATACCTGAGACTGGGAAGAAAAAGAGGTTTAATTGGACTTACAGTTGCACATGGCTGGGGAGGCCTCAGAATCATGGCAGGAGGTGAAGGGCACATCTTGCATGGTGGTGGCGAGAGAAAAATGAGGAAGAAGCAAAAGCAGAAACCCCGATAAGCCCATCAGATCTCATGAGACTTACTCACTATCACAAGAATAGCGCCAAAAAGACCAGCCCCCATGATTTGGTTACCTCCCCCTGGGTCCCTCCCACAACACATGGGAATTCTGGGAGATACAATTCAAGTTGGGATTTTGGTGGGGACACAGCCAAACCATATCATTCCACCCCTAGCCCCTCCAAATCTCATGTCCTCACATTTCAAAACCAATCACACCTTCCCAACAGTCCCCCAAAGCCTTAACTCATTTCAGCATTAACCCAAAAGTCCACAGTTCAAAGTCTCATCTGAGACAAGGCAAGTCCCTTCTGCCTATGAGCCTGTAAAATCAAAAGCAAGCTAGTTACTTCCTAGATATAATGGGGGTACAGATATTGGGTAAATACAGTCATTCCAAATGGGAGAAATTGGCCAAAACAAAGGGCTTACAGGCCCCATGCATGTTTGAAATCCAGTGGAGCAGTCAAACTTTAAAGCTCCAAAATGATCTCCTTTGACTCCAGGTCTCACATCCAGGTCACGTGGATGCAAGAGGTGGGTTCCCATGGTCTTGGGAAGATCCACCCCTGTGGCTTTGCAGGGCACAGCCTCCCTACTGGCTGCTTTCACGGGTTGGTGTTGTGTCTGCAGCTTTTCCAAGTGCACAGTTCAGGCTGTCGGTGGATCTACCATTCGGGGATCTGGAGGATGGTGGCCCTCTTATCACAGCTCCACTAGGCAGCACCCCACTAGGGACTCTGTGTGGGGGCTCTGACCCCACATTTCCCTTCTACATTGCCTTACCAGAGGTTCTCCATGAGGGCTTTGCTCCTGCAGCAAACTTTTGCCTGGGCATCCAGGCATTTCCATACATCTTCTGAAATCCAGGTGGAGGTTCCCAAACCTCGATTCTTGACTTCTGTGTACCCACAGGCTCAATACCATGTGGAAGCTGCCAAGGCTTGGGGCTTCCACAAGCCTTGAAGCCACAGCTGGAGCTGTATGTTGACCCCTTTCAGCCATGGCTGGAGCAGCTGGGACATAGGACACCAAATCCCTAGGCTGCACACAGCACAGGGACCTGGGCCCAGCCCATGAAAGCACTTTTTCCTCCTGGGCCTCCAGGCCTGTGATAGAAGGGGCTGCCGTAAACATCTGTGACATGGCCTGGAGACATTTTCCCCATGGTCTTGAGGTTTAACATTAGGCTTCTTGCTACTTATGCAAATTTCTGCAGCCAGCATGAATTTCTCCCCAGCAAATGGGTTTTTCTTTTCTATTGCATAGTCAGGCTGCAAATTTTCTGAACTTTTTTTTTTTGTTGAGATGGAGTCTCACTCTGTCGCCCAGGCTGGAGTGCAGTGGCACGATCTCGGCTTGCTGCAACCTCTGCCTCCCGGGTTCAAGCAATTCTCCTGTCTCTGCCTCCTGAGTAGCTGGGACTACAGGCACCCACCAGCATGCCCGGCTAATTTTTGTATTTTTAGTAGAGACAGGGTTTCACCATATTGGTCAGGCTGGTCTCAAACTCCTGGTCTCAGGTGATCCACCTGCCTTGGCCTCCCAAAGTGCTGGGATAAATTTTCTGAACTTTTATGCCCTGTTCCCCTTTTACAACTGAATGCCTTTAAGAGTACCATATCACCTGTTGAATGCTTTGCTGCTTAGAAATTTTTTCCACCAGATGCCCTAAATCATCTCTCTCAAGTTAAAAGTTCCACAAATCTCTTGGGCAGGGGCAAAATGCCACCAGTCTCTGCTAAAACATAACAAGAGTCACCTTTGCTCCAGTTCCCAACAAGTTCCTCATCTTCATCTGAGACCACCTCAACCTGGACCTTATTGTCCATATTGCTATCAGCATTTTGGGCAAAGCCATTCCACAATTCTCTAGGAAGTTCCAAACTTTCCTATATTTTCCTGTCTTCCTCTGAGCTCTCCAAACTGTTCCAACCTTTGCCTGTTACCCAGTTTCAAAGTCGCTTCCACATATTTGGGTATCTTTTTAGCAATGTCCCCACTCTACTGGTACCAATTTACTATATTAATCTGTTTTCACACTGCTGATAAAGACATACCTGATACTGGGAAGGAAAAGAGGTTTAATTGTACTTAACAGTTTCACATGGCTGGGGAGGCCTCAGAATCACATGGTGGGAGTTAAAAGGCACTTCTTACATGGCGGCGGCAAGAGAAAAATGAGGAAGAAGCAAAAGCAGAAACCCTTGATAAACCCGTCAGATCTCTTGAGACTTATTCACTATCAGGAGAATAGCAAGGGAAAGACCAGCCTCCATGATTCAATTACCTCCCCCTCAGTCCCTTCCACAACACATGGGAATTCTGGGAGATACAATTCAAGTTGAGATTTTGGTGGGGACACAGCCAAACCATGTCAGTATACGTTTTTCCTTTTCCATACTTATGCCATTGTTATAGCCATTGTCAGGGGAGATCAAGTGATGTACAAGAATCAACAGATTTGTTAAGGCAAATCAGAGTGAAAATGAATTATTATTTTTTATTATGGGAATTTTTCAAACATATACAAAAGTAGATAGAAGTGTAAGATGAATTTTCATTTACTCATTATCCACTTTAAACAGTGATCAATTCATGGCTGCTACTGTTTCATCTATACCTCTCTAGTTTTTTTTTCATCCATATTTTGAAGAAAATTTTAGATATCGTATTATTTCCTCTGTAAATGTTTCATTATATCTCTATCTAAATGGTAAAGATTTTTTTAAACTACATTACTTTTACACATAAAAACTAATATTATCCAATATTAAGTCAGGGTTCAAATTGTCTCATAAATATTGTAGATGTATTATCATCTTCATACCATCTAGATATACCAGATTAACTCCTGAGTCCTTTTGAGTATTTCTAGTAGATTTGACAGCTTCTTTGCTATGCAGAGTAATATGCTGTTCTAGGCTTATCTCGTATATCTCCAGCTTCAGTCCCAAACATAATAAACCCTTTGTCCAAGAAGCCTTTTTTTTTTAATGATAGTAGTTTTCAGAGATCACAATCTGTGTCCTAGAGGAGCTCGTTGCCATTGAGTGATTATGATCTCTTAGATTTTTTCATGCATAGAGTTAAGTATTATGTGATTATTTTTTGTCTTAAAAGACATCATGAATTCATACTTATCAAATTCAGAGATGCAGAATTTATCCTTAAACTCAATTATCTATATATGCCTTCTATCATGCTGAGAAACTTGGTTCTCAATGGCTCAAAAATAATAGAGTATCACTAATTTTCTATCCTTTATATACATTACACACACAATAAACAGTCTGAGAATAGCAGCATCAGACTATCACTCTTAATATGATCATTAAAATTTGAGAATTATTTTGCAGATATTTTTGTTCTTAGACTGTATCTTACTATCTTAGACTGTATCTCAATAGTAAAATTAATGTGTTTAAAAATCACTTGGAATAGATCCTCTGTATGTGGCCATGCCACTCTGGATACATATACTTTCATTTGTTTCATTTTATTTTATATTTTTAGGACTAGCTTTCAAAAATTAATTTTGTTTTATAATAATGTAAAACATTTACATGGCTCTGTAACTAAATCTACAAAACAAGCACTAAATATATAAACACTTGCAGCATAGGCAGTCTACCTTGCAGCTCTTTCTTATTCAGTTGGTCCTGTTTTCACCCTTTTGACCCCATAAGGGGAGCAGTTAACAGACACTGGGGAATTTGAGAGCAGCAGCATGATTAGTCATGCTCTCTGAATAGTATTGGCAATTATGATAAATAGTAACTGCAGTGAGTAGTGACAGGAAGAACACATTTAGAACTATTCTGTGAGCTCATGAGCCTTCATCTTCTTCCTTTTGAAGAACACAAAAGAGCTTCCATTTCTGGGTAGGATATAGTTTTGTGGTAGGCCAGTGCTTCCACAGCTACAACTATGAAAACCTTCATACCTTTTAAAATTATAATTTTTAGGGCATCAGAGATTTGTGGAAGCAATAAGGACTAAAGGAACTAAATTCTTAATAAAAAGGCTAGGTAGACCATGCCCTGTAAAGGGGTTTACATGATCAGCCACTCACCATGTTTGCCTGACAGAGGGAAAGGGAAACTTCTTCTGGTGAAATGTAATCTGGAAACCACAGACACAGTGTCTGTCATACGATAAAAAAATTGTGAGGCCCACAAAGAGACAAGACCATATGACTGATAATCAACTGTGTCAAGAAACAAGCCAGACATGGTGACACACACTGGTAGTCCTAGATATTCAGGAGGCTAAGGCAGGAGGATTTCTTGAGCCCAGGAGTTTGAGGCTGTAGTGCACTGTGATCATGTCTGTGAATTTACCACTGCACTCCAGCCTGGACCACATAGCAAGACCACATCTCTTTAAAAAAAGTATAAAATAATTATGAATATTTTAAAGAAAATATAGAAAAAATAGGTAAATGCATGAAAAGATGGAAAGTTTTACCAGATAATTAAAATCTATAAAGAGATTTAAATGGACTTTCTAGAATTAAAAATGCGATATCTGAAATGAAGAGCTAGTTGGGTAGGCTTAACATTAGATTCAATATAACCAAATATAGGATTTGTGGGCTTTGAGACATATCAGTAGAAAATATCTAAATTGAAGCCCAGAGATAAGAGAATGGAAACAACACAAAGGAATATAATACTCAAAAAAAGGTCTAACATATGCATAATTAAAGTCCCAGAAGCAGAGTAGAGAGAGAATGGGACAAAATTAACATTCAAAGAGACAATGGCAGAGTCCATTTCAAAATAATAAAAGACACCAACCAACAGATTTAGAATTTTGGTAAACTCCAAACAGAGGCAAATACAGGGAAAACCACACCTGGACATATTGTAGCAAAACTGCTGAAAATGTTAAAATTAGACACATCATTTATGCATTACCTTCAAAATAACAACAGTGAAACTGACAGCTAACTTCTCAACAATAATGATGGAAAACAGAAGACAATGGAATGTCATATTCAAAATGCTACCAACCTAGGTTTCTGCCCAGTGGAAAATATCCTTCATGATGAAAGTGAAAAAAGAAAGAAGAGAAAGAAGAGAAAGAAAGAGGAAGAAAGAGAAAGAAAATAACTAAATAACTTTATCACTACTAGTATATTTATCAGCCTGAATTAAAATGAATACTAAGGCCAGGCTTAGTGGCTCATGCCTATAATCCCAGCACTTTGGGAGGCCAAGATGGGCGGATTGCTTGAGCCCAGGAGTTCAAGACCAGCCTAGGCAATGTGGTGAAACCCTGTCTCTACAAAAAGATTAAAAAAATTAGCAAGTGTGGTGATGTGCACCAGTGGTCCCAGCTACTTGGGAGGCTGAGGTGGGAGGATCATTTGACCCTGGGAAGTTGAGGCTGCAGTGAGCTGAGATCACACTACTGCACTCCAGCCTGGGTAACAGAGCGAGACCCTGTCTCAAAATAAAAAATAAAATAAAATAAATACTAAAGGGATTTCCTTAGAGGAAAATGATCACAGATGAAAACATGGACATGCGGGGGGGAAAGAAGAAGAGTAGAAAGGATAACTGTATGACTAAATATAAGTAGACTATGTAAAACAATAATTGAAATGACTTACAGAGTTTAAAATATATGTGGAAATAAAATGCAAAGCAAAAAAATACAAGCTTGCATCTCAAGAGTATACCATATCAAACATAATAATGTAACAAGAGAAAAACAGAAATCAGCGATACATAGGATGTAAATATACAACAGAGAAAAATCAACAAAGCTGAGATTTGGTTCTTAGAAAAGATAAATAAAATTAAGAACCCTCTATGAATGAAGACTGATCAAGAGAAAGAAAGAAAACACAAGTAACAATATCAAGAATGAAGAAGAGGATATTACATTGTATATCAAAAAGTTACTGAAGATATTCAAAAGCACAAAAACAAGACATTAACAATTTTATAATGATAAATTTGACATAGTTTGGGTTAAAATGAGAATATTTATTGAGAAGCAAAGCTTACCAAAACTGACAGAAGAAAATAAAATCTGAGTAGTCTGATACTAGTAATGAAATTGAAGCAATTGTTAGTAAAAATTCTTCCACAAAGAAAACTTGAGGCATGGATGACTTCACTGTTAATTTTTCTTAATTAAGAAGAAATAATATCAAACTTACCTAAACTTTTCCAGAGAATAGAAAAAAAGAGAATATTTTCTAATGTTTTGTTTTTTTAATGAGGCCAGTGTGTCAAAACCTGACAAGGACATTAAAAAGAAAGGGAAATTATTTAGCAACATATCTCATGAACATAGATCCAAAAGTCTTTAATGAAATATTCACAAGCTGAATTTGGCCATATTTTTTAAAAGCACAATTAAGTATGGTTTATTGCATGTATGCAAGAGAGGCTTACCATTCAAAAGTAGATCAATATAATTCACTATGTTAACAGAGAAAAAGGAGAAAATGATTTGATCCTCTTGATAGGTGTCAAAAAAGTTTGACAAAATTCAGTACTCATTTATGATTTAAAAAAACTCTTAGCAAACTAGAAATAGAAGGGAACTTCTTTTGTTTTGTTTTGTTTTTGTTTTTGAGACAAGAGTTTCACCCTTGTTGCCCAGGCTAGAGTGCAATGGTGCAATCTCGGCTCACCATAATCTCCACCTCCCAGGTTCAAGCTATTCTCCTGTCTCAGCCTCCTGAGTGCTGGGATTACAGGCATGCACCACCACGCCCAGCTAATTTTGTATTTTTAGTAGAGATGGGATTTCTCCGTGTTGGTCAGGCTGGTCTTGAACTCCCAACCTCAGGTAATCTGCCTGCCTTGGCCTCCCAAAGTGCTGGGATTACAGGGTGAGCCACCACGCCTGGCCTGGAACTTCTTAAATATAAAGAATATCTACAAAAACTATAGAAAATGTCATACTCGATAGTAAAATATTAAACACTTTCCTATTGAGTTGGAGAATGTTAGAAGAATGGTCTGTGTTATTATTTCTATTCGACATTGTGCTGGAAGTCTTAGTAATATAATAATACTTTAAAAAAGCAAAAAGGGGGCTGGGTGCAGTGGCTCATACCTATAATCCCAGAACTTTGGGAGGCCGAGGTAGGAGGATCACTTGAGTCCAGGAGTTCAAGACAAGCCTAGGCAACAGTGTGAAACTCCATCTTTGCAAAAATAGAAAAAAGTAGCCAGGTGTGGTGGTGCTTGCCCGTAGACCCAGCTCCTCTGGAGGCTGAAATGGGAAGATCACTTGAGTCCAGGTGTTCGAAGTTACAGTGAGCTATGATTACACCACTCCACTCCAGCCTGGGCAACAGAGTGAGACCTTGTCTCAAAAAAAAGGAAAAAAAAGAAATAAATAAATTGTCATTATTTCTAAGCAACATGATTATTTATAGAGAAAATCCAAAAGACTCTATAGACATGCTGTTGGAATTAATATGTTTAGAAATATCACTGAATGCAGTCAATATAAAAAACAATTGTACAATAGCATCAAAAAGAATAAAATACTTAGGAATAAATTGAACAAAAAAGTGTAAGAAGTGAACACTGAAAACTACAAAACACCATTGAAATAAATTAAAGAAGTTCTAAATAAATTGAAAAATATTTTATGTTCGTGGATTGAAAGTCAATATTGTTAAGATGGCAGCACTTCTCATATTAATTCATAAATTCAACAAAGTCCGTATCAAAATCCTAGCTGTAGTTTTTGCAGAAATTCACAGGCTGATCCTAAAATTCACGTGGAAATACAAGGGACCCAGAATAGCTAAGCCAACCTTGAAAAGAAAAAGAAGGAGGTAGAGGACTCACAATTCTTGGTTTCAAAACTTGTTACAAAGCTGCAGTGATTAAGACAAGGTGGTGCTGTCATAATAATAGACATAAAGATCAATGGAATACAACTGAGAGTGTAGAAATAAACCTTTACCTCTCTGCCAGTTTATTTTTGACAAGGATGCCAAAACAATTTGATGGTAAAAGAATTTGAAAATAATTTTTCAAGTAATAGGGCTGGGCAACTGCATAGACACATGCAAAAGGATGAATTTGGACTCCTATCTCATACCATATACAAAAATTAACTCAAAATGAATCAAAGACCTAAAGGTAAAAGTTAAAACTATAAAACTTGCCAGGTGCAGTGGCTAACACCAGTAATCCCAGCACTTTGGGAGGCTGAGGTGGGTGGATCACCTGAGGTCAAGAGTTCAAGACCAGCCTGGCCAACATAGTGAAACCCTGTCTCTACTAAAAATACAAAAAAAAAAAAAAAAAATTAGCTGGCTGTGGTGATGGGCCCCTGTAATCCCAGCTACTCAGGAGGCTGAGGCAAGAGAATCGCTTGAACCCAGGAGGCGGAGGTTGCAGTGAGCCAAGATCGCTCCATTGCACTCCAGCCTGGGCAACAAGAGCGAAACTCTGTCTCAAAAACAAACAAACAAACAAAAACCTATAAAACTCTTAAAAGAAAACATAGGTGTATATCTTCATTCATTACCTTGTACAAGGCAACAGTTTCTTAGGTATGACATATAAAGCTCAAGCAACCAAAGAAAAAATAGATGAATTGGACTTAAGATGAAAAACTTTTGTGCTTCAGAGGACACTATTCAGAAAGTGAAAAGACAACCCACAGAATGGGAGAAAATACTTGCAAATCATATATATCTGATAACTAACTTGTATTGAGTATATATAAAGAAATCTTACACTTCAACAGTAAAAAGACAAATAGCCCAATTAAAACTAGTCAAGGGGCCGGGCACAGTGGCTCACATCTGTAATCCCAACACTTTGGGAGGCCGAGGCGGGTAGATCACTTGAGGTCAGGAGTTCAAGACCACCCTGGCCAATATGGTGAAACCCCATCTCTACTAAAAATACAAAAATTAGCCAGGCGTGTTGGTGCACGCCTGTAATCCCACCTACTCAGGATTGAGTGGAAGGTGAGGTGGAAGAATTGCTTGAACTCAGGAGGTAGAGGTTGCAGTGAGCCGAGATCATGCCACTGCACTCCAACCTGGGTGACAGAGTGAGACTTTGTCTCAAAAATAAAATAAAAATAAAATTAGTCAAGGGATCTGCATAGACATTTTCCAAAGAAGTGATACAAATGGTCAACACGCATATGAAAAGATGCTCTACATTGTTAGTCAATGCAGAAATGCAAATCAAAAACACAGTAAGATACCACTTCCCACTCAGTAGGGTGGCTTTAGTCAAAATGATGGACAATAACATGTGTTGATAAGGATATGGAGAAACTGGAACCCTCATACACTGCTAGTGGGAATGTAAAATTGTGCACTGCTTTGAAAAACAGTTGGTATTTCCTCAAGAAATTTAACATAGAATTAACATATGATACAGCAATTGTACTCCTAGGTGTATATCCAAAAGAATTGAAAATATATTCATACAAAAACTTAGACATGAATGTATATAGCTGCATTATTTATAATAGCCCAAACTGGAAACAACCCAAATATCTATCAACTGATGAATAGATAAGCAAAATGTGGTATATCCATACAATGGAATATTATTCAGCCAAAAAGAAAAACTACTGATGCATGCTACAGCATGGATGAGCCTTGAAAACATGCTAGATAGAAGCTAGTCACAGAAGACCAGATATTGTATGGTTCAATTTATATGAAGTGTCTAGAACAGGTAAATCTATAGAGACAGAAAGTAGATTAGTGGTTGTCAGGGGTTGAGGGCAGGAATAAATGAGGAATGACTAATAATAGTTATATGGTGGGTTTTTTGTATGTGTGGTGATGACAGTGTTCTGGAATTATATGATGACTGTTGCACAACCTTGGGAATATACTAAAAACCCACTGAATTGTACAGTTTAAAAATGTGAATGGTATGGTATGAATTATAATTTAAGAAATTTAAAAGTCTATTGTATTCCTGTATACCAGCAAAAAGGATAAATTATTATTTTATTTTATTTTATTTTATTTTTTTAAATTATACTTTTAGGGTACATGTGCACAACGTGCATGTTTGTTACATATGTATACATGTGCCATGTTGGTGTGCTGCACCCATTAACTCATCATTTAACAGTAGGTATATCTCCTAATGCTATCCCTTCCCCCTCCCCCCACCCCACAACAGGCCCCAGAGTGTGATGTTCCACTTCCTGTGTCTATGTGTTCTCATTGTTCAATTCCACCTATAAGAACATGCAGTGTTTGGTTTTTTGTCCTTGCGATAGTTTGCTGAGAATGATGGTTTCCAGCGTCATCCATGTCCCTACAAAGGACATGAACTCATCATTTTTTATAGCTGCATAGTATTCCATGGTGTATATGTGCCACATTGTCTTAATCCAGTCTATCATTGTTGGACATTTGGGTTGGTTCCAAGTCTTTGCTATTGTGAATAGGGCCACAATAAACATACCTGTGCATGTGTCTTTATAGCAGCATGTTTTATAATCCTTTGGATATATACCCAATAATGGGATTGTTGGGTCAAATGGTATTTCTAGTTCTAGATCCCTGAGGAATCGCCACACTGACTTCCACAATGGTTGAACTAGTTTACAGTCCCACCAACAGTGTAAAAGTGTTCCTATTTCTCCACATCCTCTCCAGCACCTGTTGTTTCCTGACTTTTTAATGATCGCCATTCTAACTGGTGTGAGATGGTATCTCATTGTGGTTTTGATTTGCATTTCTCTGATGGCCAATCATGATGAGCATTTTCTCATGTGTCTTTTGGCTGCATAAATGTCTTCTTTTGAGAAGTGTCTGTTCATATCCTTCACGAACCACTTTTTGATGGGGTTGTTTGATTTTTTCTTGTAAATTTGTTTGAGTTCATTGTAGATTCTGGATATTAGCCCTTTGTCAGATGAGTAGATTGCAAAAATTTTCTCCCATTCTGTAGATTGCCTGTTCACTCTGATGGTAGTTTCTTTTGCTGTGCAGAAGCTCTTTAGTTTAATTAGATCCCATTTGGCAATTTTGGCTTTTGTTGCCATTGGTTTTGGTGTTTTAGACATGAAGTCCTTCCCCATGCCTATGTCCTGAATGGTATTGCCTAGGTTTTCTTCTAGGTTTTTATGGTTTTAGATCTAATATTTAAGTCTTTAATCCATCTTGAATTAATTTTTGTATAAGGTGTAAGGAAGGGATCCAGTTTCAGCTTTCTATATATGGCTAGCCAGTTTTCCCAGCACCATTTATTAAATAGCGAATCCTTTCCCCATTTCCTGTTTTTGTCAGGTTTGTCAAAGATCAGATAGTTGTAGATATGCGGCATTATTTTTGAGGGCTCTGTTCTGTTCCATTGGTCTATATCTCTGTTTTGGTACCAGTACCATGCTGTTTTGGTTACTGTAGCCTTGTAGTATAGTTTGAAGTCAGGTAGTGTGATGCTTCTAGCTTTGTTCTTTTGGCTTAGGATGGACTTGGCAATGCGGGCTCTTTTTTGGTTCCATGTGAACTTTAAAGTAGTTTTTTCCAATTCTGTGAAGAAAGTCATTGGTAGCTTGATGGGGATGGCATTGAATCTATAAATTACCATGGGCAGTATGGCCATTTTCATGATATTGATTCTTCCTACCCATGAGCATGAAATGTTCTTCCATTTGTTTGTATGCTCTTTTATTTCATTGAGCAGTGGTTTGTAGTTCTCCTTGAAGAGGTCCTTCACATCCCTTGTAAGTTGGATTCCTAAGTATTTTATTCTCTTTGAAGAAATTGTGAATGGGAGTTCACTCATGATTTGGCTCTGTTTGTCTGTTATTGGTGTATAAGAATGCTTGTGATTTTTGCACATTGATTTTGTATCCTGAGACTTTGCTGAGGTTGCCTATCAGCTTAAAGAGATTTTGGGCTGAGATGATGGGGTTTTCTAGATATACAATCATGTCATCTGCAAACAGGGACAATTTGACTTCCTCTTTTCCTAATCGAATACTCTTTATTTCCTTCTCCTGCCTGATTGCCCTGGCCAGAACTTCCAACATTGTGTTGAATAGGAGTGGTGAGAGAGGGCATCCTTGTCTTGTGCCAGTTTTCAAAGGGAATGCTTCCAGTTTTTGTCCATTCAGTATGATATTGGCTGTGGGTTTGTCATAGATAGCTCTTATTACTTTGAGGTACGTCCCATCAATACCTAATTTATTGAGAGTTTTTAGCATGAAGTGTTGTTGAATTTTGTCAAAGGCCTTTTCTGCATCTATTGAGATAATCGTGTGGTTTTTGTTGTTGGTTCTGTTTATATGCTGGATTAAGTTTATTGATTTGCATATGTTGAACCAGCCTTGCATCCCAGGGATGAAGCCCACTTGATCATGGTGGATAAGCTTTTTGATGTGCTGCTAGATTTAGTTTGCCAATATTTTATTGAGGATTTTTGCATTGGTGTTCATCAGGGATATTGGTCTAAAATTCTCTTTTTTTGTTGTGTCTGTGCCAGGCTTTGGTATCAGGATGATGCTGGCCTCATAAAATGAGTTAGGGAGGATTCCATCTTTTTCTATTGATTGGAATAGTTTCCGAATGGTACCAGTTCCTCCTTGTACCTCTGGTGGGATTCGGCTATGAATCCATCTGGTCCTGGACTCTTTTTCGTTGATAAGCTGTTGATTATTGCCACAATTTCAGCTCCTGTTATTGGTCTTTTCAGAGATTCAACTTCTTCCTGGTTTAGTCTTGGGAGAGTGTATGTGTCAAGGAATTTATCCATTTCTTCTAGATTTTCTAGTTTATTTGCGTAGAGGTGTTTGTAGTATTCTCTGATGGTAGTTTGTATTTCTGTGGGATCGGTGGTGATATCCCCTTTATCATTTTTTATTGTGTCTATTTGATTCTTCTCTCTTTTCTTCTTTATTAGTCTTGCTAGCGGTCTATCAATTTTGTTGATCCTTTCAAAAAACCAGCTCCTGAATTCATTAATTTATTGAAGGGTGTTTTGTGTCTCTATTTCCTTCAGTTCTGCTCTGATTTTAGTTATTTCTTGACTTCTGCTAGCTTTTGAATGTGTTTGCTCTTGCTTTTCTAGTTCTTTTAATTGTGATGTTAGGGTGTCAATTTTGGATCTTTTCTGCTTTCTCTTGTGGGCATTTAGTGCTATAAATTTCCCTCTACACACTGCTTTGAATGCGTCCCAGAGATTCTGGTATGTTGTGTCTTTGTTCTCGTTGGTTTCAAAGAACATCTTTATTTCTGCCTTCATTTCGTTATGTACCCAGTAGTCATTTAGGAGCAGGTTGTTCAATTTCCATGTAGTTGAGCGGTTCTGAGTGAGATTCTTAATCCTGAGTTCTAGTTTGATTGCACTGTGGTCTGAGAGATAGTTTGTTATAATTTCTGTTCTTTTACATTTGCTGAGGAGAGCTTTACTTCCAAGTATGTGGTCAATTTTGGAATAGGTGTGGTGTGGTGCTGAAAAAAATGTATATTCTGTTGATTTGGGGTGGAGAGTTCTGTAGATGTCTATTAGGTCCGGTTGGTGCAGAGCTGAGTTCAATTCCTGGGTATCCTTGTTGACTTTCTGTCTCGTTGATCTGTGTAATGTTGACAGTGGGGTGTTAAAGTCTCCTATTATTAATGTGTGGGAGTCTAAGTCTCTTTGTAGGTCACTCGGGACTTGCTTTATGAATCTGGGTGCTCCTGTGTTGGGTGCATATATATTTAGGATAGTTAGCTCTTCTTGTTGAATTGATCCCTTTACCATTGATTAATGGCCTTCTTTGTCTCTTTTGATCTTTGTTGGTTTAAAGTCTGTTTTATCAGAGACTAGGATTGCAACCCCTGCCTTTTTTTATTTTCCATTTGCTTGGTAGATCTTCCTCCATCCTTTTATTTTAAGCCTATCTGTGTCTCTGCCTGTGAGATGGGTTTCCTGAATACAGCACACTGATGGGTCTTGACTCTTTATCCAATTTGCCAGTCTGTGTCTTTTAATTGGAGCATTTAGTCCATTTACATTTAAAGTTAATATTGTTGTGTGTGAATTTGATCCTGTCATTATGATGTTAGCTGGTTATTTTGCTTGTTAGTTGATGCAGTTTCTTCCTAGTCTTGATGGTCTTTACATTTTGGCATGATTTTGCAGCGGCTGGTACCAATTGTTCCTTTCCATGTTTAGCGCTTCCTTCAGGAGCTCTTTTAGGGCAGGCGTGGTGGTGACAAAATCTCTCAGCATTTGTTTGTCTGTAAAGGATTTTATTTCTCCTTCACTTATGAAGCTTAGTTTGGCTGGATATGAAATTCTGGGTTGAAAATTATTTTCTTTAAGAATGTTGACCCTCTCCCTCTCCGTCTCCCTCTCGTCTCCCTCTCCCTCTTTGCACGGTCTCCCTCTGATGCTGAGGTGAGGCTGGACTGTGCTGCCGCCTTCTCGGCTCACTGCAACCTCCTTGCCTGATTCTCCTGCCTCAGCCTGCCGAGTGCCTGGGATGCAGGCGCGTGCCGCCACGCCTGACTGGTTTTTGTATTTTTTGGTGGAGACAGGGTTTCGCCGTGTTGGCCGGGCTGGTCTCTAGCTCCTGACTGCGAGTGATCTGCCAGCCTCAGCCTCCCAAGGTGCCGGGATTGCAGACGGAGTCTCGCTCACTCACTGCTCAATGTTGCCCAGGCTGGAGTGCAGTGGCGTGTTCTTGGCTCACTACAACCTCCACCTCCCAGCCGGCTGCCTTGGCTTCCCAAAGTGCCGAGATTGCAGCCTCTGCCCAGCCGCCACCCTGTCTAGGAAGTGAGGAGCATCTCTGCCTGGCCGCCCATCGTCTGGGATGTGAGGAGCCCTTCTGCCCGGCCGCCAAGTCTGGGAAGTGAGGAGCGTCTCTTCCCGGCCGTTATCCCGTCTAGGAAGTGAGGAGCGTCTCTGCCCGGCCGCCCATCGTCTGGGATGTGGGGAGCGCCTCTGCCCCGCCACCCCGTCTGAGATGTGAAGAGCGCCTCTGCCTGGCCGCGACCCCGTCTGGGAACTGAGGAGTGTCTCTGCCCCGCCGCCACCCCATCTGGAAGGTGAGGAGCGTCTCTGACCGGCTGCCCCATCTGAGAAGTGAGGAGCCCCTCCGCCTGGCAGCCGCCCCGTCTGGGAAGTGAGGAGTGTCTCCGCCCGGCAGCCGCCCCGTCCGGGAGGTTGGGGGCAGCCCCCGCCCGGCCAGCCGCCCCATCCGGGAGGTGGGGGGTAGCCCCCACCTGACCAGCCGCCCCATCCGGGAGGTGGGGGGCACCTCTGCCCGGCCGGCCCGTCTGGGAAGTGAGCAGCCCCTCTGCCTGGCCGCCACCCCGTCTGGGAGGTGTACCCAACAGCTCATTGAGAAAGGGCCATGATGACGATGGCAGTTTTGTTGAATAGAAAAGGAGGAAATGTGGGGAAAAGAAGGAGAGATCAGATTGTTACTGTGTCTGTGTAGAAAGAAGTAGACATAGGAGACTCCATTTTATTCTGTACTAAGAAAAATTCATCTGCCTTGGGATGCTGTTAATCTGTAACCTTACCCCCAACCCCGTGCTCTCAAACATGTGCTGTGTCCACTGAGGGTTAAACGGATTAAGGGCGGTGCAAGATGTGCTTTGTTAAACAGATGCTTGAAGGCAGCATACTCGTTAAGAGTCATCACCACTCCCTAATCTCAAGTACCCAGGGACACAAACACTAGGGAAGGCAGCAGGGCCCTCTGCCTAGGAAAACCAGAGACCTTTGTTCACATGTTTATCTGCTGACCTTCCCTCCACTATTGTCCTATGACCCTGCCAAATCCCCCTCCCCGAGAAACACCCAAGAATGATCAATAAATACTAAAAAAATTAAAAAAAAAAAAAAAAAGAATGTTGAATATTGGCCCCCACTCTCTTCTGGCTTGTAGGGTTTCTGCCGAGAGATCCGCTGTTAGTCTGATGGGCTTCCCTTTGAGGGTAACCCGACCTTTCTCTCTGGCTGCCCTTAACATTTTTTCCTTCATTTCAACTTTGGTGAATCTGACAATTATGTGTCTTGGTGTTGCTCTTCTCGAGGAGTATCTTTGTGGCGTTCTCTGTATTTCCTGAATCTGAATGTTGGCCTGCCTTGCTAGATTGGGGAAGTTCTCCTGGATAATATCCTGCAGTGTTTTCCAACTTGGTTCCATTCTCCCCATCACTTTCAGGTACACCAATCAGACGCAGATTTGGTCTTTTCACATAGTCCCATATTTCTTGGAGGCTTTGCTCATTTCTTTTTATTCTTTTTTCTCTAAACTTCCCTTCTCGCTTCATTTCATTCATTTCATCTTCCATCGCTGATACCCTTTCTTCCAATTCATCGCATTGGCTCCTGAGGCTTCTGCATTCTTCACGTAGTTCTCGAGCCTTGGTTTTCAGCTCCATCAGCTCCTTTAAGCACTTCTCTGTATTGGTTATTCTAGTTATACATTCTTCTAAATTTTTTTCAAAGTTTTCAACTTCTTTGCCTTTGGTTTGAATGTCCTCCCGTAGCTCGGAGTAATTTGATCGTCTGAAGCCTTCTTCTCTCAGCTCGTCAAAGTCATTCTCCGTCCAGCTTTGTTCTGTTGCTGGTGAGGAGCTGCATTCCTTTAGAGGAGGAGAGGTGCTCTGCTTTTTAGTTTCCAGTTTTTCTGCTCTGTTTTTTCCCTGTCTTTGTGGTTTTATCTACTTTTGGTCTTTGATGATGGTGATGTACAGATGGGTTTTTGGTGTGGATGTCCTTTCTGTTTGTTAGTTAGTTTTCCTTCTAACAGACAGGACCCTCAGCTGCAGGTCTGTTGGAGTACCCGGACGTGTGAGGTGTCAGTCTGCCCCTGCTGGGGGGTGCCTCCCAGTTAGGCTGCTTGGGGGTCAGGGGTCAGGGACTCACTTGAGGAGGCAGTCTGCCCCTTCTCAGATCTCCAGCTGCATGCTGGGAGAACCACTGCTCTCTTCAAAGCTGTCAGACAGGGACATTTAAGTCTGCAGAGGTTACTGCTGTCTTTTTGTTTGCCTGTGCGCTGCCCCCGGAGGTGGAGCCTACAGAGGCAGGCAGGCCTCCATGAGCTGTGGTGGGCTCCACCCAGTTCGAGCTTCCCGGCTGCTTTGTTTACCTAAGCAATCCTGGGCAATGGCGGGCACCCCTCCCCCAGCCTCGCTGCCTCCTTGCAGTTTGATCTCAGACTGCTGTGCTAGCAATCAACGAGACTCCGTGGGCGTAGGACCCTCCGAGCCAGGTGCGGGATATAATCTCGTGGTGCGCTGTTTTTTAAGCCCATCGGAAAAGCGCAGTATTTGGGTGGGAGTGACCCGATTTTCCAGGTGCCATCTGTCACCCCTTTCTTTGACTAGGAAAGGGAACTCCCTGACCCCTTGCGCTTCCCGAGTGAGGCAACGCCTCGCCTTGCTTCGACTGGCGCACGGTGCGCTGCACCCACTGACCTGTGCCCACTGTCTGGCACTCCCTAGTGAGATGAACCCGGTACCTCAGATGGAAATGCAGAAATCACCCATCTTCTGCGTCGCTCACACTGGGAGCTGTAAGAGTGGAGCTGTTCCTATTCGGCCATCTTGGCTCCTCGGTCGTGAATGTGATCTTATCTGGAGTAGAGTTTACAGATATAATCAAGTTAAGGTGGACCCTAATCCAGTATGACTGCATCCTAATCCAATATGACTGGTGTCCTTATATGAAAAGGCAAAAAGACAGAGACACCAAGAAAACTCCATAAGAATACCAATACAGAAGAAAGACAGCCATGCAAAGACAGAGGCAGAGATTATAGTTATGCTCCCACAAGCCAAGAAATGTCTAGAGCTATCAGAAACTGGAAGAGTTGAGGAAGGATCCTCTCCTAGAGAATTCAGAGGGAGTATGGCTCTGCCAGCAACTTATTTCAGACTTTTAATCTTCAGAACTGTGAAAGAATAAATTTCTGTTGTTTTAAGCCATCCAGTGTGTGGTACTTTGTTATAGCCACCCTAGAAAACTAATATACTAATCTGTGCTGTTAAAAGTCAAGATAAAGATTACTCTTGACAAAGTTGACTAGAATAGGACAGAAAGATAGTTTCTAGGGGTGCTGATATTTCTCTGTTGTGGGTAGTACTGAACCCTATATATATAATTTCCTTATTAAGTCAAGAACTTTCACCTTTTCACTTAAAGGATACTACAGCTTCTCTTTGGCACATCCAAATTGCCAGCATCGCTACTCTTGTGCTTTGGGGCCATTATTAAGTAAAACAAGGGTTACTTGAACACAAGTACTGTGATACCATGACCGTCGATTTGATCATTGAGACACCTACCAAGTGACTAAGGGGTGGGTAGCATATACAGCCTGGATATGCTGGGCAAAGGAATGATTCACATCCAGGACAGAGTGAAGTGGGACAGCATGAGATTCTATCATGCTACTCAGAATGATGTACAATTTAAAACTTATGAAATATTTATTTCTGAAAATTTTCATGTAATATTTTCGGACCAGAGTTGACCTTGGGTAACTGAAACTGTGGAAAGCAAAATCATGGATGAAGGGGGCTACTGTATGTAATCATCCAAATCTTAGGAACTTATGCACATCCGTATTGTACAATTCAATTTTTATATGCAAATTTATATATCCCTGGATAAAGATACACAATTATACCTCTAAACCTAACATACATACACTCTTTCTTAGTAACTGACACAATTAAGGGGCAATAGATTACCCTACTAAGGCTGTGACACCAAATTTGGGCCTTTTCAAAACAATCCAAATTTCAGTTGTTCTAATCCCTTGTCAAATGGTGTTATTAAATGATACAAACTGATATTTACTTCAGAGAATATAATTGCTAAATGGCTGTTTCCAAATATGCTTTCAAGTTGAACAAATGTTTCAGTTTTGTATATCATCAAATTATATGACTATATATAAAAACAAAAACATGCACCTTAGGGAATATAAAATAATGAAAAATTCTTTTCATGCTTTCTACAACTTATATTAGTCCGTTTTCATGCTGCTGATAAAGACATAACTGAGACTGGGTAATTTATAAAGAAAATGAGGTTCGATGGGCTCACAGTTCCACGTGGCTGGGGAGGCCTCACAATCATGGCAGAAAGTGAAAGGCACGTCTTACATGGTGGCAGACAAGAGAGAATGAGAGCCAGCCGAAAGGAGAGACCCCTTATAAAATCATCAAATCTTGTGAGACTTATTCACTACCACAAGAACAGTATGGGGGAAACTGCCCCCATGATTCAATTATCTCCCCCAGGTCTCTCCCACAACATGTGGAAATTATGGGCGCTGCAAATCAAGATGAGATTTGGGTGAGGACACAGCCAAACCATATCAAACTTTTTGAAAACATTCTTTTAGCTGCAGTTTCTCACATATGGTTATAGTTCCAAGAGATAAAATTCTTGTATAACTTGAGGAAGAACATTTTTGTTATTTTTAATATATGGCAATGTGAGACATATTTTTAAGTTGTAAAAACAAAAATTAAAAAATTTTCAGGCCTGCTCTCAGTATATGAAGATTAGGCATTTAAACTTCTTATCCTTTAAATGCATTCTAAATAAGAATTACAGGCTTTGCTTAATTTGAAGAAAATCTATTTGACATTAATACATTTATCTTCATTTGCAGTATTATTCTGAATATGAATGTCTTGGAGCTAGGTACAGTGGCTCACACCTGTAATCTCAACAATTTGGGAGGCCGAAGGCAGGCAGATCACCTGAGGTCAGGAGTTCCAGACCAGCCTGGCCAATGTGGTGAAACCCCATCTCTACTAAAAATACAAAAATTAGCTGGGCATGGTGGCAGGCACCTGTAATCCCATGTAATACGAGCTACTCGGGAGGCTGAGGCAGGTGAATCACTTGAGCCTTGGGTGGAGGTTGCAGTGAGCTGAGATTGCACCACTGCACTCCAGCCTGGGCAACAAAGGCAAAACTCTATCTCAAAAAATAAATAAATAAATAAATAATAATAATAATAATTAATGTAGTTGAATGAATACAAGGATAAAGCCAGTCCTCAGGCACATTGTGTGTACATTTAAATACTAGTTAAAAGGCAGTCTACTTTTCTTTATATTCTTTGGTGTGTATGTGCATTAAGTTGCAAAATCAAGGACTCCAGTTCAGTGTATTCCTTTTCTGCATAAATAAATAACAAAATGATAGTAAAATATTTGACAGAAAAATGAAAAGGAGACTCTCTCATCATTAAAAAAAAGTAAAACCATGAATTGCATAAATCTATGATTAGCATAAATGGAGAACTGCAAAAGTGAAAGTAATATTAAAAAAATACTCCAGTAGCTTCTGCACAGACCAAATTATTTGAATTTGTAATTAGAAAGTTACACTAAGTGTGTCAGAGAGTCTTGCTATTTTTTATTTATTGTCTGGACTTCTTTTTTTAAAGAAGTGACCCTTGCCCCGCCACCTGTTAATGACCCTGTTAAAGTAATTTTAAGTATTTTCTTTCAATACATTTCTATTTGATATTATTAATAAATTTACTTTAAATGCTTGGAACTGGAGACTTTATAACATGTAAATTAATACAATATGTGGCAAAACTATGAAAATATTTGCACCTCAGATTATGACAGTGATGGAATATAGAATCTGCTATCTTTAGAGTATACTTAAGAGTGCAGCTTAGGCTGGGCACAGTGACTCACACCTGTAGTCTCAGCACTTTGGGAGGCCGAAGTGGGTGGATTGCTTGAACTTACAGGTTCGAGACCAGCCTGGGCAACATGGCTGGTCTTTACAAACCCTGTCTCTACAAAAAAATACAAAAATTAGCTAGGTGTGGTGGTGCATGCCTGTAGTCCCAGCTACTGAGGGGGCTGAGTTGGGAGGATCACTTGAGCCCGGGAGGCTGAAGTTGCAGTGAGCCGTGATGGTGCCACTGCACTCCTGCCTAGGTGATAGAGCCAGACTTTTTCTCAGAAGAGTACAGCTTAGATTATTTTTTTTCTGAGAACCTTATCTTTCTAATTACCAATATCTGTAAGCTTATATTTGCTAATAAGATAAATTCAGACAATTCTCAGGAGGTAGGGAGGGCGGCAGGGTAAAGGGAGCACTTTTATTTTCAAAGTAACATTCGTAACAAAAATACAGCAAAAAGATTTCGTCAGGTAGTATCCATGTGCTAGTATTCTATAAACAAACAAAGAAAACTTGCATACAGTCTGCATTCCTGACAAGACTAGCCAACTTTGCCTTGAAATTTTTAGGAGCCCTCGGAATCTCTCTAATTAGAGTCCCAGATCCTAGTTGCTGCCACTGGGAGCAAATGTGCTTAGTCATTGTGCACCACCTTGTGGCAGCGTTTAGACATGCATCTTTTTTAGAAGTTCTTTAGTATTTAAGAGCCAAAGGCAACTCTTTATTCTTCATTTTAAAACAGCAACTTGCAAAGCTTTTCTTCCAAGTCTTCCCACCTCAAAACAATAGGTTCCTTCTCTAAATAACTTAAATGAATCCTCTGGGAGAGCTAAAGCAACTGGTACAACTAGAGAGAGAATTGTTGATAGATCAGTCTCTGGAATTAGACTACCTTGAATTAGAATCTCAAATTTGCTACTTACTAACAGCATAGTCTTGAGCATCTTACTTAACCTCTGTAAGAATTAATTTTCTCATAGGTGAAATGGAGATATAATAGGAACCTTATAGGCAGACAACCAAGGGTGATGAGACATTTTAGGAAAATGTAGAATGTGTGAAAGTCCAAAATAAGGAAATAGAAAATGGATGAAAGAGCAACAGGATAATTCAGGAATGTAATAAAACCTAATATAAAACTTTAGTAACCTCCGAGAAATTAAAGATTAAAATTGCAACCACAAAACTGAATAGGATGCCATTTTAAAATAAAAAGAACCAGAGCAAGCACAGAGAAGCAAAAATTATGTTTGGAAAGAAAACCGGAGGTCTCGAACATAAAGTCAATACCTTCTCAATGAAAGCAAAAAGTCAAGGAGACAGAAAATATAAGAGAAAAGGGGGGCAATTTAAGAACCCAGTATCTAACTTATAAGTGTTCAAGAAAGAACAAACAAATCAGAAGAAATAATTTGAGAAACGTTTTCAGAACTGAAGTGAGACAGAAATCTTCACATTAAAAAGTCTTACTTAATGCTAGTTAGGATGAATGAAAGGTCTACAAATAAAGCTAATTGCAATATTTCAGAACATTGTGGATAAAGACAAAATTGTAAATGCTTACAAGGAACAAAAATTTTAAAATGTAATAGTCTTTTTGTGAGCAATGTTGGATGCTAAAAGTCAATTGATTTAAAATTCCAGGGGGAAGCCAGGCACAGTGGTTTGTGCCTGTAATCTCAGCTACTTGGAAGAATGAGAAGGCAGGAGTGCGTGCGCCCAAGAGTTCAAGGCTGTGGTGAGCTGTGGTCTCACACCTGCACTCCAGCCTGGGTGACAGAGCGAGACCCTGTCTCCAAAACTGTAATAATAAAAAATAAAATTCCAAGGGAAAAATGATTTTCAACCTTATGTTCTATGCCCAGCCAAACTACTAAGTATGAAAGTAATATAAAGATGCCTTAATACATTCAAAGATTCAGAAAATTTTATTCTTATACATCCTTTCTTAGGCAGTTGCTCAAAATTGAGCACCAGTAAAACAAGAAAGAAAAAGCCCAAGAATCCATTTGTAGTAGATTCAGCCCAGGAACTTAATGAAAGGAAGTTCAAAGGTGACAGTTACAGGACAGGTCTAGATTGCATTAGGAGGCAGATAGAGGGTTCAAGGAAGGAGGCATTGATGAGGGGGGAATAAATGGGTGAGGTATTCCCATGTATTTGCTTTTACCCTTCAACTATTGAGTGAACTTAAAGAAGCAAGATGGATATTGCTAGACAAAAAGGAAGGCTGCAAAACTTCAGGGGAAGCAATATGCTGCTCAAGAAAGAAAACCACTCCACTTGATTCTGCATTAAAAATGTTTTTACCTTCTGTATATCTCTCAAATCAGTCTATTCTCTGTAACTCTACTACCACCACCACTCTGGAGTTACCATCATTTCTGCTTAGACTTCTACTGGTTTTCTTGCATCCTTTCTGTCTTATCTCAAATCTGTTCTCCATATTACACTCTATATGGTGACGTTTTTCACAATGCAAGTCTAAATGTGCCCCCTCTTCGGTTAAAACATTTCAGTGGCTTCCCATAGCTCTTAGAATCTAAATCATTAGCATCCCCTAGAAGGTTCTATATGGTCACATGTTCAACCAGTCCCTAAGCAGCAATGTAGTGGTAGCTGCTATGTGGTCTTGCCTCACTTCTGTAGATTTGGCTGGTAAGGACATCCTAATGGATTTAAACAGTTTATTACTTACACAGATGGCAAAGCAAGATCAGCATGGTATTAGCTGCTTACATCCCCAATTCCACAGGATGATACCAAACTAGGGGGGTCAGATGACAGACAACATGAGTGGCGGGTTGCTTTGTTTTTGAGAAGTGAACTCTAGGCTTCAGCTAAGCAGTTTTATCTGAAAGGGGCAAAATGGAAAGTTCCATACCTTAGTGGAATCAGGGAGGCAGATGAGAAACTGCCGCATGGCAAGTCTTCTGCAAGATCGAGGGTCTTCTGCAAGGTATGGAGCAAATGTGAAATGGCCTTTGATAGCTCCTCACAAGACTGCCTATCTTGCCATTTTTAAGGATGATCATGGGGCATTCTGCCAACAGTTGAGTCTTACCTACATGGTCTATATGGAGATATGCAATTGCCATGGTGCCATGGTGGAACTGTTCCCCTACAAACATAGGCTGCCTTTACTACCACTATAGTCTCATCTTACATACTTTCTCATATTTGCTAGCATCAGTCGTATTGACCTTTCAGTTTCCCCAATGTGCCATGCTTTTCCTTGTCATAGAGCTTTAGCATATGCTGTCCCCTCTGCCTGAACCCTAATTTCTCCTCCTTCTTTGCCTTCTTAACTTCCCTTCTTTCTTCAGTGCTCAGCCCAACGTTCCTGACCAGAACAGCACCACCTGTTACCACATAGCATGATGTACCACTCCTTCACAGCATTCAGAACAATTTTAGTTTAAAATTTATTTGTTTAATCTTGGATTGATGTAATAGTAGAGATAGCGGATATAATATATACATTAATATATTTGTTTATCACTTAATTGTCAATTGTTTTTACATACTTAATTACATTTTATTTTTACATCTCTGTGAGGTAAACAGAACAGATATTAAATCTTTTTTCCCAAATAAGAGCCTATATTAGAGCTCATTTTTTTTCTATTTTAGTGTTCCCTGTACTTCACCACTATGTTTTTTCTGTAAATACATTCAATATAAAGCAGCATACAGTAAGCAAGAGGCACAGAGAAAATGCCACAGGGGCCCAAAGGAGAGGGAAATCAGATCAGGTGATCACCATAGACCTCCAACCCAGAGGTGCCATTTGAGTCAGACTTGAAGGTTGGTAGGCATCTGCTGGGCAAGGAAATGAGGGTCTTCTAAGACAAGAGATAGTATCAAAGCTACAGTTATAAAAAGGCATGGAACTATTTGAAGAATGGCAATTGAATGTGTTTTGATGGATGTAGGGCTAATATGGGTCCCAGGAAGGGAAGCTGGAATTGGATCGTGCAGGACCTTGAAGATGGAATTGATTTTGCTGGCAGTAGGAAGTAACTCATGTTTCTAAGTGGGCAAATTGGTCTGATCAGCATTGGACTTTAAAAGTATTAAATAAGCAACAATGTGTAGAATAAATTGTATCATGGAGGACTGGATTCAAAGAAACCAGTTCTGATCTAAGTGAGAGGTAACAGGACCATGACTTGGGACAAAACACCTGAAACAATAAGTCGTGACACACTTTACAAAGTTTAAAGTCAAAGCCTTTCAGTCAGTGCCTAATAGGAACACACTTGGGTTTGAGGAACGTTAGGTTTATTTAACATACTGCAGCAAAGGAGAGCACCATAGCAACAGAACTGTGGGTCATCTCAAGGAGCCAGGAGGATTTTCTTCTTATAGGATTTCAGAATCTTATTATAGGATTTCAGAATCTTATTATAGGATTTCAGCTTGTGCTGGGTGACTCTTAGGAAGGTTTAGGGAAAGCAGAGATCAGTTCTAGATTGGATGCTCTCAGGAAGTAAGATGTTGGATATTTTGGTACATTTTTTTTTTGGAAGTGAGAGGATTTAAAAAACAGTAGTCATCTGTGTTAGCCAGAAGAGGGGGATGTTTCATTATTTTTTATGTTTCTTGAGAGTTCTTTTCTCTAGTTTCAGAAACATTTACATGGTAGTCTTATCTCTGTCTTCTTCTACTATGGTCACAGAGTGGCCTTATCTGGGTATTTATATTCTCAAAATTGTTTGCTCAATTGGGAATGCTGTGGTTAGCTGTCAGCTTCCAGCCACCCAGGTGTTTTCTTTTTACCTTATCAGTACCCAATACATTGATCTGTTCAGCTCTAAGGACCAGCCGTTGCCTCATATGTTGAGCAGCCTCATCCATTTACCCTAGGCTGCAATATGTATATTATCACTGTCTAGACGTGCCATGACTTGGAAAGCTTGACTGAACAATGGTACCGAAAATGAAGAGTAAAGTACCAAGAAATGTTGTAAAGTTTTGAAGCTCTCCACTATCTCCAACATTTCTGGTTCACTTAAAATCTATGCTGCAGCAAAAATAAGCTGATTTCAGCTCTTACAATCGGTGATTTGCTGCTTTTGGGTATTTGCCCTCCACCTGGAATATCTTCCCTTTGTCTCATTCTCATGTTCGTATTTCCATCTGTCCTTCAAGGACCAGTTCAAACATCTCTCTCCTTCCCCATGCTACTAGTGAGAGCTAAGATCAAGAAAAAGCTGATTTAAAATATAATAAATTAAGAGTAAATCATATATTTAGATATATTAATTCTAACTTAGAGGAGTCAGGATGGAAACAATCTCTCTTTCCTGTAAATTCATATAGCTAATTTCTTAGATCCCTAAAGCATTTATTTCTAATATGTATTAAATATGTATTACATCTTGTTTACTAACTTCTGTCAGCAGTACCATCAAAATGCCATAATGTTTACTTCTTTCCAGGTTTTTCAGGCTTGAGTACAAAGCAGCAGAAGTGTTTTTAAACTCCACCCTCATTCTTACCTCATTTAGTATAAAAGTTACTGATATGTGGCCATATTTGGCCCTATTTTATATATATATAATATATATAATGTATATAAAGTATATGTAAAATATATATTATATATAAAGTATATATAATATATTAGTGTATATGTTATATATAAAGCATATATATAATATATAAGTATATATTATATATATAAAGTATATATAGTATATATTAGTATATATTATATATAAAGTATATATATTATATATATTAGTATATATTATATATAATGTATATACATTATATATAAGTATATATTATATATAAAGTATATACATTATATATAAGTATATATTATATATAAAGTATATACATTATATATAAGTATATATTATATATAAAGTATATACATTATATATATTAGTATATATTATATATATAAAGTATATATAATATAAGTATATATTATATATAGTATATATAGTATATATTATATATATAAAGTATATATTATATATAAAGTATATATGTTATATATAAAGTATATATATTATACATATTTAAAGTATATATATTATATATATATAAAGTATACACACACACACACACACACACACACACACCAGGGAGATTATACACACACACCAGGGAGGTTGAGAGAAGCTTGTAGGTGGCTAGATGTTTCTTGTTGGGAGTAATAGTGGGGCAGGGAGTAACTTATCAAAAATATGTTTTAAAAATTACCAGGCATGGTGGTAAGTGCCTGTAGTCCCAGCTACTTGGAAGGCTGAAACAGGAGGATCTCTTGAGCCCAGGAGATTGAGGCTGTAATACTAATTATCGTGCCTGTGAATAGCCATAGCACTCCAGCCTAGGCAAGATAGCAAGACCCTATCTCTTTATTAAAAAAAAAATTACGTGGATTACAAAACACTTGAGGAAGTATAAAAATCAATATTTTTGTATTGTCTGAAAGGAAGGAAACTGGATAAAAATTAATTATATTAAATTAACAATAATAAATGTAGTGACAAATGGATTTGTTTTTCTTATATTAATTTAGGAACGACTGCCAGCAAAAAACCTGGGAACCGAGAATGCAATCATCTTTGTAAAAGTAAACATACATGTGGACATGACTGCTGTGAGTCCCTTAAAACAAGTTTATTTAAAGTGTTCAAAATTGAAAGGTCTTTGGTGGATAGTAATGACATCCTAATTATGTATGATATTTATATTATGCAACTTAATAATGCAAATAATTTTCTCTCTGTGGGCAACATGAAAAAAGTAAATACTAGATTTGAAATTTTAAAGAAATTTGACTTTATAAGAATAAGATCTGAAGTTTAACCTAAAGAATCTGAAGTTTCTTTTCATAGGTAAAATTGGAGTTGCACAGAAGTCAGAAATTAAAGAGTCAACAATTTCTTCATATTTATCTGATTTAAGAAACAGGAATGCTGTTTCATCTGTTCCTCCAGTTAAACGTCTGAAGGTTAGTTTTAATAACATTTTTCCCATTGTTCTGTAGTTAAACATATATAAATATTCTTTGTTCTGTCTGTCAATTAGGTATCCACAGTGTACTGTAGAATTACTTGTGGGCTTGACTAAGAATATTACCATTATTCATAATCCATCTTCCCTTCTTTCTTCTTTCCTTTTTTCTTCTAACTCTTTCTTCTTTCCTTCCATCTTCATTGAGCACCAAGAATATGCCAAAGTGCTAAGATACAGTGACGATTAAGACAGTCTTATTCCCAATCATAGAATTTGTAGTAGAGTGAGAGATACAAGTAAGTAAACATGCTTTTTTAATACAGTGTGATGAGTGATTCTGTGACAGAAGTACAACACAGTTAAGTTTAGATAGAAAATGTACTCAATCCACATTTGATGGACCAAGAAAGGATTCCTAATAGATGTGATTGGGACCTGAAGGATAAGCCAAGGATGGAGGGGCAGGCACCAGAATGATTGTAGGAAGGGATAGCTAAATATTCCAAGCATAGAGATTATACAAAGGTCCAGAGGTATAAAGAAAGAGAGAGAGAGAGGGATCTTTAAAGAAACTCTTTCTCAGTAATACAGTATGTCTAGAGTTTGATTACAAGTAAAGGAGTAGAGAGAGATGAGGCTGAAGAGGCAAGTAGGAGCTAGATCATGCAGACCTTTTTGCTATTTTAAGGGATTAGACTTTATCATGAAAGTACTGAGAAGCCAATGAAAGATTTTAACCAGTGACATGATCAAAATTGTATTTTGTAAAAGTCACTCTGACTGCAATGTAGAAAAGGGATTAGAGGATGATAGAATAGGAACAAAGGGACTCATTAGGTGGTTTTTACAATAATCTAAGCAAAATAATGGCCTAGTTTAGGGTAGTGGCAATAGCAATGGAGGGAAGTGACTGGGTTAAAATATTTTTCAGAGGTAGAATCGCTACCTTGCTACTTCATTGGTTATAAGAGACAAAACAGAAGGAACAGTCAAAAATGATGCCCAGGTTTCTGGCATTAGCAACTGGGAGAAAAGTGGGGTCTCATTCAGGTAGATATTCTGAAGGAAAAGCAAGTTTGCTGAAATAGAGAACAGGATAAGTTCAACTTGGGAAACACTGAATTTAGAGGGCCTGCAAGATGTCTAGATAAGGATGTCCTACAGACAGCTGGATATAACTGTTTGAAAATCAGGAGACAGAGCTGAGCTAGAAGTAGAAATTTGAGAGTCATTCACATGTAGATGACAATTGAAGCCACAGGAATAAATGAGATCTTTGATTGAGAAGGTGTAGTGTAAGAAGAGACCTAGTAAAGAACCATGAAGAATGCCAACATTTAGGCCAGATGTGGTGGCTCACGCCTGTAATCCCAGCACTTTGGGAGGCCGAGGCGGGTGGATCACAAGGTCAGGAGTTCGAGACCAGCCTGGCCAACATAGTGAAACCCCCATCTCTACTAAAAATACAAAAATTAGCCAGGCATGGTGGTGGGCACCTGTAATCCCAGCTAGTCAGGAGGCTGAGGCAGAGAATTGCTTAAACCCGGGAGGCAGAGGTTGCAGTGAGCTGAGATTATACCACTGCACTCCAGCCTGGGTGAAAGAACAAAACTCCATCTCAAAAAAAAAAAAAAAAAAAAATGCCAACATTTAAGAAGGGCCTGAGTGAAATATTCGAGTCAAGAACTAACCTGAGTTTCTCCTAATTCATTGATTTGGGGACTTTATGTACCAGCAGGAATTTTGTTGTTTGGCTCATGTGTTACAAGTTATTGATGTGAAACTGATAGTTGAACTTATTTTTGTTTCATTAATAGATACAGATGAATAAATCTCAAAGTGTGGACCTTAAAGAGTTTGGTTTTACTCCAAAACCTTCCCTTCCTAGTATATCAAGGTACAAATATAATGTTAATATCTAAGGTAAAATATTTATCGTAAACTCTGTTCCTGCAGGTAACCACTTATTCAGGGAAAGATAGTCACTGGCTACCATCAAGTCACAGTTATCGTTTAGTTCCATAGTGAAGCAATAACATCATAATGGTTTCATTATCTTTGATACCCTAAATTTATTTAGAACTCTGCAGTTATGAAATAACATTCATTAGATCATCTCTTCCCTAGGAAACTACCTATCCTCTGTCATTCCCTTAGGTTCTCTCTTTATAGGGAATATAAACTAAGTGACAAGAGTATACTTTAAAATGGAAATCATGTTGGTGTACAGTCTAACCTTTCCATTTAGAAGCTCAGTCCATATTAATAATATCTCAGATTTATAATACGAAAATTACACATTTGTGCATTATATTTTCTGACTTAAACAACAACATGGCCCATAAAATGAGGTATTTTTTCGTCCCATTGTATAGATGGAAAAACTGAAGTTCATATTCCTAGTTAGCAAGCAGAAGGCCTTAGGTGGTAACTCATTGTTCTTTTCCTGTATCCTGATGCCTACAGGACAATCATATATGTAATTTCCCTGCCAGATAAGGGCATTCTATATGCAGGAATGACATTCAATGTATTTAACAACTAGTACAGAACAGGAACTGACTCATCAGAATAGATGCCAGCAGTACTTCTAGAGATCGTGGCTTTTGTTATCTAACTAAGGGCATGTAAAGGAAAGTATTGGTCACTTCCATGAAACACCTATTTATTTGCTACCCAGCCTGGGTCCAGTTTATCATAGAAGTTTTAAATGGATAAATCATTATTTTTGTTTATATGAATAAATAGTTTTCAGGCTTAGATTAATTTTCATATTTTCTTTAACATTTTCATGGTTTTATCTTTATAAAGGTCAGAATATTTAAACATATCTGAATTGCCTATAATGGAGCAGTGGGATCAGCCTGAAATCTATGGAAAAGTTAGACAAGAACCATCTGAATATCAAGACAAAGGTAAATTACCATTGATACTTACTTGAGAGAGTAAATGGCTTATTATTACTTTGAATTGACAAGTAGTGTTATTGAAACACCGGCATCTGAAATTGTTATGATTATTAACTTGGCAACATTTTTCTCTTAGATTACTGAATCATTTTCAAATTCTTGGGTCTGTTATTCAGATGGTCTTACTCTGTTTGTCGTACTTTTTAAAAAAAAATCTCTTTCCTACATAATGCTATTTTAATTTAAAGATACTATGAGGAAAATCTGAGCAAATAAGGGATCCTTGGGTATATAGAGTATTAACATACTGAATGATTACATTCATATATCATTAGAATTATTTAAAATAATTTTATGTTTATAAAACTAGTCCAGTTTTACAAAATATCAATGTAACCTTGGGCAAGTTATTTAATCTCTTTGGGCTTTAGTCTTATCTTTAAGATGAAGGTATTGAACTGGGTGACCTTTAATATCTCTCCAATTCTTAAACCTATGATTCTTACAATTCTATGTTAGTATGAGAAAATAACTTAGGTTGTGGGATATAGCTAGTTTGTAATCTAGATTTGCTTTTTTATCTGTGTCCGTCATTAAATTAATGAGATAATGCATATAAATTCAACACTGCCTGGTTCATCATTACTCTGGTTCCTGCAATTAATAGAGCATAATTTCCCTGAATAATGCTATTAATAGCCAGTCTGTTAAAACATGAGACAATCCTATCCATTGAGTTATTTCTTCAAGTGGCTGTATGTAGAAATGGTAAGCTTGGGGTTTTCTGAAAATCATTTCATGTGTTTGGCATTGGCTTCTGTTGACATTCTTTTCTTCATGCTGTCATTTTTTTTTCTTCATGTTGTAACTTTTTTTCCCTCTAGTCATAATTTAAGATTTTACAGAGGCAAGGGCTGGAGTATTCACTACCTCTTGTGATACCATGGCAGCTATTAGGCCCAATAATGAGATCAAGAAAAGTTCCCTAATCTCACCTGGAGAACCAGAGCATTTATCTAACTTATTCAAAGCCTGGATATCATTACAAAGCGGATAGGAAGTATAAAATTGTCAACCTTCTTATATTTATCTTTGTTCAACATGTAGCCCTCTAACTTACTCCTTCCTTATATTACTACATTATTACCTGTCCTTCTGCATACAAGAGCTTGTCTATCCTTCCCTCTGCTTACTTTTGTGTTATATTTACATGGTTTTCCTACTTTTCTTTCCCACTCACTATTCCAAATCCAATTTATATTATGATATTAAAGTCTCATCTAGATACTTTAACCCCCAATAATAACTCTATCCCTGTTTTACTGAGTGGGCCATTTTTTTTTTTTTTTAAGAAGTTGCTGCATGGTATAGTAGTTAAGTTCGCAGGATCTGAAAACCATCTGTCCAAGTCCTAGCTCTGATATTTAGTATAACCTTTCATAATCTACTTAACCACTTTGTCTAAGTTGCTCATCTGGTTATATTTTAGGGGTTTTAGGATTAAATGAGATAATGCATGTAAAGCTGTTAGGGTTTCTGGTACTGTTAGTAATAATTATGTTTATTATATTTTTCACATATTAGTCTTTGGTGGCAAAACATACTTTAAATGTATTCAAATACTGCTTTTGAGAATGTTTTTTAAAAAGCATGGCAGTTTTTATCTTCTGTATTCCAATTTCAAAAAGGGAAGAAGAAAAAATGTCACAAATTATATGAGAAAGCATGTTGAATCATAAGATTTAAATTGGAAGGGACCTTTGTGCAATTTCTCATTTTATAGTGAAAGAAGCCAAGACTCCAAGAGATTAAATGACTTGCCCAAAAATTTCATATCTAATTAATGGCAAGGCCAGAAATAGATTCCATATCTTTCGATTCCCAGCCCAATGCCATTTCTATAAAATGAAATTGACTTTTAGTGATCAGTGGAGAACTGAAAATTGAACCAGTAGTATATGAACTCTTTCAGCTTTTTGCCCCACCCCTCAACTATATATTTCCCTGTCTCTGCATCCATCTGTAACCATCTATTTGTCTTAAAAGAAAACTTATCTTTTCTTCCACTCGAGGCATATCTCTCCTCCTGTAATCTTAATTCTATCCAATCCTGCTTTCCCTGGGACTTTAGAAGATCATTATCCATCTCCTCTTTCCCATATTTTCATTGTTTCCTCTCCACTGTGTCTTTCCCTTTAGCATATAAATATGCTGAAGTCTATTCCTTCTTCAGCTTCATGTCCTTATCTAGCTGGTCATGACTTTTTTATTATAAATGATAAAAATTCTACTCAAAATGACTTAAGCACAAGAAAAGGAACCAATTGTCTCAAGTAAACTGAAAAGTATCTGGCTTAATTCTGGCTAAATCAAGGCACTCATGCCTCTGGCTTTCTCTCAATCTTTTAGCTATGCCTGTTGCTACTTGGCTTTACTTTTTAATAGGGTTTCTCACACAGCAGGTAGCCCCTAACTTACATCTTACCAGTTTAGCGCCTCAGTGGAAAAAGGTAGACTTCCCTGTTAGTTTTGGCAGACCAGAGCTCATTCTAACTGGCCTCATTTGAGTCATGTGTTTATCCCTTGATCAATCCCAGTAACCTGACGATTGGGTCGTTGTATACCTGTGGCCCCAGAGAAGGCAGGGCACCATGAATAACGGCCTTACTAGGATCCAATAGAATTGTAGAAGCAGTTTCCTCAAAGGAGAGGGAGGGTACTCCCACTAAAAGAAGGGAAAGCATACCAGGCAGACAAAAAACAGAATTCTAGAGTCCCCATACCCTCTATCTCTTGCTTTCTCATCAAAACAAAAATTAATTGAAAGAGCAATTGACACTCAGTATGCTCATCACTTCCTTATACCCTAGTTACTCTTTATTCATTAAAATTTGGGTTTTCTGTGTATCAGTCCTTTGAAGCTGTTTTTGTTCAGGACATTTAGTGACTTTCTAAGTTCTGAATTCAGTGAACTCTTTTCAACTGTTAATCTCTTTGACCTCTGTAGTATTTGATACTTCTGGTCTTTCCTTTCTTTTGGAAATCTCTCCTTTGATTCCAGTAAAACCATTAGTTGGTCTCCTGTTACTTCTTAGACTGCATGGGCTTTTCTTCCTGTTGATGTTGCAAAAGGATTCTTTTTTCTTTTTTTTTTTTTATTCTTCTCACTTCAAAAACTTTTCCTATACAGTATCACCCAAGCCCGTGTCTTTAATCACTGACTATGTTTTGATAATTTCTAAAGCTGTATCTCCCATCTAGATCTTTCTTTCTAACTCCAAATCCATCTGTATAATCACCTTCCTGGACATATCCACCTAACAGTTAACATATCAGACATGTCAGCATCTGAACTCTGTCTTCTTTGTACCTCACTCTACACCTTTTCTTTTTGCCTTAGCTCAATGAATGAACTCTTTACTTTGTTAAGCTGCTAAAGTGTCCTTCTAAATAGCTCACCCCACGTGTAAATAATCACCAAATCTTAATTATTTTGCCTCCTGCACATCTCTCATATTTGTTATTTCCACTCTATCCTTTCTGCTGATACTCTAGCTTAAGCATTCATTCTCTCTTGTTTACTGCAATCACTTACTTTTCTCTCTGCTTTCAGTCTCATTATCCTTCAATCCATAATATTCAAAGTGATCTGACAGACATATCTGGTTGTGTAAACCTTCTGCTGAAACATCTTCAATAGTTATCCTTTGCCTATAAGAAAAACAAAAAACAAAAAAATCTCCTTAATATGGCAAATAAGCTTCAACGTGACCTAGCACTTAACTACCTGTGCAGACACAATGGACCCTGCCTTCTCCAACTTTGTGCTCCAGAAATCCTGAAAACTTACAGTTCTCCCCAAATTCTCTGTTCTCTCATATTGCTGTGTCTTTTACATGGTGTTCTCCCTTCATAGCATAGGTTCCCTTTGCTCTTGCCCTGCTTCACAACTACAGCTCTATCAAGCTGAAATTCCGACTACTCTTCCTTCATATGTTATCACCTCAGGAGTCTGTCTGTCATGTGGTATCACCTTAGAAGAGTATGTCTTACTTCCATTGCAGGTTTAGATCCTCCTTCCTCTGCATTCCCATTGCACTCTGTACAATCTTCCATTTTCAGTACATATATACATTGTGTGTCTCAGTGTGTACACATCAACATACAAAAGTAGAGTAATGTGAACTGTAGTTATAGCTACAGTTGAAGAATAAGGAAGGGTTTGGACAGGTGAAGAAATTGATAGAGGATATTTAAAGTGGAGGAAACTCAGTGATATGCTGGAGCAAGTTTATACTAACTTATGAGAGATGATTATTAAATTTTCAAGAATCTTTCAGCCATTATTGAAAATTTAATTACATAAACTTTCAATTAAATTATGTTAAAAACAAAGGCAAAAATACTCAAAACTCGTCACTTCCTAATTGTTCTACTGCATTTTACTCTTATCTGTGTTCTCGAGATTATTTATCCATATGGTAGAAATACTATATAATAGGGTTCTGTTGTGCATTTTTTCCCAACTTCTTGTTCAATTATGTCACATTAATAGCTTGAAATCAGTTATGGTGGGAACATTTATACCATAGGAATCAGCAAATACTACCAATCTGGGTTTGATTTATTGTTTTGCTTATTTTTTAGACTTAAGAAAGTGAAGGATAAAATTTTAATATTGTAGATTAAACAAATTGTGTTGTTATTGTAGCCATTACATTGTGAATAACACAAAAAATTGAGAGAATATTCTTCTAGTATTTGAAAATTACTATCTAATTCAGGAAAGAAGTTACTTAAGTCAATGGTGAACGAGTGAAATCCCAACAGATGTCTTTGTTGTTTTATTAATATTTTCATCTTACTTGTTAGAGTCAATAAAAACATCAAACAACATTCACATGAGAGCTACATTCGTCACTTGCAGCCATAGGTTGACTACAGATAAAAGAGTGGCAAAACTTAATGAAAACATTCAATGAGAATCAATTAGATATATGGAATTTACATTTAAGCATACCATATATGTTACTGTTATTTGTAAAACGTGTGCTGTATAGCCTTTACATCAGCAAAGATTATAATAAACTTATATGTGTATACATAAGCATACGCTTTTTGTAGAGGTAGCTATTAAACATTTATTAGCACAATACTGTGTAAAACTGTACAACTAAAGGCATTTAGCGCCTCATAACAATCTTTTGAGGTAGGTACTGTTGTTGCCTTATTTTGCAGAATCAGGAAGTTTGAATTACTGTCTAAGACCATACAACTAATAAATGAGAGAAGTGGAATTTTCACTTATGTAATTTGGCTCTAAATCCAGGCTGTAAACAATGAATAACACTGAGGATTTTTTAGCAGGAGAAAAATAAATATTATTTATTTTGGACAAATACCTTTTATAACAATACTGAAAATTAACTTTAGGGAGAAGATCTGGAGGAGGAAGACCATTTTAGAAACTATTATAATCCAATCTTGGAGTAGAGTTATTCTAATATGGGAATTAAGAGGAAAAATTAATTGCCTAAAAAATGTATTGAAAATTAAATTTAGTGCAACTTTATACAGTTAATAGAATTGGCTGAATACAGTATTCAACAATGCTTGACACAATGCCTTTGAAAACTATTACTCAAGAACTCTGTTTAGTAGTTGAAAGATGTGTTTGATATATCAATAGACTACGATGCTTGTGGTTTAAAAAGTACCTATAGTCTTTTATACATACACATAACAGATTTTTCTAGATGTAACTGTTCTACAACTTCAAATGAGAAAATCTCTCAAACAGTGTTCTTCAACAGAAATCTTAATGTATCTGGAAACCAAAATTTGACAGATGCAGATAAAAGCAATTCTCTATTTTCAGAAGTTTTGAATGTGAACTTTGAATTGGGAAATGAAGTTTGGGATGATTTTGATGATGAAAACTTAGAAGTTACTAGCTTTTCAACTGATACTGAGAAGACAAAAATATCAGGTAAAATCATACTTAGCATGCAATCATTTCATTAGGAATTCTTTGAATATTTTTCATTTCAGCTCCTGGAACTAAGTTTCTTTGCCTTTGTTGTGTGTGCTTGTTTAGTTAGATTTGGTTTGTTAAGATTATAATTTTTAGCAAAACTGAAAATGTGACTCTTCTACAAAGAACATTTCCCCCCTAAGAACAGAGATCAAGGTTATTCCATGATGATAATGTAGCAAATGAGCACTTTCTGTTCTATTGCTCCTATCTCTTGTAAAAGTCAAATTCAAATTGTTTATTCAATTTTCTCTCATGAAACAGGCTATTTTGTTCTCCATTCTAAGATCACAAATGGTCTGCTAATATTTGTGGAGAACAAAAAAATACATTTTTAAAACTATTCATCTGCTTGCAAAGAAAATAACTTTTATTTCTAGTTGAAATATGGACTTTCAGCTTGAAGTAAATAAATAAATAAGTTAATACATAAATAAGTAAATAAGAAAGAAAGATTAGTTTCTCCTGTACTAGAAATTCTATTTAAATCATATACAACCCCAAAATAATGAGGCTTATTAGCTCTTTGAGTGAAAGGCAAATTTACTCTATTTCACTAAAACAGAGAATTGAAAACCTTGGCCAGTATGTGACAAGATAGCAATGGAGATACTGTCTCCCATTAGGGCTGACAGAAATAAATCAGTCCCTCAGCCTTCTCAGTGCAGACTGGTATTTCCACAATTATAGATACCACTTACCATACCCCACCTCATGTTTTTAAAAGAGTATTTCAAAGGGAAGCAGTTAGAAGTTGAAATGTTATTGTTTTGGGGGCCCTTAGAATTACCTAGAGAACTAATACTGCTTCTGAAAAGAACAGGATTTGACCACCTTCACAGAATAGGCCAGGACAATCTCCATGATGTGGGGTCATTAGGCACAATTTTGTTTATCACCAGAGAACTACTGTTCCCTACCTCAAACTTAAGTGTCATTGGGTACTGCAAGTTAATAGGCAATGTGTACTGATCCTTTGAGGTAGCCTAGTCCTAAGACGGCACAGCTTTGTCACTGGGAAAATCAGTCTCAATAAATGCCATTTTCCCCCATGTATAGAGCACTTTAAATGATTATGAGCAGACCACTGAAAATATTGAGTGAACTTCAACTTGATCATTTATGTGAATGAAAATGTAAGTACATAAATAACGAGAGTGAGTGCAAAAACACAAACTGTTTTTCCTCACTCTCACACCATGATCAGCCCAGAAGACATCTGTGACCAAATGTGTGCGGGTTTTTTCCCACACGCCAAGCAAGCAATCAGTTCCACAGTGAATACCAGCTGGGTGTCTTCCAACCCAGTAGAGTTAGAAACAGGAGTCAAAGACCAAATACGTATTTTACCACAACACAGGTGGCTTGAAGACCTTTTAATATAGTTACTAATAAGCTAATCTATATGTTTTAGAGTTTTACTCCCTTAGCCTTGTGCCCCTAATTTTTCTATGCAAATTAAATTAGGTTACTGAGAATTATTCATTCCTTCCTTAACCAGATCATATCTGTTGGAGAGAACGTTGTAGAACTTGTGAAAAGCTTCATTCAGCTGTTTCTTGGCATTTTGTTTCAAAATGTTATCTCTTCACATAGGATTTGGAAACACTTTGAGTTCAAGTACCAGGGGAAGTAAGCTACCCCTTCAAGAGTCAAAGAGCAAATTCCAAAGAGAAATGTCAAACAGGCAAGTTTTAGAACTTTGGTTTGTAATATTTGCAACTTTATATCCCCTTGACACATAGTTGGAGATGGGGATCAAGTTATTAGATGTCACAGATGCTAAAAGGTATTAGCCAACCTAAACCCTCTTAATCTTAGAGGTGTATTTCTCAAAGTGCTGTTGTGAAACCACCTGCATCAAAATCACTTTGAGGTGCATATTAAAAATGCACATTCTTAAGCCCCATATTAGATCTACCGAATTTTTGTCTCTGGGACTGGAGCCCAGGAACCTTCACTTTTAACAAGACCTGAAAACTGAATAGGAGTTTGACAACTAGAACAGAGGCAGATAGGCATTCCAGGTATAAGAAAGCATCTGTAAAGGGATAAGGCTTGAAAAGGCATCCCGTGCTCAAAGATCAGTAAAGTGTGGTATGTGTGGCCACAGCACAAAGTCTGTTGCTGAAGTCTTATTGTAAGGGCTTTGAGTGCTGTGCTTAGACACCTGTCCTGTACCCAGTCAGGGGTCGCAAACCCAAATACCTTCAAGATTTGGTGGGCCAAGGCCAACTGTAGAGTGTCCCATCTAAAGGGAGCAGCCACTACTCAGCTCCAAACAGTTGTTACTGTGCAGGCAATGTGAGTCTAGTGTTATAAAATATTCTGACTTTTCAAGAAAAGCTAGGAATCTGAAATTTTATGTGATATCTTATTATTTTTAAATTTTGACAACTAATTCAAAAAAATGTGATATACTCTGTGGCACCCTCCTCCAAATAATAATAATATCTGTAGGCCAGATGTGTCCTAGGGCCCTCTAGTTTTTACCTGTATGGTAGGCAGTGAGAAACCATCCAAAATATTTAAGCACAGAAAAAACAATTTGATTTAAAAAATCATCCTAGCAGCAGTATGCAGAGTGAATCGTAGGGAGTGGGACTGCCAGAGGCATGGTGGCCAATGAGAAAGACAGACTATAATGAGGCCTAAACTACAGCAGAAGTGATGGGAACAGAGAGGTAGGGTTGGATTTTTAAAACATTTCAGAAATAGAGCAGATTCAGTGTGGCAATTGATAGGATATGATAGTTGAGGAAGAGGGAAGAATAAATGGCACCTAGGTAGATGTTATTTAAGGATATAGGAAACATAAGAGATTTAGAATGGAAAACATAATTTTATAAATCTTCAATTTGAAGTATCTTTACAAAAAATGCAAAATGCATTGGGAAATATTGGACTTGATTAGAAGTCAAGGGAGAGAAATGATGGCCAAAGCCAAAATGTTCAAAACAGAAGAAATACCAACAACTTTTTATTCAGGGTCTGATTTTCTACTTAAGGATTATTTATTTCTCTGCTTTAAAAAAATACTAAATTTGTGGTATCCCTTGGAATTTTTGCTGTTATTTGGCCATTACTGATTATTAGCATCAGCATCACAGACTCATAGTTTTAATAGAATTCCAGAGCTAGGGGGGCCTTTGGTATTGTTTAGTCTCCCTCTCACTGGATCTTTGAATCATCATTCAACATCACTGGCAAGTAATCATGCCACCTCTACCAAGACAGTTCCAGTGACCAGGAGCTCATTCACCCTTGTTCCATGTTAGGATTTCTTAGATCATTGAATAGTTTTTTAAAACATTTGCTTAAAATGAGTCTTTTTATCACTTTGTTTCTTTGGTTGTAACTCTTGAGTGACATAGAATAAAGGGATATAACCATCCAAGTGAGACAAAGCTGTAGGTGTAGAGAAGCAAAAAGTAGGTAAATCATAAGGAGGAAGGTAACAAGGCACATGAACAGTTTTGTGCACCACACCTTTAAAAAACAACAAATACTTTTGGAAGAGTATAGAAGGGACCAACAGAAGATGTGTGGGCTTAAAAATGGATTCTAACAAGAAGCCTCTGAGAACCTAGTGTAGAAGTTGCTGCTGGGGAAAAAGCCTGTGGGACCTGAGGATTTGGGGTGGAAAGGAGATTTGCTTTTTTATTTATTTAAGGTAGAGTACAGTGGCATAATTAGGGCTTACTGCAGCCTCAAGCTCTTGGGCTAAAGAGATCCTCCCACCTCGGCCTCCCAAGTAGCTGGGACTACAGGTACATACACACCACTATGCCTGGGTAATTTAAAAAAAATTTTTTTTTTCTAGAGATGGGGGTCTTGCTATGTTGACTAAGCTGGTCTCAAACTCCTGGACTCAAGCTGTCCTCCCACCTCAACCTCCCAAAATGCTGGGATTATAGGTGTGAGCCACTGTACCTGGCCTGCTTTTTCTTTTATACACTTTTTACTATTTTAATTCCTTGCCATGTATATATATTTATTAGTCAGAGACAAAACGATCCAATTCTATCAGTATATGTGATTCTTCCTTGTCTCCACCCACACTGCCCATTGCTCCTTACATAGCTGTTACATTTTAGCCTTCAGGTGTCAACTTAAATGGTTACCTCATCAGAGATGCATTGATGATCATCTTTTAAAAATGGGCTTATGGCTCCACACTATTATTTCTTATGCTGTTACCCAGTTCATTTTCTTTTTATAATTTCAGGATTTATAATTATTTATATATTTGTTTTTATTCATTGTCTGCTTGATGGTAACTCCCTGACTTTTTCTTTATCACTTCATACACAGCTTCTAGTACAATATCTGGCATATAATAGTGAATAATAAATGTGTTTTAGTGAATGAGTTAATACAGAAGGTTCAGAGTAAATTCTTCTATACAGTTATATCTAAGAAGATAACTAGATATGTCTAACTACAATGAGACCAGAATAGAGAAAGGAGATTAAAAGTTAAGCAAGTGGAATTTAGAAAATGTTTATAGGGTTCTATGTAATAGACAATTAAGCATAAGACTCAATTTTAAAGAAAATTGTTGAATAATTATTTCTATAGTCCCTTAAAAATAGTATTTTTTCCTAATTTGGGATATATAAATTATGGTTTGGTCTAAACGAAAGGAAATATACCAAGCTCTCCATGAATATTAGAAACAATGCATTACATTTTTGTGATAAATGTGATAAACTTTGATCATATTCCCCAAAAATCATTATGATCCAAATTAGAATGGTTTTTCTTGTTTGCCATATTTTACAAATAATTAATTTTAATTTTTAGTTTTGTTTCATCACATGAGATGTCGGATATTTCTTTATCAAATTCTGCTATGCCCAAGTTCAGTGCATCCTCCATGACAAAATTACCTCAACAAGCCGGAAATGCAGTTATTGTAAGAAGAAGCACTTCTTTGTTTTTCTTTTAAATTTTGCCAGAGTGCTTAAACTTTCAATGATTGTTATTTTTTATCTCAAATGTAGGTCCATTTTCAAGAAAGAAAACCACAAAATCTGTCACCAGAGATTGAGAAGCAATGCTTTACTTCCTCTGAAAAAAACCCAAATTCTTCAAATTATAAAAAAGTGGATTTTTTTATTAGAAACAGTGAATGTAAAAAGGAAGTTGATTTCAGGTAAGAACTCTTTAAAGACACTTTAAGATTATATCAATAAAAAACTTTTCACAAAGAAATTCAGCATTCTGTTTTCCTTTTCATTTTAAAGATCACAGCCTGAACATTTCATTTATTAAAGACATTAAAATTTTCAAACCTCAGTGAGCTAAGCTCTTTAAGATGTTTCAAACATCATATACCTCAGTTTTTGAAAACCCGTATGTTTGATGCTGTTTATTCAAACATTATATTGAGTTGATAAACTTACTTTTACTGATTTGAATACAGTATGTTAATTTTGTAAAGGGTAAAGTCACTTGAGAAATCCAGATGAGATCAGCTAATTTTTCAAAAGTTGAAGTTGTATTTTAGTTAACCAGTTATTTCACAATCAACAGGTTCAATGAAAATGTCAGATTAAATCTCATGGGTTCCCCCACTGCTGGCCATTTTAGAAAAGGAAACTGTGTTGCAGTTTCTCTCTCCTTGAAGAGTCAAAAGATTTGAGACCTGTTCACACTGTTTTGCTTTTAAGACTAGTCAAGTGAAGCAGTGGGAATGCAGAAGAAACAGAAATCTGTAACTGGTTGTGATCAATTAGTTGTAAACAACACTTCCCTTGGACCAGGCCATTCACACCTTTATTAAATGACATAACTTTTCAATATATTTAAAGAAATAACCTTTACAGTTCCTACCATTTGCATTTTATGAAGTCTAATTTTCCCCAACAGACTTCCTACAAAGTTATGCATACTGAAGTTTATTTGATCCATTAACTTCATAGCAATCTTCAAGTTTATTTTATTGTGTTTAGTATTACATTATTTATTGTGTATTTTAAAATAAATTGTGTTAAAAAATAGTTATTTTTACTTTTTCTTCTTTCTCCCAGTATATATCATCCTGATGATGAAGCTGATGAAATGAAGTCTTTATTGGGAATATTTGATGGTATTTTCTAAAACAAACAAATACTTTTTATATTAATAAGAGAAAGAATAAAGACACCTAATCACAAAGCATGCTTTTTATTTTTAAAAAGTAGTTCATAATTGTTCAGATTTTTTTCTCCTGTATTTGATTAGCTTTGTTCACTTTTTGCAACAAAATGTATGGACTGATTTATTTTCCCATTATATTGTAACTTCTTGAAAAGCTCTTTTACGGTGGCTTTGTTTCAATAAGCCCTTAAGTTAAGGGCTGATTGCACTTAGAAATAAGTTGCACTTAGAAATAATTATTTGGCTATTAATTGGATTTTGACAAGAACCAATGTAAAATTTCATTTTTATATTTTCTTAAGAAGAAAAATATTCTATGAAAGCAAAGTAATGCTAACTTAATGAATCTGCTTATTGTATGGATTAATCACTAATATTATTCCCATGTATTTTGTTTTACTAAAGATTTTTAAGAATCCAGTGGCTATTTGAACCTACTGTTATCTAACTTTGAGCAACAATAAATGAAACATTAATCAGTATAGATTGTTGTTTTCATTTAGCTTGTTTTTCAATGTTGTCAATTCTAAAACTTTGTTGACTTTTACTGTAGTAAAAAGATATTTTATATTTTTTCCAATGAATTACATTTCAAATTCATTTATTGATAAGTATTATATAGGTACCCTAAGCAATATTTATTATCAAATTTATTAATAGGTACCATGAGAAGTTGAAGCCCACTTAAGAACTTTTAGAAAATTCTTTTTCTTTTTTTAAAAACTTTTATTTTAGATTCAGTGTTACCTGTGCAGAAGTGTTACATAGATAAACTCATATCATGGGGATTTGTTGTACAGATTATTTCATGACCCAGGTACTAGGCCTAGTACTGAATAGTTATTTTTCCTGATCCTCTCCCTCCTCCCACTGTCCACCCTCAGGTAGGCCCCAGTGTCTGTTGTTCCCTTCTCTGTGTCCATGAGTTCTCATATTTAGCTCCTACTTGTAAGTGAGAACATGCAGTATTTGGTTTTCTGTTCCTTTGTTAGTTTACTAAGGTTCCAGCTCCATCCATGTTCCCACAAAAGACATGGTCTTGTTCTTTATTATGGCTGTATATGTAAAACATTTTCTTTATCCAGTCTACCATTGATGGGCATTTAGGTGGATTCCATGTCTTTGTTATTGTGAATAGTGCTGTGATGAGCATAAGTGTGCATGTGTCTTTATGGTAGAATGATTTTTATTCCTTTGGCTATATACCCTGCGATGGGATTGCTGAGTCAAATGGTGATTCTGTTTTTAGCTCTTTGAGGAATCACCACACTGCTTTCCACAATACTTGAACTAATTTACACTCCCACTAACAGTGCATGTGTTCCCTTTTCTCTGCAACCTTGCCAGCATCTATTATTTTTTAACTTTTTAATAAGAGCCATTCTGACTGGTGTGAGATGGTATCTCATTGTAGTTTTGATTTGCATTTCTCTAATGATCAGTGATATTGGGCTTTTTATATATATATATGCTTGTTGGCCTCATGTATGTCTCCTTTTGAAACATGTTTGTTCATGTTCTTTGCCCACATTTTAATGAGATTGTTTTGGTTTTTTTTTTTTTTCCTTGTAAATCTAAGTTCCTTAAGATTCTGGATATTAGATCTTTGTACAGATGCATAGTTTGCAATTTTTTCCCTTTCTGTAGGTTGTTTCTTTACTCTGCTGATAATTTCTTTTGCTGTGCAGAAGTTCTTAAGTTTAATTAGATCCCATTTGTCAGTTTTTCCTTTTGTTGACATTGCTTTTGGCATCATTGTCATGAAACCTTTGCCCATTCCTATGTCCCAAATAGTTTTTTTATATTTTTGCATTTTACAGTTAAGTCTTTAATCCATCTTGAATTGGTTTTTGTATATGGTGTAAGAAAAGGGTCCAGTTCAGTCTTCTGCATACAGCTTGCCAGTTATCCTAGCACGATTTATTGAATAGGGAGGGAGTACTTTCCCCATTGTTTGTTTTTGACAGCTTTGTCAAAGATCAGATGGTTGTAGGTGTGCAGCCTTAATTCTGGGCTCTCTATTCATAGACATTGGTCTATGTGTCTGTTTTTGTACCAATACCATGATGTTTTGGTTATTGTTGCCCTTAGTACAGTTTGAAGTTGGGTAACCTGATACTTGCAGCTTTGCTCTTTTTGCTTAGGATTGCCTTGGCTATTTGGGCTCTTTTTTGGGTTCCATATGAATTTTAAAATAGTTTTTTCTAGTTCTGTGAAGAATGTAATTTGTAGTTTGATAGGAGTAGCATTGGATGCTACTTTGGGCAGTATGGCCATTTTAATGATGTTGATTATTCTTATCCATGAGGATGGAATGTTTTTCCATTTGTTTGTGTCATTTCTGATTTCTTTGAGCAGTGTTTTGTAATTCTCTTTGTAGATCTCTTTCACCTACTTGGTTAGCTGTATTCCTAGGTATTTTATTCTTTTTGTAGCAATTGTGAATGGGATTGTGTTCCTGATTTGGCCCTTGGCTTGGCTGTCATTGTTGTGTAAGAATGCTAGTTATTTTTGTAGATTGATTTCGTATCCTGAAACTTGGCTGAAGTTGTTTATCAGCTGAAGGGGCTTTTGGGCCAAGACTATGGGGTTTTCTAGATATAGGATCTGGTCATCTGCAAACAAGGATGGTTTGTGTTTCTCTCTTCCTATTTGGATACTCTTTATTTCTTTCTCTTGCCTGATTGCTCTGGCCAGGACTTCCAATACTATGTTGAATAGGAGTAGTGAGAGAGGGCATCCTTGTCTTGCACTAGTTTTCAAAGGAAATGCTTCCAGCTTCTCCCCATTCATTGATGTTGGTTGTGGGTCTATTATAGATGGCTCTTATTATTTTGAGGTATATTCCTTCAGTACCTAGTTTATTGAGAGTTTTTTTTAACATGAATGAATGTTGGATTTTATCAAAAGCCTTTTCTTCATCTACTGAGAAAATTATGTGGTTTTTGTCCTTAGTTCTGTTTATGTGATGAATCACATTTATTGATTTGCGTATATTGAAACAGCCTTGCATCCAGGGATGAAGCCTACTTGATCATAGTGTATTAACTTTTTGATGTGCTGCTGGATTTGGTTGGCAAGTATTTTGTTGAGGATTTTTGCATCAATGTTCATCAAAGATATTGGCCTGAAGTTTCCTTTTTGTTGTCTCTTCCAGGTTTTGGAATCAGGAAGATACGGGCCTCATAGAATGAGTTGAGGAGGAGTCCCTCTTCCTCGATTTTTTTGGAATAGTTTCAGTAGGAATTGTACCTGCTCCTCTTTGTACATCTGGTAGAATTTGTCTGTGAATCTGTGTGTGGTCCTGGGCTTTTTTTGGTTGATAGGCTTTTTTTTTTGAGACGGAGTCTTGGTCTTGTTGCCTAGGCTGGAGTGCAGTGGCGCGATCTCGGCTCACTGCAACCGCCGCCTCCGGGGTTCAGGTGATTCTCCTGCCTCAGCATCCCAAGTAGCTGGGACTACAGGTGCACGCCACCACACCCAGCTAATTTTTGTATTTTTTAGTAGAGACGGGGTTTCACCATGTTGGCCAGGATGGTCTCGATCTCTTGGCCTCATGATCTGCCTGCCTCAGCCTCCCAAAGTACTGGGATTACAGGCATGAGCCACTGCGCCTGGCTGCTTGGCAGCCTTTTTATTACTGATTCAATTTTGGAGGTCATTACTGGTCTGCTCAGGGTATCAATTTCTTCCTGGTTCAGTCTTGAGAGGGTGTATGTGTCTAGGAATTTATCCATCTCTTCAAGGTTTTCTAGTTTGTGTGCATAGAGGTGTTCATAGTAGTTTCTGATGCTTATTTTTTTATTTTTTTGAGATGGAGTCTCACTCTGTTGCCCAGGCTGGGGTGCAGTGGGATTCGGCTCACTGCAAGCTCCGCCTCCTGAGTTCATGCCATTCTCCTGCCTCAGCCTTCCGAGTAGCTGGGACTGCAGGCACCTGCCACAATGCCCAGCTAATTTTTTGTATTTTTAGTACAAACGGGGTTTCACTGTGTTAACCAGGATGGTCTCGATCTCCTGACCTCGTGATCTGCCCACCTTGGCCTCCCAAAGTGCTGGGATTACAGGCATGAGCCACCGCGTCCAGCCTCTGATGCTTATTTTTATTTCTGTCGGGTCAGTGGTAACATCCCCTTTGTCATTTCTAATTGTGTTTATTTGAAATGTCTCCCTTTTTTCTTTATTAGTCTAGTAGCAGGCTATCTTATTAATTTTTTTAAATAACCAACTCCTAGATTCATTGATCTTTTGAATGGTTTTTGGTTTGCTCTTGCTTCTCTAATTTTTTTCAGTTATGACATTAAGTTGTTAATTTGAGATCTAACTTACTAATGTAGGCATTTAGTGCTATGTATATCACTCTCAACCACAGCCTTAGCTGTGTCCCAGAGATTCTTCTGTTTTTATCTTTGTTCTCATTAGTTTCAAAGAACTTCGTGACTTCTGCCTTAATTTCATTATTTACCCAAAAGTCATTCAGGAGGAGGTGGTTTACTTTCCATGTAATTGCATGGTTTTGAGTGATTATTTTAGTCTTGACTTCTATTTTTATTGCACTGTGGTCCAAGAGTGTGTTTTGTATGATTTTAGTTCTTTTGCATTTGCTGAGGGTCATTTTATGTCCGATTTTGTGGTCAATTTTAGAGTAGGTGCCATGTGACAAGGAGAAGAATATGTTGTCTGTTGTTTTGGGGTGGAGAGTTCTATAGAGGTCTGTGAGATCCATTTGGTCCAATGTTGAGTTCAGGTCCTGAATATCTTTGTTAATTTTCTGCCTCACTGATCTGTCTAATACTGTCAGTGGAGTGTTGAAGTTTCCAACTGTTATTGTGTGGGAGTCTAAGTCTCTTTATAGGTCTCTAAGAACATGCCTTATGAATTTGGGTGCTCCTGTGTTGGGTGCATATATATTTAGGATAGTTAGGTCTTCTTGTTGGATTGAACCCTTTACCATTATGTAATGCCCTTCTTTGTCTTTTTAAATCTTTGTTGGTTTAAAGTCTGTTTTGTCTGAAATTAGGGTTGTAACCTCTATTTTCTTATTTCCATTTGCATGGTGATTTTTCTCCATCCCTTTATTTTGAGCCTGTGGGTGTCATTGTGTGTGAGATGGGTCTCTTGAAGAGAGCATACCATCATTAGGTCTTGCTTTTTTATCCAGCTTGCCACTTTGCCTTTTTTTTTTAAGACAGATTCTCACTCTGTTGCTCAGGCTGGCTGGAGTACAGTGGTACAATCTCGGATCACTGAAACCTCCACATCCCAGTTTCAAGCAATTCTCATGTCTCAAGCTCCTGAGTAGCTGGGATTACAGGCATGTGCCACCATGCCCAGCTAATTGTTGGTATTTTTTTTTTTTTGAGATGGAGTCTCGCTCTGTCACCCAGACTGGAGTGCAGTGGTGCGATCTCGGCTCACTGCAAGCTCCGCCTCCCAGGTTCACGCCATTCTCCTGCCGCGGTATTTTTAGTAGAGATGGGCTTCACTATGTTGGCCAGGCTGGTCTCAAACTCCTGGCCTTAGTGATCTGCCCACCTCAGCCTCCCAAAATGCTGGGATTACAGTGCCCAGCCCCTTTGCCTTTTAAATGGGGGCATTTAGCCTATTTACATGCAAGGTTAGTATTGATATGTGTGGATTTGATCCTGTAATTGTGTTGTTAGCTGGTTATTATGCCAGCTTGTTTGTGTGGTTGCTTTATAGTGTCACAGTAGTCTGTGTCCTTAAGTGTGTTTTTGTATTGGCTGGTAATGGTTTTTCCTTTCCATATTTAGTGCTTCTTTCAAGATATCTTGTAAGGTGGGTCTTTTGATAATGAACTCCTTCAGCATTTGCTTATCTGAAAAGGATTTTATTTCTCCTTTGCTTAGGAAGCTTAGTTTGGCTGGATATGAAATCCTTAGTTGAAGTTTTTTTCTTTAAGAATGTTCAATATAGGCCCCCAATCTCTTCTGGCTTATGGGGTTTCAGCTGAGTAGTCTGCTGTTAGCTTGATGGGGTTCCCTTTGTAGGTGGCTTGCCTTTTCTCTCTAGCTGCCTTTAACGTTCTCTCTTTCATTTTGACCTTGGGAAGTCTGATGATTATGTGTCTTGGGGATTATTTTCTTGTGTAGACTCTTGCAGGGATTCTCTGTATTTCCTGAATTTGACTGTTGGCTTCTCTAGCAAGGTTGGGGAATTTTCATGGATGATATCCTGAAATATATTTTCCAGGTCATTTGCTTTCTCCCTGTCCCTTTGAGGGATGCCAGTGATCTGTAGATTTGGCCTCTTTTCATAGTCCCACATTTCTTGGAGGTCTTGTTCATTCCTTTTCATTCTTTTTTCTTTATTTTTGTCTGACTTATTTCAGAAAGCCAGTCTTCAAGTTCTGAGATTCTTTCCTCAGCTTGGTCTTTTCTGCTGTTATTACTTGTGATTGCATTGTGAAATTCTTGTAGGGTGAGTTCCATCAATCAGTTAGGTCCTTTTTTATACCAGCTGTTTCATCTGCCAGCTCCTGTATCCTTTTATTGTGTTTCTTAGTTTCCTTGGATTGGGTTTTGCCATTCTCCTGAATCTCAATAATCTTTGTTCCTATCTATATTCTGAATTCTGTTTCTGTCATTTCAGCCAACACAGCCTGGTTAAGAATCCTTGTTGGAGGACGTGGACACTGACCATTTGAGTTGCTGGAGTTCTTGCATTGGTTCTTTCTCACCTCTGTGTGTGGGTGTTTCTTTAACTGCTGTGTAGATTGAGTACAGTCAGTAGATCTGTTTTCTAGATGTTTTCACAAGGCCAAGGCTTTTTGCATGGTCTTTATTTGTAGTTGACTTCTTGTCTTTGGCTTCACAGTGGGTATGTTAGCAAGGTATTTTTGGTGTTGAAGCTTTGGGGTGTGATCCAGTAGGTGGTGCTTAGGGGTAGTGGTCAGTTGGTAGGTAGGCCCTTGCTCAGTTGTGTGGCTCCCCTATATTTCTGCAGTTGCAGCTGTGCTCCCTCGCAATGCTCTGAAAGTGTGGTCTCCTCTCCTACTTGAGTACTGGCTGTAGATCATGGCTTGGCCCTCTCCCAGGCTGCCCACCACAGCTCTGGGGTGATCTCAGGGTTTATGTTTCCTCCTCAACTTGGAAGCAGCAGAAGAAGGGATCTTCATAGTAGTTGTGACCAAGGATCTTTTGCTTGTTTCCTGTAGGCACCACCCCCAGAGAGATGAAGGTCAGCAATTGCTCAGTGCAATCAGCCCAGGATAGGGGGGTTCTGTGTGTGGGCCCAAGTCAGGGGTTCCCTGCCTGGTGATGAGCAGAGGATGTGGGTGAGATCCATAGGAGACAGACTGGCCTCCTCTCCTTCAGTTGACTGCAGCTTGTTGGAGGTGTGGATAAATCACTTAGGGTCTTCATTAGTCTGAGGATAGCAGGGGTAGTACCACTGCAGAGGCAATGGCAGAGAGGCTTTGGGTTGCAAAACACCAGTGGGGGTGACTAGAGACCCCAGCTGGGAGATTCTGCCCAGTGAAGAGAAATGTGGTCTGGGATCCATGTGAATAAGCAGTTTGACTGCCTCTCTTTATAGCTTCTGGGCTATGCCAAGGGACCACTGCAGTCCCTAGTCAACTCGGACTCCCTAGAGCCCAAAGGCAACAATGGCTAAGGCTGTGAAATAACAGAGATGGTGGCCTCTCTCTCCCCTTGGGAGCTCCATCTCAGGGAGGTGTAATGCTGCCACCAGTGGCTGGCTTGTTTCCCAAGCCAGTGGGTCTTACCCTGCAAGATGCCATGGAAACAAGGCCTGCAGACTGTCACTGCTCGGCCCCCAGGATTCAGCCCATTTCCTAGGGACATGTATAGGGGTCTAACCTCCTGCTTTGCCAGAGTTGCAGCTGCTTTTGCTAGGAAGCCTGGGTATCTAAGGCTGCTGGGGCTGTGTGTGTGTGTGTCTGAGTGGCTGCTCTGCCAAGACTCCATGTAGCTCAGCGTGTCAGACTGAAGGCCCTGATGGGGTGGATCCATGAGAGGATCTCCTGACCTGAGAGTTGCAAAGATTCGTGGGAGAAGTGTGGGTCTCAGGGGTTGCTCACTCACTCACCACTTCCCTGGGCCGAGGAGGTGCTCCTGGCTCCATGTCACTCCTGGGTGGGCAGCCATCCTGCCTTGCTTTTCTCCATTCTCCATGGGTCCAGCTTATTTCCTTGATGCGTTTCCAATGTGTGTACTTGGATGTTTCCATTGAAGGTGCTGTATTTATACTCACCCATTCCATTTCTCTTCATGAGAGTGGCATACACTAGCTACTTCTGTTCAGTCATGTTGGCCAACTCCGTATCAATATTTTTTTCTTTAAGCATAAAAACCTTGGCGATAAGAGAAGTAAAGAAGAGAGACTCCCACATGAAATTGTTATTGTTATTATTGGTAAACATTTATGAGGCATCATATGAATTAAACTTAGATAAAAAGCTTAAAACAAAACTAAGACTTTGTCCCTGTGTTGAAAAATAAGGACAATCGTCCCTTTATTTTAGTCCTTTTTACAACTGGTGTGTTTCTGCATCTGAATCAATCAGGCTACAACCTTTAAAGGTTCTTAAACACCATTAAAATGAAAAATTGGTGCACTACAGTCTGCTCATCTCACATACATAGATGTTGACACTAAAGAAACAGCAGTTTAATTCAGCATGACTTATTGTGATCTGCTAAGTGAAGATGTACTTGGTACTGTAAAGGATGAAAACACTGTTTCTTTTCTTGTGGAGCTTAGTTTACATTCTGGTAGAGAAGTTAAGATACATAATAAAGTAATAATAAAATATAGAATACATCACAGCAATACCCAGAAACTGTTTGCTAAAGAGATTAATATGGCTAGAAGGGAATCTGGTACTAATCATCAGGACAATGGGAGAAAGACCCTGAAGGCATTTCAGAGATCTTTGAGGCTGCTCCCCCGATCACAGTCTGAGAATGTTAGGATCTTGAGGGCAGCAAGGGCTTGCTGCCTTGAGCCTAGGTAGGGTAGGCTAGGGTCTCTCTGCTCTCTGCATTCAGGAACAGGACTCCTCAGCCAGTTGTGGCTCAACTGGCCTCAGGTACAGCTCAACTTGTTGCTCCAAACGGTACAAACTGTAAACCTTGGCAGCACCACACCTTCATTCAAACAGGCCCAGATGTGGCGCTTGCTCAAACTACAGAAGGTGCAAGCTGTAAGCCTTGGTAGTTCCATGTGCAGAATGCAAGAACTATGGATGTGTGGCTTCCCCCACTTAAATATCTGAGGGTGATTGAAAAGCCTAGGGGCCCAGGTAGTGATTTGTCACAGGGGTACAACCACTGCTGAGTTCCCTTACTAGGGTAATGCTTAGTAGAGCCACAGGGGCTGGGCCACCCTTGAGACCCCAGAATTGTAGAGTCACTGGCAGGGGGTAATGCCTGCCTGGGAAAGTTACAGGCACCAGACTCCAACCCATGAAAGCAGCCACATGGGCTGCACCAACAAAGCCATAGGGGCAGGGCTGCCTGATGCCTTCAGGGCTCCACCTCCAACCCTAGTGTGCATGGAGTTTAGGGAAATTATTCTCCAACTTTAAAATTTAATGTCTAACCTGCTGGGTTTTGAACTTGCTTTGGGCCTGTTACTCCCTTCTTCTTGCATGTTTCTCCCTTTTGGAATAGGAATGTATACCCTATGCCTGTCCCACCATTGTATCTGGAAAATAGATAACTTGTTTTGATTTCATAGTTTCCTAGATGAGACTCTGGGCTTTGGACTTTTAAGTTGGTGCAGGACGAGTTACGATTTTGGCGATTTTGGGGATGGGATGATTTTGCATTGTAAGAAGGACATGAGTTTGGGGAGTGAGGAGCAGAATGCTGTGGTTTCTTCTGACCAGAACTCATGCTGAGGCTTCGTCCCCAATGTGGCGGTATTGAGGAGGAAGTAAAAGCATGGAAAAGTAAGGTGATTAGGTTGTTAAGAGGAATTAATGCCATTCTCAAAGGAGTAGTTCTAACTCTGCAGGACTGGTTAGTTACTGCGAGGCCAGGTGGTTATATACAGTGAGGCTACCTCTCATGTTTGGTCTCCTTGCACTTGCCTGCCTCCCCTTCTCCTTCTTTGGCATATTATGATGAAGCATGAGGCCCTTACCAGAAGCCAGCCGGATGTGGTTAACTGATCTTGGACTTCCCAGCCTCCAGAATCATGAGCTAAAATAGACCTCTTTCCTTTATAAATTACTCAGCCACAGGTATTCTATTATAGCAACACGAAACAGACTAAGACAATCTCCTAAGCAATCAAAATGAATAGAAAATTAACAGCGTTATTGTAGACATGCCAAACTTTTTGCAAGTGTTTACCTGGAAAATTATATGTACATTAAATATATGTAACTCAAAAAATCCCTGTTACATATACTAGCCACTTAACTCCAATCACTGGCTATTCTTTTCATGAAATGAATAATAACCCTAAGTTTTCCTATTCTTAAGTTTTAAATATATTGGATATATTTATTCATATAGGATAAACCATACAATGGAGCTTTTCACAAAACTCACGGTTGGGTTAAATTTTTTCAAAAGGTTTCCCAATTAAAAATTTCCTCGAGAAGAAACTGCATCAACTAACAAGCAAAATAACCAGCTAACATCATAATGACAGGATCAAATTCACACATAACAATATTAACCTTAAATGTAAGTGGGCTAAATGCTCCAATTAAAAGACACAGACTGGCAAATTCGATAGAGAGTTAAGACCCATCAGTGTGCTGTATTCAGGAGACCCATCTCACATGCAGAGACACACATAGCCTCAAAATAAAGGGATGGAGGAAGATCTACCAAGCAAATGGAAAACAAAAAAAAGCAGAGGTTGCAATCCTAGTCTCTGATAAAACAGACTTTAAACCAACAAAGATCAAAAGAGGCAAAGAAGGCCATTACATAATGGTAAAGGGATCAATTCAACAAGAAGAGCTAACTATCCTAATTATATATGCACCCAATACAGGAGCACCCAGATTCATAAAGCAAGTCCTTAGAGACCTACAAAGAGACTTAGACTCCCACACAATAATAATGGGAGACTTTAACACCCCACTGTCAACAATAGACAGATCAATGAGACAGAAAGTTAACAAGAATATCCAGGAATTGAACTCAGCTCTGCACCATGTGGACCTAATAGACATCTACAGAACTCTCCACCCCAAATCAACAGGATATACATTCTTCTCAGCACCACATCACACTTATTCCAAAATTGACCACATAGTTGGAAGTAAAGCACTCCTCAGCAAATGTAAAAGAACAGAAATTATAACAAACTGTCTCTCAGACCACAGTGCAATCAAACTAGAACTCAGGATTAAGAAATTCACTCAAAACTGCATAACTACATGGAAACTGAGCAACCTGCTCCTGAGTGACTACTGGGTACATAATGAAATGAAGGTAGAAATAAAGATGTTCTTTGAAACCAATGAGAACAAAGACACAACATACCAGTATCTCTGGGACACATTCAAAGCAGTGTGTAGAGGGAAATTTATAGCACTAAATGCCACAAGAGAAAGCAGGAAAGATCTAAAATTGACACCCTAACATCACAATTAAAAGAACTAGAGAAGCAAGAACACATTCAAAAGCTAGCAGAAAGCAAGAAATAACTAAGATCAGAGCAGAACTGAAGGAGATAGAGACACAAAAAACCCTTCAAAAAATCAATGAATCCAGGAGCTGGTTTTTTGAAAAGATCAACAAAATAGATAGACTGCTAGCAAGACTAATAAAGAAGAGAGAAGAATCAAATAGATGCAATAAAAAATGATAAAGGGGATATCACCACCGATCCCACAGAAATACAAATTACCATCAGAGAATACTATAAACACCTCTACGCAAATAAACTAGAAAATCTAGAAGAAATGGATAAATTCCTTGATACATACACCCCCCCCAAGACTAAACCAGAAAGAAGTTGAATCCCTGAATAAAACAATAACAGGCTCTGAAATTGAGGCAATAATTAATAGCCTACCAACGAAAAAAAGTTCAGGACCAGACAGATTCACAGCCAAATTCTAGCAGAGGTACAAGGAGGAGCTGGTACCATTCCTTCTGAAACTATTCCAATCGATAGAAAAAGAGGGAATCCTCCCTAATTCATTTTATGAGGCCAGGATCATCCTGATACCAAAGCCTGGCAGAGACATAACAAAAAAAGAGAATTTTAGACCAATATCCCTGATGAACATCAGTGCAAAATCCTCAATAAAACACTGGCAAACTGAATCCAGCAGCACATCAAAAAGCTTATCCACCATGATCAAGTGGGCTTCATCCTGGGGATGCAAGGCTGGTTCAACATACGCAAATCAATAAACGTAATCCAGCATATAAACAGAACCAAAGACAAAAACCACATGATCTCAAGAGATGCAGAAAAGGCCTTCAACAAAATTCAACAGCCCTTCATGCTAAAAACTCTCAATAAATTAGGTATTGATGGGACGTATCTCAAAATAATAAGAGCTATTTATGACAAACCCACAGCCAATATCATACTGAGTGGACAAAAACTGGAAGCATTCCCTTTGAAAACTGGTACAAGACAGGGATGCCCTCTCTCACCACTCCTATTCAACATAGTGTTGGAAGTTCTGGCCAGGACAATCAGGTAGGAGGAAGAAATAAAGGGTATTCACTTAGGAAAAGAGGAAGTCAAATTGTCCCTGTTTGCAGATGACATGATTGTATATCTAGAAAACCCCATCATCTCAGCCCAAAATCTCCTTAAGCTGATAAGCAACTTCAGCAAAGTCTCAGGATACAAAATCAATGTGCAAAAATCACAAGCATTCTTATACACCAGTAACAGACAAACAGCCAAATCATGAGTGAACTCCCATTCACAATTGCTTCAAAGAGAATAAAATACTTAGGAATCCAGCTTACAAAGGATGTGAAGGACCTCTTCAAGGAGAACTACAAACCACTGCTCAATGAAATAAAAGAGGACACAAACAAATGGAAGAACATTCCATGCTCATGGATAGGAAGAATCAATATCGTGAAAATGGCCATACTGCCCAAGGTAATTTATAGATTCAATGCCATCCCCGACAAGCTACCAATGAGTTTCTTCACAGAATTGGAAAAAACTAAAGTTCATATGGAACCAAAAAAGAGCCCGCATTGCCAAGTCAATCCTAAGCCAAAAGAACAAAGCTGGAGGGATCACGCTACCTGACTTCAAACTATACTACAAGGCTACAGTAACCAAAACAGCATGATACTGGTACCAAAACAGAGATATAGACCAATGGAACAGAACAGAGCCCTTAGAAATAATACCACACATCTACAACCATCTGATCTTTGACAAACCTGAGAAAAACAAGCAATGGGGAAAGGATTCCCTATTTAATAAATGGTGCTGGGAAAACTGGCTAGCCATATGTAGAATGCTGAAACTGGATCCCTTCCTTACACCTTATACAAAAATTAATTCAAGATGGATTAAAGACTTACATGTTAGACCTAAAACCATAAAAACCCTAGAAGAAAACCTAGGCAATACCATTCAGGACATAGGCATGGGCAAGGACTTCATGTCTAAAACACCAAAAGCAACAGCAACAAAAGCCAAAATTGACAAATGGGATCTAATTAAACTAAAGAGCTTCTGCACAGCAAAAGAAACTACTATCAGAGTGAACAGGCAACCTACAGAATGGGAGAAAATTTTTGCAACCTACTCATCTGACAAAGGGCTAATATCCAGAATCTACAAAGAATGCAAACAAACTTACAAGAATAAAACAACCCCATCAAAAAGTGAGTGAAGGATATGAACAGACACTTCTCAAAAGAAGACATTTATGCAGCCAAAAGACACATGAAAAAATGCTTATCATCACTGGCCATCAGAGATATGCAAATCAAAACCACAATGAGATACCATCTCACACCAGTTAGAATGGCGATCATTAAAAAGCCAGGAAAAACAGGTGCTGGAGAGGATGTGGAGAAATAGGAACACTTTTACACTGTTGGTGGGACTGTAAACTAGTTCCACCATTGTGGAAGACAGTGTGGCAATTCCTCAGGGATCTAGAACTAGAAATACCATTTGACCCAGCCATCCCATTACTGGGTATATCCCCAAAGGATTATAAATCATGCTGCTATAAAGACACATTCACACGTATTTTATTGCGGCACTATTCACAATAGCAAAGACTTGGAACCAACCCAAATGTCCATCAATGATAGACTGAATTAAGAAAATGTGGCACATATACACCATGGAATACTATGCAGCCATAAAAAAGGATGAGTTCATGTCCTTTGTAGGGACATGGATGAAGCTAGAAACCATCATTCTCAGCAAACTATCGCAAGGACAAAAAACCAAACACTGCCTGTTCTCACTCATAGGTGGAAATTGAACAATGAGAACACTTGGACACAGGAAGGGGAACATCACACACTGGGGCTTGTCGTGGGGTGGGGGGAGGGGGGAAGGATAGCATTAGGAGATATACCTAATGTAAATGATGAGTTAATGGGTGCAGCACACCAACATGGCACATGTATACATATGTAACAAACCTGCACATTGTGCACATGTACCCTAGAACTTAAAGTATAATAAAAAATAAAGAGAAAATTTCCTCGATAGGCTATATTTTCCTATCTGATTGGCATAATGGCACCTACCACATAGATACATAGTGAGAACTTACTAAGCCACTGCATAGAGATGTCTTAGTTTAGATGTGGATACATAGTATGGGTTCAACATATGGTAGATGTTTGTACCCCCAAAACATTCTTAACAGCACTTTAAATAATCCATTGAGAAGGGGGAAAATAATACAATGTCCATTTGTATTATTTTGGTTGCATTAGAACTTGACAGATGAAATCTTGACTTTCCACAGGTGTATTATTCATAAAAAAACTTATCCCAGACTACCCTCCTACATATACTTCCTCGTGCTTTCAGGCAGATCCTCCTCTCTTTATCTCCTCCTCTCCAACACTGTTAGTTGGTGTATGGTCAGGGCATACAAATATATTTTATTACCTTAAGTAAAATGTAATTAATAAATAAATCTCCTGCAAATTCTATTATAATAAATTCTAAAGCCAAATTGAAATGATTGCAGAATTATTCACTGTTTTAAGTTTTGGCACAATTTACCCCTTAGTAGAGTCATTCAGAGTCTTTTTACCATGACCCTATTTCTAGAAAACATTCTCGTCAAGCACAGTAGGGAACCATTCTTTGAGGACCCTTAGCCTATGGGTCACATGGATAATATTACCTATGGCATGCTAGATAATAACAGGTATGTATATTTAAGAACTTTTCTTTTGTGGGAATAGAGTAGGTACCAGTGAGAAGGAAGTAAAAGCATGGAAAAGTAACTAAGCTAAGAATTACGCTAAGTAAATAAGCTAAGAATTTTCAGTCTGGGTTTTGAATAGGTAGTAGAACAAAACAAAAAGGAAAACCCTGGCACTTCTTATCTTTTGTCATTTCAACTCCTGGCTGCCCATAGTTAAGGGCCTTGCCACTCAATCTGAAGACTAGTAACACGGGAAACCCCTGGGAGCTGGTTAGAAGCTCAGCTTCTCAGGCCACACCCCAGGCTTTCTGAGTAAGAATCTGCATTTTAACAAGATCCCCAGGTGATGATGTACACACCAAAGTGTAAGAAGCACTTGTTTAAGGTGGAAAGGAAAGGAAAGTAGGCACTATCAGAATTTTAAGAGAATCCATTCCAGGAGACAAATATAAGAGTAACGATGATTACTTGGTTTTCTGCACATACATTTCCTATTTTAAATATAATGTAATATAGCTCTTGTTTAATTGCCTTTCAGTATAGGCTGTTTCCTTTACCAACTGTGTAAATTATCTTTATAATTCCAATGCATCAACTGGGTATTCTTTTTATGTAGCTTGAGAGGCACTTAGATGCTCTATAAAGTTTTGTTTTAATTAACATAATAAAAGCAGACAATTCAAAAGAACAATCTTTGTTTCAGTCTGGAAACCTTTCCATAAACTAACATACACCTTAAAAATTCCTACATACTTTAGCAAAACAAAATGGAAACAAATCAAAAAAAAAAAAAAAAAACCTGGTAATATTCTATTCTGAAAGATTTAGAAAAATGTGCATAAACCTGCACTTGCGTATTGTGTGTTGTAGCTATAACATTTTTACTTTAAAAAGGAATTAAAATTAAGCTGACAGTATTTTGCCTGAAGTACCTCCTTATGACAGTAGATGGCTTCAATTATTTAGAAATTATATACATAATAAAGTATTTTTTTTAAGTTTCTATATTGATCAGTTTGGAAATGTAAACCTTTTACCATTTAGAAACTAGAAAAGCAATTTTAAAGTTAAAATGGTTTTACCACAATTTTTTACATGACTGATTTACTCTGCATTTTTTAAAATTTCTGTAATTTTATTCTTTCTGTTATCTGACATGTTTTTAAACAAGGGAAATAATTGAATGGTACAATGAAAGAACCTTAGAGATTCTAGTTCAAAATTTCAGCTTATAGAAGGGAAAACAGCCCCCTAGAATATTAAATGCCTTGCCTGTAGTTTCTCTGCAAGTAATTTGTAGAACGAGAACTGGAACCCAGGTTGGTTTATTGTTTTTCCTACTTCAATTCCTAATGTTGAGTGTTATATCTCAATGCTCACTTTTTAAAAAGTTTTTATCTTTTGTTCAGAAATGTAAAATGTACTTTACTGTCTTCTTCCTTAAATGTGTTAAGGAACTCTTTTCTGCTATGGACTTATAATAATCCAATTCTAAACACATTGTTACCCATAATTGTTGCTACACTTACACTTACACTTTTGAAATATAGTGGACATACAGTATATGGTATGTGACAGAGTAGAACAGTCTCGCTATGCATTATTGTTTGAAAACAGCCAACTATCTTATTGTTCTTTCATTTAATGGTGATTGAAGAGTTGCTATCTGTTACCCATTGTATCATGAAGAAGTCCTAGAGAGATAAATATGGCTGTATTGTATTTCAAGGGGGCTCATTGATGACCTAGGTAACAGTGATCAAAATGCAATACAAATATATGGATCTTTGAAATTATCAAGAGCTTTAAAAATTAATATCACCACCATCAAATTATATTACCAAATGTCTCTGTTTTCAAGTTTTCTCTGGACTCCACAGAAGATGTATTGTGTCTAAAATTCTTAAGGAGATAACATGCAGACATGGTCAAATTTTACAAAAAGAAAAGCTACACATTCTTTTGGATAGTAGATTATAGAAAGAGGATGCAGTAAATTTGGAGAGTAACAAGAAGTCACTGAGGAACAGATCGACCAGCAGATTGTAGAAGGAGATAAAGAGGCAAGGATAGGAACTGAAAACACTAAGAAATCCTCGCTGGCAAGCTGATGTTAGAACCATCTGCATGCATGTAATGGGTATAGTTGATATTTGCAATTTGGGCTGAAAGGAATTATAAAATCCAGCACTTTTCAATAATACATGATGAAATTCATGTTTTTAACTAGCAGAAAATATTTTACTTGGAAGACTATTTATTTTTGAAAATCAAAGTATTTTACTTATATGTATTTAAAATGTAGTTTTAGATAAAAAGAAAAAACAGATATCCCTTCTTATTTTGGTGTATTTTGAGATATTAATCAGTATTTTTGGTTGTTTTGTTCATTTATTTTTTTCCCTGTGACTTTACTCATTGAGGCAGCTAGACTATGAACTAGACATTCCTTTTGGAAGAGTTTTCAAATCTTTGAAATTTTAAAAGCCAAGATTCAGCCTTGAGACAAAACAATTAGAAAAATACCTGACAGGTCAAAGCCAGTTTTTCCTGTTCCCAAGACTGAAGACTCTCTAGACTTGTGGAAAAGGAGAGAAGTCAGAGGAAAAGAAAAGAGCCTAGATGCTGGGTACCTGAAAAAGGACCTGTGCCCAGCTTTCTCCTGGATTGATTCTGAGGGGGGGGGGGGGGTGGGGTACAAGTTTAAGGGATAGTAGAACATCTCCCTTTGCATAATTTTGGGGAATTCAAGAACAGAAGGACCATCATTTTTTCTATTTAGTCTGGAGTTCACCCTATGTTCACCCTATGCTAGAGCTCACCCCCAGAGTTCACCCTATGCTAGCCCAGGAACAATATAGTAGAGATGGCAATATGGTATGTTAGACTTACAAAGGGAGACTGAAATAGCTTCACAGAGCACCTTTGTGCCCCAGCATAATGGTCGGAGGAGCAGCAGATCATTTCCCATAAGCCAGAGGCTAGTAGAGGGATGGGGTAGGGACTTTTAGTGTCTCACTAATTTTATCACTCTCCCAAAAGTTACAGTAAGGGAGACCACCCCTCATACTGTCTTATGCCCAATTTCTGCCTCCAAAGAAAGAAGAAGTAAAAACTAAAAGGCAGAAATGAAATCCAGAAGCAGACAGCCCAGCGCCACACCCTGGGCCTGGTAGTTAAAGATTGACCCCTGACCTAATCGGTTATGTTATCTATAGATACAGACATTGTATAGAAAAGCACTGTGAAAATCCCTGTCCTGTTCTGTTCCATTCTAATTACCGGTGCATTCAGCCTGCAGTCATGTACCCCCTGCTTGCTCAATTGATCACGACCCTCTCACACAGACCCTCTTAGAGTTGGGAGCCCTTAAAAGGGACAAGAATTGCTCACTCAGGGAGCTTGGTTGTTGGAGACGTGAGTCTTGCCGAAGCTCCTGGCTGAATAAAGCCCTTCTTTCTTTTTTTTTTTTTTTTTAATTATACTTAAGTTTTAGGGTACATGTGCACATTGTGCAGGTTAGTTACATATGTATACATTATACATGTGCCATGCTGGTGTGCTGCACCCACTAACTCGTCATCTAGCATTAGGTATATCTCCCAATGCTATCCCTCCCCCTTCCCCCCACCCCACCACAGTCCCCAGAGTGTGATATTCCCCTTCCTGTGTCCATGTGATCTCATTGTTCAATTCCCACCTATGAGTGAGAATATGCGGTGTTTGGTTTTTTGTTCTTGCGATAGTTTACTGAGAATGATGATTTCCAATTTCATCCATGTCCCTACAAAGGACATGAACTCATCATTTTTTATGGCTGCATAGTATTCCATGGTGTATATGTGCCACATTTTCTTGGGATCTAGAACTAGAAATACCATTTGACCCAGCTATCCCATTACTGGGTATATACCCAAAGGACTATAAATCATGCTGCTATAAAGACACATGCACACGTATGTTTATTGCGGCATTATTCACAATAGCCCTTCTTTCTTTAACTCAGTGTCTGAGGGGTTTTGTCTGTGGCTTGTCCTGCTACAACAGAAACTGGTGTCCAATACAAGGAGGACAAAACTGTCAGCTTTGTGGACTGGCAACTAGAACGTAAGTCTCAACAGATAGTAGCGTGGTCAGATGTTGACAACTAACAACAGATGATAGCCCCCAGAACATATATGCAATCCCAATGCAACTGGGTTTGGGAGTGGGAACCTCGAGTTGACTGAGATTATTTTTCTAGCATCGGGTGTAATGGGGGCTTGAAATAGAAATTAAAACATTTCTTGTATACTTGAGTTTGTGGACTAAGATTTGTACCCTCTATTATCAATAGTGATAGATCTGTGCAAGTTTCATATCTTAATATTAGTAAATAAAGTCTTCTTTAGATTTAATATGATATATCAAAACATTACAACATAACAATTTTAATTGGTATATAAATTCAGATATCAGTCTCAGGCAGATAGATGCTCAAATGGTAATTCTACCAGCACTAGCTAACATTTACTGAATACATGCTATGTGCCAGAACTTGTCCTAAGCTGTTTAGAAGGCCTATTTTGTTTAATCCTTTTAGTCATGCTATAAGGTGAATTCTCTTACTATGTATATATTCTGTAGATGAGGAAGCTAAATAAACTGCCAAAGGTTACAAAGTTTGAACTTTGTGAGATTCAAGATTCTTCAGCACAACCATTATGCCATTCTGCCTAAAAATAAATAAAACGCTGACTGCATCTTTAAAGTTACATCAACTCATAAGTAAATTCAAGAGACCTCTTACTCAAGGCACATCCTACAGTCTTGGTTTCTGGTTTAACTCGAGTTTCCAGAGAAAGCAAGACTGCTGTGACCTTCTCCCTAGATAATCTGGTCATTGTGTGGGGCCTTTCCCCTCAGTCCTTCTTCCCATTTGGCCCTGGACTCCCAAATCACTATTTTGTGGGTTTTTTGTTTGTTTTCACACTTAAGCTTCTGTACTTTAATTTGTTTTTCTGACCTGGCTCTGGGTCCCTGAAGACTATTTGTTTATTTTTCCTAGGTCAGTGACTTCATTCTGAAACCCAATATTCAGGAGAGGGGTAGAAAAAGGAGGCCCTGTTTTCAACAAAATACTCTTTAGTAAGGGCAAGTTGGTATTGTCTTCCAATGCTGTGTTATAAACCTTCTCCACTGTTATCAGTAAAAACTAGCCTAAATAAGAAAGAGAAGAAAGCTTTTTGTGACCTTTACTTGACTTGCAATACTTCAGTAACATCTGCTTTGAAATATGACTCTCATCTTGCCATTTCCTCTCACAGTATATAGTGAAATGTGATTTTCTTTCATACCTCTCACCTAGGAATATGATATTGTTTTGAAGAAAAGTTTGAAAGTTAAACACAAATCTTTACTGAGAGTATTTGATATCTATGTTATAAAAATATGACTGAATAAAGTTACTCTTGAAGTTCTATTTTTATCCTTAAATTAAAGTTTAAAGAAAGGAAAGGGATTAGCAGTTATTATTAGATTTTTATGTTAAAAATTATGAACTTTCAATATATAAATTTCAGTTTTTCCCAATAGGCTTTATTGCTTCCTCTGTCTTTTCATATTCCTGTGCTGTCCATCAACTGTTTCCTATCCTTTTGGGATTTTCCTTAATTTCTGTTTGCATTACAATATCATATTTCTTTTATTTTAAATGATTTTAATTTCATTTTTAATATATAGTGAGAACACCCTGTAATAATTTCTTTCACTTCTTTTAACTTTCAAAATAACTTTGTCTTTTGAAATTTTTGCCTTCTAAAATAAGTCAAGCATTTTAGAGTCTACATAGAAATAAATATTCTCTTTTCTCTGAATTTTATGTATTTATAGAAAAGAGTTCCATGTATCTAAATACTTTTTAAATGTAGAGATGCTTGGTAAAACAGAATCTCCACTGTAATAAATATTTCTTCATTTGGATAATTCCATTGACAAAATTATGTGCAATAATTTGCAACTTTATGTATGCTTTTAGGTTTAAAGAAGGGTAGTTTTCTTTATTTTTTCCACAATAAAAATAGCTTTATTGGCCAGGTGCGGTGGCTAACACCTGTAATCCCAGCACTTTGGGAGGCCAAGGTGGGCGGATCACCTGAGGTAGGGGTTTGAGACCAGCCTGAACAACATGGAGAAACCCTGTCTCTACTAAAAATACAAAATTAGCTGGGCGTGGTGGCACAAACCTGTAATCCCAGCTACATGAGAGGCTGAGGCAGAAGAATTGCTTCAACCCAGGAGGCGGAGGTTTCGGTGAGCCAAGATCATGCCATTGCACTCCAGCCTGGGCAATAAGAGTGAAACTCCATCTGAAAAAAAAAAAATCTTTATTGTATATTTATCTAATTATGAAGGTAGCACATGCTTAGAATTCATAATGCCTTTATTATAAAACAATTCACCAGTTCTATGCAGTAGACTAGGTATACACATAGCAACATAGATCTAAAAATCATAGTACTATGTAAAAATGTAAGGAACAGGATGTCATACTATCTAAGTAAATCTAAATACCTACATACAAATACCTAAATTACAAAAATGCGTTTTGTAGAAATACATACAAGCTGAAAGATTTACATAAAATGCATTAGAATAATGTGCGTATGTTTGGGGGGAGGAGGTATTGGGTGATCTTCATGGGAAATAGAGATAAAAGAGAATAAAAGAAGAAATTTCAGATAATAAAGAAATGTACAAAGAAGTTAAAATCATAATCAATCCCACTACTGGGTGATGATCACAGTTAACATATTTTGGCATACGGCCATCCAGATAACATAAACACACTTTAAAGTAGAATTATAATTTGTTTATTAATCTTCAATTTTTTTTTTTGAGACGGAGTCTCACTCTGTCACCCAGGCTGGAGTGCAGTGGCACGATCTTAGCTCATCGCAACCTCTGCCTCCCTGTTTCAATTATTGAAAGTGATTCTCCTGCTTCCGCCTCCTGAGTAGCTGGGATTATAGTGCACACCACCAGGCCCGGCTAATTTTTGTATTTTTAGTAGAGACGGGGTTTCACCATGTTGATCGGGCTGGTCTCGAACTCCTGACCTTGTGATCCGCCCGCCTCGGCCTCCCAAAGTGTTGGGATTACAGGCGTAAGCCACTGCGCCTGGCTAATCTTTAATTTTAACAATACAATATAAATGTATTGATATACATAATCGTTTTTCATGTAATACATTCATGGATGTGCCCACTTATTTAATGACTACCTTATTGATACATATTTAGATTATTTGCAGTTTTTGGTTATAACCAATGTTGTAATAAGCATGCTTATACCTACAGCTTTATTTGCTTTTTGTTAGAAATTCACATTTAAATTATTGAAACAAGCTGGGCACGGTGGCTCACACCTGTAATCCTGCACTTTGGGAGGCTGAGGCAGGCAGATCTCTTGAGCTTAGGAGTTCAAGACCCGCCTAGGCAACATGTTGCAACCCCATCTCTACAAAAAATACCAAAATTGGCAGGGTGTGGTGGTGCTTGCCTGTATTCCTAGCTGCCTGGGAGGCTGAGGTGGGATGATCACCTGAGTCCGGGAGATTGAGACTGTGGTGAGCCATGATCGCTCCACTGCACTCCAGCCTGGGTGACACGGTGAGACACTGTCAAAAAAAAAAAAAATTATTGAAACAAATTATCAAATTGCTCTCCAGAAATGTACCATTTTTATATTTCCAATATGAAGCTTTCTGATCCCTGCACTCTGAAGCTTTCAACCTTGAAAAAAACAAAAACAAACAAAAACCAACAAAAACAAATTTATCTCCATATTCCAGACCATCCAAATGTCCAGCTCTCATCCATAGCCTAAATTTACTCACAGCCTTTTCTGTTCAGTGTTAGGTGAAATGAAAGACTTTGAAACACATTAATGAGAGTGCACAACTGACAATTTAGCATTGCCTTTGTCTGATCTAAGCATCAGGGACTAAGAGAAAGCAGAAGGGATGCACCTAGAACTACCTCTGATTTCATTTATGTGTATTCACTTCAGTAGTACATCAACTTTCTTGTGCTAAGTTTTCTATGTGCATCAGAATCCTGAAGTTAAAAAAAAAAATTAAAGCTTTTTGCCAGGTGTGGTGGCTCACGCCCGTAATCCCAGCACTTTGAGAGGCCAAGGCAGGCGGATCACCTGAGGTCAGGAGTTTGAGACCAGCCTGCCCAACATGGTGAAACCCCATCACTACTAAAAATATGAAAATTAGCTGGGCATGGTGGCATGCCTGTAATCCCAGCTACTCTGGAGACTGAGGCTTGAACCTGGGAGGTGCAGATTGCAGTGAGCCAAGATCGTGCCACTGCACTCTAACCCGGGCGACAGAGTGAGACTCCATCTCAAAAAAATTAAAATTAAAATTAAAATTAAAATTAAAATTAAAATTAAAGCCTTTAATTACTAATAGTAGAACCTGTGTTCTAAGAAATTTTGAGTTTTCTATTTCTCCTTGACCTCATTTCTAAAGAAAAATTCCTAATTTTTCTTGATAGTTCTGACATCAGTGATAATCCTATGCCCTAAATAGTTGAATGGGTTTTCAAACATTGCAACCAAATCAGACAGCAGTTCCAGTGCCCCAACTGGAGCAGCCTGGTGGGGTGGGCTGAGCCACGCTGTTGAGCCTGGCAGACTCTGAGCTTTGCCTGTACCCATGCACTACAGGGCCTTGGGCTAGTCACTTAACTCCTCTAAGTCTCACTTTCTTTAACTGTTACATAAAGATAAGGATTTTCACTTGACTCTCTCTCTAGTATATGGAGAAAATAGCTCAACAAATATTTGTTAGTAAGTTAACTATCAGGAATAATAAGGTAACAATTAGGAGTAATGAATGAGAAATGCCTAGAACCTAGCAAATATCATTAAGTGGTAGCTATTGTCATTATTAAGATAAAATATAGGGATGTTGTTGGAGAGAAGCAGATGGCGAAAAACTTCAAATAGTCCTGATGGCTGGTAGGAGTCCACGGTTAGGTACTGGGACCAGAATGAATCTAAAATGTGGGAATTGTTATTGACAGGTTAGAGGAAGAAAGGGAGTTACTCTCAGGCCTGGCATTCTGGGTTACCAACAGCCTCTCCAAATGGAAAATACCCATGTAGCTTTTAACAACATGTAAATGTGAATAATCAACTAATCAACACAAAGTCCTTAAGCTTTATCTACCCAATATCATTGCTATACCCAAAGCCACATTGCAGAAAGAATTGCGAGGTGCATGTTTTCTTAATGCTATTATGTGGCAGGAATTTAAATTGGAAATCTCTTTTCAAAGAACATGTGCATTAAAAGGATATTATTCAAAGCTATCTGAGTGGTAATTACTATGTAAAGGCTAATTGACCTAATTAATCTAATGTGGGTCAGTGGCTCTATTGTACCCAGAGAAGAGCATTTTCAAATGACATTTAAAAAAAAGAAACTCCAAAAGGAATTTCTTTAAGTGAACATCCTTAAATTTAGTGACTCTGGTTTATTTCTTGCACACAGATATTATATTGCTGGATATTATATTGCTGGAGTGCCTGAGCGGGGATAAAAAGAGATAGAGAGACTAATTCTCTGAGGATACTAAGGAATATTCTGTTCATCACTCAGGGGAAGGCACTATATAAATGACATTATAACAGTACTGCCTCTTTCTGATAACATAACACTGAAAGAAGAATTCAACACGACAAGAAGTCAAATTTACTATCATACTGTTTTGATTCTCTTGGTGATGTGATAAAGTGCATGCTGATACCTGCTTTTTATTTTATTAACTTCAGCTTCTCTGAATGCCAACTTGTCCCATTAGAAGTCTTGACTGCAAAATATAAACTGGGTCTGATAATATCTGTGCCCTATGACTACGGAAAGAACGTATAATCCACACCTGTGGTAGACAAAATAATGGCTCCTGAAGATGTCCACATTCTAATCCCAGAAATTTCATAAATATGGTAACTTACAATGGCAAAAGGGACTTTGCACATGTGAAATTAAGTATCTTGAGATGAGATTATCCTGGTTATCTGGATGGGCTCAATGTAATCACAAGGGTCCTTACAAGTGAAGGAGGGAGGCAGGAGAGTCAGAGTCAGAGAAGGAGATGTGACCATGGAGGAGAGGTCAGAGAGAGAATGAGAGAAGGAGCTAGATTTGAAGATGCTACATTGCTGGCCTTGAAAATGGAAGAAGGGCCACAAATTACAGAAAGAATGCAGTTCTGGATTTTGAAATCAAGCAACAGCCTTCATTTTTCACTCAGGGACACTGATTTTTGGACTTCTGGCCACCAGAACATAAATTTGTGTTGTAAGGTAATCAATGCGTGCTGTTTAAAGCTGCTAAATTTGTGGTAATTAACTTGTTACAGCAGTAACAGAAACTAATACAATGTTTTTGGATTCATGGCACAGAGCTATATTCATATCATTTTCATTGGATTGAACTGACTTTCCCAAACTGTGTGATAATCCAAAACAGAACTATGAGCCACAACCCAGGGAGAGCCTACAGCAGAAGATCTGGCTTTGCCTTTTTATTTGCAGCACAAGCTCACTTCACTTCTTTGTTCCTATTTATTTTCAGGCTTTTTTAAAAACGGAGTGCTAGTGGAAGTTTGTAAGTGTGGGAAGAAACCAGTCCTTTCGTGAGTTAATTCCTCTCTCCCAGGTTTTAAAACCCAAAGACACTGTCTGAAAAGATATTTACAACTATAAACAATGTCTTTTAATCACTTGGCTTCTGTTTTGTCCTCAAAAGTAAACAAGAGTGAACCACTTGGAGGATGAGGAGAAAGTTCACAAAGCCTTTAGAAGGTGGGTAAGTGTCTTCACCAAGAGTCACAAGCTGTGGATATGACGTTGGGCAGCTGATCAAAATTTCACATGGGTCTAAGGAGTTGAATAATATGAACATCTACTGTGCTAAGGAGCACTTGAATCACAGTAAGGAACATATGCACTATCCCATTGTCCCACACTTATACCAGTTTTCATTTGAGGAAATTAAAACTTAAGAAATGGCACTATTTGCACCGTTACCTATGGTGGACTCACTGTACATCTGACTCACTCTATACTTGAGTTGTTTACCACTATTCTATGTCCTTTCCCTTCTCCACATCAGAACCATAACAACTTGGAAAGTTTTCTATGTGACGTAGTCATGGCAGGTTCATTTTCTTGAGTTTCTAAGTGTGCTGCCTACCCAGGAAAATTCCTGAGAATGCAGGAGGAGTTTACTAGAGGAAACACATTATCACCAAGCAAAGTCCTACTGCCAAATGCAGGTAGCAGAGAATGGCTAGACAATGCAGGACAAGCTTGGCTTTTTCTGAAGTGCACTAGTTCTTATTGGCCCAATGGAAAAGCTTGCTAACTGATGCCATGATGGTGACTTCATTAGAAGTAAGGCAGACAATGAAAATGAATATTTTGCACATTTTGATTCCAATCATTGCAATCGTCCCACTGAGGAAGAAAAGCTGAAAGAATTCATTGAGACAAATTAGGATAAACAACAAGCTTTCTGATGAGCATGGATAAAAAGTAGACAGGATGACAACATACCCAAGGTATTGGAGTAACTCAGCAAAACACACTGGGAATGAAGACTAATGCTCAGAACAAGATAAACATGCTAAAGAATGGCTGGGCATGGTGGTTCATGCCAGTAATCCCAGGAGCTTTGGGAAGCCAAGATGGAAAGACTGTTTGAGGCAGGAGTTTGAGACCAGCCTGGGCAACATAACAAGACGATATCTCTACAAAAAACAAAAAAATTAAAAATTAGGCATGGTGGTAGGTACCTATGGTCCTAGCTGCTTGGGAGGCTTAGGTGGGAGGATTACCTAAGCCTAGGAGGTCGAAGCTGCAGTGAGCTACAATTGAGCCACTGCACTCCAGCTTAGGCAACAGAATGAGACTATCTCCTTAAAAAAATGCTAAAGAAAACATTAAATTCAGATCAGAAAGAGTTCTGGGGAGAGGAAGGCCCCACCTTGAAAATAATGATGGTAGGTTAACATATAGCAACAATGAAGAAGTAGAACTTCTGTACTCCTATTTTACTACCTTTTTTTCCCCCTTGGGGAAAGAAATGGCCCATCAGAGTTGAGTGGAAAGGGTAGAAATAATAAGGAATTGGAGGCCCAACTTGTTTAAGATTCCACATCTAAATCACTGTATCCCAAGGGATGGTAATATATTGATTGAGGAAACAGGTTTTGGAATCAGATAAATCGACTGTGTTCTCCTGGCAAATGGTTTAACAGCAATAAATTTCAGTTGTAAATACCTCGTAGGGCTAGGGTGATAATTCAGCTAAAGCAGTTTAACATAGTATCTGGGACATAATAAATACATGCTAGCTATTCATTTTATCATTTGGTATTTTCATTGACTAGCTGAAATGACATCAGTAATCTTTTAAAAATGGTGCCAAAAGAATAAATATCGTGAATAGTCAGTAAGACTAGAACTAATAATTTTAAAGATAGTTTTTTTAGTTTACAAAGTAAGTAATGATGCTAGGAATAGTATGAGTTCAGTAAGAAGAGGCCATACCAATGTAAGTAAATTTTCCTTTTTCTAAAGGGCTACTTAATGGAAATCAATAGAATTTTATGTACAGAGAGTATTCAGATTTCAGCATGACCAAGAATCTCATGAAAGAGTCTTGTGAAAGAACTGTGGGCTGTTTGTCACAGAGAGAGGGATTTTTAACTTGCTGAATAACCCAAATGGTGCTAGTTAAGAAATATTCCAAATCAAGAAAAAATTTATTAGGAGGAATAACTTAGAGGGTGGTCCCTCAGCCCTAAATTTTTCAGCAGTTTCACCAATGACTGTTATGCTGACATCTGTAGCATGCTGATCAATGAAATGATTGAGACAAAATTCAAATTCAAAATATTCTGAAATGGCTGAAACAATAGATCAAGTCTAACACTATGAAGTTTGTCCACAAAAAAGTCTAGTCTTTTACTTTGTTCCAGCATCAAACTGTATAAGCAGAGGATGGGGTACATGTCTTAGAAGCTTGTATTCTTTAAAAGTTTTACTCAAGAGCAAGGCCATGTCAACCTAAAATAATAAAAAAAGGTCAGAATACAGTTTAAAGAGGATTTATTCAAACGCAAAAGTTGAGAGATACATCCTGGGACACACTTCCAAGTTCCTTGGAACATGCTCTGGAGAACAAAAGAGTGGTTCAAGGTTTCAAAGAAAAAAAAAGAACAAATCAGGAGAAGGGGTGATTACAAAAAGTTATTTGTCAGTAATTCTCATTGGTTTACAAAAATAACATTGAGCGGTGATTGATTATACATTGATAAATTGTAGCTGTATGTTATTTTATAGCTATTTGACATCAAGATGATCTAGGGCCCACATAACAAGTGTCTTCAAGACATAATTATTTAGCTCAAGGGGGAGTGAGACAGGACTGGTGTTACATTTTAAATGCCTTTCTGGGCCTGATAATGTAAAGGGGCTCATATTCCTCAGATAAAAGGGTTTTTTTCTTTTTATTTCCCCCCTTTTGATGAAAATCTTTCTTCTTGAAAGCACTTATGATCAAAATCTGACTGTCAAAGTGTCCCTTGTCACTGGGAAGGCTCATTTCCAGATAGTCCTGTCCCATGTCAAAGGGGGAAAGGGAGACAGTCTCAGTGAGGATTTTTTTAAGAGTCTCCCAAAGCTCATTTAGGATGGCAACACAGAGTGGCAAAAGTGAGAACTCTGTCAAGCCATTGATTTATGTAGCTGCTGTTGCCTGTCGAAACATAAACACCATGATTTTAGTTTTCTCAGGAGTAACACATATGGATTATAACCAAAAAGAAAATTGGTATGCCAGAATGAAAAAACAAAAACACCCAAATCTGTTCCTTTAGGGAGCCAATTAAAAACATTATGAAGAGAATTAAACCCAGGTTCTTCTTTAGAAACTTGTTGTAGCCATGAAGTAATTCAGGATTTAGTCCAAATGGTAGGAAAATAAAAAACCTCAAAAACAATGATAAGGGCTAGAATCCAATAACAGGTGTGCTATAGTTCTTATCTGAAACTTAATTTCTCTCTCCAGTTTCCCATTTCTACCAAAGACAAATCTTAGTAGGACCAATTTACTTGTAAAATAAGTTTTAGTATTATGTTTGGCCTGATTATTTGCACAAAGTATAACAAGAATAGTGATTGGCCATATAGGCTTCTTTTTTCATTTTTTATTTTTATTTTTTTTCTGTCCTTACAGTCTATTCACAAGGCTCCTTTTTTAGTTGGCTTTGCTGGAACTCTTTCATAAGGAATTTCAGCTTAGACTTTTAAAAGCCTCTTGAAGTTATAAAGCCAAGCCAAGGATTCACCATCAGACTGTGCCTTTAATACCTGTATGAATTGGGTGAATTCCTTTCTTTTTGAGGTCCCCAAATAAATATCTTGAGGTTCCTGGCCCTACCAAAAAACAACATTTTTCACTTACCACAAGGTCAGGAACCTTGTAAGAGAACCATGTAGACAAGGTATCAGGCCAGTTCTTTAAGTCAACTTTAATTCCTCAAACCCGTCTGGTCATATCTGAAAAGATGTCATTCCAGTCAAAGCCTTGGGAAAATTACCAGTGTCTCCAATATGTCCTGTTACAAAAGAAAACAGATTTTTATTGAACTTATGTAAATTCCTATATTGTTATAAAATAAGAATACTTGCAAATAGTTTCTGAATTCTGGAGGAATCAGGTAGAGAGAAAGACAAATATTTCCATTTTTGTTCACAAAAGTATACTTTGCTGGGCATTGTGGCTCATGCCCATAAACCCAGCACTTTGGTAGGCTGAAGCAGATGGATCACTTGAAGCCAGGAGTTTGAAATTAGCCTGGCCAACATGGCAAAACCCCGTCTCTACTAAAAATATAAAATTAGCTGGGTGTGGTGGCACACACATGTAATCCCAGCTACTACGGAGGGTGAGGCATGAGAGTCACTTGAACCCAGGAGCCAGGAGGTGGAGATTGCAGTGAGCTGAGATCGCACCACTGCACTCTAGCCTGAGTGACAGAGTGAGACACTGTCTTAAAAAAAAAAAAAGTGTACTTTGCCCAAATTGCTATAAGCTATAAATAGCTCAAACAAAAAAAAGTTTGTGGAAAACAAAACACATTACTACTTCAGGTGGAGCCCTTTAATGATAGGGCAAAGAAAATATTTGCAGTTTCCAGGGCTAAATATTTTAATACGTAAAAAGCAGGCACAATTGGAGGGCAACACATCTAAATCTTTAAAAATCAAGGATCCTTTTATATTGAATCCTGGCTCCCCAAAAAAGAAGGAAACACCATGACACCAGGCCATGACACAGGCTTCCACAGTGTACCTCACTACAAAGACATTCTCCTGGCTGGCAGGTAACCCAATGTCAATCAGCCCACTCTATGAACAGCCCATCCCCCATAAGAGTTTTATCCCTCAGTGGTGAGTTCATACCTGCACTTTTATTTAAATGCACAAGGACTTTTTTTTTTTTTTTTTGAGATGGAGTCTTGCTCTGTCACCCAGGCTGGAGTGCACTGCGTGATCTCAGCTCACTACAACCTCTGCCTCCGAGGTTCAACTGATTTTCCTGCCTCAGCCTACTGAGTAGCTGGGACTACAGGCATGCACCACCATGCCTGGCTAATTTTTTTGTATTTTTAGTAGAGACAGGGTTTCACCATGTTGGTCAGACTGGTCTTGAACTCCTGACCTCGAATGATCCACCTGCCTCAGCCTCCCAAAGTGCTGGGATTACAAGTGTGAGCCATTGCACCTGGGCTCCAAGGATTTTTATAGGTTTCAGTTTTACATTGAAGTCTTTAATCCATCTTGAGTTAATTTTTGTATAAGGTGTAAGGAAGGGGTCTGGTTTCCATTTTCTGCATATGGCTAACCAGTTTTCCCATCACCATTTATTAAATAGGGAATCCTTTCCCCATTGCTTGTTTTTGTCAGGTTTGATAAGGATCAGATGGTTGCAGAGGTGTGGTCTTATTTCTGAGATCTCTATTCTGTTCCACTGGTCTGTGTGTCTGTTTTTGTACCAGTACCATGTGGTGTTTTGGTTATTGTAGAATTGTAGTATAGTTTGAAGTCAGGCAGCATTATACCTCCAGCTTTGTTCTTTTTGCTTAGAATTGTCTTGGCTATATGGTCTCTTTTTTGGTTCCATATGAATTTTAAATTAGTTTTTTCTAAATCTGCGAACAATGTCAATAGTTGTTTAATGGAAATAGCATTTAATCTATAAGGGCAGACATAGTGGCTCACACCTGTAATCCCAGCACTTTGGGAGGCCGAGGTGGGTGGATCACCTGAGGTCGGGAGTTCAAAACCAGCCTGACCAACATGGTGAAACCCTGTCTCTACTAAAAATACAAAATTAGCTGGGCATGGTGGCACATGCCTGTAATTCCAGCTACTCGGGAGGCTGAGGCAGGAGAATTGCTTGAACCCGGGAGGCAGAGATTGCAGTGAGCCAAGATTGCGCCATTACACTCCAGCCTGGGCAACAACAGTGAAATTCTGTCTCAAAAAAAAAAAAAAAAGCATTGAATCTATACATTATTTTGGGCAGTATGGCCATCTAGGCAATACCATTTAGGACATAGGCACTGGCAAAGATTTCATGATGAAAACATCAAAAGCAATTGTAACAAAAGCAAAAATTGACAAATGGAATTGAATTAAACTAAAGAACTCTGCACAGCAAAAGATACTATCATCAGAGTGAACAGACAACCTAGAGAATGGGAGAAAATTTTTGCAATCTGTCCATCTGACAAAGATCTAATATCCAGAATCTACCAGGAACTGAAACAAATTTACAAGAAAAATAAAAACCTGATTAAAAAGTGGGCAAAGGACATGAACAGACACTTCTCAAAAGAAGACATACATGTGGCCAACAAACATAAAAAAAGCTCAACATCACTGATCATTAGAGAAATACAAATCAAAACCACAATGAGATACTATCTCATGCCAGTCAGAATGGTGGTTATTAAAAAATCAAGAAGCAACAGATGCTGGTGAGGTTGTGGAGAAATAGGAATGCTTTTACACTGTTGGTGGGAATGTAAATTAGTTCAACCATTGTGGAAGACTGTGGTGATTCCTCAAAGACCTAGAGGCAGAAATACCATTTGACTCAGCAACCCCATTACTGGGTATATACCCAAAGGAATATAAATCATTCTATTATAAAGATACCTGCACACATATGTTCATTGCATCACTATTCACAACAGCAAAGACATGGAATCAACCCAGAGACCTATCAGTGACAGACTGGATAAAGATAATGTGGTAATGTGGTACATATACACCAGGAAATACTATGCCACCATAAAAGGGAATGAGATAATGTCCCTTGCAGGGACATGGATGGAGCTGGAAGCCATTATCCTCAGCAAATTAACACACGAACAGAAAACCAAACACCGCATGTTCTCGTCGATAATTGGGGCTGAACAATGAGAGCACATGGACACACTGTGGTCTGTTGGGAGTGGGTGAAGGGAGGGAGAGCATCAGGATAAATACCTAATGCACACGGGGCTTAATATGTAGGTGATTGCTTGATGGGTGCAGCAAACTAAAACCGCCTTTGCAAAAGTATAACTGAGGAAATTATGACAGTGAAAGAAATCAGACCTAACTGACTCCATCTTGCTTCTAACCTTTAAGCTGTCCTTGTTCATTCCTTGGCATAGGCCAAACTAACTTTGAGAAGGAATTCAGTTCATGGTTTGACTCTGAAACAAAATTAATAACAGCTCTTTCCTGAAAAACACCCCTTCCTGCCTAGAAACCAGTCTGCCTTTGCAGAACTAGCAAATTAGCTACAAGATTAGAAATTACAGTTTAGGGGTCGTGCAGCCTCTGGCTCCAAGAGTCTGAACCTCCCCAAATTGCTCCTGGGGATAACATCACTATTGCAAAACCTAAACTCAGTGCTTGAGATATTTTACAGACACTGTACTTGATGGATCACCTGATACCATACAGACTGGTGATCTGGCTCAACCAGTTATGCCATCTCACCCAGGAACAGAAGACAGCAAGAAAAACTCACTTGGAACCCTTATGATTCCATCTCCAACCTGACCAATCAGCACTCCCCACTTCCCAACCCCTACCCACCAAATCTCTGATCCCTGAATGCTCAGGTAGAGTGATTTGATTAATAATAAAACTGTGGGGCCAGGCGCGGTGGCTCACGTCTGTAATCCCAGCACTTTGGGGGGCCAAGAAGGGTGAATCACCTGAGATCAGAAGTTCGAGACCAGCCTGGCCAACATGATGAAACCTCATCTCTACTAAAAATATAAAAAATGTTAGCTAGGTGTGGTGGTGCATGCCTGTAATCCCAGCTGCTCTTGGGAGGCTGAGGCAGGAGAATTGCTTGAACCCGGGAGGCGGAGGTTGCAGTGAGCCAAGATTGCACCATTGCACTCCAGCCTGGGCTACAAGAGTGAAACTCCGTCTCAAAAAAACAAAAACAAAAAACAAAAATCAAACCAAGCCAAAAAAATACTCCAGTCTCCCGCACAGCGAGCTCTGCGTGAATTACTCTTTCTCCATTGCAATTCCCCTGTCTTGATAAATTGGTTCAGTCTAGGCAGCGGGCAAGGTGAACCCCTTGGGCGGTTACATAACCACTATGGCACACATTTACCTTTGTAACAAACCTGCACATCCTGCACATATATCCCGGAATTTAAAATTAAATTAAAATTTAAAAAAGACTAAATAATAAATGCACAAGGAAATGAGTATTCCCTTATGGTAACTACCATTCATTGCAACTGTAACTGCCTAATGGGTTCACATTGCTGGCTGCCTAGAAAGAACCAGTTTATCAAGACTGGGGAATTGTAATGGTGAAAGAGTAATTGATACAGAGCCGGGTGTGCGGGGTGACCGGAGTCTTATTATTACTCAAATCAGTCCCCTGGAACATTCGGAGATCAGAGTTTTTAAGGGTAATTTGGAGGGTATGAGCTCAGAAAGTGGGGAGTGCTGATTGGTTGGGTTGAAGATAAAATCACGGGGAGTAGAAGTGAGTCCTTGATGACTTCCATTCCTGGGTGGGATCACAAAATTGGTTGAGCCAGATAATAAGTCTGGATGATGTCATCTGCTGCATCAGAATGTAGGGCCTGCAAAATATTTCAAGCACTGATCTTAGGTTTTACAACAGTGATGTTATTCCCAGGAGCAATTTGGGGAGGTTCAGACTCTTGCAGCCAGAGGCTGCATGGCCCCTAAACTGTGATATCTAATTTTGTAGCAAATTTGTTAGTCTTACAAAGGCAGACTGGTCCCCAGGCAAGAAGGGTTTTTTTGGGAAAGAGCTATTAATCTATTTTGTTTCAGAGTTTAAACTATAAACTAAATTCCTTCCCAAGGCTAGTTCGGCCTACACCCAGGAATGAACAAAGGCAGTTTAGAGGTTAGAAGGAAGATGGGGTCAGTTAGGTCTGATCTCTTTCACGACATAATTTCCTCAATTATGATTTTTGCAAAGACGATTTCACATCCATAGTCAGCCACCTCCCAGACTGTAGCTCTCACCAGTGATCCACCAGTCATCATACATACCAAAGCGTATTGTCTCACAGTCTCACCAGTAATCCCTGGTACCCCTAAAAATGAAAGAGATCGGGTAATTGATGTAAAAGACAGTAGAGTTTAGACTTGAGAGGAACATGTCCATGACTCTTCAGATTCCACAGGAAGGCAGAATACCTTAAAAAGGGGATGAGTGGTGACTCTTTCTGTGTCCCTTAAGGGGCCTGAGTCATTAGAGGTTCGCTCAGATTTGTTTTCTTTTCTTTTTTTTTTTTTTAGATGGAGTTTTGCTCTTGTTGCTCAGGCTGGAGTGCAATGGCTCAATCTCAGCTCACTGCAACCTCTGCCTCCTGAGTTCAAGTGATTCTCCTGCCTCAGCCTTTCGAATAGCTGGGATTACAAGAGCACGCCACCATGCCCAGCTAATTTTTGTATTTTTAGTAGAGATGGGGTTTCATCATGTTGGTCAGGCTGGTCTTGAACTTCTGACCTCAAGTGATCCACCCGCCTCAGCCTCCCAAAGTGCTGGGATTACAGGTGTGAGCCACCACGCCAGGCCTAGATTTCTTCATGTAGCACTGAAGACAGCAAAGAGGAAGGAGGATCTTGAATATCAGCTTTTAACTAAGCTGACCTCTGACCATAGAATAGCTTTTTAAAAATCCTTTTAAATATCTTATTATCAGATTTTAGCCAGGATAAACAGCTGAAATTCCTGGGTTTTGAACTTTTATTTTTTTAACCGAAGGTACCCTCCCAAGTGACTCACTAAACCAATAAGCCTTAAATAAGGTTATACCTTCACCAAGGACACATGAGGCATCTCCAAAGAGGTGCAAAGCAGTCCTTATAAAATCCAGAACCACCCCAGAAATGGTTCAAAGAAAGGAAGGTTTTGCTAGCCACAAAAGGGGGACAGCCCACATTGATCTGGCCATATCTTTCAGGGTCTCAGCTTCTCAGTTGACCATTGATACACAAGGCCCAAAAGCTCTGTTTGACCCCACAGATGGAAGAAGACAGGAAATCAAAAGTTGTTCATAGAAGGGGAAGGGATCGATAACACATGGGTGTTCCAAAAGGTCAAAAGTCACATAAATATCAAACCAAAGGAACTGATTCCCTGACTGGGAATTGAACCAGGCCATGGCAGTGAAAGCACAGAATTTTAACTACCAGACTACATGGTGGAACAGCTCCAAAGCAGGCTGTTTGAAATTATGAAGGACTTTAGCTTTGTTTTAGGTCAGATTCTGGCTCTTCAATTTTGCCGAATTTCTGAGGCTGGCCACAACACTATTATTTATCTTTAAAAAAAACATTTTTTGATCTCCCGTAAATACAAATAAGGCAATTGCTTGGAATGAGAGATATCTTTTTAAAATTTAGGAGTCATTCCAATTTAAAGGATCCATCTTTTGGCCACCAATGATTAGACTTTCCAGTGGTGTACTCATTCCAATAGCAACTCAGTCCAATTATCATAGCAAAAATTATACCAGAGTCCCTACAACCAAGACTAGTCACACAAATCCTTTTCTCTCATTAATCAACATTTTGCAGAGGAAACAGAAGCAAACAGTGATTTTGGATGGTAACATCCACTCAATCTATTAACAGTGGAGGGTGTCCAGTTTCTTGGTGTCTTGAACAAAGAATTGGACAAAATGCACAAACAAAGCAAGGTGGGAATGAAAGGATTTATTGAAAATGAAAGTATACTCCACAGTGTGGGAGCAGGCCTGAGCATAGGGGCTCAAAGACCCCATTACAGAGATTTTGGGGATGTAAATACCCCCTAGAGGATTCCATTGGTTACTTGGGGTATGGCTTATGTAAATGGAGAGGATGAAGTAAAGTTATAAAGTCATTTACTTGGCCTACGTCCTATGGAGAGGATATTTCCTGTCATAGCTAAAGTGTGAATCGGCCTTATGTTCCCTGCCTCCAGACCCCATTTTCTTGCCTCATCTTCCCCGAGAGATATGATCCCCGTAAATATTTATGGGAGGCAGAGGGACCAACGGTCTTTTTTTCTGTAACTGCTTCATGCTGGCTTGGGGCATAGTCCCTAAGTATTGTGGATCGTGGATCTCTTGCCTTGCTCAGTCTGGTGGAGGCAGGGTAGGTGCTCCCTGATGGTCAGGGGTGGTATCTTCACCTTGAACTGGCTGGAACCTTTGTTGCATGATCATCTGAAGCTTGATGGTCTCTAGGTGAGAAGAAATGAATTTGGTTAAAAAATTTAATGGGAACTTCACGGAGTGGATACCTATGCTGTCAGAAATGTTTGTTATAGAGATTTGCAGGAGAAAAAACAAAGCTTCATCTGTTCTAGAATCTACATGTTTCTTTAACGTCTTAGCATGAGCAACTCCATTTTGGTTTGGCTTGGTTCGTTGGGGCCTAGTGCATGAGCTTAGCCCAAAACAATGGACTCCCATAATTTTGTTTAAAAAAATTTCCCCTTTTTGGTCATGCTCTCACTTAGGTGAGAGTGTAATCAAAACTTAGGGCCTTAGCGCCACTCTCAGTTACCAACATTTTGAGTTTCCGGTCTCAGCACGTCATTTATAGGTGTCCTCATGGTTGCACATTTCTTTCAGCTCCTGTTATTCCAGTTGAAGAGAGACCATATGACATTCTAGAGATGGCTGCATGCAAGCATTTAAAACCTTTGAGAGAATACAGTGCACCAGGAAGACTATTATTATGACTATTGGGAGGATAATACCAAGAGTTTGGGATATGCTCCTTACCCAAGGTCCCCATAAACTGAACCTACTAAAATCAAATTGATCAAACAATGAGCTAGATAAAGTTTACTCACTTAACTAAGCAATTTCTTTGTCTATCCCTTAGCACTGAATTTCTATAATCTTCATTTGATGTATTTCTGAATAGGCCACAAGTGCCAACAGCTACACAGGTACTTTTCTGTTTAGCTAATTCTATTGTTTAGCATAACTTTCACAAGACAATTTAAAGTCTGTTGTGTAACTGTACCCTTTACAGTAGAATTTGCTGTACAGTGTATCATGCAGGATACATTTCTAATAATTGCTTCTTTTACTTTAAACCATGGAAAAAGGACCTAAAAAATGATCCCCTTTTAGAAGAGTGAAGGCCTTCTGGCATTGTTCTCTTTAACCCATGATGTGGGTTAAGAGGACTGAACCAATGTTTTGTTTTTGACTGATTATGAGGGAACATATGTACCATTAAAGTTTCTTACTTACATTGGGCCTTCATTATTCTATCAAAGTATAAAGTAATCCATGTATAAGGCTGGCTGCAAACTCCTTCACAAATAAAAGTACACCCCATTAGTGCCCATAACAGACCCCTTTTCCACTTCCACTGTTCATAGAGGCATAAGCAAGAAAAAACATTCAAAGATAAGAGTTTCATGACAGTAGAAGTCTTAATCTGTGAACTTGAGAAAAGCTGTTCACATCAAGGACGCCATCTTCTTCTTGGGAAAAATTTCCCTGGTTAGCTTTACCTCAAGGGTTCCAATGAGTGCATAGTTCCAAAATTGTGGAAGGACCCTTCTTGGTTGCGAGACCATGAACCTAAAGCCCAAAGTCCCGAAGTTTGGTTGTAGTGTGGATGGCAAGGAGAGTCTTTCCCTGATGTTTCCAGAAGATTCAAACTGTAAAAAGCTAGTTTTTACCTGGTGAAAAATACACTGTAGCATAATAATCTACTGTTATAACATCAGCCCTCTTGCATGGGAAAGCTTTTATACAACCAGAAAAATTGCGTTAAAAATAACAATTGAATGAAATCCCTTCATAAAATGTTGAAATGGCCCACCAGGTGACCAAATGTACCTGAAGCTTTAATTGTTTTCCCAGGAATATGGGATCAAGTGTTAGTTATAAACTATTTTAAACAATTTCAGTATTAGCTGGTTTAACATGAAAGTATATTCTTGATAATTAATTTTTTGTTTTACTTGGGTTAGTAGCTTTATTCAAGGAAATTTGGTTATTTCTGTGGTTTATAATAACTATAATTGTGATTGGTAGCATATACTTAGACATTAAAATTTTAGAAATCCCATCTAATTTTGGAATATATATTAGTATTATTCACAAAAATATAACCTAAAGAAGATTGAACATCATTTTGGCAATCCCATGTACCTAAACACATCAGATAATCCTTTTTACCTCTTTTCTGGATGTTTTCAGGAGACTTTTGATCCATCCAGAAAGCCAGGCATTAGGAAAGACAATTTTGAAACTGAAGTTTGATTTTGGAATTCCAGATTACGGTTAATTATTTAAAATTTCTGTCATCGTTTTGGTAAAATAAAGAAGCAAAAACCTTTTATAAGCTTAAAAGACATATACACACACACGCATTCTACTGTTTACAAACCTTGCATGTAAAACCATTTCTAATAGTATTAATTGCATGTTACAATGGCGACTCTTAGAAATTTTAACTTGAATGTAATAAAACTGGTAAGTTACATTCTGATAAAGTTTGACTGTTTCCAGCATAGCTAGGGCATGGCCAACTCCACATGCACGTCCCCAGGTCTTACCTAGCTGGAAAGCAGTCAAGTTAAACTATTTTCAACAGCCACAAAAGCAGTTTATGACCTTAAAGCATTTAGCAAACCTAATGTTTGAACGTAATTTAGAACACATGTTTACATTTTGAAGGCAATTGTATTTTACCGATAATCTTTAAAACCATCTTTATTTCCCAAAGATTGCTAAAGTCAAGTGAACTAAAAAGCATTACACTTTCTACTTTTCTGACAAAATATTAAGTTCTTATTAAACCAATTAATTTAAAACTTCACAGAGGAGATTAACCAGTTTACACAGAACAAAAAAGGCCAGAGACTGACTGGTAAGATATTCTTACCCTGCCGGGCCTATCCCACAGACCCTGGCCAACAGATGAAATGAGTAGTCAGACACAGGTATGCAGTGTAAGAGCAGCTAGGTGACTGTCTCACTCCGGTGGCCAGAGAGCAGCTCTGGAGCTGCTTGCTTTTATTCAGTGTAGGCACAATGCCGAAAACCTGGAGCCAACACAACCTGCAGGTAATTAACATTTGTTGTTCCCCTTTCAGGGAACCCATGGATGATCAAAGATCAGTTCCTGGTCAACATAAGTAAACAAGCCTGTTTAAGATAAATTCCTCCACACTCCCTTGCACCTACTCCTTGCCCTCTGCCTCAGGGTTATAGAACAGCTGCCTTCAGCTATTCTCCCCCAGGGCTCTACAGAAACTTCCAACCGTTCAGAGGTTTGTGTCCTTTCCCTGTAGTTTTTCTACCACTGTAACCGATCTCCTACGTCTCTCCCTTTTCTGTTTTTGCATCAGGTTTTGTTGACTGAAGCATACAGATATGCACAGTGACAACCTTGACAGGCGCAGCAGTTACAGCTTGTGTTCCAGCTTTGCATCTTAGAACCAGTAAATAACATAAGACAAATATCAGTATAATCAGTATTATTCTTTTCCAATCAAGGAGTGATATGTAGTGTTACTTGGCACCTCAGTCCAATGTGTGCCATTAATGAGGAACCCCACTGGGGGTATGTCAATCCTTCCCAGCCAATCAGTCACATTGTTAGAGGCTGGGAAGAGGGTGTCTGCCCAAGTAACAGGGTGGAAAAAAGGCGGATCTAGAAGATGGGCCCAATAGGATATAGCAGGTACAGGTAGCAGGCAAAGTGAGATAATAAAAAAGGTTAATACCCTATGAGAGTTGCAATGTGCAACAGAAAGCATAGCAAGGAACAAATTATCTGGAGTGAATGGTGTCTGTGTCTGGCACAGGATTTGCTTGGCCTCCTGAGTTGTCTTCTTCAGCATCCCCCAGGTAATATCTGGGGCCTATGGCATCCAAGGAAGCTGCATCGTCCAGGGTTGTGCATCCTGCAGGGTCATTTTATTCATTTCTGGTACCAGGTTGGGTGCCAGTCATGCCATGGTAAGGTTTGATGCATTGTGCTGGAATCCAAAGAGGACCTCAGGGGGTGTGAACACAAGCATATCCTCTTCCCCATGTTAGCAAATCATTTGGACCACACCATACATTTCATTTACATTTCACCACTATTTACATTTCCATAAAACTGAAGGTTTTATATCTTGAATGTTTTTTGCAAAGTGCTTTTCTATAGCTGATTGAAATGTATCATCTAAATTTAACAAATTAAGGGTAAATAAGGCTTGTGCCAATCGTGTTGTAGGATCCTTATTCATATTCCCCCTTTTTGGTTTTCTGAGCATGTTTTTAAGGGTAGAATGGGCATGTTCCACTATGGCCTGTCCTTGGGGGTTATATGGGATACCTGTGGAATGTTGGACCTTTCATGTGTGACAAAATTGTTGAAACTGTGAGCTGGTGTAAGCCAGACCACTATCAGTTTTAATCTTTGTGGGCCTCCCCATAAACACAAAGGTTAAGAGAAGATGTTTAATGACATATCAGGCTGACTCTCTAGGAAGAGCATGAGCACTTATTAGGTGGGAATAGATATCAATGGATACATGTACATATCTTAGTTTTCCAAATTCAGGGATGTGTGTAACATCATTTTCCATAACTGATTAGGTTCTAGTCCTCTAGGGTTAACACCTGTTGAAGGAGGGGACATGCCTGTGAGCTGGCAATCTGGGCACTGTAAAATAATTTGTTTTGCTAGTCTTTGGCTAAGTTGAAATTGTTTAGATAAATTTCTCCAATTCTGATGAAGAAACAGATATGATTGTGTGGCTTGGTCAAGTAGTGATGTCATGACCTGCAAATCTGCTTGATCATTGCCATGAGCCAGTGGGCCAGGCAGTGAGCTGTGGGCCTGAATGTGTGTGGTAAAAACAAGATGTGTTCATTGAATCAGCAATTGCTAAAGTCAAAGACAAAGGGGACACAGGGTGGGCTCAAGAGTGGACTTAATGAGGGCTGTTTCAAGGTTTTGCAATAAATAAATGGAGTAAGCCGAGTCACTAACAATATTGATGGGCTGAGCGGAAAAGGTTTCCAGGGCTGATATTAGGGCTCCAACCTCAGCTCTCTGAGTGCTAGTAAATCCAGGTTGAGTAAGGGAGTTTTGCGGTTCCCACCAGATAGCTGCTTTTCCATTTTTACCAGAGCCATCAGTGAAAAGCATTTAAGGGTTAGGTATGGGGGAGTGAACTACCTTTGTAGGCATAACTACAGGAGTATGAGATAAGAACTGGAGTAGTTCATCAGCAGGAAGAGCATGTTCTATATGGCCCGCATAATCAGAGAGTACGATCTGAAGGTCTAGAGATAGGGGCAGAACTGCTTCGAATTGTTTTTTACTTCAGGGTATTCTTATGACATCAGGGTCATAACCTTGCAATTGATTGAAAATTATCTGCTATGGACTCAATTAATCCTTTCATAAATGGGCTAGTGGCTCTGGTTTCTCTAATGCTTTTTCTTTTTTCTTTATAAGTGTTGAAAGTAATGGATTCATGTACCTGATTGCCTTGTTGATCTTGCATCACCAGGCAGTCCAAGAGCTCCCCTTCTAATGCCGCTTGCTTAAGACAGGATCCCATAACTGTAGTGTATCCCTTGTCTTTTTTCCAATTTATTGGGGAAGGGGGTTCAGGGAAAATCTCTGTCTCCTCTGTGGCACCTTTACTCGGTAATGGTGGGGCTGAGGGAGAAGGAGGAGGTGGTAAGGTATATGATGGTTCCTCTTCCCTTCTGTTTTTAGGCTGTTCTGTGTAGAGTGGGGCCAAAGCAGCCCTAATTAAGGCCCATAGCATTAAAGATGTTACTGGGACCCATTGCCCTTTTACATGATGTCATTTAAGATTTCTTCCCACTTGTTCCCAGAGCTCTAGGTCTAGCATGTCTTCTTCTAGGAACCATGGGTGATGGGAAACAACAGTTAGCATTAGGTCCTTTAATTGGGCCTCCGAGACCGAGGCTCTGCTAGCTTTAAGCAGCTGTTTCAATACTTTTATATACTTTTGCTGTTGAGCTGATAACTGTTGTCCCATGATGAAACCCTAGCTTGCAAATCCCCTCAAACTTGGAAATCCCCAACGGCCACCAATTACTCACTGCGTAGTGACTTCACTTTCATTTTTGAGGGTTCCATTGTGATCTGTTGCAGCATTCCTCACATGGGGTACCACCTGCCGGGCCTGTGCTGCAGACCCTGGCTGACAGATGAAATGAGTACTCAGACACAGGTATGGAGTGTAAGAGCAGCTAGATGGCTGCCTGGCTCTAGTGGCCAGAGAGCAGCCCCGAGAAGCTGGAGCTACTTGCTTTTATTCAGTGCAGGCACAATGCCGAAAACCTCGAGCCAACACAACCTGCAGGTAATTAACATTTATTGTTCCCCTTTCAGGGAACATCACGTGCATGGATGATCAAAGATCAGCTCCTGGTCAACATATGTAAGCAAGCCTGTTTAAGATAAATTCCCCCACATTCCCTTGTAGCTACTCCTTGCCCTCTGCTTCAGGGTTATAGAACAGCTGCCTCCAGCTATTTTCCCCTGAAGCTATGCAGAACCATCCAACCTTTCAGAAGGTTTGCATCCTTTCCCTATAGTTTTTCCACCACTCTGACTGATCTCCTACATTACCCTTTTGCTGGCATGCCAGTTTTCTGGGTTCTTTCTCCCTGAGTGGCCCTGGCGACCCTGTTTGACTGTATGCAAACAAATACATTGCCATGAATTAAGAATATTCATAGATAGTTTACAAATTTTGGAGAAACTAGGCAGAGAGAGAAATATGACTCAAATTCTATTTGTAAGTGTATACTCAACACAGTTAAAGTATCAGGAAGCCTAAAATCTGAAAAGTTAGTTTAAGGATAAAAAACTGGTGTGCTCCATTAATTCTGCAACCTGACAAAGGTAGCTCAGGAATTCCAGACAAAAGGAATGAATGACGACTTGCTAGAAATGCATAGGAAACAAAATAACTATTCACAGAACCAAATAAAAGCCTTCCACTAGCATGTTTTTATATATATGGATACACAAGCAAAGCCAGAGGAGAATAAACAGCCAACAAATGAACACTAGAAGCAAAAATAAATAAACAAAAACGAAACCTAAATTTTCATACTCAATTTGCCCTGAAGGCTACAGTGTTACCTAGGGCCCCCAAAAGCCCACATATTGAATATTTTATTTCTAATATGCAATTCAATATCCTTAAGTTTACCAGTATCATTATACATTCTGTGCAATCAAGAAATTCACTTTAGGCACATGACCAATGAGTGCTCTAGCACTATCCATGCAAAACAGTAAACACAGTGTGAAGCAATGCAAGCATGTATGTGAAATTTGGCTCCATGCTAAATCCAGCTTCATGCTTAACTATGTTAAAAAAGAATTGCCAAACTGCCAATGCATTTTTACAATATTTCTTACTTTAATCAAGACTAAGAGTTTTAACTATGAAAAGGTTAATTTGCCAAATATTTCCAATTCTTTATTATGTTTTAAAGAATATTTTATTATTTAAACTTTTTCCACTCCTTTGTCCCCTATTTAATGATTCCTTACTATATTGTTTCATAAATAACCTTTACAAATCTGTAATTTGAACTAACTTTTAGATAACTTCTGAATTAGACAAAATTATTCTTTTTTCACTAATAACAGAACGCTTTCTGGCACATTTTGTATACAGAATTATGTGTTAACTAGAATTTTATCCTTAGTAACTTACAACTTTAGTGAAACCCTAAAACCCAAGAAATCCTGAACTATTAGATATGGGCATTTATAGATAAGAACATTTCCACAATTTTAGAAATATTCCTACATATTACAACCCTTTTTAAATTGGAAATGACCCAGATATCAAATGACCATTAAAAATAACTCTAAGATTTTAATTTACACAAAAAGTTTACCTAAAACAATTATCCTATTCACCGTACTTAATTTTTTATTTTTAACAAGGGAGACATGAGACGTCAATCAACATATGTAAAACAAACATTGGTTTGGTCCAGAAAGGCAGGATGACTCTAGGCCAGGAGGGGACTTGGAGGCTTTCAGATCACAGGCAGGAGACAAACGGTTGCATTCTTTTGAGTTTCTGATTAGCCTTTCCAAAGGAAGCAATCAGATATGCATTTATCTCAGTGAGACTTTGAATAGAATGTGAGGCAGGCTCACACCAAGCAGCTCCAGCTTGAATGAACACTGACACTTAAAAATATCAGCCAGCTGCTGTGGCTAACGCCTGTAGCACTTTGGGAAGCCGAGGCAGGCGGATTACTTGAGGTCAGGAGTTTGAGACCAGCCTGGCCAATATGGTGAAACCCCATCTCTACTAAAAATATAAAAATTAGACAGGCATGGTGGCACACGTCTGTAGTCCCAGCTACTCGGGAGGCTAAGGCAGAAGAATTGCTTGAACCCAGGAGGCAGACATTGCAGTGAGCTGAGATCACGCCACTGCACTCCAGCCTGGGCAACAGAGTGAGACTACGTCTAAAAAAAAAAAAAATCTAGCAGGCCGGGTGTGGTGGCTCATGCCTGTAATCCTAGCATCCTGGGAGGCCAAGGCGGGCGGATCACTTAAGGTCAGGAGTTTGAAACCAGCAGGCCAACATGGTGAAACAGTCTCTACTAAAAATACAAAAAAATAGCTGGGCGTGGTGGTGGGTGCCTATAATTCCACCTACTTGGGAGGCTGAGGCAGTAGAATTGTTTAATCCCAGGAGGCAGAAGTTGCAGTGAGCCAAGATCGCGCCACTGCACTCCAGCCTGGGCAACAGAGCAAGACTCCATCTCAAAAAAAAAAAAAAAAAAAAAATCTAGCAAAGACAAACGTAAAATTCAGGCAAAATGTATGCTGACAATTCTGAAGGCCTTTCTATTTTTATTCCACCAACAATTTTAAAGCAAGCTTGTTTAATAAAATTATACTTAAGTCACATGAACTTAAAAATTGGTTAGGCTTATTTACTTAATTTATGAGTGTTCTTTTACTTATAAGCCAATTTCGTAGACACAACACATAATAATAAGTGTACATACAAATAAACATATCTAGACATGTATACACACACACAAACGAAGATCCAATAGCTTGGAACCTTAGCCATGAGATTGCAATACAAGCCTGCCAGTTTTACTTTGCCTCAACAGATAATCCAAGAAAGGCTGTGAACCAAAGTTTTGGGTAAAGCAGTCTCCATGGCAGTTTGATTTTTAAAGGCCAAACCTCCCCAGACTCCAAGGAGCACAGGGGCCAAACAGTACCAAAGTAGGGTGTCACATGTTAACCAGGCCCCCTGCTTAGAACAGCAGCACAAAAACCTGGATACATGCAATGCCATCCCACTTTCCCATTAGACAGTAAACTTCAGATACTAAACAATTTTGGTGCCAAGCAGCATTGCAACTGCGAGAGAAAATTCTAAGAAGGGCTTAATACTAGATCTCAGAACCTCTACTAACAGTGTCCTCTTTGGAGAGTTTGAGGGCCTGAGGATCCCTTGGAGCATCTTCCTGTGGGGTCCAATCTTAGTGTTCCAGACATCTCTGGCCTTACTTACGTGGGCACCAGTGCCACTTTGCATGCAGTTCCCTCAGAGACTACTACAAGCTTTCCTTTGGTACCTGGGTGTAATCTCTGACTTTTAGCATCCTTATAATTTGATAAGGCCATACTTTCCATTTCGTGAACTTTAATGATAGGAACTGAGGCTGGGTGGGTTTCCTTTGCCCTTAGTCAGTTGAATAAGGGAAGGGAAGAATTTAGCGTAAGAAAAGAAGGTTTAAGTCACCTGAAACATGTATGAGTTTGCTCCAAGCTGTGCCTCACATAGGAATCAAGGACCACGCACAGAAAACATTTTTTAAAAAACTCCTTTCCTCTTCAGGGAAGGGTGATTATTCCCATTCGTTCCTAGGCCTGTGGGCAATACCAAGAAGTGGCCTCAGCCAATTGCCCTCAATTTCCAAAGAGCTACTAGGAAACAGCCACTCAAAGACTGAAAAAGAGGAAAAAAAAAAAATGAAAAAGACCCAGGTTTCTTAAACAAATTGGCGGTAGCAGTCAGACTTATCCACATGGAAACCCCTTAGTTTCACTGGCCATGGCCAGAGACCTGCAGTTGCTTCCAGGTTTAGGTGCTGCCCACCAAGTGTCCTGGGTTGGAAAGGAAAAGAGATTTCTCTGTATGGAGCAGAAAGGAGAATAAATCCACAACTTTGGGCTTACCTCATCCTCTGGGGTGGCTCACCAAAATATGTTAATGGTGGAGGGTGTCCAGGTTCTTGGCATCTTGAACAAAGAATTGGACAAAACACACAAACAAAGCAAGGAAGGAATGAAGGGATTTATTGAAAATGAAAGTACACTCCACAGTGTGGGAGTGGGCCTGAGCATAGGGGTTCAAAGGCCCCATGACAGAATTTTGGGGAGTTTAGATACCCTCTAGAGGATTCCATTGGTTACTTGGGGTATACCCTATTGTTAGATATGAGTTCTAAATTTCTTTTCAAATAATTAATATGTCAGTATGTTCAATTGTTTGCCCTCTACTTTTAAACTTAACTTCCTCGTAAAGCAATCTTTTTCAATTAACTACTCCACCCTGACTCATTCTGATCACCTGCTTCACCCTAATTCATTCCGATCACCTGCTCCGCCCTAACTCATTCCGATTACCTGCTCCACCCTGACTCACTCTGATTACCTGCTTCACTCTGACTCATTCTGATTACCTGCTACCTGCTCTGCCCTGACTCCCACCAAAGCACTGACTCCGTCATTCTCTTTAAATTAGCCAATCGGAATTAGTTTAGCCTGTGCTGTCTAACCCTAGCCAATAGGGGAATGACACAGCAGCAGGGGCCATGTGCGTCAGGGATAAGAACCCCTTCCCCTCCCTTGTCCAAGTGTGTGCTCACCATTTCTCCATCTGTAAGGGTGCACCCTTCTATAGAAGTAACTTGCTTTGCTGAGAATTAAAAATAAAATTTTATATTTGAGTGCTATTTCTTTTGCGGCACCAAAACTCTATATATAACAATTTGGGGGCTCGTCTGGGATTACATACCCCTGCAGGGATGGTTTCTGGTTCTAACTCATGAGGAGGCCCGCCCCGCCCCCTTGTGGTGGCCTCAGGAGTGAGAAATCAAGACCCACCCAGTGCAAAAAATAACTCGAGCTCTCAGCAACATGGGGAAAAAAAAAAAACTGGCCAGCAACCTAGCTTGAAGGATCCTCACACACTGCAGCAATGACTCTGCACAGACCAAGGAAGGAGAAGCTGTGGGAGCCAGTAAAGTACATCCTTGGTGGCCAAATTCTGGAGGGCTAAATGTGTGTGTGTGTGAATGATCACAAACAACCCTGCTTGCGGTGTTGTTCGTGTGGATGGTGACAAGTCCTACTGCTGGACAGAGTGAGTGGGTCTTCTCTGCGGTTCCGTAGCTACCTCATATGGCTTAGGGCAGGTCCTGCCATGGGATCTATACCAGCATGCCAACACTAAGAAGGGCCTAATTCTCACTTGGGGGAGCAGCCAGAGAGGACAGCACAAGTGGGAAGTGTATCAAAGAACCTTCAGTGGGGGAAAGGGGGGAAACAGATCAACCTCCCAGGACAAATAAGGCAAGACACCCCCTGGTTTGAGGGGTTGAGCCTTCCAGGGCAGGCAAGGCAAGACATCCCCTGGTTTAAGGGGTTGAGCCTTCCAGGACAGGCAAGACACCCCCTGGTTTGAGAGGTTGAGCCTTCCAGGACAGGCAAGACACTCCCTGGTTTGAGGGGTTGAACCTTCCAGGACAGGCAAGACACTCCGTGGTGTGAGGGGTTGAGCCTTCCAGGGAAGGCAAGGCAAGACATCCCTGGTGTGAGGGGTTGAGGCTTCTGCTAATTTCAAGGGTTGAACCTCACACAAACCACTTCTTTCCTTTCTTCTCAGGGGAAGAAAGAGCAGTTTCACTCCTGCCAGTCCCTCCCCTAGGGGAAGGGGAAGGAGAGAGAGAGGGAGAGAGGGAGAGAGGGAGAGAGAGAGACAGAGACAAGAGAAAGAGAGAGAGGGGAAAGAGAGGCAGAGAGACAAAGAGGGAGTCAGAGAGAGAGAAAGAGAGAGACACAGAGTCAGAGAGAGAGATAGAAGTAGTAAAGAAAAAACAGTGTACCCTAGTTCTTTAAAAGCCAGGGTAAATTTAAAACCTATAATTGATAATTAAAGGTCTTCTCCGTGACCCTGTAACACTCCAATACCATCTTGTTGTCAGTGTAAACAAGGGCGTAGCCCGAAAGCACCAAGGCCACTAACAACCCATACCCTTCCTATCAAAAATCCTTAACCCAGTAACCTGCGGATGGCCCAAATACATTCAATCTGTGGCAACAACTGCTTTGCTAACAGAAGAAAGTATGAGGCTATTCTGTTAAAAAAAAAAAAAAAAGATTCAACATTAACCACTAAAAATTCCCTTAACCCAGCAGGTTTCCTAACAGGGGATCTAAATCTTAATTAATGACTATACAAAGGTCGGACCAGACCTAGGCGGAACTCTCTAGGTCAGGATGATAGACGGTTCCTTGCGGGTGATTGAGAGAAAAAGACACAATGGGTATTCAGTAAGTGATAAGGAAACTCTTGTAGAAGCAGAGTTAGGAAAATTGCCTAATAATTGGTCTGTTCAAACGTGCCTGCTATTTGCACTCAGCCAAGCCTTAAAGTACTTACAGAACCAAGAAGGAACCATCTATACCAATCCTAAGTTAATTTGGACTAAACAAGGTTTTATTAATAGCAAAGAATAATTGAAATCCCCAACTTACAAGGTTTTCAACAAAAGTAAAGTTTGCTAAAAGTTAACAGTGTAACCTGTATTATCCTAACTTCTAATCTTGTGGCCTTAGGCAGTCTAGTCCACGGACATGAAGGAAGTTCGTTTTGGAGAAGAATGGTTATCATCTTTAGAAAAAAAAAAAAGGTGGGGGGAAGAATGTATATAAAAAATGTTACATGGTAAATTCTTGTCCTAAAATAAATTAACTGGTTGTTTAAAGAAAGGGATGTTTGCAACAAGCCAGAAGGTTGAGGCATGTTGAAGATTGTGAAAACTGTGAAAAAAAAAGTTATAAAAGGGAATTTATGCAAGAAATATTGTATAATTTGAAGTAATTAGGCCTCCTAAATGTAAAACTATTGACGAAACAGTTTGTGTGCAAGGTGTATAAGGAAGGCAAAATATACTTTTGGTAAAAGGATTATAAAGAGGCATAAGAATGTGGACTTTTACCTACATTAAAAGGTTAAAAAAATTTTGTTTTGAAGGTCTAAGCAAGTTTTAAAACGTTAATTGTAAAGGAAATTCTGTGTGTAAACATATTGGCTAAAGTTAAAAAGATATCATCCAGTTTTTCTGTGAACTGGACATTAAAATAAAAGCACAATGGGTTTTTCTTAAAGCACTAACCTGCTCATTAACAAAAATTATAAAAGGTTAAAAGAGTCTATAAAAATCTTATGGTCAGACATTAAAAATTGGATAAATATGTCTACAAGATTTTATTGAACTTAAGTTTAACATTAATAACACACTAATATAAAGGTGAAATTTAGCTTATCTGGCATAAAATCATACAGGTTTATATATATAGTCAAATATAAAATGGTGTTTGACTTTCTTTGGTCTAAAAATAATAAAAATTGATGCTAAAAGAAATTTCTCAGTAAAAAGGCACCAAGGACTATAAAGTCCACAGCTCATGTCCCCACACTTAAAACAAAAGATCAGTTTCTTAGAAATTATATACTTGGTTTATCTTCCACTTTCCTTTCCCTCAAAACTAGAAGTCTTTTAGCACAGGTACCACCCCTAGAAGTTCCGGTAAACCAGCACCAGCCTGAGGATCACGTTCTCATCAAAAGGTGGGAAAAAGGAATACTCGAGATGGCCTGGGAAGGACCCTACCTTGTTCTGTTAACCACCGAGACTGCTGTTCATACAGCGGAAAGGGGATGGACTCATACCCGAGTCAAGAAAGTGCCATCCCCTCCAGAGTTGAAGGCCATAGTCCCGGGGGAAAACCCTACCAAACTAAAGCTAAGAAAAATTTAACTCTCTTTCATCTATTCTATTACTTTCTTCTTTCCTCGCTCTACTGCTGACCATCTAGTTATAACATAACCAAGTCAATTTCACCTCAAACTATTTCATTTAATGCTTGCCTTGTTATACCCTGTGGGGACTTGCCAAGTCAGACAGCTTTCTACTTCAGAAAAGTACCTCTGTCCCTCCTGACTCTCCTCAGACTGGGCATTAGTAAATTAGGACCATTTAATCCGGGGAGATTTCGATAAAAACCCCGGTGTCAACCAGGAGTCCTGCCCTCCGATGGAGAGCTTTCATGCCATAGTTGGTCCAACGTTCTGTGGACCACTAAAGAGCAAGGATGGACTGCCCCAACTGGTTTTTGTAATTTCCTAAAACCATACATTCATTTTACTAGAGGATCATAGAAGTTAAAGACTTAAACAAACTTTGGCAATTAAGACAGGATACCAAGATGCAAATGCCTGGTTAGAATGGATCAAATATTCTGTCCACGCGTTTAACAAAAGCTATTGTTATGCTTGCACACATGGCAGGCCAGAGGCCCAGATTATCCCCTTTCCACTAAGGTGGTCCTCCAGTCGACTAGGCATGGGCTGCATGGTAGCTCTCTTCTAGGATTCTACAGCCTGGAGTAATAAGTCGTGCCAAGCTCTCTCTCTGTTATATCCTGAAGTCAGGCACCCCGCGAGTCAGCCCCCGAGGGCCATCCAGCTTCCGTCTCCCAACACTAAGTTCACTTCGTGTCTCTCATGACAGGGAGGAAACTTAGCATTCCTTGGAGACCTGAAGGGATGCAGTGAGCTTAAGTATTTTCAAGAGCTTATCAATCAGCCCTTGTTCATCCCCGAGTGGATGTGTGGTGGTATTGTGGTGGACCTTTACTGGACATTCTGCCAAATAACTAGAGTGGCACTTGTGCTTTAGTCCAATTGGCCATCCCTTTCATCCTGGCATTTCATCAACCAGAGGGAAGGAAAAATAAGACATCGTAAAGCGAGAGAAGCCCCTTATAGGTCTTTCTCATGTCTATTTAGACACAATTAGAGTCCCACGGGGAATACCAGATCAATTTAAAGCCCAAAATCAAATAGCTGCAGGATTTGAGTCTATATTTTTGTGGGTGAAAATTAATAAAAATATAGATTAGATAAACTACATCTATTACAACCAGCAGCAATTTATTAACTACACTAGAGATGCTGTTAAAGGAATAGCTGAACAATTAAGGGCTACTAGCCAGATAGCTTGGGAAAATAGGATAGCCTTAGACATGACATTAGCAGAAAGAGGAGGAGTTTGCGTTATGATTAAAACTCAATGTTGCACCTTCATCCCAAACAACACCGCCCTTAATGGAAGTATAACAAAGGCATTGCAAGATCTGACTGCTCTATCCAATAAGTTAGCCAGCAACTCAGGGGTAAATGACCCCTTTACAGGATGGCTGGAAAAGTAGTTCAGTAAATGGAAGAATAATAGCCTCAATTCTTACCTCCCTCACAGCTGTAATAGGTGTACTTATTATTGTCAGGTGCTGTGTCATACCATGCATCTGTAAGTTGATGCAGAGGCTCATAATAACAGCACTTACTAAAACCTCCCTTAACTATCCTCCACCTTATCCATGGAAGCTTCTTCTTTTGGAAAATCAAGCAAAACAACTAAGCCAAGACATGTTAAAAAAAAAAAAAAGTTTGAAAAGAAAGCTGTAAGGAAATACAAGGGGAGAGGTTGCTAACAACCTGAGTTCTAAGTGTCTTTTAAAAAAATTAATAGGTCAGTATGTTCAATTCTTTGCCTTCTACATTTCAACTTCCTCGTAAAGCAACCTTTTTCGATTACCTGCTCTACCCTGACTCATTCCGATTGCCTGCTACCTGCTCTGCCCTGACTCCTGCCAAAGCACTCACCCCGTCATTCTCTTTAAATTAGCCAACCAGAATTAGCTTAGCCTGTGCGGTCTAACCCTAGCCAATAGGGGAATGACACAGCAGCAGGGGCCACGTGTGTCAGCGATAAGAACCCCTTCCCCTCCCTTGTCCAAGTGTGCCCTTACCATTGCTCCATCTGTAAGGGCACACACCCTTCTGTAGAAGTACCTTGCCTTGTTGAGAATTAAGAAAATTTTATATTCGAGTGCTATTTCTTTTGCGGCACCGAAACTTTATATATAACACTATGTAAATGGAGAGTATGAAGTAAAGTTACAAGGTCATTTACTTGGCCTACGCCCTATGAAGAGGTTATTTCCTGTCATAGCTGAAGTGTGAATCCGTCTAATGTTCCCTGCCTCCAGACCCTATTTTCTTGCCTCAAATCAGACTTCACAGAAAGAGAGACTGTGAGCCTGTCTGGTTAAAAAATCTCACCTCTTTGCTGGTTCCCTTCGCTGTGGCTTCTAGCAGAGAAGCTTTGGTATCCTGCTCATGGAACCAAAGCTGTATAGGCCAAGGGAAAGCTTCCCCTTCACCCTCTGAAGTTTCACTGAAAAATGAACTCACAAAAGGAGATTAATAGGAGAAATGGCATGCACATTTTTCAATGTACACATGGAGGGTGAACCACAGAGTGACTACCCCTCTTTTAAGAGAAAGAAATGTGGGTATTATATAATTCTAAAAAGTATCTGCCTATCAGATGGATGCAGGATGAAGGAACCAACAGGAAAACCTGTGTTCCTCATAGGAAACCTAACTGAAAATCAATGCTGGCAGTATTTTTCAATTTAGAAATTGTTTCAGACAATCTTGTTTTCCTCTTGTAAATATGTGATTTTATCAAAACCCTTTTTAGAAGCTTCTAAGTATATTGGAAATAGATCTCCCTGGCCAGGTGTGGTGGCTCACACCTGTAATCCTAGCACTTTGGGAGGCCAAGGCAGGTAGTGTGCTTAAACTCAGGGGATCGAGACCAGCTTGGGCAACATGGCGAAATCCTGTCTCTACAAAAAATACAAAAATTGGCTGAGCGCAGTGGCTCATTCCTGTAATCTTAGCACTTTGGGAGGCCAAGGTGGGTGGATCACCTGAGGTTAGGAGTTCAAAACCAGTCTGGCCAACATGGTGAAACCCTGTCTCTACTAAACATACAAAAAAATTAGTCAGGTGTGGTGGTGGGCACCTGTAATCTCAGCTACTCGGGAGGCTGAGGCAGGAGAATTGCTTGAACTGGGGAGGCAGAGGTTGCAGTGAGCCAAGATCATGCCACTGCACTCCAGCCTGGGCAACAGAGTGAGACTTCATCTCAAAAAGAAACAAACAACAACAACAACAACAACAACAAACAAAACAAAACAAAATTAGCTGGGCATGGTGGTGCATGCCTGTAGTAAAAGCTACTCGGGAGGCTGAGATGGGAGGATCGCTTGAGCCTGGGAGGTTGAGGTTGCAGTGAGCTGAGATTGTACCACTGCACTCCCGCCTGGATGACAGAACAGGACCCTATCTCAAAGAAAAAAAGAAAAAAGAAAAAAAAGAAAAAAAGAAAGAAAGAAAGAAAGAAAAAGAATAGATCTCCCAGTTATTTTGTTTTATTCTCCGGCTGGCTTTTTTCAGCTGAGTGTACAGATAATTAGAGAATTAGAATGTTATTTAAAGAGAGTTTATTCAAGCGCAAAGATTGAGGACTCCAGCCCAGGACACACTTCCAAGTTGCCTTGGGGAGTGTTCCAGAGAACAAAAGAGATACTCAAGATTTTAAAGGACAAAAGGACAAATTAGGAGAGGGGGTGATTACAAAAGTTGTTCATCAGGAATTCTCCTTAGTTTACAGAAATAACATTGGTAGTTACTGGCTATGTATTATTAAACTACAGGGTGTGATATAGTTTGGATGTTCATGCTCTCCAAATTTCATGTTGAAATGTGATCCCCAGGGTTGGAAGTGGGGTCTGATGGGAGGTGTTTGCATCATATGGGCAAATCCTGCATGAATGGCTTGGTGCCCTCCTGGTGGTAATGAAGGAGTTCTTGCTCTGAGTTCATACGAGATCTGGTTGTTTAAAAAGAGTCTGGCACCTCCCTCCCGCTTGATCCCTCTCTTGCCATGTGACATGCCTGTTCCCACTTTACCTTCACTACAATTGGAAGCTTCCTGAGGCCTGACCAGGAGCAGATGCTGGCACCATGCTTTCTGTACAGTCTGCACAACCGTTAGCCAAAATAAACTGCTTTTCTTTATCAATTACCCAGTCTCAGGTATTCCTTGATAGCAATGAATATGGACGAAGACAGGGTGGATGGCATTTTTATGGTTACTTGGCATCAGTTATTCTAGAGCTCACATAGCAAGGGGCTTCAAGAGGTAATTATTTAGCTCAAGGACAAGTGAGATGTGACTGGCATTACATTTTATTATTTATTTATTTATTTTTGAGATGGAGTCTTGCTCTGTCACCCAGGCTGGAATACAGTGGCGCAATGTCGGCTCACTGCAACCTCGGCCTCCCGAGTTCAAGCAATTCTCCCGCCTCAGCCTCCCGAGTAGCTGGGACTACAGGTGTGTGCCGCACGCCCGGCTAATTTTTAAATTTTTAGTAGAGACGGGTTTTCACCATGTTGGCCGGGATGGTCTTGATCTGCTGACCTTGTGATCCACCCACCTTGGCCTCCCAAAGTGCTGGGATTACAGGTGTGAGCCACCACGCCCAGCCTTGGCGTTACATTTTGAATGCCTTTCTGGGCCTGATCATTTAAAGGGGCTCACATTCCTCAGATAAAAGGGCTTTTTTCTCTCTCGTCCAGTATAAGTCATTGCTTTCATCCTTAGAGATGTTCAAGCACAGAGAAAACCACCACCTGACAGGACTTTGTGGAGAGGATTCCACTCTGCAGACAGAAGCCTGGACTAGATCAACATTAAGATCCTAGGATCAGTCATTCATTAGATCCTGTGTGTTCTTTGTCCTACAACTGAAACATGGCCCAAGGATCTAAGAGGTGGTTCAGCAGAATCCCACTGCGATGAAGGTGAGGAACACCATGCATTTTTGAGAGGCCTAAAGGTCAGAAGTGGAACTTTCCATGTTGCTGATTATGGCTGGTGAGGAGACAGGGCTGACTGTTGCCCAGCTGTAATGCACACTCTCACTGTTCTGCGGCATGGGGGTGTTGGGCTGGTGGACCCACCTGTGCCCAATTTGGAGGCCAATGTTCGACGGATTGGGCAGGAACTGGCCACAGTACTGCCAGCAATGGTGACCACAGGGAAAGTGCAGTCATGGCTACTGAGCTCAGCTGCCATTCCCTGTGGGACAGAACTGATTTGACTTGAGCTGCTATCTGTTCACATGAGGGCTGAGATTCACTTTCTCTTCCTTGACTATTTCAAAGGGAGCCTGGTTCACATTATTGAGTATTGTGCAGACATTTGAAAAGGAATACTGTGTGGTGACCAATTTCTCTGTCTCTACCGTTAAGCCCTTCTCAAACTTTAATGCTCAGATGAATTACCTGGGGACCTCTTTAAAATGCAGATTCTGGCCTGGTGTGGTGGCTCACGTCTGTAATCCCAGCACTTTGGGAGGCCGTGGTGGGTGGATCACCTGAGGTCAGGAGTTCAAGACCAGCCTGGACAACATGGTGAAACACCATCTGTACTAAAAATACAAAAATTAGACAGGCATGGAGGCGCATGCCTGTACTCTCAGCTATCTGGGAGGTTGAGGAGGGAGAATCGTTTGAACCTGAGAGACGGAGGTTGCAGTGAGCCGAGATCACACCACTGCACTCCAGCCTGGGAGACAGAGTGAAACGCTGTCTCTAAATAAATAAATAAATAAATAAATGCAGATTCTGATTTGGTAGGTCTGCTGTGAAGCCTGATATTCTGAATTTCTAACCTCTCAGGTGATTATGATAATCATGACCCCAAAGCCACAGTTTGATAAGCAAGAGACTAAAAGATTTTAAATAGTTAATGGATGGATAAAGTTAGGAGGAGCTCACCACACTAGAAGAACCAGAATCACCTGGGGACACTTAAGAATAATGACGTCTATGCCTGATTAAGACAAAATGAATTAGAATCTCTGGGGATGAGGGTGGAGCACCTACATGTTTTTAAGCTTTCCAGTGATTCTTATCCTCTAGATTAGGACTGATTCAGCCAGGTATGATGGCTCATGCCTGTAATCCCAGCACTTTGGGAGGCTAGCACAGGAGGCTCCCTTGAGCCCAGGAGTTGGAGGCTGCAGTGAGCTATGATCACAGCACTGCAATCCAGTGTGGGTGACAGAGTAAGACCCTGTATCTAAAAAAAAAAAAAAAAAAAAAAAAGAAAAGAAAGGGACTGATTGATGTATCTAAGATGTTTTGTAACTATATATATGTTTGTAATGTATATATAATCTATAAATTATAAAACTTATTATGTATCACTGTACATGTATGTATGAAATATATATATAATTAGGCATATAAATAACTGAGGGGACAGAAATGATTTTTTAAATTAAGGAAACTGAGGCTCAGAGAAATGAGACTAGAGCCCAAGATTCCTGACCTACAGGGCCAGATTTCATTCCCCTCCAAATCATCCCCGGCAGCACTTTGCTTCCAGTGTCTGAATTTTTAGGTGGATGTGTGTATGTGTGTATGTCTTCAGTTTTCTATATTAATATTGTGCTTGGAGGTTTTTGCAGTTATTAACATCTCTGATAGGTTGCCATGGCAGAGATGTTTGTCTCTTTACCAAGCTGGTGACAATTTAATGATAGTATTGTCAACCAGTGTCTTCAATGATTATGCACATTTATCAAACAGTATAATCATCTCTACTATGCCAGTTGCTCACACACCAGAAATGAAGCTCCAGAAACAGTCTATTACTCTGACAAGGATAATAGGTCATTATTACCAAATCAGCAGTCAGTGAGCCAGTGCTTTAAAAATAAACGATCCTGCTTCCCATCATTATTTATTTTTCGTAAGTGCCCAGGTTTGTCTTGCATCTGACAGCAGGAGACAATTATGCTATAATATTTTTCTGCTTTTAAAAAACATGTCTTAAATGGTAAACGGAATATTTCTATTGACCCCACAGTAGACGCATGGGTGATTTTTATAGGTGCATTATAAGATAATGGGTAGAATTCATGATATGTGCACACCAAGTACATATAATCTTTTCCTTTTCCATCCAGTTCTCTTGAAAAAGAATGACCAGCTATGAAAATAGGGGTGGGGAGAGGGTGGGGATGGGGGCAGAAGGAGAAGTACTATGTGATTATCACATGACTTACGGTGAGTTCTCAATGCTCTCTTATTGCTGTTTGATTGCGCAATCAGAGTGTACAAATAGTCTCCATACACTGTCCCTTCCCTATATAGAGTGTTTTCAAAGAGAATCTTATAACTTGTAAAAGGAAAAATTCTTCTCCACCTGCCAGGAGTTACCCCTCCTCCTCCCCAGACAGGACAGCCTGATGGGAGCTTGGGAGGTCTTTCCCAGTTGAACACCTGCCCTTACCACCTGGCAAGAGACTGTGCTCAGAGGACACCTCTCCTTGTAATGAAGTCTGGATTAAATTCCAACTCAGACTGGAGATTGTACCATACCTACAGCTGCAATGGGAAAGAAGGTACCATCGAGGAAAAGGGCATTTTTTTTCTAAGGAGGGAAAGGGGAGAGCAGCTGAATGAGGAACTGCGTTTCTCTAACAACTGAGAACCATTCTGTTAGAGGTGGCTGCTCTCACTTTCAAAACAAAAAGAAGCTTGTAACTGTAAAAGGCTGCAGTGGGTTTCCTGCTACCCCACCCATTTAGAGGAAAAACCTATTTATGAGGCTTTATTAAGTGCAAATAAGTCCCTGGGCTTCAACGGAGAAGGAGCAGCTGCTGAAGATGTGGTCATTTGCATATAAATGACATGATTTCAGCTCAGAGAAGAATATTGAAAAATATACATGTCGACAATGGAATCCTGATAGATTCGCACATATTAAGGTCAGATACTATAATTTTTAAGGCTGCTGCATGCTGATGACGGCATCATATCACACATTCGATTCTGTTTGGGTTATATCATATTATCTTCTATGAAATGGAGGATTTTTATTGTGAATTAATTAAACTATTTTTTTCCCCTAAAGATGAGAACATTCAGGTCAATAAGCTAAATGATCTACAAATGTATAGGCTCTGTGACAAGCAAAGTTACCAACTACAAACTTGGTTTCCTTCACAGTTAATAAGGAAGGTTGTGTGCTCAGGTGTCTCCTGGGGAAGACACTACAGAGCTTTCTCTCATTTCTCTCTCTCTATGGCAGGGTCAACCTTTTTTTTGAAGAGCCAAGGAAGTTTCAGTTTCCATATTCTAAGAAGTTTTCCAAAACTTTGGCTTGAAGATTAGGGGGAAATTATTGTAGCCCAGAAATTTCCACAAGTTTGCCATGAACCCACCATTGTTTCCTTCCCCCGGGGCCTGTGCTTTGAGGTTCACAGCTGGCAAAAGACAGCTTCTGGAATCTCCACACTGATTCCAAGCACGAGTCCTCTATGCTGATTGGAGGAAGTAAGTGGGCTCGCCTGAAATCTGCCTGGGATTCTGGCCCTGCGTCAGACAGGGTGCTTATTGGCTCCTTCCCCACCTGCAATGTAATATTTTTTTTTTTTTTTTTGAGGCAAGGTCTCACTCTGTCACCCAGGCTGAAGTGGAGTGACATGATTGTGGCTCACTGCAGCTGACTTGATCGTGGCTCACTGCAGCCTCAGCCTTCCACTGGGCTCAAGTGATCCTCCCACCTCAGCCTCCCAAGTCGCTGGGAGCACTGGCATGCACCAACATGCCCAGCTAATTTTTGCTTTTTTGTTGTAGAGATGGTTTCACCATGCTGCCCAGGCTAGTCTTGAACTCCTGGGCTCAAGCGACCTGCCTTGCTTGGGTCCCAAAGTGCTGGGATTATAGACATGAACTGCCATGTCCGGCCAGAGGATGGCTGGCTTGCTTGCTTGCTTGCTTGCTTTCTTTCTTTCTTTCTTTCTTTCTTTCTTTCTTTCTTTCTTTCTTTCTTTCTTTCTCTCTCTCTCTTTCTTTCTTTCTTTATTTTTTTCAAACTGCTTGTTGTCTATTAGCTGCTAGGAAGGCATGATAATATATTGAGGAATACTACCTTAACTTTGCCCGTCAGTCCACAACTCCCTCAGGGAGAAGGTTTCCCCATCAATGATGATTATTTATGTGATAACTTTAGATTTTCACTTTGAAAATCCGCATCTTGTGCTCCTTGAAGTAATGGATTCTATTCATATCAATTCAACATTTATCATTGAATTATTTATTAACTAAGTCAGAGGTCATTAATTTTCAACACATTTTTAAACCCTATGTATTAACATTTACTGGATGAATACAGTCCTTAGTATACACACACTCTTTATAAAAGATAATTAAAGATGGCCAATAAATCATTACATAGCTAGCAGGGAAAAAGGAAAATTTAGAAAGTCACCATAAATATATGTTTTATAGAAAGCTTTAGAGGCATTTGAGAACTCTATGATGCCAACTTGGAAAAAGATCTGAATGTCAATTTGCTGATGTGTTCAACATATTCTCTTAAAATGACTTATAGTGATTTAGGTTTAGCAAAGATTTTGAAACTATAAATTCTAAAAAGATTACTCTTAGTTATTGATCAAATTATACACATAGAAAATGATTACATTATCCAGCATTCAACATCCCAGGATAAGAGAAGGGTGATTTAGGCCACCCAGGAGTAGATCTAGGTATTGTAAGGCCTAAAGCTTATAAAATTTGGAGAGCTCTCTTTAAGAAAAAGAAGACAAAATTACTGACACAGTATTGGGTACCAAATTAAATATTGATTTAGAATGAGAAAAACAACAAATTATAAATTTCAAAAAATAAATTCCAACAAATTATAAATCTCTGCCAGGCGCGGTGGCTCATGCCTGTACTCCCAACACTTTGGGAGGCTGAGGAGGGCAGATCGCAAGGTCAGGAGTTCAAGACCAGCCTGGCCAAGATGGTGAAACCCTGTCTCTACTAAAAATACAAAAATTAATCGGGCATGGTGGCGGGCACCTGTAATCCCAGCTACTGAGGAGACTGAGCCAGAGAATTGCTTAAACCTGGGAGGCAGAGATTGCAGTGAGCTGAGATTGCACCACTGCACTCCAGCCTGGGTGACAGGGTGAGACTCCATGTCAAATATATATGTATATTATATATCTCACAGAAATCATTAACTGGCTGACATGCCTCTATAATACTTCTCCCCTTACAACTGATTGTCTCTTCAGTCTGTCTTCTAGTACGGTTGATAAAAATTTGGTTTTTAGTATTGGGAGTTTAGAAAAACTTCTTTCACCTCCACAACTTGCTATATATTATTTCACGTAAATTTTAAAAATGTAAGATTTGGTAAAACCTTTCTTTCTTTCACATGTGAGCTGTAAAATTTGTGGGAATTTTAGATTTTCTTACTTTATGCCTAATCCTAAATAGTGCCACATTTTCCTAGTAACTGGGGCCTTGGGCACATTGTTTTCTATTACAACATGCTCTCATGTACTTTTGTGTTCCTGGATGCAGGAGGTAGTGTGTTTTTGGAAGCTGTCCCTATATCAGGATGGCTACCTTTACTATACACAGATGGGACTGTGAAACACAAAATTAAATATATTCCCCAATTAATGTATTCCCAACTCAACTCTGCCAAGGGGGCAGGGGGAAAGACTCTAAGAGTGAGCCCTGCTGAAAGATTTCCAGCCCTTTCTGCCTTTGGATAGTCTGAAGGTTCTTTATGCCTGATCACTGCTGACTTTCAAGGCACCAGATCTGTGATGAGGGAAGAGAGGTTGTGAAAAGCAGTAAAAGGTAGTTGAACACAGTTCCCCTCTGGCAGCACACAAGCTTCTTAAAGATTTTTTTTTAAGCTCTTCTCTAACTTCATGAAAACAATGCCCTCCAGACTTCCTCCTACCAGCATTCTCTGTACAACAGCTCAGTTTGGCCAGAGTAGAATTAAAACCAGAAAAGCCATAAGAAATAGAAAGATAAGCGCCTCAAGTTGATGCCAGTCTCTCTGGGGTGTGACTGACTGCACACAACCAGTTCTCTAGTGGATCAATACCTATCATCCCTGGGAAGAGCTTGGCTAAAAGCAGCACATCCCAGAGCTGCCAGAGATGAAATGGACACTCGGTTCTGTCCTAGAAAGAAGATGAAGCTGGCAGTTTAGATTGCTGAAAAACAGTTTGAGATAAGCTTGTGGTTCCATAGAAATTAATCCGTGCCTCCAGACAGCACGTAAGCCTATTGGAAAGCTTCTTCAATTCAAGCAGTTAATAATATATCAAGTCTTGTAGCTTAAGGGATACAATTTTCAAAATTATTGTACTGAGGGAATCATAAATTCCACCAAGAGGAAGGTTGTAGTCCAGATATTTTATTTTAGATTTCCATCTAGGGTGCATTATGACACTCCACATGAAAGTCAAATCGTCCATGTAAAATGGTTTCCAGGTGATAAGTTTACCCCAAGGGGTCCAGTAAAGTAATACATTCGGAGTTATATCTGACTTTCACAATCTATAAAGACTAGTTATCAATTTTTTGAAAGATTTGATGAGCAGGAACAAAAAAATACCTTATGGATGCTGACATTTGTCTCATTAACGGGAGCAGCATAAGAAGTACAAGCTCCTTCTGGATTTGGCTGTAAATACACCACTGACATACATTTTGGAAGGTTGCTGTTTTGTGCTGGTGGGAATGTATTTGTCTAACCTTGCACCGACTACAATAGATGTGAGGAAGCAGGGATACTACTGTCAGCCACGTTCAGCTTTTTAAAACAGGGGCAACCACTCTGCCAATATCTGTCAGATTCCAGGACACAGCATATTAAAAATTATGTTCCATTAACACTGTCTGGCCTAGTAGAAGTTTTATAAGGAAATAATTCTGTTGTGTTTGGGGAAGGGAAGAAAAAAAAACACATTACACAATAGAATTCAAAGGAATAATTAATGTTTCTTCCTGCCTCAGAATAGGAATGCTGCTGACTTCTCTAGGGTTTCATATGGAACACCGCAGCCCACTTTGCAGGGGCAAAACTAATAAACATGTTCCAAATAGCAAGAGACCAAATACTAATTAATTACCAGTTTGAATGTTGCCTATCACTACATCATTCTGTGTATTGTAGAACAATATTTTCCATAAGTTGTTCCTTTATTACCAGGGAAAAAATTATATCCTTTTTTCAGGAAGATAAGATTGGTAAGTTTGCTGAAGATGTTTTTAACACAGTAATAGTAAATAACACGGTGCTTACATTTGCTTGGCCCTGGATAAACTTCCTAGTTTAAAGTGCGTTCCTGGGAGGATGCTGACTGCTCAAATTGCAGAAGAAATGCTTTGCGCTGCCTCGTCCTCTCTTGGGTTGATGGGGTGGAATACAAGAATGGCTACACTATTCAACTCTCCAGAATTTAACACAAAACCCAATCTTCAAAAAACTCACCACGCACTTCAGTAAAAGTGTATTGCAATAATACCTCTTTTATCTAACACCATCAGTTAATGAGTTGTTTTCCATAAAAGTGAATCTTCCAAATAACTGTATTTTTCTTTTAAAGCATTCTGTGTGACCATGTTACATTTTAGCCTTTCTAAAACAATTGCATACTTCCGTATCTTTTGATGTTAAGTAAACATAACTTTTTCTTTGTGAAAATGAACTATTGTTACCAGTTACCGCCTAGGCTTCCAGGGCTATTGAGGTGCCTAAGATGCTCTGATGGTGGTGTTCAGGCCCCTTCTTTGCCTTAGCATCTTCCCCTGCTTCTCGTGTGCTTATCTGTAAATCCTGCTTACCTCTTCTCATCAGAGAGAGGTGGAGTATAACAGGCTAGAGCAGGAGTCTGGGACTTTGACACATCTGGAGTGAATTCCAGCTGTGCCACTAACTACCTGTATAAACTTAATTAACATCTACTGGGCGCGGTGGCTCACGCCTGTAATCCCAGTGCTTCGGAAGGCAGGGGTAGGAGGATTACTTAAGGCCAGGAGTTCGAGACCAGCCTGGGCAACATAGTGAGACCCTGTCTCTACAAAAAAATTTTAAAATGAGCCAGGCATGGTGATGCATGCCTGTAGTTCCAGCTACTCAGGAGGCTGAGGCAGGAGGATTGCTTGAGCCTAGGAGTTCAAGGTTACAGTGAACTATAATCATGCTATTGCACTCCAGCCTAGGTGATAGAGTGAAACCCTGTCTCTAAAAAAATAAAAATATAGCCAGGTGTGGTGGCTCATGCCTATAATTCCAGCACTCTGGGAGGCCAAAGTGGGCAGATCACCAGAGTTCAGGAGTTTGAGACCAGCCTGGCCAACATGGTGAAACCTTGCCCCCACTAAAAATACAAAAATTAGCCAGGTGTGGTGGCATGCGCCTGTAATCCCAGCTACTTAGGAGGCTGAGGCAGGAGAATTGCTTGAACCCAGCAGGCAGAGGTTGCAGTGAGTTGAGATTGTCCCACTGCACTCCAGCCTGGGTGACAGAGCAAGACTCCGTCTCAAAAAAAAAAAAAAAAAAAAATATATATATATATATATATAAAATTTAGTGTTGTCAGTTTTCTCACTTATAAAATGGAGAAGAAATACCTACACCTACCCATAGGGTTGTGAGACAAAGTGATGTTAGCATAGAATCAGGCAGAGAGACTTCCGGGGTCTGAGGCATCAACTCCTCAGCTTCTATAAAGTACAACTAAAAGTAAATAGATTCTAAGAAAAAACCCTGGAGCTTTGCAAAAGCTCATTTTACGTACAGGGCCCTTATTTATTTACTTGCATGTCCTTTGCTGGGTGTTAGAGGGCTAACCTTGCCAACACCTCACCCTTGAAGGCATGGACAGACCATTGCCGCAATGGTCCAGCACCTAGTGGTTTAAAGCAGTACCATCCAGCATCTTCTCAGTGCCTTTCTGTTTGTCTTTGTATATAAGCACAATTACATTTTTGAATTGTTCTTCCATCATGTGAAAATGATTGAACAGATTTCACCATACAGTATATGCAGGCCTGACTTTGTATATAAGCTATACAGGATGCCCAACAGATCCTCAGTTCTGTGGTTCTCAAATTTGAGCATGCATCAGCATCCCTGCAGGGCTTCTTCAAGCACAGATTCCGAGCCCCATTCCTAGAGTTTCTGATTCAGTAGGTCTAGGGTAGGATTTGAGAATTTACATATCTAACAAGTTCCCAGGTGCTGCTGATGCCAACCTTGTTGGTCTAGGGACCACACTCTGAGAACCACTGCCTTAGGTGTTCTAGTGGAGAATGGCTGTTGATGTGCAAGCAACAGCCTCATGCACAGGCTATTTCCTGGGCTAGGGATTCCCTGGAGATAGGCTGACAAGCCCACTAGTTCTAGCTAGTTCTACTAACCTAAGCCTGATCTTAGGGGCAATGGGTATTTGCAACTTGATTCCTAAAAAGAGTATGACGGAGGTGAGGTGTGAGGCAGATTTTCTTGTAGCCTTAATTTCTTCCCACACCCCATTGCCTAGTAAGTGCAAATAGCTGGAGCCCCCAATCCAGTGCCCAGCCCACTCTTATTTTCTCTCCTAAATCTGCAGTGGCAGATTGAGCTGGGGATGAGTGAGGCTTGTGGTCTGGATTATTATCTGATGGGTAAGGTGAGGCCCATTTTGGTTGTTCTTCTCAGTTTCCCGCCACACATCTGGGTTGAGAAGGAAGCAATTTTCTAATGACTTAAACTGGAAATTGTGTTCATAAAACATTTAATTGAGACAATCCTAAACCATGTTGTCACAATTCAAATCACACTTGGTTAATTGAAATAAAAAAACAGCTTTCCGAGACCTGAACATTAAGACCAGGTCTCGGAAAGCTGTTTTTTTATTTCATCTCCTTTAATTCAATGTCTTTACTTAATGACACTGCAGGTAAAGGCATCCCAGGGAACTTCTCACCAGACCCAGAGGAGAGCTATAGCTGTGGGCCAGGCCTGTGTCTATGTGTGGCCTGAGGAGAGAAGTGGGCAGTGCGAAATCCTGGGGGGTAGAGGAGGGGTGGCCAAGGGACTTTTAGGAAGAAGGATACCGAATTTTCCACTTAAATGTGTTGACGTCTTGTACTGTGATGAAACTCCTAACTTCAGGATGAGCCTGCTGTGCATGCCACTCTGTACTGATAGGGTACAGTGGTCTCCGCAGGATGAGAACAGCACCAAGACCATTCCAACATGTGTCAGGCACAGAGTTAGCAGGCCTGAGAACTTAGTGAGAGAGGTAGCTCAGAGAACTTAGGCCTCAGGTATTTACTGAGGTTTGGGAGTGGTTGAGCTGGAACTCCCTGCAGCCTCAAACTCCTGGGTTCAAGCCACCCTTCAGCCTCAGCCTCCTGAGTAGCTGGAACTACAGTCATGCACCCCCAGGGGCAACTCATTTTTAAATTTTTTGTAGAGATGGGAGGGTCTCACTATATTTCCCAGGCTGGTCTCGAACTCCTGGCCTCAAGTGATCCTCCTGCCTCCGTCTTCCAAAGTGCTAGGATTACAAGCATGAGCCACTGTGCCCAGCAGACATGAATTAAGTTTATACAGGAGTAAATAGTAAATAATAAGGTGACATAGCAAGGGGACACCCAGGTGATAAACTTCTGTGTAACCTCAGGTTATAGGAGGGTTATGAAATCAACAGCAGTGATTAATTTTGCCTTCATCCTTGTTCAGGTATCTCCAATCTGAAGAAAACACATTCATCTATTCAACAGATATTTCCAAGTGGCTGCTGGGGGCCCGGTTGTGTGCCAAGTGCTGGGGATATAATGATAACCAGAAAGTTGGTCCTGGTCTCAAACAGCCAGGTTTCCTGGCTCTCCTCCGTGTCCCCACTCCCTCTGAAGCCCAGTCCTGTCACATTTACATGACCCCTCCACCATCCTCTTCTGCACTTTCACCAATGACCCTCCCAGAGCCTCAGGTATCCATTCATTTATTCAACAACTGTGTGCCAGGCACTATTCAGGGCAATGGGGACTCAGCAGTAAACAGAATAGATTAAATTCCCCGCCTTCTTAGAGTGGAAGGAGAAACAATAACTAGGATAAAATGCAGCCAAGATACAGTGTGTGGCAGATACAGTATGTTGAGCAGTGATAAAGAGAAACAATAGAGCAGGGGAGAAGAGAGGTAGTCTGGGGTGGGGTTTGGGTGGTCCAGCCAAAGGTTTAAGGTTCAGAAGGTTTAAGACAGGAAGGACTGGAGACAGGATCCCAGCAGTAGGAAAAGTAAGTGGAAAGCCAGAGGGGGAGGTCCACTCCTGACCTCACCAGCAAGAGCAGGGGGCAGCATGGCTGCAGCGGAGTGCAGGGGAAAAGAGCTGGAGGTGAGCCCAGAGCGGGGTGGGGCTGGAAATCAGACCAGGTAGGTCCTTGCAGGAAGAGGAAGAACCTGGCTTTTCCCCTGAGTGATGTGGGAAGTCATGGGTGTGTTTTGAGCTGTGGGGAAACATGGCATGTCTTAGTTTAGCAGGTGGCTGGCTGCTGTGGGAATAGCATAAAAGAGCAGGAGGCTACTATGGAATCCAGGCAAGAGATTTTGGTAGCCTGGACCAATGTGTGACAGTGGAGTAGGAGATGTGGTCAAATCCAAGATATATTTTAAGGTGGAGCTAATGGGATTTGTTGACAGATTGTGAAATATAAAAGACCTAAAGATGACATCAAGTGTCTTGACCTGAGCAATTACTAAAACCAGGGAGACTGCAGGAAGAGCCAACGGGAAAGATCATGAGCTTGACTTTGGACATGCTGAAGTCTGAAGAGCCTATCAGATGTCCAAGTGGAGATGTCGAGTAGGCAAATGGATACCTGGTTCTAGCTCAGGAGACAATTCCAAGCTTGATATGTAGATTGGGGAGTAATTATGACTGACTATGGACTTTAGGCTGGGAAAGGAGAAGATGAGGGGCTTAAGGAACAGCAAAAGGAGAAAAGGATTATTAGATTTGGGGATGGAGAGTGAAGACAGTCACTACCATACTGAGCCACTGAACAAGCCATTGCTTTTCCTCAGCAGAGCAAGTTTCAGCAAGGGAAAGGGAACATTCAGGGAAGAAGTGGCAGAGATGGGGATTTTGCTGATGACTGGCAGTGAGTTCCAGAGAGCACAGAAGTTTCAAGAGAAGCGGGGGAGCAGAGGAGATGGGGCTGGAAAATGTGACATTCTGAATAGAATGTGCATAAGGGGACAGAAGATGAGGAATGGTCTCTAAGTTTGGGGCCTGTCATGGGGACAGAGGTAAAGAGGGATAAAGGCATAAGGAGGCTGGACCTCTGGGGACCAAGACCATGGAGGTAAAGAGGGCGTGAATGTGTGGGTGCATGGGGCGAGGGTGGGCCTGGGGCAGGGAGTGCTCCCACTGGACTTCAGAGGCCACCCTCACATAGTAACCTTTCCAGCCTTGGCCCTGGGCTACACTGGTTTTCTCCATTCCATCTTAGCCTTCACTCAGATGCTTTTCCTTCTGACCTGTTGACTGCAGGCTCCCAGGCCTCTATCCTGAGCCAGGCTCTTCTTTCTTTTGCACTGCTCTGAAAACACCAACGCTTACAAAGATTCCTTCTGTTTCATGCAGGTGCTGCACTTGCCTTCTTCAAGGTCCTGAAGGTAAAAATGTGTTTGGGACTCATGGGATTGCCCAATGTGTGCCCCAACTGAGCTCATCCTTCGTAAGCCATCACATTTTCTCAACATCTTAACATCTATTTTCTTTTCCTCACAGCTACTTCTCTAACCAGCCATAAATGAAACCAGACTTTTTAAAGCCAATATTTTGCATTCTTTGTTTTTAATTTTTAAAACAAATAAAAGTCAACTGTCTTCCTCCTTCTGGGGTCTCCCTCAACTTTTTTTTTTTCTTTTCATATATTAATTAATGAATTTTGAGACAGGGTCTCCTGTTGCCCAGGCTGGAGTGCAGTGGTGTGATCACAGCTCACTGCATTCTTGACCTCCTGGGCTCAAGGGATCCTTCTACCTCAGCCTCTGGAGTAGCCAGGACTACAGGCACACACCACCACACCCGGCTAATTTTTTTATTTTTTGTAGAAATGGGGTTTTTCCATGTTGCTCAGGCAGGTCTCAAATTCCTGCCCTCAAGCAATCCACCCACTCTGGCCTCCCAAAGTGCTGGGATTACAGATGTGAGCCACCACACCTGGCCTTTTTTAAAAAAAAAAATCTATAAGATTGATAGCCTTCTGTGATGAAAGGATTCCCTTGTGCTCCTCTAGCCCTTTGAAGCATTGGATTTCCAACAGAATTTTTCTGAGGGCCTTCTCCTGTTTGGGCACAGTGTCATCCACAGCCTTTCTCCAGCCCGGGGCTTCTACCCTTTGGCCCACATTCTCTGGGCCCCATTTCCTGACCACCAGCTGGGCACTGGCTCTCCAGGAACCCCATCTGTCTTCAAGCAATACTAAAGGCAAAAATATCACCTGGCAGAAGAAACAAATGGGAAGACGGTATTTGATTTACTACCTGTCTGATATGGTTTGGCTCTTGTGTCCCCACCCAAATCTCATGTCAAATTGTCATCTCCAGTGCTGGTGGAGGGGCCTGGCGGGAGGTGATTGGATCATGGCGGTAGATTTCCCCCTTGCTGTTCTCATGATAGTGAGTGAGTTCTCAGGAGAGCTGATGGCTTAAAAGTGTGTGGCAGTTCCCCCTTCTCTCTCACCTGTCATGCTGTGAAGAAGGTGCTTTATTCCCCTTCGCCCTTCCACCATGATTGTAAGTTTCCTGAGGTCTCCCCAACCATAGTTCCTGTACAGCCTGTGGAATTGTGAATCAATTAAACCTCTTTTCTTCATAAGTTACCCAGTCTCAGGTAGTTCTTTATAGCAGTGTGAAAACAGACTAACACACTGTCCAAGAATGAGCAGGAACAGAAAAGGCACATTGTATCCAACACTGTCAGATGGAAAATACAGGGGTAATCAGAAGGACAGAGAGAAGAAACCCCTTCAGTGGCCAGGCTGTTCTCTCTAGAGGTGTAGTCTTTTTTAGCTATTGTTTGTAGCTCTGCCAACAGTTTTCCTATCAGAGGTTGCAGGCAGAAAAAACTAATCACCATTAAATGTTCATGAGCAGCTACCACAGAGTTGGACCACAGCAAGTGATGGCTGGGTTCTTGGGTTTGCTTTATTTCTTCCAATGCAAGCACATGGCATTGGTTGCCCTGACTTGCGGGCAGCTGGGCCTGCCCCCTGCTCCTGCTGGGCTCGTTGGAACAGATTTTTAAAAACAGGTCAGGGAGGAATCCGTCTTGCATGACACACTGCCCATGAACGGCTCCCGTGTGCTTTCTCACCCTGAACATGTCCCCTTCTTAATTATGATGACAATCCCAAGTTTGGGTGCTTTAGAAAGTCGTCCATCTGCATGTGTGTGTGTGTATGTTCTTTGTGCTCTGTGTACATGTGTGTTCTCTTAGACAAGAAAAAACATACTCTTGCTGTTTAAAATATCTTGTCAAGGTGCAGGTGGCTGGCAAGAAGGCCAAACAGGAAGAGCTCCAGTCTGCAGCTCCCAGCGAGATCAACACAGAAGCTGGGTGATTTCTGCATTTCCAACTGAGGTACCCAGCTCATCAGATTGGGACTGGTTCGGAGGGCAAGACGAAGCAGGGTGGGGCGTCACTTCACCCAGGAAGCGCAAGGTGTCAGGGAACTCCCTCCCCTATCCAAGGGAAGCTGTGAGAGACTGTGCCCTGAGGAACGGTGCACTCCAGCCCAGATACTGTGTTTTTCCCATGATCTTCGCAACCCGCAGACCAGGAGATTCCCTCGGGTGACTACACCATGAGGGCCCTGGGTTTCAAGCACAAAACTGGGCAGCCATTTGGGCAGACACCAAGCTAGCTGCAGGAGTTTTTTTTCATACTCCAGTGGTGCCTGGAGTGCCAGTGAGACAGAACTGTTTCCTCCCCTAGAAAGGGGGCTGAAGCCAGGGAGCCAAGTGGTCTAGCTCAGTGGATCCCACACTCATGGAGTCCAGCAAGCTAAGATCCACTGGCTTGAAATTGTCACTGCCAGCACAGCAGTCTGAAGTCGACTTGGGTGCTCAAGCTTGGTGGGGGGAGGGGCGTCCACCATTACTAAGGCTTGAGCAAGCGGTTTTCCCTCACAGTGTAAGCAAAGCTGCTGGGAAGTTTGAACTGGGTGGAGCCCACCGTAGCTCAGCAAAGCCATGTAGCCAGACTCCCTCTCTAGATTCTTCCTCACTGGGCAGGGCATCTCTGAAAGAAAGGCAGCAGCCCCAGTCATGGGATTATAGACAAAACTCCCATCTCCCTGGGACAGAGCACCTGGGAGAAAGGGCAGCTGTGGGTGCAGCTTCAGCAGACTTAAATGTTCCTGCCTGCTGGCTTGGAAGAGAGAAGTGGATCTCTCAGCACAGCACTCAAACTCTGCTAAGGGACAGACTGCCTCCTCAAGTGAGTCCCTGGTCCCCATGCCTCCTGATGGGGAGACACCTCCCAGCAGGGTTCAACAGACACTTCATACAGGAGAGCTCTGGCTGGCATCAGGCAGGTGTCCCTCTGGGATGAAAATTCTAGAGGAAGGAACAGGCAGCAATCTTTGCTGTTCTGCAGCCTCCACTGGTGATACCCAGGCAAACAGGGTCTGGAGTGGACCTCCAGCAGACTCCAACAGACCTGCAGCAGAGAGGCCTGACTGTTAGAAGGAAAACTAACAAACAGAAAGGAATAGCATCAACATCAACAAAAAGGACATCCACACCAAAACCCCATTAGAAGGTCACCATCATCAAAGACCAAAGGTAGATAACTCCATGAAGATAAGGAAAAACCAGCGCAAAAAGACTGAAAATTCCAAAAACCAGAACGCCTCTTCTCCTCCAAAGGATCACAACTCCTCACCAGCAAGGGAACAAAACTGGATGGAGAATGAGTTGGACGAATTGACAAAAATAGGCTTCAGAAGGTGGGTAATAACTAAGAAAGCTAAGAACCTTGAAAAAAGGTTAGAGGAATTACTAACTAGAATAACCTCTTTAGAGAAGAATATAAATGACCTGATGGAGATGAAAAACAGCATGAGAACTTCGTGAAGCATACACAAGGATCAATAGCCAAGTCGATCAAGCAGAAGAAAGGATATCAGAGATTGAAGATCAACTTAATGAAATAAAGTGTGAAGACAAGATTAGGGAAAAAAGAATGACACAGCTTCCAAGAAATATGGGACTGTGTGAAAAGAACAAACCTATGTTTGATTGGTGTACCTGAAAGTGATGGGGAGAATGGAACCAAGTTGGAAAACACACTTCAGGATATTATCCAGGAGAACTTCCCCAACCTAGCAAGGCAGGCCACATTTAAATTCAGGAAATACAGAGAACACCACAAAGATACTCCTCGAGAAGAGCAACCCCAAGACATATAATGGTCAGATTCACCAAGGTTGAAATGAGGAAAAAAATGTTAAGGTCAGCCAGAGAGAAAGGTTGGGTTACCCACAAAGGGAAGCCCATCAGACTAATAGCAGATCTCTCTGCAGAAACTCTTCAAGCCAGAAAAGAGTGGGGGCCAATATTCAACATTCTTAAAGAAAAGAATTTTCAACACAGAATATCATATCCAGCCAAACTAAGCTTCATAAGTGAAGGAAAAATAAAATCCTATACAGACAAGCAAATGCTGAGAGATTTTGTCACCACCAGGCCTGCCTTACAAGAACTCCTGAAGGAAGCACTAGATATGGAAAGGAAAATCTGGTCCCAGCCACTGCAAAAACATACCAAATTGTAAAGACCATTGACACTGTGAAGAAACTGCATCAACTAATGGGCAAAATAACCAGATAGCATCCTAATGACAGGATCAAATTCACACATAATAATATTAACCTTAAATGTAAATGGGCTAAATGCCCCAATTAAAAGACACAGAATGGCAAATTGAATAAAGGTTCAAAACCCATTGGTGTGCTGTATTCAGGAGATCCATCTCACGTGCAAAGACAAACATAGGCTCAAAATAAAGGGATGGAGGAATATTTACCAAGCAAATGGAAAGCAAAAAAAAAAAAAAAAGCAAAAAAAAAAAAAGCAGAGATTGTAATCCTAGTCTCTGATAAAAACAGACTTTGAACCAACAAAGATCAAAGGAGACAAAGAAGGACATTACATAATGGTAAAGGGATCAATGCACCAAGAAGAGATAAATATCCTAAATATATATGCACCCAATACAGGAGCACCCAGATTCATAAAGCAAGTCCTTAGAGACCTACCAAGAGACTTAGACTCCCACACAATAATAATGGGATAGTTTAACATCCCACTGTCAATATTAGACAGATCAACAAGACAGAAAATTAACAAGGACAGTCAGGACTTGAACTCAGCTCTGGACCAAGGAGACCTAATAGACATCTACAGAACTCTCCACCCCAAATCAACAGAATATACATTCTTCTCAGCACCACATTGCACTTATTCTAAAACTGACCACATAATTGGAAGTAAAACACTCCTCAGCAAATGCAAAAGAATGGAAATCATAACGAACAGTCTCTCAGACCACAGTGCAATCAAATTAGAACTCAGGATTAAAAAACTCACTCAAAACCACACAACTACATGGAAACTGAACAACCTGCTCCTGAATGACTAGTGGGTAAATAACAAAATGAAGGCAGAAATAAATAAGTTCTTTGAAACGAATGAGAACAAAGACACAACATACTAGAATTTCTGGGACACAGCTAAAGCAGTGTTTAGAGGGAAATTTATAGCACTAAATACCTAAAGGAGAAAGCAGGAAAGATCTAAAATTGACACCCTAACATCATAGTAAAAAGAATTAGAGAAGCAAGAGCAAACAAATTCAAACGAATTCAAAAGAAGACAAGAAATGACTAAGATCAGTGCAGAACTGAAGGAGATAGAGACATAAAAAACACTACAAAAAATCAATAAATCCAGGAGCTGGTTTTTTGAAAAGATTAACAAAATAAATAGACTGCTAGCCAGACTCATAAAGAAGAGAGAAGAATCAAATAGACACAATAAAAAATGATAAAGGGGATATCACCGCTGATCCCACAGAAATACGATCTACCACCAGAGAACACTTAAACACCTCTATGCAAATAAACTAGAAAAACTAGAAAAAATTGATAAATTCCTGGACACAGACACCCTCCCAAGACTAAACCAAGGAGAAGTCAAATCCTTGAATAGACCAATAACAAGTTCTGACATTAAGGCAGTAATTAATAGCCTACCAACCAAAAAACAGCCCAGGACCAGAGAGATTCACAGCCAAATTCTACCAGAGGTACAAAGAGCTGGTGCCATTCCTCCTGAAACTATTCCAAACAATATAAAAAGAGGGAATCCTCCCTAACTCATTTTATGAGGCCAGCATCATTCTGCTACCAAAAACTGGCAGAGACACAACAGAAAAAGAAAATTTCAGGCCAATAACCCTGATGAACATCGATGTGAAAATCCTCAGTAAAATACTGGCAAACCAAATCCAGCAGCACATCAAAAAGCTTATCCACCATGATCGAGTTGGCTTCATCCCTGGGATGCAAGGCTGGTTCAATATATGCAAATCAATAAATGTAATCCATCACATAAACAGAACCAATGACAAAAAGCACATGATTATTTCAATAGATGCAGAAAAGGCCTGTGATCAAATTCAACACCTCTTCATGCTAAAAACTCTCAATAAACCAGGTATTGATGGAACATATCTCAAAATAAGAAGAGCTATTTATGACAAAGCCATAGCCAATATCATACCGAATGGACAAAAGCTGGAAGCATTCCCTTTGAAAACCGGCACAAGACAAGGATGCCCTCTCTCACCACTCCTATTCAACATAGTACTGGAAGTTCTGGCCAGGGCAATCAGTCAAGAGAAAGCAATAAAGGGTATTCAAATAGGAACAGAGGAAGTCAAATTGTTTGCAGATGACATGATTGTATATTTAGAAAACTCTATCATCTCAGCTCAAAATCTCCTTAAGCTGATAAGCAACTTCAGCAAAGTCTCAGGATACAAAATCAATGTGCAAAAATCACAAGCATTCCTATACACCAATAATAGACAAACCAAGAGTGAACTCCCATTCACAATTGCTACCAAGAGAATAAAATACCTAGGAATACAACTTACAAGGGATGTGAAGGACCTCTTCAAGGAGAACTACAAACCACTGCTCAGCAAAATAAGAGAGAGCACAAAAAAATGGAAAAACATTCCATGCTCATAAATAAGAAGAATCAGTGTCATGAAAATGGCCATACTGCCCAAAGTAATTTATAGATTCAATGCTATCCCCATCAAGCTACCATCGACTTGCTTCACAGAATTAGAAAAAACTACTTTAAATTTCATATGGAACCAAAAAAGATCCTATATAGCTAAGACAATCCTAAGCAAAAAGAACAAAACTGGAGGCATCATGCTACCTGACTTCAAACTATACTACAAGGCTACTGTAACCAAAACAGCATGGTACTGGTACCAAAACAGATATATGGACCAATGGAACATAACAGAGGCCTCAGAAATAATGCCACACATCTACAGCCATCAGATCTTTGACAAACCTGACAAAAACAAGCAATGGGAAAAGGATTCCTTATTTAATAAATGGTGTTGGGAAAACTGGCTAGCCATATGCAGAAAACTGAAACTGGACCCCTTCCTTACACCTTATACAAAAATTAACTCAAGATGGATTAAAGACTTAAAAGTAACACCTAAAAACCATAAAAACCCTAGAAGAAAAACTAGGCAATACCATTCATGACATAGGCATGGGCAAAGACTTCATGACTAAAACACCAAAAGCAATGGTATCAAAAGCCAAAATTGACACAGGTGATCTAATTAAACTAAAGAGCTTCTGCACAGCAAATAACCTACCATCAGAGTGAACAGGCAACCTACAGAATGGGAGAAAATTTTTTCAATCTATCCATCTGACAAATGGCTAATATCCAGAATCTACAATGAACTTAAACACATTTACAAGAAAAAAACAAACAACCCCATTAAAAAGTGAGTGAAGGATATGAACAGACACTTCTCAAAAGAGGACAATTATGCAGCCAACAAAAATATGAGAAAAAGCTCATAATCACTGGTCATTAGGGAAATGCAAATCAAAACCACAATAAGATACCATCTCACACCAGTTAGAATGGCAATCATTAAAAAGTCAGGAAACAACAGATGCTATTGTTTCCTATTGTGGAGAAATAGGAATGCTTTTACATGGTCGGTGGGAGTGTAAATTAGTTTAACCATTGTGGAAGACAGTGTGGCTATCCCTCAAGGATCTAGAACCAGAAATACCATTTGACCCACAATCCCATTACTGGGTATATACCCAAAGGATTATAAATCATTCTACTTTGAAGACACATGCACATGTATGTTTATTGTAGCACTGTTCACAATAGCAAAGACTTGGAACCAACCCAAATGCCTATCAATGATAGACTGGATAAAGAAAATGTGGCACATGTACACCATGGAATACTATGCAGCCATAAAAAAGGATGAGTTCATGCTTTTTGCAGGGACATGGATGAAGCTGGAAACCATCATTCTCAGCAAACTAACATAGGAACAGAAAACTAAACACCACATGTTCTCACTCATAAATGAGAGTTGAACAATGAGAACATATGGACACAGGGAGGGGAATATTACACACCAGGGCATGTGGAAGGGTGGGGGGCTAGAGAAGGGATAGCATTAGGAGAAATGCCTAACGTAGATGACAGGTTGATGGGTGCAGCATACTACCATGGCACATGTATACCTATGCAACAAACCTGCACATTCTGCACATGTATCCCAGAACTTAAAGCATAATTTAAAAATATATATATATATCTTGTCATGCTGTTCTTTTAAGGAAACAGCCTGAGGCAGTGGGCATGGAAGGAGATTATACTTGATGGATTTTTTAATAAAAAATGATAAATGAATATAAAAATAAAGTTAACAGAATTGACAAAACTGCATTTTAAATAGTTTTACTAGATATTTATTTGGTATGTTTACTAGATATTCTAGGCATACAAGAACTTGGTTAAGCTCTCTAATAGCCCCAATTGAGTAGGCATTATTAATCCTACTTTATATATAAGGCAAAGTAACTTTTTAAAAAATATGCCATTAATAAGAGATAAAACAGAGGTTTTTAAGCAACTTCTGTCTTACTCTAACACCCATGCTTAGCCAGCTACACCTTGATGACTTTAAAAGCAACCAAAAGGCCCATCTATAAGGTGAAAATGTGTTTTGCCTGGCTATTATGGTTTGAATGATGATGTCTCCACAAAAATTCATGTTAAGACTTAGTCCTCAATGCAACAGTATTAGGAAGTGTGGCCTTTGGGAGGTGATTAAGTCATGAGGGCTCTACTCTCATGAATGAGATTAGTGACCTTATAAAAGGGCTTACAATTGAAGGAAGCTCTCTTGCCCTTCTGCCCCTTCTGCCAAGTGAGAACACAGTGTTCCTCCCCTCTGGAAGATGCAGCAATGAGAGACTATCTTGGAAGCAAAGAGGAGCCCTCAGCAGACACCAATCCTGCTGGCACCTTGAGCTTAGACCTCCTGGCCTCCAGAGCCATGAGAATAAATTTCTATTGTTTATAAGTTACCCAGTCGATGATATTTTGTTATAGCAGCACAAATGGACTAAGATACTCACAAACAACCAAGAAGTGTTTATCAACTATTGACTAGATGGGCAGCATCAAGATTGGGGCTAAGAACTCTTCCCACATTCAGATGAGACAGAAACTAATTCTCGTGAGTTGTAGTTGGGTAACAACTGGAAGGGTGGCATGTATTTTTACTATGTCAAGCATTGCTTCCCAGGTAGCAAAGGGTGAAACTGCTGATGTCTGAAGGAGGCAGCAAGGGACAAGGCATATTCTACACAGTCTTCTGTTGTGCCTCAACTCTGACATAGGTCATAGTATTACCTGGGACTGCATCTCAGGCTTGACTCAGAGGGCAAGCCCAGCCTATATTCCAGCTGGAACACACACACACTCCTCCCCACAATTTACCTGCCCCCAGCTGATGCAAGTCCATTTTTTTTTAAGATGGAATTTTACTCTTGTTGCTCAGGCTGGAGTGCAATAGTGCAATCTCGGCTCACTGCAACCTCTGCCTCCCAGGTTCAAGCAATTCTTCTGCCTCCGCCTACCAAGTAGCTGGGATTACAGGCATGAGCCACCACGCCTGGTAGTCTTTTGTATTTAGTAAAAATGGGGTTTCACCACGTTGGTCAGGCTGGTCTCAAACTCCTGACCTCAGGTGATCCTCCCACCTCAGCCTCCCAAAGTGCTGGGATTACAGGTGTGAGCCACTGTGCCCAGCTCCTCAGGGAATATTTCTTTCTTTTTTTTTTTTTTGCATTTGCAAGATTTAATAGAGTGAAAACAGAGCTCCCATACAAAGGGAGGGGACCCAAAGAGGGTAGCAGTTGCTGGCCTGAATGCCTGGGTTTATATCCCGATCATTCTCCCTCCCGCTGTGCTCTCAGGTGATAAATGATTGGCTATTTCTTTACCTCCTGTTTTTGCCTAATTAGCATTTTAGTGAGCTCTCTTTACTACCTGATTGGTCAGGTGTGAGCTAAGTTGCAAGCCCTGTGTTTAAAGGTGGATGCGGTCACCTTCCCAGCTAGGCTTAGGGATTCTTAGTCGGCCTAGGAAATCCAGCTAGTCCTGTCTCTCAGTACCCCCCTCAACAGGAAAACCCAAGTGCTGTTGGGGAGGTTGGCCAACAACCGCTCTAACTGCTTCCTGCTGAATTGGGGCGTAGTAGGGGTCGTGCAGTTGAGATTTCCTTGGGAGGGGTGGCTTTGATGTCATTAACATCAGAGCATGGGCTAGCAGGCCGGTCCAGGGGGCCGTGGTAGATTTTAGTCATGGATTGCATCTGGGGCTCCATTTGAAGAACGATTTGCAGTTTTACAGCTTTGATTCTGGAAGAGACAAACTTAACAAGGAGGTTAAAGATACAGGAATAGAAATGTATGGACTGAAGTGCAGGGGATTTTTTTTTTGGCACACTTCACAGGCCCTGACTATCTGCTTGATAGTCTTGAAAAGGCCTGGTCCAGTAAATAATGATTTGGTCATCTGATGGGTGCTATCAATGCCTAAGTGAAAGGTTTGGTGAAGGATTTTAAGTAATTTTCATTGGTTAGCTGCTGGTGAAAGTACTTTTCCTTCTTCGGTGGCTAGCCATGCTGAGGGGAGGAAACTATGTCCTCGTGAGGTTCCCCATTCTATTTCTTCTGCTGAGTACTGGGGCTTGGTTTCCCGGAGGGGATTACCCCATACTAGGGGTCCTTCTATAAGCATTTCTAATGGAGCGTCCTGTCTTGCGGCTCTTTTGGCTTTAATATCTGCTTGGCAGTTCCCTTCTATTTCCCTTTCCTTTCCTTTCTGATCACCCCAGCAGTGTTAAGACTGCCACCTTTTTAGGTTTCTGCACCGCCAATAATAATCTCCTAATGGCTTCCTGATGTTTGATAGGTGTTCCCTCGGAAGTTAGGAATTCCCTTTCTCTCCATTTTGCTGCATGGTCATGGAGGACTAGGTAAGCATATTAGAATCTGTATATATATTTACCCTTTTTCCTTCTCCTAATTCTAGTGCCCGAGTGAGGGCTATTAGTTCTGCCAGCTGAGCGCTAGTTCCTGGAGTGAGGGAATTACTTGCAAGTATTCCATTATCACTGACCACTGCATACCCTGCTTTTCGAAGTCCTTTTTCTACAAAGGGACTTCCATCAGTATACAAGTTGAGTCGGGATCAGTCAAGGGAACCTCTAGGTCCCCTCGAGTGGCGCAGGTTTGAGCAATTACTTGCTGACAGTTATGTTCTATTTTTTCTTCATTGTCTGGAAGAAATGTGGCTGGGTTAAGAGTTGCGCAAGTGCACAGTCACAGCACTGGTCCTTCAAGTAATAGAGCCTGATATTTAAGCAAACGGTTGTCTGACAGCCACAAGTCTCCTTTAGCAGTGAGTATGCCATTCACATCATGAGACATCCACACAGTAAGATCTCTTCCCTGTATCATTTTAACTGCTTCAGATACTAAGACTGCTGCTGCCGCCACTATCCATAAATAATGAGGCCAACCCTTTGCCACTACATCAATTTCCTTACTCACGTAAGCCACGGGTTGCAAGCTCGTCCCTCGGACCTGTGTAAGGACTCCTAGAGCTATTCCTGTTTCTTCTGTGACATATAAAGAAAAGTCTTGCCCTGTTGGCAAGCTCAACACTGGGGCTTGGGTTAGGGCCTTCTTTAGGGCCTGGAAAGCTGCTTCTGCTTCAGGTGTCCATCTTACTAAATGGGTATTGGCTTTCTGAGTTTCCTTAATTAGTGTATATAATGGCCTCCTGAGGGAATATTTCTTAGAATTTTTTTTTTCTTGTAGAGCCTACTAGACCTAAAATAGCCTGCAAATACACACATGCATGTATGTCAGCAGCCTCCTATGGGCCTCACTGACAAACTCTTCCTTCATACACTGACCACATGAAAGAGAATACCTGGTCCCCATTGTTCTTGACAAGGCTGTGGGGACCCCACACTATTTGGTTGTTCTAAGTGTGCTGCCAAGGCCACTACCATGAACAACTTTGGGCAGCAACTCCAAGTCTTGTCCTGGTCTTGTCCAAGGTAACCTGGAGCCAGGAAAATGTATGCCAGGATTTGGGGATTTGTCCCGCTATTGGCCATCTTGCCCTGAAAGAAGCTGCCGGAGCAATTAAAAATCAAACAAAAGAGAAGCCATGCACACGCACCTCCCTACCTCAAGAAAAAGGAACCCCATGGGGAAAATAAAATTTAGGAGGTTTATTGAACCCACTGTAGAGCTGATCCAGAATTTAAATTGATTCCATAATTTATTGCATTTTAATTAGCAATCACAGGAGACCAAGTATTGTTTACTTTCTTGTTAGGAGCTCTAGCTGGAAACAAATACCAGTGAGTCTTAATAAGGATGAGTTATATTTACTGTTTTCCATTTTACAGTCTTGTTATAATCATCACAAGAACAGATTCATTTAGTGCTCATCTGTTCTTGGTATGACATTTGTTAACCACTAGGGTGACATAAAGTCAGAACATACCCCAGAAGCCAGGCAAGAGCCCCTCCAGCCCTATCCCACCCCATGGTTGCTCCTGCATTGTTTCCAATCATATAATTTAATGTGGAAATATTTCTAGCTTAGGTTAGATAACAGAGTTCGCATGTGCCATTGTCACCCAAAATGCATCCATATGACTGTTGTTGGTTATTTATTTAGAAAAGAAAAATGCTACAAACAGACAGCTGTATTTATATGCACCACTCCAACTTAGAAGCACCAGCCCCGTCAGGCAGCCAAGACGCTGCCTCTCGGCCACAGCGCACACCCATCGCTTAGCAGCCATCCATCCGATGTGTGATCCCACTTGCTTGCTTTCATTCTGTATTTTTGTTTTGGGGGTTTATATAATGTTAATTCTTTTTAATGACAGGGCCAGAGCTTTTGGGACTTCTAAACAGCTCTTGTTATTATTACTCAAGCAGAAAGAATCCTGCACTTCTACTTGCGGGTTGGGACTCTCTGGAGCAATGCGCTTCCTTGGGAGTATTCTGGGTTCCTATTTCTTGCTAGGAACATTATCAAGTACTTTTTAAGTACCACTGCATACTGTTCCAGTGATTCCCATCAGTCATCCCAGTTCTCCCTCTTGGATTGGGCTCCCAGCAGGTAAGGGAACTCATTATCTAAAGTCCAAAGGATTTTTCATTGAATGAGGAAGGAGGACTTGATTCCAAAAGGCCATCTTCACAAAAGGGATGTTTTGGGTAACCTGGATACACATTATCTTCTAAGACTTTTCATTGAAACAGGACTTTTACCCCCGAAAAGCAGGTGAAGTAGGTGCCATTGTTTATTTACTCCTCTTTTTCTTTTTTAACCTAGTTTTTCTGCTTAGCCACAGAGGTACCAATCCTATGCTGGAGTTTTAATTAAACCTTGCTCTCTGTTAAAAAGCTCCTATTGTCCTTTTCATTTAAATAGGATTCTTCTTAGATCTTTAACAAGACCACGGAGGAGTAATAAATCTAAGTAATTGTCCTTATTAAGAGGAGATTATTCTCTCAAGACTATAACAGTCACCAAAGTAACTAAAGCCATTTCCAGGTAGCACTTAGAGTATTCTCCTCCTACCCAAATACAGAAATGCCTCGTTAGTCACTTTCTTTGGTGCTCAAATTAAATTAGATGGCATTCTGTTTATTTTTCATATCTTTTGCTAACAGAAGGGGATTTGCCTTTTGATGACATTAATCAGGAAACCTCAAGTCCAACTACATTGAGTCCATGGGATGGAAACGACCCCTCCCTCCCTTCCTTCTTTCCTTCCTTCCTTGCTTTTACAAGTGATGCCTGAGTTCCTGCCAGGCATTCTGCTAGGTATTAGTGGCTCCAAGATAAAAAACCTAGTCCCTTGGATGGTATATTACATGTTCATCTAATCTTTACTAAACATCTTCCATGTGCAAGGCACTGTAGTAGGTGCTGAGTTTTCAGAGGGGGAAAAGCCCACCTTCTTGGAACCTAAAATGTAGCAGGAATTTAGACATTAACTCAATAATTACATAATCGACTACAACCATGGTGAAAAGTTATGAGAGGACAGGGTACCACGTGAGTGTGTTCCATGGAGTTAGAAGAAGTCTACCAGAATTATCCACTTAGTTTATTCCATTACAGGTGTAGACCTCTGCTTTCCTGCCTTGCAAAACTTCCAGGCAAGCTTTCCCATTTCCCAAGTTCTTATGTAGTCAGTGGCTCCTGATGTTTTCAGTTTTTGTTTAAAATCCATGTTCTAAATGAGCCTCCCTTAGAGAAAGCCAACCTAACATTTCTAGAATAGAGTTGTCAAACAACAACAAAAACAACAACAAAAAACTGTTAGCAAACTCAAGCATCCCTTAAAGCTTAGGAAGTGCCTTCCAGAAGTGCCTTCCAAGAAATGGACTCCCTAAGGAGCTTGGGGAGGGAGGCTTAAGCCAAAATGAGAAAGTATTGTTTGTCAATCTTCTTGGCTTCAGACTTTGTCTTCAGATCTTGAGGGCATAGTTGGCATCAGCTTAGCTCTTATACACACTTCATGTTGAGTGTTCTGTGATGTTTGGGAATTGCTAGTAAGAACTGACACATTTGTTGCTCCCCAAATTGCCAGTAACATAGAACTTGTGGGTATTACTTGCAAAATTCATTTTCAGGGCACAAAAGAGAAGCAACTTGAAGCTATGCAGAGATGAAAATTGGAATCTTGCCATTTGAGATGGAAAATTTCTGATTATATGACAATAGAAAAAAATTAGCTCTCTTTTCATGCATCCAACAAGTCAGAAAGTTTTCTTGAAGAACAAGATCAGCAGTCCACCTGCTGGGAAGCCTTGACTGGTGGACTTCATTGCCTTTGTCAATTGTCCATGAGCTAGGTTGGACTTCAGCCTTGCAGATTCAGAACTTAGAAAACATACCAAGAGTAGATCCATTTTTCTGAGAGAGACCCATTAGCTAAGGAGTGAGATTGAAGGATAAAAGGACTATGCCAGGGTACTAATTACCAACGAGAAGTAACTCTCAAAGGGGCTGAAATGCTCCAAAGTCTACATGACCAGCACATTCTTTTCCTGAAGCCCACTCCAAATCATGATCAGAAGACTCCTGGGGAAGTGTATCATCAGAAAAAGAAAAGTTAGATGACTTGAACATTTAGTGAAATAAAACTAATACTGCTCAGTCCTTCCACTGAGCAATAGAACTAACTGGGGCTAGAAGACTGGAACTCAATTGGCCTTACCCCGCACATTCATTCATCTTCACATTAAGGATACTTTTGCCAATGAGAGGGAGTGACTCAGTTTGTTGAGTTTGACCTCCTTTAACTTCCTTTAAGTGAATCTTCCCCAAATGGCACTCTGCTATTCACAATAATCAAGAAAGCATTCTCAGGAAAACGTTTTTGCAGTCTTAAAAGTAAGGCTACTACCTCTTTACCAAGGGATACTTAAAAACAAAATCCTCATCTTATATTTGAGCATATATGATAACCATTTATAGTCAAGAATCAGTAATTAAGTAGGAACCTCTATAGGGTGGGATTCTCTTCCCTGATTTCCCACAGCCTCTGGGATCCAGCTGCAATTCCTTTGCACTGGGATTCAAGGCCCTTTGCTTATGCCACTAGCACATGCCCTGGCACCTCTCCTTCCTCTAAGCTGCCAAAGCTGACTAGCTTTTCTTCTAATGGGCATATTCTTCCTTTATCTATGTTACCTCTTCCCTGGATTGCTAGTGGAGTTTTAGAGGCCCTGGAGCCATTTTGCCTTCATTAAGAAACTTCGATTCTTTCTGATATTGATCTTGTTGTTTGGCTCTCAAAGGGCAGTCTTATTTCTGGTTCTCAGGGAAGCAGGGTGAGGTGAGAGAGTACCTTACTAACGCCCCAAGTACACAAATAAGGGCACCATCATCATAACATACTTGAAACTACAAAAGGAGTTGGACTTTGACAGTTACCTGTACACAGCACAAGTGTGAAAACACATGCACACACACTTCCTCTTTGTAGCCTTTGCTTCGAGATCTCTAGTGACAAAATTCTTTTGAATGAAAATGTAATGACCCAAAGTAACAAAGAGAAATATCTGTATTTTCCCTTAAGCTTAACAGAGTTCATTATTATAACTTTCTCTCTCTCTTCTTTTTTTGAGACAGAGTCTCGCTCTGTTGCTCAGGCTGGGGGACAGTGGCACGACCACAGCTCACTGCAGCCTCAACTTTCCCCACCTCAGGCAATCCTCCCACTTCAAGCCTCTCGAGTAGCTGGGACTACAGGTGCGTGCCACCATGCCCTGCTAATTTTTGTAGTTTTTGTGTAAACAGGGTTTCATCATGTTCTCCAGGTTGGTCTTGAACTCCTGGGCTCAAGAGATCAGCCAGTCTTGGCCTCCCAAACTGTTGGGATTACAGGTGTGAGCCACCGCACTTAGCTATTATAACTTTTTCTAAAATGACTTAGTACAACAGAACTTTAGTGACAAATAATTGTAAATAATGATCAGAAAACTTAAGTTTAACACACAACTCAAGTTATGCCATTTCCTCTGGGTTTATTTGTGGGTCCCCACAATAATAGGGTGGTTTTGACTTCCTTACTAGTTAGTTCCCTTTACAGAATTCTTGCTGCATATGTTGTTGCATTTCTTGCATTATTAGTATCCATTTCTTGACAAATGAAGAGGCTGTCCCCCGTGCACTCCTACCCTCCTGTACAGGGCTGTCCTGTGGTTCTGGGCAGGAGGTGAATCATTCAGGAAACCTGTGCCGAAGGGGCTTTGATTTAATGGTGCTGGACATAGAAAACAAAAGACCTGATAAATGGAAGAGAAACTCTCTAGAAAGTATGAAAATCGATCTTTGAGCTTTAAAATTATCCCCAGCAGAAGTGGCTCCCTACTATGTGTAGTAGAGACTGCTTGTGTTCACTGAGACCACAGGTTCCTCTGTTCCCAGCCTCCTTGCAGTTAGGAGGGGCGGTATGACTGGGTTCTATCCAATGTGGGCACAACGTGTATACCACTTCAAGGCTTGGCCCCTAAAATGCCCTGCAAGCTCTTTTGCGGTCCCTCTCTTTGCTAGCTGTGTTCCTGGAGCAAAGGACTCTGAGAAGTCAGAACCACATGCCATGTCAGGAGCTGAACCCCTGAACTCATGACTTAAAGTTGCCTGACCTGTGATATTCACATGGGACCTTGTGTGAATGAAGAATAGCTTTTATTGTGTTAAGCCACTAAGCTTTTGCAGTTGTTTCTTGCCACACTTAGCCCAGCCTCGCCTGACTGAGGGAGGTGGGCAAGCCCAGCGAGTCAGCATGCTGCCAACACTCCATGGAGTCCATCCCCAGATTCCTCTGTCTCTTTGTTCTGATGCACGAACACAGGATGCACGCACCACCCAGGACGTTTTCACTCTGGGAATCCAGCCAGCTCCATACTTTCCAGCACATTTGTGAATGATTTTCTTATTGAATAAATATTCCAGATGGAAAAGCCCATCAGACCTACTATTGTGCCCAAACTTACCTGGGACCTACTCAAAGTGGACTGTTTTAAGGCTGAATCTAAGCTAAGGTCCTTGAAGTGTAGCCAGATCAAAGCTTGAATCCAAATGTAAGCCAGTGCCTGCCACATATCAGAATCTCCACAAACATGGGTTGAAGGAAGGAAGGACAACATCCTTCATCCTGATCCAGAGACAAGCAGGAAGCAAAATCAAGGGGTAGGAGCTTGCAGAAACTGCAGTAGAGCAGGAAGGAGGGATCGTTCTGAGAATGCAGTGCCAGCGGCGCCATGGCTGCCTGCATTGGCAGGGAAGGCTTGCATGGTGTATATATTTTTTAAGAGCAGTTTTAGGTTCACAGCAAAATTGAGCAGAAAGTACAGAGAGTTCCCATATACCCCTTGCCCCAACCCATGTGCATAATAAGACTTCCCCATTATCAACATCCCTCACCAGAATGATTCGTTTGTTACAATTTGTGTCCACTGTTAGTGGACACAAATAAACAACTTTGTCCACAGCTTTCTCCTAAAAGGCATTTTTCCACAGCCCAAAGACCCCAAGAATTCTTTAGATATCCATGTAGAAAAGGAAAGCCCATCTAGGATCCTGCTAGACATGAACAGAGTCTGTGGCTCCATTCCCAGCATTCTCTGGAGTTTAGCTTGAGAAAATAATAAGAATCCTATAGGATCAGTGATCTCACTCATTTGGACTACAGTAAATCTCTTCTATATTACTGCTCAGCCTCTGAGAATATTATATTGGGTCTCATTTTATTAAAGAATGTCGTGCATACCCAGAAGTCGCTATTTAATTTTTAGCTGCAAGATACAATTTTGAAAAACCATTATCTAGAAAGTGCAATAATCAAACAATGTAATCATGAATGTTAAACCTCCTTGGAATATTATTTTAAATGCTTGCCAGCTGGAAGCAAAAGTTGACAAGGAAGTATCTGACTTGGTTGGCTTTGTAATTTGTCAAAGCATCTACACTTTCCAACATGATATATTTGTTAAGATCTGTTTTTTTTCTCTGCATGATTGTTTTGAAACTATCAAAGAATACAAAATCCTTAAACAAGGAAGACAGATTTGCATTTTCTATTTGTTCCAGCCTAAGATTAAGGATTAAATCACTTTAAGAGACAGAATTGAATCCTTTCTCAGAGGAGCCAGACGGTCCACATACATCATCAACTGCCTCTGAGCTTTCTGGCTGCTCTGTGAGATCAGACTCGTAAATTCTGTGACATACGGAAAACATCAGAAAGCCACGGCATGCATTTTAAGAGAGCCCAGCAAGCTGGATTTACACTGTCATGAAAGATTCCTGGCAATTTCCCCATTTTTCCCATCACTCAACATTGAATCTCCACAGAAAGTGTCGATTGGATATTTGGCCCATGACTGTGAGTCTGGGTGGGGGGGGTGATCCAGCTATCTGGCAAATGTGCCACCCTCCCTGCCTAAGGGGGCCCAGCAAGTCTATGCATCATCGAGCAGTTCCCCAGGAAGGACATCTTTTTGCGGGGGGGCCCTGAACTTTGTTTCAAGCAACTCCTGCCATCTGAAATACGCTTCTTGATCAGTGAACTCCTCATTTCGTTCTCACACACTTCCCACCTACCTCTCTCTCAGCACTATACTATAACTTACATATACGTCTTCACTATTGGGCATAGAACTTATGGAGTGTGCTTCTCTTAGCACTTTGAATGACTAAATATCAATGTCTGCTCCTTACAATACCATTTCTAAGGAGTCCTCGATGGACCCCGGAAGGGGTGGTGATGTCTGGCCCAGGCCTTATTATCTTTGTATGACCTGAATTCGGCACTTACCAGGCATACAGCAGGCACTTGAGATGAATGGGTGAATGTGTCCACCTGCTTGGGGAGCCTGGGGATGGATCAGGGATTGATTTTAGCCTCTGGCTTCTCTTATTCACCCTACCTTCTACCTTCAAAACCTTAGGCAAGATAGTGAACCTTTCTTTAAGTTTTTTTTTTTTTTTTTTGTCTATGAAATGGGAATGATAGTGTTGCCTACTTCATAGGATGTTATGAATAGTGAATGGTGTATATATCTATTATATAAACTAAAAGCTAAAATGATAGCTTGCGCTAGTAAGAGCTCAATAAGTCTTAGCTAACAAAGTGAGTTCTCAAAAAATATGAGCTGTTCTTACTAGACATAATAATGCCTTTCCAAATAGCCTACTCCATTGAACTTCCTTCTACAGCCTAAGTCTCTGTGTAAAAAAGTGATGGTTATTGGGTTTACTTAGAGGAGCTATTTGCTGGGGCCTCAGGGATTCTGGTAAAGTAAATAGGGCTTTTTTTTTTTTCCTGGGAGTGTGCTTCCCTTAGCACTTTGAATGACTGTATCAATGTCTGCTCCTTAAAAGGAAGACTGGAAGCAGGACCTTCATGCTTCTTTCCACCCCAATGCCATCTCTAAGGAGTCCTTGATGGACCCTGGAAAAGGTGGTGATGTCTGGATCTGGCTTTGGACAGCGCTTCAGGTTATAATGTCACTGAAAGCCCACAGACCCAGGAAGGACTCTGAAGGGTACAGGGAGCCCTTGAGAGCAACAAGTCCTGCCCTGTGCAGATGATGGGGAAAAAACTTGGCCACCAGCCAAGGGCCTCTACTGACTTCGCAGGCATAAACTATCGAGTTTTAAACATTCTAGGCAAAAGGGTAAGGGTCTGTTTGAGAGAATGGACATGGGCATGGGTTGGGGGGCAGATAGCTGTGCAAAGCTGCCCCAGTCCTGAGGGCAGGTATCTCCATCCTCAGACCTGCCTTGCCCTCTGAGCAGGGGGCTGTGAATTGGGGAAGCAACTATCTGAGTGTTGTCTGGGGGAGATTGGGGAATGGAAGAGTAAGTAAGAATGAGACACCCTAGACCCATTTCCCTGGAGACTTCCGAAATCCAGAGGCCCTCACCCACAAAGGAAGAGATTGTGTGATGTTGGCCCTGAGTCCATAGGCAGGTGACATAGGAGCAAGTTCTAGCTCTCTGTCTATCTGTTTGGGGCCTTGGGTGGTCACTTAGCCTTGCCTTGGCCTCTCCTCCTCTAAAATGAGGCTAATACAACTATGTCACAGAGCCATTGTCAGTCTCTAATGAAGTAAGGCTTGGGATGTGTTCTGAGATCTATAATGTGGTAAATTAATAGCAAGCATTTTACACATAATAATTGTACTTATGATTTAAAGACTCCTGGGATAGAACTGAACTAGATTTGGTCTTGTGGGCTAGAAGCTGTGGTAGCGATGGTAGAATGAGTCCCATGAGGTTGGATGCCCCTTTCCAAACTGGCCTCTCTCCCTCATCCTTCCTCCACAGCCTGGATAAGATTGGCAGTAAAGGAGAGTGGTTGAGGGTACGGAAGCCAGAAGGCCTGCATTTGAATCCTGTCTCTGTCACTGACTAGCTTCATGGCCTCAGGTAAGAAATTTAAATTTTCTGTATCCATTTCCTTGTTTGTAAAATGGGGATGATATTGGTGCCTACCTTGTAGGATGTTGTAAACATTGAATGATTTAATGCATGTATTATTGTTAAAAATGATAGCTGACAAAGTGAGCACTCAGAAACTGTGAGCTGTGTTTATCAATCATGGTAATGTCATTCCAAACCGCCCAACTCCATTGACCTCTCTGCTCACTCAAAGTATACTGGGTCTGCTGGGTTTGGTGGTGCATACCTGTAATCCCAGCTGCTCAGGAGACTGATGCGGGAGGATCACTTGAGGCCAGGAGTTCAAGACCAACCTGGGCAACAGAGAAGCCTGTCTCTTGAAAAAAAAAAAAAACCACAACACAACACACACACACACGTGCACGTGTACACACACTATATATAGTACATATATGTCTATGTAGACATATATACATATGCATATATGCATATGTATATATACATATATACACATACGTATATGCATATGTATATATACATATATACACATACGTATATACGTATATATACGTATATACACATATATACGTATATATGTATATGCATATATGCATATGCGTATATATACGTATATGCGTGTATACACGTATATGCATATATGTGTGTATATATGTATATATACATATATACGTATATGTGTATATATGTGTATATGTATATGTGTATATATACGTGTATACGTATGTGTATATTCGTACATATATGTCTATGTAGACATATATACATATATGTATATACGTATATATGTGTATATATACGTATATATGTGTATATACATATATACACATATACACATATATACATAGACATAGACATATACACATACACATTTATACGTATATACATACATATATACGTATACATGTATATATACATATATACATGTATACGTATATATGTACACATATATGTATACACATACATGTAGATACATACATAGATGTATACATATATGTATACACATACATGTAGATACATACATAGATGTATACATATATGTATACACATACATGTATGTATATGTATGTATACGTGTATATGTATATGTATATATGTATGTGTATATGTGTATATATGTATGTGTATATGTGTATATGTATATATGTGCATATATGTATATGTGTACACGTGTAGATATATACATATGTGTACACATGTAGACATATACATATGTGTGCACATGTAGACATATACATATGTGTACATGTCTATATATGTCTACGTAGACATATATGTATACACACACACACACACACACACACACACAAAGAACACTGGGTCCTTTCCACCCTGGCAGGTCAACCAGGAAGCCAGAAGAAAAAAAATTAGAAATCTCTGAAGAATGAAAATGTCTTTTGAGGGGAGAGGTTATACACCACGGGTGTTTATGTGATTCACTAGGAATCCAGTAGATCCAAAAATTGGGGCTGTTCCCTGATGGTCCAATTTGGCTTCCTATAGAGGAAGGCCCTCAGGGAGGCATCACCTTAGATCAGCAGGACCTCCTCTCTTCTTCAGCTTCTCCAATGCTACTGCCAGTGAGAATCATACACTTTAGGACAGGGAAGGACCCTACAACATCACTCAGGCCAATGAATCATGTGGTCCAGGGGAAAGACAGTTGACTGAGGGAGTTCTGTTCTTGAGAGGCAAAATCCACTACCTGCCTCCCAGAGCCAAATGCAGACAATGCAGCCCTGTGCTGCATAAGTGAGGACTGAGGATGTATTCCAGCAGTTCCATGACACTCCTGGAGCATCTACCAACCTACCACAGTCCTGTGCTGCTAAGAACCTCACAGTTTAGTAGAGGGAGGCGCACAGTGAACATCTTCTCAACACAGTGTGGTTAGAGCCATGCTTTGGGTATTCACGGGGTTGTGGGGAAGCCAAGAGCAAGGGCACCAAGCCAGCCCCAGGGCATGTGTGGAAAGTGCTCTCCAGGAGTTGCTGACACTTGAGCTAAGTTTGAAAGGAGGAAGAGAAGTAAATCTAGGAGGGAAAAATGAAAAGACCCTCCAAGTAAGAGTGGAGAGAATGAATGAGCGGATCAGTGTGGCTGGAGGCTAAGGTGCCAGAGAGAGGGGAGGGTGACGAGGCCAGAGAGACCAGGAGCCACGGTATAGGACTCATGTTCCTGAATGGAACAGGACTTTAGCTTGGATAATGGGAGCCACCAGTAGGGTTTTCAGCAGAGGAACTGTGCAAATGTGCAGTCACTTGGGGGCTGACTGGTAGAGGATGGATCGGAGCGGACAGACCTGGAAGATGTTCAGCTGGCTTCCCTGAGTGATGCTTGGGTTCACCACTTCCTTAGTGAACAACAGGGCTTCCTAGAGACCGAGGGCAACAGGCTCACAATGACGTTCCACATGTGCCACCAAATATCTACCCCTCACTCTGTGGTAACTATCCTTAATTATCCAGGTATTCCGTCACCCCAACACAGCTCATGTACTCCCGGGGGACACTTTACTGCACCCAATGGGCATGAGGCTTAGGCTCAAGTGAATAAGCACAACTGTATCCCTCTGGTCATAGTATTTGCTTTAAAAATGGTCAAGTGGCCAGGTGCAGTGGCTCACGCCTGTAATCTCAGCACTTTGGGAGGCCTAGGCAGGTGGATCACCTGAGGTCAGGAGCTCCAGATCAACCTGGCCAACATGGCGAAATCCCATCTCTACTTAAAATACAAAAATTAGCTGGGCATGATAGTGCGTGCCTGTAATCCCAGCTACTCAGGAGGCTGAGGCAGGAGAATCTCTTGAACCCGGGAGGCAGAGGTTGCAGTGAGCTGAGATCGTGCCACTGCACTCCAACTCCAGCCTGAGTGACAGAGTAAGACTCCGTCTCAAAAAAACAAAAACAAAAACAAAACAAGAATGGTCAGGTGATTCCATTCAGGCCACTGAGGCTCATGGCAACATTTTTCTGGGGGCTTTGGAAGGTGAAATGTGCAGATGTGAGGCCGGGAACTTCTGCAGCTATTTTCCATCATGAGGGAGGCACGCCTACAACAAAGCTGGCCTGTGGAAAGCAGAAAACATCAGAAAAATGGTTTAAGGCCCTGATGATGGGGTGAACCAAATGGGATCAAAATGAATCAAAATGGGATCTCCCTCCCTACAGAACAGACCTCTGGACTCTTCAGTCACAGGAACCAATATAGCCCCTTTGTTTTCTAAACCTTTCTTTCTTGCTTGCAAAAGCTCAGAGCTCAGGGACAATAATGTCTCACCTAGAGCACAGTAGTTGGAACTGGCCAGTTCTAAACAGGTAAAAAACAAAATCACAGGGTTTTCCTGATATTGTTTTAGAAAACTTAAAAATTGTTTTTAAGGAAAACGATTTTTCAAAGCTCTCTGCTCTATGGGACTTGCCTCCCAAATCCACTTCTTTTCTGGGTCCCCGTAAAGCAGTGGAGCGCTGCCATCTGCTGGCTGCAAAGCACAATGTGCTCTAGAAAGTAGATGGAGAGCATTAATGCTGGAAAAGGCCTCAAAGGTCAGCGTGGGGAATACAATTAAGGGGAAATTCGTTCTCTGCTAATGTATATTGTTGAGCTGTTTGAATTTTGACTGGGAATTTTATTTTTAAAAAAATAAAATAGGGACAGTCACTTTCACAAATATTTCGTATCTTGTGGCATTTGTTTATTATACTTGGTTAATTCATCAATACCTGACATTTCCTTGAAAAGCAACAACTACAATCACCATCACGAAAAACTCCCTCCTTTCTCTCTCTGCACAAGCACATCTGGAAGCACGCATGCACATGCTTTGCCTCTACTAACTCTGCCTGAAGCAGCAACCAACTCCCCTTAATTCGGTTTCTGATGCAGCCGGCCAGCCCGTTTCTTACCTGTCAGATTTTCTAGGCAGAAGTCTGACCTTAGTCCAGTGCCTTTTTATTCAGGAAAAACTTACCAAGCTTTCCAAGTATTCTTCTTAGAGTCTCTCTCCAGACTTCATGCAGGGCGCAGCCACAGATCCCCTCCCACCAACCTTGGGAGAGAAGGGATTTAACAGCTTCTCACTTTAAAAATTCTCTTTGCAAATCCTCTTTGCCTTTTCCTAATGGCTCAGGAATTTAAAAGGTGTTTACCCTGTTCTTAATACTACTTTGAAGTTTCTGCACAGTAGCCCCTTTGGAATTTAGCATTTATTATATTCATGCCTCAACCAAAACTAAAATAGTAAAAATCCCATCATGAGTGCTGTTACAAATTCCCTCCTGGCCTCCATTTGAGGTGGACCTGCCCAGGGCCAGAGTAACAGTAGCCGCAGCCTACCAGCAGGTGGCGCCCAAACAAGCCTTATCGCCATTGCTCCATCTGGGACTGAGCTTGGTGCTAGACCGTCACCCCTCCGCACAAAAGCCTCCCTCCACTACAACCCCCCTTCAGCCTGCTAAGGTGTGACTTAGATGTTTCCTGGACTTTGGCTTCTGTTACCAGTACGCCCTGACATACCTGCCCAGTCCAGCGGGCCCCCTCCTCCAGGGATCTTTCCCTGTGTTGCCCGAAACTCAACCCACCAGCTGGGGCTGACCTGGCTGCCCTCTTCCCTCCTGGATGTCCACAGCCACGTTCTGCTCTGCATGACCGTGCTCTCTCGAACCAGGCTTGAATTTTCCAAGTCTCTCTAGACACAGCGTTGTGGACTGACAGCCCACCTCACGGAGTTCACCACATAGCCAGGCCGGCTTTCCCTGGCCCCTTTCTACCTTGTCCAGGAGCCTCTTACCCCCTGAGGCAGCGTTGAGGCTGCTCCCCCACGTCCACAGTACATGTGCATTTGTAGCCTGGAGCTGACAAGGCCCAATATGATCTGGTCCTGTTCTAACGTCATCTTGTCTGCCCGTCTCAGCCTTCATCTCCACTGTGCATGTTGGGAGAACCTCCAGTCTCTCATAAAAGCCCGCTCTCTCACTATTTCAATATTCTTCTGTTTTAGCCCATTCAGCTGCCATGTGGTACCTGGCAGTTTCCTCCAGTCCAGTTCCCAGTGGAGTGTCTGTGCTAAAGTTTCTGAGGCCCGCCAAGCCCATGAAGGCCCGCCACAGCTGCCATCTCCCTCAGAGTTCACCTACGTCGTGTGATGTCACCTTCACTGAGCCACAGTGGGCACCAAGGGCTCAATGACATCGGTGGGCCCCTCTTCCCTGTTCCGTGTGGCCAGAATGTCGTTCCCCATTTTGTCCTTCTATCATCCTTTAGGAATCAGCATTGACGGCCTTCTCTGTGAACCTGCTCCTGCATTTGGAACAGGAGACTCACCTGGATTGAAGGTGTGGCGCCTTCACCTGGGTCCTGCAGCTCCTCTGGCCCAGCCTCCTCAAGAGCTCCTGTCTCTCAAGCCCACACTGATCCCCTCTGAGCTGGCTACACCAGGGCTCTTTGCATCCCTCTGCCCATGGGGTTTAGAGTAACTTTACTCTAAACTGGGTTCAAAACCTGGCTTCTCTACCTATTAACTCTGTGTGACTTTGGGGAAGTTACTAAACCTCTCTGAGCTTCTGCCCCCTTTGTAAAATGGGGTTGGTATTAGCATCTGCCCCATAGGTTTGCTGTGAGGCTCCAGTGAGATTGACGGTGCACATAAAACACTTACTAAAGACCTGGCAGAGATTTTGCATTCCGTAAAGGGCAGCTCTTGTTAACCGCAAAAACCAAGGCTGCTCCCAACATTGCTCTCATCAGGGTAGGAAGTGCCTTTCAAGACAGGAACTAACTTCCTTAACTTTATGTGCACACCTAAGATGGTGCTTGATACACAATGGGGACTCAAATGTCTATTGAACTGAAATATTTGATAGCACTATGTTCTCTCTTCTCATTTAGGTTTTATCTTTCTTGTGGATAAAAATTACATGTGTCTTCTGTAGACTGACTTTAATTTTGGTAAAATATACATAACGTAAAGGTTAACCATTTTCACTGTTTTTAACTGCACAATTCAGTGGCATTAAGTCCGCGCACACTGTTGTACAACCACGTGGTATTTTTTAAAACATCCACAGCAGCCAGCGCAGGAGCAGGAATAGAAGCTGAATTGATATAGACTGAGTGGACGTGGATAGAGAAGCCCTGCACCAGCAGGCAGGCTTCATTCAAACAGGGGCTGTGCCTGTCCCCCAGCACTCGGCACAGTTCCTGGACATGGCAAGTGCTCAATAAACGTGAAATGTGCCACAGCAGGAGTTGCATACTGGCAGGGAAGTGGGATGGGGCAGTGAGGCATGTTGTTTGGGGCCACACAAAGTTTTTCTTTTTTAAAGTTTTAAAAAATAAATTGTTTTGAATAAATTGCGCTCTCACACAAAAATCTATATTGTAGTTTCTCTTGAAGAACAGAAGGTTCTAGCAGCTTTGGGCCTGCATTTTTGGATGACAGCACTCTGCTAGCACTGAGCGTGGGCTGCCCCTTTGGACAGGGTGAATGGTCTCCAGGGCGCTGCTCTCACTGAAATGACTCCACTGCTCCCCTGAGCACTTGAGTTTCAGACCCTTGCCATAGAGTCAGATGAAAAGGACTTGAGACTTACTTCCTCAGCTGAACAGCTCAGAGCTTTTAAGGAGGTCAGCCAGCCTCTGAGCCTCCACATCCTCATTTGTAGAATGGGAAAAATGGCAGCTTCCTTTCCGGGTTTCTTTGCAGAGTGTTATGAGATCATGTATATCAAAGTATGTGAGAGGCTGAGTGCTGTGGCTCATGCCTGTAATCTTCGCACTTTGGGAGGTTGAGGCAGGAGGATCACTTGAGTCCAGGCGTTTGAGACCAGCTTGTGCAACACAAAAAAATTGTCTCTACAAAAAATTAAAAAAAAAATAGCCGAGTGTGGTGGCATAAGCCTGCTGTCCCAACTCCTTGGGAGGCTGAGGCAGGAAGATCGCTTGAGCCCAGGAAGTGGAGGCTACAGTGAGCCCCAGTGCACTGCAGACAGGGCAACACAGTGAGACCCTGTCTCAAAAACAAAACAACAACAACAACAACAACAACAGCAACACCAAGTATGTGAGAAAATGTCAGGACCATGATACAAATGCTGGCCCTTCACCACAGGCCTGCTACCTGCAGTCTTTGTGCCTGCACTGAGGATGTATGGATTCCCCTGCCAAGTGGAATCTCCAGGTTTTTTTTATGTTGCATCCTCACCTAGGAAGACACCAGCACCTGGAAAAGCCAGGGTGCTGGGGCACTATCTGGTCAACACAGCTACCAGGTACCTCCATCACCTGTCAGTCACCCCAGGGCTTTCACAAAGTCCCTGCCTGGGTGTGGCACAGTTGAGAGTAAGTTCCTTGGGCACAGGCCTACTCTCCAGTGCCCTTTCATCTGAGGGCCCCACACACCGCACAGCAGCCCCACAGACATCGGATTCCACGGCGCACATCAGTGCATAACGCATTGCGTATTTGCCACTCCTTAAGCCAACACCTAAGAGAGGGGTTTTTGGCATCAGAACACCACCAGTTCCCTCCTCTGCCTCCTTCTGTCACTCTCCCTGCCCTTCCATTCCCTTCCCAGGCTAAGTTTCCATGGTACCTTTTCAGCCTCTGCTGTTAACACCATCCTTTCAAAATCTAAAGGAAATGAGGGCTCTTTCCCTTTAAGTCCTTTTTACAAACCCCTTTCTCTCGATTCACCTGGAAAATTCGGGTCCACTGTGTTTCATTAGTAGCATCTTGATATCAAAAAAGAATTCAAGACAAGAAATAAATAGAAAAGTAAGTCAGGTGATTCTGTTTTGAAATAAAACAAGTTTGTTTAGTAACTGGTTCCAGATTGCCTTACAGTCTTGCTTGGCAGGAAGAGATTTATTCCTGATAGCGTACCACATGTCACACTTGCTCTTCTAAGACATTTGCTTTTATCTCCAGCAGTTCCTGATGGAATAGATACAAAGAAAAGACTAGAGCCTTGTTTAAGCAGGGACTAGCGTGTTTGCATCCTGACACCAGAGAAGATCTGATCATCTGAGAGCTTCCAATCCTGGGCTTAACAGCTTTAAAAAAATCAAACATGTTAAAACAAAACAAAACAATAGAAAACAAAAGCACAGACAGGCATTGCACATATTGCAATCTTTTGTGTAAAAAGCGGTAACATGCCCATGATACCAGAACCAGCCACCACCTAAAATGAGATGTGCAGTTTGCCTCTTCTAGAAGAAAACTAGGCCTCCAGAAATTGAATATTTGTTTCCGAGGAAAAGCAGAGGGTCCTTTGACAGCATTTCATTGTGACAATGAACCCAGAAACTCTTCTGAGACTCGTTTTTGCCAGGAGCGGCAGCCTTCTCCTAAGCCAGGCCCTTCGGTAGCAGCGCCTGCCCTGGGCCTTTCCTTCCCTTCCTGTCTCCTTCAGTCCACTGCCACACGGTCCGGGGGGTACTCCCTGGCTTAGCAAATCTAAGTGCTGGAGGCTCTTTAGCCAAGTTGCACAAACCCGCTACAAACTGGCTTAAACAAAACAGAACAGCCCTCAGAAACTTAACAGCGCTGATGCACAGACCTTCGCTCCAGACCTGTCATTAATAGGAATCAGCTCCCATCTCCTGATCTCAGTGTCTCTCAGCTCCACATCCCAGGAGAGAGATTCTGTGTGCTCCAGCTTGGATCACATGTCCCTCCTGCTGCAGTCAGCTAAGTTCAGGTAGGAGGGTCTCATAGACATGTGGCTCTTGAAACTCATCTTGGAGTTCGGGAGGTGACCAAAGGAGCAGGTCATGGCTGGCCAGACACCCTAGGAGGAATCTGCCACTTCATACAACTTGGTTTTGATGAGTGGCTGTGGCAGTGTTACAGTAGGTAGCGAATCAGACATGAACAGGGCAAGAGAGGGCCTCACTACCCCACCAGGAATTCCAGGCGACCATCAGGTGATGGTCAGGCAGTTGTTACGCTGTCTCTCTAAAATAATAGTTGGTGGCAGCCGGCGCCAGGGCAAGGCAGTCTCCCTATAGAGAGAAAAAAACCTGAAAATAATCAGCAGCTTCCTGATAAGATCTCAGGAGTTGAGTGAGTGAACGCAAGTGTGCGCATTAAGAGGCAAAATGGTGGAGTTTAACTGGTATATGATCTTAGGGACATTCAGCTGGTAAGGGAAAAAAAAAAAACACCTCAAGTTGAGCATACGCACAACTCCAGTAAACACACTGCGCATGATCCCCTCCCAGGCTTTGGCAGACAACTGCGCATGCGGACATCCCACCCCAAAGGAAGTCAGGGGAGAAGGAAGGCAAGACTCCAGAAGCATGCCAGCATATAAAATCCCAAGTCAAAAGGTCAAATTGAGCACTTGTCTTTCAAGTTGCCCGGTTGGCCCTCTTCCAAGTATACTTTTCTTCCTTTCCTTCCTGTTCTAAAGCTTTTTGTTTTGTTTTGAGACAGAGTTTCGCTCTTGTTGCCAGGCTGGAGTGCAATGGCATGATCTTGGCCCACCGCAACCTCCGCCTCCCGGGTTCAAGAGATTCTCCTGCCTCAGCCTCCTGAGTAGCTGGAATTAGAGGCCTGTGCCACCAGGCCTGGCTAATTTTGTATTTTTAGTAGAGATGGGTTTTCTCCATGTTGTTCAGGCTGGTCTTGAACTCCCGACCTCAGGTGATGCACCACCCGCCTTGGCCTCCCAAAGTGCTGGGACTACAGGTGTGAGCTACTAGTAGCGCCCAGCCTCTAAAGCTTTTTAATCAGCTTTCACTCCTGCTCTAATACTTTCCTTGGTCTCTCCTTCTGCCTCATGCCCCTTGGTCCAATTCTTTCTCCTGTGGAGGCAAGAATTGAGGTTGTTGCAGACCCATAAGGATTCACCGCCAGTAACAGCAGGGGTGGGACTTCTGTAGTGACTTACTCCCAGCATAGAAGCATTATTTATCGGGGGATGAGAGATCACATGGCAAACTTAGGAGCTGTGGTTGGGGGAGGTTGTATTAGTAGTTTTCTATGGCTGTTATAACAAATTACTACAAACGTAGTGGCTTAAAATAACACAAATGTATGATCTTACAACTGTAGTTCAGACATCCAACACAGGCCACTGAACTAGGAACACGGCGTCTGATTCCTTTCTGGAGGCTTCAGGGGAGAACCTGCTTGCTTGCCTTTTCTAGCCTCTGAGGCGACCATCATTTCTTGGCTCATGGCACCCTCCTCCATCTTCAAAGCTGGCAATGTTGCATTTCTCTGACCCTTCCATCGTCACCAATCTCTCCCTGACTGCAGATGGGAAAGATTCTCCACTTTTAAGGACTCAAGTGACTAAATTGGGCCCCCCAGGATAATTCAGAATAATTTTCCCATCTCAAAGCTATTAACTTTAATCTTCTGCAAAGTCCCTTGTTAGGAGTTGAATCATGTCCCCCAACAATTCATATATCGGTGTCCTAACCCCCAGAATGGGACCGTACTTGGAAATAGGGTTGCTGCCATTTTAATTAGTTATGTTGAGATCTTACGGTAAGCCCTAATCCAAAATAAGGCATCCTTATAAAAAGGGGAAACTTTGGCTGGGCGCAGTGGCTTGCGCCTGTAATCCCAGCACTTTGGGAGGCCGAGGCGGGCGGATCACGAAGTCAGGAGATCGAGACCATCCTGGCTAACACGGTGAAACCCCGTCTCTACTAAAAATACAAAAAATTAGCCGGGCGTGGTGGCGGGCACCTGTAGTCCCAGCTACTCTGGAGGCTGAGGCAGGAGAATGGCGTGAACTGGGAGGCGGAGCTTGCAGTGAGCCAAGATGGCGCCACTGCACTCCAGCCTGGACGACAGAGCGAGACCCCAACTCAAAAAAAAAAAGGGGGGGAAACTTGGACCCGCACCCATGCAAAGAGGAAGGATGAGATGAAGAGATACAGGTTGAAGACGGCCATCTCCAAGGCAAGGAAAGAGGCCTGGAACAGATCTTTTATTCACAGCCCTCAGGAGGAACCAATCCTGGGGATGCCTTGATTTCTTACTTCTAGCCTCTAGAATGGTGCCACAATAAATTTCTGTCATTTAAGCCACCTAGTTTGTGGTAGTTTGCTACAGTATCCCTAGCAAACTAATACATCTCTTTTGCCACTTAAGGTAACATATTCACAGATTCTGAGGATTCAGACATCGGAATCTTTGGGGGGACAGGGCCATTGTTCTGCCTACCACAGGATTAGACAGCAGATCCTGGCCAAATGACTTTCACTTGACCTTGTCGTGGGACTGTGGTCGGTAGCCCCCTACCATAAATGAAATAATGTCCTAGACCACAGGCCTGTTGCTTACAAACACCCTACCAGCATGAGAGGAGACTCAAAGCAATTGGTCTTTGCATGGGACACCGTCCGGCTCCAGGCTCACTGATTTTTATATACGACAGTGAAAGGTGTTGGTATTTTCTGCTATTTTTGAGAGGAAAGGTTGTGTTCCCAGAATCCACTGAACTGGACATCGTTGGCTACTTTTGTACAACAAACAAATACATATATTCTGTGTTATCCTCTGTGATGGTTAATACTGTCAACTTGATTGAAGGATACAAAGTATTGATCCTGGGTGTGTCTGTGAGGGTGTTGCCAAAAGAGATTAACATTTGAGTCAGTGGGCTGGAAAAGGCAGACCCACCCTTAATCTGGTGGGCACAATCTAATCAGCTTCCAGTACAAAGCAGGCAGAAAAATGTGAAAAGAGACACTAGCGTAGCCCCCCCACCTATATTTTTCTCCCATGCTGGATGCGTCCTGCCCTCAAACATCAGACTACAAGTTCTTCAGTTTTGGGACTCAAACTTGCAGACAGCCTATAATGGGACCTTGTGATCATGTAAGTTAATACTTAATAAACTCCCCTTTATATATATACATCCTATTAGTTCTGTCCCTCTAAGAGATCTGCGACTAATACACCCTCCAATGTGAGTTCACTGTAAATTGCTTCCCTTACACTATAGTGAGCAAGCATCACTCCCAGACCTTCCACCCAGCTCCATCACCCGCACAGGGACCAGGCCAGCTTGGCATGGACCATCTCCCCTGCCAGTTGGAGTAGCCCAGATGCCAGATAGCAGAAACTGAAGTAGAGTCCCAGCTGGTGAGACATGAACAACAACATTGGAAAGTAAATCTGTGACTGATAATAAAATAACAGGTTCATGCTCACTACAAAAAAGTGTTCACCTTGCTCCATGTCCCCCACCACTGTCCTAATCATGTCCTTATTCTCTTTGATTTGGACCACGCAACACTCTTCTAGGTGGTTCCATATCCTCAATCTCTTTCCTTCCATTTTTCATCCTCGATCTGTTCTTGTAATCAGGAAAAAGAAGAGTAAAAAACACACAGAAATCTGATAGTGTCATTCACCTGCTCAGGCTTAAAAGCATCCAGTGGCTCCCCCTGACATAAAGTGCAAGTTTCTCACCATGGCATTTGAAGTCCATCCCACATGGGCCCAGCCTGCTTTTCCAACCTCGGTGTTCATTGCTCCACACCTCCAGGAATCTATCACAGTTTTCCCCGAAGTTTCTTGAGCACCAGAATTAGCATCACCTGGGGTGCTTGTAAAAAATGCCAGTCCCTCTGAATCAGAATCAGCAAGTGCAGGAAACCATTTCTGTGCTCACTACAGCTGGGGTCACTCACCTAGAGCCACCAAGTTCTTTCTCCCGAGCCATTCCCCCTTCTTGGCTGCCTCCTTTTGAAGCATTGTTCATGAAGCCTCTTTTCTTTCTCATAAGCCAAATAAGTTGTTCCTCTACCCCTATTTCCTTAGCACTTTATGCAGATCCTCATAATACGTTTTGTTTTACAGATGTTTGCTACAGATCTGTCTTTCCTGTTGAGTTCTGAATTCCTTGTCATTAGGAACCAGGTCTTATTCATACTTTTTCCTGTAAGTAACTCTACAATTTCTCTGTTTCTACAGTGGGAATGTGTATTGACCATGTTTTCCTTTTCTCTGGCCCCCTAATGTGCTTAGGGTAAAATATCCAACTCAGGTATAACAATTAGGAAGGCCTGCATGTGCTGTGTATCTGTGTCCTCTTTTCCCTCTGGACTTGACATATTTTAATTCATATTTCCCTTGCTCTGAGTTTTAAAAACCTGCATTTGAATGTTTTATTTTATATGTTTCTGCTACAAGCTGCCTCACATCCTTTCTGGAACAAGGTGGGAGAGAAATAAATTATTCATCTCAGTATTTCTACTAACCTGGACAGCATCTGGCAGATAGAAAATACTCAATAACTGTTTGTTAAATGTTATCAAAGGAATAAAGTTATGTAGATTCTGTGACAGCTATTTGAATTGTCGCTTAGAACATTTTCTGCTGATTTTTATCATAGTGTTCAGGAGCTAAAAATGCTGGAAGGATACCTGGTGGATAAGTGCCTGTTTCTGTATTAGGTTGGTGCAAAATTTATTTGATCGCAGCAACTCAATTATTGCGATTTTCCACCTTGATCCAAATGTAACCCATTTGAGAACTCAGACTGCTCATCAACTCTGTACTGTGCGATTAATCTTAAAAGATGGTGACTAGGTAGCCAGGAAATGAGAAAGGGGACCAGGACAGTGCAGCTCCATGAACAGGGAAGAGAGGTGTTTATATGGGATTGCATGAGGACAGAGCTGAGGATGGGATGCAGGATGTTGAGGACAGGACCTCAGAGATGGGGAGGCGCACCAGAAATGGCAATAGACCAAGGGTGAGGAGCCCACGGGCAGAGGGGAGCCTTCTGTTTCCTAAAGACAAACCATCCCTATGCCCCCGTGTGCTGCTGGAAAGATGAGTGTGTTTAAGCACGCAGTTAAAGATGTCAGTATCAAATCTCTGCATAATAAAACTATGAAGAGATAAGAGGAAAATCTTCAGAACAAAAAACAATCTCACTTTTTATACTCATTTTTCTTCAATTTACAACTAATGTTTCCATAAGAAAAGCCATCTTTTCCATCCCTATGTATTATATCTGAAGAAATAACAGCAGCACCCACATCTCTTTAAATTGGAGATTTTTTTCCCCTTGCAAACACATGAGCATGTGTAGTCTTGACTTTCAGTTGTCACCTCAACTTTCTAAACAAGTCCCTCACGCTTCCAGTTAGCTATTTTCAAAGCATCATTCAATTGGAATTTTTTTTTCTTTGAAGAAAATAAAGGTATGCTAACCTATTGATTGCTACTCCTAACCAACTACATGTAAAACCACATGTTTAATTTAAATTTGCTCCAGACGTATTTGTTTCAATCAAAAACGTCAATTCAATGTGTTGATTTTAATCATATTCTTCTTCACAAAAACCTAGAGAATCTGAGTGAATTCTTTGAACAACATAAAAGAAAGGTGTTAATATTAAAAATATTAAAATGGAGAGTTTGTAGGAATGAATTTGGTTACATTGTTACCATGTGAAAACATACATATGTGAGATTAAAGGACTGGCCCATCATAATAAAGTATGGCTCTTCCCCCCAAAATGATTTGAACAGCGAAACTGTGAGTTAAGGTTTGAGATACATGGTTTTTTATGTTGTCTTGGCCCAGTGAGCTACTTGTTCTGCCTGAGAGTTTGGTCTGGGCCTCAAAGGATTAAGTGTTAATGACAAGGCAGTCACCTCATCAGCCCAGACAAGGAGGCCTAGTTAACCTATGATCTGAGGGTCCAGTGCCTGGATATGTCAGACCAGGGCTGGGGTCAGGGGTCATGTGCCAGTCGCTCTATGGCAGGGGCCTCCTGCTCAGCTGAAGCTAAGCTGAGAGTCAGGCAAGTCTCTCATTTGTCACCCCCAACCCTAACCGATGGCACCAATACCCTCAACTTGTAGGCTTAGCCCTCCCGCATTCTGAGCCTAGGAATCACACCATATATATGGCTGAAACAGTAAACTCAAAGGGACTCGATGCTTGGCATGAGGTTAGTCAGGCTGCTGTAAGCCTGGGAATGGGCTTAGGGACAGCCTGGAAGCATCTCTGCACCCATCAGGCTGTCTGGGCACTTCCTTGAACCCTTCTGCAGTCCCCCAATTCCTAGAATATGTAACTGCTCATAACTGCTGCTGTTTCCTCTGTAGCATTCCAGTTTCCCTTCTGAGACCTCAGCACCCTTAATGGAAGTCTTGATACCTCATCAAACTCTCTGCACCCATCAGGCTGCCTGGGCACTTCCTTGAACCCTTCTGCAGTCCCCTAATTCCCAGAATATGTAACTGCTCATAGCTGCTGCTATTTCCTCTGTAGCATCCCAGTTTCCCTTCTGAGACCTCAGCACCCTTAATGCAAGTCTTGATACCTCATCAAACTTTGGCCAGTTCCATCCCAGAAGCTGTATCCTGACTTGTTAAACAGATGCACAATCCCCACCTCACATTCCTATTGGGAGTCTACCTGGTTCATCCTCCCTCCAGTCCTAGTCCCTAATAGCCCCCTTTCTATGCTCCTTTATGCCTCATGACTACTGCTGTTGTGATGTCAAATCACAATAATACAAGCTGACATGACTTCAGCCCTTGCCACGCACCAGGCTAGGTGCTAAGAACTTAACATACAGTATCTCAGGTCATTCTCACTACAACAGGATGAGATAGATATACTGTCTTAATTTTACAAGGTAAACTAAGGCTCAAAGAAGTTAAGTCGCTTACTTATGAGAACAACACTCATAAATGATAGAGCCAGGATTCAAACCTAGGACTGAAGAAGGCCAAAGTCACCCTATTTCTCCCTTACAATGAATGAGAGACGAAGAGATCATAGGAGTCATCTAGAATCTTAAGAATATTTCATTGCAATTGGTTGGTTTATTGACATGTCGTTAGTACCACTCCAAATCCCTTCAGCCCTACCTCTTCCACCAGCCATGGAAAACTCAGCCAGTTCTGTGCAGGCTTCAGTTTGCCTCATGCACAAGTAAGCAGGCAGTGCCTTGCCTCATCCTGTGTCTCCCATCCTCTCACTTCCTGCTTTGTGACTTCTCTGATGTCACACCATGGGACACCACGGCACAACATTTCTACAGGACAACTCAAAACATAGGGAGTTAACCTCCTGGGGCCGCTCTTGACCAGTGGCAGATGAGAGCTGATAAACAGATGTTTTACTCTTCCATTCCCACAATGGATATTCTGAAACATATCTCATCTGGCTCTGCAGAAAGTTCCACTGAGTTGAGCTCTAGTTGCCTATGGCTGTGGCCAACTCGACAATACATCCTTATATTGGCTTTCATTGCTCATCCCTGACCCCCTGGGACCACATCTCAAGTTACCTATCTGTACATAATCCTTTGTCTCAGGCTCTGCTTTTGGGGGAGCCCAGGCAGGTGAACAGAGAAATGCCCATTTCTCAAGAAAACTGGTCCATTCACTTACATATTGCTTTCTACTAGTGACCACAGAGATTTTTCTCTCTGTTTCTGTTCAATATTTTTCATCATGGGATCCCAGTCCCCCTTTCTCTTTCCAAAGTCACTACTGATTAAAATGTCCTGAAGAAGAGCTGACTGTGGCAGAGAGGACAGCCAACATCTCAAAGTCAAAGGCTTAGTGAGGGCAGGGCTTCCATAACACAGATGAAGATATGAATTTAAACTGAAGATAAAAGGTTTTCCTGCTACAAATATAGAGTAATTATTTTTGGAAAGAAGCCTCTCTCAGGACTGACAAAACACACAAAGAATATTGCTCATCACCTAAATGCAGGCATCTGGGCTGGGGCTGCAAGTCTGTTTCTAACCTGCTCCCACCAGGCTTCCCAGCATTTCTTTCCCTGTGGCAGGCAGAGTTCCAGCCTCTTTGTTTCCTTAAACCATTGCTACTTTTAATCAACGTAGTTGCTTCTTCTTTCCACATATATTCTCAATGGGGAGGTCAGTGTCATCACTCTCAGCCTGAAGATGGGCCTAGGGAAATCAGGAAGATGAAACGGATCAAGAGAATCCCCATTGCAGCCATGCTTTCCATCTTATCTCAGCAGCTGAGGTGCGCACTGAACATTCCTGAGTGCCTTACTTGAATTCCTCCATCTACTTGAGCACAGGCAAAACCAAGGAGTGTGTCAGCCTCTTTTCGAGCCCTGAAATGAACTTTATTCGTTTTTTCCCAGATATTTATTTATTCTTATTTATTTTGAGACAGAGTCTTGCTCCGTCACCCAGGCTGGAGTGCGGTGGCACGATCTCGGCTCACTGCAACCTCTGCCCACCGGATTCGAGCAATTTTCCTGCCTCAGCCTCCCGAGTAGCTGGGATTACAGGTACCCACCACCATGCCCAGCTAATTTTTATATTTTTAGTAGAGACAGAGTTTCACCATGTTGGCCAGGATGGTCTCAAACTCCTGACCTCAGGTGATCCACCCACCTTGGCCTCCCAAAGTACTGGGATTACAGGCAGATATTTATTTAGAGTCAATTTTACATGGAGCCTTTCTGCTGAAATAGGCCTTGTACCCTTTTAGTTGTTTTCATCCAAAAATGGTGACCCATTTTTTGCTTTTGGATGCAACAGTTTCTTTTCTAAGAAACCTAGAATTTAATAAAATCATAGCACCCATGCCACATAATACATTACACTAAGAAATGGCAGTTCCTCTTTTTGTGACTCTAGCAATGATCAAATGATTGCCTACAAGTACCCTAAACCACTGTAGCAACAGTCATCTCGATGGCCACTACATTGCAAGGCTGTGTCCCACGGCTTCAGACCTCTGAATTTGGAGCTATTATGACAGAACTCAAATCCAAGCATAATTTGTAGTCTTAAATACCTAATACCTATTGTATACATATGTATGACTATTTAAAAGTGTTTGTAGAAGCTGTTGTGAACAATACAATGCAAACCCATGGATTTATGTTTTAGCTCACTAGAAACTACTGTCATGGTAGGAGGTAGTATAAGCATATTTTAACTATTAAAATGAGGTCCTAGTGCCCCCAGAAGATTAGGGTAATTGGCGTCATGGAAAGCTTACTCAAGACAAGAGTCAGAAGACTTAGGCCCATATTCTAAACTCAGTTGTTGATGGGCTCTGAAACCTTAGGCAAGACATTGGTCTTGGTAAACCTCAGTTTCCTCTTCCACAAGAAGATAATCAAACCCACATCACAGAACTTTTATAAGAAATATAATCTGGGCCAGGTACAGTGGCTCATGCCTGTAATCCCAGCACTTTGAGAGGCCAAGGCAGGAGGATCCTTTGAGGCCAGGAGTTTGAGGCCAGCGTGGACAACATAGTAAGACCACACCTCTACACAAAGTTTCTAAAAGTTAGCCAGATATGGTGGAACTGAAGGGAAAAACAGACAGAAATACAATAAGAGAGGACTTCAACATCCCACTTTCCACAATGGATAGATCATCCAGATAGAAAATCAATAAGGAAACAGTGGACATCAAATGGACCTAAGACATACGCAACATTCTATCAAACAGCAGCACAATACACATTCTTAACAAATACACAAACATTCTCCAGGATACATCATATGTTAGGCCACAAAACAAGTTTTATCAAGTTTAAGAAGACTGAAATCATGTCAGGCATCTTTGCTGATCGCAATGGTATAAAATAAGAAAATATGAGAAGAAAAACTGGAAAATTCACAAATATATGGAAATTAAACAAACGCTCCTTAACAATTAAGTCAAACAAAAACTTAAAAGGAAAATAAAAAAGAATCTTGAAGCAAATGGAAATGGAAACACAAAATACCAAAATGTATGGAATGCAGCAAAAGTAATTCTAAGAGGGAAGTTTATAGTGATAAACACCCACACTGTAAAACAAGAAAAAACTCAATAAACAACCTAACATTATACCTCAAGGAAACAGAAAAAGAAGAACAAACTAGACCCAAAGTTAGCAGAAGGAATGAAATAATAAAGGTCAGAAGAGAAGTGAGTGAAATAGATTAGAAATACAATTTTAAAAACCAATGAAAGTAAACATTTTTAGGAAAGATAAACAAAATAGACAAACCTTAAACTAGACTAAATAAATACAAAAATCAAATAAAATTACAAACAAAAGAGGAGACATAAAACTGATACCAAAGAAATATAAAGATTTATGGGAGACTATTATGAAAATTTAATATGCCAACAAATTGGAAAACCTAGAAGAAATAGATAAACTCCTAGAAACGTATAGGCATACCTCATTATACTTTGCTTGAAGGTTTGTGGCAATTCTATGTTGAGGAAGTCTATTGTTGCCATTTTTTTAATAACTTGTGCTCACTATGCATCTCTGTGTCACCTGTTGGTAATTATCACAGTTATTTCAAACTTTCCATTAATGTTATATTTATTATGGTGATCTGTGATCAGTGATCTCTGATGTTACTATTATCACTGTTTTGGGTTGCCACAAACTGTACCTATATTTAATTTGATTAAGATGGCAAATTTAATCAATCAAAAGTTGTGTATATCTGACTGCTCCACAGACCAGTTGTTCCTTCATCTGTCTCTCTCTGTCTCTTCGGGCCTCTCTATTCCCTGAGACACAATTATATTGGAATTAGGCCAATTTAAAAACCTACAATGGCCTCTAAGTGTTCAAGTGAAAAAGTCATATGTCTCTCATTTTATATCAAAAGCCAGAAATGATTAAACTCAATGAGAAGGCATGCCAAAAGCCAAGATAGGCTGAAAGATAAATCTCTTGCACAGAACAGTTAGCCAAGTTGTGAATGCAAAGGGAAAGTTATTAAAGGAAATTAGAACAATGATCTTGTTCCTGATCTTAGAGGAAAAGCTTTCAGTGTTCATCATTGAGTATCATGATGGCTGTGGGTTTCTCATATATGAATAGGAGGGGGTTGGAGCAAGACGGCTAAATAGAAGCCTTTATCAATCATCCCACACACAGGAACACCAAATTTAACAACAGTCTATACAAAAAAACCACCTTCATGAGAACCAAAAATCAAGTGAGCAATTACAGTACCTGGTTTTAACCTTCTTTCATATCTCTGAAAGAAGCTCTGAAGAGAGTGGGAAAGACAGTCTTGTCCAGGCACGGTGACTTACACCTGTAATCCTAGTACTTTGGGAGGCTAAGGCAAGTGGATCACTTGAGGTCTGGAGTTTGAAACCAGCCTGGCCAACATGGTGAAACCCCGTCTCTACTAAAAATACAAAAAAAAAAAAAAAATCAGCCGGGCGTGGTGGCGGGCACCTGTAATCCCAGCTACTTGGGAGGCTCAGGCAGGAGAATTGCTTGAACTTGGGAGGCGGAGGTTGCAGTAAGCCGAGATTGCACCACTGCACTCCAGCCTGGACGACAGAGTGAAACTCTGTCTCAAAAAAAAAAACAAAAAAAAGACAGTCTTTAATTGCCATACCTGCCCCACCTCCCTGGTAGTGGCTGGGTGACATGGAGAATCTCTGAGTTTGGGAAAGGGGGAGCACAGTGATTGTGAGACACTGCACTGAACTCAGTTCTGCCCTGTCAGAGTAAAAACCAAAACCAGGCTTAACACAGCTGACACCCATGCACAGAGGGAGCATTTAGAACAGCCCTAACCAGAGGGAAATCGCCCATCCCAGCAGTCAGAACTGGAGTTTTGGCAAGCCTCACCACCATGGGCTAAACAAACTTGTAAACATTTCACGATCCTAAATAAACTTGAAAAGCTGTCTAGGCGACAACTGCAATTTCTAGCCAATTCCTAGTGCTGTACTGGGCTTAAAGCCAGTAGATTGAGGGGCACATGACCTAGTGAGACACCAGCTGGGGCAACTAAGGAAGTGCTTGTGCCACCCCTCTCCCAACCACAGGGAGCACAGCTTGCAACAACAAAAATGACTCCTTCCTTCTTCTTGAGGAGAGAGGGGAGGTGAGAAAACCAAGAGAAATTCAAGATAATGCAGAGAAGGAATTCAGAATTTTATCAAATAAATTTAACAAACAGATTGAAATAATTAAAAGAATCAAGCAGAAATTCTGAAGTTGAAAAATGATGCATACTGAAGAATGCATCAGAGTCTGTTAATAGCAGAATTGATCAAGCAGAAGAAAGAATTAGTGAGCTTTCAAACAAGCTATTTGAAAATACACAGTCACAGCAGACAAAAGAAAAAATGATAAAAAAGAATGAATCATGATCTAGAAAATAGCCTTAAAAGGGCAAATCTAAGAGTTACTGGCCTTAAAGAGGAGGTAGAGAAAGAGATACAGGTAAAAAGTGTGTTCAAATGGATAATAAGAGAGAACTTCGCAAACCAAGAGAAAGATACCAAATTCAAGTAAAAGAAGGTTATAAAACACCAAGAAAATTTAACCAAAAGAAAACTACTTCAAGGCATTAAATAATCAAACTCCCAAAGGTAAGGGATAAAGAAAAGATCCTAAAGCCACAAGAAAAAAGAAACAACAATACAATGGCGCTCCAAAACATCTGGCGGCAGACTTTTCAGTGGAAACTGTACAGGCCAGGAGAGAGTGACATGATAAAGTGTTGAAGAAAAAGAACTTTTACCCTAGAATATTAGGTGAAAATATCCTTCAAACATGAAGGAGAAAAAAAAAGACTTTCCCAGACAAACAAAAGCTGAGGGATTTCATCAACACCAGACCTGTCCTACAAGAAATGCTAAAGGGAGTTCTTCAATCAGAAAGAAAAAAAATGTTAATGAGCAATAAGAAGTCATCTGAAGGTATAAAACTCACTGGTAATATTAAGTACACATGAAAACATGAATATTTTAACACTATACTTTTGGTGTGTAAACTACTCTTAAGTAGAAAGACTAAAAGATAAACCAATCAAAATAATAATTACAACTTTTCAAGACATAGTACAATAAGATATAAATAGAAACCACAAAAAGTTAATAAGCAAAAGGACAAAGTTAAAGTGTAAAGTTTTTATTTGCTTGCTTGTTTATGTAATCTATGCTGTCAGCAGATTAAAATAATGGGTTATACCGTATTTGGAAGCCTCATAGTAACCTCAAATCAAAAAATATATGACAAGCCAGGTGTGGTGGCTCATGCCTGTAATCCCAGCACTTTGGGAGGCCAAGGCAGGCAGATCATTTGAGGTCAGCAGCCTGGCAAACGTGGTGAAACCCCATCTCTACTAAAAATACAAAAATTAGCCAGGCATGGTGGTGGGCACCTGTAATCCCATCTACTCAGAATGCTGAGGCAGGAGAATTGCTTGAACCTGGGAGGCAAAGGGTGCAGTGAGCTGAGATTGTGCCACTGCACTCCAGGCTGGGTAACAGAGTAAGACTTCATCTCAAAAAAAAAAAAAAAAAAAAAAAAAAAAAGTGACAGATACACAAAAAATAAAAAGCAAAAATTAAATCATACAACCAGAGAAAATCACCTTCAACTAAAGGAAGACAGAAAGGAAGAGAAAAAGGAAGAGAAGACCAGAAAACAAATAACAAAATGGCAGGAATAAGTCCTTATTTACCAATAATAATATTGCTGTAAATGGACTTTTATCCTTACAGAGTAGCTGAATGGATAACAACAAAAGAAGGCCCAATGATCTCCTGCCTACAAGAAACACACTTCACCTATAAAGACACACACAGACTGAAAATAAAGGGCTGGAGAAAGGTATTTCATGCAAATGGAAACCAAAAAAAAAAAAAAAAAGGCAGCAGAATTAGTTATACTTATGTCAGACAAAATTGATTTCAAGACAACTATAAAAAGAAACAAAGAAGGTTATTACATAATTATAAAAGGGTTAATCCAGCAAAAGGATATAACAATTTAAAATATATATCCACCCAGTACTGAAGCACCCAGATATATAAGCTAAATGTTATCAGAGCTAAAGAGAGAGATAGACCCCAATATAATAATAGCTGGAGAATTTAACACCCCACTTTCAACATTGAACAAATCTTCCAGACAGAAAATCATCAAATAAACATTGGGCTTAACCTGCACTATAGACCGAATGGACCTAATAGATATTTACAGAACATTTCATCCAATGGCTGCAGAATATACATTCTTCTCCTCAGCACATGGATCATTCTTAAGGATAGGTCATGTGGTAGGTCACAAAACAAATCTTAAAACATTCAAAAAATTTTAAATAATATCAAACATCTTCTCGACCACAATGGAATAAAACTAGAAATCAATAGCAAGAGGAATTTTGGAAACCATACAAACATGTGGAAATTAAACAATATGCTTATGAATGACCAGTGGGTCAATGAAGAAATCAGAAGGAAATTAAAAATTTTATTGTAACAAATGATAATGGAAACATGACATATCAAACCTATGGGATATAGCAAAAGGAGTACTAAAGGGAAAGTTTATAGCAATAAGCACCTACATCAAAAAAAGAAGAACATCTTCAAATAAATAAACTAACAATACATCTTAAATAACTAGAAAAGCAAGAGCAAACCAAATTCAAAATTAGTAGAAGAAAAGAAATAATAAAGATCACAGCAGAAATAAATTAAATGAAGAAAACAGGCTGGGTGCCATGGCTCACGCTTATAATCCCAGCACTTGGGAGGCCAAGGCGGGTGGATAATGAGGTCAGGAGTTCGAGACCAGCCTGGCCAATATGGTGAAACCTCGTCCCTACTAAAAATACAAAAATTAGCCGGGCGTGGTGGCGCATGCCTGTAGTTCCAGCAACTAGGGTGGCTGAGGCAGAAGAATTGCTTGAACCCGGGAGGTGGAGGTTGCAGTGAGCTGAGATTGCACCACTGCACTCCAGCCAGGGTGACAGAGTGAGACTCCATCTCAAAAAACAAAAAAACAAAAAGCAAAATCAAAAAACAAAAAAACCAATAAAAACACTTAATGGTCTTAGGTTTAAAAAATATTTCTTAAGTATGACTCAAACAGCATAACATATAAAGAAAAATTGGCCGGGCACGGTGGCTCATGCTGGTAATCCCCGCACTTTGGGAGGCCGAGGCGGGCAGATCATGAGGTCAAGAGATCGAGACCATCCAGGCCAACATTATGAAACCCCAACTCTACTAAAAATACAAAAATTAGCTGGACGTGGTGGTGAGTGCCTGTAGTCCCAGCTACTCGGGAGGCTGAGGCAGGAGAATCGCTTGAACCCGGGAGGCAGAGGTTGCAGCGAGCTGAGATCACGCCACTGCACTCCAGCCTGGCAACAGAGTGAGACTCCATTTCAAAAAAAGAAAAAGAAAGAAAAAAAGAAAAATTTAAAAATTGGACTTCACCGAAATTAAACACATTAGCTCTTTTAAGGCACTATTAAGAAAATAAAAAGGCAAGTCATAGATTGGGAGAAAATATTTTGAAACATACATCCAACAAAAGACATATCTATTAGGTGAGTGCAAAAGTAATTGTGGTTTTTGCATTGTTGGAATTTGCCATTTGATCTTGGAATACATTCTTAAATAAATGTGGTTATGTTATACATCATTTTAATGTGCATTTTTCACTTTATGTTTTTTGCTAATAACTTATTACTTGCTGTTTATTTTATGTTTATTTTAGACTATGGAAATGATATTATTCGAGTTCGAAATGGGTCGTAAAGCAGCAGAGACAATTTGCAACATCAACAATGCATTTGGCCCAGGAGCTGCTAACCAACATACAGTGCAGTGGTGGCTCGAGAAGTTTTGCAAAGGAGAGGAGAGCCTTGAAGATGAGGAGCACAGTGGCCAGCTATGGGAAGTTGACAACGACCAACTGAGAGCAATCATCTAAGCTGATCCCCTTACAACTACACAAGAAGTTGCTCAAGAACTCAGTGTTGATCATTCTATGGTCATTCAGCATTTGAAGCAAACTGAAAAGGTGAAAAAGCTCCATAAGTGGGTGCCTCATGAGCTGAGTGAAAATCAAAAAAATTGTCGTTTTGAAGGATCGTCTTCTTTTATTCTATGCAACAACAATGAACCATTTCTTGATCAGATTGTGATGTGTGACAAAAAGTGGATTTTTTATGACAACTGGTGATGACCAGATCAATGACTGGACTGCGAATAAGCTCCAATGCACTTCCCAAAGCCAAACTTGCACAAAAAAAGGTCATGGTCACTGTGGTCTGCTGCCGGTCTGATCCACTACAGCTCTCTGAATCCCAACAAAACCATTATATCTGAGAAGTATGCTCAGCAAATCAATGAGATGCACCGAAAACTGCAACACTCACACGGGCATTGCTCAACAGAAAGGGCCCAATTCTTCTCCACAACAACCCCTGACCACAACGCTTCAAAAGTTGAGTGAATTGGGCTACAGAGTTTTGCCTCATCTGCCATATTCACTTGACCTCTCGCCAACCGACTGCCACTTCTTCAAGCATCTTGACAACTTTTCACAGGGAAAACACTTCCACAACCAGCAGGATGCAGAAAATGCTTTCCAAGAGTTCATCAAATTCCGAAGCATGGATTTTTACGCTACAGGAGAAAACAAACTTATTTCTCGTTGGCAAAAATGTGTTGATTGGAATGGTTCCTATTTTGATTAATAAAGATGTGTTTGATCCTAGTTACAATGATTTAAAATTCACGGCCTAAAACTGCAATTACTTTTGCACCAACCTAATATGATACATAAAGAATTTCTATAACTCAGACAAACAACACAATTAAAAAATGGGGTCTGAAGAGTGACTCCACCAAAGAAGATATACAGATGGCAAACAGGCACATGAAAAGCTGCTGTACATCATTAGACATTAGGAAATGCATATTGAAATTAAAATAAGACACCACCACATAGCCACTAAAATGGCTGTTATAAAAAAGAGTGAAAATACCAAGTTCTGGGGAAAATGTGGAGAAATTAGAGCCATCATAAGCCACTGGCGGGAATATAAAATAGTATAGCCAATCTGGAAAACAAATTGGAAATTTCTTTAAAATTAATCAACTTACCATACAGTTCAGCAGTTCCACTCTTAGATATTTACCAAAAAGAAAGGTGACCAGGAGCAGTGGTGCACACCTGTAATCTCAGCACTTTGGGAAGCCAAGGCAGAAGGATCACTTAAGGTCAGCAGTTCAAGACCAGTCTGGCCAACATGGTGAAACCCTGTGTCTACTAAGAATGCAAAAATTAGCTGGGCATGGTGGTGTATGCCTGTTGTCCCAGCTACTTGGTGGCTAAGGCAGGAGAATCACTTGAACCCAGGAGGCAGAGGTTGCAGTGAGCTGAGATCATGCCACTGCACTCCAGCCTGGGCAACAGAGTGAGACTCTGTCTCAAAAAAAAAGAAAAAAGAAAAGAAATGAAATCATTTTTTCACCCAAAAACTTGTACACAGATGTTCATAGAAGCTTTATTTGCAATAGCAAAAAACTAGAAAAAATGCAAATGTACATGAACTTGTGAATGAATAAACGAATGTTGGCATATTCATATAAGGTAGTACCACTAAAAATTAGAAAGGAACAAACTGATAAATGCAAAAAGAGAAATGAATCTGAAAGCATTATATTAAGTGAAAGAAACCAGACACAACAGGCAACATACTGACTCTAATTACATGAAAGAAGGTAGACGCTAGGGCCTAGAAGGTGATAACAGGGCATCAATTGCAAAGAAGCACAAGGAAAGTTTTCGGAGTTTTGAAACTGTTCTATACCATGACTGTGATGATTATGAGACTTTATTATTTATAAGCACTTGTCAAATTTCACACTTAAAATTGATGAATTTTATTATATGTAAATTATACATCAATAAATCTAATAGAAGAAGGTGAAGAAGGAAGAAGAAAAAGAAAAGGAGAAGGAGAGCAGGAACAACAACATCTAGAAGAGTTTCTCTACCTGAGTTTGGTAAAACTACTGTAATCAAGATGGTGTGATATAGGTGGGAAAAAAGATCAGTGGAACAGATTGCCTGGATTCCAGGAATTCACTTTTATCAGACGTGCCAAGGATAGTGGTCCATGTTATGGACCACTACGTGTTCATTTATTTTATTATTATTTTTTTTAAACTGGGGCAAGGGAGCAGGTGACCTAACTTAGTCATACCATCAACAAAAATAAAAGCCAACCAAATCTTCCTTAAAAGAAGAATACACAGATGATAGTGACTATTCAGTTCCCCATTCAGGGATCCTGCACATCTAGAGCTGTTCTGGTATAGGTGTATGGTGCTGAGAACCCATCTGAGAATGAAGTCAGTTCATAGGGAGGCAAAGCTAACAAATGGTAGGAAGAACAGAACCTCTTGTGTTAATATTGGGCTCATGGAGCTAGTTATATCTGACCCAGATTGTCCTTGAACTGCCTAGTTATTTGAACTAATAAATTCCTTTTTCTGTCTAAGCAAATTTGAGTTGGGTTTCTGTTTCTTACAACAAAAGAAGTTCTGAATAATATATATGTGTACTATGAGGTAGTATTAGAAAAGCACTGGCTTATGCACATACTAAATGGGTGCCCTGGGGAGGTTCTTTTAAAGCTCTGGGCCCAGGTTTCTCATCTCTAAGTAGAAGTGATTGGAGTGGGACAATAGTTTCCCAGAAGAGTTGCACAAAACGAAGGCACCACAGTGACCTCAATAGGAAATGAGGGAGAAGCACAGTCTCTACCTAAGCTAGACTGGAAGTAAATCCTCCTTTAAAAAAGTTTTAGACGTTGGAATTACACAGTATGATGTGAAAAAAAATTCTTTGTTTAAAACAATGGCCGGGTGCGGTGGCTCACACCTGTAATCCCAGCACTTTGGGAGGCCAAGGAAGGTGGATCACCTGAGGTCAGGAGTTTGAGACCAGCCTGGCCAACATGGCAAAACCCTGTAACTACTAAAAATACAAAAAATTAGCCAGGTGTGGTGTTGGATTCCTGTAATCCCAGCTACCCAGGAGGCTGAGGCAGGAGAATTGCTCGAACCCAGGAGGTGGAGGTTGCAGTGAGCCGAGATCATGCCATTGCACTCCAGCCTGGGCGACAGAGAGAGACTCTGTCTCAAAAAACCCCCCAAAAAACCAAAACTTTTGTGGTCTTCTCTAATTCCAAAATTCCAATATTCTATGTTGCTTTCTCAGAGGCATGTAGCACTGGGCATTGTATTCTAACAAGTCAGGTTGCCTGGGGTCTGAATCCAGCTCCACCCCTTACTAACTGTGTGATCTTGAACAAGTTTCTCTATTCCTTGGCTTCTTCATCAGTAAAATAGGAAAACTAATACTATCTATTTCAAAGGGCTGTTACGAGGGTTGATTGGCAATATATCCAAAACCTTTCCAACCATGCCCGGCACCTGGTACAAGCTTGTTAACTGTTAGCAATGATGATGACAAAGAGAAGGCCTTGAAGATTTCAGTGAAACTGACTTTGGGTTTGCCTTTGTCACCTCTCCCAAGGAGTAAGCTGGAAAAAGAACAGAAATGCAAATCAGGTCACCTGCTTGTTCCCTGTAATTGTGTCAATAGGTTGAGAGTAGGGAAAACCTCTGTCTCTGTTCTTTGTTTTCTGAATATAATTATCCTTTCAACTAAAGACTAACCTAAATAATATTTTTTGTAGGCCGGGCACGGTGGCTCACGCCTGTAATCTCCAACACTTGAGGAGGCCAAAGCAGGCAGATCACTTGAGGTCATGAGTTCAAGACTAGCCTGGCCAACATGGTGAAACCCCGTCTCTACTAAAAATACAAAAATTAGCTGGGCGTGGTGGCAAGTGCCTATAATTCCAGCTATACAGGAGGCTGAGGTAGGAGTGAGCCGAGATTGTGCCACTGCACTCCAGCCTGGGCGACAGCGCGAGACTCCATCTAAAAAAAAAAAAAAATGTATATATATATATGTGTGTATTTTTATATATATATGGTATGTGGCTTAAATAGCTTTTTTTTTCTGATTATTAATAGCATATAATACATTGATAAGTATTTGGAAATTTAAAAAGAAAATATTAAAACACATAATCCTACTATGAACAGATAAATGCTCTTAACATTTTGATTATTTCCTATTTCAACTTGGTGTTATTTTCTTCCAGATTTTCTTTTAAAGCATTTTTTAAATATATAAATGCATATTAAAAACTTTATTATGTATGTATATATATATGCATATGCAGTTTTATGTCCTTCTTTTCTCAAAGTTGTGTTGTAATTTTCCATGACATTAAATATTCTTTGAAACAACATTTTTATGACTTCTTAACATTCATCGTATCACTCTGTCATCATTTATTTGACAAGTTCCCTATATTTGGACCTTTTTGTTGCTTTTAGTTGGCTCTAGCATAAATAATGCTGTTATAAACATCCTTGGATAACAATCTTGAAACTTCTCTGATTAGGATCCTTAGGATACTATTCCTACAGGTAGAATGTCTAAGTTAAAGTATGTGATCATTTATAAGGTCTCTGGTACACATCATCAAATAGTCCTCCAGAAAGTGTGCACCAATTTACAACACTGACCAGCACTGTGGGCGTGTTTGCAAACAGCGATTTTTTATAAGTTATAAACAATTTTCATTATAGAAACTACAGTGGGAAAGCAACCTGCTGTATGTATTGCCCTTGTTTGAGACATTAGATCGAATTATTTTTTAGAGTGTTTTCCTTTAAAGCTTATGAAACTAAGCTTTTAGGGCCCAATACAGATCACATATATTTTTCTCTAGCCCTTAAAGTTTACTACGTTTTAAAAATCGTTCCTGTAGGATCATAAAAATGAGAAGTCCATCACATCACAGAGTGATTCAGTCTTTATAAGCCATGGTGCTTACTAACTAGAAAATGAAGAAAACATTTTTATGATTATTTTAATTACCACATATTACCCAGGCCTTTCTTGCCATGCTTCATGAAGGACAAACATCCTGTAATTTAAATAGTGTGGTCAAATGAATTCCCTGCCTCACACTAATGCTGACTTCACACTGGCCCTAGAACAATTAATGCTCTCTGGTTTAGATCAGTGGTCTGTGGTTCATTAAACATGCACATTTGAATTTAAGTGTGAAAGACAATTTGAAAATATTCCTTACACGTCTTTTATTCAAGCCCTGGAAACTTCAAGTAGGAAAACGGTGCAAGAGGGCAATTCTGTGATTGGAATGCCAAGTTGTGAAAAGCAAAATGGCATTATTTAGAATTTAAAATACTGTTTTTAAAGCCCCAATTTAAATTCCCTAGAGCTATAACTGTGTCCTGACTGACATTCTGTTTCTCCATGAGACCTGAATATGCAGCTGATGTGATACATTCTTGGCCTTCTTCTCAGTGTGTATCTTTACCAACATTAACTGCTCTTTGTAACCTGAAGGGAACGAGCAGAGGTGAATCTGATCATGTACCCATCCTCCCTGCTGCTTAAGCATCTTGTCCAAGCATCAGCATGACAAGCAGACCCCCGACAATCTGGATCCTGCTATTCCACCCTCACAGTCTGTCATCCTCCTTCATCCTTCCCTCTGGTCACACTGATTTTCCCACCACTCTCTGGACTCACCTTGGCCTTCTGTGTCTTTATTCCTGCATCAGCTGTGTCCCCTGCAAGAGACTTTCTCCTTTGTGTGGTTTGGTAAATTACATTTTCCCACATGGTTCCAGTTCATATGCACTAAGACCAAGATTGACATTTGTTATGTTCTTTTGGTTGCAAGGGATAGAAATTCCTTCAAACCACTTAAGTAATGGAGTTTGTTATTAACATAACTATGCGGGTAAGAGACAGGTGAAGAATCTCATAGAAACCAAGGGCAGCCTGCCCCCTCCCCTTCAAGATCCAAGACAGGCCTCAGATCTGAGTAGTTTTGTCACCCTCCTCAGTTACAAGATGTCAAGATCTCCATTCTCGTGCTCTCTTGCTAGGGTGCCTCCTACTCTGGCCCTGTGTATCTTTGTGTGCGACATCACTTTCTTCTCCCTACTGACAGCTGGCTCTTCCTCTGGCTCCTCATTCAAACTTGCTTGAAGTAGTCTCCCGGGCAGAGCTCCTCAGATAGGACCATCTCATACATGTGTCCAATCCCAGGATTGGCTGCCTTTGCTGGCTGCCCCAAACTAGTCTGGTCCAGTGGCCACCCTTGTTTCAATCCCAGCCTAAGACCCTGCTTTCTACAACAGAATTGTGTGGAAGGGCAGATACCCTTCATAAGGGGATAAAGGGCCAGGGGGAATCTTGCCAGGTATCTCTGATGCACCAAGTTTCTAAGTTTGGCCCTGTGAGTATTACTTTTGTGGATAGAAGATGGAAGACCATAGTTCTTATGTGCTTCATATGTTGTAAGGGAGAGGATTCATAGTGATCTTGCTTTTTTTTTTTCTTTTTTTCTGTTTTTGAGACAGAGTTTTGCTGTTGTTGCCCAGGTTGGAGTGCAATGGCGCGATCTCAGCTCACTGCAACCTCTGCCTCGCGGGTTCAAGCGATTCTCCTGCCTCAGCCTCCCGAGTAGCTGGGATTACAGGCATGCACACCACCAGCATGCGGGCTAATTTTGTATTTTTAGTAGAGATGGGGTTTCGCCATGTTGGTCAGGCTGGTCTCGAACTCCTGACCTCAGGTGATTCGCCTCCCTCGGCCTTCCAAAGTGCTGGGATTACAGGCGTGAGCCACCGCACCCGGCCTTAAAGTGATCTTTCAAGCACTATCCTGGAATGATATCAGAGATTTTTAGAAACTTGTTTTACCTATTCCTACATCAACAAGCTGCTGCCCAGTGTCCACTCCATCCCTAGCCCTTTAAATGGGGTAGGCCTACTTACATAGGAAGTACCTAAAAAGCAGCCTTGGTCCACAGCTCCAATAACAGCTCTCCACCTACACTGACTTCCAGCTGGCCTTCCATAATCCCTTGGCTTCATTCTCCAGTTCCCACCACCTGCCCCAGGCCATCTTCCCCTTTCCCATGACTCACTCTGCTGTGGCTCAGCAGCTGCTGCTCAGACGAAGAGGTGCCTTCTCTGCTGGCTGTAATCACCAGCACCCCTTACTCTACCCACTGAATACTCCATCCCTTACCTCAACCCTCAAGAGAGGAGATTCATGATGCAGGGCAAAGTGGAGGATTGCCTGTAATGAGCTTTTGGTTTGGACTATGGCTAAGGAACCAATATATTCTACTTATCTGAGAGATTTGTTGTGAGGACTAAATAATATATGTAAAGTGCTCTGAATAGCTTATTTATTTATTTATTTGAGATGGGGTCTTGCTCTGTCATGCAGGCTAGAGTGCAGTGGCATGATCACAGCTCACTGTAGCCTCCAACTCCTCGGCTCAAGAGATTCTCCCTCCTCAGCTTTCTGAGTAGCTAGGACTACAGGCATGTGCCACTATACCCAGCCAATGTTTTTACTTTTTGTAGAGATGGGATCTTACTAGTTGCCCAGGCTGGTCTTGAACTCCTGGCCCCAAGGGATCCTCCTGCCTCAGCCTCCCAAAGCACTGGGATTACAGGCATGAGCCACTGTGTCCAGTCTAAAAAATAATGTATATATTATTATATTTCACCATTTGAAATCCTCTTGGCAATCTCCTGAGCTGCTTATCCTTTTAGAGCAGGATCTGCTCTGTGCTGTAGTCCAATTTATGCAGAACAATTATATTACCAAGCGATGAGCACAAAACATTACATTTAGGAAAAGCATAGACTGTTACTAATAATAGCTAGCATTTATTGAGAGTTTTAAAAATATCAGACCCTATGCTAAGTGCTTTGTAAATTTTATCTAATTTGACCCTCATGAAGCATGTTTCCCCATTATCCCCACTTAATTAATGAAGAAACTAAGGCACAGAGAGATTAAGTAATTTACCCAAGGTCCCTTGGTCAGAAAGTATCAAAGTCAGTATTCAAACCAGGGTGTCTCTTCTACAGCCTCAAATTTCTGCCATTAACACTAATTAGACTAACCGCTAACCAATGGTCTTGAAGATCAACTTGCCCCCACTGGCTCGTTTTACAGATGGAGAAACTGAAGCCCAGGCAAGTGAAATGATTTTACCTAGATTGCAAATACTGTTAAAGCACAACAAGGACTAGAACCAGGACACTGCTTTCATTTCAGGGGTTTTCTATTATACTTTATAAGTGTATTAGGGTTCTCCAGAGAGACAGACCAACAGAAGATAGGTGATTGATAGATAGATAGATAGATAGATAGATAGATAGATAGATAGATAGATAGATATGGATGCAGATTGATATAGATATGAGTTTATTAGGAAGGACTAGCTCACACAATTACAAGGTGAAGTCCCAGGATAGCCGTCTGCAAGCTGAGGAAACGAGAAGCCTCAAAACCAGGAAGCCAACAGTGCGGTCTGCAGTTAGTGGTGAAGGCCTACGAACCCCGGCAAGCCACAGGTGCAGTCCCAGAGTCTAAAGGCCGAAGAACCTGGAGTCTAGATGTCCACGGGCAGGAGGAGAGCAAGCAAGCGTCCAGCTTGGGAAGACAGCAATCCAGAAGATGCAGCAAGCAGGTTGATCCCCCTTCTTCCCCGGCTTTGTTCCAACCGCGCTTGCAGCCGATTGGATAGCGCCCACCCACATTGAGGGTGGGTCTTCCTCTCCCAGTGCATCATTCAAATGTCAATCTTCTCCGGAAATTCCCGCCCAGACACACCCAGATACAAGACTTTACCAGCTATCTGGGCATCTCTCAATCCAGTCAAGTTGACACCTAATGTTAACCATCACAATACGTTTATATGTTTATATCTTTTAGGCCACTTTTATTAGCATCTGCAGAAATGCTATCTTCAGATAACAATGAAAACCAGGTTCATTTTGCTTGAGGGAGTTGTTTCTTCTTTTCATTTGTCAAAGCCAGCTTCCATATTCAGATATATGCTCAAAACTTGGAGAAATTACGTACTTTTCAGGAATTAATTTCTTTCTTTCTTTCTTTTTTTTTTTTTTTTGAGATGGAGTCTGTCTGCCACCCAGGCTGGAGTGTGATGGCACGATCTCGGCTCAATTGCAACCTCTGCCTCCCGGATTCAAGTGATTCTCCTGCCTCGGCCTCCTGAGTAGCTGGGATTACAGGTGCCCGCCACCACGCCTGACTAATTTTTGTATTTTTAGTAGAGACGGGGTTTCACTACGTTGGCCAGGCTGGTCTCGAACTCCTGACCTCGTGATCCACCCGCCTCGGCCTCCCAAAGTGCTGGGATTACCGGCGTGAGCCACCGCGCCCGGGCTTAGGAATTAATTTCTTAACCTTTTCCCGCTTAGGATAAAGAAAGTGCAGCTCGCTGCCAGCGCTCATTTAATTTTACATAAACACACTCTGAGGCTGAAGCAGGTTCGACTAATTTTCAACGTGAAAATAAAATATAATAACTTTTATTGGAGTTCTTTCTAAACAGAACTAACATCAAAATCGTCTATTTTGGAAAAATCAGATTCACAAAATGAATCTTCCATCAACAACCGTTCAAGAACAATGTTAACATCAAGTGTAGAAATGCTATGTTTTCTAGGATTTGACATTTTTAGCGATCGAGAATCACTATATTTTGCAAATGGAAATACTACTGCTAAAAACAGAATGCTATAAATAGAACGATGTCTTTTGTTTCCAAAGTCATATACTAGAGCGATAGTAAAATAATAATAAAACCTAGATATTTCGTGGCAAAGTTATCTCAGGGTAAATGGAGCAGCCTCAAGTGTCACGGCAAGAATTTTCAGGGAAGACGAGATAAGGGTTAGTATATTATACATGGTGGTTGAGTTTGATGAGTCGTTTCTAGATTATGAATTTCAGCAAACAATAAAATTTCAAAAAACTTGGAGATGACATAGAATTGCCAACTTTTTGTTTTTAAAGGTAGAGATTTTTTAAAATCCATGTACAAAAAATAAAAACTAAAAACAAACTACCATCTAGATACTATCTTCATTCTGTAATACAAGGAATATTTCAGCACCAAAAAACTAGGATGACCATAATATTAGAATAAAAGATAAATCATTTAAAATGAATAAAATGTATTGCACGGAAAGACAAAAAATTGTTAATTGTTTTCATCATGGACCAGTGGAAATTTCGTCATGGATTGGCATTTGAGAATCTGCGTTAGATGACCTTCGAGGGTCTCTCCAGCTCTTAAACTCTGTGATTTTGAGTATCATTTCTTCCTTTACAATGATTTTAGAGGTTTCCAGTTGTTGAGTCTTTGTAAATTAATCCTTCTTAGGCTTGTCCTTAAAGGATTTGCTGTGTTGTGTGTGGAATGACTACTGGAGATTTTACCATCAGAATAACAACACATGTGTGGACATATAATTAATTATCTGTGCCCCTTCTTAACACTTTTTAAGACTTCAGCTTCCCTCATCTCCACTCCAGAGAAGCAGAGCAATGGTTCTGAACTCTGACCTCTCCCGCCTCCCCAGACTCCTTCAGACCATGGGAGTCAGGCAGAAGCTGCAACTGAAGATTCGCTTCTCTCCTGAGAGACCTCTGAGATTTGACTTCTCCTGTTCAGGGTCTAACTAGAGAATTTTGCCAACCCTTGGACTTAGAGGGAGAAATTCCTTAAGGAAGGACTACCTGATCCCATGTAACAACCTAGAGGAAGAGAAGAAATCTGGCCCCAGGCCCCTTTTGCATTTGTCCCTTCCAAAATTCACTTCTTTGTTTTCCACTTCATATTGCCGTGTCGTGCCTATGTGTGTATTTGGGGTGAGAGGTGGGGATGGCAAGAGGAGGTCAGAGGATGCCAGGACTAGAGCCTAAATGCATTGAGGGCAGAGGTTTGTCCACTCTGCCTGTGTAACTCTAGCAATTTGCCTGACCATAGCAAGAGCTTCGCAAATGTTTGCAAAATAAATCAAGTATTAAGCACATAAATTTAATAGCAACAACCCTTATTGTGTGACTACTAGTGCCAGGCACTGTGATCGACGCTTTACAGAAACTATTTCTACTTCTCACTAGAACTCTATTTGGTAGGTGCATCATTGTTCCTCTTATGTGGACAAGGAAACTGACGCACAAAGTGGTTAAGGAACTTTGGCCAAAGTAATAAAACTAGTTTAAAAGACAACCAAATCATATAACATTTTCAGTGTGCTGAGCTGCAGAGCCTGCACATAAGTTCCAGGAGAAAAAGGAGGGGAAAGGTGGCTGGCATGTCCCTCCAAGGGCTTAGCAAATCTCCTTTCTTGGCCAAGTCTCTGCATAGGCAGAGAGGCAATTGTGTCATCATCGGAGAGGACGGAATCATTGACTTTCTTTTCTTTCTTTTCCTTCTTTCTTTTTTTTTTTTAAATTATACTCTAAGTTCTGGGATACATGTGCAGACTGTGCAGGTTTGTTACACAGGCATACATGTGCCATGGTGGTTTGCTGCACCCATCAACCTGTCATCTACATTAGGTATTTCTCCTAATGCTATCCCTCCCCTAACCCCCCAGCCCCCAACAGGCCCCAGTGTGTGATGTTCCCCTCCCTGTGTCCTTGTGTTCTCATTGTTCAACTCCCACGTATGAGTGAGCACATGCAGTGTTTGGTTTTCTGTTCTTGTGTTAGTTTGTTGAGCGTGATGGTTTCCAACCCGACCTATCTCTCTGGCTGCCCTTAACATTTTTTCCTTCATTTCAACCTTGGTGAATCTGACAATTATGTGTCTTGGGGTTGCTCTTCTCAAGGCGTATCTTTGTGGTGTTCTCTGTATTTCCTGAATTTAAATGCTGGCCTGTCTTGCTAGTTTGGGGAAGTTCTCCTGGATAATACCCTGAAGAGTGTTTTCTAACTTGGTTCAACTCTCCCTGTTACTTTCAGGTACACCAATCAAACGTAGGTTTGGTCTTTTCTCATAGTCCCATATTTCTTGGAGGTTTCATTCGTTCCTTTTCATTCTATTTCCTCTAGTCTTGTCTTCACGCTTTATCTCGTTAAGTTGATCTTCAATCTCTGATATCCTTTCTGCTGCTTGATCGATTCGGCTACTGATACTTGTGTATGCTTCATGAAATTCTCATGCTGTGTTTTTCAGCTCCATCAGGTCATTTATATTCTTCTCTAAAGTGGTTATTCTAGTTAGCAATTCCTCTAACCATTTTTCAAGGTTTTTAGCTTCCTTGCATTGGGTTAGAATATGCTCCTTTCGCTCGGAGGAGTTTGTTATTACCCACCTTCTGAAGCCTACTTCTGTCACTTTGTCAAACTCATTCTCTGTTCAGTTTTGTTCCCTTGCTGGTGAGGAGTTGTGATCCTTTGGAGGAGAAGCAGCATTCTGGTTTTTGGAATTTTCAGCCTTTTTGCACTGGTTTTTCCTCATCTTTGTGGATTTCTCTACCTTTAGTCTTAGATGTTGGTGACCTCCTGATGAGGTTTTTGTGTGGACGTCCTTTTTGTTGATGTTGATGCTATTCCTTTCTGTTTGTTAGTTTTCCTTCTAACACTCAGGCCCCTTTGCTGCAGGTCTGCTGGAGTTTGCTGGAGGACCACTCCAGACCCTGTTTGCCTGGGTATCACCAGTGGAGGCTGCAGAACAGCAAAGATTTCTGCCTGTTCCTTCCTCTGGAAGCTTTGTCCCAGAGGGTCACCTGCCAGATGCCAGCTGGGGCCCTCCTGTATGAGGTGTCTGTCGACCCCTGCTGGGAGGTGTCTCCCAATCAGGAGGCATAGCGGCCAGGGACCCACTTGAGGAGGCAGTCTGCCCCTTAGCAGAGCTCGAGCGCTGTGCTGGGAGATCCACTGGTTTCTTCAGAGCTGGCAGGCAGGAACATTTAAGTTTGCTGAAGCTGCACCCACAGCTGCCCCTTCCCCCAGGTACTCTGTCCCATGAGATGGGAGTTTTATCTATAAGCCCCTGATTGGGACCATTGCCTTTCTTTCAGAGATGCCCTGCCCAGAGAGGAGGAATCTAGAGAGGCAGTCTGGCTACAGTCTGGCTACAGGTCGAATTTCCCGGGCTTTGTTTACACAAAAGGGAAAAACCGCCTACTCAAGCCTCAGTAATGGCAGATGCCCCTCCCCGCACCAAGCTCAAGCATCCCAGGTTGACTTCAGACTGCTGTGCTGGCAGCAAGAATTTCAAGCCAGTGGATCTTAGCTTGCTGGTCTTCATGGGAGTGGGATCTGCTGAGCTTGGCTCCCTGGCTTCAGCCCCCTTTCCAGGGGAGTGAACGGTTCTGTCTCGCTGGTCTTCCAGGCTCCACTGGAGTATGAGAACAAACTCCTGCAGCTAGCTTGGTGTCTGCCCAAATGGCCGCCCATTTTTGTGCTTGAAACCCAGGGCCCTGGTGGTGTAGGCACCCGAGGGAATCTCCTGGCCTGCGGGTTGCAAAGACCATGAGAAAAGTGTAGTACCTGGGCCAGAGTGCACCATTCCTCATGGCACACTCCCTCATGGCTAGGGGAGGGAGTTCCCTGACCCCTTGCACTTCCCAGGTGAGGTGACACCCCACCCTGCTTTGGCTTGCCCTCCATGGGCTGCACCCGCTATCTAACCAGTCCCAATGAGATGAGCCGGGTACCTCACTTGGAAATGCAGAAATCACCCTCCTTCTGTGTTGATCTTGCTGGGAGCTGCAGACCCGAGCTGTTCCTATTTGGTCATCTTGCCAGCCACCCTTTTTAAAATTTTCTATTTTTGTAGAGACAGGGTCTTGCTGTTTTGCCCAGGTGGGTCTTGACTCTTGGCCTCAAGCAATCCTCTTGCCTTGGCCTCCTAAAGTCCTGAAATTACAGGTGTGAGCCACCACACTCAGCATGACTTTCTTAGACTGTCTCAATGCTCTTCATTTTTCTAAGTGTATTTAGATCTATCAGAAAGAGACAGGTAGAGCCCAAACTATGACCAGCTTTCCTGACAGCCTATCTGGTGCTTTAGTCAACCTTCAGAGACCAGCAAAACCTGGAAAAGCTCATTGTACCTATTAGAATAGGCAAGCTGCTACAACCACTACCACAACTATTTAATTAAAATATCAGTAGCTTAATACAATACGAATTTATTTCTCATTTACATCACAGTCTTATGTAGGGAAGAGGGAAAGAGGGGAACCTCTTCTCTTCCCTCTGGGCTGGCCCTCTCTTAGGCTGTTAGTGTCCTTGGTGTTCTATTTCACCAGGAAATGAAAAAGAGAGAGCCAGGATTGTACCGGGAGGGTTTTACAGGCCAGGCCTGAAAGTGGCACACCTCACTCTCACCCAAGTTCCATTGTCCAGAACTCATTCTGGTGGCTCCATCTAATTGCACGGGAGGTTGAGAGAAGTTGTCATACTGTGTGCTCAGGAGGAAGAGCCCTCATAGACATTTGTCAGTTCTAGAAGTCTATTCCAGGACAAGTTCTAGAAGTCTATTCCAAGACAAGTTCTAGAAGTCTATTCTGGGACAAGTTCTAGAAGTCTATTCCAAGACAAGTTCTAGAAGTCTACTCCGGGACAAGTTCTAGAAGTCTATTCTGGGACCAGTTCCCAGATTGCAATTTTGTCCTGAGCATACTATGAGCACTTGAACTTTAAGTCTCTATAACATATTTATTTAAATATAACTTTCTTTGATGTTCACTGTAATTAGCATGCTTGCAGACAAGGGAGAAAAGGAAGGGGGCAGTGGCAGTGTCAAGCAGCTGAACAACTTTACATGGCTCTTCAGGGCTTCTTGTCCTGCTTTTGTTGTTTTGTTTCATTTTTGTTTTGCTAATATTTATTGTATACTTACTACTTGCCAGGTACTATACTAAGCATTTGGCACGTGTTATCTGTGCTAATTCTCATAGCAACTCTGAGAGGCAGGTACTATTAACATCTCCATTTCCCAGATGTGAAAACGGTAGCTTAAAGGCATTAAGAGACTGACCTAGGTCACAAAGCCAGGAAATGTGAGACCTGAGATTTTAACCTGGGTCTCTCCCATACCAGATCCTATGCTGTCCACTCCATTATCCTCTGACTGGCAAAATTCTGGCCAGAGCTGAAACCCAATTACAGCGTGGGACAGTTCTCTGAAGTTTACACACCTCTGAAGTTTAACCTCCATTTGTTGACATGTTGAGGCAAAGGTCACAAAGTGTGCTCCTCTACTAATAGAAGCTGTGGGGGATACCAACTCCCACCAGCATTCTGACCAAGTGAAGACATCAGCATTGCCTCAACTCTTCCTTGAGTGTAGAACAAGTTATTTTATGTACATACATCTTTGGTCTAAGTTTAGAGACTAATTTCACCCAAAATGAAATAATTTATATTCAGTCAAATATCTTCTAAATAATTTTTAATTCACTGGGATATTTCAAAAGGAATACTGTAGCAGTTCTCTTAACCACCATGGTTACAGGCTAGTCAGATCTTACATTACATGCTTTTAAATACTTAGAATGCTCTGGGATTGAAGCATGGGATCAATTAGGGAAAACTGACTAAAGGTTAATTTCACAGAGCCCTGAACTGATGCTCTGCTGTCCTGGCAGCTCGATGGTCTAACAAGCTGAACTGCTTTGACTGTGTAAACACCATTAAAGTATAACTGGTTGTGTACCCACCCCACCATTAGAGAGTAGCTTAAAGAACCTTATTAGAGGAAGCCATTGGGTAGGAGGCTGGGGAGCAGAAGGGGGACATAGGGGTCTGTAAGCTATTGAACTCTGATTGAACTATAAACAAGGGCTTATTATAAGCACCACTCCCAGTACTGTCAGCATGTGATCTCCTTTGGGAGTTTCACTGTAAGCAGAATGTAATCGCACACCTGTCTTTCTAGGGCATCATGCCACTCCACTTGCCTCTTATTCAAGTAACCGAAAGGTGTGAACAACTGATTTTGAGATCCTGGTGCTTTAAAAGTAGATTGTGCAAAGAGCCCCCAAGCAGCACAAGGCTGAGACCACTCTGGGATGGTCCCATGGCTCAGGACGCAGACTGGGAGCTGGTTCCAATCCCATGCACTCTTCTCTAGCAGTGACAGCCATCATGGCCATGGGCTGCCATATGTTAATTTTCTAGGGACTCATCACCTAGTTTTTAACTTGTCCCCATAGAGGAAAGGGGAGCCCCATGAATACCTGAGTGTCTCGCTCCTTGTCTAGCCCAGTAGTTCTGTTTCCTGGCTGCATTTCAGAATAACCTAGGGAACTCTTAAAATACTGATTCTTGGGCCCCCTCCCTCAAGAGACGGTACTTTTCACAAGCTCCTTGGGAGGACCTAATGTGCAGCCCATGTTGAGAACCATTGGTGTGGCCCCCCTCCTTTTCTGTTTAGGTGATTCTGTAGCAGATGGAGTGATTTGGTCCTGCTGGACATCTTGGATATGGAAAACGGAACAGAAGGAGGTGAGTCTGAGAACTGCTAACCGTGACCAAGAGCAACCATTGGGTAGTCCAACATGCCCAATTTTATTAATGAACGGGGAACATGGTGGTGGTGATAATCCTGGGTTTTCAGCTCCCAACACAAGGCCTTTGCTTTTCCTTCTTCCTGTCACATTGCCTTACTTCTTGCCACATGACAATTTAATGAACATTTATTGAATGTCTTCTATATGCCAGGCACTGGGCTGGGCACCGTTAGGAAAAAGAAAGGAAGAGAAAGACATGATCCTTATCCTCAAAGAACTTACTAACCTTCGCTAGGGAAAGCAAATGCAGTGGTATGGAAATCAGTTTCCTACTTATTTACAGCTCCTATTAAAGGTTCCATAGGGTGAGATAAAAATGTCAAATTTTACAACATTTTGAAGGATGATTGGTGCTTTGCCCCATTATAGAAGTAATAAAGAGTTATCAATATCCCTTCTCCAGATCCATTCACATATGTGGCACACATACACACACACCTTCCAAAACAGGAAAGAGCTAAACATGTATACTTTACACACCAGTCACAGGCCCGCTATCTTTTTTTATACAGACCTGTTTGTAGAAACACCTGGGTGAGCTAAGTTTAAGCAAGGCCCCAGAGTCCCTCTAGTTAGTCCCAAATTAACAAGAGCTTCCCACTGAGCTCATTAGGCCTTTTCACAGGACCGCTCCAGACCCCTACGTTTATTCAAGATTTGGGTCCTGTTATGCACCAGACACCATCCTAGACACTGGAAATGGAGTAGTAAGCCAAAAACCATCTCTACTCTAGTGGTGCTTAAAATCTAGCAAGGAAAATAGATATCAATTTAAAATTACTGTTGCAGTAAGATGTACATAAGGCATGTGAGAATGTTAAAGGGGGAACACAGGAAGTCATGGAAGGACCCCTGAGAAGTTGATCATGAACCCAGGCTCTAGGGCACAGAGCGTGATGGCCTGGTGAAGAGGGTGGGAGTGGGGCACATTCTAGCCAGAAAGAACGGTGTGAGTGAATTAGTGAGAATGGGTTGGATTGGTGATTCTCAAAGTGATCTCAGACCACTGGGAGTTCCAGAGATGCCTCCAGAGGTTTTGTATGGTCAAAATTGTTTTTTATAATGACACTAAGATGTTACTACCCTTTTCATTTGATTACATTTGCACTGATGATATAAAAGCACTGGTGGGTAAAACTTCTGATGCCTGAGCACTAATCAAACTGTACTAACTGTCATTGTATTTGTATTCTTTACTCCATGCACTTCAGGAGAAAAACAAAAAAACAAAACCTGTTTTACTTTAAAATGTCTTTGACTAAGTGTAAAAGTTATTTCTTTTATTAAATCACTACCAGGAGTGTAAAAGTTATTTCTCTTATTAAATCACTATCCAGGAGTACACATCTGTTTAATATTCTGTGTGACAAATGAGAAGGATGCATAAAACCCTTCTACTGCATACCGAACTATGATGGTTGTCTTGAGGAAAAGCACTTGTTTGATTTTTTCAGTTGCAAACGGAACTAGCTACTTTTATCATGGAATGACATTTTTACTTGAAAAAACTGACAAACTATAGTTATTCAAACTTGGGTAGCTGGCAGACATTTTCTTGAAAATGAATAAAGTGAGCCTGCCACTTCAAGAAAAATAACTGACAGTGTTTGTTGCTAAAGATAAAATGCAAGCTTTCAAACAAAAATTGGAATGTTAGAAAACTTGTAGCCACCACTATCAGCTAGACAGCTTCCAGTACTTAAAGACTCCAATAAGATTGATGGTGATATTAATTAATGTGATTTTTTAAAATATTGTATAAAGAAATATGTTAACATTTGGAAGATCTGTGTAACTCAGTGAACTAGTGTCTCCAAATAACCCATCATAAGGTTATAAGACCATGTATGGGTAAAGGATCCTTTCAAAGTGCAAGGGAGCCTAACAGATTTTAATGTAGCAGAGTATCAAAAGTTCATTGACATGATTTCAGATTCTACACTGTAACTAACTTTTAAGAAACTACCACTTGGGCCAGGCATGGTGGCTCACACTTGTAATCCCAGTACTTTGGGAGGCCGAGGCCGGAGGATCACCTGAGGACAGGAGTTTGAGAACAGCCTGGCCAACATGGCAAAACCTGTCTCTACTAAAAATACAAAAAAATTAGCTGGGCATGGTGGTGGGCGCCTGTAATCCCAGCTACTCAGGAGGTGAGGCATGAGAATCGATGGTACCCGAGCAGCAGAGGTTGCAGAGAGCCGAGATTCCAGCCTGGGCAACAGAGAGAGACTCTGTCTCAATAAAAAATAAAAATAAATTTAAAAAAAAGACAAAAAAAAAAAAGAAAAGAAAAGAAAAAAGAAATAAAAAGAAACTACCACTTAAAGAGTTTTGATGTAGTGTCTAAAAAGAATATCCACGATTATCAGAAGAAGATACTAAAATACACTTCTTTTCAACTACGTTATCTGTGTGAGGCCAGATTTTCTTCACATATCTCAACAACAAAAACAACAACAAAACAGACTGCAACTGATTAAATGCAGAAGCAGATATCAGAATTCAGCTGTCTTCAATTAATCCAGAGATTTGCAAAAATATAAAACACTGCCATGAGTTTGTTTTGGCAGCTAGCTGTTTTTCATAAAAATATTTAGGTTAAACTGTAATTGTTTTATTATTGTTATTTTAAAATTAATATATACACATCTTAAAATTTTCTCAGTTTTGATTTCTGATATGGAAATATTGATGGATGTAACCCACATAAACCAAAGCTCTTTGGGATCATCAATAATTTTTAAGAGTTTAAAGGGATCCTGAGACCAAAACGTTTTAGAACTACTGGGATAAGTTATTTTGCAGTAACAAAGTTGTCTTGAATTTCAGTGGCTTAACACCACAATGTTTATTTCCCACTCATGCACCATCAAGCAAGTTTCTAAAGACAGCTGTCCTCCATGTGCTGACTCGGCAATCCAGGTTACTCCATTGTGCGGTTCTGCTGTCTCAACACATGGCCTCCAGGATTGCAGCTGCAGAAGAGAAAGCTGGAAGACGGCACGCCACTCTTCCATATTCTTCTGTGTGTCACTGCCACTCACTGCTCACTTGGCAGAACTGATCACATGGCCCCACCCAACTGCAAGTGGGCTAGAAAATGTGAGACAGTTTGTGAATATTTGATGAGCCACAAATGGCTGGAAACACTATGTGCAAAGAACTTGTGGTGAGAAACTGTAGTTCGATTGAATGAACTAATAGAGCACATACAGTGAGATAAGATGTAATGCAGAAAAAGGCTGAGGAGACCTCTAGGGCCAGATCATGTAGGCTGGTCTCATAAGCTGTGGTAAAGATTGTGGGCTTTTTCAGAGCAATGGGAAGACAATGAATGGTTTAAACAATTGGTGACAATGATCAGCTTTAACTTTGGATAGATCACTGCAGCTGTGGAGTAAAATGTAGGGGGATGGGAGTGCACATAGTGAAGTACTGTGCTGACAAATCAGATCTTCAGGGAAAACCCAAACACCTTGATTCATGGTGCTTGCCAATTTCTGTAGTGTAAATATTTCCACCATGGCTAATTTCAAGCTTGCAAATTTGATGTCACTGAACACAGTTATGAAGAGGCATGCACAATTAGCTGTTATGAGCCATTAAAGCAGGCTTCAGTGCCCCGGAGGCAAGAAAACTATTTGGGAGGCTACTCCAGACATAAGACATTTGTAGCTTAAACTTTCCTCTCCTTTGAGCATACAGCTGGAGCTAACTCCAGCATTTAGTCACAAACTTCATTACAGTGACTAAAACCCCTTGCCTACACCACAAATACAACCACCACCAACACTGCATATCATCAGGATTTTTCCTGCTATTGCTATAATATATGAAGGTGAGAGGTGTGGCTCTCTCCCCACTTGCATCCACAGTCTTGCTTCCAGTCCAAAAGACATGGGCCTATTTCCGGTAAGGATAGGCAAAGAGATTCTCTTCCACAATTAGCTCATCTTCCTAGCGTCACATTTGCAAACACCTCAGATATTCTGGCATAATATTTCTCCTCAACTCTTCCAAGAAGTGGGCAGCCCAGAAAGCTGCTAGAAAGGCCTTGTTTGGGTTTTCAACCACTCCTGATTTACATGAAAAGATTCACAAGAATCAAAATGGTTACAGGCTCTACAACTACAGGTTATACTAAAGACTTTGCAAACTTATGAAGGGGTGAAACCTTGGCTTTTGCTAGCTGGCTCAAAATGGAACCAGATGACTGTCTGGCAGGGATGAGAGATTGAGCTAGAGTGCCTACTCAGGGCGCTTTTGCTGAAGTTACCAGGTATCCGAGGCTTGCAGCAGCAGACAGCCATGACCTTTGTCTACTCGACCTCAGATTTAGCTAGTTTACCCAGGCTCTTTTTCCTTCTTCCTCCCCGTGGCTCAAATTTCCAGTGCAAAATAACAGCTTATATATACCTGAAGTGGTGCCTGGGGTGCTGCTATTTAAATAATTCTGCCTCTAAATACAACAGGTGTCCCTCACAATGTAGCTCCCAAATTTTAACTGTTTTGTATTTTTCTCCAGAGAGCCATAGGGATTTTTTTAAAATGGCTTGTCTGGCTCAGATAATAATCCCTTCTTTTTTCTCTCCCTCCCTCCTTTCCCTCCCTTCCTTCCTTCCCTCCTCCCTTCCTTCCTCTCACTTTCTCTTTTCCTTTTGCTTTTCTCTTTATATAAAGCCACAGGCTGTAGTCTTTCTCAGCTGCCTCACCTGTCCCTCCTGCTGATTCTGGAAGTCACTGACCCTTGGGCAGAGTGGGACATTGGTGTGCTGGCTCCAAAGTTCCCTTCTCCTGGCTCTGCCTGTTGGACAAACCTCTAAACAGAAAAACGGGACTCTAACCAGGTTCAGTTGCTGTATCTGCATCCTCAATCAAAGAACTCCCATAACCCATGTCACCAGACACCCAAGTAATCAAAGGGCAACAAAGGCAGATGTGGTAGGCAGATGAGGAAGAAAATCCACAAAAACCTGGATGCCATCAAATGCTAATGTTCTGTCTTGAAACAAATTACAAAAACGAGATTGAATAGCATGGACTTTAATATTCTGTTTTACACATTTCAGTTCTTATTCCTAAATTAACTGAAACCACAAACCAAATAAAAGACCTGAAAACCAAAGAGAATATACCTCTTATTTTGCTGCAGTCACCTAATCCAAATATTCCTGGCTATGCTGGCAGAAATCCCGAGTGAATGGATTAAGACGCCAACTTCTTATATTGCAAGGTAAAGATACTTTTTAAAAACTATATTTTTTATAGTTTTTTATAATGAAATAAAGGATATTTAAACATCAAATATTTTAATGAACTTGCATGATGAAAACGCGCTACATTGTCTTTTTTCACCTGGCAAAGGAATGGTGAAAATTATGGTCCATTTAGCAGCATTTGAGAATCCAAATCTCAGTGCATTCAACCACATCTAAGGAAGAGACACTATATTTGGCAGGTATTCTCATTACATCTATGGAGAAATAAAGTATCAGAGGGATTAAACAACTTGCCCAACATCACACAGCTAATAATGTCAGAGTTAGAATTCAACCCAAGATGCAACTCTTTCCATGGGGAAATAAAAATGGTAACAGATTTTCCCAGCCTCAATACTGAGTATATTTTACTAGGCCTATTCTTCCTGTTGTATAATTCTCTGCCCATCAGGTAATCTTCCAATCATGTTTTTGATTTCACAAGGACACCTACTACCAGGTAAAGAGATTCCAAAATAGACTGCATCTGGTTGTAAATTATTAGCTTTGCTGTTTACAAATCAATCTCAACAGAGTTCAGGTGTCAGAAGCCTATTTCCTGAGGCAGGGCTGGGGAAATGAAGAATAGATTGTGGGATTTTTAGACTTGAGAAACCTGACTTTCCAGCCCTAGAATTCAAAGGCAACAAACATGCTGATAAGCACTGACAGGGCTGTAGAGAACATTCTGTCAGGCTGTGACCAAGGATGGACCCTCCACCTGCCAAGCAAATGGTTCTCCAGCAGGTATTCTCTGCAGGTGACGCCAGTAGCTGACTGTGAGCTTGGGTACGTCACTACACTCTCCACCCAAGTTACAGTTTCTTCATCCATGCTTGGGAAGAATCTGGATAAAATAGTCTTGGGGACTTCTCCTAGATTGACAAGCAAAAGTAATAATAATGACCAGTGAAATCCTAAGGACGTTTTCTGCTGCTAAATGTAGAAATCAGGCATTTTTCTTTTCTTTTTTTTTTTTTAAATTCTAATTTGGTTTATATGGCATTTCTTGTTTTTTAGCTACGCACAATCTGGGAACCAAGCAATACTCATTTCCTTCATTTTCTTCCCCCAGTGTCATCCACTTCCACCAGCTCCCAGCAAAACACACACTGTGCCAGCCAAAGCTACTTGCTTTTGAGGAGTGAAATGAGAAAATGGCTGTAATTCATGTAGGGCATGGTACCCTACAGCAAGCAGTCACTAAATGGTAATTATAATTATCATAGGTCTACATCTACTGCTTGATTGCCTCAATTTTTTTAATAGTATGACCTAAGTCCACACCCCCAAGTGTCCCCAGAGGGGACACATTTTACGCCCAATTGGTCAGCTGCTGTCATCACAATGCCTGCTCTACTGTGGCTCCTGCTGCCATGTGTCTGGCCCCGCAGGCCCATGGGCTTTGGCCTTCAGGTGACTCAGAGATGAGCCAATGTCAAAGTTCACCTAAGGAGTGAACCCTGGACACTCCCAAAGCTCCCAGACACAGCATCAGAACAAAGCTGGGTGAGCTCTTAGGCAACAGAGAGGAGGAAGGAGAAAAATGTGTTGAAAGTCAGTAAAGGTTGCCTCTTATCAGTCATCCCTGCCCTGCCTGCTTTGGCACCTATTGGGGTCCCAGTCCAACCACAAGCTACAGAGATATTAACTGACCATGCCATTGTTCACTGATAGAGGTTGAACACATTTGCTCCCCTGGCTCAGCCCATTTGCTTTGATAGGCTTCCTCCACCTCTGCCCCACCTTCCAATGAATCAAGTAATTCTACAGGCTAATCCCTACAGGCTAATCCTTACTTAGCCAGACCCAGAAGTGACTTCATAGTTCTCTAGCTGGACTCCCTTAACCCTTTGTTCAGAACTTGCTTCCAGCAATGATCTCTGCAGCACATTCATTTGCTTCTCTGTCTCACCCACTAGATGGTGAGCATTTTTTAAATTCCCCTCCCAACCCCAGTGCTGAGCTCAGCCCTGGAAACAGAGGAGTACTCAGTAAATGTTTACAAAATGAATAAATAATGAAAAAAATAGAGCATGAGTGCAGTTATTTTGAGAGCTAATAAGCAAAAGTAGCTGAAACTCTTACAGCAAATGAAAAGGGTAGGGTCAAAAATTTTTTCACAGAGGGAAAAGTAGAAGGTTCATTCAACATTATTGAATAGATAAGTCATTTGGTGAGCATGCTCAGGGAAAACTGGGTTTTCCAAACCCCAACCCAATGTTTTCTCATAATGCCTTTATTACCTCTGTCACATTACTTTTGTTTGTGATTTGCAGCCTTTTGAGAATTACAACATCATCCTTCATTGTTTACTGGGTTTCACAACTCTCCCTTCCACAAAGCATATACAGTAACTGCTTTTTACATATCTAAGAATTTAAATTGTATTTTGTTTTGCAAACTTCACGACACCCCTTTGAGATAACTGGAAACACCTGGGGATGTTGCGAAAGCAGGCCTAGGAATGGCCTCTTCACAATGTGCTCAGCCGGGCTCCACAGTGGAGAAAGAACATGCAGTTCCTTGTTTGTAGTTTTCTTCTTTATATGTGTATCTGCGCCTATGCTCAGAACTCTCCATGCTCAACTCAGCTGGAACCCAGGAGAAAGTGGCAAGATAGTCCAAATTATTGAGGAACCAAAAATCTAAGCAGCAATAAGCACTTTCCTCCAAAATAGGCTATTAATTTAGGCACGGATTTTTATTTTTATTTTATTTTTTTAGAGATGTGGTCTCGCTCTGTCACTTAGGCTGGAGTGTAGGGGCACAATCACAGCTCACTGCAGCCTGGACCTCCTGGGCTCAAGTGATCCTCCCGCCCTAGCCCCCCAAGTAGCTAGAAGTACAGGTGTGGCCACCATACCCAGCTAATTTTTGTATTTGTTGCAGAGATGGAGTTACGCCATGTTGCCCAGGCTCATCTCCAACTCCTGAGCTCAGGCAATCTACCCACCTTGGCCTCTCAAAGTGCTGGGATTATAGACATGAGCGACCATGCCCCCACTTAGGCATAGATTTTTGACTTGAATTATCATACTGTTTCTATTCTTTTACTTATTTAGTTAGCTATTTTAGAGACAAGATCTCGCTCTGTCACCTAGGCTGGTGTCCAGTGGCAGCATGATCAGAGCTCCCTGCAGCCTACACTCCTGGCCTCAAGCAATCTTCCCACCTTGGCCTCCTGAGTTGCTAGGACTGCAGGTGCACACCACCATGGCTGGCTAATTTTTACATTTTTTGTAGAGACAGTGGTCTCGCTATGTTGCCCAGGCTAGTCTCAAACTCCTGGCCTCAAGTGATTGTCCTGCCTCAGCCTCCCAAAGTGCTGGGATTACAGGCGTGAGCCACCATGCCCAGTGTGTTTCTATTCTTTTTTTTCTTTTCTTTTTTTTGGCTGGGGGTAGGGGTGTGTGTGGGGGAGGGGGGATGGAGTCTCGCTCTGTCGCCAGGCTGGAGTGCAATGGCATGATCTCAGCTCACTGCAACCTCCGCCTCCTGAGTTCAAGCGATTCTCCTGCCTCAGCCTCCCGAGTAGCTGGGATTACAGGCTACAGGCGCATGCCACCACACCCAGCTTATTTTTATTAGAGTCGGGGTTTCACCGTGTTGGCCAGGATGGTCTCGATCTCTTGACCTCCTGATCCACCCGCCTCGGGCTCCCAAAGTGCTGGGATTACAGGCGTGAGCCACTGCGCCTGGCCTTTTTTTTTTTTTTTTTTCAGACGGAGTCTCACTCTGTTGCCCAGGCTGGAGTGCAGTGGCGCGATCTGGGCTCACTGCAAGCTCAACCTCCCGGGTTCACGCCATTCTCCTGCCTCAGCCTCCTGAGTAGCTGGGACTACAGGTGCCTGCCACCACTCCCAGTTAATTTTTTGTATTTTTAGGAGAGATGGGGTTTCACTATGTTAGCCAGGATGGACCCAATCTCCTGACCTCGTGATCCGCCCGCCTCGGCCTCCCAAAGTGCTGGGATTACAGAAGTGAGCCACCGCGCCCAGCCATGTTTCTATTCTTTACTTGGCTTTATGTAGGTCTGTGTGGTCCAGTATGGTAACCACAGGTCATTTACCACTACTGAGTACTTGAAATGTGGATTGTCTGAATTTTGAAGACTTACTACAAAAACAAAATGTAAAATATCTCAGTAATTTTTAGCATTGATCACATATTAAAATATAATATTTCAGGCCAGGCATGGTGGCTCACGCCTGTAATCCCAGCACTTTGGGAGGCCGAGGCAGGTGGATCACCTGAGGTCAGGAGTTCGAGACCAGCCTGACCAACATGAAGAAACTCCATCTCTACTAAAAATACAAAATTAGCCGGGTGTGGCTGGGCGTGGTGGCGGGCGCCTGTAGTATTTTGTATTTTTTTTAGTAAAAAATACAAAAATTAGCCAGGCGTGGTGGCGGGTGCCTGTAGTCCCAGCTACTCTGGAGGCTGAGGCAGGAGAATCACTTGAACCCAGGAGGCAGAGGTTGCAGTGAGCTGAGATCGTGCCACAGCACTCCAGCCCAGGTGACAGTGTGAGACTGTCTCAAAAAAAAAAAAAAGCCAGGCATGGTGGTAGCACACTCCTGTAATGCCAGCTACTTGGGAGGCTGAGGCAGGAGAATCTCTTGAACCTGGTAGGTGGAGGTTGTGATGAGCTGCGATTGCACCATTGCACTCCAGCCTGGGCAACAAGAGAGAAACTCCGTCTCAAAAAAAAAAAAAAAGAATATTTCAACATATTGGTTAAACATACTATTAAAATTAATTTCACCTGTTTCTGTTTGTCCTTTTTTTAATGGGGCTACTAGGAAATTTCTTATTGCATATGTGGGTTTCATTATATTTCTATTAGACAGTACTGGTGCACACAATGCCTATTCATACTCAGTAGACTATTGATGCAAAAAATCATAAAGATTGGGTCACTAACAGAGTGAAGGGAGAAATTTTCCCAGGGGGAAAAATAGCTTATTTTAGATGAAGAGGAAAAGAAAATATCTTTTTTACCCGTTTTAAGTTCATGGCTGAGGCATCTCTAACAAAAGACAGATTAACAAGAGAAAAGCATAGGAACACATTTAATATAAGTTTTATGTGACATAGTAGTAGCCTTTGGAAATAAAGACCCAAAGAAATGGGGAAACCTATGTATTTTTATGTTAAGTTTGATGAAGTTGTGGATATTTGTGGAGTATGTATGGTTAGACAAGGGTGGTATGATCTAATGGTAATAAACTGGGGGTGGGGGGAACTTAGCTACACCTGTTCAGATTTTTCTGAATCTCAGTGTGACATTTCTTTTCCCCGGGTATAGAGAAGGTATCTCTGGAAGGTCTTATGATCTATTTCAGAGAAAGGTGAAAGAATTCTTTTTTGGCATGCTCAGGGGAGAAGGATGAGAGGAAGGTAAGAGTGACCCTTCTGCTTCTGCTGTTTTCTCAAATGCCAAGATGTCATATTTTGGTGTAGCATATCCTGAACCCCAATATAGGCTTATTCTAAAGAATAAATGAGCTTGTTGGGGCTCAGAACACAGTACCCCAAAGTATGACACCTTGATGTGCTGAATACTTTGAACTGAAGATTGGAAAGGCCTCAGGAGCAAAGTCTCTCTGACCTCCTGCCCTTCTTTCTCTCCTGAAGGGAGTCATAGAAACCAGAATTTCTCTGTCACAAGCCGGGTTATAGAAACTAGAACTCCTCTTCCCCAAAGCGAGCTGTAAAACCTAAAAAGGCCACACTCTCTCCCTTCTCCCTTTGCCCTTAAAGAACCTCAATTCAGAGGGCCCCTGACCCACGGGAGGCGGGGAATGCTTTACAGAGACACCAAGAAGCATCTGAACAGACAGGCCTCACTGGCTTTACCCCATGTCAATTACCATTCAATCACACCCTTTGGTCCAATCACATTTCTACATGGCTGTCTATCCCTAACTATAAAATAGACGGTTTTCCCTGGATCTTTGGGTCTTCATTTCTGCAGGCTCCCATGTCACACAGAATTTTGATTAAATAAATTTGCTACTCTTTTATGTTGTTAACCTGTCTTTTGTTATGGGAATGCCAGTTGTGACCTTTATGATAGGTGAGGAAAGGTCTCACGCCTTTCTACCACAATGAGCTGATGTATGTGAAGCGCTTCACGCATTTGCAGTTCCTGGCACACAGGAAGTGTTAGATGTAAAGCGGCAATGATAATCATTTATCCTGTTAGTCAAGGTCAAGGGAGAAAGGTGGTACAAAAAAGAACATGTGGGCCAGGTGTGGTGGCTCACGCCTGTAATCCCAGCATTTTGGGAGGCTGAGGCAGGTGGATCACCTGAGGTCAGGAGTTTGAGACCAGCCTGACCAACATGGTGAAACCCTGTCTCTACTAAATAAAAAATAAATAAAATAAATAAATAAAAAATTAGCCGGGCCTGGTGGCACATGCCTGTAATCCCAGCTACCTAGGAGGCTGAGTGAGTCAGGAGAATCGCTTGAACCCGACAAGCGGAGGTTGCGGTGAGCCGAGATTGCTCCATTGCACTCCAGCCTGGACAACAAGAGCGAAACTCTGTGTCAAAAAAAAAAAGAGAGAGAGAACATGTGCTTTGGTGTCAGATCTGGAAATATGTTGGCTCAAATCTATATATTTGTGGTCTCAGAAAAGTAACTTAATCTTTCTGTGCTTCAGTTTACGCATTGGCAAGGTAGAACTCCACCTTGTAGACTTGTTATGAAAATTAAAGGGGACATACTAAATACGCACATGGTGGTCAGCTATGATTATTGCTATTAAGATCTCTCCAATTTTAGCCTGAGAGACCCACCAGATTTACTACCTTCCAGCACCCAGTGCACCCCACACACCAAGCTTCCATGGCTAAGTTCCTGCTCTCTCACCTGTAAAAACTGACCATGATACATTAAAATCCCCCTACCATTCAAAATCCTGCTCAAAGCTACTTCCTTAAATGTCCTTTCCTCTCCTCAGACAGAGAAGGTAGCTCTCCTTTGCTAATTATTCCCTCATTTAATCAATTCCAATGAGCCAGGTTGTGTTGCCCTTGGATACATTCAGCCTTCTACACCAGTAGTTCTTTAAAAAAGGCAATATAGATGCCAGGTGTGGTGGCTCACGCCTGTAAGCCCAGCACTTTGGGAGGCCGAGGAGGGCGGATCATTTGAGGTCAGGAGTTCGAGACCAGCTTGACCTACATAGAGAAACCCCGTCTCTACTAAAATACAAAAATTACAAAAATTAGCTGGGCATGGTGGCGGGCGCCTGCAATCCCAGCTACTCCTGAGGCTGAGGCAGGAGAATCACTTGAACTCAGGAGGTGGAGGTTGCAGTGAGCCGAGATCGTGCCACTGCACTCCAGCCTGGGCGACAGAGCAAGACTCCTTCTCAAAAAAAAAAAAAAAAAAAAAGGCAACATAGAGAAAAATTATAATAACATAGTGAGTTTTATAAACCAATTCACATATCTTTCTCCTTTTTAAAATCAGTGCTAGAATCCTCTTTATTTTATATAATCATGGTAATGATAGATGATAGCTACTTTTTTTTTAGTGGCCTTCATCTTTTCTTTCATTTTTTATTTTTATGGGTACATAGTATTATATAGTTTGGCACTGTATCCCCACTAAATCTCATCTTTTTTTTTTTTTTTTTTTTTGAGACAGAGTCTCGCTCTGTCACCCAGGCTGGAGTGCAGTGGCCTGATCTCTGCTCACTGCAAGCTCCGCCTCCCAGGTTCACGCCACATTCCTGCCTCAGCCCCCCGAGTAGCTGGGACTACAGGCGCCCACCACCGCGCCCGGCTAATTTTTTATATTTTTAGTAGAGACGGGGTTTCACCATGGTTTCGATCTCCTGACCTTGTGATCCACCCGCCTCGGCCTCCCAACCAAATCTCATCTTGAATTGTAATCCCCATGTGTCAAGAGAGGGACCTATAATCCCCACATGTTGAGGGAGGGAGGTGACTGGATCATGGTGGTGGTTTCCCCCATGCTGTTCTCATGATAGTGAGTGAGTTCTCTTGAGATCTGATGGTTTTATAAGTGTTTGGAAGTTCCTCCACACACTCACACTCTCTCCTGCACCTTGTGAAGACGCCTGCTTCCTCTTCTGCCATGATTGTGAATTTCCTGAGGCCTCCCTAGCCATGTGGAACTGTGACACAACTACATTTCCTTTGTTTATAAATTACTCTGTCTCTGGTAGTTTTTTTTTTTTTTTTTTTTTTTTTTTGAGACGGAGCTTCACTCTTGTTGCCCAGGCTGGAGTCCAATGGCGCCATCTCAGCTCACTGCAACCTCCGCTTCCTGGGTTCGAGCGATTCTCCTGTCTCGAGCCTCCCAAGTAGCTGGGATTACAGGTGCCCACCACCATGCCTGGCTAATTTTTTGTATTTTCAGTAGTGATGGGGTTTCACTATGTTGGGCAGACTGGTCTCAAACTCCTGACCTCAGGTGATCTACCTGCCTTGGCCTCCTAAAGTGCTGGGATTACGGGCATGAGCTGCCGTGCCCAGCCTCTGGTAGTATCTTTATAGCAATGTGAGAACAGACTAATATATAGTAGATGTATATATTTATGAGATACATGAGATACTTTAATACAGGCATATAGTGGGTAATAATCACATTGAGGTAAATGGGGTATGCATCACCTCAAACATTTATTATTTCTTTGTATTGCAAACGTTCCAATTAGACTATTTTAGTTATTTTAAATGTACTATAAATTATTGTTGACTGTAGTCACATTTGTGCTATCAAATACTAGATCTTATTTGTTCTAACTGTATCTTTGTACCTATTAACCATCTCCACTCCTCCCTGCCAACCCCACTACTCATCTCAGCCTCTGTTAACCATCATTCTACTGTCTATCTCTATGAGTTCGATTGTTTTAATTTTCGGCTCCCACAACTGAGTGAGAACAGGTGAAGTTTATCTTTCGGTGCCTGGCTTATTTCACTTAACATAATGTCCTCCAGTTCTGTTCATGCTCTTGCAAATGACTAGATCTCCTTTTTATGGCTGAATAGTACTCCATTGTGCATATGTATCACATTTTCTTTATCCATTCATCTGTTGATGGATGCTTAGGTTAATTCCAAATATTGGCCATCATAAATAGTGCTGCAATAAACATGGGAGTGCAGATATCTCTTTGATATACTGATTTCCTTTCTTTTGGGTATATAACCAGCAGTGGGATTGCTGGATCACATGATAGTTTTATTTTGAGTTTTTTGAGGAACCTCCATACTGTTCTCCATAGTGCCTGTAATAATTTACATTCTCACCAACAGTGTATGAGAATTCCCTTTTCTCTACATCTTCACCAGCATTTGTTATTGCCTGTTGTTTGGATAAAAGCCAATTAACTGGGGTGAGATGACATCTCATTGTAGTTTTGATTTTCATTTCTCTGATGATCAATGATGTTTAGCCCTTTTTTTTTTTTTTTTTTTTTGGTTGAGACGGAATCTCGCTCTGTTGCCCAGACTGGAGTGGAGTGGCAAGATCCCAGCTCACTGCAACCTCCATCTCCCTGGCTGAAGCAATTCTCCTGCCTCAGTCTCCCTTGTAGCTGGGATTACAGGCATGTGCCATCACACTTGGCTAATTTTGTATTTTTAGTAGAGATGGGGTTTAGCCATGTTGGCCAGGCTGGTCTTGAACTCCTGATCTCAGGTGATCTGCCCACCTCGGCCTCCCAAAGTGCTGAGGTTACAGGTGTGAGCCACTGTTTCCAGCCTTTGGGCACCTTTTTATATGCCTGTTTGCCATTTGTATGTCTTCTTTTGAGAAATGTCTAGCTGGGACTACAGGCATATGCCACCACACCCGGCTAATTTTTTTCTTTTTTTTTGTAGAGATGGGGTTTCACCATATTGCCCAGGCTGGTCTCAAACTCCTGAGCTCAAGAAATCCACCTACTTCAGCCTCCCAAAGTGCTGGGACTAAAAGCCTGAGCCACCACATCCAATGTATTCTGCCTATTTTGCCCATTTTAAAATCAGATTATTAGATTTTTTTCATATTGAGTTGTTTGAGCTCTAATACTTTACTGCTAATAATAATAATCCCCTGTGAGAGATAGTTTGCAAATATTTTCTCTAATTCTGCCTGTTGTCTCTTTACTTTATTATTTCCTTTGCTGTGCAGATGCTTTTTAACTTGATGTGATCCCATTTGTACATTTTATCTTTGGTTGCCTGTGCTTTTGGGGTATGATGCAAGAAATCTTTGCCCAGACCAATGTCTTGGAGAGTTTCTCCAATATTTTCTTTTAGTAGTTTCATAACTTTTGGCCTTAGATTTTAAGTATTTAATCCATTTTGATTTGATTTTTATATATGGAGAGAGGGGTCTAGTTTCATTTTCCTCTATATGGATTTACAGTTTTCCCAGTACCGTTTATTGATGAAAGTATTCTTTCCCCAGTGTATGTTCTTGGCACCTTTGTCGAAAATTAGCTCATTGTAGATGTATGGATTTATTTTTGGGCTTTCTATTGTGTTCCATTGGTTTATGTGTCTGTTTTTAAGCCAGTACCATGCTGGCACTATTATAACTCTGTGGTATAATCTGAAGTTAGGTAATGTGATTCCTCCAGTTTTCTTTTTACTCAAGATGACTTTGGCTATTCTGGGGTCTTTTGTGGTTCCATATAAACTTTAGAACTATTTTGTCTATTTCTGTGAAGAATGCCATTGATATTTTGATAGAGATTGCATAAATCTATAGACTGCTCTGAGTACTATGGACATTTTAACAATATTGATTCTTCTAATCCATGAACATGGAATATATTCCCATTTTTTGTGTATTCTCTTCAATTTATTGCATCAATGTTTTTTAGTTTTTATTGGAGAGATCTTTTACTTGTAACTGAGATTATTCTCTTGATTTCTTTTTCAGATCGTTGTTGGCATAGAAATGCTACTAGTTTTCATATGTAAATTTTGTATCCTGCAACTTTACTGAATTTGTTTACCAGTTCAAATAATTTTTTTGGTGTAGTCCTTAGGTTTTTCCAAATATAAGGCTATATCATCTGCAAATAAGGATAATTTGAATTCTTACTTGTTTTTCCCTTATCTGATTGCTTTAGCTAGGACTTCAAGTACTATGTTGAATAAAAGTGGTGAAAGTGGATATCTTTGTCATGTTTCAGCTCTTAGAGGAAAGGCTTTTAGTTCTTCCCCATTCAGTACTAGCTGTGGATCTGTCATATATAGCTTTTATTGTGTTGAGATATGTTCCTTCTATACCCTGCTTTCTTTTTAGGGTTTTTATCATAAAGCGATGTTGGATTTTATCAAATGCTTTTTCAGAATCAATTGAAATGGTCACAGGGCTTTTGTCCTTCATTCTGTTGATACGATGTGTCATATTGATTTGTTTATGTTATACCATCCTTGCATCCCTGGGATAAACCTCACTTGGTCATGATGAATGACCTTTTAATGTGTTGTTGAATTTGGGTTGTTGGTATTTTGTTGAGAATATTTGCATCAATGTTCAAGAGAGATACTGGCTTATAGTTCTCTTTCTTTTTGCTTTTTTGATGTATCTTTGTCTGGTTTTGGTATCAGAGTAATACTAGTCTTGTAAAATGAGTTTGTAAGTATTCTGTCCTCCTCTTTTTTTTAGAATAGTTTGAGTAGGATTGATATTAGTTCTTTAAATGTTTGGTAAAATTCAGCAGTGAAGACATTAGGTCTTAGGCTTTTTTTTTTTTTTCCCTGGGAGACATTTAATTATGGCTTCACTCTCTCTACTCATTATTTGTCTATTTAGGTTTCCAGTGTCTTAATGGTTTGATCTTGGTAGGTTGTATGTGTCTCAGAATTTATTCATTTCTTCTAGGTTTTTCAATTTATTGGCATATGGTTGCTCATAGTAGTCCCCAGTGATCCTTTGAATTTCTGTGGTATAAGTTGTCATGTCTCCTTTCTCATCTCTGATTTTATTTATTTGGGTCTTCTCTCTTTTTTTTCTTAGGCTGACTAAAAGTTTCTTTCTTTTGCTTATCTTTTTAAAAAACCAACTTTTCATTTTGTTGATTTTTGTGATATATCACATTGATTTTTTTGTTTCAATTTCATTTGTTTCTGCCCTGATCTTTATTTCTTTTCTTCTAACAATTTTGAACTTGTTTTGCTCTTGCTTTTCCAGTTCTTTAAGCTGCATCATTAGGTTGTTTATTTGAAGTTTTCTACTTTTTTAATGTAGGCACTTATTGCTATAAACTTTCCTCTTAGTAGTGCTTTTGCTGTATCCCATAGGTTTTTGTATGTATTTCCATTTTCATTTGTTTTAAGAAATTTTTCAATTTTTTTCTTAATTTCTTCATTGCCTCACTGGTCATTCAGGAGCATATCATTTAATTTCCATGTGCCTGTATAATTTCAAAAGTTTCTCTTGTAATTGATTTCCGGTTTTATTCCATTGTAGTCAGATGAGAGTCTTGATGTGATTTCAACATTTTCAAAATTTTTAGGACTTGTTTTATGGCCTTATGGTCTATCCTTGATAATAATCTATGTGCTGAGGAGAAGAATGTGTATTCTGCAGCCATTGGATGAAATGTTCTGTAGGTGTCTATGAGGTTCATTTGGTCTATAGTGCAAATTAAGTCCAATGTTTCTTTGTTGATTTTCTGTCTGAAAGACCTGTTGAATGCTGACAGTGGGATGTTCAAGTCTCTATCTATTATTGTATTGGGGTCTATCTATCTCCTTAGCTCTAATAATATTTGCTTTATATATCTGGGTGCTCCAGTGTTGGGTGCATATATATATTTACAATTGTTATATCCTCTTTCTGAATTAACCTTTTTATCACTATATAATGACCTTCTTTGTCTTGAAATCTATTTTATCTGACAGAAGTAAAGCTACTTCTGTTCTTTTTTGGTTTCCATTTGCATGGAATATTTTTTCCCATCTCTTTATTTTCAGTCTGTGTATGTCTTTATAGTTAAAATGTGTTTCTTATAGGCAGCAGATCCTTAGATATAGTTTTTTATCCAATCAGCCACTCTATGCCTTTTTATAGGAGAGTTTAGTGCATTTACTTTTACGGTTATTATTGAAAAGTAAGAACTTACTACTGCCATGAGATAGTTATTATTTTTCAATATTACTTGGAAAAAGAAAAGTAAGTGGCCCTAAGTTGATCACCAAAATGTTTTTGGTTTTTATTTATTTTGCTCTTTTACTGATTTACAAAACAACAAAACAGTCTGGAAACTACTCCTTTACAGTGTATAGTGTAGAAAAAGGAGATAAAAGGATGGAGGAGTTGAGATTAATAGGAGCTGGTCAGACAAAATTCAACAGCGCTTCATGCTAAAAACTCTCAATAAATTAGGTATTGATGGGACATATCTCAAAATAATAAGAGCTATTTATGACAAACCCACAGCCAATATCATACTGAATGGGCAAAAACTGGAAGCATTCCCTTTGAAAACTGGCACAAGACAGGGATGCCCTCTCTCACCACTCCTATTTAACATAGTGTTGGAAGTTCTGGCTAGGGCAATCAGGCAGGAGAAAGAAATAAAGGGTATTCAATTAGGAAAAGAGGAAGTCAAATTGTCCCTGTTTGCAGATGACATGATTGTATATCTAGAAAACCCCATCGTCTCAGCCCCAAATCTCCTTAAGCTGATAAGCAACTTTAGCAAAGTCTCAGGATACAAAATCAATGTGTAAAAATCACAAGCATTCTTATACACCAATAACAGACTAACAGAGCCAAATTATGAGTGAACTGCCATTCACAATTGCTTCAAAGAGAATAAAATACCTAGGAATTCAACTTACAAGGGATGTGAAGGACCTCTTCAAGGAGAACTACAAACCACTGCTCAACGAAATAAAAGAGGACACAAACAAATGGAAGAACATCCCATGCTCATAGATAGGAAGAATCAATATCGGGAAAATGGCCATACTGCCCAAGGTAATTGATAGATTCAATGCCATCCCCATCAAGCTACCAATGACTTTCTTCACAGCATTGGAAACAACTACTTCAAAGCTCATATGGAACCAAAAAAGAGCCTGCATTGCCAAGACAATCCTAAGCCAAAAGAACAAAGCTTGAGGCATCATGCTACCTGACTTCAAACTATACTACAAGGCTACAGTAACCAAAACAGCATGGTACTGGTACCAAAACAGAGATATAGACCAATGGAACAGAACAGAGTCCTCAGAAGTAATACCACACATCTACAACCATCTGATCTTTGACAAACCTGACAAAAACAAGAAATGGGGAAAGGATTCCCTATTTAATAAATGGTGCTGAGAAAACTGGCTAGCCAAATATAGAAAGCTGAAACCGGATCCCTTCCTTACACCATATACAAAAATTAATTCAAGATGGATTAAAGACTTACATGTTAGACCTAAAACCATAAAAACCCTAGAAGAAAACCTAGGCAATACCATTCAGGACATAGGCATGGGCAAAGACTTCATGTCTAAAGCACCAAAAGCAATGGCAACAAAAGCCAAAATTGACAAATGGGATCTAATTAAACTAAAGAGCTTCTGCACAGCAAAAGAAACTACCATCAGAGTGAACAGGCAACCTACAGAATGGGAGAAAATTTTTGCAATCTACTCATCTGACAAAGGGCTAATATCCAGAATCTACAATGAACTCAAACAAATTTACAAGAAAAAATCAAACAACCCCATCAAAAAGTGGCCAAAGGATATGAAAAGACACTTCTCAAAAGAAGACATTTATGCAGCCAAAAGACACATGAAAAAATGCTCATCATCACTGGCCATCAGAGAAATGCAAATCAAAACCACAATGAGATACCATCTCACACCAGTTAGAATGGCGATCATTGAAAAGTCAGGAAACAACGTGCTGGAGAGGATGTGGAGAAATAGGAACACTTTTACACTGTTGGTGGGACTGTAAACTAGTTCAACCATTGTGGAAGACAGTGTGGCGATTCCTCAAGGATCTAAAACTAGAAATACCATTTGACCCAGCCATCCCATTACTGGGTCTATACCCAAAGGATTATAAATCATGCTGCTATAAAAAGACATGCACACATATGTTTATTGTGGCACTATTCACAATAGCAAAGACTTGGAACCAACCCAAATGTCCATCAATGATAGACTGAATTAAGAAAATGTGGCACATATACACCATGGAATACTATGCAGCCATAAAAAAGGATGAGTTCATGTCCTTTGTAGGGACATGGATGAAGCTGGAAACCATCATTCTGAGCAAACTATCGCAAGGACAAAAAACCAAACACCGCCTGCTCTCACTCATAGGTGGGAATTGAACAATGAGAACACTTGGACACAGGAAGGGGAACATCACACACCGGGGCCTGTTGTGGGGTGGGGGGAGTGGGGAGGGATAGCATTAGGAGATATACCTAATGTAAATGACGAGTTAATGGGTGCAGCACACCAACATGGCACATGTATACATATGTAACAAACCTGCACGTTGTGCACATGTATCCTAAAACTTAAAGTATCAAGTCTCAGTGTAGTGACTTTCTGCAGGCAGAATGGGGCCCCAAAGGTTCTGTTCAGGTGCTAATCAGGCACCCACATAAAACAGGCCACAATTAAAAGTACATTTATTTTCTAGAAACAATGGATAATCATGTAAACCAAAAATAAAAATTGAAGCCCCCAAATGACTGAATAGACCCTTCTCTCAGCCAAGGAGACCCAAAGAAACCTAAATAAGTGGTTCAGGCCATAATGAGAAGAGAGGGTCAGACATGCCTCATTATTCTCTCCTCCCTTGGGAGTTCAGGCATAACTGAGTAGCATTAACATTAAAACAGAGGTCTTAAGACTGAAAACACAGACTTTCTAGCAATAAGATACTAAATTCTAACCTGACTGTAGTGTAGCTTCATATGACAAATAACAGACCCTAAAAGAAATAAAAGTGTTTTACTCCAAAATATATTTCTTTGACATATTTTAGAATGACCCTGCACAGCTGTCTCTTATGGGAGAAAATTGCATTCTGCAGGAAACATTGGCCATCTATTGTCTCTAAGAGTAGCCACTTATGAGACTTCATTTATGTGATTAGAACCTTGGTCTTCACAACTACTTATCTTTTTTTTTTTTTTTTTTGACAGAGGAGTCTCACTCTGTAGCCTAGGCTGGAGTGCAGATGTGTGATCTCGGCTCACTGCAACCTCCGGCTTCTGGTTTCAAGCGATTCTCCTGCCTCAGCCTCCCAAGTAGCTGGGATTACAGGTGCCCACCACCACGCCCAATAACTTTAGTATTTTTAGTAGAGACAGGGATTCACCATGTTGGTCAGGCTGGTCTTGAACTCCTGACCTCAAGTGATCTGCCTGCCTTGGCCTCCCAAAGTGCTGGGATTACAGGCATGAGCCACCACGCCCAACTCACAACTACTTATCTTAACCCAGACACTCCTTTCTATTGATTCCAGATTTTTAGATAAAACTTAACTCTTTCAACCAATTGTCATCAGAAAATCTTTGAATCTGCCTATGATCTGTATGCCCTCCCTTTGAGTTGTCTTGCCTTTTTGGGCTGAAACAATGTATACCTCACATGTATTGACTGATGTCTTATGTCTCCCTAAAATGTATAAAACCAAGCTGTAACTCAACTGCCTTGGGTCATGTTCTCAAGACCTCTTTAGACTGTGCCTCAGGCCATGGTCACTCATATTTGGCTCAGAATAAATCTCTTCAAATATTTTACTGAGTTTGGCATTTTTGTCAATGATCATCTCTTTCTAATTCCAAGTTGCAATAGGTAAGCCTGGCTACACCAATTTTAAAACAATGCTTTTTAAACTCCAACATGCAGAATAAGCATCTGAAAAGTTAGTTAAACTCTAGAGTCCAGAGCCCACCCACAGAGACTCTGATTTAATAGATCTGGGGCATCTGCATTTTAAACAATCCTCGTGGGAATTGCTGATGTAGGTGGTCCCCAGGCCAGCCAGACATTGAAAACACTGTGCTGAAAGACAAATACTGACCAATTGGCTCTCTCCTATGTTTCCAAAGGTTCACTCACTCTGAGCCTCCACCCTTACCACCTTCTGTCTGATATTGCATCTGCTTTCACAGATGTGCAACCCTAAGGTGTCCATAAAACTTTTTTGGGGGGAAGGCCTTAGTAATCAAAAGAAGATGGCTAACTTCTCCTGGATCAAAATGAAGTCCATGTCAGTTTTTGGCAGCTAATTTAAAAGTCATAAGTATTGTGAATATCTGGGCGTTCTAAGACAAAGCGGCACACCTTCTACCTCCCCATCACTGCATCCAATCCATCTCTAGCAAGAGGCAAATGTTTTTCTTTTGCATGACTATATTGTGCAAGAAGCAACAGCATTCTGTTTCTTAGAGCAGATGATTAGGTGTTTGTTCGTGATGAACTATCTGAGTTTAGTACTACAGGTTTTCAGATGCCACAGGAGAAAAAACATAGCTTAAAAAGTTACCTACTCTAAGTTGGCTGGGAGTGGTGGCGGGTGCCTGTAGTCCCAGCTACTCAGGAGGCTTAGGCAGGAGAATTGCTTGAACCTAGGCCAAGTTTGCAGTAGGCCGAGATCGTACCACTGCACTCCAACCTGGGCAACAGAGCAAGACTCCATCTGAAAGAAAGAAAGAGAGAAAGACAGAAAGACAGAGAAGGAAAAAAAGAAAGAGAAAGAAGGAAAGCAAGCAAGCAAGCAAGCAAGCAAGCTATTCTGAATGTGGCTGATTTAGAAAAAGCAAAGATAGACCTTAATGTGGAAATTGGCTCTTTTGTTTTACCAAAATCACTTAATTTCACTGACTTCACCTTCAGTCTATGCTTGTGACATTTGTCCATTTTCTTGTTCTAATCACCACTTAGTGTTGCTGTCATATTTTAATCATTTCTTTGCAAAAATCTTGACCAAGATTCATGCAAATAGCCCAAAAGAAAGGAAAAACAACCTTTCCTGAGACTCCCCCTATTGGAGTTTGCATCCTGGTGTTTATCCAGAATCATAAAGACTTTGAAAAGACTTCACAGGTGGGTAAAGCTCTCAAAGAGATTGATTTACAAAATGCCAGCTAGGGGCCAACCATGCTCCTCAAAGACTTGAGTTTCTGGAGGAGTGAATTTTAGGGGCCTAGGAACAAAGCCTAGATTTGGTAAGCTTAGGAGGATAGCTGAAGCAAGGAATTTCTTTGCTTTACCTACAAAATAATTGAAAAAGGAGGTGTATCAGTGAGAAGTGTGGGGGAAGGGCACACATTCCTGTGTTAAAAGAACAGAAAAGGACCATATTTTGCTTTTTAATTTTTTTTATGCAAGGCAGATGGGCTGTTGATCGATACTAAATAAATCCTTGAATAAACGACTCTCTCTAGCACTGGGGAGGGTGGTGATAGAGAGAGTCAGGGGAGGATGGGAAGTGCCTTGTACATATGGAACAGATAACTCTTTAAGAAAAGGGGGATTAAAAGCAAGAACCTCAGGGCATTTAATAACTGTGGTGTTTTATTCTTACTTTATGTGGATTATTGGGGATTACCTGCTAAAAGCAAGAGCCCAGTCTAGTGTTACTTTTTGACTCACCCTTCCTTTTCTCTCATTTAAAATCTTCTGTCTCTTCCATGATTTTCATTTGGCTAATGGCTGACAAACCCAGAATGCAAAAAAAAGTTTTCCTGATGAATAGAAGGCGCTACACAATCAACCTTCACTATGGGTTTTACGGTCAAATTCCACCTTTATAAAATCAAAAAGCCCAATTAAATGCATTAAACAGTAGATCCATAAAAAGCTTTTCAACCAACTGCACTGGCTTAAAGCATTGAGCTGCTGAAGCTCAGTAAAGCCAGTTAGTGGCAGAATGTGGGCCGAAACCCAGGCATCAGCAGCAAAGTGCTAGCTTTTCATTCCACCATGTGATCTCTGCAGGTTTTAGGCCGCACATGTTTATTAATACACTTTGCCTCTCAAACATCACAAATTACCTGCATTTCAAAAGGAAGAGTCTTTCCTTGGGCTTTGTGGAGACAGAAGAAAAAGAAATTTTAAGTTGAAACCCAGCATAGGTAAGATTTAGCCTCTATAAATTCAGTTTGGGGATTCTAGACATATGGGACAGTCTAGATATATGGTGTAGGGCTTCCCCTTTGCCCTTGGAAGGTTCGCTGAAAAAATCAACTTACAAAAGGCAGACTAATTTGAGAAAAGGCATACAAATTTATTAATGTGTACTCAAAGGAGAATCACAGAGTGATTACCCAATATACCAATGGAGTCAAAATACTTATATAACTTTATTTCACAGAGGGGTAGGGGGAGATAGGAAAATATGGATAATTTCAGGGGAATAGTAAATAATTCTTAAAAATTTTTTTTTTTTTTGAGACAGGGCCTCACTCTGTGAGGTGCAACCTCAGCTCATTGCAACCTCCACCTCCTGGGTTCAAGCCATTCTTGTGTCCCAGCCACTCTGAAACCGCCTTTGCAAAATTATGACTGAGACAGTGAAAGAGAACTAACTTAATTGACTCCATCTTGCTTCTAACCTCCAAGCTGTCCTTGTTCATTCCTGGGCCTAGGCTAAATTAACTTTGGGAGAAACTTAGTTTATAGTTAAACAAAGATGGTAACAGCCCTTTCCCAAAGCAGACTTCCTTCTTGCCTGGGGACTAGATTGCCTTTGTAGGACTAACATTAGTCACAAGATGAGAAATTATGGTTTAGGAGTCATGCAGCTGGAGGATACAAGATTCTGACTTTCTCTACATTGCTCCCAAGATCAGTGCTTGAGATATTTTGCAGACCCTGCACTTGATGGATCAGCTGGCACCACCCAGATCAATAAACTGGCTCAGCTGATCTTGTGGCCCCTACCCAGGAACTGACTGAGCACAAGAGAGCTCTGACTCCCTGTGATTTCATCTCTGACCAATCAGCACTCCTGGCTCACTGGCTTCCCTCCACCCACCAAGTTATCCTCAAAAACACTGCTCCCCGAAAGCTCGGAGAGTAATAATAAAACTCCAGTGTCCCTCACAGCTGGCTCTGCGTGAATTACTCTTTCTCTATTGAAATTCCCCTGTCTTGATGAATAAACTCTGCCTAGGCTTCAGCTAAGGCGAACCCCTTGGGCAGTTACAACCCGAGTAGCTGGGAGTATAGGCAAGTGCCACCATGCCCAGCTCAGCTAATATTTGTATTTTTAGTAGAGACAGGGTTTTGCCATGTTGGCCAGGCTGGTCTCGAACTCCCAGCCTCAGGTGATTGGATAATTTAGTGGGTTTGAGGAACATAAAAATGGCCTGGCATAAGCTGGTTTGGCCTGCAGAGTGAATAGTGGTTTGTGACAAGTCTGTCCAGGTGTGTTTACTGACTTCAGTCATTCTTCCTGAAATATGAGTTCAGTTAATGGAAACTCAGGGAAGGGACCAGAGGTAATTGTTTTCCTTTTGGGGAGTGTGACAGTTAATATCGAATGTCAACTTGATTGGGTTAAAGGATGCAAAGTATTGTTCCTGGGTGTGTCTGTGAGGGTGTTGCCAAAGGAGATTAACATTTCAGTCAGTGGACTGGGAAAGGCAGACCCACCTTCAATCTGGGTGGGCACAATCTAATTAGCTGCCAGCGAGGCCAGAATAAAAGCAGGCAGAAGAACATGGAAAGATTAGACTGGCTTGGCGTCTGAGCCTACATCTTTCTCCCGTGCTGGATGCTTCCTGCCCTCAAACATCAGACTCCAAGTTCTCCAGCTTTGGGACTCGGACTGGCTTCCTTGCTCCTCAGCTTGCAGATGGCCTTTTGTGGGGCCTCACCTTGTGATCATGTGAATCAATACTCCTTAATAAACTCCTCCTTAAATGTACATCTATCCTATTAATTCTGTCCTTCTAGAGAACCCTAATACAGGGAGGTCTGAATTTTGGCAGATGAGGAAATTTCAGAGAACAACTTCATCCTGTCTTTGGGAGAAGTAGAGGATTGAGAGACAGGAAGGGAGGAGAAAAAAACAATTGTTCTCCTTGTTGGATCTGTCAGGTCTTTATGCAGGTGGGAGAAAAGTCTCTTCCAGCATCTGTTGTTCTCTAAGGGCCTTTAATTGAAAATACTCATTATACTAGGGGGCCATATTTTGGGTCCCCTGCATTCCTTTAATGGAATAATCTGAGAAGATCATAGTAGTATCAGGAATTACGGGAAGAGCAATGGGTTTTGCAGCCAACTCCAAAGTGTGGATTCTACTGCCAGTCCTGTTACTTGTTTATGTTTTGTCCTGGGACAAAGTTTTTATGTTCTCTAAATCTAAGTATCTTTATTTATGTAATAGAAATAACAACATCTCTCTCACAGGGTGGTTGTGAATATTTATAATGGAATACACAGAAAGCTCCTTCCTTCAATATGGAAATACTCAGTAAATATTACTTTCATTTCCCTCCCCTCTGTCTTCCTCCCACCTATCCCCACGCTCCTTAGTGCAACCGAAACTCCCCAGTGCTGCTGTGCCAACATGCCTCAGTCATGCTTCAGCCATCTGGCTCTTTGAGTCTCCTCTTTGCAGAACTCGCATGTTTAATAAATTCCACATTAAGAAATTCTTACACTTTTTTTCTATTAATCTATCTATTATCATTTCATTTCAATAGACTTAGATGTGAACATTCACAGGGGAAGAAAAATATCTCCTGATTCCTACATTATCTATGTCACCTCTAAACAGAAGCTATAGAGCAGGATTATATTAACAGGAAGACTAGAGTCAGGCAGAGTAGAGGCCAAATGCTTAAACTCTTCCTCCTATATAATGAGGATAATAATAGTGTCTTTCTCATAGATATTTTTAATTCCTCACTTGACATTGTTGAGAATAAATGTGACGTTATATTTAAAGTACTCTACAAGGGCTCTGTATGTAGTATGCCAGTATGTTATAAACGAAGTTGTTACTGATAAGGAAGATGATGATAATAACATGATGATGAAAATATACATTTTCCGTGTAATACATTGAAGAGCTCTCAGTAGGCTAAGCACATATGGTTGAGTATTCTCTATAAAATACAATGGCATGTTAGTCCAAAGCCAAATGGTCACTCTTCATAAATAGACATCCACCTTTATGTCCTGTTATGGCTGACGAGGATGTGGCATGGTGCCTCAAAGTGTACCATGAACTTTCACATCCATAACCTTTTTTAATCCTCACAGCTGGCCTTCAAGGTAGAGAATGAGGGCATAGCAATGTAGTATAGACCACTGGACACGAGTCGGGCTGGAGTTCCGCACTCGCCCTGTGACTTTGAACAAGTCCTTTCACCATTTTAGTCTCCATTTGCTCACTTGTGAACTGAGATAGAATTCCTGTTTTGTGGAATCCACAGTCTTGTGGGAATCAAAAGGGAGACCATATGTGAAAGTGCTAAACCACCCTGCCCACATACAAAGATCTGATCTGCCCTTATTTTGGAACATAAGGAAACTAAAGTTGACAGAAGTGACCTGACATGTGCAAAACCTCTCAGCTTACAAGAGGGAGAGGCAGAATAGGAAATTGGGTCAGTGTGCCTTCCTTCACACAGCACTGATCCTGAACCGCTGACATTCCCTGCAGGCCCTTCACTGCAGAGGCAAAGTAAGAGAAAGACGCAGGTCACATAGACCCCTGCGGTCAGAGTTTTACAAAGCAGACCTGGCCAGTAGATCACTGCACCATGTCCCCACAGGTCAGGCCACCACCTCTCTGTGGGAAGCTACAGCTTCCTGTATCAGGCTGTGTGCCAAACCAAAGCCCTTTGTGGGTATTTAACTCTTTGCTACATCCCAATTTATACTATGGTCATGAGAGGCAGAGTGAAAGTGAGGGGGCGCTGGGTTTAAGTTATCTGCTGATGAACTTGGAGCCATTATGAATTTGTCAGAGGGATGTGAACCAGAGCATCTCAAATAGGATCTGGGTAAAATGAGGCTGAAACCTACTGGGCTGCATTCCCAGACACTTAAGGCATTCTGAGTCACAGGATGAGATAGGAGGTCAACACAAAATACAGGTCATAAAGACCTTGTTGATAAAACAGGTTGCAGTAAAGGAGCTGGCCAAACCCACCAAAACCAAAATAGCGATGACAGTGACCTCTGGTAGTCCTCACTGCTATACTTTCACCATTGCCATGACAGTTTACAAAAATGCCATGGCAACGTCAGGAAGTTACCCTATATGGTCTAAAAAGGGGAGGCATGAATAATCCACCCCTTGTTTAGCATATCATCAAGAAATAACCATAAAAATGGGCAACCAGCAGCCCATGGGGCTGCTCTATGGAGCAGCCATTCTTTTATTCCTTTATTTTCTTAATTAAACTTGCTTTCACTTTGCGCTGTGGACTCGCCCTGAATTCTTTTTTGTGCTAGATCCAAGAACCCTCTCTTGGGGTCTTTCTTGTGCTAGATCCAAGAACCCTCTCTTGGGATCTTTCTTGTGCTAGATCCAAGAACTCTCTCTTGGGGTCTGGATTGGGAACCCTTTCCTGTAACAAATTGATCATTTAACTCGCTCTTTTTTTTCTCCTTGCTCTGTCGCCCAGGCTGGAGTGCAGTGGCACAATTTTGGCTCACTTCAACCTCCGCCTCCTGGGTTCAAGCAATTCTCCTGCCTCACCTCCTGAGTAGCTGGGATTACAGGCACGCGCCACCATGCCCGGCTAATTTTTCTATTTTTAGTAGAGACGGGGTTTCTCCATGTTGGTCAGGCTGGTCTTGAACTCCTGACCTCCTGATCCACCCGCCTCTGCCTCCCAAAGTGCTGGGATTACAGGCGTGAGCCACTGCACTGGCCCAGTGTTTCTCAAGGAATGGCCTGCAGGCTACATATATCAAAATCGCCTGATGCACACTCTCTCCCCTAACCCCACTCTCACCTATGGAATCAGACAAGGAGTGGGAGCAAGAATGGGAGCCCAGAAATCTGCATTTCATAAGGCTACAGTTCAGTCCCACAGACATCCAAGTTTGAGAACCACAGCCACACTCCCCAGCCTCCCAGAAGCATTCAATCAAAAGACAGACAAGGAAGGGAACAGTGTGACCTTCAATACTGAATGCTTCTTTGGCATCACTGTGGACAACAAAAGCCAAGTCCCTTTCCCCTTACTATTTGCTGAATAACCTGCACAGCTCTTCTTCAGCAGGTCTGAGTGGGACAAGGTTGTTTCTGTTGATTGACAGGGATTTTAGCATGAATATTTAATGGGCAGGGCAGCTGGTACACTTGGCTAATGTAATATTTCAAGCTCTGCTTTCACACTGCGGGGATTTGCCCTCCCTTAATGCATGTCTACATCCTGTCCCAGTCCTTCCAACAGCATTTCCCACACAGATAATGCCAGTTCAGGGGGCCTCTATTTTCCCAGTCCTCAGAGTAAGCTAGCACTTACTCTTATTTTGAGATAAGGTCCTTCACGCTGATAGAAAGCTACTGGGCATTCTCTTGATTTTTCCCATTTCCTGTCCGGGCCCTCCAAGCCATCTCGGTTACAACCCATTGATAGAATCCACTTGGCTGATGTCATTTAGATGAGTCACTCACGCCTTTACCATCCTCTCTCTGTATCATCTCCATATCTTTCTCTATCTCTATCTCTGTCTCTGTCTCTCTTCTCCTTCCAGCCTCTGATATTTCCCAGCTTGCAAAATATTTGGTTCCACTATTGTACTTATGGTTTATCTGAGCCAATTAGGGGGACAAAGAACACTGTCATCGAGAAGAACAGTCTTACTTGCTGTGTTTCTGAAAATTCTTGGAGAGTAATTTCATGCAACTAACATTATACTTAATAATGAAGAACTAAATGCTTTCCCCTTAAGTCGGGAACAAGGCAAGGATGTTTACTCTTACCCTCCTATAAGGTAAATAAATAAATAAATGCTTTCTGATTGGACAGGAATATGTAAAACTGTCTTTATTCACTAATAACACAATATTGTATGTAGAAAATCCCAAGGAATCCACAAAAAACTAATGGAATTAATGAACAGGTTGTGAGGTTATAAGATACAAGAACAATACACACAAAAAAATTATACTTCTATATATTAACAGCAAACAATCCAAAAATAAAATTAGGAAAACAATTTCATTTATAGTAGCACCAAAAATATATGTAGCAATAAATTTAATAAAAAGTAGAAAATGTACACTAAAAACTACAAAACATAAATGAGACACATTAAAGAAGATCTAAATAAGTGAAAAGACATTCCATGTTCATATTCAAAGACTCAATATGTCGAGATGGCAATCTTTCCCAAATTGATTTATAAATTTAATGCATCCCTATCAAAATCATAGCAGCTTTTTTTTGTTAATTCACAAATGAATTTTAAAATTTATATGAAAATGTAAAAGACCTAGAAAAGTCAAAATAATTTTTTAAAAAGAGAACAGAGGTGGTGGATTTATACTGCTAAATATTAAAATTTACTATAAGGCCACAGTAGTCAAGACAGTGTAGTATTAGCGCAAGGATAGGCATATAGATCAATGAAACAGAATTGACAGTCCAGAAATAAACCTTACATTTATGGGGAATTGATTTTTAACAAAGGTGTCAAAACAATTCAATGAGGAAATTGTAGCCTTTCCAACAATGGTGCTGGGACAATTATTAATAGATACCCATATACAGAAAAGTGAACTTCCGTCATAAAATACACAAAGATTATCTCATAGACTTAAATGTAGGATCATAGACTTAAATGTAACAGCTAAAATGATGAACCTCCTAGAAGAAAATAAAGCAGAGGCCAGGTGTGGTGGCTCATGCCTGTAATCCCAGCACTTTGGGAGGATGAGGTGAGCAGATCACCTGAGGTCAGGAGTTCCAGACCAGCCTGACCAACATGGAGAAACCTCCTCTCTACTAAAAATACAAAATTAGCCAGGCGTGGTGGCGCATGCCTGTAATCCCAGCTATTTGGGAGGCTGAGGCAGGAGAATCGCTTGAACCCAGGAGGGAGGGGTTGCGGTGAGCCAGGATGGGGCCATTGCACTCGAGCCTGGGCAACAAGAACAAAACTCCATCTCAAAAAAAAAAAAAAAAAAAAAGGAGGGCCGGGCATGGTGGCTCACGCCTGTAATCCCAGCACTTTGGGAGGCCGAGGCAGGCGGATCACGAGGTCAGGAGATCAAGACCATCCTGGCTAACACGGTGAAACCCCATCTCTACTAAAAATACAAAAAAAATTAGCCAGGCATGGTGGTGGGCACCTGTAGTCCCAGCTGCTCGGGAGGCTGAGGCAGGAGAGTGGCATGTCCCTGGGAGGCGGAACTTGCAGTGAGCCGAGATCGCACCACTGCACTCTAGCCTGGGCGACAGAGCGAGACTCTGCCTCAAAAAAAAAAAAAAAAGAAAGAAAATATAGCAGAAAATATTTGTGACTTCGTATTAGGCAAAGGTTTCTTAGATTTATCAAAAGTAAACCCATGTTTTGAAAACATGATGAAATGCATTTTATCAAAATTTAAAACATTGGTACTTCCAAAAATACCACTAATCTGTTAAGGCACTTGTATCTAGAATATAAAAGAATTCTTATAACTTAACAATTAAAAAATAATGAATTAGAAAATGGGCAAATGATTCAAATGAACTTTTTCCCAAAGATATACAACTGGTGAATATGCACACAAAAATGTACTCAACATCATTTAGTTATTAGGGAAATGTGAATGAAAATCACAATAAGATACCAATTCACATCTACTAGACTGATTCTCTTACACTGCTGGTGGGAATGTAAAAGATGTAGACACTTTAGAAAACAGTTTGGCAGTTTTTCTTTCTTTCTCTTTTTTTTTTTTTTTTTTTTTTTGAGACGAAGTCTTACTCTGTTGCCCAGGCTGGAGTGCAGTGGTCTGATCTTGGCTCACTGCAACCTCCGCCTCCTGGGTTCAAGCGATTCTCCTGCCTCGGCCTCCCGAGTAGCTGGGACTACATGAGCAAACCACCATGTCCGACTAATTTTTTATTTTTATTTTTTTTGAGGCGGAGTCTAGCTCTGTTGCTCAGGCTGGAGTGCAGTGGCGCGATCTCGGCTCACTGCAAGCTCCGCCTCCCGGGTTCACGTCATTCTCCTGCCTCAGCCCCCCGAGTAGCTGGGACTACAGGCGCCCGCCACCACGCCCGGCTAATTTTTTTGTATTTTTAGTAGAGACGGGGTTTCACCGTGTTAGCCAGGATGGTCTCCATCTCCTGACTTCGTGATCTGCCCGCCTCGGCCTCCCAAAGTGCTGGGATTACAGGCGTAAGCCACTGTGCCAGGCCATGCCTATGTATTTCACGCTTTCTGGAACAGAAAATGTATATTACTATTCAGCACAAAACAAAAAGAAAGAAAGACAGGAAGAAAGAAAGAGAGAGAAAGAAGAAAGAAAAAGAGAGAGAGAGAGAAAGGAAAGAAGAAAGAGAGAAAGAAGAAAAAGAAGAAAAGAAAGAAAGAAAGAAAAGAAAAAGAAAGCAAGAAAGCAAGCAAGCAGGAAAGAAAGAACAAATAAATGATATGTTGTTAGAAGACAACTGTCCGGCTGGGCGCGGTGGCTCACACCTGTAACCCCAGCACTTTGGGAGGCTGAGGTGGGCAGATCCCCTGAGGTCGGGAGTTCGAGACCAGCCTGACCAACATGGAGAAACCCTGTCTCTACAAAAAAATACAAAATTAGCCAAGCGTGGAGGCACATGGCTGTAATCCCAGCTACTTGGGAGGCTGAGGCAGGAGAATCGCTTGAACCTGGGAGGTGGAGGTTGCAGTGAGCTGAGATTGTGCCATTGCACTCTAGCCTGGGCAACAAGAGCTAAAACTCCGTCTCAAAAAAAAAAAAAAAAAAAAAATTCTCCATGGTCTGAGGCACTGATTGCCTGTTCCAGACCATCCTTTCAAGGATGATTGTATAGCAAACAGCTTCAGCTTTGGAAGATTGAGATAATACCTCTCTCTAAAGCAGAGAGATGGCTTATGTGATATCCAGTTTAATGAAGACAATGTCCCTCTCCAAGACAAAGGTTGAGTAGTTTTGCTTGAAGCCTCTTATAAAAAATTAGGGCTAGGCATGGTGGCTTATGTCTGTAATTTCAGCACTTTGGGAGGCCAAGGTGGGCACATCACTTGAGCCCAGTAGGTGGAGACCAGCCTGGGCAATATAGTGGGACCTTCTCTCTCTGAAAAAACAAACAAAACCAAAATTATCTGAGTACGTGCCTGTAGTCGCAGCTACTTGGGAGGCTGAGGTAGGAGGATTGCTTAAGCTTAGGAGGTTAAGGCTGCAGTGAGCTGTGATCATGGCACTGCACTCCAGCCTTGGTGACAGTGCAAGACCCTGTCATAAATAAATAAATAAATATAAATAAAGGTTTCCTTAGCCTGTGGTCCCTTCGCTTTGACACGTTTATGTCCACTGCCTGTGCAGCATCCATCTAGGCCCCCTGTACCACTCCCTGGGACCTGAGGGGCATGGGGAAACAGCACAAACACAAAGCTGCCTGCTGAGCCGTGAGTAATGAAGTCCTTTGCCCATGATGCAGGAGTCTCATGGTTTCTGTCAGTAGACATGAAACTGTGGCAGGCTACCTGATTAGCCTGCAAGTAGGGTAAAATCTCAGACCTTCCATAGTTCTTGATATATAAGCGAAACATGAATGAGCCTCAAAAATATTACGATAAGTGAAAGAAGCCAGAAGCAAAAGACTACCTATTGTATTATTCTATTTACATGAAATATCCAGAAAAGGTAAATTTATAGAGAAAGAAAGCAGATGAGTGATTCCCTTGGGCTGAGAGTGGGAGCAGAGACTGATTGCAAATGGACATGAAGAAGCTTTTTGGAGTGATAGAAATATTCGAAAACTGGCTTGTGGTGATGTTTACACAAATCTCTAGACTTAATAAAAATATCATTCAACTGTAACCTTACAATGGTGAATTTTTATGGTATGTAAACTACACCTCAATAAAGCTGTTTAAAAAACACAGTAAAACACTACTTCATACTCACTAGAATAGCTAAAATGGAAAAGATGCAATAACATGGGTTGGCAAGGGATGGAGAGCAACAAGAATATTCATGCATTGCTGGTGTGAATATGAAATGGGGCAACCCCTCCAGAAAACCATTTGGCAGTTTCTTGAAAAGGTAACATACATCAACCCTATGAGCCAGCAATTCAGCTTCCTAGTTATTTACACACAAGAAGAGAAATGAAAACATCTGTCTGTCCATGAAAGGGCTGTACTTCAATGTTTGTGACAGCTTCATTTATAATTACTCTAATTTGCAAATTACCCAAATGTTCTTCAACAGGTAAAGTGATAACCAAATTGTGATATATTCATACAATGAAATACTCTTGGCCAAAAAAAAGTTACTGATATGTGAAGTAACATAGATGAATCTCACAGCTATTATGCTGAGCAAAAGAAACCAGATACAAAGGAGTACATAACGTGATTATTTATATAAAGTTCTAGAGCAGGTAAAATTGATCTAGAGTAATAGAAATCAAATTAATGGTTATTAGGCATGATAAGGGAAGGAAGGGCCACATGGGAATTTTCTGGGGACTGGCAAACACACACACACACGTATTTCTTTTCAGAGACAGCGTCTCACTATGTTGCCCAGGTTGGAGAGCAGTGACTATTCACCAGCACAATCATACAAACACACTGTGGCCTTGAACTGCTGGTCTCAAGGGATTCTTCTGCCTCAGCCTTCCAAGTACACGGGACTACAGGCGCATGCCACCATGCCCAGCTAATTTTGTATCTTGATTTTAAGGTAGTGGGTACACAATACATACCTTTGCCAAAAGGCATCAACCTGTTTCATCAATCTGCTTACCCTGTGTAAATGTTATTGTACATAAATTACCTTATTTGAGTTCAAATTAAATAAGTTTATTATCTTCTCTCCAAATCACCACTATCATGGACGATAACACCCTCCAAGTTAACCAGGTCAAAAACTTCAAAGGTTTGGCTGATTTTTTCCTTCTTTATCTTTCAAATCCCATTAGCTATAGGTCCAGTGGATTTTCCCTTTGAAATCTATGCATTCATTCCTACCTTAGCCCCAGTACTGAAGTCTATTGTTTCCATTAGTCTTGCAAAAGCAGAGGCAGAGTAGAGAAAAAAAGAGAGAGGAGGAAGGGGGGGTGGGTGAGGGAAACTGACAACCATGAATTCCTTGTTTGTTTGTTTTTTTTGTGGGGGGGGCAGGATTTAAGCTTAACCTTTGTGTTTTGTTTCTATTATTGGCAACGAATGCTGAGGCAGAGTGATGTGGTGATTAGAAGCTTGACTCTGGAGCTAGAATGACTAAGTTTCAATGTATCTTGGCTCTATTAACTGTGTGGCTTTGAGCAACTTACTTATCCCTTTGAGCCTCAGTTTCCCCCTCATTACTGCACTACCACTACTAATGAAATAACCACACACTGTAAACTCTTTTCCACTCCTTGAGCATTTTTTTTGCCATTACATAATTAAATATTTAAAAAGCAAACAACAAAAAGCACATGTTAGATGCTGTGATAGAGATGGTGACCAAGTGCTGTGGGAGAGCTGAAGAGGAGCATTACTCCATCAGCCATATTCAAAGGCTGAGGGCTAATCCTCAAGACGGCTCTCACCAACTCCATGTTCAGGAGTTTCCCAAACTACCCTCAGATGCTAGGATTCTATAAAGACACAGAACTTACAGAAAGCTATTATTCTCCCAGTGACGGTTTAATTACAGGGAAAGGATACAGATAAAAATCAGCCAAAGGAAGAGGCACACAGAGCAGAATCTGAGAGTTTTTCAACTGTGAAGCGTCCATCGTCCCATCCCCCCAAAGTCAGGAAGTGTTACCCTCTCAGCATCGATGTGAGACAATGTGCATGGAATATTGCCAACCAGGAAGCTCACTTGAGCTTCAGTGTCCAGAGTTTTGTGGTTTCATTTATTTATTTACTTATTTAAGATGGAGTCTCACTCTGTCACCCAGGCGGGAGTGCAGTGGCACGATGTTGGCTTACTGCAACCCCTGCCTCCCGGGTTCAAGCAATTCTCCTGTCTCAGCCTCCCAAGTAGCTGGGACTACAGGCGTGATCCACCTCCCCCGGCTAAGTTTTTGGATTTTTAGTAGAGATGGGGTTTTGCCATGTTGACTAGGCTAGTCTCGAACTCCTGACCTCAGGTGATCCACCCGCCTTGGCCTCCCAAAGTGCTGGGATTATAGGTGTGAGCCATCTTGCCTGACCTGTGGGGTTTTAAATTTTTTTAAAAAAATTTTATCTCTTAGACAGGGTCTTGGTATGTTGCTCAGGCTGGTCTTGAACGCCTTGGCTCAAGTGATCGCCCTGCCTCAGCCTCCTGAGTAGCGGGGACTTTAGGCACGTGTCACTGCACCCATCTCAGTGTCCAGAATTTTTATTGGGGATTCATTACATGAGCAGGATTAATTAATTGATTGATTGACTGATTAATTGCCATGCGGTTGAATTCAGACTTCAGTTTTCATGATACCGCAAGACCCAAAGCCCTGACCCTAGGTCACATCATTGGCCTTTCTCGTATGGCTCATTCCCACCCTAAGACTGTTAGGTGTGATAAATCCCACGCTGAAATCTGGTGTGGCCATCCACCATCCTAAACAGAGACTCTCCTGTCAGGTATGACAGAGTACCTCCTAGAGGTCTAGAGTAAAAGCCAGATATTTTCTTTGGTAAGGCCAAATTCTTTACTACAAAGAATTTGGGAGCCAAGCTTTATGGTTAGGGTTGAGATAAGTTGAAGTCTAATTGAAGTCAGCAGAAGAATCTGACAAAAGCCATGATGGATTGATTTGTTACTGATATTTTTATGTAAAAAAAGAATCAGGGCTGGGAGCATTGGCTCATTCCTGTAATCCTGTAACCGCCCAAGAAGTTCACCTTGCCTGCTGCGTAGACAGGGCCACTTCATCAAGACAGGGGAATTGCAATAGAGAAAGAGTAATTCATGCAGAGCCAGCTGTACGGGAGACCAGAGTGTTATTATTACTCAAATCAGTCTCTCCAAGCATTCAGGGAGCAGAGTTTTTAAGGATAACTTGGTGGGTGGGGGGAAGCCAGTGAGCCAGGAGTGCTGACTGGTCAGAGATGAAATCACAGGGAGTCAAAGCTGTCTTCTTGTACTCAGTCAGTTCCTGGGTGGGGGCCACAAGATCAGCTGAGCCAGTTTATTGATCTGGGTGGTGCCAGCTGATCCATCAAGTGCAGGGTCTGCAAAATATCTCAAGCACTGATCTTAGGAGCAGTTTAGAGAGGGTCAGAATCTTGCATCCTCCAACTGCATGATTCCTAAACCATAATTTCTAATCTTGTGGCTATTATTAGTCCTACAAAGGCAATCTAGTCCCCAGGCAAGAAGGAGGTCTGCTTTGGGAAAGGGCTATTACCATCTTTGTTTAAACTATAAACTATAAACTAAGTTTCTCCCAAAGTTAGTTCAGCCTAGGCCCAGGAACGAACAAGGACAGCTTGGAGGTTAGAAGCAAGATGGAGTAGGTTAAGTTAGATCTCTTTCACTGTCTCTGTCATAATTTTGCAAAGGCGGTTTCAATCCCTCCCTTTGGGTTTTATAACACCTTAACCTTGAGGTGTAGGGTATGAAGATGGGAAAAGACCATTGATCGCTCTGGCTTCTTCTTGCTGATAGGGAACGTAGTGGGAATGGGAGTGAACCCCAAGGTGAGAAGAGTGGAACTGCTTTGCAATTGTCTCAGCAACTCATGCAGGCCTGGCTGGGCTTTCAAGGCTTGCATGGCAAAAACATTAGTACTTTCATCTATAGTTTTAGTACAGTGTTTAAGTGAATAGCCTACTATAAGGTAAATAACGAGTCCTAGGATAAGGAGTACAATTCCCAATTTTTTTTTTTTTTTTTTTTTGAGACTGAGTCCCACTCTGTCGCCCAGCCTGGAGTGCAGTGGTGCAATCTTGGCTCACTGCAAGCTCTGCCTCCTGGGTTCATGCCATTCTCCTGCCTCAGCCTCCGGAGTAGCTGGGACTACAGGCGCATGCCATCACACCTGGCTAATTTTTTTGTATCTTTAGTAGAGACCGAGTCTCACTGTGTTAGCCAGGATGGTCTTGATCCCCTGACCTCATCCCCTGACCTCGGGATCCACCTGCCTCAGCTTCCCAAAGTGCTGGGATTAGAGGTGTGAGCCACTGCGCCCAGCTTTTTTTTTTTTTTTTTTTTGAGACCGAGTCTCGCTCTGTCGCCCAAGCTGGAGTGCAGTGGCGTGATCTTGGCTCACTGCAACCTCTGCCTCCCGGGTTCAAGTGATTCTCCTGTCTCGCCCTCCCAAGTAGCTGGGACTACAGGCGTGTGCCACCACACCTGGCTGATTTTTTTTATTTTTAGTAGAGACGGGGTTTCACCATGTTAGCCAGGATGGTCTCGATCTCTTGACCTCGTGATCCGCCCACCTTGGCCTCCCAAAGTGCTGGGATTACATGCATGAGCCACCATGCCCGACTACAATTCCCAATATTAAAAGCAAAGATTTGAAAGCATTAGTTTGAGGACTTCTAACCCACAAAGAATTTAGAATTTAGTCTAAACTGCAGAAAAAAACCTCAAGAACAGCTATAGTTTTTCTGTGAAAGCATAATTTTTCTCTCTCCAGTCCTCATTTTTATTAAAAACAAATCATGACAGAACTTATTTGTTTACAAAATAAACTTTAGTCTTACTATACGTGGCCTGATTATTTGCATGAAATGCAGCAAGAATAATTATTTTTCACTTAGGCTTTTAAAATTGGCTTTGATAGAACGTTGTTCTGTGAAGAATCTCAGATAAGACTTTTTTTTTTTTTTTTTGAGACAGAGTCTCACTCTGCCACCCAGGCTACAGTGCAATGGCATGATCTTGGCTCACTGCAGCCTCTGCCTCCCAGGTTCCAGCAATTCTCCTGCCTCAGCCTCCTGGGTAGCTGTGATTACAGGCGCATGCCAACACGCCCAGATGATTTTTGTATTTTTAGTAGAGATGGGGTTTCACCATCTTGGCCAGGCTGGTCTTGAACTCCTGACCTCAGTTGATCTGCCTGCCTCAGCATCCCAAAGTGTGGGATTACAGGCGTGAACCACCATGCCCAGCCTAAATAAGGCTTTTAAAAAGCCCAGCCCAGCCATGGGTTTGTACCCTCAAATACCCCTGAGTTGGACAAATTCCTCTCCTCTTGAGGTCCCAAGATAACCTGGGGTTCCTGGGCCTGTTAGAAAGTGACATTCTTTACTTACCACAGGTCAGGAACCTTGTACAGGCACTCTGTGTGGATAAGGTATGAGGCCAGATTCCCCAACAGGCTTTAATTGGCTATACAAGTCAACTTTGATTCTTTAAAGGAAGCATGCCATTCCAGTCAAAGCCTTAGCAAAATAACCAATTTCTCCAATTGTGTCCTGTTACAAAAGAAAATGGATTCTTATTGCACTTGTGCAATTAGCTATACTGCCATAAATTAAGAATATTCATAAACAGTTTCCAAATTCTGGAGCAATCAGGTAGAGAGGAACAAATAGCCTCCAAATTTTGTTCACAGGAGTATATTTTACTCACTTGTTAAAAGTTGCAAACAGCCCTGTAATCCCAGCACTTTGGGAGGCCGAGGGGGGCAGATCATGAGGTCAGGAGATCGAGACCATCCTGGCTAACACGGTGAAACCCTGTCTCTACTAAAATTACAAAAGAAAAAAAGAGCCGGGTGTGGTGGTGGGCGCCTGTAGTCCCAGCTACTCCGGAGGCTGAGTCAGAAGAATCACTCCGACCCAGGAGGCGGAGCTTGCAGTGAGCCGAGATCGCACCACTGCACTCCAGCCTGGGTGACAGAGCGAGACTCGATCTCAAAGAAAAAAAAAAAAAAGTTGAAAATAGCTCTAAAGAAATAAATTCTCTTGACTCTGAAAACAAAAGGTTTCGCAATATTTAATACATTAGCTCTCCATGAGAATCCTAGAAGTTTGGACTAGCACAGTTTTTAAAGTTTTATCTGAGACCTGCACTTAGAGTCCTATATCTGAGTATAAACTGCCTTTTGAAAAGGACCAAAGCAAGCCAAAATGTCTGTGGATGACAAAAGTCTATAGTCACTATTAAAGCTACAGTTGATTAGCAATTTTGGTTACTTCTGTGGCATACAAAAATTTTACATAACAATTATAGTTACTAATAATGTACATAAATTATAGCAACATTATAGAAGTTTCTCATAATTTTAGAACACATACTAACATATTTATACAAATACAGTCCAAAATAGACCAAACACCATTCACTCTTGTATTTGAAAGTTTTTCCTCTATTCTAATGTCACAATCTCCAGTGTTATTAATCAGAATCCTGCATTAAGAGCATCTGTCAAATTTTATATCTGATTATAAAACCATCTTTTAAACAGGAACAAAACAAGACAATTGTCTGTGGATGACAAAAACATTTTAGGGCAGCCACAATTAAAGACACGATTGACAAGGAAATTTGTTACATCTGCAGCACATAGCCTGTTAACATAATAATTATAATTATTACTGATAACATATATTAAGTAATATTAGAATTATAGGAGTTTTACATAATTTTGGAACATATACCAATAACACATTTACACAAAAATAGACGAAAGAAAGCCAAACATCATTTCATATCTGACAATGCTTCCTGTATGATTTTTGTACCAAATAAGCCAAATGTCACTTTTGGACTTTAGAGGACCTAATATCTAAAATATTAGATAAGAAAGAGACATAATTTATAATTTGATTTTGGAAAGTTTGTCAAATATCGAAGCTTTAAAACACTGGATATCACAAAATAGAATCCCAGGTCACCATAAGTCATTCATTTGGGCAAAATGATAACTCCAAAAATTTTTTTAAAAAAGAAAAACCTTTACTCTGATAGAGGAAACTTAGCTTTCCAAACAAGACCCAATGAAGACAGGATGAGGCCAACTGATTCTGTCTCTTCCCTCTCTCCTCCTTTTTTTTCCTGCCATTTACCCAAAGGAGAAAACAAAACCCTTTCATTATCTTTTAACATTACATAAAAATCGTCTTCAAAAGAGAAAACCAAATCTCATGTTTACATTAGTGCATCTTTAATATTAAAGCTAGTTTTTTAAATAAAATTTTATAGCTCTATCCAGTTTTAATTAATTTGACCATAAGGTAAGATTTTCATCAACTTTTTAGAACCCTTTACAATTTTACATCAAACAGTAGATCAATTTTCTAAGAAAACTGTGTTATTTGGACACATGGGCCCAAATTCTGGCCCTACATCATATGATTTTAATGTTTTAACCTAAGGAAAAAAGCTAAATAATTTCTTTTAAATCTTAGCCAACTTGTTTATATCCACATAATTTTTATAAGATCAACCCTCTACAAACCCTTTTCACTTTGCTTAAACCTTCAGTTTTGTTCCTTTACTCTTTTAGGTTAAGACAATCTTTAAAACCCTCTGAACTAGACAAAATTACCTTCCCATTAAAAGCCATATTCCTGTGCCTTTTTATAATCTTTTACCAAAAACACACTCAATAAATGGCAAAGTTACACAAATAACAGATGGAAAAATTCCAGAAGCCAACAATTGAACCCAGGCCACCACTGTCAAAAGATAAAGCCTTAGCTACTGAGCTATACAGCACTGAGCAGTTTCTATTGCTTTTCCCAGAAGAAGCCTAGAGAAGCCAATTTCAAGCTTGCAGGGCTTTTAACTGCTCAAGAAAAATTTTTAGGACTATGACATGAACCCCAAAATTCTTGTCCTTTGGACGGTGGAAACCAAAAGAAAGTATCCCCACATGGTCACACAGTTAAGCTCTTAAGGACACAAAAAAAGACAGAGAAATTTCATACAGCATTGGTTTCAGGGACCCATAGCAAAGTTTGCAACTGACCAGTCTGCCAAGCTGGCTTGAAAAGCAGGCTTACAGTGGTCCTAAACCCACGTTCTATCCTGTGATACCCCTCTCTCAATCACAGAACACAGACAAATTCTTAGCTCAAAGTACACCAGATTTGCTACAGCCTAAGACTAGTCTCACAAATCCTTTTTTCTATTAATTAAACCCGTGCAGAGGAGACCAATAGTTTACTGTTTTACCCACACAGAGAAAGAGAGAGAGAGACCAGAAACTTGGCTGGTAAGAATTTCTTACCCTTTTAACTAGCATACCAGGTTTCTGGGTTCCCTTTCTCTGCAGCTTCCTGAAGAATGGAGCGGCTTCTGATGACCCTGCTGGCTTGTGCTATAGCTGTGGGGTTCAAGTCATTTTACAAGTGAAAATCACCCTTTACTGTTTTATGGAACCATAGGTAAGAATCTTAATGTGCAAGATGCTGCCCAATAGGCTGCATGGGGAACTGAATTAACATTTTCCATCCCAGCAAAATACACACAACAAAACAAGCATTAGTCACCTCATTCAGCATCCAATATCAACCTGGCAAAGCTCAAACTTTTTCCTGTTGGTCCCTGTTGCCTTTGATCCACTCCAGGTGGGGATGGACAACTTCTGAACAGTAATTCACAATGCGGTCTCTGGGCAAGGGGAAGAGCAGATAGTCACCCCAAGAGATAGGCCTCTTGAGCCTTCTTTAGGGTTCATCTAATGTGACCAGACAAATAAGAAGGGTTCTCTGAGTTAGGCCTGCTGGACTTCCATCAGCAACCCCTCTGAGATCCCTTCCGCATATACAAACACTCACAAAGATGAGATGGACAGAAGGCCTTCCAAATCAGACCCCTAACCAAGAACTCCAAGAGTATCCTTTCCAAACTATCCTCCTATTTTCTGTCTGAGAAACCTCCTCGAAATTTTCCTGATTGAGGAGAAGTCTCCCAAACCAAGACCCTTCCTACCAGTTAGAAAGAGCCAACCAAGACCTCCAGGAGCCAGATATCCCACAGTGAGGCTACAGACACAGACACCCTATGGTAGAGATACAGACACCCTTCAATGGGGCCACAGACACCCCACCATAGGGCTACATAACCAGTTAGGAGAAGGAAGGAGGTGTTGGCAGCGCTTAGGATACTCACCAATCCAGACACCCCACAGAGGGGCTACAGACAGACACCCTGTGATAGGGCTATAGTTAAAAGACGTCTCCCCAGGACCATTTCTCCGTTGCAATTAAATCCATGCACATTGGGTCAGCAGTGCCCTGCTAGAGAGAGAGTACCAGAGTCATCCCCCAGTCCAAGACAACTAGGCAGCCACTTGGGCTGGCTTCCGGATCCATCGCTGAGGGAGGAGGGGAGACTGAACGCTGGGGAGGTAGCCACAAGGGCAAACCAAATTTATAGCCACCCAAGGGGTTCATCTTGCCTGCTGCGTAGACAGAGCCACTTCATCAAGACAGGGGAATTGCAATAGAGAAAGAGTAATTCATGCAGAGCCAGCTGTGCGGGAGACCAGAGTTTTATTATTACTCAAATCAGTCTCTCCAAGCATTCAGGGAGCAGAGTTTTTAAGGATAACTTGGTGGGTGGGGGGAAGCCAGTGAGCCAGGAGTGCTGATTGGTCAGAGATGAAATCACAAGGAGTCAGAGCTGTCTTCTTGTGCTCAGTCAGTTCCTGGGTGGGGGCCACAAGATCAGCTGAGCCAGTTTATTGATCTGGGTGGTGCCAGCTGATCCATCAAGTGCAGGGTCTGCAAAATATCTCAAGCACTGATCTTAAGAGCGGTTTAAAGAGGGTCAGAATCTTGCATCCTCCAACTGCATGATTCCTAAACCATAATTTCTAATCTTGTGGCTAATGTTAGTCCTACAAAGCAATCTAGTCCCCAGGCAAGAAGGAAGTCTGCTTTGGGAAAGGGCTGTTACCATCTTTGTTTAAACTATAAACTAAGTTTCTCCCAAAGTTAGTTCAGCCTAGGCCCAGGAATGAACAAAGACAGCTTGGAGGTTCCAAGCAAGATGGAGTTAGTTAAGTTAGATCTCTTTCACTGTCTCAGTCATAATTTTGCAAAGGCGATTTCAATCCCAGCACTTTGGGAGGCCAAAGTGGGCAGACTGCTTGCACTCAGGAATTCAAGGCCAGCCTGACCAACATGGGTAAACTGTCTCTACAAAAAAATACAAAAATTAGCTGGGTTTGTTATGTGCCTGTAGTCCCAGCTACTTGGGGAGCTGAGGTGAGAGGATTGCTTGAGCCCCAGAGGTCTAGGCTGCAGTGAACCAAGATCATGCCACTGCACTCCAGCCTGGGTGACAGTAAGACCCTGTCTCAAAAAAATTTCTTAAAAATTATATTCCTTTTATACTAAAATATTAATAGCAATAATTCTTACCCCTAGATTTTAATTTTATCCTGGCTATTCTTTTTTTTTCTTGTTACCTCTTTATGAAAAGCTCATGTTTTCCTAAAATTAGAAAGCTTTTAAAGATGGGTAGAAAAACTGAACTGAATGTTAAACACATACATTTTGCCTTTCAAAGAAGAAAGTAAAAGAATGACCACAATCAGGCTCAGGAGTTTATCTGTTTTCAGTAATCTGTGCATTGTTCTACATTCCTCTAGGTAACTGAGAGTTGTCTGAGATCGGTTTTTGTAAATGTTTAATTTTACCTGCTTTTACAAGATAGTCATTTAGCAAAAGAAATTTCCAAATAATTCCTCATTTCAGCAGTAATAGGCAAGAAAAGAAGATCAAATCCTTGAACTATTTACTTAGATGAACAGAAATATCCTTTTTTGAAATAATGGATATGCAAGATTTAGCCATTAAAGGGTTAGGGTAAGATGAAAATCCTCTCAGTAATAGTTGAAATCTGAGAAAATCTTTCAAGGAAATTAAACACTTGATCAAAAAGAGGAAAGGGTTATTGGTGAGAGCTGCGATTAAACAGCAGAGTTGTCTGAGAAGAGGCCTCAATTATAAGAAGCATGCAGTTAATAATACCCTCTCAGGGATCTGCCTTTCCTCAAGACAGCATTTTGGGGAAAAATGCAATAGGGTTTCATTTTTTTAACTAAGATAGAACACGCAAAGAAAATTTTAAAATGAAAAGTTAGTAAAAAATTAGAACCAAGAAGGAAGAATTTAGAAGTATACTTTTAGAATAATCTAAGAGATAGGAAACTGTTACCCCAAATTGGAGTCAAAGACATTTTAAAAGTACACGTCCATTAAATTTTATTTTGTAAACTGAAATATAGAAACAAACCAAAAGCAAGATACTATTCACACTCACTGCCATGAAATTAACTAAGCACTTCCATCATTTAAGTCCTTCGGCTCCTAAGAACACAGAAATCTCCAGAATGAGTCTGTTATTTGAGTCTCATCTTTGTCAGTGACTCATCACATGGTCCTGAAGAAGAAGAACCACTCTCCCCTGTTCCATTTCTTGACTGGGAAGTATAAGAATGGTTTACAGTCAAAATGTCCACCATCTTTATCATCACCAACCACCACATCATCACCACAACTACCACGTATTAGCTGCCACCTAGTATGGGCATTGTACCGGGTACTTTCCATAGTTTGTTTGTTTATTTATTTATTGAGGCAGATTCTCACTCTGTCGCCCAGGCTGAAGTGCAGTGGTGCAATCTCGGCTCACTGCAACCGCCACCTCACGGATTCATGCGATTCTCCTAACTCAGCCTCCCGACTAGCTGGGATTACAGGTGCCGGCCGCCACACCTGGTTAATTTTTTGTATTTTTAGTGGAGATGGGGTTTCACCGTGTTGCCCAGGCTGGTCTTGAACTCCTGAGCTCAGGCAATCCGCCCACCTCAGCCTCCCAAAGTGCTAGGATTACAGGCATGAGCTACTGTGCCTGGCTCACAGTTACTTAAATTAATTCGTATAAAAGCACCAAAGGTTAAAGTATCATTATTCCCACTTTATAGATGAAAAATCTGGTGCTCAGCGAATTCACAGAGTTAGTAAGCAAAATAGTTAAGTTAAAACCTAGTTCTGGGCTGGGCACGGTGGCTCATGCCTGTAATCCCAGCACTTTGGAAGGCCGAGGTGGGCGGATCACCTGAGGTCAGGAGTTTGAGACCAGCATGGCCAACATGGTGAAACCCCATCTCTACTAAAAATACAAAAATTAGCCAGGCATGGTGGCGTGCACCTGTAATCCCAGCTACTCGGAGGCTGAGGCAGGAGAATTGTTTGAACCTGGGAGGTGGAAGTTGCAGTGAGCAGAGTTCGTGCCTGCACTCCAGCCCTGGCCACAGAGCGAGACTCCATCTCACGATAAATAAATAAATAAATTCCCTCACTCTTTATCCCCGCTTCTGTTGGTTCAATAGTTTAGCATTTCTTGTGAATAATTGTATTTGTAACTACAGCCAGTGCTCAGGTTGTCTTCATCACACTTGGCCTTAGGGTTAGCTAAGTCATTGGAAGGACAGTAAGGACTTTTCCTTGTCTGTGGGCCTAAGGTTAACAGAGGATGGAGCCCTACAACTCGATGGGCAACAGGCAGCTTGAGGCAGTCATCGTACCTAGGCTGTGAAGAGAGCTGTGATGGGTCCCAGCAGCAGACAGACCAATCTTGAGTTGGGCAAACTCCCTTTCACACTCTACCCCCATACCATACAGTGACTCATAACATTCAAAGTTCTTTTTGATAGCATTTCAAGTCTATATGCCTTCTCTTACAGCATACTCCCTCTTGAGTAAATACACAAACAAAAAAGGTTTTATTGAAGTAGTTTGTTAGAATTCTGGCTGGATGAGACAAAGCCTCAACTTTTGCCTAAACAAAACAGATACATCTATCAACTTACATAGCTAAATTGTAAGAAGGCAGGAATAGAGCTGGCCTGAGAAAAGACGGAATGCAGAGGACTGGGTACCATCAGGCTTATCTCTCTCCCTCTTCATGGGAGCACTGGTGGTTCCAGGCTCATACTCTCAGAGGGTGGTAACTTGAAAGGAGAAAGTGTGCCTGTGAATCTGAACAGCTCCACTTTGAAAAATTCTGGGAAAGAGTTGTGTCATTCCAACTTGGGTTATGTGCCAATCTCTTCGACCAATCACTGAGGCCGGGGAAGCAGAGTCATATGGGAGGATGTCCATTTGCATTCTGACTACAGGATTAGACTGCAGGAAAGATGGGTGGTTTCCCCAAAGAAGGAAATGACTCTGACTTGGGGCATTACTGTGGCAGCCTCCCTAGCCCCAACAACCAAAGATCATATCTGAAATAGGGATTAGGTTCTAGGGTCAGTCTGAAGGAGAAACATTACATATTTAAAATCATCCTCAAAAATATCTAAATTGGTTACACATCCCTAATTCTTAGTCACACTAAGGACTGAAAAACACTAAGCTTGATTAAAGGAAAGAACGACATACAAGTCTATAAAGTGATGTTTGGGCATTGAAATGAACTTGCTTTTTTTTTTCTTTCTTTTTTTTTGAGATGGAGTCTCCCTCTGTTGCCCAGGCTGGAGTGCAGTGGCACTATCTCAGAAATGAGCTTGCTTTTAAGACAGAAATCACATCCCTTCCCAAGAGTAGGGGATGCAGAGAAATTTCCAAAACTATGTCTTTTTTTTTTTTTTTTTTTGCTTTTTGAGTCGGAGTTTCGCACTTGTTGCCCAGGCTGGAGTGCAGTAGTGCGGTCTCGGCTCACTGCAACCTCTGCCTCCCAGGTTCAAGCGATTCTCCTGCCTCAGCCTCCCAAGTAGGTGGGATTACAGGTGCCCACCACCACGCCCAGCTAGTTTTCGTATTTTTAGTAGAGACGTGGTTTCACCATGTTGGCTAGGCTGGTCTCAAACTCCTGACCTCAGGTGATCCACCCACCTCAGCCTTCCAAAGTGCTGGGATTACAGGTGTGTGCCATGGGGCCCGGCCAAAACTGTGTCTTCTTAACCACAGGGTGCACTCCTTTTTTTTTTTTTTTTTTTTTGATATTAAGTTTGTGTTACCTTAAAACAAAACAAGAAAATCATTTGTTGAGATGATTTTAAAAGACATGTATAAATACATAGCATAGGATCTGGTCATAGAAGGTGTTAAATAAATAATTGCTGGATTTAAATCCAAATCTTCCTTGAATCTGAAAGAGAAGTTTCTATTTGGGTTGACATTTTGTTGTGGCTCCTTCAATCAGCAATCATCTCCTGATCATCCAGGCTTGGTCTCTGACCTTCAGTGGAATCACATGTTAGAGGAGTTTCTTACAGCATGGGTTTGTGCTAGGAGAGGCAGCTGGAGGAAAATGAAATGTGCTTGGATGGCTTGAAGAGCCTGGGTTCTAACCCTGGCTCTGACAAAATTAGTCATGAAACTTAAGGCAAACCCTTTCAGTTTGCTGGGCTTCAGTTTTCTCACTGGCAAAATTGGGATGTTAATGCCTCTCTACCAATAAAGCTGTTGGAGGGAGATTAAACTAGATAGCATATAACTGACTAGCTGGCTCATATTAAACACTGAAATGATGTCAGTTTCTTTCCTTCCTGAGAAGGAATTACATTATGGCAGCCTCGGGATACTGACAACCAAAGAGAGTCTGTAATGCCCACTGATACATCTGGCATAAATAGTTAAAGAAGCAAATTCTGACTCAGAAATATGGTATGCAGTTCTTTATTACCATTTTCTCAGGTGGACAGAACTTTTCTCTGTTTCTATCAAGTTGCCAAAAAATTATTTAAAAACGATGTATATATACACATATATACATATATACGTATATACATGTATATATGTATATACACACATATACACGTGTATATGTGTATGTATATACACATATACATGTATATACGTATATATGCGTATATACATACATATGTATATGTACATACGTATACATATATACATATATATGTGTATATACATATATATGTATATATGTATATATACATTGTTTTTAAATAATTTTTTGGCAACTTGACATATACGTATATGTGTATATATACACATACACATATATGTGTATATATACACACACACATATATATGTGTATATATACACACACATATACATGTGTATATATACACACACATATATGTGTATATATACACACACATATATATGTGTATATATATACATATATATACACATATATATGTGTGTGTGTGTGTGTATATATATATATATATTTTTTTTTTTTTGAGACAGAGTTTCGCTCTTGTCGCCCAGGCTGGAGTGCAATGGCATGATCTCAGTTCATTGCAGTCTTCACCTCCCTGGTTCAAGCGATTCTCCCACCTCAGCCTCTGGAGTAGCTGGGATTACAGGCATGCACCACCATGTCCAGCTTATTTTTGTATTATTAGTAGAGGCGGGGTTTTACCATGTTAGCCAGGCTGGTCTTGAACTCCTGACCTCAGGTGATGCACCTGTCTCAGCCTCCCAAAGTGCTGGGATTACAGGTGTGAGCCACCGCGCCTGCCATTTTAAATATATTAAATTGTGCCTAATGAGAAGAAAATTTTTTTTTGATTTGGATTTATATGTATACATGTGATAGGATGTTGGTAAAGATATACAACTATTGAGTTATCGAGCTTTGAAAGGCATTCTGGACACAGTGCTGACTGTTACAAATACTCATTTATAGTGTATGAGTTGTTCTAGAAATAAAGTTTTTTTTTTACTGTTTCATTGCTGGTAGTTGAATTTTTTCCTTTCTCAACATAGCCATTAGCCTCTGTAACCTTTCCTAATTGATTGTTCCAAAATGGTTTACTACTGTTCATTATAGTAGAACTCTTATGTATGTGTGTAATACATGTTATGATTATGAGTAGGCCTTTTGGCTCACAGAAACCCAGACATGGCACAAATATTCATCACACATGGCCCCTGGAAATACCTGGCCTGGAAATCTCAGCCAACATGGGATTAATTTGATGTAATTCAATCTCTTGGAAAGATTGTCTAATATAATTGCCTTACATTATATTTACTGATTGGTTAATTTGGATAGAAATAAATTCTTTTTTGATAAGTGTGAATTAGAATCATATGCTAATTTTACAGAGGAGATTAAGTTATTTATTTAATTTTAATGTCCTTTCAGCACTCTGGTTCAATTGTTGGTGAAATACAGTATTGCACAGTAAGTTGACACCCAGATTTAATTAGTTTCTTGGGGGAATTATTAGAAGACAGCATAGACCTTAGCAGCAACCCCAATTTTTAAAAACATATATTGTGATATTTCTTTTCTTGGAGCACACATTCCCTATTATTGTATCTTATCTCTGGGATACACATTTCTCTAGAACAAATAGAATATTCATGACCATTACATAGGTTAAAACACTTACACACTAGAGAGGGTCCAGCACGGGCCTCCAAACTATACCTAGAAGATGGCTTAGCACACACTCATGAAATTAGTTATCCTGAGGATCATGGATCCGGTGAGAACATATGCCAGAATGCAGGACAAGAACATACAGATATATCACTAGCTTTTGTAAATAAGAAACATGAAGTTTGACTAAAGCCAAGACTGAACCATTCAATATTCTAGATCCCACCAACTCTTGCCTTGTTCATGTTGGCAATCATAGCAGCACCAAGTGATTCCTGGTTTATTTGCTAGTCAGGGTGAGATTGAGAGTGTAAAGCATTGCAGGAAGAGAGAGCAGCATGCCTAGAGATGAGAGAGAGCCTGGGATGCTCATGGAAATAAGTCCAGGAGTGCTGGGGTATGCAGACTAAGGGGAAGCGTGATGAGGAGGCATAAGGGCTAAAGTCTGCAGGAGTCTTTGGCTCATTCTAAGGACAGTGGGAAGCCACTGAAGAGTGCTAAACAAGGAAGTCACATGATCTCATCTGCATTTTTATAAGTTTTTGTCTAGCTGCAGGATTGAGACCAGAGGTCAGGAGAGTAGGTAGGAAGTAGAAGAAGGAGGCAGGGAAGACTCCCAGGGTTTTCATTTGAGCAGCTGAGAGCCTGGGCTATTTATGAAGCAGGGCAACACTGGAGGAAAGGCAGGGTTTTTTGTCTGTTTTGCTGTTATTGTTTGTTTTAAAAGATAGGGGAGAGTATGATGAATTCAGTTTTGGACCCACTGAATTTGGGGTGCCTATGACAACATTGTATTAGGCAGCTTGGGCTGGCATAACAAAATACCAAAGGCTTGGTGGCTCAGACAGCAGAAACTTATTTCTTATAGCTCTGGGGACTGGAAAGGCCATGATCAAGGTGCTGACCAGGTACGTTTCATTCTGAGGCCTCTTCTCTTGATTTGTCGGGGGCCACCGTCTTGCTGTGTGCTCACATGACTTCTTTGTGCCCTTGGAGAGGGCAGAGAGAGAGAGAAAGAGCGCCTTGGTGTCCTCTTTTTGTAGAGACACTAATTCTGTTGGATCAGGACCCTACCCTTATGACCTCGTTAGCCTTAATTATTTCCTTGGAAGCCCCATTTCCAAATACAGCCACACAGGGGTTAGGGCCTCAGTAGAGGAATCTGGAGGGAGAGGGGAACAAACAGTCCATAACACTCACCCAAGCAGAGAGGTTAAGGTGTCATCAGGAATGGGAGTGGGAGGGGCTTTGGAGCTCAGAGAGGAGGCCTGGGCTGGAGCTCCTGATTCGATAGCTATTGGTATAAAATTGCCAACTTGAAGCTTCAGGAGTGGGCTGAAATCATCAAGGGAGAGAGAACTCCAAAGAAAGGAGGGTCTCTCTAGGATCTAAACTTAGGGTAGAGGAAGAAAAGCTGGCAAAGGGGATTAAGATGGAACAGCCAGAAAGCTGGGAAGAAACCAGAGGAGTGTAGTAACTTGAGAACTGAAGGAAAAAGATCTCATGAGTGTTATCCCATTTGCCTTCTCATGGCCTGGCAAGCAGGAAGTTCCCCTGAACGTCAGACTTCTGGATCTGGCCCTGGTTCCTTCCCTCCCCAAAGCCACAACTGATTATCGAACAGATGTTGGTTGAGCAGTTAGTGTGTCCCAGCTCTAGTATGGCCTCCGTGGAGGACAGGAAGCAGCTGAAGAAGCAAGTCCTATTTAAGGAACTTATGGAAGAGCCGGGAAATATTTTGAAAGAGAAATAACTCTCAGGGCAGGGCCATGAATATTAACTGACATAACATGTATACAGTGACCGTTGTAAGAGTTTAGAGGAGGCAGAGACTGCTCTGGCCCGAGGGAGTCAGAGGAAAAGTGGATTTGAGTGAGAAGGGCTGCGTTCTTGTGGTGTGAGTGAGCAGGTATTTCAGGCAGAGGGCGTTGCATGAGCGCAGGACACCGAGATGACAAATCTGACCTTGCCATTGGTTCCCCAAGAGCTCCTGGTTGCTGGTACAGGGATTCTGGAGTCTTTAATGCTCTGGCCTCTGCCTGCAGCCCACACTCACCTCCCACTCCTACCCTACAGCCCACACTCACCTCCCACTCCTACCCTACAGCCCACACTCACCTCCCGCTCCTACCCTACAGCCCACACTCACCTCCCGCTCCTACCCTACAGCCCACACTCACCTCCCGCTCCTACCCTACAGCCCACACTCACCTTCCTACCCCTCCCCTTCTAGAAGATGTTTTGTATTCCAGTGGATCAGAACTCTTTGTAGCTTTTCACACATGAACACACACACACACACACACACACACACACACACACACCAAGCTTCTAGCGTCCCTGCCTTTATTCATACCATTCTTCTGCTTTGAATGCCACCTGCCCCTCCATCTGGTTTACCCTTACTCGGCCCCTAGGGCTGAGTCTAAGCCTGGGTCCTCACTGAGAAGCTCATCACATTCCATCACCGCCCCCTCACCCATCCCCATGAAGACCCCTACCGACACTCTTTGCTAAATGTCTAATTGTTTATGTGGCTGTCACCTGCACTAGATTGTCAGCTTCATGAGGGCAGGAACTGTGGTTCTTTTTTTTTTTGAGATGGAGTCTCGCTTTCTTGCCCAGGCTAGAGTGCAGTGGCGAGATCTTGGCTCACTGCAACCTCTGCCTCCTGGGTTCAAGCGATTCTCCTGCCTCAGCCTCCCAAGTAGCTGGGATTACAGGTGCATGCCAACACACTCAGCTAATTTTTTGTGTTTTTTTAGAGGCAGGATTTCACCCTGTTGACCAGCTTGGTCTTGAACTCTTGACCTTAGGTGATCCGCCCACCTCGGCCTCCTAAAGTGCTGGGATTACAGGCAGGAGCCACCACACCCAGCCTTGTTTTGTTTTTTTAACACAACCCCAGCATCTAACCCACACAATACATCGCTGTGGACAATGTTAATGCAACAAATAAAGCACCTTCTCCACTCCACTGTGCTAAATTTGACTTAACTGACATTCAACCTTATACTTCTTCCATAGTAGAATAAAATACAATAAAACGTTAGAGGTATGGAAACGCAAAGCAGCCGGGGCAGACTTGGACACTATGTGACAGAAAGCATTAGCTAAGCAGCCAGGACCACTCTGGGGTCTTGCCTGTTTTGTCACCATGAGCAGCACGCTCAGTAACTCAGTGGTTCACGTGGATCAAATTTGGAAAATGCCATGATTAATGAGAGTGCAAAACCAATTAATAAGATGAGAAATTTATTTTGAAACATATAAGGAAAATACTAAACTATGCAAAACCATAATAGCTAACCTTTAGTGGGGACTTACTATGTGCTAGAGGCTTACTACTATATGCTCTTTACAAATATTAACACGTTTGATTTTCATAATAGCTCCATAAGATAATTCTTAAGTGAGTTAACATTTAAGGAGTAAAGTAGATGAGCATATAGTAAGCACTATGTACATGTTAGTCTTTTCTTTTTTTTTTTTTTTTTTGAGACAGAGACTCGCTCTGTTGCCCAGGCTGGAAGACAGTGGCACGATCTCAGTTCACTGCAATCTCCACTTCCCAGGTTCAAGCTATTTTCCTGCCTCAGCCTCCTGAGTAGTTGGGACTAGAGGCGTGCACCACCATGCTGAGCTAACTTTTTGTATTTTTAGTAGCGATGGGGTTTCACCATGTTGGCCAGGCTGGTCTCGAACTCCTGACCTCAGGTCATCTGCCTGCCTTGGCCTCCCAAAGTGCTGGGATTACGGGCGTGAGCCACCGCACCTGGTCCACGTTAGCTATTTCTATTCTTATGATCATTTTATGGAGGAGAAACCAAGCGGCAATGGGATGAATATAAATAAATTGCCTTAGTAATTTGGTAGGTGGTAAAATTGAGAAGTGAAGCCAAGTCATCCAATTCTAGAGTCCAGACTCTTAACCATTACATTAGAAGGTGACCAAATCCCCTATTCCACTGTAGGTAAAGTCAGTTTAGCTATTTCATTTGAAACAAGATAATAGTGTTTACACAAGAGAACCTGTGACCATTTGGTACCTGTAAAATCCACAGCCATAGGAAAGTAATGTTGTTAACCAAAGCAAAAAGTGCGGGTTGTAGGACAGAGGAAATCAAACTGTGGTTTAAAACATTCACCTGTGGGAAGTCTGTGCTAGTGCAGCAGTTTCCAAACCAGAAACATTGGCATGGGTAGTAAAGGGTGTGTGTGTGTCCAAAGGGAGCAGAGTCACCAAACATAAAGTCAAGTTCAGGACATTAAAAAGAAATGATTGCCAGTTTCTGTCATTGTCATTTTTAAAAGAAAGATACGGAGAAGAGAAAACGTGAGAGAAATTGCTGAATGCTAGGCACTCTACTGGGTTCTTAACAAATTTTAGCTCATAAAATCATGGTGGCCACCTGGAAAGTACTTATCATTATCGTACTTTTGAAGAGAAGAAAACTGAGGTTCAATGACTTGCCCATAGTTTCCTAGTTTGTAAGTGGCAGGACTGAGATTTGAAACTAGGCCAGCCCAGTTCGGAGAACTACATTCTCTCCCTGATGCCAGACTGCGGGTAACCAAACTTTCCTCCCAGTCACATTCTTCTTCTTCTTATCAGAGCAATGGGAACCCCCTTGTAGTTCTTACTTTTAAAAGAATATTACATTGCTCCTATTCTTCCCCCCTTTTTTTTTTTTGGTAGCAGAATATTAAGGACTTATAAAAAGGGTAAAAGAACAAAATCACTAAATTAAAAAAACCCTTCTGGGCGCAGTGGCTCAGGCCAGGCACTGTGGCTCATGCTTGTAATCCCAGCACTGTGGGAGGCTGAGGCAGGCAGATCACCTGAGGTCAGGAGTTCAAGACTGGCCTGACCAACATGGAGAAACCCCGTCTCTACTATTAATACAAAAAAAAAAATTAGCTGGGCATGGTGGCGCATGCCTGTAATCCCAGCTACTCGGGAGGCTGAGGCAGAATCGCTTGAACCTGGGAGGTGGAGGTTGCAGTGAGCCGAGATCGTGCCATTGCACTCCAGCCTGGGTGACAAGACTGAAACTCTGCCTCAAAAACAAACAAACGAACAAACAAACCCTCAAATATCATTGTCCCGCAACGGTTAATAAGGATAGTTTCACCACTTAGCCTTAAATGAGAAAAATAAAAACAATGTTCTCTGTTGCCCCATAAACTAAATGTATTCTTTAAAAGTGACTTTAAAAAAAAATAATTTCAACTTTTATTTTACATTTGGGGGTACATGTACAGGTTTGTTACTTGGGTATACTATGTGATGCTGAGGTTTGGGGTACAATTGATCCCATCAACCAGATAGTGAACATAGTTTCCAAAAGTTAGTTTTTCAGCCCTTGCCCCCTCCCTCCTACCTCCGTCTAGTAGTCCCCAGTGTCTATTGTTACCATCTTCATGTCCATGTGTACCTAAAGTTTAGCTCCCACTTATAAGTGAGAACATGAGGTATTTGGTTTTCTGTTCCTGTGTGAATTTACTTAGGATAATGGCCTCCAGCTGCATCCATGTTGCTGCAAAGAACGTGATTTCATTCTTTTTTATGAGTGTGTAGTATTCCATGGTGCATATGTACCAAATTTTCTTTAGCCAATTTACTTTTGATGGGCACTAGGTTGATTCTATGTCTTTGCTATTGTGAATAGTGCTGAAATGAACATATAAGTGCATGTATCTTTTTGGTAGAATGAATTATTTTCTTTTGGATATATACCCAGTGATGGGATTATTGGGTCGAATGGTAGTTTTGTTTTAAGTTCTTTGAGAAATCTCCAATCTCAAAGTTTGCACAGTGACTGAACTCATTTACATTCCCACCAGCAGTGTATAAGCATTCCCTTTTCTCCCCAGCCTCACCAGCATCTGTTGTTTTTTGACTTTTTAATAATAATAAAAGGAATTTTATTCTAAGATTTTTTTTCTCCTACCTACCTGGTGTTAAAATACCTTTATTTTATGAAATGGTGACGGCAACCAGTAATTTCTTTTTAATGTCTTAACCTGGCAATTATGTGTTTGCCCTGCCCCCTCCAAAGCCTCCCCGTCAACCTTCCTACCTCCTGCAAAATGTTATTGTTATCTCTCTAGGAAGTACTGCACGAATGCATGTTTGTGTGTGTGTGTGTGTGTGTGTGTGTGTACAAAGTTTGTCTATTTTTGCCTTAGATTCTCCTCCTCTTTTTGTTATTGCTTCTAATATCTGATGAAATATAATGAAATTTCTCAATGTCTTTGTGATTGCAACTGTATCCTGAACAGGCAGGATTTTTGCAAACAGAGATATTGACAACACAGTTACTCTCTGAAATATTTTCCCTGAAAAGAGTGACAATGCTGCCTGCTGAGGTCTCTTACACCAAACATGCTTCTGAATTACACACAGTCATGATTATAAAAGTGAAACTGACTCCATAACATATTAGCTCTTTTGTGGAAAGTGACTTTCTAATATCAGAAGAGTGTATTGAATAGAATTGAGGCAAAATTATTCTTGTGCCATATATAGAGAACTTTAAGCAAAAATAATTTTTTTCTAAGTTTATTTAGTAAGCTTCTTAAAATGAGATCCTCAGGTATAGTCATTCATTCCTATAGTGTAATTTTAAAACCAAAAAGAGCTTCTATTCTCCAAATATCTCTCTGCCAACCTATAACAAAACACAGTGCAGGGAAACTGCCAACAGTAGGATTCCCAGGTTGTTTTGCCTTTTCAGGGGTGACTTTCCTCTGACATTATCTGGGGCCCAGGTTCTCTGCCCCTGGGCTCACAATCCTGTTCCCTGCCTTTCTCCTTTAAGTACCCCTCCCTCTCTCCATCGTGCCTCCTGCGCCACTTCATAAGACTTTTATAAACTGTTTTTAATACACTAAGCGAAACTCAGGATCACACAATAAATACAAACTTGGAAACTATCCCAGTACTGAATTGTTTGACACTCGATCCACATCCCACCTTACACCCCTCTTCCTGCTACAAACTCAGGCTTTTTTTCAATCCTTTGCCACTCTCTTTCATAGTGAACTCAAGCTTCCTCCACTGGAAAGCAATCTTGCCATTTATGTTTCAGCTCCCTCCCACACCCTCTATACTTTAGTGCAGGCCACTTCAACCTGGCTTTATACGATGGGTGGAATGCTGGAGCCAGCTCATGCTGTCTCAAGAGAGCTGATTATAAAATGTTTAGGAATTTTGCAAGCTGGATGTTAAAACAGTTATCATTAAAAATTAAATAATATAAACTTGAAATCAAGAAAAGTATATAAAAACAAAGATTATAAATAGTCCAGACTCACCACTGCCTAATTATTTTACTACATGTTATTATTTTTTATGCGTTGAAAGTTATTTATGTCCATTATATCTGTGTCATGGAAATGGTATATAATAGTGTAGGCATCTCTTTCCCAGCCTGAGTTCAGTGGCATCATATCGGTAGCTTGAAATCTGTCATGGTTTACACCACTGATGCAAATCAGGGTTCTGGCCGGGTACAGTGGCTCACGCCTGTAATCCCAGCACTTTGAGAGGCCGAGGTGGGCAGATGGCTTGGGCCCAGGATTTCGAGACTAGCCTGGGCAACATGGCAAAACCATCTCTACAAAAAAAAAAAAAATACAAAAAATTAGCTGGGTATAGTGGTGCATGCCTGTAGTCCCAGCTACTTGAAAGGCTGAAGGTGGGAGGATCATCTGAGCCTAGGGAGGTCGAGGCTGCAGTGAGCTGTGATCTTGTCACTGCACTCCAGCATAGGTGACAGAATGAGACCCTGTCTCAAAACAAACAAATCAGGCTTCCTGCCATCACACTGCCTAAAGCCAGTTGTGAAGTATTTACCAGCACATCTTCATGCAACACAATGGGAAGGCCCAGCTATTTAGTCTACAGAGCCAAGGAAAGCAGAGCCCTAATGATGTGGTTAGGCTTTGTGTCCGCACCCAAATCTCATCCTGAGTTGTAATCCTCAGGTGTTTAGGGAGAGAACTGGTGGGAAATAATGGGATTATGGGGGCAGTTCCCCCATTCTGTTATCATAATAGCGAGTGAATTCTCGTGAGATCTGGTGGTTTATAAATGGTAGTTTTTCCTGTGCTCTCACACACTCTTGCCTGCCACCATGTAAGACGTGTCTCTTCCCCTTCCACCATGATTGTAAGTTTCCTGAGACCTCCCCAGCCCTGTGGAACTGTGAGTCAATTAAACCTCTTTCCTTTATAAATAACCCAGTCTTGGGTCTGTCTTTATAGCAGGATGAGAATGGACTAATACACGGACATATCAACACCAATAGGAAACCCATCAGCTTCAGCTGGGCCCTCAGCACTGCTCTGCAGTCTTTTATGCTGCTCTGGTCAGTTTTCTCTTCCTGCTCCAGATGCTATTTTTTTTCTGATTTTCTTCACTTCCCTCCACCATCTAGCCATCTTTCTCTTTCCTCCTTACTCTCAGAAAACAAACTAAATTTCTATTTCACAGAGAAAACAGACGCCATTCAAGAAGTGCTCCCTTAACTTTCTGGCTCCAAATCTATCAATGGACATGTGTGTACATCCTGCCTTTTCCTGCTGCAGTGAAGGAGTTGTCCCTGCTTCTAAGGCTTGTCTTTCCGCCTCAGCCCTGGTCCTAGCCTCTTCTGCCTCTTCAAGAACTTCCCTTTCTCCGTTATCCTCTGTCTTCTCTGTTGTCACCTCCTTATCCAGTATTTTAACTTGTATTGTGCCCTCGTATTTAAACAAATGAGCTTTCTCAATTCAGTGTCCTCCTATAGCTACTGACCTACCTCTTCCCTTCTTTTCATAGCCACACTTGAGAACCCTTGTCCAAACTCTTCAGATCTACTTTCTTTTCTCCCACTCTCTCTTCACACTGATTTCTTGCCCAATTCCACCAAAACACTCTTGCTAATGCCATCAGTGGCCTCCATGTTACTAACTCCAATGGACAGTTCTCAATCTTTATTTTAGTTGATTTCTCTCCAATATTTGAGCTGATTTGAACTTCTACAAGATTTCCATCACTCTCTCTCTGAAATTCTTTCTTCTTTGGCCTCTGGGATATTGCTCTCGGCTGCTTTTCCTCATACTTTTGTGACCTCTGCTTCTTAATCTATGCAGTTTCCTTTTCTCTTTCCTTAGGAGTATGGGAGGAATGTAGAAAACCAAATGTTCTTGACAAAAGCTGGCACTGATTTTTCTGTACTACTGCTATCATTACTGCGATTATCATCAGCAACATTCTGACCACAAGCCCCTCAGACACAAACCTGATAGGATGAGGGGGGAAAATTCTAAAATCTGTCTGCATTATTATAAAGTAGAGGCCGGGTGTAGTGGCTCATGCCTGTAATCCCAGCACTTTGGGAGGCTGAGTTGGGCAGATCACCTGAGGTCAGGAGTTCAAGACCAGCCTGGCCAACATGGTGAAACCCCGTCTCCACTAAAAATACAAAAATTAGCCAGGTGTGGTGGCAGGTGCCTGTAGTTTCAGCTACTTGGGAGGCTGAGGTAGGAGAATCACTTGAATCCGAAAGTGGAGGTTGCAGTGAGCTGAGATCGCACCATTGCACTCCAGCCTGGGTAAGAAGAGCAAAACTCAGTCTCAAAAATATATATATAAATGAAATAAAATAAGGTAGTGGAAGCAAGGAAGAAAACTAACATTTATTATTAAATGTCAGACATATTCATATATGTTATTCCATTTAATCTTCATGATTATATCATGAGTTAAATATTATCAACCCTGTTTTACAGATGATGAAATTGTCTAAACAACACACAACCATCAAGCTATCAAGTAGCAGAGGTGGAATTTAAACCTACCCCTCGGACTCCTAGAGTAATGCTCTTTTCAGTGATAGCATACCTGATCTGCTTCTGGTTTATAAGGGTTTTGTGGAAAACATTAAATGTTTCTGTTGAGTGTGCTGAGTTGGGAGAGAAATGTCTTATACTCGTGCAGAAGTAATGGGTTGTTGGCCTGGCTGGCGGGCCTCCAGACAAGACTTCCAAGCACAGCAATATGTTATGGAAGACGTTACAGACCAGGGTGTGGTTTTTAGCTCTGCAGACTGAGAAACTTCATTCTTGCCAGAACACCCAGAAGCAAACAGTGTCTAGGGGACAGACACATCTAAATTCAAAAGACTGGTATATAAAGCAGAATGCCAATTTATACAACTGTCAAAATTCTAGTATTCACTCACTGATATATTCTGAGCCTATGGAAATATCTCTGTGAGATATTTTTTAATCAGCAGGCAACTAGGCAATACATTAAACAAGGAAATAAAAACCAGAGAGTTACACTGGTGGTGTTCCTTGCTGGAGCAATTAAACTATCATCTTTGCTAACAAAAAGAGGAGTTTGGGAGCAAAATGTCACGTACCCTTAACTCTGGATTAGGCTGGAGAGTTCCCCCTGGCAAGTTCCTACTCTATGAGCCTCCAGGTTGGCCATGCACCCCCATTCTGCTTATATGATGTGTTAGTTGGGGCACATGCCAAGCTGCTATAACAAAGAGAGCATAAAATACTGTGATTCAAATATAATGGGGGTGGAGGGGCAGACTGAAGTGAATGGGGAGCTCTGCACCTCAAAGTCCTCCAGGAACTCAGATTTCTTCAATCTTGCTGATCAACTGTCCCCTAGGACTGCAAAGTGCAGTGTTCAGAACAGCAACATCAGCAATACCTGGGAGCTTGTTAGAATTGCAGAATCTCAATCAGCTCCAGACCTACTGAATCAGAATCTGCATTTTAGCAGATCCCCAGGTGGTTCTTGTGCACTAAAGTTTGAGAAGCACTGCCCTGGGGCGTTGCTCTTGACAGCATGGTTGAAACTTGTTTAACACCACATTTGCATCCAGTGTATGAGAAAGGAGAAGAAAGGAAGTAGAGGGAAACCTATTTTTTTTCAAGATGGTGACATAGGAGTCACACAAATCATTGCCATTCAGATTTCATTGGTGAGAGATTAATCATAAGGCCACATACTTAGCTGCAAAAGAGGCTGAGAAATGTAGCTCCTAGCTGGGTGTCTGTGTTTGCTAAAACTCACGGGGATTCTATTACCAAAAGGAAAGAAGAGGAAATGCATTCCAGAGACAGTAATAATCTCTGTTATATACGTTTTTCTTCAAGACATTCAAAAAAAGGTCAGGCCAGGTGCAGTGGCTCATGCCTGTAATCCCAGCACTTTGGGAGGCCAAGGCAGATAGATCACTTGAGGTCAGGAGTTCGAGACCAGCCTGGCCAAGATGGTGAAACCCCATCTCTACTAAAAATACAAAAATTAGCCGGGCGTGGTGGCAGGCGCCTGTAATCCCAGCTACTTGGGAGGCTGAGGCAGAAGAATTGCTTGAACCCAGGAGGTGGAGGTCCAGTGAGCTGAGATCATGCCACTGCATGCCAGCACGGGCAATAGAGAGAGACTCTAACTAAAAAAAAAAAAGTCAGTGCTATTTTGGGAGTCAGGGAACAATTAAATATTTGACTTATGTCTCAAAGGTTTCAGTCAAGACACTGAACCTTGTTGTCTTTGATATTAAAAACCACTTCTTTACAGTGTGGGTTCCTTTGCAGATTTTAATGTCTTTAATACCATATCATAGTCTCTTGATGTCAAATATCTTCTACCACTCTGGGTATTGCCCAACATGGGAGGAGGTTTTCTCTTCCTGGGTGAGACACAGAGCTTTAGGTACTTAGGAGGCCTCCGTTTCTCATATTTGGAGAGTAGTCTTTTAAAAGAACTTACTTCACATTTAACAACTTGAAAAAACATCTGTGTTAACAAAAAGGGGGTGGTTTCTACAGAGGAGAATCAAAATTAGAATAAGCATTAGTTGTTCACACATCTGGTGTCAACTGCAGATCAGCTAAGTGGCTCCACTGAATGCAGCAAGGCTCATTCACACGTTTGGGAGTCAGCAGGCTGTGGGCTGAAATAGGCTCACCTTTAGGAGTCAGCAGGCTGTGTGCTGAAATAGGCTCACCCTGGCTGCGTGGGACTCTGCTCCATTTGTTTCTCATAATCTCATTCCTGGGACTATCAGGTGAGTCTGGGCATTTTCTCACAATAATGGCTGAGGCACAAGAAAGCAAGTCAATTTTAAGCCTCTGCTTTTTTCATGCCTGCCAACATGCTGGCCAAAGTACATCTGGCCAGGATGTTGGCCAAAGTACATCTCATGGTCAGACTTCTTTTGACGAATGAGGCAGTTCTCTCTTCTTATGGTGGGAAGGCATCATAAAATTACTTGGCAAAAAGTATAGATACAGAGAGAAGTAAAAAAATTAGGACTATTTCTTCAATCTGCCAGAGGCTGCCCTCATAATCAAAATTATTCATGTTCCTTTCAGTGAAAAATATGCTCATACCCATTCCAGACCCCTTAAAGTCTTATCTAGGGCCGGTGGCTCATGCCTGTAGTCCCAGCACTTTGGGAGGCCAAGGCAGGTGGATCACCTGAGGTCAGGAGTTCGAGACAAGCCTGGCCAACATGGTGAAACCCTGTCTCTACTAAAAATACAAAAATTAGCCAGGTGTGGTGGTCCATGCCTGTAATCCCAGCTACTCAGGAGGCTGAGGCAGGAAAATCGCTTGAACCTGGGAGATGGATGTTTCAGTGAGCCGAGATTGCACCACCGCACTCCAGCCTGGGTGAAGCAAGACTCTGTCTCAAAAAAACAAAAAAAAAGTCTTATCCAGTCACAGCCACAGGCTCAAAGTCCAAGATCTTATGATCTACATCAGATCCAGATCAGATGCAGCTCCTCTGAATCTGGAGTCCCATGAGCTAACAACGTTATCTGTCCCCTACCCACCCAACAATTGTTGAACAGGTACAGGGTAATTACAACAAAGACTCCCATTCAGAAAATGGGAAAGAACAGGAGGTATACAACAGTCCCTGGTCCGTAATAATTCTGAAACCCTGCTTGGCAAATGTTCCCTACTCTGCAGTGGAGAATGCTCCTTGATTAGGCTCTGGTTTGGCTTCCTGAGGCCCTTGAGTCTCCATGCTTCTTGGCTCTCCCTCTGAGATGTCTCTCCTTTTCCTTCATTCTCCTTGGCCATTTCTATGGAGAGCTTTGGAAAATAGCTTTTGGCAACTTTCTCACCCTACTTCTTTCCCAAAGAAAGTTGAGGGCCCATAAGCCTTTCCCTGCCCTCACCATTTTGAACAGTTTCAGTCCAGGCCAACAGTGCTTTTGTCAATACAAGTCTCTCAAAAACTCTGTGGGATTTTTGTGTTTTCAATTCCAAATCCCTCGACTTACCAAAAAACACACCTCTAGTGTTTTCTTGAGGCAAGCCTCTGTCTTTAGACTTAATCATTATGACTTTGAGCATGTCAAGTTAACTGTGGGACAAATGTCCCTTAAGACTCTTGGAAGTCTTTTTTGTCCAGTTACAAAGATTCATTTAGGTCTACCTTAATTTTTTTCAGACCTGGTGGCAAGATCGCCCAGGCGTATTCTCATGGCTTTGGCAAAGGTGCAAAAAGCAAATTCTAAGGAGCCCATTTCAAGCCTCTGCTTGTGTCTTATCTAAAAAACTCCTTTTGCAAAGGCAAATCACATGATTAAGGCCAATGTCAAGGGGAGGAGTAGGAGTGCACTGCAAAGTTATATGGTGAAAGGCATGGCTCTGAAGAGGAGAAAAGACTTGGGGCCATTGTTGCAATCTATCACACTCATTTCCCTTGGAAAATTATTTATAGGACATCTTTGAGGCCTAGGATGAATTGATAGTCCACCAGAAAGGACTTAATGTCTTTGCCAGGTAACTAAAGGATGTGCTAGTCCGGGACTATTCCAAACTAAATTCATGCCTTGAGATTTCTGGTACTACTCAGATGTATTAGTTCATTTTCATGCTGCTGACAAAGACATACCTGAAACTGGAAACAAAAAGAGGTTTAATTGGACTTACAGTTCCACATGGCTAGGGAGGCCTCAGAATCACGGCGGGAAGTGAAACGCCCTTCTTACACGGTGGTGGCAAGAGAAAAATGAGGAAGAAGCAAAAGGGGAAATCCTTGATAAACCCATCAGATCTCGTGAGACTTATTCACTATCACAAGAATGGCATGGGAGAAACCAGCCCCTATGATTCAATTAACCTCCCCCTGGGTCCCTCCCATAACACATGGGAATTCTGGGAGATACAATTCAAGTTGAGATTTGGGTGGGGACACAGCTAAACCATATCACCAGGTAAGATAGATTTGGGCTGAAAAACAGCACAAATACCAGTTGTGGTTGCAGCTTCTCATAGAATGGTCCTTTTTTCCTCCTTAGCGCCAGAACCAAGGCAGTTTTCCTTATTTACTTTGGGGATGAGGGTTGGTTGGGGAGGGGACTTGGTTCTGAATTATTCTACCCTAGGTTCTAGGCCTTTATAGAGTCTCAGTTTTCTTCAGAGAGGGTTTCCTATTAACAGGTGTCCCATAAGCCAAAACTATGAAAACTGTGCCACAATTTTCCCCCTTTCAGCAAACAACTTCAGGGCAAAAGTAGCTTTGGTTCTCAGCTACCCTCAGGATTTCTGCCTTCACTTAGATTTTGGCCTGATAATTTATTACCTAAATGTAAGATGCTTTTAAGAAGATATTTTAAATATATTTTTGTCCAGCATTTTTTTGTTGTGTTTAGCAAAAGGATTAGTTCAAATAACCTGTCCCCATAGTACTAATATTAATATATTATAAGTCCTCAATAAAAGGTCACTAATATCTTGCACAAATGACCAGAGAGATAAACTAATATGTACTCAGAATGAGGACTTGGGGAGGCTGAGGCAGGAGAGTCGCTTGAACCTGGGAGGCAGAGGTTGCAGTGGGCCAAGGTCGCTCCACTGCACTCCAGCCTGAGCAACAGAGCAAGACTCCATCTCAAAAAAATAAAATAAAATAAAGAATGGGGACTTGCTCAGTAGTGTCTCTAAAAGTGTGCTCTTGCCTTGTCTTCATCCTTTGGTAGATTCTGGAGCCCCACCCTAGGCCTGCTGATTAGAATTTTGGAATCAATCCAGATCCACATTGATAAGCTCTGTAGATAACTCATGAGCACCAAAGTTTGGAACAACTGAACTAAGACATGGTTTCAAAATAGATCTCATACATTCCCAGAAATGCCACTTTTTCTAAATCCTTCTCACCTGGAATATGCATTAGCAAAGCACTCATTTATGAGTGAGATTATTGCTCAGCACATCTTTTCATTTTCGTATTTACAATAAGTATTCATAGCAGATTCTTACTAGCATACTTAAATTACCATAAAGAGTGTATAAAACTTTAAAAATCCCAAGAATGCTTGATGGCATAGTCTTCATAAAAATCTAGAAACTGGAAATCCAGTTGTCAGTTGAATGGAGGAATTTAGACTGCTGACTGTAATTTGAATCACAAACCTAGTACTGTATTCCTAATCAGCGTAAACCCTTTTACAGTTGCCAAAATAAAAATAAAGCAAACAGAAATACCTTCCTGATAGATTAAGGCATTTTGTAGTCTATGGATTATATTTTTCCATAATAGTATTTTCTTTTATTTATTTAAAACCCTTAACTTCTTTATTTGAGGTTTTATAAAAATTTTATATTCCTATGACCTCTAATTCTAGTGGAAGTCCAACTTTGAAAATAGCCACAAAAACGTGATAATTTATGATAGCCTAAAAGTATCCTTAATAGCACATAATTTTTTTCTTTCTTTTTAATATTTGAAAATTTGGATAGATATGTAATAAAATAGCATAGAAATATTAATGGTAAGATCTGGGAAGCAGTGTATGGGTATTCACCAAAATATTCTTTCAACTTTGTGTATGTGTGAACATTTTCATGGATCAATAGCTACATATGGTGAATCCCTGCATATTAGACAGCACAGCTCAACAACATGCTCTGCAGTGCCACAGTGTACCCTCAGCCTCAGACATGCCTTCATGCCCTTGACCACCTAAGGTTTGCGCTTCCTTTGAGACACCATTCGAAAATCAGATCTTTTCTGATGCCCTACCCCAACACAGATATGATCAGGGCCTTTTTCTTCTGTGCTGTGCCTTGTATACTCCACCTTTGTAGTTTTTATCATGTCGTGTTGAGGGTGTTAGTTTATACAGCTTAGATTCCTACTAAACTGTAAGCTTCCTGAGGACAGGGGCTGTGATTTCATCCCTGCATTCTTAGGTCTCAAATCAGATCTCGACTCAATTATAATCTCCATTGAGAGGCCTTCCCTTCCTGTCCCAAGCTAAGTGAGTTGCCCACTATACATGTTCATAATATCCTGTACTTCTCCAAATCATAACATGCCTTATACTTTATGATAATCATTGGTTTAACTCTCTTTCTTCCCTGCTAGACTATAAGCTCCATGAGGGCATGGACCATTCCTGCCATTCATCCACAGTGTCCCAACATGAAGCACACCACATACGTGATATTCCATAAATATTTGTTAATTGAATGCTTAGCACAGAATAAGTGTTTAGTATGCATTTTTTGAATACATCAATGAATGAGTGTTGTCATCAAAAGGAGATTAGACAAGAAAATGTATGGTAAAGTCTGCACACAACTAATGCTTCAGATACAAACAAACAAAGAGCTTTATAACATAAAGGACATAATATTAAATTTTATCAAAAGAAAAGCTATCCTGTATTAAAGGAAAGGAAACTGTGTATCAGTATCCGTTTTCATCTTTATTTAAAAAAAAAATGGAATCTTGCTCTGTCACCCAGGCTGGAGTGCAGTGGCGCAATCTTGGCTCACTGCAACTTCTTTCTCCTGGGTTCAAGTGATTCTCTTGCCTCAGCCTCCTGAGTAGCAAGGATTAACAGGTGCTTGCCACCATGCCTGGTTAATTTTTGTATTTTTAGTAGAGACGGGGTTTCACCATATTGGCCAGGCTGGTCTTGAACTCCTGACCTCAAGTGATCTACCCGCCTGGGCCTCTTTTATAATTCTTGAGGTCAGAAGTCCAAAATCAGTTTCACTGGACCTAAATCAAGGTATTGGCAGTGCTGATTCCTTCTGGAGCCTCCAACAGAAAATCCGTTTCCTTGATGTTTTTAGCTTCTAGTGGCTCCCATGTTCCTTGGCTTGTGACCCCTTCCTCCTCTCCCAGGTGCATCACTCCAATTGCTGCTGCCAGCATCACATGGCCTGCTCCTCTGTGTAGTATAATCTCTTGCTCTCTCCTTCTTGTAAGAACACTTATGATTATGACATTTAGGTGCTACATAGATAATTGTCCCATCCCCAGGTCCTTAATTTCGTCACACCTGCAAATTTCCATATAAGGTAGCATTCACAGGTTTGGGGGATTAAGGTGTGGATATCTTTGGGAGCCATTGTTTAGCCTACCGCATTGATTTGTTGGAAAAACAAAAAATTCAGGCAGGGTGTGGTGGCTCACACCTGTAGCCCCAGCACTTTGGGAGGCTGAGGCAGGAGGATCACTTGAGCCCAGTAGTTCAAGACCAACATGGGCAAACATGGCATAACCCTCTCTCTACAAAATACACAAAAATTAGCTAAGTGTGGGGGCATGTGATTGTAGTCCCAGCTACTTGGGAGGCTGAGGTGTGACAGAGTGAGACCCTGTCTGAAAGAAAAAAAAAAATCAGATTAATTTGTTATAAAATTTACAGCATTCCTAGTTTTCAATACTAACTTTTTTTTGGTGAATATATTTGTAATATGGACAAGTAATACAAATATTACAAATATGGACTGGATTAAGGGCACATACACTTATTTCAGAATATTTTGTAGATGTGACTATTGTCAGCCTGGAAGTGCAGACAGAATTTTAGGATCAGGGTATGTATTAGGGAGTTTAGGGAGTGTTTCACCAGTCCACAACTCCCTCCTTCACCCACACACATCTATATCTTACCCTCCCACTCACGGGAGCAGACATATTTTAGTCTATGAGATTTCATCCACATTGACTGAATGAGGAATAAATACATCAAGCTACACTAATTGGATTAGTTCTTGCTAGGAATTTGGAATTTTACATTCAGAGATGTGAATGCTAATCAGTCTTACTTAGCACCTAAAGTCAGGTAATAATCTCTTGCCATACTTATGAAAAAACAGAGAAAAGTGGTCTGCAGAAAGAAAAGAATGAATGTGCAAAGAAAGAGATGAGAGAGCATGTTCTCCTGAAGAGAAAGAAGTGGGTAGAGCACATGGCTTTGAGTTCTTTCTAGGTTTCCGTTCATCATGAAGTTCAAGGATACATTTGACTCACCAGCTTCCTGAGATAGCCCTATAGTGTTAGAAAACCTCCGTCTACCTTTTCTCCTCCTTCCTCCCTCCTTTCTTCATTCCTTCTCCCTTTCATTCTTTCTCTTTTTCTTTTCCTATTGTTTTAGCTATTTTGAGTATGTATCTATTATTTGCAATTAAAAGTATCTTCTATTAGGATAGAGTCTTTGGTGATGACATTATTCTGATATTATGACAGGGACAACAGTTGTGGATTTGTGCTTCGAAATATGGAAATTTCTTGTACATGGAGTCTTAGCTTTGATTAAACAAACTAATCTGTTTTTGAAGTTTTTCTCTTTTTTGAGGGTTTTACTATTTAACAATGAGTTTTACTATTTAACAATGAGTTTCTAGGTGGAATTGCATATTTTGATGAATAAATTAAGGATCCCAATTTATAGAAAAATTCTTTTCTCTACTTTTATTTTATTTCATTATTGTTTCATATTTTTCACTCTGAACCGGCTATCTATAGGTTATGCTGTTGAGACTTAATCCATTTGTGCACAGCTAAGTAAGTCTTTGTTTTCCTTTGCTTTTAAAAAATGGATTTAGATTTGGAACAATCTGCGCTGCGATGATTTCCCTTTGTCTAGAGATTGTTTCAAATTTAGCTGTCAGTGGAAAAACTTTCTCTAAATTTTATCTCCTCACTGTTTGAACACCAATATTTCATGAAAGATAAATTTTTGAGTTGTTTTCTTCTTTTCTGCTTTGAACACTAATTAGGCACAAAGAATATTTAAATGACCCTATGAAATATTAACCTTTATACTTGTAATTTATTAAGAAAAAAATGAGTTTTCCTGTCTGAAAAATAAAGTGGGGGTCTCAGATTTATCTCATAAGCTTTGTGGGATGTAAAACAGTAATAACAAACAAAACTTGAGCTTTATTTATTTTTTTACTTTTGCTATTTTCTCAAAAAAAGCTTATACAATGTAGAAACTCTTCTATGTGTTTGGTTGAACCATATAAAACTACTGACTTTCCCGTATTTTTGACTTAGAAAATTGGCAATTTCATGTGTTCACTCTAAAAGGTTTCTCATCTTAATCACATATAATATTGATCCAGCTGAGAAATGTTGTGCATTATTTTGCTTCCTTTGTCTTTTCTTGGACACTTTCTATTTGGCAAAATGTTCATAGCTATCAAATGTATTTTTGTTCATAGTGGTTAAATGAACAAGTTATTTCTGTTTCTTTACATTTATAAAATTATTTTTCAAAAAACCAGTGGCAGCCATATGTGCTTGTGCAGATTAGATTCTGAGAGATGACTTGTTTTTAACCTTCTTAAACAGTTCTCCTATTTTCACTTCCTTCTCTATGCTTGAATGAGGGACATCTGTTTCTGCTTTCCGTGTTCCTTTGTTACACGAAGTGGAATATCAAAGTTTTCCTCCTTTGACAAGGAAAGAATGCTTTTTTATTTCCTTTTATTTATTTTCATTGGTTTAAAAAATTATAAATGTTGTACAAAAAAAGATGAACTGCTCTCTGAAAAAATTTAAACAATAGAAAGTACAAAGTGAACCTCTCTCATTCAACTGGTCCTACTCCCCAGGGGCAACCATTGATGAGAGTTGGTGTATGCCTTCTAGACCTTTTTATATGCATATATGTAAGTATATATGTGCGTGTGTGTATGTACATATACACACACGCACATATATATATAGTTAGAAATAGGATCATACTTCACAATTTAATGCATTGGAACTTCTGAACATATGCTGGTTGCTATTGTTATTTTTCAATGATTATTTACTGAGCATTACCATATAACAGGCACTGGGTATAAATCAGGGAGGATAAATACACAACACAATTCTTGCCTCAAAGGCTTACAAATCTAGTGGGAAGTTAGTCATGCAAGGTTCAGTTATGAGACAGTATGATAATACTGAATTGAAGGTCTCTACAAAGTACAGTAAGGACATGAAAAGAGGGCGGTGCGGTGGCTCACGCCTGTAATTCCAGCACTTTGCAAGGCCAAGGCGGGTGGATCACCTGAGGTCAGGAGTTTGAGACCAGCCTGGCCAAAACGGTGAAACCCTGTATCTACTGAAAATACAAAAATTAGCTGGGTGTGGTGGCACGCACCTGTAATCCCAGCTACTTGGGAAGCTGAAGCAGGAGAATCCCTTGAACACAGGAGGCAGAGGTTGCAGTGAGCCGAGATTGCGCCATTGCACTCCAGCCTGGGCAACAGAGCAAGACTCATCTCAAAAGAAAAACAAACAAAAAAAAACGTAAAAAGAGCATTTATGTCTAATACCACTTATGTGCTGATGAGGTTTCACATTTCTAACCTTGACCCCTATTCCACACAGCATTGCCTCTGACCAACGCACTCACTTTATGGCTAAAGAAGTATGGCAGTGGGCTCATGCTCATGGAATTCACTGGTCTTACCATGTTGCCCATTATCCTGAAGCAGCTGGGTTGATAGAGGGGTGGAATGGCCTTTTGAAGTCACAATTACAATGCCAACTAGGTGACAATACTTTGCAGGGCTGGGGCAAAGTTCTCCAGAAGCCCATGTATGCTCTGAATCAGCATCTAATATATGGTACTGTTTCTCCCATAGCCACAATTCATGGGTCCAGGAATCAAGGTATGGAAGTGGAGGTGGCACCACTCACCATCACCCCTGGTGACCCACAAGCAAAATTCTTGCTTCCTGTTCCCGCGACATTATGTTCTGCTGACCTGGAGGTCTGAGTTCCAGAGGGAGGAACGCTGCCACCAGGACACACAACAATTCCATTAAACTGGAAGTTAAGATTGCCACCTGGAAACTTTGGGCTCCTCCTACCTTTAGGTCAGCAGGCTAAGAAGGGAGTTATAGGCTGGGGTGATTGACCCGGACTATGAAGATGAAACAAGTCTACTACTCCACAATGGAGGTAAAAAAGAGTATACATGGAATACAGGAGATCCTTTAGGGCATCCATTAGTATTACCATGCCCTGTGATTAAGGTCAATGGGAAACTAAAACAGCCCAATCCAGGCAGGATTACAAATGGCCCAGACCCTTCAGGAATGAAGGTTTGAGTCACTCCACCAGGAAAAAAAACACAAACTGCTGAGGTGCTTGCTGAAGGCAAAGGGAATACAGAATGGATAGTAGAGGAAGGTAGTTGTCACTACCAGCTATGACCACATGACCATTTGCAGAATCGAGGACTGTAATTGTGATGAGTGTTTCCTCCATATTTTGTTAAGAACATGTCTGTGCATGTATACACTTGTACTAAGAAAATATCTTCATTTTATTTCCTTTTTCCTTTATCATGTGACATAAGATTTACAGACTTCATATTAGCATTTAAGTATTGTTAACTTTATGTAATAGTATTTGGGTTGGAGATTGGTGCATTTCTGGTTATATAAAGGATAGTTGTATTACGTTAAGTGTAATTATGACCTTGTTATTGTCCTTATTTGAAGATTACGTATGATCTCAGGAGTTGTGTGTGGGTTCAAGTTGTCAAGGGGTGGACTTGTGATGGTTAATACTGGTGTCAATTTGATTGGATTGAACGATGCAAAGTATTGATCCTGGGTGTGTCTGTGAGAGTGTTGCCAAAGATTAACTGAGTCAGTGGACTGGGGAAGGCAGATCCACCCTCAATCTGGGTGGGCACAATCTAATCAGTTGCCAGCACAGCCAAAATAAAAGCAGGCAGAAGAACGTGGAAAGATTAGACTGGCTTAGCCTCTGAGCCTACATCTTTCTCCCAGGCTGGATGCTTCCTGCCCTCAAACATCAGACTCCCAAGTTCTCCAGCTTTGGGACTCAGACTCGCTTCCTGGCTCCTCAGCTTGCAGATGGTCTATTGTGGGACCTCACCTTGTGATCATGTTTATCAATACTCCTTAATAAACTCCCCTTTATATATACATCTATCCTGTTAGTTCTGTCCCTCTAGAGAACCCTGACTAGCACAACCCCTCTCCTACTCCAGACACATACAGAAAACTGTCTTGACACTTTCTCATTGATGTCTAACAGGCATAAACTTAACACAATATAAACAGAGCTCTTGATTTTTTCACCCTAAACCTGCTCCTCCCTCTGACTTCCCTCACTTGATAAATGGCACCATCCACCCAGTAGCTTGAGCTAAAACCTTGCAGTCAGCCCAAGGAAAGGAAGGAATCAAGAAATCAAGAAAAAAAGCTGAAACTAAGGAATATCTAATGGGTTTTATCTCCTGGCTAATCTTTTATTTAGCAGGAAATGCTCTTGGTTTCACTTCCAGTTTGTCTGCTTGGCTTCATCTTGGCTGCCACCACTCTCAGCCCACCTCTGCCTTCTCGCTCTGAACTGCTGGAGTAGCCTTGTCGCAATCCTTCCTGCTCCTGTGCTAACTCTTCTATAGCCCACTTTCCACAGAGCAGCTAGAGTGAGACCCTTCCATGCCAATCAAGTCATCTTCCTATCTTGCTCACAACCTTATTTTTGCACTTAGCATAAAATCCTAACTTTTTTCCACAACCTGCAAGGCCCTGCACCATCTGGCTGCTGCCTGTATGGCTCAGCTTGGTCTACAAGTCCCCTCTGCACTGCTGTCCTGCTATTCCAACATCTTTTCTTGACTTGGAGCATTCTAAGCTCCAGGACCCTTTTATGGAGATTCCTCCATCTGAAGTCCCTTTCCACAGCTCTTCTATGTGGCCAGCTCATTCCCATCCTACAGATCTGCCTTCAAAGCTTTTTCACCCTACCTAAAGTAGCTTCTCCTGCATCAAAACTCTCTCTATCGTGTCACCCTGTTCATTTCCTTCACAGCACTTACCACAATGCGAAATGATCCTAATTATGTATATTAAATGCTTGTTTAATGTCACTATTCTCCCCTTACCTTCCAACCCCCAGACTGGAATGGAAGCTCCCTGAGAGGTTGGACTTTTACTATCTTGTTCACAGCACCTAGAAGAGAACCTGGCACCTAGTAGGTGCTCAATAAATATTTATGGAGTAAATGAAAGAAAAACTGTCCGGGAGAGTTAATGAAGTCTTCACAGGGAAGGTATCTTTTGGGTGAGGGCATGAATAATGAACTCAAATTGGCCAGGTTGACATTCAGGTGAGAGAATACTACATATTCTGAGAATTGGGATATAAAGAGAACACGAGTGGAGAGGGGTGGGAGGGAGGTGATGTCAGAAAGTAAGATAGATAAGTAAGTTGGGAACGGAGAATGATAAGAGTTTTATACTGTCCTAAGGAGTTCAGATTTTATCCCGGAGTGACTGAAGCCAGTGGTTAATTTTGAGCTGTGAGGCCTTCTGTGTTAGTTTTCTATTGTTGCCATAACAAATTACCACCACTTAAAGCAACACCTGCAGGTTAGAAGCCTGATGTGGGTCTCAGTGGGCTAAAATAAACGTGTCAGCAGGGCTGTGTTTCTCACTGGAGCTCTAGGGGAGAACCTGCTCCCAAGCCTATTCAGGTTGTGGGCAGAATCCAGTTCCCTGTGGTGATAGGACTGGGGCCTTGTTTTCTCCCTGACTGCCAACAGCGTGCTGCTCTTAGCTCCTAGAGCCTCTTTTGGTACTTGCACTCCAACTCCTCCATCTCAGAGCCAGGAACAGCATATTGCCCTTCTCTCACTTGATATCTCTCTGACTTCTCTTTCTGCTGCATCCCTCTTCTTCCTCTTCATCTCTGTCCAACTTCAGCTAGAGATAGTCCTCTGTTTTTAAGGACTCATGTGATTACACTGGGCCCATTTCGATATCCCAGAATAATTTCTGTATCTTAAAATTAAACACCGTAATTACTTTGGCATGCAATGTAACATATTCAAAGGCTCCAGGGATTAGGGTGCCTTTTGGGGTGTGTGCGGGAGTACTCTACCTTCACATTCTGTGATCACATTTTCTTATTGGATTACTCAGCAGGCTGTGTGAGGTCATTGAACCAGAATTGAAGGGGGACAAGACTAGTAATATGGTGACTACTCTAGGTCAATCACAATGAAGGACTGAAATCAAATCAGGAAGGGCTGAACTAAGAAATATTTAATAGATTTTTATTTTCAGATTTGGTAACTGATTACATGTGGGGATTGTGGCCAGGAAGACTCAGGGATGACTCCCAAGTAGTGTCATTTGGTGAGATAGGGTAAGAAGGAGCAGGTTTGAAGGAAAAATGATACATTTCCTGAGGCACTGAAGATAACTCCACATTTTGTTGAAGAGTTATTCATAATTAGAAAATTACTCAAATGGTTATGTTGATCATTTTCAACATAGTATTATTTATAAGGGTTCTTAACATATTTAGAGGATATTATTTTAAAACAAAATTAATTGTATGTACTGACTCCTTTCCAGACTAACAAACAGACCTAAGTCTTTCTTTGCATAAAGTGTGGATAAGATATGTAAAATCCTTTCTTGTATTTGATATGAAAGTAATGCCTGTCTAGAGAATTAAGACATGCAGGTACTGGCACAGGCTTGTTTGTTTGTCCTTAAGAATTTTGTTAAGAAAAGAAAAATCTTTTATTGAGTATTTACTTTTAAACATCCAACTTCATCCTTATAATAAAACAAGTAAAAGGAGATTATTTTTATTCTCATGTTCCGGAAAAGGAAACTAAGCCTAAAGGAGGTTATGTAACTTGCCCTAAATCCCATAACGAGTAAGTAGTAGAGGTAGAATTCAAACCAGGATTGTCTGATTCCAAACACTATGCTCTTTACCTGGGGCTACAGCACCTTACTCTTGAAGACCAGAGGAGGAGAGAAACTTCCAGACTTCCACTTAGATGCCTTTACCTTGCAGACTGTTTCTTGATCTCTCTGACTACATCATTTTCTTCTCTTCTGCACACCTCCATATAGCACCTTTTGGGTACTTACCCACAGTTGTAATTTACTTGTGCAGGTAAAGTGTGTCTCTTCTCACTAGGCTCAACATATCATAGACTAGGTACTGCAAGGCTTTGGTTTATCCTTGAATTCTCAGTTCTTAGCATAGGGTTTGGCACATAGTAAATACTCAAAAATTATTTGTTCAGTAAACATATGCATGCATGAATTAATCAGTGAATGAATGTCATTTAACTTCTTTGCACCTCAAGTCTGTGATCTCTGAAATGAAGTAATCAAGACAGATTAATTTATTTCTTCATTCAAAACATTTTTATTTTCCTACTAAATGGTCTGTAGTTCCCTTCAGAGAGACAAAAATACAGTAAAAAAAAATCTATACTAGAAGTGTTACATATGTTTATGTCTATGTCTATTTGTCTATTTATAACTATCCATCTATCTTCTATCTAGAAAATTTATTTTCTACCTATAATTAGTAGTTATAATAGGGCTATTAATAAAGCCTTTTAATGTTTTAATGTTGGACAGGTTATTAAATATGTGGGAATATTTGAATTCTAATATGTTCTATTATTGGTGGCATTATCATTGTTGATGTTTTTGAAATGTATCCTTTTATAGTTGAGGAAATTTTATAGATTCATAAATACAATTGTGTTAGCTTTATATTTTTTCTTTTTTACTACAAACTATGTTCTTTTTTTGTAATAGAAGCTGATAACATGAAGCATTGAATATAAGAGCTATAAAGTATTTATATTTGTTGTGTCTAATTTATTTATTTCTTTTTTTTTATTTTTTGAAGAGTTTTGCTCTTGTCGCCCAGGCTGGAGTCCAATGGTGCGATCTCAGCTCACTGCAACTTCCACCTCCTGGGTTCAAGCAATTCTCATGCCTCAGCCTCCCAAGTAGTTGGGATTACAGGCACCCACCACCATGCTCAGCTAATTTTGTATTTTTTAGTAGAGACGGGGTTTCAGCATGTTGGCCAGGCTGGTCTCGAACTCCTGACCTCAGGTGATCCACCTGCCTCGGCCTCCCAAGTGCTGGGATTACAGGCCTGTGCGACCACGCCTGGCCATTTCTTTTGTATTAGCAGTTCTGTAATTGGAGCTACAGAATGTTACATTTTATTTTCTGCAGGCTATTGCTTGCACTTTTTCTTCTGCTTACTCTGTCTTAGTGTAAATGTATTTCACTTCCTCAAATAGAAAAATTAAAAAAAATTTTTTTTCACTTCATGTGAAGGAAGGTTTATTGTTGTAGCTATTTCACTTATTAAAGCTACTTTATACATCTAATATTTTATAATACATTGACAGATAACAGTATTTTAAAGTATCTTCCAGTAGATTTATTATAGTTACAATGTACTTATACTGGGATTGATATTTGGGTGACACTCTTTAATGCATAGAAACTGTCTGGTTTGGGTAAGAATACCCATCTCAAGATAATTTACTTAATCAGTAAAATGCAGCAAGTCTTAAGATAAACAATAACCTCTAAAAAACAGCAATATTTTCACCTGTTATTCTTTATGTGTTGAAAGTGCTGTTGAAAACAATTATTCCAGAATTTTTAAAATAATCTTCTAATAACTGAAAACTGTTCAATACTTGAGTACTTCTTTTATTCAGTGGCATGATCTTGGCTCACTGCAACCTCCACCTCCCAGGTTCAAGGGATTCTCCTGCCTCAGCCTCCCGAGTAGCTGGGATTACAGGTACATGCCACCATGCCTGGCTAATTTTTGTATTTTTAGTAGAGACGGTGTTTCACCATGTTGGCCAGGCTGGTCTCGAACTCCTGACCTCAAGTGATCTACCTGCCTCGGCTTCCCAAAGTGCAGGGATTACAGGCATGAGCCACCGCGCCCGACCGAGTACTATTTTCTGTAAGATTATATATTTAGTATTGACGGAGATGGACAAACTGAATGATCCTTTCTTACAAGTATCCTAAACAAGTAGAAAAGCAGCATAGCACAGAATGATTTTGACCTATTGACCTCTGCAACCAAAAGTCTTATGCCTCACTTTCTTTCTTCCACAGTAAACTACCAGTGCCAGGGATGTTCTGAATAGTTCAGAGCAGTTCCCTGAGACCTCCTCTGGGACACTGAAATTCAGCTGTAACAAGTAGCTACAGGAGAAATCCATTCCCATTTAAGAGTATATGGTACCAACAGAAAATGATTGGAGGAAAGGGGAGACATATTGTTGATTTTTTTTCCTCATAATAAAAATGCACATAAGACACTTAAATAAATGGAGAGCAATATCATGTTCAAGAACTAGAAAAGTAAACATTGTTAAGAGGCAATTCTCCCCAAACGGATCAACAGATTCAATGAAATCCTTAACAAAATCTCAGCAGCTTTTTCTTTTTTTTGGTAGAAATTGAAGCTGACCCCAAAATTTATACAAAAATACAAAAAACCTAGAATAGACAAAACAATTTTGAAATAGATGAAAAATGTTGGAGGACTTTTTTTTTGGATTGCACAAATTTATTAAAATTGGAGACATTGTTTTAATCTTCTTGTGCCATGAGACTCCATCAGGCTGTCTACAAAGACCATTGGGAGGCTAAGGATCACTTGAGCCCAGGAGTTCGAGGCTGCAGTAAGCCTCAAAGGGCCACTGCACTCCAGCTTAGGTGAGGCAAGACCCTTTCAAGTGGTAAACTGCATGCTTGCTTGCTGTGGTCATTAAAAACCCTAGTTTAGGATAACAGGTCTGCCTGCATTTCTTCAAGCATGAATTCTGAGTCCTTTGCTTCTTTAAAACTTGTTCCACACAGTGTAGTCAAGCCGACTGTGTTGGAGGACTTTTATATGTTATTTTAAAACATGCTATAAAGATACAGTGATCAGCTGGGCACGGTGGCTCACGCCTGTAATCCCAGCATTTTGGGAGGCCGAGATGGGCAGATCGCTTGAGGTCAGGAGTTTAAGACCAGCCTGGCCAACATGGTGAAACTCTGTCTCTACTAAAAATACAAAAATTGGCTGGGTGTGGTGGCTAGCACCTGTAATCCCAGCTACTCGGCAGGCTAAGGCAGGAGAATCTCTTGAATCCAGGAGGTGGAGGTTGTAGTGATCCAAGATAGTGTGACTGCCCTCCAGACAGAGTGAGACTCAGTCTCAAAAAAAAAAAAAAAAAAGGTACTGTAATCAAAACAATATGATTTTGCCACAAAGGTAAACATATAGATCAATGAAACAGAATAGGGAGACCAAAAATAAATATATGGCTAATTAATTGTTTTTGACAAAGTTGCTGAGCTAAATCAGTAGAAAAGGATTTTTTTTTTTTTTTTCAGAAAGCGGTGCTGGCATAATTGGCATCTTTATGCAAACAAAACAAAACAACAAGTTGTTTCTTATCTCACCCATACACAAAAATTCACTCAAAATATACAATAGACCCAAATGTAAGAAACTAAAAATGAAAGAACTTTCAGAAGAAAATGGGAAAAATCTTTGTGATCTTGAGTTAGGCAATTCCTTAGATATGATTTTAAAAAGCACAGACGAACTTTAAAATTGAGAAATTTAACTCCATAAAAAATTAAAGTATTTGTTCTAAGGACACCGTGTTAGTCCATTTGTACTGCTATAACAGAATACCCGATTCTGGGTTAATTTATAAATAGGAGAAATTTGTTTTCTCACATTTCTGGAGGCTGGGAAGTATAAGAGTAAAGCATCAGCATCAGTTGAGGACCTTCTTGCACAAACAATAATAATAATAACACATTACTATTGTAATTACAAACACTGTTTTAAAAAGTACCACACTGTGAGAAAATATTTACAACATCCAATCAATGACAAAGATTAATATCCACAGTGTTTTAAAAAACGCATTTAAAATAGTAATAGAACAACTGAAATATTTAGAAACTAGATAAATTTCTAAAGGGGAAAAATCACTCTCATGCTGCTAGGAGCACATTACCACACTCCCTTCTAGTCTTGTTTTAATACATATTTTAACATGGTTGAAATAATAATTTTATGAGCCTGAAGATTTTTTTGAATTATTTGATGAAAGGCTTTATAAAATCCAATGCTTGGCTAGGCTAGGTGGCTCACGCCTGTAATCCTAGCACTTTGGGAGGCTGAGGTGGGCGGATCACTTGAGATCAGGAGTTTGAGACCAGTCCGGCCAACATGGTGAAACTCTGTCTCCACTAAAAACACAAAAATTAGCAGAGCATGGTGGTGGGCGCCTGTAATCCCAGCTGCTCGGGAGGCTGAGGCAGGAAAATCATTTGAACCCAGAGGGTGGAGATTGCAGTGAGCTGAGATTGCACCACTGCACTCCAGCCTGGGTGACAGAGTGAAACTCCATCAAAAAAAAATCAAATGCTTAATTATAACATGAAAGGAAAAGACTTCTGGCTAATAATAATGAGTAAAGGGATGCATTTCTTCCATATGAAATGCAGTGAATAACAAATACATATTTCTTTTCACCACTACTCCCTTCCCTTTGTGTCCATAATTAGTGCTTCACCTAAGAAATGCTCCCAGGCTTCTCTTTCTCAGGTCTTTTTTTTTTTTTATCAGTTAATATAGAGCTAAGAAGTCAAAAGATCCTGGATCCTTACTTTGTTCAAGGAATTGTGCTGCTATGCGTGGGCATTTAGCAGTGAACAAAAAATGACAGTCTTACAGAGTCTCTATCTGGAGAGGAAATTAGGCATTATATATAATAAATAATTTATTTATAATAATTAAATAGTACATAATTGAATAAGTAATTAAATCACTACAAGACTTGAGACTAAATCTGAACCCTGTTTTCACTAGTTAATGTCTAAAATGTAAGCCTACCTAAATGTAAGCATTATATCTTTTATGTACCATTATCCCTATAATGTTCTGTATTTCCTGGTCCCCAGTTCAGCCCTTCCTCCATTATCCATCTTTTAAGCCCTTTCTATCTGACTTCTGTATCTACTCCAATATCAGTAAATTGGTCTACATTCTCATACTCATCCTCCTCAAACTGATGATTTAATATTGTAGTTCATTGACACTCAGGCCTAGCCCCCTTCCCTTCTCTAGAAGCCCTCCCTGAGTGAGCTCATTCATGTCCATAGTTGTGATCTACATCCTGACAGCTCCCAATTTTCTGTTTTCTACCTTCAGCCCTTGAGCCTCAGACCTATATACACAATTGTCTGCTTGACATTTCCACACATAGTTATCTCAAATTCAACGTTTCCCAAATTCAATTTGTGAGTTTCATCTGCCCCATCCAAAAAAGAAAAAAAAAAAAAACAGAAAGAAGGAAGGAAAAAAAATGGTACCATAATCCATTCAGTTCATAAGCTAGAAACACAGGAATCATCATTGTTCATTCTCTCTTTCCTCCTCCAACCCTCATTCAAGATTGAAATAAATTAATAAGTACATTATGAGTCAGGAAGATAGGAATCACTATGCCAGCTTAACTACTGACAAAAGTCCAGAATGAAGAATGTGACTTAGGTGTGTGGTAAAAATCAGCTTGCTAACTCTGAACTCCAGCTTTAGGAAGATTAACCTAGCCAGTCCCTGATGGCACTAAAATACTACAGTCCTCTCCCCACAAAAACAGGATCTTCATTAAAAAGGCTGGCCTCTATGCAGACTGAAAGCACACGCTCCCTGCAGACAGGCCAGTGCTAAAGAAAAGGCAGGAAGACCTGAGCCTCTCAAGCTCAGTTACTGTCCCAAAGTCATTAATCACATGGAAGGAGCAAGAAGCCAGAAAAATATAAAGAAAATTTCTCTTCATGGAAAGCAGAGGAATCCCCTCCCAATACAATGCAATACTAAAGCCTATTGATTTTATGTCCAAAATATCTCTGACAACATTACCTTCTCTCCTTTTCTATTACCACTTCCCTGATTCAAGCTAACATCATCTCTCACCTAACCCTCTGCAATAGACTTCTCACCATTTTAACTACGAAAACATCAATTTTTACCTCCTTTCAATCTTTTTTCCATGCATCATCCACAGTGATATTTTCACAATGCAAATCTGATCATATTTTTTCTTTTCATCTTTTCCACCTCCTCTCTTAAGCATGGCTCTTAGCATAAAGACCCAAATTGTTTGCATAGTCCTCAATGCCTTGTAAAGCCTGGCTCCATCTACTGCTGCAGCCTCATTTTATAGGTGTATGTATTAGTCAGGGTTCCCTAGAGGGACAGAACTAATAGTGTATATATATATATTTATTAAGTATTAACTTACACAATCACATGGTCCAACAACAGGCTGTCTGCAAGCTTGAGGAGCAAGGAGAGCCAATTCGAGTCTCGAAACTGAAGAACTTGGAGTCCGATGTTTGAGGACAGGAAACATCCAGCACAGGAGAAAGATGTAGGCTGGAAGCCTAGGCCAGTCTCGTCTTTTCACATTTTTCTGTCTGCTGTATGTTTGCTGGCAGCTTATTAGATGGTGCCTACCAGATTAAGGGTGGGTCTGCCTTCCCCAGCCCACTGATTCAAATGTTAATCTCCTTTGGCGACACTCTCACAGACACACCCAGGAACAATACTTTGCATCCTTCAATCCAATCAAGTTGACACTCAGTATTAACCATCACAAGTCCATCCCTTGTCAACTTGAACCCATACACAACTCCTGAGATCATACATAATCTTCAAATAAAGACAACAGTAAGGTCACAATTATGCCTAACATAATACAACTATCTTTGCACAACCAGGAACGCACCAATCCCCAACCCAAATACTATTACATAAAGTTAACAATAAAGTCAGATATAAAGTCAACACCTTATGTCACATGATAAAGCAGAAAGAAAATAAAATGAAGATATTTTCTTAGTACAAGTGTATACATGCACAACCATCTTTTTAACAAAAGAAGGAGGAGATACTCTCGTTTCTGCAGCTGGTCACGTGATCTTAGCTGGTATTGATGACCACCTTCTTCTACTATCCATTCTGTATTCCCTTTGCCTTCAGCAAGCACCTCAGCAGGCGGTGGTTTTTTCCTGGTGGAGTGACTCAAACCTTCATTCCTGAGGGGTCTGGGCCATTTGTAGTCCTGCCTGGATTGGGCTGTTGTAGTTTCCCATTGACCTTTATCACAGGGCATAGTAATACTAAGAGATGCTCTAATGATCTCCAGTATTCCATGTATACACTTCCTTAACTCCATTATGGAGTAGTAGACTGAATTTATCTTGATAGTCTGGGTCAATCACCCCAGCCAACACTGTAACTCCCTTCTTAGCCTGTTGACTTAAAGGTAGGAGGAGCCCAGAGTGTCCAGGTGGCAATCTTAACTTCCAGTTTAAAGGAATTGTTATTGTGTCTCCTGGTGGCAGCGTTCCTCCCTCTGGAACTAAGACCTAGGCCAGCAGAATGTAATGTCGTGGAAACAGGAAGCAAAAATTTTGCTAGTAGGTCACCAGGGGTGATGATGAGTGGTGCCACTTCCACTTCCTCCCCTTGATTCCTGGACCCATGAAGCCTGGCTATGGGAGAAACAGTACCATATATTGGATGCTGATTCAGAGCATACATGGCCTTCTGGAGAACTTTGCCCCAGCCCTGCAAAGTATTGTCACCTAGTTGGCATTTTAATTGTGACTTCAAAAGGCCATTCCATCGTTCTATCAATCCAGCTGCTTTAGGATGATGGGGAACATAAGACAAGTGAATTCCATGAGCATGAGCCCACTGCCACACTTCTTTAGCAAAAGTGAATGACTTGGTGAGTGGAAGTCCATGTTGCTGAGCCCATGTATAATCTCCATCCCTGCCACCATGGCCACTTTGTTCATGGGCCCATTGGGTGATGACAGGAGTGGTTGGGGAAAGAGGCTGTGTGGTGTCCATAGAACGGGTCATCCTATCCACTTGATTATTAAAATCCTCCTCTGCTGAGGTCATCTGTTGGTGAGCACTTACATGGGATACATATATCTTCACAGTTTTTGACCACTCAGAGAGGTCCATCCACATGCCTCTTCCCCAAATTTCTTTGTCACCAATTTTCCAATTGTGCTTCTTCCAAGTCCCTGACCATCGAGCCAAACCATTGACTACAGCCCATGAATTAGTGTATTATTGCATATCTGGCCATTTCTCCTTCCATGCAAAGGGCACAACCAGGAGCATTGCTCAAAGCTCTGCCCACTGGGAAGATTTCCCTTCACCACTGTCCTTCAGGGATGTCCTAGAAAGGGGCTGTAGTGCTGCAGCTGTCCACTTTTGGGTGGTGCCTGCATATGATGCAGAACCATGTGAACCATGTCTTCCCTTCCTAGACTAGAAGGCCCTAGTCTTCTCTTCCTCTGTCAACTCACCATAAGGAATTCCCCATGAGGCCATCTATGCAGGCTGGAGAAGAGAAGGTGGGGTGGCAGGAGAGGGGACCATGGGCATTTGAGCCACTTCCTCATGTAACTTACTTGTGCCTTCTGGATTTGCTTGAGCCCAATCACATATATACCACTTCCATTTGATGATGGAATACTGCCGTGCACAACTCACTTTATAGCTAGATGGGTCAGAAAGCACCCAGTTCTTGATAGGCAATTCTGGTCACAGGGTGACTTAATGACCCATAGTCAAAGGTTCATTTTCCACCAAAGCCCAGTAACAGGCCAACAGCTGTCTCTCAAAAGGAGAGTAGTTATCTGCAGAAGATGGCAGAGCCTTCCTCCAAAATCCTAGAGGTCTCTGTGTGATTCACTTATGGGGGCCCGCCAAAGGTTCCAAACAGCATCCCTATCGGCCACTGACACCTCAGGTACCATTGGATCTGCTGGGTCATATGGCCCAAGTGGCAGAGCAGCTTGCACAGCAGCCTGGACCTGTTGCAGAGCCTTCTCCTGTTCTGGAACCCACTCAAAACTGGCAGCCTTTTGGGCCATTCGATAAATGGGCTGGAGTTACACACCCAAATGAGGAATGTGTTGCCTCCAAAATCCAAATAGGCCCAGTAGGCATTGTGCCTCTTTCTTGGTTATGGGAGGGGCCAAATGCAGCAACGTATCCTTTACATTAGAAGGAATATCTTGACAGGCCCCATACCACTGGACCCCTAGAAATTTTACTGAGGTAGAAGTTTCCTGAATTTTAGTCAGTTTTATTTCCCATTCTCTGGCATGCAAATGTCTCACAAATAAGTCCAGTGTGTTAGCTACTTCTTGCTCACTGGATCCAATCAGCATGCTGTCATCAATGTAACGGATCAGTGTGGATATCTTGCAGAAGCAAAAAGCAATCAAGGTCTCTCTTAATAAGATTACCACGCAAAGACTGAGCGTTGATATACCCCTGAGGTAGGACAGTAAAGGTATATTGCTAGCCTTGCCAGCTGAAGGCAAATTACTTCTGGTGGGCCTTATAGACAGGAATGGAGAAAAAGGCATTTGCCAAGTCAATGGCTGCACACCAGGTACCAGGAGATGTGTTAATTTCCTCAAGCAATCAAACCAAATCCGGTACAGCAGCTGCAACTGGGGTCATCGCTTGATTAAGCTTACAATAATCCACTGTCATTCTCCAAGAGCCATCTGTCTTCTGCACTGGCCAAATGGGAGTGTTGAGCAAGGATGTGGTGGGAATCATCATCCCTGCGTCTTTCAAGTCAATGACAGAGCTCTACAAGAGTCAGACTATTCTGATTGCTGCTTTGCCTCTGCTGTCCATTATGGTAGCTACGCCCTCCTTGCCTTTGATGGTGGGGTGCTGCCACTTGGCCCGTGCCACCTCAGAATCCAATTATTCCCATTGTGTTTAAATTTAAATTTAAATTTAATAGTTGAGTGACTGTTGTTCCCACTGTTAGATCTGACATACAGAGAAGAGCAATTACAGGGCTCTTCAAAGATACAGGTGCTGCCCTCACATATCTATTTCACAAGGCATTGGTCAAGGGTATATCTTCTGGACCCTTCCAGCTGGAATAAGCAGGAATAAAGTGACTAATCCACTCCACCATCCCAATCTCCTCAAGCCTTTGGATCCCTTCCTCTACATTAAACCAAGGGATATCAGGCATTTCCAGCTGTCTCACAGTAGGCCATCTTTTAATCCATATTTCAGCTAACCAAGCAAATAAGCTATTAGAGCCTTTTTTTTTTTTTTTTGAGACAGAGTTTCACTCTTTTTGCCCAGGCTAGAGTAGAATAGCATGATCTCGTCTCACTGCAACCTCCACCTCCCGGGTTCCAGCCATTCTCCTGCCTCAGCCTCCCAAGTAGCTGGGATTACAGGTGCCTGCCACCATGCCCAGCTAATTTTTGTATTTTTAGTAGAGAGGGGGTTTCACCATGTTGGCCAGGCTGGTCTCGAACTTCTGACCTCAGGTGATCCACCTGCCTCGGTCTCCCAAAGTGCTGGGGTTATAGGCATGAGCCACTGTGCCTGGCCCAAATAAGTGCTTTAATTTTTTTTCTTTGAGATGGCTCACTTCAATCCCCACCTCCTGGGTTTAAGCAATTCTCCTCTCTCAGCCTCCCGAGTAGCTGGGACTACAGGTGCATGCCACCACGCCTGACTAATTTTTTTTATTTTTTGTAGAGATGGGGTTTCATATTGGTCAGGCTACTCTCCAACTCCTGATCTCAGGTAATCCACCCGCCTCGGCCTTCCAAAGTGCTGGGATTACAGGCATAAGCCACCATGCCTAGCCAGAACCTTTTTTTAACTCCCTGAGCTGCAACATTAAATGCAGAGTCCCTACTTAGGTGGGCCCAGATCAATAAATTCAGCCTGATCCAACTGTTTGTTCCTTCTACCATTATCCCATATCCTTAATATCCAATCCCATGCCTGTTCTTCAGATATCTGTTTATATGAATTAGAGAACTCAAGCAGTTCTTTTTCGAGTGTGGTGCACCTCATCGTGGGTCACACTCTGAACCTCACTACTAGGAGCTAGGGGCCTGAAGGCACTTTAGTCTAGTCATAGGTCTAAAAGCAAACAGGGGTATTGGGGGTGGCCCCTGAGGAAAATCAACATTATTTTGCCTGGCAACTGTCTCAGGGGAGGCCATCACTATTTCCTCAGGCAGTGCAAGGTTTATCTCCTCAGACAAAGTGGAAAGGCTGATGGCAGCATGGGTCAGCAAGGGGATGTTGCCACTATTGGGATGGCGAAGCTGTTCCTTCTGGCAAAAAAGGTTCATCAGAGTTTACAAACTCAGTGTCCCCAGCTTCATCAGGGTCCTCCCACACATCCCCCATTCTAAGTTGCAGGGTCCCATTCTTTTCCAGTCAATGCCCTCACTTTAACAGTAGACAGCTGGAGAGGCTGTGCATGCACATTTCATTGCAGGTCAGCCACTCGCATGATAAGAGCTTGCGTCTGTTTTCCCACAATTTCAGCTCTTTCTCTACAGGAGATAAGACTCTCATTTATGGCAATCTTAGCAGATTTGAGGCTCAGTATCTTCCTCTGAAGCAAGGATACAGAATCCCTGAGTTCATCGTTTTCTTTCATCACTTTGTCCACTGAACTTAGGAGTAACCAACCAGCTTCATTATGTTCCTTGGTTCTTCACATATGGTCAAAGGTACTATGTATAGAGTCACTAATCTCCTTGTTGCTCATGAGCAGTGAATCAGGAGTGTCAAATGCATTTATTTTGCATAACTCTATAAGCAGTTCACGCCAAGGACTATCAGTGTTCTCCATACTATTAGAAGTAGAGTCCTTAGCATTTTCAGGTCTCACCATATTAAGCAGCTAACTCCAGAAACCCCAAAACCAATGAAAGAACTCCATCCTTAATATTCTGTTTCTCTGGAACCCCACTCCTGGCACCAAAATCTGTATTAGTCATGGTTCCCTAGAGGGACAGAACTAATAGGATATATACACACACACACACACACACACACACACACACACATATATATATACACACACACATATATATACACACATATATACATATATAGATACACACATATATACACATATATATACACATATGTACACACATATATACACATATATATACACATATATATGCATATATACACACACATATATATATATACATATATATATAGGAGTTTATTAAGTATTAACTTACACAATCACAAGGTCCCACAATAGGCTGTCTGCAAGTTTGAGGAGCAAGGAGAGCCAGTCTGAGTCTCAAAACTGAAGAACTTGGAGTCTGATGTTCGAGGGCAGGAAGCATCCAGCATGGGAGAAAGATGTAGGCTGGGAGGCTAGGCCAGTCTCACCTTTTCATGTTTTTCTGCCTGCTCTATATTCGCTGATTAGATTGTGCCCACCAGATTAAGGGTGGGTCTGCCTTCCCCAGCCCACTGATTCAAATGTTAATCTCCTTTGGCAACACTCTCACAGACACACTCAGGAACAATACTTTGCATCCTTCAATCCAATCAAGTTGACAATCAGGATTAACATCACAGTGTGCCCTTGCTTTTTGATATCCAGTCACACTGGCCTTCTATCAGATTGTGAATGCATCTAAATCTTTCCTGACCCAGGGCCTATAATATGCTGTCCCCTTACAGAAACTAATTACCTGACCAGGCACAGTGGCTCATGCCTCTCAGCCCAGCACTTTGGGAGGCCAAGGCAGGCAGATCACCTGAGGTCAGGAGTTCAAGATCAGCCTGGCCAACATGGTGACACCTCATCTCTACTAAAAATACAGAAATTAGCCAGGTGTGGTGGCGCATGCCTGCAATCCCAGCTACCTGGGAGGCTGAGGCAGGAGAATGGCTGGAACCCAGGAGACGGAGGCTGCAGTGAGCCGAGATTGCACCACTTCACTCCAGCCTGGGTGACAGAGCGAGACTCCATCTCAAAAAAAAAAAAGAAAGAAAGAAAATAATTTCCTTCTTCCAATTCATCATTAACTCCTGCTCACCCTTCTGGTCTAGGTCAATCATCATTTCCTTGGGAATGACTTTTCTGTGCTACCAAGTCCTTTCAAAGCATCATGTACTTCTATTTCATAGCACTTTTTATACTTAAAATTTGTATGTACATGTGTGATTATTTGATAATTTCTGTCTCTTCCATTCGGCTCTAAGCTATGTGAGGGAAGGCATTATGTCTGTATCTCTTCACTAATATATATCCCTAGTTCCAGATACAGTACCTTGTCCATATTAGGTTCTCTTTTTTTTTTTTGAGACAGTATGTCACTCTGTTACCCAGTCTGGAGTGCAGTGGCATGATCACAGCTCACCGCAGCCTCGATTTCCCAGGCTCAAGCGATTCTCCCACCTCTGCTCCTGAATAGCTGGGACTACAGGAACATACCACTATCCCCAACTAACTGTTGGATTTTTTGTAAAGATGGGGTTTCACTATGTTGCCCAGGCTGGTCTTGAACTCCTGGACTCAAGAAATCCACCTGCTTTTGCCTCCCAAAGTGCTCTGATTACAGGCATGAGCCACCGAGCCCGGCCTCCAAGGTAGGTTCTTGATAAATGTCTGTAATATTGAAACACAGGGATTAGAGGGGGGTTAGACCTAGAGTGATGGGTTGTGAAGGTTTCACTGAGGAAGTGATCTTCTTTAAGAGAGAATTAAAGCATGACTAGAAGTAGTTAGGTTAAGAGGAGAGCAAAGCATTTCAGGCAGAGGAAACAAGTGGGAAAACTTGCGAGATAAGCAATAGCCTGTATAGTGAATCCCAGGAAAGGAGAGTTTCACAGTGACTGGAGCTGAAAGAGCGACAGCTTGGGAAAGAATGTGGAATTTATCCTAAAGGGAATGAGTAGCCTTTGGAGGGTTTTAAACAAAGTGTTGACATGGACAGAGCTGCATTTTCTGGCTGCTGTATAAAGACTGGATTGGATGGGAGAGAAGAGGCCTAAGTATGGGGAGACATTACCATAGCCCAGGTAGACTATGGTAGTGGCAATGAGGATAGGGAAATGAACAGACTTGAGACATTCATGTCTAAGATGTGGAAGGAATAGACTTGATGACTGATTAAATGTGATGATTGAGGGAGAGATTGAAGTCAGGAATGACTGCCAGGTTTTAACTTGGACAGCACTAGAGTGGATGGTGTACTACTGAGACTGGGAACACCGGAAAGGGCTTGGAAAGGAGATTAGTTAGTTTTCGACAATTTAATTTTGAAATATTCTTAAGACACCCAAATGAAGATATTCACAAAATAATTGGAAATATGAGTCTGTCAGAAATAGGAGTAGTTCATGAGAGATCTGACATGGAAATAAAAATTTGGGATTTAGCATTTAAGTGGTAATTGAAACCCTAGGACCCTTGGTAGTAGATGAGATGTCTAAGGAGAGTATATGGAGTAGGAAAACACCTCAGGCAGTCTTGAGCAATTTCAACATGTAACAGTCGAGGTGAAGGACACCACAAAGGAGACTGGGAAGAACTTAAGAGAGAAAGTGCAGAGAAACGGGGAGAGTGCTGTGCCGCAGAAGTCAAAGGAACACAGTGTTTTTAGGAGGAAGTATCCTCTTATATTGATGTTCAATTTCTACTATTTACATCTTAGTTTCTTGGAAGAAGCTCACCTAAAATATTTCTCACCTACTGAGACTTTTTTATTCCATCTTCCTGAAAAGTCCGCCCTCCTTTCTCTGCTTTGAGAAAAAGAAAACAAAGTTTTATTCCATAACTATCTCCGAGAGCATCTTTCACATTTTACTGTAGTCAGCTGTTTTCAAGACTGTCTTCCTTTTTGCATCATGACCAGTACAGTGCCAGGCACACAGGGGGAATTCAATGAATGTTAGTTGGAACATTCATTATATATAATATTAAGAATTCTGTTATTTATTAAATATTTACTGTTTCTGGGTACCTGTGCTACTATTTGATTTATAATAGCTTTTTAAAAGTCTTATAAAAAAACTGTGAGGGGGTATGATTATCCCCATTTTATAGATGAGGACGCTGAGGCTCAGGAAGAAAAGTAACTTCTCTGAAGTCGCACAGTAAATTGCAGAGCTGCAATTCACAAACAAGACTGCCTGATTCCAAAGTCCATGCTTTTAACCGCCACCTCTCCCAAGAGAAGTAAACATTCACATTTTCCAGACATCTGTGGAAGAGACATTTTTGAACTGGCAGCTTTCCCAATTCATCTCAAATCATAGCACATAAGCAACAGCCTGCTCTCATTCCAAGAATGTTTTATTCTGGGTCTGACAGAGCCCCTACTGTGCTGCCTTCCCTACCTGCAAAATAATAGATTTTTCCTTCATTCACTCACCTAAGCCTGCCTGCCTGAGCAGATTCTGGCTTCCTAACCAGGAGGTCTCTCTTCAGATCAGTACTCTAATTCCATTTTTCCCTTCCTAACAGTTCTTATATTGTGCCCACCAGATTAAGGGTGGGTCTGCCTTCCCCAGCCCAGTTGATTCATAGGATTACTTAAGAATCCTTTGCTTGAAGTGCCCATAGTGGTTTCTCATTTATCAACTCTTAGTGTTGAGCTACAGTCACGATAATAGAATGTAAGCTTCACAGGGACAGGGATCTTGTCAATTTTGTTTATAGCATTGTGCCCAGGATCCTAAACAGTGTGATTCCTGGGACCCAGTAGGCATACAATAGATAATGGCTGACTGAATTAGCATGTCAGTGATGGAATCCCAAACTTGGCTCTTACAACAATTTAGGTATCTTGTACTCTGGCACTTTGCAGAGAGAAATCATAAACTCATAGATGCCAGGAGAAAAACGATTTCCACGACGGTTTGCCTGAAGGCTCTGCAGGCCAATCTTTCAAGATACAAGCAAACCTAAGGGTGGGTGAGGGGAGGCAGAGTAGGTTACCTTTGGGAAGAGGGGAAATTCTTCACAAGTCACCACAGATAACTCACAAAGCAGTCTGTCTTAAGGGTTATTTATGTAAGTATTCTCCAATTATTTATCTAAATAAAAAGTACTGAGAGCACACTTATAATAGTAATAAGCCTAACAATTCCTTATCTCAATAGTTAAGCTTCCGAAAACTAGGGGAAATTAAGAATTCCAGCGTCAAACCTTCTTCACTTTTTTTTTTTTTTTTTTTTTTTTTTTTTGAGACGGCGTCTCGCTCTGTCGCCCCAGACTGGAGTGCAGTGGCGCGATCTCGGTTCACCGCAAGCTCCGCCTCCCGGGTTCACGCCATTCTCCTGCCTCAGCCTCCCGAGTAGCTGGGACTACAGGCGCCCGCCACCGTGCACGGCTAATTTTTTTCGTATTTTTAGTAGAGACGGGGTTTCACCGTGGTCTGGATCTCCCGATCTCGTGATCCGCCTGCCTCGGCCTCCCAAAGTGCTGGGATTACAGGCGTGAGCCACCGTGCCCTGCCGCCTTCTTCACTTTTAAGAGGCCGATTCATGAATCTGCTCTTATTTTCTGTTACTATTTCAACTATTCATCCTGGCAAGTATACTTGCAGGCACGATACTGATATTTGGCTCCATGTATGCTTTACATTTAATTAGGGATGATGATTATCCTGGGATTTCTGGCCAGATTACTTATGATGGCTATATAGAGAATCTGTGCATTGACCTCGTTTAGGGAAGTCTCTGGCACACGATTTCTTTTCCTATTAAAAAGTCACGGCCAGGCGCGGTGGCTCACACCTTTAATCCCAGCACTTTGGGAGGCCAAGGCCGACAGATCATGAGGTCAAGAGATCCAGACCATCCTGGCCAACATGGTGAAACCCCGTCTCTACTAAAGATACAAAAATTAGCTGGATGTGGTGGTGCGTGCCTGTAGTCCCAGCTACTCGGGAGGCTGAGGCAGGAGAATCGCTTAAACCCGGGAGGTGGAGGTTGCAGTGAGCTGAGATCACACCACTGCACTCCATCCTGGCAACAGCAGAGCGAAACTCCGTCTCAAAAAAAAAAAAATTCACTATTTTTGGCCAGGTGTGGTGGCTCACACCTGTAATCCCAGCACTTTGGGAGGCTAAGGTGGGTGGACCACTTGAGGCCAGGAGTTCGAGACAAGCTTGGCCAACATGGTGAAACCTTGTCTCTACTAAAAATACAAAAATTAGCCAGGCCTGATGGTGGGTGCTTGTAATCCTAGCTACTTGGGAGGTGGAGGTGGAAGAGTTGCTTGAACACAGGAGGTGGAGGATGCAGTGAGCTGAGATTGCACTACTGCACTCCAGCCTGGGTGACAGAGAGAGACTCCACCTCAAACAAACAAAAAAATTCACTATCTTCATAGGGATAGAGAGATTAACACTTTGTCTCTTTAGGGATATTGCAGGCAGATGCTCCTTATTCCATTTTGTTCCTTTTTAGGAAAGTCTCGTTGTCACAAGAAAACTTCTACCAGGGGCTATTACAAGACCATTTCGTTTTTATGCACAATGCAAAAAGTTGTTGCTTTTTCTGTTTCTAGTGCTTCTTTGCAACATTTTTTTCATATTAGTCAGATTGGCTATCACTGCTCATTTCCAAAGCCTACTGCCAAACTCATCAATTTCTATTCCCAACCTTTAGGCATTTGGTATTTTCGCCTTTTCACTAAAATAAATATCCCTTATGCATTCGTGCACATTTTAAATTTTTTTAGGCTAACAACAGCAGAAGAGAAAAGAACATGTGTATGTCTATCTTTTCCTCTTTATTACTGTTTAGTATTCTCTTCTTGTGGTGCCCTAAAAGACAGAATATTCTATCCTAGAATCATAATTTCATATGGGATTTCCTAGTATACTCAAAACTAATGTAATCGTAGAAAGAAAGTTTTACTTTTCTATCTCCCCTCAAAGCAAATGTGATTCCTATCTTTACATTCTCTCTTCCCCTGCCTGGTGTGTGTGTGTGTGTGTGTGTGTGTGTGTGTGTAAACACACAACTGCAGATATTTGAGTATTATGTATCTGATATCTCTCTTTAAAGAGGATAAAGAGATACACTTCCATTTGATGCAACAGTGATACATTACTTAATATGTACAGATTTTCTAATAATCTGTTATCCAAACTGTGGGTGAGATAGCAATTTAGCATTCATCTTTAATGAAAAGTCATTGTGAAAGTTTATTGAATTTCAAAGAAAGAAAATACCTAAACCTGTTATCTGACAGCATACTAGATAGCTGTGAACATTTCCTTGGGCCCTCAGGTCTCTAGTTATAGATCCTACAAATTCAGTGTTGGCCACACACCTCTCCCAACTTTTAATATCCACAGTAGGCGGGGTGCGGTGGCTCAAGCCTGTAATCCTAGCATTTTGGGAGGCTGAGATGGGCAGCTGATGAGGTCAGGAGTTCGAGATCAGCCTAGCCAAAATGGTGAAACCCCGTCTCTACAACAATACAAAAACTAGCCGTGCGTGGTGGCACGTGGCTGCAGTCCCAGCTACTCAGGAGGCTGAGTAAGGAGAATTGCTTGAACTCGGGAGGCAGAGGTTGCAGTGAGCCAAGATCACACCACTGCACTCCAGCCTGGGCAACAGAGCAAGACTCTGTCTTGGAAAAGAAAAATTATATGTGTGTATATATATATCCACAATAAAAAGGAGGAACATGAGATGGGTCAAGCTTGAAAATGGGCACTTGCAATGAGGCCACCTTGATTATTAATGGTCAAGTGATGTGTGGCTGATATGAGTCCCGGGGAGACCTATGCTTGGGAAATGCACAGTCCTCTGAGGTCTGCAAGTGATCAGTGTTAGATCCTGTGGGAGTACGTTGCATATTCAGACATGTAAGCCTCAAAGCATGGATCATGTATATTTGGACTATTGTATATTCAGTACCACCTGACACCTCACAGCTGAGTTAAAGGGCCTCAATAGATAGCTGTTGAATGAATGGATGAAAAATATCTTGGCATGTCTGACAAAGTGGTGGAGCAGATGCCATAGAAATCTGAGTGCTCAAGAGATTAAAGAAACTTCTGGGAGATGAAATGTGTTCAGAGAAAAAACAGGACTGTGTCTCTTTGCCTGTACTATTGACATGTGCTATAGAAAATTACATAATGATATGGAAGTAGTGTTACCATAGATTCTTGGTCCCCAATATCAACAGAACCTCCAGCTCTATTCAAATGCCAAGAGTTCTGGGTCTGGGTTCTCCAGCAGCTGTTTCAAACCTACTCCACCTTCTTCAAGCCTTCTGCCAACCTATTTTAGGTCATTTGTGCAGAAAGCTTTGCTGCCAATCTTACCAACAAAATAGACAGCATTTGAGCAAAGAAATCTTTCATCTGCCTGATACCCCATGTTGAAATATGTCAAATAGGAGTGTTATCTGTCTCTGTCCAAGTGTACTCTGAATACCCTTCATATTCAACCACTACAAGAAACTCTCTCCTTCCATGCTCTCTCTTTAAAAACACTTTAAAGAATTTTATTCAAACTATTGTATATTGTAACAATAAACAGTACATATTTAAAGTGTACAATTTCATAAGTTTTGACATATATCTACACCAGTGAATCCATCACCACATTCAAGAAAATAAACATACCACCCCCAAACATTTCCTCATTTCCTAATATAAAACCCTTACCCTCACACCTGCCTCTTCTTCCTCCACAACAGGCAACCACTGATTTGTTGTCTGTCACTGCAGATTAGTTGCATTTTCTAGGGTTTTATATAAAGATAATCACACAGCAACTATTTTGTTAGGTAGGCTGGCTTTATACATTAATCTACTGATGGGCATTCATGTTGTTTCCAGTTTTTGGCTGTTACCAATAAAGCTGCTATAAAAATTCTTGTACAAGTCTTTGTGTGCATGTGTATTTCTTTTATCTTGAGTAATTACTTAGCAGTAAAAGGGATGAATCATGTTCATTATAGGGTGTGTATTTTTAACTTTTAAAGAAACTACCAAGCTTTTTCCTAAAGTGGTTGTACCATTTTACATTCCCATAAGCAGTGTGCTAGAGTTCTAGTTGTTATACATCCTTGACAACACTTGGTATTGTTGGTCTTGTTATTTTTAGCCATTCTCATTCAGATGTGTAATGATATCTCATTTGGAGTTTTAATTTACATTTCTCGAATGACTAATGAGTATTTTTCATGTGCTTTTTTTTTTTTACACCATTATATCTTTTTTGGTGAAGTGCCTGTTCATTCGTTTGTCCATTTTTTATTAGGTTATGTATTTACTTATTGTGTTTTGAGAATTCTTTATATATTATGGATACAAGTCCCTTATCAGTTGTGTAATTTGCAAATATTTTTTCGTAGTCTGGGGTTGTCCTTTCATTCTCTAAGTCTTTTAAGGAGCAAAAATTCTAAATTTCAATGAAGTTGATTTTAACAACTTTTTCTTTCATGAATTGTGCTTTTGGTGTCATTTCTCAAAAATTTTTGCCTAGCCCAAGCTCACAAAGATTTTCTCCTAAATTTTTTTTGGTCTAGGTTTTAGATTAGGTCTATAATTTGTTTTGAGTTAATTTTAGTATATGAATCAAATTTCAATTTCTTACATATGGATATTTAATTTTTCCAGTATCATTTGTTGAAAAGACTATCCTTTCTCTATTGAATTGCCTTTGCACCTTTGCTGAAATTTAATTGACCATGTAATTGTGGGTCTATTTCTGGACCCTCTATTTTCTTTTATTGATCTATTTGCCTATCTTAATGTTAATACCACACTATCTTGATTACTATTTTCCATGCTGGCCATGTCATAGACCACTTGCCAGCCTATGGATTAGTTTCCTTCGGATCAGGTGCCCATCCCGTGTCCAGTCAGATGTAGCTAAGTGTTGGGGAGAGCAGTTTTGCAGAGTGCAAAGCAGGGCTGCTGAGCACTACCTCTCCATGCAAGCGGAGGGCAGGGCAGCTTCCTGTAACATGTGCTATGATTATGCAGGTACAAGCTGCATAAATAACCTACTCTTCTCTCTGCATCCAGTTTTACCTCTTCAATACATTGTATATATTTCTAAAGTGCAAATTTTACCATTTAATTTCCTTTTAAGATCCCTCAATGGTTTCTCATTGCCCTTAGGATCAAGTCCAAGTTCCTTGTCCTTAGCAATCCAACTTCTGCTTCTCTTTCCAGTTTCATTTCTTACCACGCCTACTCTTGCCACTTCTTGCATGTATACTCTGGTTTTGTGAATTACTTACCATTCCCTAAACATGGCATACTCTCTTGTACTTCTTATACTTTTTTCATGTTTCCCTCTGCGAAGAATATCTTTACCCCTACTCTTTCCCCCCAACTAGCTTTTAAAAGTCTTTTAGGTCTTCACTAGTCCCAGTGGCTCATGCCTGTAATCCCAGCACTTTGGGAGGTCTAGGTGGGTAGCCCAGGAGTTCAAGACCAGCCTGGGCAACATGGCAAAACCCCAACTCTACAGAAAAATTTAAAAATTAGCTGGGCGTGGTGGCGTGTGCCTATAGTCCCAGCGACTCAGGAGGCTGTCATGAGGATTGATTGAACCTGGGAGGTCGAAGCTGCAGTGAGCCATGATCATGCCACTGCACTCCAGCCTGGGTAACAGAGAGAGATGCTATCTTTAAAAAAAAAAAAAAGGAAAAAAAAAGTATTTTATGTCTTCTCTTAGATATGACATCGATTTAATTTAACAAATTTTTATTAAGCAACTAATGTGAGCTAAGAAATGCCCTGCACTGTAAGAAACAAGATTAATAGGGCCCTTATCTTCACGTAGCATAGAGTCTAGAGGAGGAGGTAGTCATTAAACAAGTAATTATAGTAAAATCCACATGTACAATAATGTAGAAATAACATGGTGAAATTATGTTCCCTGACAATGCAAAACCAATTTTAATACATCTGGCTATTCATCCTGCCCTTCCCCAGTTCCCGTTTTCAATGTGGTGGGTTAAAGTTCCTATCTTGGAGGGGAAGACAAGGTGAAGTGGACCTCTGCACACCCAGGAAGTGGGACTCTGCATTCCCAGTATTCTCCCAGCCCAATCTGCCTGTATTAGACAGATCAAATGGCTGTCAAGAAGCCCAGAGATTCCTGGAATCAGTGCTACGATTCTGTAATTCCCAGCTAGTCATAGAGCCTAGAGTTATCCCCTGTATATTTATTTAAGCTGGAGAAGTCAAGTACCAGCAGACGGCTCCGAACTCTAGCTGAGACCAGAATGGATTTTGGTCACACAGCCAGACACTTGGTGCTCTCCAGCAAACTATGTGGGATCACTCCAATCATTTCATTAATCTCATAATAATATGACCTTGTAATTTGTGAAACTGAATTTTTAGATTCCAGTTGTTCAGTTATAGTGGGGTTTATGTACACATGAGATAAGTATAACAAAAGAAGCACTGAGTGGTTTTTGAGTATGCGGTAAGAGGGTGACGGAAAGTGGCTCTGACAGAAGCCCAGGTGAATCCAATCAGCCAATTACATTAATTGGGACTGCTGAAGGATCAAGGCAGGCCCACAGTGGTTAACTTAAAATGCAGGTGGGGCCGGGCGTGGTGGCTCACGCCTGTAATCCCAGCACTTTGGGAGGCCGAGGCAGGTGGATCACTTGAGGTCAGGAGTTTGAGACCAGCCTGGCCAACATGGTGAAACCCCGTCTCTACCAAAAATACAAAAATTAGCCGGGCATGGTGGTGTGCACCTGTAATCCCAGCTACTCGCAAGGCTGAGGCAGGAGAATTGCTTGAACCCAAGAGGTGGAGGTTGCAGTGAGCCGAGATTGCACCATTGTACTCCAGCATGGGCTACAGAGTGAAACTCCTTCTCAAAAAAATAAAAAATAAAAAAATGAATGTACAGGCAGGCATATGCCAAGAAGGAAAGCATATATGTAAATATATGTACACATACTTATGTATATTATATTTATATATAAATATACATACATAAATATTTGTATATACATAATTTATATGTATATTATATACACACAGGTCTTATATGTATATATATTTGCATTTATATATGCATATATTGTGATTATCTATATATGCATACATGTAGATTATATATATGTATATACAAATATATGCATTTAAATATAAATTATATATACATATATAATCTACATATATGTATATGTAAATAGATAATCACAAATTGGCCTACATTTGGGTAACCTATAAAATTGGTCAAAGGATTGTTGATATTAGCTATCCAAAACTAAGGAACTTAATCAAAGGGATATTTAACTGAAACTTGAAGAATGAGTAGGAATTAGCCCAGGTGAAGGAGTGGGAAGATGATTCTAGGCAGAGAAGGCATCGTCCAGAAGCCTTCCCTGGTCCACTAGACTGGGTTAGGACTCCCTCTTGGTGTTCCCAAGGTCCTACTGGATGCCTATTTCTAGCCCATCCTTATCACATGTGTCACAATGGTTTTTTTTCTTTATCTTCCCCCATTAGACTGTAAGCTCCTTGAAGATAGAGACTGAGTAATTAGGGCCCAGTAGCATATCAATTCCCTCTGTGTGAAGTAGGGAAGAGGGATTAGAGAAAGACTCTCTCTGGGCAGAGGGATTGGGAAGGTAACTCTCTATGCAGAAGAATTAGAAACAGGCTGTTACAGACTCATGGGGTCAAGGATTGCTTCATAAGAAGTATCCTTGCCAGAAGAAAATGGCACTCTTTCTTGCAGATGGATTCAGCCCTGCACTAGGGGGCATGAGCTGGTGAGTAAGGAACAGGTTGAGTTTCAGCCTCCATTCACCTACTTGGCATCTTTGTACTGTGTACAAACTCCACAACTGTACATAGTGACCCTGTAGATTTTTCTCTGTAGTCTCTACAGTGACTATTATAAAGCCCAACACATATTAAGTGACACATTTAGAAAACAGTCCATAAAAGTAAAAGCTTAGACTAGAGACTCCAATAATGGCTTACTTAGTACCATATATATTCTAGATTGTTAGCTATGGCCATATTGGTGCCTGGCAATAAAATGGTGCTGCCATGTGGAATGCAGTTGTTTCCAGCAGAAGGCTCATCAGTAGCCACAGCAGATGGCTTGCCAAATCAGAGAGGGAATGAGGTAGCTAATAGGACCTGTTCCTAAGTACAAATGCCCCCTTAAGAGACTTTGCAGGCATTTTAAGGGTCCTGCAGTAAAAAGGGATGACAAAACCCAGTGAAATCTGGGTTACTTTATTTTTTATTTTTTGAGATGGAGTCTCACTCTGTTGCCCAGGCTGGAGTACAGTGGTGCAATCTCAGCTCATTGCAACCTCCACCTTCCGGGTTCAAGTGAGTCTCCTGCCTCAGCCTCCTGAGTAGCTGGGATTACAGGCGCCTGCTACCACACCTGGCTAATTTTTGTATTTTAGTAGAGAAAGGGTTTCACCATGTTGTCCAGGCTGGTCTCGAACTCCTGACCTCAGGTGATCTGTCCGCCTCGGCCTCCCATAGTGCTGGGATTACAGGCGTGAGCCACTGCACACAGCCAAGTCTGGGTTACTTTAGAAGCTAAGAATACATCTGTGGATGAACTATCCTCCAGTGTCCTGTATCCCTTGGGAACTTAGCTCAATTACGACAGCCTGATCAGAATATGAATTGAGGAAAATAAAGCTTGACATAGTTTTTGAACTTAGGCTGTGTAAGTACTGATGTAGTGGGGCAACTACTAAGTTGATGAAAGTCAATTTACCAAAACAGAAGTAAGGGAGTTTAAAAAAAGTCATGCAATTATCATATTCCATTAGATTCTAAGATACCACTGAAAGGTGTGCCCTTATTTTATGAACCCCTACGAAAGAAAAAACTGGTAATTACAAATTATGATTGTAAGACACAATTTGAAATGTTACAACATTTTTTTTAAAAGTCATAGAATTGATGAAATATGGATTATAAATACTTCATCTTCTTGTGGTTTGTATGTTATATATCTTAAAAGAAAGATTTTAACTCTTAAAAGAGTTATTGTCCTGGTGAAAGCAGACTAAACCGTCCAAGTTCCCTTGACAGGTACATCATCATGGCAGAGTGCAATTTGCTATCAAAGTTTCATGATACCATCTGCTGAGATCATATTCATCTAATTCTATGCTCATCAAGCAAGTAAATTGGTGTTCCTAGCATCCTTCTCTACAGAGAGGGAATGTGCTGACCAGTCTGCTTAGGTATTCCATTATGATTGGCAGTCAAAAATTTTACTGTAAATTAATATATCAGCATTTGATTTACTTATTAATCTCTTACGCATTTCATCAATCTGCGCTTGATCAACTCTGGTTCAACTGATTCTCAACCTGCAAAGCTAAGAGCCAAACTCCAGAGGAAAATGATACCACAGCATTATCATCACTAGGTGAAGCACCAATTGAACAATGAGCTGATCTCTTTCTTTGTCAACTTTAACACGCAAGTTGCACATGCACATGAACATGCAACTTTTGATCCATTCCACCACAAAATATTTGAGAGCTGAGTGTGTTCTATTTACCTTCACATCCTCCAGGGGGCATGCATAATGATATGCTGAGTAGAATAGCAAATGTGTTTCTGAATATTAGATATAATTTTCATTAAATATGTGTATACTAAATCTATTTTGTACTATGTTTTATGAGCCTTTGTTTTTAACTGAGATTTGGAGAACTTTATTATCTATTCCTTATGTCCTCCATTCCCTGGTAAATTGAGAGTTGATTGTACCTTTTTGTCTAGCTCTTTCTTTGAAGTATAAAAGCACTGCATTCATTCAACAGTATTTATTGAATAGCTTCAAGGAACTGTCTTCTTCATTTTTTTCTGACAGTGCCTAGTGCAGTACCTTGCATAGAGTAAACAATCAACGAATGTTGGTTGAACTGAACGGAATTATTTATCGCATACCTGCTATGTGTAAAGCTCTGTGCTCAGGTCAGCGTGGAACAAAAATAAATACAAAACTTGGTTTCTGTTTACATCATCTCTCTTTCTACTCCACACATCCTCCCTACCCCCACTCCAATGAACAAACATACTGAACTATTTGCAGTTCCACAAGAGTGACTTGCTTTACAGTTTTGGTATTAAGAGGTTGATCCAGAACTAGTGGGATACTGAGCAAAATCCAAACTTGATTTGACTTTATTACTAGTAGATTAATGTTTCATTTCTTTCTTTTTGCTTGGAATTATAAAGCATTGGAATGAGGAGAATTATTTGTTTTTATCCAACACTGAACTGCATTTTCTTTTTGAGCAAGTCATTTGAGACCACAACTTACTTTTATTTATTTATTTATTTATTTATTTATTTATTTATTTATTTTTGAGACGCAGTCTTGCTCTGTCACCCAGGCTGGAGTACAGGGGCGCGATCTCGGCTCACTGCAAGCTCCGCCTCCCGGGTTCACGCCATTCTCCTGCCTCAGCCTCCCAAGTAGCTGGGACTACAGGCGTCCGCCACCACGCCCGGCTAATTTCTTGTATTTTTAGTAGAGACAGGGTTTCACCGTGTTAGCCAGGGTGGTCTCGATCTCCTGACCTCGTGATCTGCCCACCTCGGCCTCCCAAAGTGCTGGGATTACAGGCATGAGCCACCGTGCCCGGCCACTTTATGTTTTTTATCAGGTAATTCCATTCACTGATAATCTGGTAATCACTAATAGATTCATACACTGTGTTAATATGGTCAGATTTTAACATATTAACAGTAGCCACATTATTAAAAAGTCAAAAAATAACATGCTGGTGAGGTTGCAGAGAAAAGAGAACACTAATATGCTGTTGGGAGTGTAAATTGGTTCAACTGTTGTGAAAAGCAGTGTGGCAATTTCTCAAAGAGTTGAAAACAGAACTACCATTTAACCCAGCAATCCTATTACTAGGTATATACCCAAAGGAATATAAATCATTCTACCATAAAGACACATGCATGTGTATGCTCACTGAAGTATCCCTCACAATAGCCAAGACTTGGAATTAACCTAAATGCCCATTAGTGGTAGACTGGATAAAGAAAATGTGGTATATATATACCATGGAATACTATGCAGCCATAAAAAGAATGAGATCATGTCCTTTGCAGGAACTTGGATGGAGCTGGAGGCCATTATTCTTAGCAAACTAATTCAGGAATAGAAAACCAAAGGCTGCATGTTCTCACTTATAAGTGGGAGCAAAATGATGAGAACACAGGGACACAAGGGAGGGAACAACACACACTAGGGCCCACCTGAGGGTGGATGGTGGGAGGAGGGAGAGGATCAGAAAAAAATAACTACTGGGTACCAGGCTAAGTATCTGAGTCATGAGATAATCTGTGCAAAACCCCAGTGACATGAGTTTACCTATATAGCAAACCTGCATATGTACTCCTGAACCTAAAATAAAAGTTTAAAAACAACAACAGCAACAAAAACCAGTAGCAGCATCTTGCTTTTTATTTCTTTAAAACATTTACCAGGTGTATTCATTGGAGCATCATTTTATTCACAATGTGTTATGAATTTTCTCCCAAACTGTTTTCCACATCTTGACTTTCATTCTCAACTGTGATTTCCTTAAATATTTTGGCACTGAGCCACATAACTTGTCTTTGGATTTTTTCAGTTGCCTGTATGTTTTTTTCTGTCCATAAGTTTATTGTCTTTATCTGAAAAATCCTCATAGAAAATTGTTTGGTTTAGCTCTCAGCAGCCTGCTCCTGAGCTCTGAGGAAGCTTGCCTTCTTTTGAGCTACCCAATCTTTCTTCTGAGCAAGGGACATTTTGGGTCGGTTCCACTTTTCTTTTTAACTTCTTTCTTGGGCTTCTTTTCACAGACTGGACTCTCTCGTATAGCAGCATGAGCTTTCTTACACATCTCTTCCATCATGTCTGGAGTTACACTGTTCTTCATGTATTGAGAGAACTGTTTCTTGTAATCATCTTCATCTTCTTCCATTAAGTAGCACATATAATCTGCAACATTGTGGCCCATGATGTGCTTCCTGTGTACTTCTGCATTAAATTTCTTGCTTTCAGAATCATAACCAGGGAATCATTTAGTACTGTGAGGGACAGACAAGCCTCCATGCACAGCTCCCTTCAGAGTGCCAAAAACTTTACTGCCAGTAGTAGTTCTGGCAAGGCCTGCATCCTAATTGCAGGTAAAGGCACCTGGCTGACCATCAATGCTTACCACATTGTAGTCATCGCCAGTTGCCTCCACTTGGCTTTCATAGATCTTGTCCATGTCAAACCTATTGAGAAGTCTGCGGTCCAGCAGCAGGTCAGTACAATACGCTGCAGCATAATTTGTCAGGTCAACCTTCACACCATATTTTGGCAGTTCGTGTACATATGCTGTGCAGACTATTATATCCCCCTCTATACAGGCATAAGCAATCTGACAAATGATATCTCTGTTCCACAAACTATCATCCTGTATTTGGGTGTGTTGTATTCATTTTTATCCTGTATCACCAAGTGTTTCTGAGCATAGTAATCAGTTTTACCCTCTCGTCGTCTTCTAAATTTCACTTGATATCTCTTAAAGTAGGCCTTATTCTTAATAACTTTTACAAACCCCATCCTGCAGAACAGAGACCCACATCTGCGGCTAGACAGAGAACTCACATGTATTTTTTTTTCTTTTCGCATTACCTTATTCAAGCTGTCTGTCATTATATTTTCTGCCATTCATAGAAGCTTTTGAGATCCATTTTGTACAGCGTTTCATCAACTATTACTACTTCTACTATTATAATTACTATGATTACTTTTACTGCTATTATGACTTCCACAGTATTACACTTCAGTTGCTGAGTTCTAGTGTAAAAAACAGCTTCATTAGTGAGACAAGTTTCTGATCATGGCTGAGTTCTGAATGATTCTATTTGCTTGTGTGATTTGTCTGCACATTAGTCAGTGGTATACATTAATAACAGTTATTTTCTTAGTAACTGCTTTTACAGTGATATAATGTAAGAATTTCCATAGTGCATAATATTTTGTAGTAAGTCCAATAGTAAACTGAGAATGTCCAATTTTAATGGATTCTGCAAACGAAATGATCCAAAGGGCACCCCTCCCCCATTGACTGCAAATATATACGTATTTATATTTTATTGTTTACACATTTGTGTAAATGAAGACAGGAGATTTGCATTTTAAAGAGCCCAAAGAACTGTATGACTTCGAGAAAATCACCTTACTTCTCTTTGTCTCATTGGGTTACAATGAAATCGAGCAAGTTAGAACAATGCCTGGTACACAGTAAGCACTCAAAAGTGTTAGCTATTAAGTAATGAAGCAATTAATGTGTTTAGTCAAATATTTGTTGTTTGGAATCTACGTTTGCTGTTGCTGAAGGCATCATTCTATAGGAAAAAGAATGTTTCTCATTCTTGTCAAATAAATGCAGTTATGGTATATTCTTCCGAATGTCAATAACATCTTGAGGGTTTGACAGTAATGACAGCTGTACAACTAAGGAAAACTTTTTTATTTTTAAATTTTTAAATGAGTAAACAGAGGTTCAGAGAAGCCAAATAATTAAGGCGGGACCAGTAGATTTCTCAAGAACTCTTGGTTAATCTTAAACATGTTAGCAGTTTCTCGTTGGCTCAGTCGAAAACCAAAAGAATAGCCCACTCAGTGTTTCTCTGCCCCCAGGATCCTGTGGTGAAGTCTTGTTAAAAATGAAAATTTCCAGAACCCTCTCGGGACTGATTCTCTGAAGGGTTAACCAGCATCTCACATGCTTCTTATATAACTTTAATTCGTAGAACCACGACACTTTCAGTAATGCAGGGAGAGAGTATCCTCAGAGAGTCAAACTGGAGCAAACCTCGGCCACCTTTCAGGGCAGGCTGTCCGGGTAACTGAGATGTCACACTTGATGCTTTGCCTGGCCATCAAGCAACTCCCAACAATCTGCCCCCTTAAGATCCTAAAACCTTCCCTCTGCCATTACTCCACAGTTGTGATTGGCAAATATTGCTGTTTTCCTCAACAAGAGGAAAATAACAGAGATTTTTGCACGCTCGTGATCGTGGAACTCAAACCTGGGCCTGTTCCACCTTAAAGGGCCTAGGCATGCCTAGTGCTTGGGTCTTGCAGAGTTTGGGCACCACCATATTTGGAGCGTGCCTACTTTGGGGCGGGAACCTCCTTGGGAGTGATTAGGTCAGCGCTGGGGGAGGTGACCTTGTTTGGTTTCTGGCACCCGAGAACAGTGGTGCACTGTTTCCGCTGCCCCCGTTTGTCTAATTGGCCCAGACGCTCCACCAGCGCGAAGCTTCCCGGGAGCTCCTCGCTGGCCACCCCCGCGGCCCGCAGCCCGGCAGAGGCGGGAAAGCAGCGCGCCTGCGCCGTGGGAACCGGGGCTGGAGGCGAAAAGCGGGGAGCGGAGGGGGGCCGCTGGAGCCGAGTAGCGTACAGAGCGGCGTGTGACGCGGGGACGCCGCGCGCTCCCAACGTCGCCCCGGTTTGACGCACACGGCACCAAACTGTGAGTTTCAGGGGTTATTTGGTCAGATTCGCTGGGACCCGAGTGGGTTTCGGGCCTCTGGGCTGTGGCAGCGGCGGGACTGAGGGTGGCGGAAGAACTTGGGGGACCCGGCCTCCGGCTCTCGGGCCCGGGGAGCTACGCCCTAGGCTGGGTCCCAGCCATCCAAAAGGACGCATTTTGCCGCACAGGCTAAGATGGCGGCGGCGGCCAAGGAGGCGGAGTTGGTGCTACACAAGGAGCCCGGGCCCCGGGTTCGGGGAGGCGGCGGCCGCGGCGGTCGCTGGGGGCCACGGAGCCTGAGGTGAGCGGCGGCCGCCGCCGCGGGGCGGGACTCGGCGGGGGGATGGGGGGGGGGCTTTCCGCTGCGGCGTCGGAGGATCCGGTAGCGGACACAAAGGGGCTGAGCTGGGCACTAGACTTGGGGGTTTTGTTTAGTCACATGAAGCCGAGCAGCCAGTGAGCAGTAGGGGGAAGGGGCCGAGATCAGGCGGCTTGGGGAGCCTGGCGGTCGCCATTGCAATGCACTGAGTAACGGGGCGGGCCGAGAGCAGTCACCAACCCCTCTCGTTGAGGCTGCTCGGTTGTGGCCAGAAACGCTGGCTCTGGCATTAACTGTCTACACCCCTCCCCTTATTTGGGACAGGACCGCATAGCCCTCTCCTCCCCCCGTCCTGCAAGATCTTATGCGGCTAGGTGCCTGGGAAGTAACAGCAAGAGGTAAATCGCTCGAAGTGTTTGGGTTGCCAGGGGCTTGGTGGGTGTCCAGCTAAAGCTTTTTGCCTCTCCAGGTCTGATTCTCTGGCCTTTGTGTCCCTGGGAAGTTACTCTGCCAGAGGAAAGCAGGTGTGCTCCACTTCTCCCGTGAACCTGAAGATGAGTTGTCCCAGACTCTTCTCAGTGATTGGAAACTTAGGTGGTGGAGCTAAAGGTTACTTGTTACGAGACTTCTACAGACAACTCTTGTTGGGATCCATCTATGGTTTAGCAACATTAGTGGAAAAGTTTTCTTGAATATTGACTTTGAATATAAAAACGTTTATATTTAGACTTCAGATTTTGTGTGATCATCAAACTCAACGAGGGGATAAACATAATTGGGGGCGAATGATGGTTTTGTCTTGTTAATAATTTCAACAGAAGTATCACAACACCGCCGACTATCCTGTCCAGTCCTGACTAATTCCACGCTTGTTGCATCTGGATGGTAGATTTGTTTTAATTGTGTATTCCCTCCCTGCAGTAGTTTGCTTTAGTTGTAAACATTTTTTGGTCCCATGAGAAGGAAAACATTTCAAAAAATAGACAAAGTTTCTCAAAGAAAGGAAACCTGGCTGTTTGCCTTCAGTGGCATGTGTAAGTATCTAGGGAACTTGATGGCAGTAATCTTGCATTTTGGTAGGCTTGCTAAGAAAAACCTCGTTTTTATAATAAGGCTGTAATCTAGCCTAGACATTTTAATTGGTGAAGCATAAAGCTTGATTAGTATTAATGCAGTGGTATGTATTGCTTTTAAAAGTCTTACAATTTCTAGCAAATTAAAGTTATACTGCAATTATATCATACTTTGTGTTGGTATTAACTCATGAAGTACAAAATTTTGAAACACCTAATGTTTTGTGTTGGCAATTAACAGAATTCCTTGGTTGGAGGGATATTTAAACACATTAGATCACTGTGTAGATCTCTGTGTTCAAACTGAAATTTGAATTTTTCAACATTAGTTAACTTTCATTTCCTTGTTCTTTTCAGATATATATTTTCTCTTTTTTTAGCTTCTAATACAGAACAGTCTTGTATTAATGAATAGGAAATGCATTAACATTAGCAAATGTATTCCTGGATCATAAAGTTTTACAGTGGAAGAAATATCAAAGAACAACTGCTCTTACCCTCCTCTTTTACAATATATTGAGGACCAGAGATGATTAAGTTAGTGGCATAATGGAAAATTGCCTTTCAGCCTCTACCCATTGCTGTTTGTATTTGTCATATTGCTGGGATGAGAAGGTGAATATCTACAACTAATGGTTAAAAAAACAAGGGAATGTTATTGAGAATACTTGTTAATTAAATATTGTTAGGTTCATGAGAACTTCTGTGACAATAAGTTAAAAACTTTCATATTGGCCTGGCACGGTGGCTCACGCCTGTAATCCCAGCACTTTGGGAGGCTGAGGCGAGCAGATCACGAGGTCAAGAGATCGAGACCATCCTGGCTAACATGGTGAAACCCCGTCTCTACTAAAAATGTAAAAATTTCCTGGGCGTGGTGGTGCCTATAGTCCCAGCTACTCGGGAGGCTGAGGCAGGAGAATCACTTGAACCCGGAAGGCAGAGGTTGCAGTGAGCTGAGATCGTGCCACTGCACTCCAGTCTGGTGACCCAGCGAGACTACATCTCAAAACAAAAAAACAAAAAAACTTTCATATTCTGTGGTAACTTGGTTTTTAAAGTGACTTTCAGTGAAACAAAATCAGGTACAAAATACAGAAATATCAGATAGTTTCAGAGCAATGTTGCTTTTGAATTTTAAGGTTTTCCAAATGCAGTCTTGACCCAGAAATTGAAAAATTAAAAAACAACAACCAGGGACTTGATAAATTTCTTTGAAAGTTTGAAATAACTGCTGTTATTGCCAGTTACTATGTAGGAAAAGAAATGAGATCAATGCTGAAAATAATGGTGTCTTTCATTTTGTAATAGTGTTTTGGTTGGATAAACGAATGTGCCACTCAGAATGTTCCCTTTCTTTAAAACAACTTTTTAAGACTACTACTTCTACTGAGTGGTACCTCTAAGGTCTGTTAGGAAATTGAACAAGTAGTGACAGTCATTTATGGTGGGACCCTATAGTGATCTTTAACTTCTTTGAATGTCAGATTTAGCAAAAAGTTAAATTGTTTTAAGGTTTTAAAAGTTTTTATGGGTCATATAAGGTGCTTTTAAATTACTGATTTTTGTAAGTTGATAAGCTGTTTTATAATTTTCAACATTATGTGAGTGGATTTACTTACACTTTCATTTTGTGAAAATTAGAGTCACTTTCAGGTTATTTGTAGTTATAAAGTGGTCTGTCACCTGCCAACCTTAAACATTTTCCAGTTTTAGTTTGTCATTCAAGTTATAAGAGTGTTTTGGTTGAATTGAGACTGTTAATGGGTAGCAGGAGGAGAAAAGAAAGTTTCAAAGAGAATAGAAGTGGTGGGATGTCTGCAATCTAGAGAAAGGTCAGGTCCATTTTTTTTCTGTCATCCTAAATACTGTTTTTTAGTGTTACTTATTTAGACCATTTTCTCAAGATGTGATTCTGGAAGGAAAAGTGAGTCTTATTCTTGGGAAGGCTTTTCAGTCAGGTCTTAAGACGATTGTAGCTTGCAGCAAATGGAGAAATTGGCATGTTGAGTTATCTAACCCTGATTTTATAGAGCACTTGTTTTAGCCATTTTTTAAACTGTTTTCTAAATGTTTTAAATTAGTAACCTTGTAAAATAAAACGAGAATGAAGAGTGGATACTGTAATAGTATGGATACATATTCAAATGAGCTTTTATTTACACTTATTAATCTTTCTGGTAGAGAGAATGTCTATTTCGTATATGGAGAATCTGTAAATATTGAGTAAAGTTGTCAGGTATAGCATTAACTGAAGCAGTTCTAGAAGTGGTGTTTTTGATTCAGGTTTATTAGAGGGAAATAAATAGCTGCTGTTAATAGTGCAAGCCGTTTACACCACTGAGTTTTGGGAGATTTGAGAATCATGGAACTGATGCTAGCACTAGCTCACCCTGCTGGTTGGCTAAAAGATTTCTCCTCTTCCCGTTAAGAAACAAACATGAAGATCACAGGAGACCCAGAGGGTAGTAAGACTCTAAATTAAATTCTATCTTTCTTCAGGGAGAGGAAGTTTCCATGAAAAAGGTGTTTTCTTGTCTCTAAGGCCTTAGTTGCTGCATTATAATTTTTTTTGCAGATCTGCCAAGTTGAACCATGGAGTTACTATCCTTTCTTTCTTTTTGGTTGGGGGACGGAGTCTCGGTCTGTTTCCCAGGCGCGGGTGCAGTGGTGCAATCTTGGCTCACTGCAACCTCCGCCTCTCAGGTTCAAGTGATTCTCCTGTCTCAGCCTCTCAAGTAGCTGGGATTACGGGCGCCGGCCACCACACCTGGCTAATGTTTGTATTTTTAGTAGAGATGGGGTTTCATCATGTTGGCCAGGCTGGTCTCGAACTCCTGACCTCAGGTGATTCACCCGCCTTGGCCTCCCAAAGTGCTGGGATTACAGGCGTGAGCCACCGCACCTGGCAGGAGTTACTATCCTTTTTGAACTTCCTGGGAACTCTTATGTGATTATGGAAAGTTAGTATATTTTTATTCTTTTACTTTCAAGATAAGAAATCCTTTGACAATTGAGAGATGTTAGGAAGAAAAACAGCCCTGTGAGAGTAACTTTCCAGGAGGAAAAAAGCAGAGGATTTCAAGAGTAAGAGGAGGAGGAGCCTGCCAGGGCAGAAGTAGCAGCAGTGCACACTTCTCTTGGTTGGGAGAAAGTGAGACTGGATTAAGATTAGCGTTTCTGAGAGATTTTCTTTCCCCTCTCCTACTAATCTTGGCCCTACCTCTTCTGTCTGCTAGCTGTGGTCTTCCCATTTCATTTGGAATCCTTTGAACTGAGATTTTGTAAGTAAAAATAAAGATAAAATGATTTGTTCCTTGAAACTTAATTCTGTTAGCCTAGATTTTGGTAGAATTGAAGCTGGGTTAGAGTGATGAAGGCAGATTTTATGTGTTAATCCTTTTGGTATGTATATCTTTTTTTTAAGTTGAAAATACAGCTTTTAAAAGAGTTTATATAGGCCGGGTGTGGAGGCTCACACCTGTAATCCCAGCACTTTGGGAGGCCGAGGTGGGTGGATCACTTGAGGTCAGGAGTTTGAGACCAGCCTGGTCAACATGATGAAACCCTGTCTCTACCAAAAATACAAAAATTAGCTGGGCATGGTGGCACGTGCCTGTAGTCCCAGCTACTTGGGAGGCCGAGGCAGGAGAATCACTTGAACCCAGGAGGCAGAGGCTTCAGTGAGCAGAGATGCCGTGCCACTGCACTCTAGCCTGGGTGACAGAGTGAGACCCTGTCTCAAACAAAAAAGACTTTGTACAAACTCTAGAAACATAAGTATATTTTGAGCCAAATAGACAACTGAAAATTAAAAATACCTAATAAAATGTTGATTAAAATTCTTTACACTTTACAAAGCATGTTTACCTGTAGTCTATCAATTATTTTATCTAATTTTTTGAAAAGATTAATATTTTACTTAAAAGTATCTCTTTCATTAGTTTCTTGAGGAAGATATTAAATACAGTCATGTGCAGCATAATGATGTTCTTTGGTCAATAGTGGACTGCATTTACGATGGTGGTCCCATAAGATTATAATACTGTATTTTTACTGTATTTTATGTTCTATGTTTAGATACACAAATACTAAACAGTTATGTTACAATTTTGTGTGGTATTCAGTACAATAACATGCTTTACAGGAGCATGTTGTAGCCTAGGAACAATAGGCTATACCAAGTAGCCTAGGTGTGTAAGTAGGCTCTACCATCTAGGTTTGTTTGAGTACACTTTGTGATGTTTGCACAGTGACCAAATTGCCTAAGAATGCATCTCTCAGAATGTACATCCATGCTTAAGTGATGTATGACTGTAAAACTAGTACTTTCAGAGCACCATTTATTGGGGAGGAGAGGGGTAATTCCCAATTTATTGTTGGTTTGTGAAAGTGGGTAAAAGGCTTCACAGAGTTGGAATTAATTGCCTTTTGTTTACTACTGACTCACCAAATACTTTACACACAGACACACACACACATAGAATCACAATTGCAATTGTAATTATGCATATATAAAGAGGCAGGATATGATAAAGTTTAAAAGTGTAAGCCTTGAAGTAAAATTGACAGGGTTCAGATTTAGCTGTGTGAGCACTAGGCAAGTGGAATTAGTAATTACCATCTTCAAAGAGGTTTAGGGTTGATATTACATAATTCATGTAAAGTCCTTAGCTTTCTGGCATACAATGCTGAGTAAAGTAAGTGTTACCTGTTAGAGTAATAATAGTTATTATTACCATTGTTTAATTATTCTTTCTACATTAACTTGAGATTTTCACCTGTGAGTGATTTGCAGTTGTATACTTTTGCTAATGTCCCATTTTAAGCCATGCTGATAAAGACAAGGTTGTTATAGAGGAAGTGAGAGGTAGGCATCAAAGTGTGCCTTCTCTGATTCTAGCAGCAGAATCTTATAACCAGGTTAAATATTTCAGGAATGCATTCCCAGCACTGTCAGCAGATGAGTAGATACACTTGGGAATGAGTACATTTTAATGAAGTTATTTCCCAGCCAGTGCATTGGTTTGTCTTTGTTATAACATGCTGAATTTCTTCACTCTCCTTTCAATTTTTGACTGTGAGGCCATGTGGTGACCATTAGTAGAGAGAAGAAGGTGAGTGGCTATGCGTATTTGTAATGTACGTATAAACCCAAGATGAGAGTGAGGAGTGGCTGGTAGGTAGCTAGATTGAGGAGGGTGGAATATAATCTTTTCATTGGATAGTCTGAGTTGGGAATTTCCCAAACAGCATTTCCTTTTGCTGTTTTCCTCTCCACATTTTGTTTTGTATATGTCTGTGCTGGTATGGTGTTAAAGTTATCAGTTCCCCCTCTTTAATTTTCTTTCTACCACCAACCTCCTCCTAGCACAAACACGGATTTTAAGCTTATAAGCAAATTTGTCAAAGACAGCTAGTAAAAATAATTTTAGGTTCATTTGAGGAGGGGTACTAGTATGAAATTGTAAGTTTTTCATTTATGCTTGAAAAATACAGCAATTTGGAAACTGAGGGAGGGGAAGTCACCCATAATCTTATTACCATTATATAATTATTAGTATTAAAGACAGATGACATTAATTAAGCGTCTATTATATTCTTTTAATAATCCTGTGATGTATATATTCCCACTTTACATGTGAGGAAACACATCCACTTAATAATGGAGTAGCCAAGTTTGAACCTAGGTATATCTTGAGAAGGTCTAGAGAGGAGACCTTTCTGTTCTACCTTCCTGTTCTTCTTACATATATATCCTTTTACCTAGTTGTTACACAATTTGTAAGTTTCATCTCCTAGTTTTAAAACTTAGCATTATAAAAACATTTTTCTCCCTCCCCTTATTTCAAGTGGTGTCGTATTGCTCTCATTGTCTATTCATACCACCATATAAAGGCTCTTTGTCTTGGCTGCTGGACATTGGTACAATGATGTTGACCAAAATGGATGCTGCCCTTTACTGAGTGACTAAGATGAAAAAAATCAGGCTTAATCAGAACGAATACTTTATGGGATTTGGATTGCTACAGGTTTAATCATGCTATCTATCCTTGCTGGTGGGACATTTGACTTAGAATTGTATATAAGTAAAATATAGATGACAAATTGTATAATTTATAGCTATCTGAAAACAACTTTTTTTTTATATTTGAACACTTTGAAATGCCTTACACTTCCTTGTTAAAAATCTTAAAGGGATATTAAAATCAAATGGCACTTAAAACTTATCTAGTTACTATTAGTAATTCCTAATATAATATTTAATTCATAAAAGAAAAAAGCTTAATGTTGAATTCTGGCACTCATCGGGAAGATGACATTATATGTTAAGAGATAATTTGTGGGGCATAGTAACTATAGTTAATATTGCATACTTGAAAGTTGCTAGGAGAGTACATTTTAAGTGTTCACACCACAAAATATAACTATGTGAGGTAATGCATGTGTTAATTAGCTAGATTTAACCATTGCATAATTTATATGTATTTCAAAATGTGTTGTACACCATAAATATATACAATTTGTATTTATCAGTTTAAGAAGAAGAAGAAGAAAAAGGTAATTTGTGGGCATTTATAAATAGATTGTATAGGTCAGCACTGCTCAATAGAAATATAAGTTGAGCCACAAATGCAATTTTAGATTTTCTATAGCCACATCAAAAAATAAAATAAATAGTTGAAATTTTATTAATGGATTTTTATTTAACCCAGTATCTAAATACTATTATTTCATCATATAAACATGATTGAACTATTTTACATTTTTTCTTTTTTTAACCGTGTTAAGTCTTCAAAATCTGTTAGTATTACATACTTAAAGCACATCTCAATTCAGACTAGCCAGACTTCAGGTATTCAGTAGCCACATGAGGTTACTGTATTGGACAGTACAATTACAGACAGTAAGTCCTATGGTGTATAGGGAAAGAATAACATAGAAATTGAACTGAACCGTAAAGGATGGCTGAGAACAGAAAATGCTTGAGAAGAATATTCCCATAAAGAAGTGATAGGAATTAAAACAGCAAATACAGTTTGATACCAGGTAATAGAGTGGCTTGAATCCAGTTTAGGGAATGTGGGTTGGGGTGTGTGTGTGTGTGTGTGTGTGTGTGTGTGTGTGTGTGTGTGTGAGAGAGAGAGAGAGAGATTGGGAATATATATTGGAGGGTGCCTAATTCGTGTCTCATACATGAGCACTTGATAAATACTGAATTAACTGGGTGCATTGGCTCACGCCTGTAATCCCAGCACTATGGGAGGCTGAGGTGGGCAGATCGCCTGAGGTCAGGAGTTTGAGACCAGCTTGGCCAATATGATGAAATATCCCGTCTCTACTGAAAATACAAAAATTAGCCGGGCATGGTGGCGTGCACCTATAATGCCACCTACTTGGGAGGCTGAGGCAGGAGAATTGCTTAAACTTGAGAGGCGGAGGTTGCAGTAAGCCAAGATCATGCCACTGCATCCCCACCTGGGCGACAGAGTGAGACTCAGTCTCCAAAAAACAAAAGAAAAAAGATAAATATGGAATTAATATTTAGAGAGAATTAATATGACACTACAGAAAATGCTGGAAAAAACATCCTAACAAAGCCTTGTGGATCTTCAAAAGGGAAAGTGTTTCATTTAGGGAATATTGATGTTCTATGATTAATAATATGATGGAGATAAAGAAGGATGAGAATTGAGAAAAGGTTTTTAGATTTAGCTATTAATTGGTTACTTGTTTTTAAGTATTTTTTTTTAGGTATAACATACAGTGAAGTGCACAAATCTTAAGTACAACTCAGTGAATTTATACATATAAGTATACCTAGGTAACTCCCAGGTAGTGGGAGGTACTGGGTTACACCTGGGGAGAAGAGGATGTGAAAAAAGCACAGACATGAGAATTGTGGAATGCAAGCATTTTCCGTGATTAGAGCCTATTTTAAATGAAATACCCAGATAGAGATGTAGAATATTTTTCTTCACTGATTAAAGGTGCCTTGTGCTCCCTCCTATTAATTTCTCCCTACAGAAGTAACCACTATTTTAACCTCTAACCTCTATCACCATAAATTAGTTTTTGCTTGTTTCTTTTTCTTTTCCTTCCTTTTCTTTTCTTTTGAGACAGGGTCTCAGTCTGTCATCCTAGCTGGAGTGCATTGGCGCAATCTCAGCTCACTGCAGCCTTCACCTCCCAGGCTCAAGCGATCCTCCCACTTCAGCTTCCTGAGTACCTGGAACTACAGGTGCATGCCATCATGCCTGGCTGATTTTTTTTTTTTCTTTTGGTAGTAGAGATAGGGTTTTACCATGTTGCCCGGGCTGGAGTTTTTGTTTCTAAACTTCTTATGGCATATTTGTCCTCCCTCCCAAGGGTAGTGAGAATTGATGCTTGAATCCATCTCTCTTTTCTTCTGTCCTTGTTTGGTATTGTTATGAATTGGGAGGTAAATCAGGTGATATTTGGTACTATGGCCCTTTTTTTCCCCCCAGTGACAAAATCAGAGAGGTGCTTCTTAGTGTTCATTAATAGTAATCCTTTAGAGGTTAGTTTTATGACTTGATATTTTGTTTAGAATGCAGAGATTTGAATTTGCCTCCACCGATAACATAGTAGCCTGGCTTGCTGTCATTACAGTATTCTCTAGGCATATAGCCAGGAAGTAGGTGGAGGAAGTTGTGGATTGCCTCCTTATATAGATGGTTTTTGGAGCCTCTTTGATGGTAGCTTCCAGGCATTATGTCAGTTAGCTATTAGGCATTTTAGGTTGCTTATTAAGGTATTTGGGTATTTCTGATTGTAATTTTAGAGGTAGGAATAAATAGGTGTACTTTTTTTATAGGTAGGCATCTACCTGTTCAACAGAAAAGTAGAATATAACTAGAATGTTACCTTATGGACAGTTGCTTACAAGTGTGAATGGTTAAAGCCCATGTAGGAGACTTTATAAATGGAAAACTGAAATAGAATTGTTGATCATGATTTTTACTTTTAGTGCTTGAATCAGTTTTTTTCCCCCAAATGGAATTAATAGTTGTAGCATTATTTTTCGTAAATACTGAGCAGTAGAAACCTTATTGTAGTATAGCAGTATTAAATTGGTGCTTTGCAGATAAAGAATTTTTTCTGAAATGGGTATTATAATAAAGTTGTTAAACGTATATAATAAAAAATATATCTTCACATTCTAGTATATCTGGTTTTGAAGAATGAATATGTAAATTGCGCAGAAATGGGTATGAAAAGACTTTCTCATTAACATTTGGATTGTGAATGCTCGAGTTTATAAATGAAAATATTTACTCTATATAAAGAAGTTTTGTCTTTTGGAATTTGTAATAAGTTCATTTAATATACTCTTGCTCCAGGGATTTCAGTATTTGTCTTGAAGAAATAATAAAATCTCACCTGTCAACTTTTCTTATTGTAGCTTTTGTGAAGTATAGAAGGCTAAAGCAAATTGGTTAAATTAGACATTGAAAAAAGTATATGATTATTATCTCCAAAATATTAAAACTTTACACATAACAGCTTTTGGGGGCTAGATTTAGAAAATCACTAACATAAAACAATTAGAATGTTCTTAATTATAGTTTTCAGAACTGACTATGTAGAAAAAAATACACTCAAGTTTGTGTTCTATGTTTACATGTTGTTTTGACAAAAATGAATGTTATGTTTGAATTTAGTTTTGGGAGATTTCAGTTTTTTTGTATTCAGAAAAGTCTTGTTTGTCTGGTTGTATTTCCCCCAATTTTCATAACTTTTATTTAACTGGGTTAGTTGTCATACAAAATTCAGCTAATGCTCCACTAGGGGTAGGGTTGCATATACATAGAGCACAGGATGTGGCTTCTACTCCAAAGAGCTCATGATCTAAGATATAGCTTGAAGAGTACTTAACTATGAAACATTTAAATTACTGAGCTGACAAAATAAAATGAATGATCTGTAATAAGATTAATAAAGCTTTTTGACAAAAATAATTTTTTACCTAGATTTTGAAGAAGTGGTGTGTATAGGTTGGTGGAAAGGGAAGGAGATAACAGCTAGGGGGAAGAGCATGTTAAAAAAGCACAGATATTGTGGGATGCTGAGGCACGTGGAGCACCTGAGGTCAGGAGTTTGAGACCAGCCTCGCCAACATGGTGAAACCCAGTCTTTACTAAAAATACAAAAAAAAAAAAAAAAAAAAAAATTAGCCAAGCGTGATGGTGGGTGCCTGCAATCCCAGCTATTCGGGAAGCTGAGGCAGGAGAATCACTTGAACCTGGGAGGTAGAAGTTGTGGTGAGCTGAGATTGTGCCACTGCACTCAGCCTGGGCAACAGAGTGAGACTGCGTCTCAGAAAAAAAAAAAAAAAAAAAAAAAAAAAAAGGCACAGACATGAGAATTGTGGAATGCAAGCGTTTTCCTTGGTTAGAGTCTATTTTAAATGCATATAATAAAAAGTAATAAGATTGTGGCATGAGCTGGAGGGATCTAAAGAAGTTTGGATTAGAAATTGGAAATAAGGAGTTCTACTGAAGATCATTGAATAGAATTACATGAAGACATATGATTAGCAGCCAGATACAGCGTGATTGGAGGGAGATTGAAGTGAGGAAGGCCAGTTGGTGATTATTATCTTTGTGAGTGGGAAGGGTATATTAAGAGTAAGGATGCATAGTTTTAAATAAGTCAAATCAAATATTGTGGCTCCTCAGTTTGTAGTGCAGAGCTAAAATAAGAATGAAAGAATTTTACTATCTTCTGGTATTCAAAATAAATGGAGATAGAGTTTGCATATGACTTACTAGCACTAATTGAGGTATGCCTTTTTCTTAAAAAAACTGGCTTGGCCTTTTTTTTCTGTTAAGTTTACTTTGAAAACCAATAAAGTTATGCTATAATGGTGTTTTCCTAAGTAAAAAATATTTAAGGTAACTGGTAAGAAGAGCTTGTACTTGTATGCTGAATTTTGAGTTAAAATTCTGTATTTTAGCCATGGCTTAAGAGACATTATAATTTGTATTGGAGCTGGCAGGAAAACAGGAAATAATAAAAATTAACAATGTGGACTACATATTTATATTTGTTTTTAAATAGATACTTGTTTTAAAATTTAGGAACATTTGGGAATACTCTGCTTTTATAGGAAAATAATGTTCTTAAAATGTAGAGTTTTTAATAATTCCTAAATTGAGTGTACATTGTTTTATTATGGGTAAAGGTCATTTTTAAAATAGAAGAATTAGAAAAACAGGAAAAATAGAAGTAATACAGTTTTTTAAATCCTCTTTTTTTTTTTTTAAGAGTTAGGAAATAGAACAGAAGCTTGGGAACTAATAGTTTTAGAGTTTTAAGATACCACGTTTTAGTATAACATTTACATTTTAAACATTCTCACAGTTAATATAGGCTTAACTTGGAAATATTAAGCTTTTAGGATTTAGTATGTAGTAGTTCTCTGCTGGCACTAAGTCTTTCCCCTTCGCTCCTTTCCAACAGGTATTGCCCAAGCTCTCATAAGCCGTTCTTTTTTTTCTATTATGATTATTATTTTGTAGAGATGGGGTCGCACTTTGTTGCCCAGGCTGGTCTTGAACTCTTGGGCTCAAGCAGTCCTTTTGGCCTCCCAAAGTGCTGTGATTACAGGTGTGAGCTGCTGAGACCAGCCTTTTCTTTTAATTCTGATGGTCAGTACTGATGAAGTCCTTTCCAGCTTTGGGTACACAGCCTTCTGTTATTCCTGCTGTCAATTTTTTGTCTTTCTACTGTGCTTTTCAACTTTGGTTATTCATGTATCACCTTCATCTGCGCAATTATTACCATTTAACTGCAGCAAGTAAAGACGTTAATAGTGAGGTTTTTGGGAATGTGGTAAAATCGGGAGGTATATTTGACTTTGTCCAAGTTATCTGATGAGGCAGATCAGCTAAAGCAAAATACAGTGGGTTGCTCCCTACTATCACTGGGACCTAGAGATTTCATCTACATCTCTGAAAAATGGGGTTTCTGTATGATAGTATGGGTGAGAAGGAATGACAGCAGAACTATCAACTGTTTTCTGATTATCCTGATGAACTAGTGGTATAGGAAGCTTTTCTGAAAACGCTGCTCTGAATTGCTTGCTTAAGTAGTTGCTTTTTTATTCCTGTGTATGGCTCCAGAGTTCTTGGGAATAGCCCTACCTCCATTTATTTGTAGATGAGAGAAAGCTGAACCTTCTGCTGTCAGTGGAGAAGGCCTAGAATTAGTCTAGAACTGGTGCTATAGGGCCCTGGAATGCTTCAGGAATTGGTGGCTGCAGGGACCTCTGAAGGAATTGTCTAAAAGTCTGTATAACTAGTAAGCAACACTCATGGTTTCAGGAATGGATCTCTTGCCTCATCCAAGTTTTCTTCTTTGACATTCAACCTGAGGATCTCTGTACTTGAGAACAGTAGGCATAGTTCAGGGTAAGGGCATCATACTGGAAAACAGGGAGAATTAAATAAAAATCTGCATGTTGATCTGAGAGTTATTCCCAGTCTCTTTTTCCCTCCCAGTTCTGAGAATACTGGCTGACAAGTTCTTGCCCCATCTAGCTGTGAGATTAAAAGATTCATCCTGTGACAGCAAACTGCTGAGATCAGGAAAAATATCTAACTGATAACAGATGTGGCCCAGATTGATAATCCTACAGTATGTCTACTCATTAAGACAGAATCCCTAGGCAACTTTTAAGTGCCTCAATCTTAAATATGAGATTAAGGATCACCAAACATTTGAGGATAACCTTAATATGAAAGAGAAGAGGGAAATGGAAATACTTCAAGAAGAAGACAAGTTTTTGTGAAAAGTTAACTGATTTCTTCAGAAGTAAAGGTATTGCATCTTTGAAACAAGAAAGGATGCTATGAAAAAGCAGTGCCCAGAAAACAAGAGCTTCTAGAAATTTAGAATATGAAACACTTCATAGAAGAGTTGGAAATTCAGAATATTAAATTCTTATTAGAGGGTTGGAAGATAAAGTTGAGAAAACTCCCACGGAGGAGGACAAAAAGAGTTGTAAAGTGGGAGAAAATAAGAAAACTAGAGGATCACACTTGCATGCACGTTCAACATATGAAAAGTAAGAATTTGCTGGGCGCAGTGGCTCACGCCTGTAATCCCAGCACTTTGGGTGGTCGAGGTGGGCGGATCACCTGAGGTCAGGAATTCAAGAACAGCCTGGCCAACATGGTAAAACCCTGTCTCTGCTAAAAATACAAAAATTAGCAGGGCATGTTGGTATGCACCCGTAATCCCAACAAATCGCTTGAACCTGGGAGGTGGAGGTTGCAGTGAGCCGAGGTGGCACTACTGTGCTCCAGCCTGTGCAACAGAGCGAGACACTGTCTCAAAAAAAAAAAAAAAAAAAAAAAAAAAAAGAAAATGGAAGAAATTAAGAATAATTGAACAAGAAATGTGAATTTCCACAGTGAAAGGGCTCATGAATGCTCAACACGGTGACTGAAAAAAAGAACCACATCAAGATACATCATGGTGAAATTTCAGACACCAGAAATAAAGGGAAGATCAAGAAAGCTTTCAGGAATGGAGCACAAAGAAGGGATTAGAAATAGGTAGCATTGGAAAGTAATCAGTAATGGAATAATACGTTCAAAATCCTGAAGGAAAGTTATTTCCAAACTATTCATTCTATACCCTACCAAGCTATCAAGTGTGGGAGGAGGCTAAAAATATGAAACATGAGGTTGTTAGAATATTTACTTCAAAAGTACTATATCAGGAACTTACTAGAAGGCACAGGCTCCATCAAAGTGATGGGTTAACTAAAAAGAGGGGGGATCCAGAAAGTAGGATGCATTACAGGAGAAGAGTGAAGAGAATTTCTAGGATGATTATGAAGGGAGATTCAAGGATAGGGCTGTACAGGAGGTCTGAAGAGTAATCAGTTCAGCTTGGGACAGGAGGTTGAAGGGATCTAGATGGCATGTCTTTAGAGAAAAAAAAGACTTTTTTGGTTTAATTCATAAGGGATATTTGTTGGTAGTTTTCTTGTGATAACTTTGTCAGATTTTGGTATGAGAGCAATATTGGCCTTATAGGAATGAGTTAGGAAGTGTTCCCTCCTATTTTTTGGAAGAGTTTGAGAAGGAATAGTGTTAATTATTGAAATGTTCCCCAGATTCCAGGGAAGCAGTCTGGTCATGGATTGTTTGTTTGTTTTTATGAGACAGAGTTTTGCTCTGTTGCCCAGGCTGGAGTGCAATGGCACAGTCTTGGCTCACTGCAGCCTCGAACTCCTGGGCTCAAATGATCTATCCTCCTGCCTCAGCCTCTGAAGTAGCTAGGACTACAGGTGCTGCCCGCCGTGGTTGGCTAGGTCCTGGGCTTTTCTTTGTGGGAAGTTCTCTCTACTTGTTTTAGGTCTATTCAGATTTCCTATGTCATCTTTAGTCAGTTTCAACAGTTTGGGTTTTTCTAGGAATTTGTCCATTTCATCTACACTATGTAATTTGTTGGCATACAGTTGCATAGTGTTCTTTTATAATCCTTTTTATTAATATAAGGTTGGTAGTAATGACTCCTTTTCCATTCCTCACTGTAGTGATCTAAATCTTTTCTTAGTTGAGCTAAAGGTTTGTCAATTTTGTTCTTTTCAAAGAACCAACTTTTGGGTTGATTGATTTTTTTTTCTCTACTGTTTTTCTGTTCTCTATTTCTGCTGTGTTCTTTATTTTTTTCTTTTGTCTGCTTTGAGTTTAGTTTGTCTTTTTCTAATTTCTTAGAAAATTAGGTTATGGATTTAAGATTTTTTTTAATGTAGTCATATATAGCTATAAATTTCCCTGTAAGCATTGCGTTTACTTCATCCTGTAAGTTTTAGTATGTTGTGTTTTTGTTTTCATTTTTCTCAATATACTTTCTGATTTGCAATGCAATTTCTTTGGCTTACTGGTTACTTAGATGTTTGTTGCTTACTTTCCACATATTAACTTACCAATTTCCTTCTGGTATTGATTTCTAGTTTCATTCCATTGTGGTCAGAGAACGTACTCTCTATGATTTCTTTCCTTTAAAATTTATTGACACTTGTCTGATGGCCTAACACCTAGTACATACTAAAGAACATTCCTTACTCTGCTGTCATTAGGTGGAGTGTTCTGTAGAGTTTATAGTGTTCAAGTCTTCTATTTCCTTGATCTTCTATCTATACTATCCATTACTGAATGTGAAGTATTAAGGTTTCTAACTATTATTTTTGAATTATATTCTGCCTTTCAATTCTGTCAGTTTCTACTTCATATATTTTGGGGTTCTCTTATTAGGTGTACACATGTTTATAAGTGGCATGTAATTTTGATGGATTGACCTTTTTATTGTTACAAAACATTCTCTGTAGTAACAATTTTTTGTCTTAATGTCTGTTGTTTCTGCTATGAGAATAGCTGCATCAACTCTCTTTTGGTTACTTTCTGCATGGTATAACTTTTTTTATCTTTTACTTTCAGTTTATTTGTATCTATTTAATCTCAAATGTGTCTCTTATAGCCAGTTATAGTTGGATTATGTTTTTTTTTTTTTTTAATTATACTTTAAGTTTTAGGGTACATGTGCACATTGTGCAGGTTAGTTACATATGTATACATGTGCCATGCTGGTGCGCTGCACCCACTAACTCGTCATCTAGCATTAGGTATATCTCCCAATGCTATCCCTCCCCCCTCCCCACCACAGTCCCCAGAGTGTGATATCCCCCTTCCTGTGTCCATGTGATCTCATAGTTCAATTCCCACCTATGAGTGAGAATATGCGGTGTTTGGTTTTTTGTTCTTGCGATAGTTTACTGAGAATGATGGTTTCCAATTTCATCCATGTCCCTACAAAGGACATGAACTCATCATTTTTTATGGCTGCATAGTATTCCATGGTGTATATGTGCCACATTTTCTTAATCCAGTCTATCATTGTTGGACATTTGGGTTGGTTCCAAGTCTTTGCTATTGTGAATAATGCCGCAATAAACATACGTGTGCATGTGTCTTTATAGCAGCATGATTTATAGTCATTTGGGTATATACCCAGTAATGGGATGGCTGGGTCAAATGGTATTTCTAGTTCTAGATCCCTGAGGAATCGCCACACTGACTTCCACAATGGTTGAACTAGTTTACAGTCCCACCAACAGTGTAAAAGTGTTCCTATTTCTCCACATCCTCTCCAGCACCTGTTGTTTCCTGACTTTTTAATGATTGCCATTCTAACTGGTGTGAGATGATATCTCATAGTGGTTTTGATTTGCATTTCTCTGATGGCCAGTGATGATGAGCATTTTTTCATGTGTTTTTTGGCTGCATAAATGTCTTCTTTTGAGAAGTGTCTGTTCATGTCCTTTGCCCACTTTTTGATGGGGTTGTTTGTTTTTTTCTTGTAAATTTATTTGAGTTCATTGTAGATTCTGGATATTAGCCCTTTGTCAGATGAGTAGGTTGCGAAAATTTTCTCCCATGTTGTAGGTTGCCTGTTCACTCTGATGGTAGTTTCTTTTGCTGTGCAGAAGCTCTTTAGTTTAATTAGATCCCATTTGTCAATTTTGTCTTTTGTTGCCGTTGCTTTTGGTGTTTTGGACATGAAGTCCTTGCCCACGCCTATGTCCTGAATGGTGATGCCTAGGTTTTCTTCTAGGGTTTTTATGGTTTTAGGTCTGATGTTTAAATCTTTAATCCATCTTGAATTAATTTTTGTATAAGGTGTAAGGAAGGGATCCAGTTTCAGCTTTCTACATATGGCTAGCCAGTTTTCCCAGCACCATTTATTAAATAGGGAATCCTTTCCCCATTGCTTGTTTTTCTCAGGTTTGTCAAAGATCAGATAGTTGTAGGTAAACGGCGTTATTTCTGAGGGCTCTGTTCTGTTCCATTGATCTATATCTCTGTTTTGGTACCACTACCATGCTGTTTTGGTTACTGTAGCCTTGTAGTATAGTTTGAAGTCAGGTAGTGTGATGCCTCCAGCTTTGTTCTTTTGGCTTAGGATTGACTTGGTGATGCGGGCTCTTTTTTGGTTCCATATGAACTTTAAAGTAGTTTTTTCCAATTCTGTGAAGAAAGTCATTGGTAGCTTGATGGGGATGGCATTGAATCTGTAAATTACCTTGGGCAGTATGGCCATTTTCACGATATTGATTCTTCCTACCCATGAGCATGGAATGTTCTTCCATTTGTTTGTATCCTCTTTTATTTCCTTGAGCAGTGGTTTGTAGTTCTCCTTGAAGAGGTCCTTCACATCCCTTGTAAGTTGGATTCCTAGGTATTTTATTCTCTTTGAAGCAATTGTGAATGGGATTTCACTCATGATTTGGCTGTTTGTCTGTTGTTGGTGTATAGGAATGCTTGTGATTTTTGTACATTGATTTTGTATCCTGAGACTTTGCTGAAGTTGCTTATGAGCTTAAGGAGATTTTGGGCTGAGACAATGGGGTTTTCTAGATAAACAATCATGTCATCTGCAAACAGGGACAATTTGACTTCCTCTTTTCCTAATTGAATACCCCTTATTTCTTTCTCCTGCCTGATTGCCCTGGCCAGAACTTCCAACACTATGTTGAATAGGAGTGGTGAGAGAGGGCATCGCTGTCTTGTGCCAGTTTTCAAAGGGAATGCTTCCAGTTTTTGCCCATTCAGTATAATATTGGCTGTGGGTTTGTCATAGATAGCTCTTATTATTTTGAAATACGTCCCATCAATACCTAATTTATTGAGAGTTTTTAGCATGAAGGGTTGTTGAATTTTGTCAAAGGCTTTTTCTGCATCTATTGAGATAATCATGTGGTTTTTGTCTTTGGCTCTGTTTATATGCTGGATTACATTTATTGATTTGCATATATTGAACCAGCCTTGCATCCCAGGGATGAAGCCCACTTGATCATGGTGGATAAGCTTTTTGATGTGCTGCTGGATTCGGTTTGCCAGTATTTTATTGAGGATTTTTGCATCAATGTTCATCAAGGATATTGGTCTAAAATTCTCTTTTTTGGTTGTGTCTCTGCCCGGCTTTGGTATCAGAATGATGCTGGCCTCATAAAATGAGTTAGGGAGGATTCCCTCTTTTTCTATTGATTGGAATAGTTTCAGAAGGAATGGTACCAGTTCCTCCTTGTACCTCTGGTAGAATTCAGCTGTGAATCCATCTGGTCCTGGACTCTTTTTGGTTGGTAAACTATTGATTATTGCCACAATTTCAGCTCCTGTTCTTGGTCTATTCAGAGATTCAACTTCTTCCTGGTTTAGTCTTGGGAGAGTGTATGTGTCGAGGAATGTATCCATTTCTTCTAGATTTTCTAGTTTATTTGCGTAGAGGTGTTTGTAGTATTCTCTGATGGTAGTTTATATTTCTGTGGGATCGGTGGTGATATCCCCTTTATCATTTTTTATTGCGTCTATTTGATTCTTCTCTCTTTTTTTCTTTATTAGTCTTGCTAGCGGTCTATCAATTTTGTTGATCCTTTCAAAAAACCAGCTCCTGGATTCATTGATTTTTCGGAGGGTTTTTTGTGTCTCTATTTCCTTCAGTTCTGCTCTGATTTTAGTTATTCTTGCCTTCTGCTAGCTTTTGAATGTGTTTGCTCTTGCTTTTCTAGTTCTTTTAATTGTGATGTTAGGGTGTCAATTTTGGATCTTTCCTGCTTTCTCTTGTGGGCATTTAGTGCTATAAATTTCCCTCTACACACTGCTTTGAATGCGTCCCAGAGATTCTGGTATGTTGTGTCTTTGTTCTCGTGGGTTTCAAAGAACATCTTTATTTCTGCTTTCATTTCGTTATGTACCCAGTAGTCATTCAGGAGCAGGTTGTTCAGTTTCCATGTAGTTGAGCGGTTTTGAGTGAGATTCTTAATCCTGAGTTCTAGTTTGATTGCACTGTGGTCTGAGAGATAGTTTGTTATAATTTCTGTTCTTTTACATTTGCTGAGGAGAGCTTTACTTCCAAGTATGTGGTCAATTTTGGAATAGGTGTGGTGTGGTGCTGAAAAAAATGTATATTCTGTTGATTTGGGGTGGAGAGTTCTGTAGATGTCTATTAGGTCTGCTTGGTGCAGAGCTGAGTTCAATTCCTGGGTATCCTTGTTGACTTTCTGTCTCTTTGATCTGTCTAATGTTGACAGTGGGGTGTTAAAGTCTCCCATTATTAATGTGTGGGAGTCTAAGTCTCTTTGTAGGTCACTCAGGACTTGCTTTATGAATCTGGGTGCTCCTGTATTGGGTGCATATATATTTAGGATAGTTAGCTCCTCTTGTTGAATTGATCCCTTTACCATTATGTAATGGCCTTCTTTGTCTCTTTTGATCTGTGTTGGTTTAAAGTCTGTTTTATCAGAGACTAGGATTGCAACCCCTGCCTTTTTTTGTTTTCCATTTGCTTGGTAGATCTTCCTCCATCCTTTTATTTTGAGCCTATGTGTGTCTCTGCACGTGAGATGGGTTTCCTGAATACAGCACACTGATGGGTCTTGACTCTTTATCCAACTTGCCAGTCTGTGTCTTTTAATTGGAGAATTTAGTGCATTTACATTTAAAGTTAATATTGTTATGTGTGAATTTGATCCTGTCATTATGATGTTAGCTGGTGATTTTGCTCGTTAGTTGATGCAGTTTCTTCCTAGTCTCGATGGTCTTTACATTTTGGCATGATTTTGCAGCGGCTGGTACCGGTTGTTCCCTTCCATGTTTAGCGTTTCCTTCATGAGCTCTTTTAGGGCAGGCCTGGTGGTGACAAAATCGGTCAGCATTTGCTTGTCTGTAAAGTATTTTATTTCTCCTTCACTTATGAAGCTTAGTTTGGCTGGATATGAAATTCTGGGTTGAAAATTCTTTTCTTTAAGAATGTTGAATATTGGCCCCCCACTCTCTTCTGGCTTGTAGGGTTTCTGCCGAGAGATCCGCTGTTAGTCTGATGGGCTTCCCTTTGAGGGTAACCCGACCTTTCTGTCTGGCTGCCCTTAACATTTTTTCCTTCATTTCAACTTTGGTGAATCTGACAATTATGTGTCTTGGAGTTGCTCTTCTCGAGGAGTATCTTTGTGGCGTTCTCTGTATTTCCCGAATCTGAACGTTGGCCTGCCTTGCTAGATTGGGGAAGTTCTCCTGGATAATATCCTGCAGAGTGTTTTCCAACTTGGTTCCATTCTCCGCATCACTTTCAGGTACACCAATCAGACGTAGATTTGGTCTTTTCACATAGTCCCATATTTCTTGGAGGCTTTGCTCATTTCTTTTTATTCTTTTTTCTCTAAACTTCCCTTCTCGCTTCATTTCATTCATTTCATCTTCCATTGCTGATACCCTTTCTTCCAGTTGATCGCATCGGCTCCTGAGGCTTCCGCATTCTTCACGTAGTTCTCGAGCCTTGGTTTTCAGTTCCATCAGCTCCTTTAAGCACTTCTCTGTATTGGTTATTCTAGTTATACATTCTTCTAAATTTTTTTCAAAGTTTTCAACTTCTTTGCCTTTGGTTTGAATGTCCTCCCGTAGCTCAGAGTAATTTGATCGTCTGAAGCCTTCTTCTCTCAGCTCGTCAAAATCATTCTCCATCCAGCTTTGTTCCGTTGCTGGTGAGGAACTGCATTCCTTTGGAGGAGGAGAGGCGCTCTGCGTTTTAGAGTTTCCAGTTTTTCTGTTCTGTTTTTTCCCCATCTTTGTGGTTTTATCTACTTTTGGTCTTTGATGATGGTGATGTACAGATGGGTTTTCGGTGTGGATGTCCTTTCTGTTTGTTAGTTTTCCTTCTAACAGACGGGACCCTCAGCTGCAGGTCTGTTGGAATACCCTGCCGTGTGAGGTGTCAGCGTGCCCCTGCTGGGGGGTGCCTCCCAGTTAGGCTGCTCGGGGGTCAGGGGTCAGGGACCCACTTGAGGAGGCAGTCTGCCCGTTCTCAGATCTCCAGCTGCGTGCTGGGAGAACCACTGCTCTCTTCAAAGCTGTCAGACAGGGACATTTAAGTCTGCAGAGGTTACTGCTGTCTTTTTGTTTGTCTGTGCCCTGCCCCCAGAGGTGGAGCCTACAGAGGCAGGCAGGCCTCCTTGAGCTGTGGTGGGCTCCACCCAGTTCGAGCTTCCTGGCTGCTTTGTTTACCTAAGCAAACCTGGGCAATGGCGGGCGCCCCTCCCCCAGCCTCGCTGCCGCCTTGCAGTTTGATCTCAGACTGCTGTGCTAGCAGTCAGCGAGACTCCGTGGGCGTAGGACCCTCCGAGCCAGGTGTGGGATATAGTCTCGTGGTGCGCCGTTTTTTAAGCCGGTCTGAAAAGCGCAATATTCGGGTGGGAGTGACCCGATTTTCCAGGTGCGTCCGTCACCCCTTTCTTTGACTCGGAAAGGGAACTCCCTGACCCCTTGCGCTTCCGAGGTGAGGCAATGCCTCGCCCTGCTTCGGCTCGCGCACGGTGCGCGCACGCACTGGCCTGCGCCCACTGACTGGCACTCCCTAGTGAGATGAACCCGGTACCTCAGATGGAAATGCAGAAATCACCCGTCTTCTGCGTCGCTCAGGCTGGGAGGTGTAGACCTGAGCTGTTCCTATTCGGCCATCTTGGCTCCTCCCCGGATTATGTTTTTTACCCCTTCTGCCTATGTGCTTTTTGTTTGGAGTGCCTGATTAATTTCCATTTAATATAATTACCAATAAAGTGGAATTTACATCTGCTGTTTTGCTCTTTGTTTTCTATGTGTCTCATTGTTTTTTGGGGTGGTTATTCCTCTAGTCCTGTAGTGCTGCCTTTTGTGTTAAATAGATATTTTCAAGTGTATCACTTAAATCACTTGTTTTGTACTGTATACTTCTAGTTCATTTTTGTAGTGGTTGCCTTGGGAATTATAATTAACAACTTAATTTTAGTCTAGTTGAAATTAATACTGTAAATTTTAATAATATACAAACACTTTGCTCCTATATAGCTCTATTCCCTCTCCTTCCTTCGTGCTGTTATTGCCATACATACATCCTTTTATACCTTTTAAATCAGACAGGAGAAGAAAAAGTTACAAAGAGAAAACAGTTATACTGTCTTTTATATTTACCTATGTGGTTACCTTCACCATGCTCCTTATTTCTTCGGATGGATTCAGATTGCTATCTAGTGTTCTTTCATTGCAGCCTGAGGGACACTCTTTAGTATTTGTTTAAATCTGTAAATGTCTTAATTTCTCCTTCTGTTATGAAAAATAGTTGTAGAATTCATGGTCGAGTCTTTTTCTTTCAGTACTTTGACACCATTGCCATCCGGCCTTCATGGTTTCTCATGAAAAATTAGTTGTTAATGTTACTAAAGTTGTTTGTCTGTGACAAGTTGCTTCTTTCTTGCTTCTTTTAGGATTCTCTCTTCCTTTTTCAGCAGTTTTATGATGATGTGTCTAAGGTGTAGATCTCTCTGGGTTTATCCTCTGTGTAGTTCCTTGAGCTTTTTTGGATGTTTAGGTTAATGTTTTTCATCAAACTGGGGGAATTTTTAGTCACATTTCTTCAAATGCTCTTTCTGCCTCATTCTTATCTCCCCTCTTTTCTAGAACTCCTATGAGGTATACAATGGGATGTTTAATGGTGTGTCACAGGTTTCTTAGGCCCTATGGATTTTTAAAATTGGTTTTTCTTTCTGTTCCTCAGACTGGATAATCTCAGTTGATCTATTTTCAGGTTTGCTGACTTTTCTAGTAAATTGTTCATTTTAGTTATTGTGCTTTTCAATTCTACAATTTGTTTTTTTCTCATAATTTTTTATCTTTTATTGATATTCTCATACTTTCTTTTAGTTTTTTAGACATGGGTTTGTTTTAGTTATTTGAATATGCTTAAAGTGGCTGATTTAAAAACATTGTCTTGTTTAGTCAGTCCTATGTCTGGGTTTCCTCAGGGACAGTTTTGTGAACTGCTTGTCTCTCCATGTGTATGAACCATACTTCCTTCTTTTTTTCTTTGTATTTTTTTTGATATTATTATACTTTAAGTTCTAGGGTACATGTGCACAATGTGCAGGTTTGTTACATATGTATACATGTGCCATGATGGTGTGCTGCACCTATTAACTCATCATTTAGCATTAGGTATATGTCCTAATGCTATCCCTCCCCCAGGCCCCCACCCCACGACAGGCCCCAGTGTGTGATGTTCCCCTTCCTGTGTCCAAGTGTTCTCATTGTTCAATTCCCACTTATGAGTGAGAACAGGTGGTGTTTGGTTTTTTGTCCTTGCAATAGTTTGCTGAGAATGATGGTTTCCAGCTTCATCCATGTCCCTACAAAGGAGATGAACTCATCCTTTTTTATGGCTGCATAGTATTCCATGGTATATATGTGCCACATTTTCTTAATCCAGTCTATCATCGATGGACATTTGGGTTGGTTCCAAGTCTTTGCTATTGTGAATAGTGCCGCAATAAACATACGTGTGCATGTGTCTTTATAGCAGCATGATTTATAATCCTTTGGGTATATACCCAGTAATGGGATGGCTGGGTCAAATGGTATTTCTAGTTCTAGATCCTCGAGGAATCACCACACTGTCTTCCACAATGGTTGAAGTAGTTTACACTCCCACCAACAGTGTGAAAGCATTCCTATTTCTCCACATCCTCTCCAGCACCTGTTGTTTCCTGACTTTTTAATGATTGCCATTCTAACTGGTGTGAGATGGTATCTCATTGTGGTTTCGATTTGCATTTCTCTGATGGCCAGTGATGATGAGCATTTTTTCATGTGTCTTTTGGCTGCATAAATGTCTTCTTTTGAGAAGTGTCTGTTCATATCCTTTGCCCACTTGTTAATGGGGTTGTTTGTTTTTTTCTGGTAACTTTGTTTGAGTTCATTATAGATTCTGGATATCAGCCCTTTGTCAGATGAGTAAATTGCAAAAATTTTCTCCCGTTCTGTAGGTTGCCTGTTCACTCTGATGGTAGTTTCTTTTGCTGTGCAGAAGCTCTTTAGTTTAATTAGATCCCATTTGTCAATTTTGGCTTTTGTTGCCATTGCTTTTGGTGTTTTAGACATGAAGTCTTTGCCCATGCCTATGTCCTGAATGGTATTGCCTAGGTTTTCTTCTAGGGCTTTTATGGTTTTAGGTCTAACATGTAAGTGTTTAATCCATCTTGAATTAATTTTTGTATAAGGTGTAAGGAAGGGATCCAGTTTGAGCTTTCTACATATGGCTAGCCAGTTTTCCCAGCGCCATTTGTTAAATAGGGAATCCTTTCCCCATTTCTTGTTTTTGTCAGGTTTGTCAAAGATCAGATGGTTGTAGCTGTGTGGTATTATTTCTGAGGGCTCTGTTCTGTTCCATTGGTCTATATCTCTGTTTTGGTACCAGTACCATGCTGTTTTGATTACTGTGGCCTTGTAGTATAGTTTGAAGTCAGGTAGCGTGATGCCTCCAGCTTTGTTCTTTTGGCTTAGGATTGACTTGGCGATGCGGGCTCTTTTTTGGTTCCATATGAACTTTAAAGTAGTTTTTTCCAATTCTGTGAAGAAATTCATTGGTAGCTTGTTGGGGATGGCATTGAATCTGTAAATTACCTTGGGCAGTATGGCCATTTTCCCGATACTGAGTCTTCCTATCCATGAGCATGGAATGTTCTTCCATTTGTTTGTGTCCTCTTTTATTTCGTTGAGCAATGGTTTGTAGTTCTCCTTGAGGAGGTCCTTCAGATCCCTTGTAAGTTGGATTCCTAGGTATTTTATTCTCTTTGAAGCAATTGTGAATGGGAGTTCACTCATGATTTGGCTCTCTGTCTGTTATTGGTGTATAAGAATGCTTGTGATTTTTGCACATTGATTTTGTATCCTGAGACTTTGCTGAAGTTGCTTATCGGGTTAAGGAGATTTTGGGCAGAGACGATGAGGTTTTCTAAATATACAATCATGTCATCTGCAAACAGGGACAATTTGACTTCTTCTTTTCCTAACTGAATACCCCTTATTTCTTTCTCCTGCCTGATTGTCCTGGCCAGAACTTCCAACACTATGTTGAATAGGGGTGGTGAGACAAGGCATCCCTGTCTTGTGCCAGTTTTCAAAGGGAATGCTTTCAGTTTTTGCCCATGCAGTATGATATTGGCTGTGGGTTTGTCATAAATAGCTCTTGTTATTTTGAGTTACGTCCCATCAATACCTAATTTATTGAGAGTTTTTAGCATGAAGGGCTGTTGAATTTTGTCGAAGGCCTTTTCTGCATCTATTGAGATAATCATGTGGTTTTTGTCTTTGGTTCTGTTTATATGCTGGATTACGTTTATTGATTTGTGTACGTTGAACCAGCCTTGCATCCCAGGGATGAAGCCCACTTGATCATGGTGGATAAGCTTTTTGATGTGCTGCTGGATTCGGTTTGCCAGTATTTTATTGAGGATTTTTGCATCGATGTTCATCAGGGATATTGGTCTAAAATTCTCTTTTTTTGTTGTGTGTCTGCCAGGCTTTGGTATCAGGATGATGCTGGCCTCATAAAATGAGTTAGGGAGGATTCCCTCTTTTCCTGTTGATTGGAATAGTCTCAGAAGGAATGGTACCAGCTCCTCCTTGTACCTCTGGTAGAATTTGGCTGTGAACCCATCTGGTCCTGGACTTTCTTTGGTTGGTAGGCTATTAATTATTGCCTCAATTTCAGAGTCTGTTATTGGTCTATTCAGGGATTCACCTTCTTCCTGGTTTAGTCTTGGGAGGGTGTATATGTCCAGGAATTTATCCATTTCTTCTAGGTTTTCTAGTTTGTTTGCATAGAGGTGTTTATAGTATTCTCTGGTGGTAGTTTGTATTTGTGTGGGATCGGTGGTGATATCCCCTTTATCATTTTTTATTGTGTCTATTTGATTCTTCTCTCTTTTCTTCTTTATTAGTGTTGCTAGTGGTCTATCTATTGTGTTGATCTTTTCAAAAAACCAGCTCCTGGATTCATTGATTTTTTTGAATGTGTCTCTATCTCCTTCGGTTCTGCTCTCTTCCAACATAGTGTTGGAAGTTCTGGCCAGGACAATCAGGCAGGAGAAAGAAATAAGGGGTATTCAGTTAGGAAAAGAAGAAGTCAAATTGTCCCTGTTTGCAGATGACATGATTGTATATTTAGAAAACCTCATCGTCTCTGCCCAAAATCTCCTTAGTTATTTCTTGCTTTCTGCTAGCTTTTGAATGTGTTTGCTCTTGCTTTTCTAGTTAATTGTGATGTTAGGGTGTCAATTTTAGATCTTTCCTGCTTCCTCTCGTGGGCATTTAGTGCTATAAATTTCCCTCTACACACTGCTTTAAATGTGTCGCAGAGATTCTGGTGTGTTGTGTCTTTATTCTCGTTGGTTTCAAAGAACATCTTTATTTCTGCCTTCATTTCGTTATGTACCCAATAGTTATTCAGGAGCAGGTTGTTCAGTTTCCATGTAGTTGAGCGGTTTTGAGTGAGTTTCTTAATCCTGAGTTATAGTTTGATTACACTGTGGTCTGAGAGACAGTTTGTTATAATTTCTGTTCTTTTACATTTGTTGAGGAGTGCTTTACTTCCAACTGTGTGGTCAGTGTTGGAATAAGTGCGATGTGGTGCTGAGAAGAATGTATATTCTGTTGATTTGGGGTGGAGAGTTCTGTAGATGTCTGTTAGGTCCGCTTGATGCAGAGCTGAGTTCAATTCCTGGATATCCTTGTTAACTTTCTGTCTTGTTGATCTGTCTAATGTTGACAGTGGGGTGCTAAAGTCTCCCATTATTATTGTGTGGGAGTCTAAGTCTCTTTGTAGGTCTCTAAAGACTTGCTTTATGAATCTGGGTGCTCCTGTATTGGGTGCATATATGTTTAGGATAGTTAGCTCTTCTTGTTAAATTGATCCCTTTACCATTATGTAATGGCCTTCTTTGTCTCTTTGGATCTTTGTTGGTTTAAAGTCTGTTTTATCAGAGACTAGGATTGCAACCCCTGCCTTTTTTTGTTTTCCATTTGCTTGGTAGATCTTCTTCCATCCCTTTATTTTGAGCCTATTTGTGTCTGTGCACGTGAGATGGGTCTTCTGAATACAGCACACTGATGGGTCTTGACTCTTTATCCAATTTGCCAGTCTGTGTCTTTTAATTGGAGCATTTAGCACATTTACATTTAAGGTTAATATTGTTATGTGCGAGTTTGATCCTGTCATTATGATGTTAGCTGGTGATTTTGCTCATTAGTTGATGCAGTTTCTTCCTTGCATCGATGGTCTTTACAATTTGGCATGTTTTTGCAGTGGCTGGTACCGGTTGTTCCTTTCCATGTTTAGTGCTTCCTTCAGGAGCTGTTGACAGGCCTGGTGGTGACAAAATCGGTCAGCATTTGCTTGTCTGTAAAGTATTTTATTTCTCCTTCACTTATGAAGCTTAGTTTGGCTGGATATGAAATTCTGGGTTGAAAATTCTTTTTGTTAAGAATGTTGAATATTTGCCACCACTCTCTTCTGGCTTGTAGAGTTTCTGCTGAGAGATCCGCTGTTAGTCTGTTGGGCTTTCCTTTGTGGGTAACCTGACCTTTCTGTCTGGCTGCCCTTAACATTTTTCCTTCATTTCAACTTTGGTGAATCTGACAATTATGTGTCTTGGAGTTCTCTTCTCGAGGAGTATCTTTGTGGTATTCTCTGTATTTCCTGAATTTGAATGTTGGCCTGCCTTGCTAGGTTGGGGAAGTTCTCCTGGATAATATCCTGCAGAGTGTTTTCCTACTTGGTTTCATTCTCCCCGTCACTTTCAGGTACACCAATCAGGCGTAGATTTGGTCTTTTCACATAGTCCCATATTTCTTGAAGGCTTTGTTCGCTTCTTTTTACTCTTTTTTCTCTAAACTTCTCATTTCATTTCATTCATTTGATCTTCAGTCACTGATACCCTTTCTTCCAGTTGATCAGATTGGCTACTGAAGCTTGTGCATTCATCACGTAGCTCTCGTGCCATGGTTTTCAGCTCCGTCAGGTCATGTAAGGACTTCTCTACACTGGTTATTCTGTTAGCCATTTGTCTAGTCTTTTTTCAAGGTTTTTAGCTTCTTTGCAATTGGTTCGAACTTCCTCCTTTAGCTCGGAGAAGTTTGATTGTCTGAAGCCTTCTTCTCTCAACTTGTCAAAGTCATTCTCCGTCCAGCTTTGTTCTGTTGCTGGCAAGGAGCTGCATTCCTTTGGAGGGGGAGAGGCACTCTGATTTTTAGAATTTTCAGCTTTTCTGCTCTGTTCTTTCCCCATCTTTGTGGTTTTATCTACCTTTGGTCCTTGATGATGTAGATGACGTAGAGATGGGGTTTTGGCGTGGATGTCCTTTCTGTTTGTTAGTTTTCCTTCTAACAGTGAGGACCCTCAGTGCAGGTCTGTTGGGAGTTTGCTGGAGGTCCACTCCAGACCCTGTTTGCCTGGGTATCAGCAGCGGAGGCTGCAGAGCAGCAAATATTGCTGAACGGCAAATGTTGCTGCCTGATCATTCTCTGGAAGCTTCGTCTCAGAGGGGTACCTGGCTGTGTGAGGTGTCAGTCTGCCCCTAGTGGTGGGTGCCTCCCAGTTAGGCTACTCAGGGATCAGGGACCCACTTGAGGAGGCAGTCTCTCCATTCTCAGATCTCAGACTCCATCCTGGGAGAACCACTACTCTCTTCAAAGCTGTCAGACAAGGACATTTAAGTCTGTGGAGGTTTCTGCTGCCTTTTGTTCGGCTATGCCCTGCCCCAAGAGGTGGAGTCTACAGAGGCAGGCAGGCCTCCTTGAGCTGTGGTGGGCTCCCCCCAGTTTCGAGCTTCCTGGCCGCTTTGTTTACCTACTCAAGCCTCAGCAATGGTGGGTGCCCCTCCCCCAGCCTCGCTGCTGCCTTGCAGTTCGATCTCAGACTGCTGTGCTAGCAATGAGCGAGGCTCCATGGGCATGTTACCCTCCAAGCCATGCGCGGGATATAATCTCCTGGTGTGCCGTTTGCTAAGACCATTGGAAAAGCGCAGTATTATGGTGGGAGTGACCCAATTTTCCAGATGCCGTCTGTCACAGCTTCCCTTTGCTTGGAAAGGGAATTAATTCCCTGACCCCTTGCACTTCCCGGGTGAGGCGATGCCTCGCCCTGCTTTGGCTCATGCTTGTTGGGCTGCACCCACTGTCCACCACTCCCCAGTGAGATGAACCCGGTACCTCAATTGGAAATGCAGAAATCACCTGTGTTCTGCATCGCTCACACTGGGAGCTGTAGACTGGAGCTGTTCCTTTTCAGCCATCTTGGAACCGCCCCCCTCCCCTTTTTTTTTTTAATATCTTGTAATTTTTTGTTGAATACTGCACATTTAAAATAATGTCACAACTCTGATAATCAGATTCTCCTCTCCTCTCTGCCCCAGTGTTGTTTGTTATTTTAGTGATTTTTTTTTTGAAACTAATTCTATCAAATCTATATTCTTTGTCACATATGGGCACTGAAATCTCTGCTCAGTTGGCTTAGTGGTCAGCTAATGATTGGACAGAGATTTCGTTAAATGCCTGGGAGCAATAAATCTTTTTGTTGAAGTTATGTGTGTGTTGGGACGCTCCTTCAACACTTAACCAGGCAGTTTACAACTGTGCCTTACTTTTTACTTCCTGCTTGTGCAGAGCCTCAGGTTTAGCCAGAGGTGAGCACTTAGGTCTTTCCTGGGCGTGCATACAGCCCTTTCTGTACATGTGGCTCTCTAGAGTCTCAGGAATATGTTGGAGCTTTACAAAGCCCCCAGCTTTTCTTTTTAAAGCTTTTAGTCTATTGTTTGCCTCAGCTGTTCTTCTCTCCCTCAGCCAGCTGCAATATGAAACAATTACCTCTGATTGTTTTTGACAAATGTCCTTTGGTTGTCCTAGGGTATTGGGGGAAGCTTTTTATACTAGGTAAGTGCTGAGTCAGGTCAAATTAAGATAGCTTAGCGAGTAGAGCCTTCCAGGAGACCACCAGATGTGTTAAATAATGACAGTTCTCTGGGAATGAGGTACTAAAAGAGCTCCAAACCTCTTCTGTCTTTCCTAGTGCCTGCCAGGCTGTTGGGTTTTTGCTTTTAGTTATAAAGCAGTGGGGCCTGGCTCTGTGCTCAGGCTGGAGTGCAGTGGCATGGTCATAGCTCACTGCAGCCTCAAAGTCTTTGGCTCAACTGATCCTTTGGCTTCAGCCTCCCGAGTAGCTGGGACTACAGATGCATGCCAACATGCCTAATTTTTAAACATTATTTAGAGACGGGGTACCACCATGTTGCCCAGACTGGTTCCAAGCACTTGGACTCAAGCATTTCTCCCACCTCAGCCTCTCAAGTAGTTGGGATTATAGGCATAAGCCACTGGGCCTGATCCCCCAGGCTGCTAATTTTCAAAGCTACTATGGGGGAGAATGGGAATAGGGCAAGATAAGATGCCTTAAAGTGTGCTGGTCTTCCCAAATAAGATTCAGCCATCTATCACTCTTCCTACATTGCTCCAAGCCTTTGGCTAATTTCCAGAGTTCACAGAATGTTGATTTTCACAGTTTTTGCCAGTGATCTTGCTGGGTTTATGGAGGAGATGATTTTCGAAGGTTCTTATTCTGAAATTTTTGCTTATATCCTATTGTTGAGTTTTGGGAGTTTTAAATTATTTTAGATATGAGTCTTTTGTTAAGTATATAGTTGGCAAATATTTTCTGTTATTCTAGAGGGTATGTAGGGTTATCTCGTAGTGATTTTTATTTTGCATTTCCCTGATTCCAAATGTGACTGAGTACCTTTTAATATATGTATTGCCAAGTTTTATAAATGTTTTGTGTGTCTTTGGAAAGAATGTGTGCAGTATTTATGTGTCTGTGTCTTAGTTTGGGCTACTGTAACAAGTACTATAGACTGGGTGGCTTACAAACAACAGAAATTTATTTCTCACAGTTCTGGAGATTGGAAGTCTGAGATCAGAGTGCCAACATGGTCAGGTTCTGATGAGGGCTCTGAGCCTCTGACGTCATGTTTTTGATTTAGTGTTGTTACTACTTTCCTTCCCCTTCCCCTTTTAAAACTCTTGTTGTTTGTTTTATCTGCTGGCCACAAACCCAATTTTTGTTTTCTGAAAATAACTATTTTTCACCTCATTTTTGAAGGATAATATCATTGGATATAGAAGATGTTGTTTCAGTATCTCCATTTTTTCTGATAGGTCAACCATTAACAGTATTGTTGTTTTTGATATGTAACCAGTCATTTTTCTTTGGCTGCTGTCAAGGTTTCTCTTTGGCTTTCACCAGCTTGACTATGATATATATGCATATGTGGCTCTTTGTGTATATTCTGCTTGGATTTGTTGAGATTCTTGGATTTGTTAAGTCAACATTTTCTACTGAATTTGAAATGTTTTGGCCATTATTTCTTCAACAAAAAATTTTTTATGCTCATTTCATTCCTTTCTTTTTGGGACTTACATATATGTTGGACTGCCTAATAGTGTCCTACTGGTCTCTTAGGATCTGTTTATTTTTCTTTAGTTATTTTACTTTCTGTTCTTTGGATTAGACAGTTTTATTTCCCTGTCTTCAAACTCACCAATTCTTTCTTCTGCTATCTCTAATCTTCTGTTGACTCATCTGAGGAATTTTTTATTGTAGTTATTGTATTTTTCAGCTTTTTCTTTTTTTTAAGTTTCTGTCAATTGTTTGAACATAATTTCTTTTAATTTTCATAACATACTTAGAATAACTGCTTTGAATTAATTCAGGTAGACTCAGAATCAGTATCTGTTGATTTACTTTTCTTTTTTCCTGAGTCTGGGTCACATTTTCCTCTTTCTTTGCATATCATGTATTTTTTTCCTGAAACTGCACATTATGGTATGTTTTAATGAATGATTCAGTTAATGTTCTTAGAGTTGCAGGTCTTTTTTTAAAGGTAGATAGTTAACTTACCTGGGCCCAGACTGCAAAGTTGGTCTCCCCTGATGTATGCAGCCGCGGCCATCTCTGTTTTCTTCTAGCTTTCCATTGCTGCTTTTTTGGCTTGGCTTGTTGGGGGTCTCCCAGTGTCTGAGTAAGTTGGTTGTTACCCAAAGATTTGTGGAGATTGTAGTCCAATTTTGCCCTGTGGTTTTCTTGCTTCTCGGAATTTTACTAATTTCCAGCTGTTCTGCAGAGCTTCTAACCTTCACTAGTACTTCAACCTTGTAGAGCTGCAGCTTCCTGCTGCCTACACTGCATAGTTGGGGAATGCACTCTGTTGAAAGGCAACAAATTCAGTAATACAGTGCTATTTTCAAGTGTAGCATCATTCTTTCTAGTTTCTGCCTACTTTTTCCTCAATCCCTTCAGGTCTTCTCTGTGCCTACTGGTTTATCAGTCATCCAATTATTTGGGCAAAGTTTATACCTAGAATTTTTGTTTCACCCCTCTGGTTCTCTGACTGCCATGTTTTTCCCATTTAAATTTCTAGCTGTTTTCTCAGGCCTGAATACAGAGCCCTATGGTGATACTGTCTTTATCCAGAGATAATTTTTGTGTGCTTGTGGGGTCTCTAGCATTCTGTGATTACTTTAATTAAATTTTAGGGATTGAAGGATCGATGAGTGCATATGGTATCTATAGGATGATGTCTTTATTTTTGGCTTGGATTTCTTCCATAGTAATTTCATCCCTGAACATGTTCTCTCCATGAAGTGTGGCAAAGATAGCCACTGGCTGCTCTAACCTACATCGTTCTCATAACTCTTTCCGCTGAGGATTCAAGTGACACTTTCCCAATAGTTTTTGCAAATGTACTAAGAAGCATTCTACATCTCCCATTTAGTCCCATCCATGAACAAATTACTGTGCTAGGAGAACAGGGTAATCTGATCAGCCTGAGAGTCACTTGTTTATCCTTCCATTCAGGTGCCTAGGATTGGGGCCACTGTAATAGTTGAGTAAGAATGTGTCCCTATCTGGAAATTAAGGTTACTATTAGTAAAAATAGAGGCAATATTAGAAATAGAAGATTGCTCTATAACAGTTTTTATAGATTTTGGAGTGTCCTGAAAAATTTCCTTGTATTGCTGGATCCAGTAAAGTTGTCTAGGAACAATATTTCACAAAAAAATTATAATTGAATGGTGACATTACTTACAAAATGATTTTGGTCAGTTTATATGTCTCTGAGTTTGAAAAATTTTGTGACAGAATGTCTTGTAGAGTTACTGCTAATAAAAGAATGAAATAGATTTGTTCCTTTTTCCCCCCGTGTCTTCAAAAGTTAAGAGACCTAAATCAAATGTCAATATAAAATAATTCCTAGGGCTAAGAAAAATTTATTATGGTATTGTTAAGATAGACTTGCTCTGTCAGTTAGCTAATTATTGTGTAACAAATTACTTTGAAACTTGGTGATTTAAATCAATAAACATTTTGATTAGAACAAGTCTGTGAGTCAGCCAGGTGGCGTTTCTGGTCTTGACTGGGCTCATTTGTGAATCTGCATTTAGCAGCAGGTCAGGAAGGTGGCTCTGCTTCTCTTGGCTGGGTTCTCTGATATATTTGGGCATTGACTGGCCATAAGGTTGATCTAGGATGGCCTATATTGAGCTGGCTGTAGTTTGGTCTAGGATGTGCTGTGACGTCTGGGATACCCTCCCATTCTGAAGCAGATGAGAGTTGGCTTGTTATCATGGTGGTGGCAAGGTTTTGAAAGAGAGAGCAGAAGTATACAATGTCTCTTGAAGCCTAAGCTCAAAACTGGCAAACTGAAATCTGCTGGATTCCACTGGTGTTTCTTATAAGGTCAATCCCAGATTTAAGAGATCAGGGAGAGGATGCTACTTGTTTTTTCTTTTTATTTTTTAAGAGACAGGGTCTTGCTCTGTTGACCAGGCTGGAATGCAGTGGCACAGTCAGAGCTCGCTGTAACCTCGAACTCCTGGGCTCATGCAATCCTCCTGCCTTGGCCTCTTGAGTAGCTAGGACCACAGACATGCACCACCACACCTGGCTAATTTTTGTATTTTTTGTAGAGGCAGAGTCTCCTTGTGTTGCTCAGGCTGCTTGAACTTCTGGCTTCAAGTGATCCTCCTGCCTTGACCTCCCAAAGTGCTGGGATTACAGGCATGAGCCACTGCACCTGGCGGACCACCTCTTGATGAGAGAAACTACAAAATTTCCTTGCCAAATACATGGATAACGAGGTGAAACAGAATTGGGCTATTCACAATCAGGCTTTTTGTTTCAGTTGGTAAAATTAGATTAATTTTCAATGTTTAATTCTGAACTCATATTTCAGTAAGAATTGTTTGCATATAGAAATTGGGGCAGGTACAAATTTTGTATATCAATCTGTCCAGTAGTCCAGATTACTCTTTGCTATATTTGTTTCATACATCAGGTCGGATGAGATTTTGGAAGCATTGTTTATACACTGAATTACCAGTTGTAGGTAGATGTTGGTAAATTAGCAGTTGTTCAAAGGTGATTCATTTATATCTTTTTTTTTTGGTTATAAATGATTTTTTTTGGGTGTACATTTATTATTCTAACTTCGAGATTTGACTTTTTTCTATTTGTTCTTTGTATACTGTGAATTTTTAACAGATTTATTGAAGTATAATTGACATATTAAGAAATCACACTTAAAGTAAACAATTTGAACAGATTTGACGTCTGTATATACCTATGAAATCATTCAAGATAAGCAACATACCCTTTAGTTTCAAAAAGTTTCCTTATGCCTGTTGGTATTCTTCCTGTTTGCCCAGACAGTGAATGATCTGCTTTAGGTCATTTATAAGGTGGTTTGCATATTCTGGAATTTTACATAAATCAACACATGCAGTATGTACTCTTTTTGTTTGGAGTTTTTTTTTAACTCAACGTATTTTTTTTGAGATTCATTCATGTTGCATATATCATTAGTTCAGTCCTACATATTCTGTTGCAGGTGTTTAATGTGAGGATTCACCTGTTGGTGGACATTTTTCCGCTAGTGTTTCAATATTACAAATAAGGATGGTATGGACATTTGCATACAAATCGTTTGACATGGTTTGGCTCTGTGTCCCTACCAAATCTCATGTTGAATTGTAATTCCCAATGTTGGAGAAGGGACCTGGAGAGAGGTGATTGGATCATGGGGACAGATTTCCACCTTGCTGTTGTTGTGGTAGTGAGTGAGTCTTCACGAGATCTGGTTGTTTAAAAGTGTGTAGCACTTCCCCCCCTTCACTCTTATTCTCCTGCTCCACCATGGTAAGATGTGCTTGCTTCCTCTTTGTCTTCTGCCATGATTGCAGGTTTCTTGAGGCCTTTCCCAGCCGTGCTTCCTGTACAGCCTGCGGAACTGTGAGTCAGTTAAACCTCTTTTCTTCATAAATTACCCAGTCTCAGGTAGTTCTTTATAGCAGTGTGAGAATGGACTAATACATCATTGTATGGACATATGCTTTCATTTGTTTGGACAAATACCTAGGAGTTTCCACTCCATGACTGGATCCTGTAGTAGGTGTATGTTTGACATTTTAAGAAACGGTGAAACTTTTACAAAGTGGTTGTACCATTTTATCTTCTCATATGAATGTATGAAAGTTTTAGTTCCTCCACTTGTTCACCAACACTTGGTATGGTTGGTCGTACTAATTTAGCCATTCTTATAGCTGTGTAGTGATAACTCTTTGTGCCTTTAATTTGCACTTTCCCAGTAACAAATGATACTGAGCATCTTTTGATACGCTTGTCATTCATGTATTGTTGCCGAAGTGCTGCTTCAAATTTTCTGCCTATTTTGTAATTGGGTTGTTTTATTATTGAAGGTGTTAAAAGCAGGTTTATTGAGGCATAATTGACATGTAATAAAGTACACATATTTAAAGTATACAGTGAGAAAAATTTTGACACATATATATACTCAGGAGGCCACAAACAGGATGATGAATATATTCGTCACCCCCAAAAGTTCTCCTGGTGCCACTTTGTAATTCTTCTTCTCCACCACGTTCCTTTTTGGGGGTCTGTCTCTTTAACAGCATATAGTTCAGGATTACTTTGTTTTCCCACTGAGGCAAGACTCCTTTTTGTCTGGTGTTAACGTGAATCAAGAGATTTTCCACTCTTAAGAAAACAGGTACTATTTCTGGTGCTGTGTAAGACTAGGGCAATTCCCTTTCATCCTTTTGGGTGACTCTTCCTTGCTTGGATAGTTTCCACACAGAGTTGCTCTAATCATTATGTAGCTAGATACTTGAGGGCGTTCTTTGTGGAATTATCTTCTCTTCAGTACTCTGCCCTCATGACTTCTTTAGGCTTTTAGCTCAGTCTCCTCAACTCAAGGATTACCACCAGATTCTGCATAGATACTCTTTTCCTTGGGCAGGGATCTGTACTTTCTCCAGGCAGTAGTTTGCTCACCTTGTTTCCCTTTCAGGGTTCACCATCAGGGGTTGCCTAATGTCTAATATATGAAAACTATTGTTTCATATGTTTTCTGATTTCTTGAGTTTTCAGGGAGGAAGGCAAACCCAATTCCTGTTACTCCACCTTGGCTCTTATATGTACTTTCTACTCTTCATATTTATCTTTTATTTTGGTAAAAAACACATAACAGTAAATTTGCCATCTTAACTGTTTTTAAGTATACAGTCTAGTAGTGTTAAGTGTATTCACATTGTGTAACAGGTCTCTAGAACTTTTTCACTTTGGAAAAGAGAAACTCTGTGTCTGTTAAACACTAATTTCACTTCCTCTCTCCCCCAGATTTTGACAACCACTCCACTTTCTGTGATTTTTGACTATGTTAGGTACCTCATGGATGGAATCATATAGTATTTGTCCTTTGTGATTGGCTTATTTCAGTTATAATGCCCTTGAGGTGATTGAGGTTCATCCATACTATAGCATGTGACGCAATTTCCTTCTGTTTTAAGGCTGCATAATACTCCATTGTATGTATACACATTCCCTTGATCTATTTATACATTGGTGGACAGTGGGTTTCTTCCTTCTCTTGGATCTTGTGAATAATGCTGTTGTGAACATGGGCATGTAAATATCGTTTTGAGATTCTGCTTTGGATTCTTTGTGTATATGCCCAGAAGTGGGATTGCTGGATCATATGGTAATTTAACTTGAAATTTTTTGAGGAACTGTCATGTTTTTCATAATGGCTGCACTATTTTATATTTTCCCCAACAGTGCACCAAGGGTTCCAGTTTCTCCACATTCTTGCCAACACTTGTTATTTCCTGGGTTTTTAAAAATAACAGCCTCTAGTGGATGTAAGGTGATATCTTGTAGTTTAGATTTGCATTCTCTGATGACTGGTGATGTTGAGTATCTTTTCTTTCTTACAATATTTTTTTTGGAACAGGGTCTTGCTATATTGCCCAGGCTGGAGTGCAGTGGCACAATTATGGCTCACTCCAGCTTTGACCTTCCAGGTTCAAGTGATCCTCCCACCTCAGCCTCTCAAGTAGCTGGTACTACAAACACGTGCTACCACACCTGTTTATTTTTTTTAGTAGAGACAAGGTCTTGCCATGTTGCCCAGGCTGGTCTCAAACTCCTGAGCTCAAGCGATCCTCCCACCTCAGCCTCTCAGAGTGCTGGGATTATAGTCATGAGCCACCACACTGGGCTGAGCATCTTTTCGTGTGCTTGTTTTATATGCTGTCTTTGGAGGATTGTCCATTCAAATACTTGGCCCATTTTTAAATTCAGTCATTTCTTTTTTTGTTGTCAAGTTCATTATATTACATATTTTGGATTTTAACCTCTTATCAGATACATGATTTGCAAATATTTTCTCCCAGTCTGTAGGTTGTCTTTTCACTCCATTGATTACTTCTTTTGATGTACAGAAGTTTTTAACTTTTAATGTAATTCCATTTTTTGTTCCCTGTGCTTTTGGTGTCATGTTCAAGAATTCATAGCTAAATCCAATGTCCCGAAGCCTTCCCCTATGTTTTCTTTAATAGTTTTATTGTTTTAGTTCTTATGCTTTGGTCTTTATCCATTTTGAATTAATTTTTGTATGTGGTGTAAGTAAGGGTCCGACTTCATTCTTTTTCACGTGGATATTGGATTTCCCAGTACCATTTGTTGAAAAGACTGTCCTTTCCTCTCTGTATAGTATTGGCCCCCTTGTCAAACACCATTTGACTAGAAATGCATGGGTTTATTATTGGGCTGTCTATATTTTGTTTCATTGGTTTATATGTCTTTTTATGCTGGCACCATTGTTGTCTTGATTACTATTTGTATTTAGTATGTTTTGAAATCAGGACATGTAAGGCCTCCAACTTTGTTGTTCTTTTTCAAGTTTGTTTTGGCTCTATGGGGTCCTTTGAGATTCCATATGAATTTAAGGATAGGTTTTCCTGTTTCTGCAAAAATGCCATTGGGACTTTGACAGGGATTGCATTGAATCTGTAGATTGCTGTGGGTAGTATGGACATTTTAACAATAAATCTTCCAATCTGTGGGTACAGTGTGTTTCCATTTATTGGTATATTTTATGGTTTCTTTCAGCAGTGTGTTATAGCTTTCAGTGTACAAGTCTGTTGGATCCTTGGTTAATTCCTAAATATTGTATTCTTTTTGATACTATTGTACATGGAATTGTGTTAATTTCTTTTTCAAATTGCTCATTGAAATACAATTGATGTTTGCATGTTTGTGTGCTTTTATTTTTTGTATCCTGCAACTTTGCTGAAATGATTACTTCTAACATTTTTTTTTCTTGAAAATTTAAGAGTTTTCTGCATATAAGGTCACATCTGAGAACAGGGTAATTTTACTTCTTTCCAATTTGAATGCATTTTATTATTTTTTCTTGTCTAATTGCTCTGGCTAGGACTTCCACTACTGTGTTGAATAGAAATGGTGACAGTAGGCATCCTTGCTTTGTTCTCTATCTTAGAGGAAACGCTTTCAGTCTTTCACTGTTGAGTGTGATGTTAGCTGTGGGCTTTTCATGTATGGCTTTTATTATGTTAAACTTTCCTCCTATTTCTATTTTGTTTTCATATGTTGAATTGTCCTTGCATTCCAGGAGTAAAGCCCACTTGGTCATGATGTGTAATCCTTTTAATGTGCTGCTAAATTTGTTTTGCTCCTATTTTGTTGTAGATTTTTGCATCAGTATTAATCACAGATATACGTCTATAATTTTGTTCTTGCTTGTTGTGTCTTTGTCTGGTTTTGGTGTCAGGGTAATGCTGACCTTATAGAATGAATTTGAAGTATTCCCTTCTTTTGAATTCTTTATGAGTTTGAGGAAGATTGGTGTTAATTCTTATTTAAATGTCTGGTAGAATTCTCTAGCAAAGCCATCTGGTCCTGGGCTTTTCTTATTTGGTAAGTTTTTGATAACTGCATCCAATCTCTGTTTACTAGTTATAGGCCATTCAGAGTTTTTATTTTTCATGTCCTCGTTTTGCTAGGTGTACATTTTTAGGAATATACCAATTTGTTCTAGGTTATTCAATTGTTGATGTATAATTGTTCATAATATTCTGTTATAATTCTTCTGGCATCAGTTGTAATGTCCCCTCTTTCATTTCTGATTTTCATTTTTCAAGTCTTCTCTTTTTCTTAGTCTAGCTAAAGAGTTTATTGATTTTGTTGATCTTTTTTTTTTTTAAAAAAAAAAACCAACTCTAGGTTTCATTGAGTTTTTTTCTTTCCTTGTCTTCAGTTCTATATTTAGTTGATCTCTGCCCTAATATGTATTATTTTTCTCCCTTCTGCTACTATTTGGTTTAGTTTGTTCCTCTTTTTTCCAGTTCCTTGAGATATAAAGTTAGGTTGTTAATTTGTGGGTTTTTTTTTTTTTTTTTTAACATGTAAGCTTTTGCTGCCATAAACCTCTCTCTTAGTACTGCTTTTGTTGCATCTCATAACGTAATGGTTTGTTGTGTTTTTGTTTTTGTCTCCGGATATTTAAAAAATTTCTTTGTAATTTCTTTGACCCATTGGTTGGGTAAGAGTAAGTTTTTTAATTTCCACATGTGTGGATTTTCTTGTTTTCCTTCTGTTATTGGTGTTTAGTTTCATTTCACTGTGATTAGAGAAGATAGTTGGTATGATTTCAGTCTTAAATTTATTCAGATTTGTTTTGTGACCTACCTTTTATATAATTTTAATGTGTTTCTGAACTTTCGGAGTTAATTCTGAAGACTTTTCTGAATTGTCAGTGTTTAGTTTTCTAAAATATGTTCATGTCTCTTCAGCATATTTACAATATTTTTGAAAATTAATAGACATTCTTTTTTAAAAGTTTAGATTTACAAAAAATTTCAGCAGGACAGTATACTGTTCCCATATTCTAACCACCCCTTCCAACTGTCATTTTTCCCTGTTATTAACATCTTACATTAGTACAGTACCTTTATTACAGTTAATGAACCAATATTGACACATTATTATTAACTAAAGACCATAGTTTATTCAGATTTTCTTAGTTTTTACCCAATGTTCTTTTTGTGTTCCAAGATATATTACATTTAGTTGTCGTTTCTTCCTAAGTTTCTGAAGACTTTGTTTTTGATGACCTTATGAGGTTTTTTTTTTGTTTTTTGTTTTTTTTTCACCTTAACAGTTTTGAGGAATATTGGTCAGATATACTCTATGATCTTCTATTGGAATTTGTCTGATGTTTTTCTCATGATCAGACTGTGGTTATGGGTTTTTGGGAGGATGTGTTATACTTGACATTTTAGTATTCAGGTGTTCTCTTAGAATACTGCTTGAAGCAAAACCAGCGGTGCCAACTGCTTTTAAGTTTTATTCTCTTTGTTTGTACCCCCTCCCACTTATATAAGTAATATTCCAATTATATTTCTTAGGTGTCGATTTTAAAATACTTTCTATCATACTTGTTTGTAAAATCTTTTTTTAAAAAAATTTATTTGCTATTATCAAAAAGACAAAAGATAACAAATGTTGGCAAGGATGTGGAGAAAGGGAGCCCTTGTGTACCTTGTTAGGAATGCAAAATAAACAGCCATTATGGAAAACAGTATGGCACTTTCTCAGAAAACTAAAAATAGAATTACCATATGATATAGCAGTCCCACGTCTGGTTATATATCTAAAGGAATTGAAATCAGTATGCTGAAGAGGTATCTGCATGTCCATGTTCACTACAGCATTATTCACAATAGCTAAAATAGGGAAGCAACCTAGGTGTCCATCATTGGATGAAAGGATAAACATGGTATATATGCACAATGGAACACTATTCAGTCTTAAGACAGAAAAAAATTCTGTTATTTGCAACAACATGGATGAACCTGGAGGACATTATGCTAAGTGAAATAAACCAGGCACAGAAAGACAAACACCACGTAATCTAACTTACATGTAGAATCTAAAAAAGTTGAACTCATAGAAGTAGAGAGTGAAATGGTGTTTACCTGAGGCTGGGTTGGGGAGTGGATGGGGCAAGAGGAGATGTTGATCAAATGGTACAAAGTTTTATTCAGGAGGAATAAGCTTTAGTGATCTATTGCACAGAATTATGAAATATAGTAATAATGCATGTATATTTTAAAATTGCTAAAAGAGTAGATTTTAAGTGTTTTTGCCACAAAAAAATAAGTGTGAGGTGATGGATTTGTTAATTAGCATGAATTAATCATTCTACTATGTAAGCATATGTCAAAACATCACATCGTACCCCATAAATAGATAATATATACAACTAGTATTTGTCAATTAAGAATTAATAAAATAAAAATAAAGTGTCTAAAATGTGCTGGTTTAGGTTTGTGGGGAACAAATGCAGTTAAAAGGTTTTTTTTTCAGATTTTGGAGAGTACGAGCAAAGCAAGGTAAAATTAAACAGCTTAAGTCAAAGTTTGTATGTGTGTGGTGTTTGTATATGCCTTTATTTTTTATTGTGGTAAAATATGCATAACAAAATTTACCATTTTAAAGTGTACAGTTCTATGGCATTCAAGTATGTTTATATCGTTTGTGCAACCATATATAGTTTTTAAAAATATGCATTGATCTGCTAGGACTGTCATAAAATACTACAGACTGGGTGGCTTACACAACAGAAATTTATTTTCTCACAGTTCTAGAGACGGGAAATTCAAGATTAGGGTGTTGGCAGGTTTTGTTTCTCCTGAGGCATCTCTCTTTTGCAGAGAGCCAGCCCAGTCAGGCTGGGCGTGGTGGCTCACGCCTGTAATCCCAGAACTTTGGGAAGCCAAAGCGGGTGGATCACTTGAGGTCAGGAGTTCGAGACCAGCCTAGCCAATATGGTGAAACCCTGTCTCTACTAAAAATAAAAATAAAAAATTAGCCAGGCATGGTGGTGTGTGCCTATAGTCCTAGCTACTTCGGAGGCTGAGGCACGAGAATCGCTTGAACCCGGGAGACAGAGTTTGTAGTCAGCCTCTGTCTCCAAAAAAAAAAAAGACACCAGTCATATTGGGTAAAGGCCTCGTAAGTTACCTTATTTAACTTGATTCCTGAAAGGCTCTCGCTCTAATGTAAATTTCTGTTATGTAAGCCACCCAGTCTGTAGTATTTTATGACAGTCCTAGCAGACCAATGCAGTTCGTAACATCTTTTATATAGGGGTGCTTCCAGTTTATCTCCTTGAGAACTTGCTGTCTTCAGTGTATTAATTTCCTGTGGTTGCTCTAACAAATTACCACAAACTGGTTGGTGTAAAACAATAGAAATTAATTCTCTCACAGTTCTGGAGGCCAGAAGTTCAAAATCAGTATTATTGGGCCAAAATCAAGGTGATGGCAGGGCTTTGTTCCTTCTGGAGGGAGGCTGTAGAAGAGAATCCATTCCTTGCTTCTCCCTGATACTGGTGGGTGCTGGCATTCCTGGCTATGGCCCATGTCCTTCCAGTCTACGAAAGCAGCATTTTCAGTTCTCTCTGCCATGTCTTCTTCTTCTTCCTCTTTTTTGGAGACAAGAGTCTTGCTCTGTTGCCTAGGCTGGATGCAGCGACGTGATCTTGGCTCATTGCAACCTCCGCTTCCTGAGTTCAAGCAAGATTATCCTGCCTCAGCCTCCTGAGTAGTTGGGACTACGGGCGCGTGCCACCACGCCCAGCTAACTTTTGTATTTTTAGTAGAGACGGGGTTTCACCATGTTGGCCAGGCTGGTTTCGAACTCCTGACCTCAGGTGATCTGCACCCAAAGTGCTGGGATTACAGGTGTGAGCCACTGTGCCCGGCCTCTCCGCTTGTCTTCTCATTGCCTTCAGTGTGTGTCTCATTCTTATAAGGATACATGTGATTGCACTGTGGTCCACCCAGATAATTCGGAATAATCCTCCCTCTCAAGATCCTTAATTTAATCATATCTACAAAGACTTTTTTTTTTTTTTGCCATATGAGGTAACATTGTCAGATTTCAGGGATCAGGGTGTGGAAGTCTTTTGTGGGGCAATAGTTCAGCTTATCCCACTCAGTCGTTTATAATAGACTTTTAATGTTCTTACTTTTATTTTATAGTTTAGTTTTTAACAGGCCCCCATGTCCAGTTCTGGGTTGGTGGGAGATGATGGCATTGGGTGGCAGAGAAAATATCTCATCTTTTCTAGATACGATGCAGAAAATTCTAGGTCTGTGGTTCTAGGAAGGACAAATCAGAGATGATAGTTTGGAAATAAAACAGTTAAAGTAACCTAGCTTGAGAACAGAGGTAGGTGTGGTGGTGCTATTTTTTAAAGAATAGAGAATTTAGAAGAGTCACAAGCTAGTTTCAGGTATGGGGAGGAGGAGATATGTAGAGTGTGGGACATACTGAGTTTTCAGAACTTCTGAAATATGGTAAAATTAGTAATGGTAGATATATTTTTGGCAAATGCATGTTCAGTGGATTGTTGGTGTAGAAGTCACTTTATACTAGATTAAAGATTAAATTGAAGATGGGGAGTATTGATACATTCTATTCTCTAGAATAATGATGCTTGGCATTTAGTAAGTAATCAGTGTTGGCTATTATGATAATTACTATTAGTATATACTTTTATGTGTTCCAATACTATAACATTTTTGTCTTCAGCTGTTTGGTGTGTGTCTTGATATGTACATAATATTAAATAAATACTGATCTAGAAAGATGTGTGTTTTAGTAATTATTTTAATTATTGCCATTGCCATACTATTAAAATTAATGAAAACAATTTAGAATTTTTTTTAAAAAAAGAATTAGTTTCAATTTCTCATTTGAATAGATTATTATTTCTCAAAAAAAGCAGTGAGGTTGGGGGGCACTTAGCAATAGTTTCCTAAAGATTAAAATGATGGTATTCTGGTTGAATGGTTTTTTTATGTTATATCAAGAAATATAATTTGGTTTGTGTTTTCTCATTTAAAATAATAGTGTATTGTAGCTATAGTTATTCATGCCTGAAACAAAAAATTAAACCTTGGTCATTGTGTGTATTTCTTTCAGGTTTGATTTAATTTTGGATGAGATCGTTCTTGCAGCAAGATGTTAATAAGACAAAATCTAGGTAAGTAGAAGACTGCTTTGTTAAATGTACATATCAAGGTAGGAATAATACAAAAAAATTATGTCTTAAAAATGTGGTGTTGAGTTCAGAACCAAAGAGTTTTTAAGTAAAATTTTGAAATGCAAATAATTGACTTTTTGACACACTTGGTCCAGTTGATTTGATGGGAGTAAAATTATAACTATCACATTGTGGAACTAAATTTTTAGTTTCCTTCTTTTGTGTTGAGGTTAACTAAAGCATTCAAGTTTCCAGTGAATATTCTAACATGTTAGAAAATCAAGTTAATGTTTGGTTCAGCCACTCTTATTGAACTCTGACCACTTCAGTAAGACATTTATTGTGTCACTTCATTGTTCTCTCCTTTGTTGATAAAGTATATGAATAGTCATTGCTTTTGTGAATTTTGCTTCATTTTTACTGTTAAGGAAGCACTTTCCCAAATGGGATCAATTTGCCAAATTGTGATTTCTTTCTGTTAATATAGTATTCAAAATTGTAAATTATTGTTTTAATGTTTTCCTAGTGGGTGTCTCTACTGAATGACCTCTCTAATATAGCATTCTGATTAGCTTTCTAAGGCTGTTCACTTTTAAAAAATTGAATTGGCATCATGTACTTTGGTATGTGAAAGAATGCTTTTTAATAATATAAGCCGTTGACATGTTTTAAAAAGATACATTTACTATTTATTGGTAAGTGAATATGGCTTCAAAACGGAAACAAGGGAAAAAGAACATTGAAAAAATTGGAGTTAACTTGGTTTTCCCTCTAACCAGATGTTTCAGCTGTCAAAAATTTGCTGATCTCAATGTTTGTTAAAGAAAAAAAAAGTCTAGGATGAAAAGTGCTGTAGTTCAGTAATATGCACTGAAGGAAATCTCAGTCAGTGGTTTGGGCATGTTTTGAAGCAAAATTTTGCTTTTATTACTATTATATAATAATAACAGTAGTGGTAGTTTGAAGAGTACTTATTGTGCTCTAAATTCTGTTAAGTGCTTGTCATACCTTATTGATCGTTATAGTACCTCCTCTTGTTGTGTAGAAAAATTTTATTTTTTGCTTTATAGTGGGCTATTTTTCTTTAGGAATAATAATTTACTTCTGTAGCATTTATTAGAAATAACACTTGCCTATGTATCTTCTTAAAGTGGAGAAGAAGCCATTCTTTTGTACTTGAAGGTCTTACTAGGGTTTGTTTTCTAGTTGAATATACAGTGTCTGTTAAAACTTTTGTTCTGATTTTCTATGTTTGATATTGCTTGTGGGATGACACTGGTTTAACTTATTCTGACCTTATTTTTCACCATGCTTATATATGTAGTTTTTTCTTTTTTATTATGGTATAGTTTACATATATATGGTAACATAAAATTTGAGGTATAGAGCTGAATGACTTTTCACATACACATTCATATGTGTAACCACCATCTAGATCAAGATATAGAACATTTCATTACTTTGGAAAGTTCCTTGTGCTTTCCCCGCTTCCAGTCCAATAGCCTTTTCCCCTGAAGTAATCATCTTTCTGAATTCTGTCAGCATAATTTAGTTTTGCCTGTTCTTGGATTTTATATATAGTATGTACTCTTGTATGTGGCTTTTTCATTCAACATAATGTTCTTGAGCTTCATCTATGTTGTGACTATGTCAGCAGTTCATTATTTTTTATTGCTGTTTTATTTTTAGTAATATTCCGTTGTATGAACACACTACAAAGTATTTATGTTTTCTCAGTGATTTGGTTTATTGGATTCTCCATATCTCTGTTCCTACTTGCTAACTTTTCTATACTCTTTTCCTTCTTCTACCTGTCTCTTTAATTGTCCCCCATCACTTTCAGAATAAAATGTAGTAAACCTTATAACACGGCATGCAGTTATCTCACCGTAGCTATGCCAGAATGCTGAGGATTATATGAATAAACTAAGTATGATGTTTCATATTGCTAGTTCTAGTCCTAGGTACATGTTGTCACTTTCCCTCAATCCCATGCCTCCCCATTTGCCAGAGACCTCTTTGCTAGTTGTCAGCTTATCTTCTGAAATAGCCTATCTGAAGCATCATCTGATCCTTTAAGCCATGCCTGGCCGTAGTTTGTCTTCTTTATTAGAGTATGAGTTTGAAGGTAGATACCATCCATGTCTCGTTTATCTTAGCACAGTGCTGGGAATACTGTGTGCATTCAGTAAATGTTTTGTTAAACATTGACCAATGAAAAGAGTTCTTTTCTCCCAGGCAAATAGAGATTCAGAATGCTAGCTGGAATGGGATGGGGGCATTGGCACTTGAGTTGCTGTTGGGCCATAGGAAGGAGCCACTGAGGATAATCCAGAGACAGCATTATAGACATTTTAGAAAGAGAAATAAAATATTTCCCAAGTCTTCATTCAATCCAGTTGAAATACAGTGGCTAGTAAAACATTCTTAATTCAGACCTAAAGTAAGACTGTCATTGTTGATTTTGATTAGTATTCCCAAGTGGAGGTATTAATCCATGTTGCAGAAATTTGAAGTGTTTGCTATGAAGAGTATTTTCTTTGTGGGTTTGTACTAGTTATTTCTTTAAAGATTTTGGAATGTTAGACTAATACGAGTAGAAGATTGGGAACACTAGTCACACATGTAAGAAGTGAAGAAAACTTTTCCTTACTTCTCTGAAGGTAAAAAACTGTTAGGATGGAGGAAGAAATTGTAGAATCATAGCCTAGAACTGTAATAACATTTTTGATTCCCACAGCTTAGGAAGCTTGCTATTTGTTTAAAGGTACTTAAATTTTTTTAAATTGTACATATGTAATATAGCATATATAAACTATATACTTTTTTTGTTTTGTTTTTGAGATGGAGTTTCGCTCTTGTTGCCCAGGTGGGAATGCAATGGCGCAGTCTCAGCTCACTGCAACCTCTGCCTCCCAGGTTCAAGCAATTCTCCTACCTCAGCCTCCCAAGTAGCTGGGATTACAGGCATGCGACACCACACCCAGCTAAATTTGTATTTTTTAAGTAGAGATGGGGTTTCACTATGTTCGTCAGGCTAGTCTCGAACTCCTGACCTCAGGTGACCCACCCTCCTTAGCCTTCCAAAGTGCTGGGATTACAGGTGTGAGCCACTGCACCTGGCCTAAACAATATACTCTCTTAAGAAATAACACACTTCTTAAATTTTAAAGCATTTTGACTAGTGGTTTTTTTTTTTTCTGTGTTTGAAATTTGGCTAGTTGGGTTGGCTATAGTAATCATCTGGAGATTTTTATGCCTGAAGCTTGATTGCCCTCTAGCAAGTCCAAAGCAAGAAGAGGTTCTTCCCCACAGGGATCAATTTGTTGCTTTTCCTTTCTGCAGCTTCTGCCATAATGTTTGAACACAGAGTTAGACGTTGACATTTTCTCATGCTGTTCCTTCTGTCTTCCCACAAGGGTTTTCTTAGACATAGATTCTTACCGTATATAGACCTTGGTTCTTTTTTTTTTTTTTAAATCCTGATTGTGAAGTGTGTTTAGTCATGTTGTTGGTTAGAGTTGAGGAGCCAGAGAAATTTAACCTTGAGATTGCCTAACTTACATGTCTCCACAAAGACTTTAGTCTAATTTTTCTTCTCAGAGGCTGCTAGCTGTACCTCCGTTGCAGAGTCTTCGTCTTCATTTTGTGCTTCAATATTTAACATAGGCAGCTGCTGTTAAGACTGCAGAATCCCCAAATCCAAGGATTTGAAATTCTTTATGGATATTTGTCTTAGATTAATTTCTCTAATTTTTAACTTAACCTCTCTGTACTTCAGTTTCTTTAGTAGCATTGTAGATGTGCTGCCCTTTGTTGTAGCATGAAAAAGAAGACTTTTTAATTAATAAAATTCTTTGTCCTTCATTCTAGATGAGATTGTACAACGTACATTGACCCTTTCCAGCTGTATTGCCAAGTAACAGTTAGTATTTAGTATTTCACTTTTTTTTTTTTTTAGACAAAGTTTTGCTCTTGTTGCCCAGGCTGGAGTGCAATGGCACAATTTTGGCTCCCTGCAACCTCCGCCTCTTGAGTTCATGCGTTTCTCCTGCCTCAGCCTCCTGAGTAGCTGGGACTATAGGTGCATGCCACCACACCTGGCTAATTTTAGTATTTTTAGTAGCGATGGGGTTTCACTGTGTTGGCCACGCTGGTCTCAAACTCCTGACCTCAGGTGATCCACTGGCCTCAGCCTCCCAAAGTGCTGGGATGATAGGCGTGAGCCACTGCACCTGGCCACATTTAGTATTTTCAAAATGTAAATTTTTTATAAAAGTCACATGTGACCTTATGAGCAAATAGTACAGCAATGTTTAAAGTAAAAAGTAAAACTCTTCTCTCCCACCCAGCACTATACTCCCCATAAGTTACCAAAAATAGCTGGTATGTATTCTACATCTTTTTCTTTCTGCTTATCAATATATTTTGGACATTTTTCCATATATTTACCACATTTATTATAACTGTTACCTTATTAATATTAGGTAAGTCTCAGGATTTTTTGCCTGTATATAAGTACTGCTGCAATAAATATTTTTGATGGTATTAACGGGAGTGTGTGAGAATGTCAGGATAATTTGTAGCAGTAGATTGCTGGATCAAGGATATGTGCCCTTTAACTTCTGATGTAATAAAACTGCAATGAGGTTGTACCACTTAATATTCTTATTGCTAGTTTATGAGAATATCTGTTTTCCCACATTCTGCTAAGTATTTGTTTTATCCTTGCTAGTCTAATTGGTGGAAAGTGGTATTTATTTTACTGGGCATTTTTTAAATTGTGAGAGTGCTCAAAGGTTTGAAATATCACCTTCATTACAACTTAAGTTCTACTGGAGAATATGTGTGAAGATTTTTATTTTTTACTGTTAAGTCCATCAGTTCCATCAATTAACATACCTTTGTGTTTTAGGTATTACAGTCAAAGTTATTTAATATTGAATAATCAGATTATTTGCCTTTTTTTCCCTTCATACTATTTTTTTAGGATAAATATTTCCTTATGGTAAATTTCTTTATAGTTTGCTACAAACTAACATCAGCATAGCCTGTAAATAAAAAGAAAATAAAAGCCATTACTAAATATTAGGTTCATTAAGTCTAGATTGATAGCAGACTGCTTAAAATCTGTTGTCTTTTACAACGCAATCATTAGAATACTTTGCTTCTTTGTGGTTATTTTTTACTATCCTTATTATGTATGATAAGCTACAGTTGTTAGTCTTAATTCCAGCTTTAATGTGAGTGAACTCCTTTTTTTTTTTAAGTATTTAATTCTAGAAAACTTAAATACTTAAATTTACAACCAGAAAAAAAGAGCTGAGAAAATCCTTAATGTTTCTGTGATGGATTTCTCTGAGTTATTTTTACAAATTGGCATATTTTGGTATTTTTTAATAGTATTTTCTAGTGTGATGCCTTTATTCCTAGATATGTTTAAAGTACTATGCCATATTATATAAGGGATTTGAGCATCTGTGGATTTTGGTATCTAGGGGGGTGTCCTGGAACCAATCCCCTTCAGATATGAAGGGTCAACTGTATATCTGTCTGTCTTGATCTACATCTCTTAAAACTCACCCTTGGTTTCACTGTGCTGTTAAATTTGTTTAAAGGGAGGCTACATTGTTCTCTTTTGAAGTTGAGCTGTCAGTAGTTTTTCCAAAGAAAGTTTCAGCCATGCTTGTCTTTAGTATAAAAGTTTCTATCCAAATCTGAAATGTTTTTAAACCTAACAAAGGCTAAGTGGCAAATATCATTCCAATATGTGAACCGGAAACCATAAAACTGCTCCTTCAGACCAAAGAATTTTGCCATGGCTATACTTTAGCCTTCTATGATTGGTCTAAACTATAAATAAAAGTGCTAAATAAAACAAGGCATTCAGTAAGCCTTTATTGAAATCTAATATTCTAGGCACTGTGCTATATGTTAGGGATGCATTAGTCATTAGAATTCCCAGTACCATGCAACTAGTTATAGTACAAGTGATGAACACAATACTGCCAAGTCTGAGTAGTATAGTGTAGTAGTAGGTCTGAGGAGGAGGTCTTTAAGGAAGAAGTCAGGAAAGGCTTCATAGAGCAAGATATCATTTAGAGTTGAAAAAAAGAATAGAATTTTGACCTTGGGAAAATATGGGCAGAGGGGGCATGAACTAAAGCTCTTATTTTAGTTGCTAGACATTATTTCGTAAAAACAGTTTCATTTAACTGGATGTCCATATTGCCAGAGTTACTGGCAGTTTCTTAAATGTACTGAAGTTCACATTTTACCACAGCTTAGGAATTTATTATTTGAACTGTTTCCTTGTGCTATTTTTTCAAACTGTTTAAACAAGTTTAATTTTTTTGAATCCGCCAAGAAATAAATGATACTGTGAAAGCCTTCATACTCATCATTATTTTGATTATTCTAATGTTACACTTAAGGGTAAGAGATTCAGAAATAATGAATGACTGGCTTGAGGTCAGGTAGATAATTGCAGAAACAGAATTGGAACCTAAGTCTTCTGACCTCTGATTTACTATTCTTTTGAGATGACCATTAAAGTAGATATTTGAGGCCAGGCGTGGTGGCTTACACCTGTAATCCCAGCACTTTGGGAGGCTGAGGTGGGTGAATTGCCTGAGGTCAGGAGTTCAAGACCAGCCTGGCCAATGTGGTGAAACTCTGTCTCTACTAAAAATGCAAAAATTAGCATTGTTTGGGTGTGGTGGCAGGCACCTGTAATCCCAGCTGCTTGGGAGGCTGAGGCAGGAGAATCACTTGAACCCAGGAGGCAGAGGTGGCAGTGAGCCAAGATCACGCCATTGCGCTCCAGCCTGGGAGACAGAGCGAGACTCTGTCTCAAAAAAAAAAAAAAAAAAAGTAGATATTTGAAACTTTTAGGGTCTTCTAACTAGGCTGAAGCCCGTGGGCTCAGTAAATTTTTGTTTAATATTTTATTGATTCATCTGATGTTTTATGAATTGGTGATTGTAATTAAGTTGGTTTTAGATCACACTTTACTAGTCTGAGGAGAAAAGATAACTAAATATGTAATTATAATCAAGTATCATTAGTACTGTGATAGTCTCTGTTCCTGGAAGGCAAGGGCCATGTCTGTTTTATTTCTTAAGATATATTCAGTACTTTAATATAGCTAATACTTTACTCATAGACAATTAATAAATATTTAATGACTGGATGGAAATATAGCAAGGCCTCCCAGAAGTGACACTTAAACTGAAACTTGGAGGAACTGTTGGTGATTAATGTGGATAAAAAATGTGGGGAAGGACTGTTAGCAGAAGAAATAGCATGTGCAAAGGATGAGAGGTAACAGAAAGGGAAGATTGCTGGAACTGAAATAAATGTAAGTTTTGAATGTAGAGCTCACCGTGGGGTGTGGATGTGGGGAAGTGGCTAGTCTCAAGAGATTAGATGAGAGAGTAAGGCTGGGCTATTTTATTGAGGTTTTTATAAACCATTGAAGGAGTTTAAATGTGAGGAAATGATTTTATTCTATCTGTTTTAGCAAATGAACCTAATTAAAATGGGGAGAACAGATCACAGGGAAAGCTGGATTGGATTCAGGATGACTAGTTAGTATGGGGAGCATGCTGGCCTGACTTGAGAGTGGTAGAAGTGGGGATAGAAAGATGTGGTTGGATTTGAGAGAGATTTAGACAGCAAAAGAGACCAGCTTTGGTGGTTAATTGTAATGGAGGTGGGAGTAGGAGAATAAGAAAGGAGTTAAGTATGACTCATGTTTCTAGCTGGGCAGTAGTGCTGTATTATTCACAGATAGGAACTGTGAAGAAGAACATTTGGAGAGAACAAGAGCTACATTTTAGATGTATTAAGCTTTAAGTAGCTCAGGACTTCTGAGTAGAAATGTCAGGTGGCAGTTAGATATGAGACCTATCTATAACTCGAGATGTGAGAATCATCAGCATGAAATCTTAATGTCCCTCAAATTCTTTTTTTTTTTGAGACAAGAGTCTTGCTGTATCCCTCAGGCTGGAGTGCAGTGGCGCAATCTTGGCCCACTGCAATCTCTGCCTCCCGAGTTCAAATGATTCTCATGCCTCAGCCTGGGATTACTGGCGCCCACCACCTTGCCCAGCTAATTTTTGTATTTTTAGTAGAGATGGACAGTCATGCAGGAGTATGATTAGAGGACAAAAGGTTATGATCTAATGGTGATAAACTGGGGTGGACTTAGCAAAGCCTGTTTGTTCAGATTCTTCTTGGCATCTCTGTGTGACACATCTATACGGACACCTATCCCATAAAAGTTTTAGGAGAGAAGGGAGAGAAAGTCAGAGAATGACTTTCCTAGATTTTATGGCTTACTTCAGGGGAGAAAAAAATGAGAAAGTCAGAAGAGAGACCTTCCTGCTTCTGCTGTTTTCTCAAATGCCAAGGTGCCATATTTTGGGGGCAGCATTTCCTACATCTCATTACTAGGAAGTCACTTTCTCTTGATATTTATGATTGCAAACTGAGCCACCTATAAATTGAATGACTTAAAAGTATCACAAGATAATGAAGTGCTAAATATTGATGTCTCCTGCAGTACCCTCTATAGATGACGGGCTCTTCTATTTTTTAAACTGGTAAAAACAAAAATCGTGGTTACCTTATATATATATATGTTTTCTTAAGCAAAAGTTTATATGATGTTTACTCTTTCTACGCTTAACACAGATATTTTTTGTCTGATGGATTAAAAATAAAAACCATGATAAACGCAGACTTATTTAACATTTATATAGTGCTTACTATCTGCCAGGCACTGTTATAAGTACTTTTTAAATATTAACTCAATCCTCATTTTACAGATAACAAAACTAAAATATGAGTTTAACAATGGAAGACCTAGGATTTGAACGGGGTAGTTTAACTTGAGAGTCTGCTATTAAAGGCTTATGTTATACTGCTCTCAACAGAGTGGTAAAATAATTTAGTAAATATTAAAATAATTCAGTGAAATAACACAAGAAATACTACACAGGAAAATACATAATTACATGTATACTCTTACTTTATTATACTCTCACCCATTTATGTATTATACTCTCACCCATTTTTTCCTCCCTCTCAGGTTATTCTGGAGCAAACCCAGACATACTTGTTATTTATTGATCTCCACCTCATCCCCATTGGTAATTTTTTTCTAGTTTTTTTTTATTATGGTAAACTATATGTAACATGAAATTTGCCATTTTAACCATTTTTAAGTGTACAGTTCAGTGTTCCTATATACATTTATAATGTGCACTCATCACCACCATCCATCTTCATAACTTTTTGTCTTGCAAAACTGAAACTCTATACCCATTAAACAACAATTTCTCCATTTCTCCTGCTCCTGAGGTCCTGGAAATCACCATTTTTCTCTCTTTGAATTTGACTAAGTGTCTCATAAGCAGAATCATATAGTGTTTGTGTTTTTGTGACTGGCTTATTTCACAAGTGTGATGTTTTCACGGTTCATTCATGTTACAGCATTTTGCAGAATTTCCTCCCATTTTAAGAATGCATAATACTGTATTGTATGTATGTAACACATGTTGTTTATTTGTCCATTGGTGGACACCTGTGTTGCTTCCACCATTTAGCTATTGTGAATAATGCTGCAGTGAACATGGGTGTACAAATATCTCTTCAAGACCTTGCTTTCAATTTTCAAAGATATATACCTAGAAGTGGAATTGCTGGATCATATGGTAATTCTATTTTTAGTTTTTTGAGGAGCCACCATAGTTTTCTGTAGTGGCTGCACCATTTGACATTCCCACCAACAGTGCACAAATGTTCCTGTTTCTCTCCATCCTTGCCAACACTTGACATTTTGTTTTTTGTTTTTTGATAGTGGCTATGATGTGTCATTATGGTTTTGATTTGTATTTGTCTAATAATTAGTGATGTTGAGCATCTTTTCATATGCTTATTGGCCATATGAATGTCCTTGGAGAAATGTCTATTCAAGTCTTTTGCCCATTTTTTAATCATGTTGTTTTTCTGTTGAGTTGTAGTTCTGTATATGTTCTAGATATTAATCCCTTGTTAGATACATGATTTGCAGAGATATTTTCTCCCATTCCATTGGTTTTCTTTACTCTGTATCTTTTGTTGCACAAAAATTTTTACATTTTCACAAAGTTCAATTAGTCTTTGTTTGTTTGTTTGTTTAGACAGAGTCTCATTGTGTCGCCCACGCTGGAGTGCAGTGGTATAATGACTTGGTTCACTGCAACCTCTGCCTCTGGATTCAAGTGATTGTCATGCCTCAGCCTCCTGAGTAGCTGGGACTACAGCTGCTTACTTGCATGTTTCATTGTTTTCCAGCCTTTACACTGTATGCTTAAAATGCAAACGGAATAATATAAGAATATAAGAATAATGAGAAGTAATACTTGGAAGTGTTCTGAGAAATGATGAAAAAAGGGCCTGGTTTCTATCTGATTGAAAGGAGGTGAGACTTGGGAGAGCAGTCACACTCCCTCTCTCCTTCTCACCTCTTCTCCTCATCCCCTCCCCTAAGTGCTCTGGCTAGGAATTCTAGTACAATGTTACGTAGAAGTGGGCTTTTCTTGCTCTGGCGTGGTGGCTCACACCTGTAATCCCAGCACTTTGGGATCCGAGGTGTATGGATCATGAGATCAGGAGTTTGAGACCAGCCTAGTCAATATAGTGAAACCCCATCTCTACCAAAAATACAAAAATTAGCTGGATGTGGTAACATGCACCTGTAATCCCAGCTACTCAGGAGGCTGAGGCAGGAGAATCGCTTGAACCCTGTGGTGGAGGTTGCAGTGAGCCGAGATCACGCCATTGCACTTCAGCCTGGGTGACATAGTGAGACTGTCCCCCCACCAAAAAAAAAGAAAGAAAGAAATGTTTGAATATTGCTTTTATTACATTGAAGTAGTTTCCTTCTATTCCTAGTTTGTTGGATCTGTTTATTAACAAAAGGATATTGAATTTTGCCTTTTTTTTTTTTTGCATCAATTGTGATGGTCATGGGATTTTGTCCATTCTTTTGTTAATGTGCTGTGTTACATTGATTTTTTTTTTTATGTTGATGAACTATCCTTGGATTCCAGAAATAAATCTCATTTGCTTACGGTGTATAATACTTTTAATGTGCTGTTTACTTTTGTTTGCTAGTATTTTGTTTGAGGTTCTCAATCTCTTTTCTACCTGGATAAATGAAGGCATACAGATAATTTTCATAATAAAGCCATACTACAGTGTATATTTATAGTTCAGTGGAATGTAAGTGATAGTGTTTTTTTTTTTTTTTTGAAATGGAGTCTTGCTCCGTTGCTAGGCTGGAGTGCAGTGGTGTGATCTCGGCTCACTGTAATCTCCGCCTCCCGGGTTCAAGTGATTCTCCTGCCTCAGCCTTCTGAGTAGCTGGAACTACAGTCATGTGCCACCACGCCCAGCTAATTTTTGTGTTTTTAGTAGAGACAGGGTTTCACCATGTTGGCCAGGATGGTCTCTATCTCTTGACCTTGTGATCTGCCCTCCTCAGCCATATATTTTTTTAATAGATAATCACTTATATACCCTGGTATTTGGTTGTATATGCTTCACACTAATTACAACACTTGATGATCATATGATATCTGAACTCTAGACTATTGTTTTCAATTATGGCTGCACTTTACAATGTCAAAGGAGATATTCGCACACACACCATTGCCAGAGTCATTTAGATTGGAATTTTTCAGAAGGGGACTGAACATTAGTAGTTTTTAAAAAGTCTTCAAGTACAGCAATATTTAAAAATTCTCTAGATTGTTTTGGCTACAAATACAAGTTGTATGGGGTGCTTTAAAAAGTCTATAGGCCTTGGTAAAGTGGAATCAAATTCCAGGGGAGGAGTTGCACAATCTGTCATTTTTAAAAGTTTCCCAAGTTTATCTGAAGCACAGCTAGGTTCTTAGTACTGGTCTAGAATTTTCTCAGCGACAAGAAAGGATAGTTAGCAATTTATTTTGATTAAGATCATTTGCAAGGGCCCTGAATACAGGTTTTCTATTGTATGGGCTGAAAGGAGATCCATATGTTTTAAATGTCAATTATACAGGAGCTAAGTTGTTTACTTAAGGAAATTGACATAGGTGCTTATCCAGATATTAATCTAATTGCTGTATAGGGTTGCAATAATATGAATAGGCAGGACCACCAAATATTTTCTTAGGCAAACTTGTTCTTATGTCTAAACTGGTATTCTGCTCACATCTCAGCATTTAGCATAAAGCATGTTGGAGATGACCTTAGTTTTGTGTTTTCAGAAGATAGAAATATTCATGTATATCACAGTAGAACTTAAATGCAGTGTGATTTAAAACATCTCATTTGTTCTGCCAAGTTGAGCATATTAGTCTGCTAGGGCTGCCATAAGAATCTACAGTAGACCTACCTAATCCGTGGGGGATACATTCCAGTACCTCCAGTGGATGCGAAAACCTCAATACAGAACTCTATATGGGCTGTTTTTTTCCTACATACACATATCTGTGATAAAGTTTAATTTATAAATTAAACACAATGAGAGATTTAAAACAATAATAATAGAACAATTAAGTAAAGTAAGGTTTACTTAGCACAAGCACTACGATACCTAGACAGTTGATTTGATAAGACAGTTGATTTGATAACTAAGATGGCTAATAGATAGGGAGCATTTACAGCATGGATACACAGGACAAAGGGATGGTTTATACATAATCTGGGTAGGATGGAGCAGGACAGTGTGAGATTACATCACACTACACAGAACTGTGTGCAATTTAAAAGGTTTGAATTGTTTATTTTTGGAATTTTCGATTTAATATTTTCAGACCATAGTTGAATAGGTAATTGAAACCTCAGAAAGCGAAACCGCAGATGAGGGGTGACTATTGTACCACAGACTGGGTGGCCTAAACAATAGAAATTTATTTTCTCACATTTCTGGAGGCTAGAAGTCCAGGATCAAGATGTTTGCAGGCTTGGCTTCTCCTGAGGCCTCTCTCCTTGGCTTGCAGATGGCTGTCTTCTCCGTGTGTCCTTACATGGCCTTTTCTCAGTGCATGCCCATCCTTGGTGTCTCTCTGTATGTCCTAATCTTCTTATAAGGACACCAGTTAGACTGGATTAGGGCCTACCCTAATGGCTTCATTTTAACTTTGTACTAGGGCTTCAACGTATGAATTTGGGGGGGAACACAATTCAATCTGTAACATTGCATTTAAAGTGTTGTTCTTTATAGCGAATGAATTAATGAGTGGAGTTAAATTATTTGGAATTATCAGATGCTGCTTACTGAAGAAAATTTGCCAAAAATGATGACTTTGATTTTTGTAATGAATATTTAACCATACTTTTAGAATGTAATAACAAGATGTGGTGCATTGAGTCAGATGTGTGACTTTTGGTTTGCTGTGGCAAGTAAATAGGATAAATGCATCTAGATGTGCATATATGCATTCAAGGTATACTGATAAATGTATCTATCAATATATCTATTTATCTGTATATATTGAAAGGTATCCTTAAAGTATTCAGGAAAAGAATCATAAATCTGAAAGGGAGTTACAGTATACCTTCATGTCATCTATTATACAAAGTTATTTAAAAAATTTATTCAACCCACTTTAAATATTACTGTGATATTTAAGGAAACAGTAAAAATTTGTACTGTCTGTTAAAATTACACAGTTTAATCTGGAGATAGTCATTGTTTAGGTACCAGAAGGCTAATGATACAACAATAAATGTGACAGAGATTTAAATTTTCCTTATTTTCTCAATTCAGAGAAATAGTAGTGATACTAGAACCATTGTAAAAAGTCTGTTTATCACACATCACATTAAAATGAGAGGCTCCCCCCCCGAAAACCGAAATATATTAGAATGCTTATATACAGTTTAAAAGCAAATTAGCTAGTTGACAAATTTTTAATTTGGGGGCAAAAAGTTGCCTATGCAATACTATATTTTGACATTACCCTATTGTAAATTATATCTCATAGGCAGCCTTTTAAGTTTTCAGTGCATATCAGTACATTTACATACATAGGAAATTTTTAAAATTTTCCTGCAAATTCCTACAAAATAACTGGTGATGAGGCATGTGAATTAGGTATATCACTAATTGAGATAAGGTGTATAATGACAATTTCTATTACCTTTCATGCACTTTTAAATTGATTGCCTGATTGAATATTAAAATAAGCTTGGATTTTTTTTTTTTTTTTTGAGACGGAGTCTCACTCTGTCACCCAGGCTGGAATGCAGTGGTGCAATCTCGGCACACTGCAACCTCCGCCTCCCAGATTCAAGCAATTCTCCTGCCTCAGCCTCCCGAGTAGCTGGGATTACAGGTGCCTGCCACCACTCCTGGCTAATTTTTTTTTTTTTTTTTTTGTATTTTTTTTAGTAGAGACGGGGTTTCACCATATTGGCGAGGCTGGTCTCGAACTCCTGACCTTGTGATCCACCCACCTCTACCTCCCAAAGTGCTGGGATTACAGGCGTGAGCCACCGTGCCTGGCCATAAGCTTGGATCTTTTTGTGCACTCACTGGTGGCTAGGGGCAGGCTACCCAGAAATATGCAATGTGTCTGATGAAACCAGTTGAAGTTAATAAAAGGAAAATTTGTTGTGTTTAATTCCTATAATTGACTGATTTCAGGGCTTTATTCATTTATAGTCAGCCTATGTTGTCTGTGTTCCTTCATTAGGTTGACTACTACCTTTTAGTTGTTCAAAACAGCATTAGTTGTTCAAAACAGCATATGCAATAGAAGACATGGTTCCCATTCTCTTGGAATCACAGGGAAGGTTTTTATGTTTTATGTTTTGGAACTTAGGACCATTAGGAGAGAGAAATCAATAATCATCAGCTGAATATTTGAAAGAGTTCTGAAAGGAACCATTCTGTAAGAGCATTTGTCAAAGGAACTTGACACAGAGTGGGTTGAGGAGAGCTTCACAGAGTAAGTGACTTTAAGAGCTGTGATCTGATGAGATTATGAGTTAAGGTTAACTAGATTTGTGCGATGGAGGGCTGAGGATTCCAGACCAAGGGAACTACATGTACAGAGGCCCTATGGTGAAGAGGAACATGTTTGGGGAATTTGAGAGGAGGACAGTACTTTGGATCACTGAGAACTGATGGGAGTAGAATCTGAGACTACAGTGGAGAGATAGGCAGGGCCCAGCAAAGCCATTTCAACTGTATAAAAGATTTGGGATTATATCCTGAGAGAAGGGAAAATGTGTTTTACAGAGAAGTGAAAAGATGACTCTGCCTGTGGTGCAGAAAATGATTAGAAAGGGGAACAGTAGATTCTACTTAGAAGTCAGACATGCATTAACTTTAAGAAACTCTTTCTGCTTATGATAATGAACAAAAAAGTAGTCACAAATTCCCCACCTCAGCCTCCCAAAGTGCTCCTATCACGTGAGCTGCTCAGCTCTTACTTACTGCTACCTTAAGACCATCTCCCAAAATGCCTACTAGTCCATGAAGTTGGCCCGTTACCCAGATTTTTTTTTTTTTTTTTTTTGAGACTGCGTCTCACTATCACCCATACTGGAGTGCAGTGGTACAATCTTGGTTCACCACAACCTCCACCTCCTGGGTTCAAGCGATTCTCCTGCCTCAGCCTCCCAAGTAGCTGGAACTACAGGTGTACGCCACCACACCTGGCTAATTTTTATATTTTTAATAGAGACAGGGTTTCACTATGTTGCCCAGGCTGGTCTCGAACTCCTGACATTAGGTGATCTGCCTGCCTTAGCCTCCCAAAGTGCTGGGATTACAGGCATGAGCCACCCGCACCTGGCCCCTGTTCCCCAGATTTAATTTAGACCTTAACCTATGGCTCAAAATGGAACACTCTAGGCACTATTTTGGATGTCAAGGGTACATCAGTGAGCAAAATGTGTCTCTTTTCTCAAGAAGCTTACTTTGTAGTGGGGAGAAAAAAACAAATGATCAAATAATAATGTATCAGGTGTTAGTACTATAAAGAAAAATATCAGCAGAGAGGGGCATAGAGAATTACTAAGAGTGCTCTTCTAGTAACTTTATTTTGGATGGTCTACGAAGAACTAAGAAGGAGATGGACACAAATGTGAAAGAAATGATCCGTAAGTATATTTGGAGGAAGAACTTCAGGCAGAGAATATTAAGTGCAAAATAACCAGAGCATAGTCGAGAAATAGTAAGGCCGATATGAGTACATTGAGAAAGAGAGTTGGGGCCAGGCGCGGTGGCTCATGCCTATAAGCCAGGCACTTTGGGAGGCCGAGGTGGGTGGATCACCTGAGGTCAGGAGTTAGAGACCAGCCTGGCCAACATGGTGAAACCCCGTCTCTACTAAAAATACAAAAAATTAGCTGGGCGTGGTGGCTGGCGCCTGTAATCCCAGATACTTGGGAGGTTGAAGCAGGAGAATCGCTTGAACCCAGGAGGTGAAGGTATCAGTGAGCCGAGATCATGCCACTGCATTCCAGCCTGGGCAACAAGAGCGAAACTCCATCTCAAAAAAAAGAGAAAGAGAGTTAGTGGGAGATGGGGTCTAGGACAAAGTGCATTGGATATGAACTATATGACTCATTACTTATATCAAAATTCAGTCCTTTTTTGCTGATAACATTTTATGTAATTAAAATAGTATTCTGTTATTTTACAACTTTTAGGAACTATTTTTTGTCCTCCTTTTAAATAAGAAAAATATACAAAAATTTCAGAAAAGAAGAGTAGTGTTAAGGGTTGAATTATATCCTCCTCCAAATTCTTATGTTGAAATCCTGTCCCCCTCTACTTCAGACTATAACCTCACTTGGAGATATAGGGTCTTTATAGAGGTAATCAAGTTGAATGAGGTCATTAGGGTGGGCTTGTCCAGTTATCACTGATGTGCTTATAAAAAGGAGAAATTTGGATACCGAGACACTAATAGAAGGAAGACGATGTGAAGAGACCTAGGAAAAAGATGGCTCTCTACAGGCCAAGAAGAAATCTGAAACAGATCTTTCCTCACAGCAGTCAGAAGGAAGCAGCCCTACTGTACTTTTGTCTTGGACTTCCAGTTCCCAGATATTTCAGCCAATAAATTTTTGTTATTTAAGCCACCACTTGCAGGACTTTGTTAAAAGGCAGTTCTAGCTATACAGATCCAGTATAGCTTTTTCTGTTATCCTAGCAAATTAATACAGTTATTAACTAAAAAGCAAAACTTACTCTCCTCACTCCTTCCCCATACTTAACAAGGGTAACAGATTGTTATGAAACGTTCCAGGTCTTTTATTGTGTTTGTGTGTATGTGTGTGTGTTTCATTAATTTGTAAAGCAACTTATGTCTTCTAAGGAAATGTGGGGAATTTAAAAACAACAAGCAACAAAAAGTAAATGCTACAGCATTATATAATAGTTCCTTGCCTTCCAAGAAAATTTTTAACTCTAAAACTAAATTCTATCACAAGATAATATGCACAACTCTTTTCCAAAAAAAAGACCTCTTCTATTTTTAAAGTTTCATACTAATATACTTCACAGTCTTATTTAAATTTGTCAAAAGATTGATTTTTCCATTCCAGTATAATATTCCAGTATAGCTTTTTCTGTTGCTTCAGTGTGGTATTTTGGAAAAAGAATTTGTTACCACTTGGTGGCACTATGTGGCTTAAAAATGAATCACATTGTATGCAATTAACTATACTGTTCTAGGTAAATGATTAAATTCAGAGGGAAACTGATACTGAGCAACTTAATATAGTAAATGTTTGATTCTTCTGTAAATAAAATAATAATTGGTATTGTAGAGTTTTATTAAAATGTCATGGAATATAAAAATATAAACCAAGGCTTAGTTTGTTGGGTAGGGAAGTATATACATTTTTGATAGAAACCTCCTTTAGGTCAGGTGTCATTTATCATTCTGTCTTAATCCCCTTCTTTGTCTAAATGTGAGAAAATAGATTTTTAATATTAGAAACAAACATCTTCAACTTTAATAGTAATTAATATTTTCCAAGGTATGTATTTTATTTTCTCTTATATAAACTTAAGAAATTGAAATTTTTTCAAATGATTAAAATATGTAAAACTTAAAGGAAAACAGAAAAATTAAATATATTGAATGATGTCTTCCTGCAGCATATTGAAAAATCAAGCAGCCCTTTTAAAGATACTGTATTTGTTTCATTTAATTAGATAAAGGATCTTGAAGTATAACAAGAAAGTTATTTTGTTCCAGACATAATTTTTGCTGCCTAGCACTTGATATCTAATACCATAATTGTTAAGGTATTTGTGTAATGTATTGTTTTCTAGGGTCACATATATAGCTATAAAAGATGGTGCTCTGTGTCTTTTTAAAAATCTAAATACAATACATACAGGAAAATGCATGAAGTGTAGGGTACAGCTCAGTGAATCACCACAAAGTAAACACTCCATGACCACCACAGATCGAGAAATAGAATACTGCCAGCAACCCAGAAACCCCCTATGTCTCTTTTCTCAGTCACTATCCCTGTTCTTTCTTTCCCAGGTTAACCACTTGCCTGACTTCAAAGAAAATAACTTTTTTTTTTACTTGTTTCTGAAATTTTTCAGAAATATACAGAAGTATTATTTTGTCTAGCTTATTTTGTTCAACGTTATGTTTGAGAGTTGGAAATTTTGTCAGATGTCGCTATGGTTCACTTGTATAATTTTATCACAATTTGTCATGTTACTGTAGGAGATTTGGGCTGAATAATGCTGCTGTGAACATTCTTGTACATGTTTCTTGGTGCATATGTGCAACATTTATACTAGGTGTATACCAAGACTAGAATCTGGGTCATTGGTTTGACCAGTGTATGTATGTTCAAATTTAGAAGATGACACATGAATTGTTTTCAAAATGGTTGTATCAATCACATCAAGTATATGAGGATTCCTGTTGCTCTGTATCCTCACTAACACTCGGTATTAATATCCTCTTTAATTTTAGTCTTCTGAAAGATGCATTTCCCTGATCCAAATGGAATTGAATACCCTTTTATAAATGTACTGGTTGTTTGGGTATCCATTTTTGCAACGTCTCTTCTCCTATCCTCACCACCTTAACAAAATTACTATTGAGCTTTCTAACTTACTGGTTTATAGGAATTATATGGTTTATACATACAGCCCTATTTTTCCTATTGGAGTTTCTGTACTTTTCCTTTTGTTTTTAGGAGTTTTTATATGCTCTAAATACAGACTCTTTGTTAGTTACATTTTAAAAATATATACATTCCACTTTGGCTTGACTTTCACCTTCTTAATATTATCTGTTAATGAAAGGAAGGTCTTAATTTTAGTATAGTTCATTTTATCATTGTTTGCTCTTATTGTTAATGCTGCTTGTGTCCCATTTAAGAAGTCTTTCCTTGCTCCAAGGACATGAAGATATTCTCTTAGGCTCAGAAACTATGCTTCTCTACTAGAGGCAGTTCCCTCCTCTCTAACCACACATCTCCCACCATCTGGGTGGGACATTTGGCAGTGTGAATACATAGTTAGTTTTTATAACTGAGTGAGTGGAGTACTCTGGTCATCTAGTGAGTTGGGCTAGTGGTGCTGCTAAATATCCTACAATGTACAGAATGCTAAGCATCCTACAATGCACAAAACAAACATCTAGCCAGGGTGTCACTAGTGGGTGAGGTTAAGAAACATTATCCTAGGATCTTTATTATTTTGCTTTCTACCATCTACCTAGAACTTATTATTATTATTTTGTATATTGTTTATTATGTATTTAGATCTACCTTCTATCTAGAACTGATTTTTGTATAATGTGTGAGGCATAGAATCACCTTTTCTTACATGTGAATGTATGTTTTATATGACATCATTTATTAAAAAGATCACTTCCCTACTGCTCTGTGGTATCACCTTTGGCATAAATAAAGTGACCATATACATATGGGTCTGTTTATGGACTCTGTTTTTTTCCCCCATTGGTCTACTTTTGTCTATCTAAAGCACCAACACTATGGTGTTTTAATTACATGGCATAATAATAATAATAATAATGTCTTTATATCCACTAAGGCCTACCTTGTTCTTGTTTCATTGCTTTCCATAAATTTTTATTCATATCGTTTATATAAAATTGAATCTATTCATTGAGATACAGTTAACATCTTTATGATATTAGGTCTTATAGTTCATGAGTGGCAAATTATCCATTTATTTAGCTCACTCAGACTGAAATTCTTTCTTCTCAGGATCCCTTTGAACTTTTTAAAATAACTTTTATTTATATGATTATGTCAGGTTATTTGTTGCTTTTATCAAGATTGTTTCTCAGCCTTGGCACAATTGACATTTTGGGCCAGATAATTTTCTGTTCAGTGGACTATCTGGATGGAGACTATCTGTGCATCATAAGATTTTTACCTAGCCTCTATTCACTAGATGCCAGTAGTACTTACCCAGTGTGACGGCCAAAAAGTCTCTAGACATTTCCAAGTGTATTGATTCCAGTTGAGAACAATATTTACTGCTTTTGAAATTAAACAAATTTTAAATGTTTATAAGTTTATTTTAATATAATAATATTCCATGTTAACATTAACAGCATTTTGAGAAAAATATACATTCCAGAACAAAATTTAGTGAGAAGAGGACCATTGTTTTACATGTTTTAAAAATCTCTTTAATGTCTCACTTAATAGAAGACAGTTGGATTCTTATACTTGCTTCAGTTCAGATATCATACATTATATAGCCTTTGGAAAACTCCATTGTACACTTGTGAGAGAATGGCAGTGAAAAGGCAAATAAGGTGTTAGTATTATTATGAAAATAGTTTTGTTTATTGAAGATCCTCTAATAAGGTCTTAGGGATGCCCCCTGGGCCCCACAACTCACACTTTTCAGACCTCATGTCCTAGAGATCACAGCATGCACCCTTGACCTAATTTAATCAAACTGTTAATAAATTAAGTAAATTAGATTAGATTGATAACTTGTTAATTTGTTTTGTTTTTGCAGACAATGCAAGAAACCTAAGACACTTTAATCCTATTCATTTCCTTCCATACTGTACCCCTTACTCAACTTATTTGCCACTATACTCTTGTGTTTTTAAACTCCATATATATTTTAGCCACCATGAAACGTCATCATCGTTTTGCTATGTAGATTTACCTACATATTTACCACTTGTATCGCTTTTTATTCTTTCCTCCATCTTCATTTCTTCATCTGTGACCATTTTCTGTTTTTGAAGAACACTTTCTATTGTACCCTTTAGTGTAGGTCTGTAGTGAGAAATTCTCTTCATTTTTGTTGTCTGGTCATGTTCTGTATTTCACCCTCACTTTCGGATGATTCTTGTTTAGGATTCTGAGTTGGCAGTTATTTTCTCTTAACGAGGATGTTACTCCTTTGTTTTCTCTGCCTTCTGTTGTTTCTGTTGAGAAATTGTTAGTCTTGTCAATGTCCTCCATCCAAAAAGACTAGCAAGAACACCTGTAGTTGAGCACATTTTTTACTTGTTGCAATGAGGGAGATCACACACTAAAGGGAGCTTTAGGGTGTCTTACTAAGAGGATATTAGAAGGAACCTATTACAGGATTTGGGCTTTGGTTGAGTAGTTTGGAGAGGGTCTAAGGAAGTGGAAATGTGTCCTAGATTGGGTGTTGTCAGGACATGGGACATTTTATGATTGGCTTTCTTTAAACGGAGGTAAAATTCACATTACATACGATTAACCATTTTTAGTGTACAATTCATTGGTATTTAGTGAACAGTAGTCCCTCCTTATCCATAGAGTGTACATTTGAAGACTGCCAGAGGATGTCTGAAACTGCAGGTAGTACCAAACCTTATTGCTGTCAGTCAGACACGTTTCTGTTCATGTCTTTCACCCATACATTTAATGCCTTTTCTGTTTTACCTAAGCTCTTAAAATGCGCCATGTTCATAACTTTTGCAGCTTGAGGTGCAACAGGAAAACTTGCACAAATTTCTTTTTCCTTCTTACCAATTCGGCGAGTAGAAGATTTGTTCTTACGTAGATCTTAGCAACCTTAGCATTTTTTTTTCTCTTCTTATTGAGAACTTTCACCTTTTTATGTAAAGGAAACGGCTTACAGCTTCTCTTTGACATATCTGAATTGCCAGTATCACTACTTTTGTGCTTTGGGACCATTATTAAGTGAAATAAAGGTTCTTGAACAAAAGTACTGCAATATCATGACAGTCAGTCTGATAACCAAGATGATTACTAAGTGACTAATGGGTGGAGAACATATACACTGGACAAAGGGATTATTCATATCCCTCTGAGTGGGATGGTGCAAGATGTCATCAAGCTCCGTAGAATAGCAATTTAAAACCTGTAACTTGCTTATTTCTGAATTTTCCATTTAATATTTTTGGACTGTGGTTGACTTCAGGTAACTGAAACTGTGAAAAGTAAAACTGTAGATGAGGGACTACTGTATTTACACTGTTGTGCAACCACTAGCTCTCTAGTTTCTAAAGTGTTTCATCACCCCATAAAAACACTGTGTATTCATTACGTAATCACTTTCTATTTGCCCCCTTCCATCACCTGGTAAAGTAACCTTTACTTTCTGTCTCTATATATTTGCCTGTTCTGGATATTTCATATGAAAGAAACCATAGAATATGTGACTTTTTGTGTCTGGCTTCTTTTACTTGGCAAGTTGTAGCATGTGCTTCATTTCTTTATGTGGCTAAATAATATTCTATTGTATGGATATACCGCAATTTACATATTATTCCTTAATGAATATTTGAGTTATTTTTACTATTTCACTTTTATGAATACAGTGCTATAAACATATGTGTACGAGTTTTTCTGTGGACATGAGTTTACATTTCTCCTGGATGTATATCTAGGCATTGAATAGCTGGATCATATGGTAATCTAGCTCAACTCTTTTAGGAACTGCCAAACTTATTATCCATACTTATTATCCCACCAGCAGTGTATGAGGGTCTCTGTTTCTCTACATCAATGTCAGTAATTGTTAGTTTTCGTTTTTTTCGTTTGTTTATTAAAGCTATTCTAATGGTTATGAAGTGGTATTATTGTAGTATTGATTTGCATTTCTTTAATGACCACGATGTTGAACGTCTTTTTATGGGCTTGGTCATTTATATATCTTTTTTTGAGAAATACCTGTTCACGTCCTTTGCTCATTTAAAAAATTAGGTTGTCTTTTTGTTGTTGAGTTTTTTATGTGTTCTGGATATTAATATATTTACCAAATATATTCAATAATACCTGTTGATATACAAAGGATTTTTATTTTGATAAAGTTCAATTTCTGTTTTTTGTTTGTTTGTTTTGTTTTTTGCTGTTCGTGCTTTTGATGTCAAAGAATCCATTGCCAAATCAAGAGTCATGAGGATCCAACCCATGCCTTCTGAGAGCTTTACAAATTTAGCTTTTATGTTCAGATTGTTGGTCCATTTTGATTTAGTTTCTGTACCTGGTGTGAGACAGGCTTCCAACTTTATTCTTTTGCACGTGGTTATCCAGTTGTCCCAGTACCATTTGTTGAGAAGACTGTTCTTTTCCCCATTGAATGGTCTTGGCACTTTGTTGGAAATGAATTGGCCATAGACGATTGGGCTTATTTCTGGACTCTTAAATCTATTCCATTGATCTGTATGTTTACCCTTCTTCTACTGCCACATTGATTACTATAGTTTTGTAATCAGTGTTCTGAAATCAGGGAGTGTGAGTACTCCTTCTTTTTCTTTCTCGGTACTGTTTTTGTTGTTCAGGGACTCGTTCAGTTCCATATGAGTTTGAGGATAAGCTTTTACAATCCTGCAAAAAGGCCTTTAGAATTTTAATAGGGATAGAGTTGAATCTGGGATCACTTTGGGGGAATTTTGCCATCTTAACAATACTAAGTCTTGAAATCCATGAACATAGATGTGTTTCCATTTAATTAAGCCTCTAAGTTTTTCTAGCAATGTTTTGTAGTTTTTAGTGCACAAGTCTTTTACTTTCTTGGTTACATTTATTCTTTCTTTCTTTTTTTTTTTTTTAGGAGTTTTGCTTTTGTCGCCCAGGTTGGGGTGCAGTGGTGCGATTTCAGCTTACTGCAACCTCAGCCTCCTGAGTAGCTGGGATTACAGGTGCCCACTACCACGCCCAGCTAGTTTTTATTTTTAGTAGAGACAGGGTTTCTCGCTGTTGGCCAGGCTGGTCATGAGGTTACACTTATTCTTCTGGTTATTTTTTAATTTTTGATGCTATTGCAAATGGATTTATTTTCTTAATTTTCTTTTTGGATCATTCGTTGCTGGTATATAGAAGCACAACTGATTTTTGCATGTTGCTGTTGTGCTTGCAGGTTTGCTTTATTTGTTTATTAGCTCTAGTAGTTTTTTTGTGGATGCTAAGGAATTTTCTATGAATAGAATTATGTCATTCACAAATAGAGGTAGTTTGACTTCTTTTCCAATTTGGATGCCTTTTATTTATTTTTCTTACATAATTGCTCTGACTGACTTTTAGTACAGTGTTGAATGGCAGTGGTAAAAGTGGTAGCCTTGTCTCTTTACTGATATTAGGGGAAAAACTTGTCTCTCACCATTGAGTATGATGTTTGTTATGGGTTTTTATGCTCTTTGTCATGTTGAGGACATTTCCTTTTATTACTCATTTGCTGAGTGTTTTTTTTTTTTTTTCATGAAACAGTGTTGAATTTTGTCAAATGGTTTTTCTGCATCCATTGAGATGATCATGTAGTGTTTTTTCTTTGTTCTATTAATGTGATATGTTACATTGATTGCATTTCTTATGTTGAACTACCCTGGCATTCCTGGGGTAAATCCCACTTGGTTATGTTATATGATACTTTTAATATGCTGTTGGTTTCAGTTTGCTAGTAAGTTGTTGAGGATTTTGGTGTCTGTTTTCATAATGGATATTTGTAGTTTTCTTTCAGTATCTTTGGCTTTGGTATTAGGGTAATGCTGGCTGCTTAGAATGTGTTAGGAAGTGTTGTCTCATCTTCCATTTCTGAAAGAATTTGAGAATAATTAGTGTTAATTTTGTTTCATAGAATTTACCAGTGAAACCGCATAGTCCTGGATTTTTCCATTTGGGGAGGTTTTTGATTATTAGTTCATTCTCTTTACTTGTACTAGGTCTGTTCAGATTTTCTATTTCTTCTTGACTTCATTTTGGTAATTTCTGTGTTTCTAGGAATTTTTCTGTTTCATCTAGATTATCCAATTTTTTGGCATCCAGTTATTCATAGTATTCTGTTATAATTCTTTTAATTTTTAAGGTTGGTACCAGTGTTCCCCCACTTCTATTCCTGATTTTTCACTTGTGTTCTTCTCTCTTTTGTTGTTGTTGTCAATTCCTTTGTCAATCTTGTTGATCTTTTTAAGGAACCAACTTAATTTTTTTAATTAGAGGGCGGCTTAGGTAGGGGTTTCTTGTTTTTGTTTTTGAGACAGAGTCTGTGTTGTCCAGGCTGGATTTGAACTCCTGGGCTCAGGTGAGCCTCCTGCCTCAGCCTCCTGAGTATTTGTGACTAAAAGAACCAATATTCTCTTATCTTTATTCTAAAGATTGATTATTTTCTTCCTTCTACTGGCTTTGGGTTTAGTTTGCTCTTCTTTTTCCTAAGGTAATAATTCCCTAAGGCATAAAGTGAGACGGCTAATTTGACATCTTCTTTTTTAATGTAGGTATTTACAGCTGTAAATTTTCCTCTACATGCTGCTTTTGCTGCATCCTATAAGTATTGGTATGTTGTGTTTTCATTTTCGTTTGTCTCAAGATTGGCCATCATACTAAATCTCATCTGTAGGGAATGCAGACTGAAGCTGAGATAAACTTACACTGGCATACCCTGTTTTATTGTGTGTTGATTTATTGTGCTTTTCGTATATTGTGTCTTATACAAACTGAAATTTTGCAGCAACCCTGCATCAAGCAAGTATACAGGTATCATTTTTTCAACAACATATGCTCATTCGTATCTCCGTATAACATTTAGGTAATCCTCACAGCGTTTCAAACTTTTTATGTTGTTATGGTGATCTGTGATCAGTGATCTTCAGTGTTTCTATTGTAATTGTTTTAGGGCACCACAAACCATGCCCAATCAAGATAGTGAACTGAATTGATCAATATTGTGTGTGTTGTGATTGCTTCACCAACTGGCCCTTCCTTGCCTGTCTCTCTCCCTCTCCTTGGGCCTCCCTATTCCATGAGACACAACAGTATTGAAATTAGGCAAATTTATAACTGTACAGTGGCCTCTATTAGTGTTTGAGTGAAAGGATGAGTCACATGTCTCTCATTTTAAATCAAAACCTAGAATTAAGCTTAGTGAGGAAGGCATTATACAAGATGAGACAGGCCAAAAGGTAGGCCTCTTGCCGCAAACATTTAGCCAAGTTTGTGAATGCAAAAGAAAAGTTCTTGAAAGAAATTAAAAGTACTACTCCAGTGAGCACACAAATAGTAGGTAATCAAAACAGCCTTGTTACTGATATGGAGAAAGTTTGAATGGTCTGGATAGAAGATCAAACCAGCCACAACATTCCCTTAAGCAAAAGCTTAATCCAGATCAAAACCCTAACTCTCTTCAATTCTGTGAAGGCCAAGAGAGGTGAGGAAGTTTCGGAAGAAAAGTTGGAAGCTAACAGAGGTGGATTCATGAGGTTTAAGGAAAGAAGCCATGTTATAACATAAAAGCTCAAAGTGATACAGCAAGTGCTGATGTAGAAGCTGCAGCAAATTACCCAGGAGATCTAGCTCTGACAATTCATGAGAATGGCTACACTAACCAACAGATTTTTCAGTGTAGATGAAACGGCTTTCTACTAGAAGAAGATGCCATCTAGCACTTTCATAGCTAGAGAAAAGTAAATGCCTGGCTTCAAAACTGAAGCCTGAGAGACAGGCGGACCCTCTTGTTAGTGGCTAATGCAGCTGGTAACTTTTAAGTTGAAGCCCAATGCTCATTGAACAATTCCATAAATCTTAGGGCCCGTAAGAATTATATGAAATCTCTACCTGTGCTCTATAAATGAATCAGCAAAGCCTGGATGACAGTTCACCTGTTACAGCATGGTTTATGAACTATTTTAAGCCTACTGTTGAGACCTGCTAGAAAAGACTCCTTTTCGAAATATGCTCATTGACAATGCACCTGGTCATCCAAGATCTCTGATGGAGATGTACAAGATGAATGTTGTTTTCATACCTGCCAACACAGCATCCATTGTGTAGCTCATGGAACAAGGAATAATTTTGACCTTGAAGTCACTAAGTACATTTCATAAGGCTACAGCTGCTGTAGCTAGAGTGATTCCTCTGATGGATCTGAGCAAAGTAAATTGAAAACTTTCTGGAAAGGATTAGCTATTCTAGATGCAACTTAAACATTTGTGATTCATGGGAGGAGGTCAAAATATCAACATTAATATGAGTTTGGAAGAAGTTGATTTCAACCCTCATGTATGACTTTGAGGGATGCAAGACTACAGTGGAGCAAGTAACTGTAGATGTGGTAGAAATAGGAAGAAAGCTAGAATTAGAAGTAGAACCTGAAGACTGGGTGCCATGGCTCACGCCTGTAATCCTAGCACTTTGGGAGGCCAAGGCAGGTGGATCACTTGAGGTCAGGAGTTCAAGACCAACCTGGCCAACATGGTGAAACCCTGTCTGTACTAAAAATACAAAAATTAGCCGGGCGTGGTTGTGCAAGCCTGTAATCCCAGATACTCAGGAGGCTGAGCCAGGAGAATTGCTTAAACCTGGGAGGTGGAGGTTGCAGTGAGCTGAGATGGCAATACTGCACTCCATCCTGGGCAACAGAGTGAGACTCTGTCTCAAAAAAAAAAAAGTGGAACCTGAAGATGTAACTGAATTGCTGCAATCTCACGATAAAACCCGATCAGATGAGAAGTTGCTTCTCTAGCGAAGAAAGTGGTTTCTTGAGAGGGAGTCTACTCGTAGTGAAAATAGTGTGAACATTGTTGAAATGACAACATAGGATTTAGAATATTACGTCAGTAAAGCAGTAGCAGGGTTTGAGAAGATTGACTCCAATATCAAAAGAAGTTTTTACTGTGGGTAAGATGCTATCAAACATCATTGCACGTTACAGAGAAATCTTTCATGAAAGGAAGAGTCAATCAATGTGTCAAACTTCATTGCTGTCTTATTTTAAGAAGTTGCCACAGCCACCCCAACCTTCAGCATCTGCCACTCTGATTGTCAATATTAAGGCAAAAATCTCAGCAAAAAGAATCAAACTCACTGAATGCTCAGATGACTGTTAGCATTTTTTTAAAGCAATAAAGTATTTTATTTTATTTATTTATTTTTGTTGTTGTTGTTTTTTGAGACAGAGTCTCGCTCTGTCACCAGGCTGGAGTGCAGTGGCGCGATCTCAGCTCACTGCAACCTCTGCCTCCCAGGTTCAAGCAATTCTCCTGCCTCAGCCTCCCAAGTAGCTGGGATTACATGCGCCTGCCACCATACCTGGCTAATTTTTTGTATTTTTAGTAGAGATGGGATTTCCCCATGTTGGCCAGGCTGGTCTTGAACTCTTGACCTCAGGTGATTCATCCGCCTCAGCCTCCCAAAGTGTGGGATTACAGGCGTGAGCCACTGGGACCAGCTACAATAGAATACTTTAAGGTATATACCTTGTTTTTTAGACATAATAGCTTTTGCGTAATTAATTGACAACAGTATAGTACAAACATAACTTTTTTTTTTTTAAGTTCCAGGGTACATGTGCAGGATGTGTAGGTTGGTTACATAGGTAAATGTGTGCCACGGTGGTTTGCTGCACCTGTCAACCCATCACCTACATATTAAGCCCAGCATGCATTAGCTATTTTTCCTGATGCTCTCCCTTCACCCCCTACCCCATAGGCCCCAGTGTGTTCCCCTCCCCATGTCTGTTAAATGTAACTTTTATATGTACTTGGAAACCAAAAAAAAAAAAAAAATGGTGGCTCATTTTATTCCAGTATTCACTTTATTGCAGTCGTCTGGAACTGAACCCACAGTATCTCCAAGGTATTCCTGTAATTGGTAAAGAAAGTGACAAATCACTCATTTTAATGAGGGGGGGAGATGTTTGGTAGTTTGTGTTGCACAATGACCTTGTCTGACATGGATGTTTTATGAGATACTATTTTTTTCTTAAGGCAACGTTGTGACAGAACATCAGATAGTCTGATAGCATGAGATTAGCTCTTGGACATCGGGAGCTGCTTTTTTTTTTTTTTTTTTTCCTCAGTCTAATTGTTGTCTCTTTATAGGTATTCTTTTTTTCTGTGGCTGCTTTTAAGATTTTTTTTCTCATTGTCTTTTATTTTCATTAGTTTTCCTGTGATGTATCTAGGTGTAGTTTTTATTTATTCATCTCAGAGTTCCAGGTGCTCCCAGAAGCTTTGGCTTGATGTGTTTTGTCAGTTTTACAGAATTCTCAGCGATTATCTCAGAAGTATTGCTTCTGTCTTATATTCTCTCTTCTTTCCTTCCGGGATTCCAACTAGATGTTGGAATGTATGTGTGATCTTTTACCATATCAGTTTCAGCTCTTACTCTTTTCTCTGTTTTCCATCCTTTTGTCTCCCCTTGCTTCATTCAATATACTTTGTATTGACCTTTTTCTAGTTCACTAATTATCTCTTTAATTGTATCAACTTTCTGCTTTGTTACATAGTGGCCAGAGCATATGGTCTACAGTGATTTCTGTTTCTGTTGGAAGCTTCTCAGTGGTCATTGTAATACATTCTCAGATTTTATAAATGTTCTGTGTTTTGAAAAAAAGAATGTCTAGTTGTTGTATAGACCTCTCCCTATATGTTTGATCAGTGGTCTACATACTGTTTTCTTCACACACCTCTTAAAATAATTTTGGAAAACTATGGTATTTTTAAGGTGGCATCTGACATTTTTGTCACAAGTGAGAATAATTACATGTTTATACAGTACATTGTATGCATAATTTACATCTCATTTCTTCAGAATCTTTGTACTGTAGATTTAATTCATCAAGGTTACAGAAAATGTCTGTCTTGTAACATTTAACAAAGCCAGTCTTTACAGCTAAACCAAGGTGACCCTTTGTCAGTAAAAATGGCTTCATTTTAAAAATTCAAATAAATGTATTTGTATCACTGTTGATGACCTTTTCATTTCTGAATTTTAATTCTAAGACTGGGAGTCAGGGAGAGGGGTGAGAGAGAAGTATGGAGAGAGAGAGAGAGACAGATACTGAACTCTTCCCTTGAGCTGTTTTTTGATTAACTAAGACTGTGTAGCCTTCAAATTTTCCTATTATGTGCTTTGCTGCAATGGCCTTCTGCCTAAGGAGCTCTGTATTCTCAAACCTTTTATTTGGTTCCCCAAAGGTTTTTACACACTGGAGCATTTGCGCAATGCTAAGATTCTGGGCAGCTCTCTTCTTGACCCTTGAGGTATTCAGTTAGCAAGGTACATAGAAATCTTTGCCTGTGAAACTTAGTATTAGAGGAGGGATGCACAAACTACAACCACAGTAAATAAATATATTGCATGGTGTGTTAGATGGTGTTAATTAAGTGTTATGGGAGGCGGGGGAAGGGATAAACTAGTATAAGTAGATTTGAGAATGCCAGCAGTGTGGAGAAGGTAAGGGTTTTGGGGTGTCAGTTTAACTAGAGTGGTCCAGGTTGGCATTATTCAGAAGATAATGATTGAGCAAAGACTTGAACCAAGATGAAATAGTTTGCCATGAGACTATCTGGGAGAAAGAGCATTCCATCTGAGGAATAGTCAATGCTAAGGCCTTACGCTAGTAGAGAACATATTCAAGAATAGTAAAAACAAAACAACAACAAAAAAGCCAATGTGTCTACAGCAGAGTGAGTGAGTTGGGGAGAGGAGTAGGAAACGAAGTCAAAGGGTTACTAGGTAGTATCTCTCTGTAGGTCCTTTCAGGTCATTGTAAGGGCTTTTCCTTTTTTATCTGAGAAAAACAGGGAGTCATTTTAGAGTTTTGAGGGACATTATCTGTATGGATCACTCTGATTGCTGTGTTGAGAATAGATGGTAAGTGTGTAAGGATCTGTCCTTGTACTAATACCAGATTAGTCAGCTGATGAAGTCCTAGTGGATCTGGGTATAGCAGTGATGAGAAGTGATTGGATTCTGGATGTATTTTGAAGATAATAGCAGTAGGAATTCCTGATGGTTTAGATATGAGGTGTGAGTAAACAAGAACAGTGAAGGTTGCTCCAAGGTTATTGGCCTGAACAACTGATATAGATGAGGAAGGCTGCTAGATATGTGTTTGGGAACCTTTCTTTTGTACAGTGAGAGAAGGGTGATCTTTAAAAGGGAGATGGGTAAGAAGAACTAGAGTATTGCAAATATAACATCCAGATCAATTTTAGGGAAAGAGTACATACGGAAGTTGAGGAACTAGAAATTAATACTTGACCTGCATACTCTTTGAGAAGTCTGTCTGTACTTTCAGGGGCATACGTAGCCCAGTTTGAAGACCACTGTTCAGATCAACCTTAGTAATTATGTTATTAAAATCTTCTGTATTCTTCTTTACTTTTTAAGTCTGCTTGATTTGTTAACCTTTGGGAGAATCGTTTAAAGCCTCCCTCTGTGGCTGTTGATTTGTCAGTTTTTCTTTGTACTTGTAAAAGTTTTTTATTTTTATATTTTATAGCCATTTTGTTGTGTGCCAAGAGATTCATGAATATCTCTATACTTTATTAATTTATAAGATTCATCATTACCAGGCCTAGTACTTAATATCCTCAGGTTCTGTAAACTAGTATGTTTTCAATAAAGAAACACAATCTGCTTTTGGGAGGAGGCTGACAAAACACTTTGAAATTAAAAAAACTACTAACAATAACAACAACAAAGCACTATTATTAGCACTATTTCTTTTCTTTTCTTTTCTTTTTTTGAGATGGAATCTCACTCTGTCGCCCAGGCTGGAGTGCAGTGGCACGATCTCGGCTCACTGCAACCTTGCCTCCCGGGTTCAAGCAATGCTGCTGCCTCAGCCTCCTGAGTAGCAGGGACTACAGGTGCACGGCACCACACCCTGCGAATTTTTTATATTTTAGTAGAGACGAGGTTTCACCATGTTGCCCAGGCTGGTCGTGAACTCCTGAGCTCAGGCAATCTGCCCACCTTGGCCTCCCAAAGTGCTGGGATTACAGGCGTGAGCCACTGCGCCCGGCCCCAGCACTATTTTTTTGAATCAATAAATGAACAACAAAAAGGATTCAGGAACGGTGTTTGGTGGTATAAGCAAACATTCTCCTTAGCCACATACTGGGAATCCTATTGCTAAAAACACGCAAATTTAGCTGCTAACTAAAAATCGGTAACATACATTCAACCCTGGATATCCATGTGGGATTAGTTCCATGACCCTGCAAGAATACCAAACTCCAATGATGCTCCAGACCTTTACATAAAATGATGTTGTATTTGCATATAATCTGTACACATCCTCCCATATATGTTAAATCATCAATATATTTCTTGTAATACCTACTACAGTGTAAATGCCAAGTAGTTGTTATACTTCATTGGTTTCTTATTTGTATTTTTTATTCTTGTAATTTTATTTTTTATTTCTTTTGATCTGAGTTTGGTTGAATCTGAGGATGCAAAACCCACAGAGAGAGCCAAGTATATTTTTGTTAAGACAATAATGTGAGAGAGAAGCACACTAATATATTTTGTTTCAAGAAAAGCAAATTTCTTGTATTTGAATTATTACCATCCTAAATTAAGATACTTGTAGAATAGTGATTATCTTGAAATATTTTTCTTAGATGATAATTGGATTTTTTCTGGTTTCAGAAAAATAAATTGAGCAAGGATAATAACATTTCAAGAGTTCACATTTAATACAAAACATTTCTTTGAAGTAGCACTTTCAGTTTTGTTCTTTTTTTTAGTTCTCAAAGATGTCATACTTTTCCATGTGAATATATGGAATAAATATATTCAAATATATAAATATATAAATTCAATATATAAGTTTGAATTTACATAGTAGAGTTTGAATGTATATAATACAGGTGAGAGGTTAAGTACTCATTATAGATTATTACAGATTTACAGAAATTTGTTTACGATTTAAATCCTTCCTTCAATAGATTAAATTGTAAATCAGTGAAATAATTCAATCCTGGATGTCATATTATTCAAGTTCTATTTCTCATTAGACTTTAATTTTATATTTTCTAAATATGAGATTAAGCAAATTAATTTATGGAACTTTTATAATGACAGATTATTAAAATCTACAGAAGTTTAAGAAGTCTACATATTAAATAAAATCTGTGAACCTTTGAATTTGAAAAACTTAATTACTGAGGTATTAGAAGGAAACTAGTATACATTCGTTATGTTCCGAGCATCAGGCTAGACATGCTGGTAAGGGTTCTGTTGGTCATCTTTTCCCAAAAATGAAATACAGTTGACCCTTGAACAACATGAGCTTGAACTGTGCAGGTCCACTTAAACGTGGATTTTTTTCGATGAATATAGTCGACTTTCTGTATCTGTGGGTTCTGCATCCGCACCCAAACCAAATGCAGATAAAAAATACAGTCTTCATGGCATGTGAAACCTACATTTATGGAGGGCTTGCTTATCTTATCCATAGATGGTGTCAAGTGCGGGGACTTAAGTATGCGTAGATTTTGGTATCCACCAGGGTTTTAGAACCAATCAGCCATGGATACTGAGGGATGACAGTAGTTTCATCCGCATTAACAATCTATTAAGGCACCAGTTATCTCTTCAGCTGTTGTAAGGAATCTCTTTAAAGCCACCATGTTTGCATTTGCAGTCATGCCACTAACTTTGTTGTGCATACTATAGTGTGCCTTGATCCTGTGGAATATACATGGTTGGGGCAAAAGCTTCATCAACAGCACTTTGAACATTCTTAGCTTTTAAGTTCTTCAACAAATTCCTAGCATTTCCTGAATAAACATTAAGCAAATAGATATCTGACTTGATGCTGATTCTATACTCTAAAACCATTCTTTTGTTATTTCTTTATGTCTTGATAATTGTTGTGAAATTTATAGGTATAGCAGTTTTTTGAATGGTGAAATTGTCTTTGCCCTTTAAAATTATTTCTATTCTGAAGCAATTTATTCCATATGCACATATATTTATCTCACTTCTTTACGTATAATTGTCTCTATTTTCATTTATGTAATTACATACAGTCCCTGACTTACAATGACAATGATTCAATTTTGCAATGGTGCAGAAGCAATGTGCATTCAGTAGAGACTGTATTTTTAATCTTATCTTTTATTATTATAAAATTTTTATAGACTGTGTCAGATTATTTTGGCCAATTGTAGGCTAATGTAAGTATGTATAAGTAGGCTAAGCTACAATGTTCAATAGTTTAAATGTATTAAATGCATTTTCAACATGATGTTTTCCATTTATCATGGGTTTATTGGGAGGTAACCCCATTATATGTAAAGGAGCATCTGTATATGCTTTGTATTCCTAGGACTTTGAACACTCTCACTTTTCTTGAATTTATTAGATATGATAGTTTAGTATTTATATAATATTTCAAAACTGAACATAAACAGCAGACCCATCATAGGTTAAAGAATACCAGAAGGCTCAAAGTAAAATGACAATTTATGGCATAATACTTTCTGTGGAGGGCAAAGTTGACACACTGCCCCTGGAGTATGGGATTGACGTACTTAGGTACATTGGTTTCTTTGAAAGTTTCACAGTTAATAATTTGAACAGATATGTTTTATAGTGAACTGACCCATGTTACACAAATGTGGTCAAAATATTTGATCAGTTACATATATATCACTCATTTCAAATGCTTAAATGCTTAAATTTGTCTTGTTGGAGCCACGTGCATATATGTCTATTACGATGTAAGCTGAGACCATCACTTATTCTAATTACATGAAAGCATAAACAACACAACAGTCATTCTGTGCTAACTATGACTTAGTACTCTCCTTTGGTTGCAGCTGTAATTTATTGCCTTCTTCCAGTTGCAGAATTCTTCATTAGGAAATTAATGTTTGATTAGTGAACATCCTTTTGATTTTCTACTGTTGATTCTTATTGTTACATAATTTTACCATGTCTTTAAAGTTATGTCTTTGTAGGGCCTCCCTGCCCTCCTTGCCTTCATCCACACAGTTACCTGCTTCCGTTTACCACATGGGAGCTTCTTTAGATGTGTTAGATTATATTTAGTATTTACTATACTTTGCAGTAAGAATGATCTTGAGTTATTAGGTGTTTATGGTCTGGTACCTGACTTTGTAACATCTGCCTTCCTGTTAACAAGTGAGGATGGTACATGGCATCAGGAACAAGCTGTTCAACAGGTTCAGTGTAATTTGTTTGCTTTTTTTAAATTGCAATCTATATATCAAACTCAGTGCCTTTTTTGTTTTGTTTTGTTTTTTGGTATTGCCAAGGAAAAAAAAAATCTCTGGCTGTAACATTGAGTTTTCATGATACAGTTAGCTCTGTGGCAGTGTGTTGGTCATTTAATGTCATATTTTCATTGTTCAAGAATCAATTTATTGACAGATCATAAGTTAACTAAAGGATTATTTCAGGTAATTGTGAATTTAAAGAATACTTTTAAGGCTCAGTAGTGTAATTCTTCACTTTTTTGCTCATTATTTCAAATAATGTTAAATGTTAATTATGTAATAACTAAGTACTAAACATTTGTAGTACATATTAGAAGGGACTTTAGAAATCATCTTATTCAATCCTCAACTCCATATTCCTGTCTGTAATGTTCTTGACAAGTAAGCAGTCTAACCTTCTGAACCATTTTATTATTTGGCTTGGTTTTAAAGTCAGTCTCATGCTGGATACCCTTACAAGTGTTCTGTATTTTTTTAGTGTTTCTTCTCAATGTGACATCCAGAATAAGTTATTACCTGGATGATACATTCTGTCTTCTCTTGAAGTGTGCACTAGCTGAGATTTAGGTATATATGTTTGTACATTGTGTATGGTATATATAGGTTTAAATGCCGCAATAATTTTAAATATAATATTTCAGTTAATTAAGATCTGTTTTACAGTTAGACTGACACTTGTGAATGGTTTTCTCTTCTTGACCCAATCTCATACATTACTAACTGAAGTTGTCATGTGTTCGCAAGGATAATTTAAATGAACATAGGGTTTGTGAAAACCTGACAGATCCTAACTATAATTCAGCTAGTGGGCAGCATTATAATTTATTTATAGCTGTGTAATATAGCAATTAATGAACTAATATACAATGAGGGCAAATTGTACTATATTTTGCATGAAATTATACAACACAACAAAGGTTGGCATTATGTAGTTAAGTACCCACAAAATGTTAACCTACTTGCAATAAATACAATTAATAATGTACATAAAAGAATGAAATTAAGCTAATTTTCTATCAGAAAAGAATTATTCGTGAACAGAAAGTGGACAGCATAGATTTGATGACAGAAAGGTTGTATCTAATCTGAATTACTGAGTGACCTAGGAAGCTTGCTCAGAGGGATTACAGAATAATTATGTTAATATGCAATTATCACCTCATTTCTTCTGTAGTAACCTCAAGATGTAGTGTAGTGAGGGTGTTATAGCAAGTGCTGATAGTTTGCAAAAATACTGATGTTTGAGATTTCTGAGACAATAAGTCTAGCTTGAGGCATATAAGTGATGATCTGTCATCTTGAAGACAGATCTGACCTTTGTACAATTTTTTTAGTGCTCACAGTATATAACTAGAGGCAGTTATAGCTGTAGAACTCATTATGATTTTCTAGAAATTGAAATATATTTTATGTAGATTTCAAGTTCTGTTTGCAGCTTTTTAAAAAGGTGTGTGAATTTTTTAAAGACTATTTTAAAAACCAGTTAAAAGAAAAATTCTATGGTTATATGATTATATGGGGAAGATTTAGTAATGGTGTCTAAACAGTGTTTAAAAATCTTAATTGATATATAAGGAGTCCAAACATCAGTTTATTTATCTTAATTTATTAGCTTCTGTTTTTTAAACTTAATGAATAATGCCCACCTTCAAATATGTTCCTACTTTGTTATAGTAACCTAAACTGGTATTGATGTCTCTGTTATATATACATTTGACTATACAAAGGTAGTTGAAAAACTATTTGAGATGGTGTAAAATTAACTCGAGTCAAATGCTTTCTTGCCTAGATGCCACATAACCCAACATGAATGTAGTAAAATAATTTTTGATGATGTTAAAATTCTGTATCAATTATTCAGTGCAACAGATTTTGATGATCCATGGTTCTGCATTGTATCTCAGCACAACAGCTATGAGTCTTGAGTACTGTTACTAAGAAGAAGTATATTTGGAGCATTGTGTAATTAGAATATATTCTGAACATTTTAATTGTTCCTAAAATAAGTACCCACAAAACGTTAATCTACTTGTAGTAAATGCAGTTAATAATGTACATAAAAGAACAAAATTAAGCTAATTTTCTCTCAGTAAAGAATTACTCATGAACAGAAAATGGACAGTATAGATTTGATGACAGGAAGGTTGTATCTAATCAGAATTACCAAGTGACCTAGAAAGCTTCCTAAGTCAACTTTTGTAACATATTTTCAAACTGATGCAGAAGGTAACATCTTTTATTTTTGAGTAGAGATAATTAATAATTTAGGGGTAAGTAAGCCATATTTTATTATGTGGATGTGAAGGAAAACTTTCATTGTTAAAGACTTCATTTTATATTTTAACAATATTTAATCGGATTTTTTTTTGCTAGATGTGTTTTGTAGATAAAATATCTGTTATGCACATATATTTTTTCTATGTTTTTGAACAAAACAGGTTGATATCTTCAGAATGTGAACTTATGAAAAGCTCTTATAAAGCCATTCCAGTAATGAGGATGCAGTCTCCAAGCTGACATGATGTTCTCATAGTTTGTCACCCTGCTGTTCAGGGGGTACCAATGAAGTTGCTTTAAATGGGAAGCGTCTGTTCCATCTCTAAACCTCTTAACACCAGAACAGATGGGTGGAACATAGAACATGGAAGGTTTTACCTCTGAGGTGGTAACAGTGAAGCCACTCATTAACACTGAATTTACCACTTCGTTAGCAACATTGCTTCCTGTTGAGAAAAACTAATATAGGCTTTCAAATTGACTTAGCATATATTTGTCCACCTCTGTGATTATAATAAGTGGGAACGGAAAGGAAAGTAACTGTCTTTCAAGTTAGTTTTTTGTCGTTCGTTTCAGATTTATGAGATTGTTGCTATTGAAGCGTTTTATGTTTTCTACCTAATTTAATGAGAAATATCAGGAATGAATAGTAGTGTAGCATTAAGGCTTGCTTTTCTTTCCCTTGACATTTGCACACCCTTTCCTAACACATGTTTATGTGCTGCCCATTTTTAACTTCTGTGTATGTGATGTAGAGACTCCTGCTGGGTGATGCATTAGCACCATTTTGGAGTGATATCATTAAATGTGATCTTATTGGAAGTCTATTTTTATTACCACAGAAGTTTGCCAGTCTCAAAACAGAATTCTAAAACCTACGAGGGGTGGAAAAAATGATTGTTGGTATAAAAAACAATGTCAAAGATACTGGTAATAGGTATTTGTTGTATTAAATAACATTTTATGGAAAGAATAAGATCAGATTATAAGTGCTTGTTCTAAGTTATAAAATAAGAAAAATGTAAGAACAATTTTATTATTTTATTGTTTTTTATTTTTTGAGACGGAGTCTCACTCTGTCGCACAGGCTGGAGTGCAATGGCACGATCTTGGCTCACTGCAAGCTCTGTCTCCCGGGTACACGCCATTCTCCTGCCTCAGCCTCCCGAGTAGCTGGGACTACAGGCACCCACCACCACGCCTGGCTAATTTTTTTTATTTTTAGTAGAGACGGGGTATCACCGTGTTAGCCAGGATGGTGTCAATCTCCTGACCTTGTAATCCACCCGCCTCGGCCTCCCAAAGTGCTGGGATTACAGGAGTGAGCCACCGCGCCCGGCCTAAGAACAATTTTATTATTCTTGAATTAGATTTAATGTTTTACAAAGCATGAAATTGGTACCCTTAAAGGATAGTAGAAATATTGAACTATATTGAACATGTTTTGATTTCTAAATGTTAGATTGTAAGGTCCTGTTGCCCTAAAATAGTATTACTTGTTATGCAAATTAAAAATACTGCAAAAGAAAAATATACAGGCTTCATTCTTTATCTGAGAGCAGGAACCTAACTTGTCTTGTTTACCATTATATCTGGAATACGGGAACAATGCATGGCACTACTAAGTGCTTAGGAAATATTTGGAGAATAACTGCAAAAAAGGAGAAGAAATATGGAAGCTTATGCCAGTACTTCAATTAGTTAATACCTGGGGTTGCCAAATAGCAGGTTCTTTAAATTGTACATGAAAATTACTGGATATTTTGAGGACCTTATTATAATTACTGAGTTAATAAATCAGAACCTGATGGAACTTGTGTTTGAATGGGGTATCCAAATTTCATAGGAACAAAACTGTTTTTCTTCTTTACACTTTAGGAACTTTTACTTTGATTTTTGAAATTGTGTTTTTATTAATCCAATACTTATTCAGTCTTTTATTCAACAAATATTGCCTGAGCACCTATGCCAAGTGATGTACTAGGTTCTAGAGATATGATAGTGACTAGATTACATTCCCAGCCCTCAAAGAGCTGACATTCTTTGAAGAAGGCAGATACTTCCAATGTGGCCATTTCTAAGAGCAGGAAAAAAACAGGTTGCAAGGGAACTTTTCATAGTGGGGGTAGGCATTACGGTCATGGTGTGAATGGACCCCAAACATTCAGAAATACTGTTTCCTTTAAAAATATTGTACTTTTTTCTCATAATGATTAAATATCTTATCAAAAATGCCTAGAAAAGTTTTATCTACATTTTATATGAAATAAATTTAAAACATATGTTTATGCTATTCTATTGTAAAATGTGTTAGGCCATTGCACTAGACCACCAGATCATAAGTGGGATAACTGCATTTAGAGAACGCCTAGAATTTGGGGCCCCACATATGAAAGTTTGACATAAACCTTCATTAATTTTAACTTTAGTAAAGTTAAAATTCGCTTTACTAAAATTTAGTTAACTTTACTAAAGTTAAAATTATAGTTAAGGTTAATTTGAATAAGGAATGAACAAAACTATGAATAAAGCATTTTTACAATTGATAGAATGTTGGGAGAACATTAAGCATCTTGAGAGCAAAGCAGTCTTTTAAAAAGGACTATTTCATACATAAAACGTTGATGTTGATAGCAAATATGTTCATTCAATAAAGTTATTTACTGAATGGTGTTTTGTTACCTTCAGGAATGAACTTATAAGTGACAAATCTTTTACTTCTCTGCAATATTTGATAATTTATATTGTTCTCTAGAATAGAGTGACTACCTCTGATAAACCTACTTAAGTGAAAGAATTTTCTTTGTATTAGCAATCTCCACGTGAGGTTTAAAATTTTTTCAGTCTGTAGCATATTTATATTGTTTTTGAGTGTGTATACATGTGTATCTGTGTGTATGCTGCTTTTCCCTAGTGTGTTTGTGTATGTTGCTTTTCCCTAGACATTTTGTATACATGACGTATTGGATTGTTGTTGTTGCCTAGCATGAAGAACAATATTAACCTTTGAGGTGCTTTTTAAATATTTCAATATGTTTGTGTTCTTTCATTCTTGGAAAATTATTAGAATCTCAATATAAAGAGTAGAAAATTAAACTAATAAAAATATGTACTTTCAACTCTCCATACATTCTAATAGTATTTTTTCTTTCATGCAAATCTAAATTTTTTTTTTCCATTTTCTAGACTAAATGTGTTAAATGGGCTTGCCAACAATATGGATGATTTGAAGATAAACACCGATATTACTGGTGCTAAAGAAGAACTCCTAGATGACAACAATTTTATCTCAGACAAAGAGAGCGGAGTTCATAAGCCAAAAGATTGTCAAACATCATTTCAGAAAAATAATACATTGACTCTGCCTGAAGAACTGTCAAAGGACAAATCTGAAAACGCCTTAAGTGGAGGCCAGTCTAGTCTATTTATACATGCTGGTGCTCCTACTGTTTCTAGTGAAAACTTTATCTTGCCTAAAGGAGCTGCTGTTAATGGACCAGTTTCACACTCCTCCTTAACTAAGACTTCCAATATGAATAAAGGCAGTGTTTCATTAACCACTGGACAGCCTGTGGATCAGCCAACAACAGAATCTTGTTCAACTTTGAAGGTAGCAGCTGATCTTCAGCTGTCTACACCACAGAAAGCAAGTCAACACCAAGTTTTATTTTTGTTATCAGATGTAGCACATGCTAAGAATCCCACCCATTCCAATAAAAAACTACCTACCTCTGCTTCAGTTGGTTGTGACATTCAGAATTCAGTAGGGAGTAATATAAAGTCAGATGGCACTTTAATAAATCAAGTAGAGGTGGGTGAGGATGGTGAAGATTTATTGGTGAAAGATGATTGTGTCAATACAGTAACGGGAATTTCCTCAGGTACAGATGGATTTAGGTCAGAAAATGATACAAACTGGGATCCCCAAAAAGAGTTCATTCAATTTCTTATGACTAATGAGGAAACAGTAGATAAAGCTCCACCTCATTCTAAAATAGGTCTAGAAAAAAAAAGAAAGCGAAAAATGGATGTAAGCAAGATAACTCGTTATACCGAGGATTGCTTTAGTGATTCTAATTGTGTACCCAATAAATCAAAAATGCAAGAAGTAGACTTTCTAGAACAAAATGAAGAGCTACAAGCAGTAGACTCACAGAAATATGCATTATCAAAAGTGAAGCCTGAATCAACTGATGAAGACTTAGAATCTGTGGATGCCTTCCAACATCTAATTTATAACCCAGATAAGTGTGGAGAAGAGAGTTCACCTGTTCATACTAGCACTTTTCTTTCAAATACCTTAAAAAAGAAATGTGAAGAGAGTGATTCTGAGTCACCTGCTACTTTCAGTACCGAAGAGCCATCATTCTACCCCTGTACAAAGTGCAATGTGAATTTTAGGGAGAAGAAGCACCTCCACAGGCATATGATGTATCATTTAGATGGGAATAGTCACTTTCGCCATCTTAATGTCCCAAGGCCATATGCTTGTAGAGAATGTGGACGGACATTTCGAGATCGCAATTCACTTCTAAAACATATGATTATTCACCAGGAGAGAAGACAGAAGTTGATGGAGGAAATTCGTGAATTGAAAGAACTTCAGGATGAAGGAAGAAGTGCACGATTACAGTGTCCTCAGTGTGTGTTTGGTACCAATTGCCCTAAAACATTTGTGCAACATGCTAAAACCCATGAAAAAGATAAAAGGTACTACTGCTGTGAAGAGTGTAACTTCATGGCAGTGACAGAAAATGAATTGGAATGCCATCGAGGCATTGCACATGGGGCAGTGGTAAAATGCCCTATGGTCACTTCTGATATTGCCCAGAGAAAAACACAAAAAAAGACTTTCATGAAAGACTCTGTAGTAGGATCATCCAAAAAATCAGCTACCTACATATGTAAGATGTGTCCTTTTACTACTTCAGCCAAAAGTGTTTTAAAAAAGCACACGGAGTACTTGCATTCATCATCATGTGTTGATTCATTTGGTAGTCCTCTTGGACTTGATAAAAGAAAAAATGACATCCTTGAAGAACCTGTAGATAGTGATAGCACTAAACCATTAACTAAACAACAGTCAACCACGTTTCCAAAGAACTCTGCTTTAAAACAAGATGTGAAGCGAACATTTGGATCAACCTCACAATCAAGTAGTTTTTCAAAAATTCATAAGCGGCCACACAGAATACAGAAAGCTCGGAAAAGCATTGCCCAATCAGGTGTAAACATGTGCAATCAAAACAGCTCTCCTCATAAGAATGTTACAATTAAAAGCAGCGTTGACCAAAAACCTAAGTATTTCCATCAAGCAGCAAAAGAAAAGTCTAATGCCAAGGCAAATAGCCACTATTTGTATAGACACAAATATGAAAACTATAGGATGATCAAAAAATCAGGTGAATCATATCCTGTGCATTTCAAAAAAGAAGAAGCTAGTTCATTAAATTCTTTACACCTGTTTTCATCATCAAGTAATTCTCACAACAATTTTATTTCAGACCCTCATAAGCCTGACACCAAAAGGCCTGAAAGCTTCAAAGATCACAGACGTGTAGCTGTAAAGAGAGTAGTTAAGGAATCTAAGAAGGAAAGTTCTGTGGGAGGGGAAGACTTGGATAGCTATCCGGATTTTTTGCATAAAATGACTGTTGTCGTTTTGCAAAAACTTAATTCTGCTGAAAAGAAAGATAGTTATGAAACAGAAGATGAAAGTTCCTGGGATAATGTTGAGTTAGGAGACTACACTACACAGGCCATAGAAGATGAAACCTATAGTGATATTAATCAAGAGCATGTAAATTTATTCCCTTTATTTAAGAGCAAAGTGGAAGGTCAGGAGCCTGGAGAAAATGCTACTCTTAGTTATGACCAAAACGATGGCTTTTATTTTGAATACTATGAAGATGCTGGAAGTAACAACTTTTTGCATGAGATACATGATCCTCAGCATTTAGAAACTGCAGACGCTTCATTGTCAAAGCATAGTTCTGTTTTTCATTGGACTGATTTGTCTCTTGAGAAGAAATCGTGTCCTTATTGCCCAGCAACATTTGAAACAGGTGTTGGGTTATCAAATCATGTCCGGGGGCATCTTCACAGAGCAGGATTAAGCTATGAAGCCCGTCATGTTGTATCACCGGAACAAATAGCCACAAGTGACAAAATGCAGCATTTCAAAAGAACTGGCACAGGAACACCTGTTAAACGAGTTAGAAAAGGTAAGTTCTCCATGGGGATGATTTGGGCTGATAGGTCTGTGTTCTAATTCTGAAGATTTAAAAGTTTTGTTTGAATTTAGTCTTTATTAGAATCATAATTTTATGTTTCAGAATTAACTCATTTTAGGGTGGTCAGTTTATATAAGAAAGTCTGATATTACTCTTAAAAATTTTTTTCTAGCTATAGAGAAGTCTGAAACCACTTCTGAACACACTTGTCAGCTCTGTGGTGGTTGGTTTGATACTAAAATTGGATTATCAAATCATGTTAGAGGCCACTTGAAAAGACTTGGAAAGACGAAATGGGATGCTCACAAATCTCCAATCTGTGTTCTGAATGAGATGATGCAAAATGAAGAAAAATACGAAAAAATCTTAAAGGCATTGAACAGTCGTCGTATTATTCCCAGACCATTTGTAGCTCAAAAACTTGCATCAAGTGATGACTTTATATCTCAAAATGTTATACCTCTTGAAGCATACCGTAATGGCCTAAAGACTGAAGCTCTGTCAGTGTCTGCATCAGAAGAAGAAGGGCTGAATTTCTTAAATGAATATGATGAAACAAAACCAGAACTGCCCAGTGGGAAAAAGAATCAGTCTCTTACACTCATAGAACTTCTTAAAAATAAAAGGATGGGAGAAGAAAGGAATTCTGCTATTTCTCCTCAAAAGATCCATAATCAGACAGCAAGAAAGAGATTCGTTCAGAAATGCGTTCTTCCATTAAATGAGGATAGTCCGTTGATGTATCAGCCACAAAAAATGGACTTGACTATGCACTCAGGTAAGAGGACGTTTATGACTATGCTATACACAGTTTACATGCAGTTCAATTATGCCTTCTTTAATGGAATCTATGTGGAAAATACTTTCTCACAATCTTCCTGTTTAAGCTGCTTTTTTTTTTTACAGAGCACAGATTGGTTATTCTACTGTCATTTCTGTATAACTCATCAATTGATGCTCATTAGCACTGAGTTCTCTGTGCCTCTTTTCTTGGTCTGAATGTAAGGTGAGAACAAAAGCAGAAGAAAACCACACACACACACAATAAAAACAACAAACAAAAAGCTGATCTGTAAAAATAAAACTTGCTCTGGCTGGAGGATGGTTGTGGATGGGAGGTTGATGTTCAAAAGCATAGCATTATTGAAAAGGCATACCTCTGTCATATTTTTGCCAGTTCTCCAAGGTGATCATGTTTTCAAGATTTAGCTGTTGGTTTTTCCACTGCTTAGGTAAAACAAAACAGACTCTTAAAGCTGAATGGATTGGTGTCTGTTGTGATTAACCCAAAGAAACATCTCCCTCTCCAATTCCTCATGGTATTGCGGAATAGTTTGGTTTTGGAGAACAGTTGTGAACATAAAACATATTTGTTTGGGGTTTTAGGTTTTAAGATAGTGCTCTAATGGAACAGAACAGATGATTTAGCTTAGTGCTTGTGCACCAATAGTTTTTCCTTTTGAAAGGAATATTTTGTATGTATTGGCAAATAATGTGGCAAATAAAGTAGCCAAACTTTATTCAGTATTGCCAAGTGTGGTTTATACTTTTAGACTAGAAAAATTTTAAGTGTTTTTTCTAGATTTCTTTTTGAAGGTTAATGTTGAAGGTTTATGTAAATGGTCTCATGATTAGAGCTCTAAGTTGAATGTGTCGGAGGTAATAGTTAATGGATTAATAACGACTAACATTACTGTAAAGTAATGTTGTTTATTTGCTTTGGGGCAGACATTGTGATATCCCAAATAGTTGTAATGCAATTTTGATTTAAGGAAAGATAACTTTGTATTGTAAGTGGTCTGGAAAGCAGTTTATCTTGTATGAGCTTCTGTTTAATCCGGCTTTTTCTTTCGAATAAAGAGTCTCTGAAAGTCAATAGCTTTCAAAATTTTTTCAGAAGGATAAAATGCAGGGAAGATGTGTTAGCTGTGTTGACCAAGGGGTAGTATACTTCAGAGATGGAAAGCATATTTGTGGCTATCACAGTAATGCTGAAGAAACCAGTTGAAATGTGTTGGGGGAGTGAGGATTGTCTGAGAAGTTAGGAGTTTCTTACTGTTTGAACATGTTTTTCCTGTGATGACTAAGATGTTAGCTTGTTGATCATTTATTTAGCACAAAGATTTTAGCAAAAAACTTTAAATCATTAACTTTCATTATTGATTGCGCATTCAGAGTAATGAACATAAAATACCCTAAATAAAATGTTGTGTCTAACAGCTGTTCAGTGGTGTGTTTTACCACCTTTTCTCCCAGCCTTCATCAGAAAGCCTAATTTAGTATTGAGACTTTTATGGTTTTGTGGGTAAAACACTTTAATTACCACTTTGTCAACTAGACTTTTTAATTCTTTTTATTGGTAATGTTGTAAGCTTTGAAACTTCTCAACAGAACCGTGGTGTTCAAATCACAGGATTGTATTGTAGTAGGTTTAAGAAATAATCTGCGTAACACAGAAATCTGCAAGGAAGTAATAATAGGTGTATATCCAGAGGAGCTCAAAGGTTCAAGTCACTCCTCTTCTACCTTTCCAAAGAGCATGAGTTGACTCTAAATACTAACTACAAACTAATAACAGTTAACTTAATTTCCCCTCCTTATTTTAAGTTAACCTATTTCATTGAACGTTTTGAAAACCATCTTTATTGTGGTGCTTTTCTACACTCTTTAAGCTAAGAAAATTTCACTTTTTGAAGTGAGAACTGGATTATAGTTTTCTTTTGAATGATAGGTATGCCTGTGAAGCTTAGAACATGTGTGCATTGCAATACGACGTTTACAAGTGCTGTTAGCCTGTCCAACCACTTACGCGCTTATGCACGAAAGAAGAGTGCTGGACTTTTGACTGGTACAGGTATGTTTGAACAGATATCACAGCAAGTCTGTTTGATACAATACACTTTTTTTTTCCCCACCAGACTGGTGTTAATTCAGATCATATTTATAGCTTTCTTTGGTAAGCTGCAGTTGAGTCTGAATACACATTGAATTTCAGCAACTTGTAAACTGTTAGATGTAATTCTAAGCAAGTTAATCTTTTTCTTTTGGCTCTTATTGACTTAATTTGGGGGAAAAAAAAATTAACCCAAGAGGTGTGGAACTTTTGAGTCTACCTTAATCCCATTTCTTTTTTAGAATACTATTTTTGATTTTTAAATTGATTTTAGATTCCAGTAAAACACCTCTCTTTATAGTTCTAGTCAGGCTCAGTGGTGTGTCCCTATAGTCCCAGCTACTCATGAGGCTGGCAGGAGGATCACTTGAGCTCAAGAGTTAGAGGCTATAATGTGCTATGATTGTGCCTGTGAATAGTCACTGCACTCCAGCCTGGGCAACATAGCATAAAAATATTGTAGTTCTAGCTTGGGGAAATCCTTTATTAGAAAAGGAAATTATAGGGAAATTTCAAAATGTAGACTTGATTAGGAAACTAAGCAAACTAATGAATTTTCATTAGTCTATAGATTAGATCTTTGAAGGGGTGAGCCTTAATAATGGCTTGTGTTGACAAGTGAATAGATTTTTCTTTTAATACTTCTTAAATATATTAAGGATTAATAAATTTAGCTATGCACATAAGTGTTAACATGCACATTTCTGTGTTATTTTTGGTTGGTTAGCCCAGCCTTGCAGATACCTCTTAATACTGCTCATCTGTGAAAATTTTATTCGCTTACTTATATGTAATACGCTTCTTATAACCTACAAAATGCTTTGCACTTTCATTTGTAGTCTTTTAAGCTACCCTGCTTCAGCAAATCTCATTTCCCTCACATCTTAAAATATACCCTCTTTTTGACATAGATCTACATAAATTCTTTTGCCTAAAATTCTTTCCAATCATTTTATTTCTCTTGCTCTTTTTTAGATCACTGCCTCCTGCTTTCTTCTACTTGTTTTCCCAGCTTTTTTGTTCTTCCTCATGTCCTAGAACTTAGATCCAATATGTTCTTGCTTTCAAAAAACCACTTATATTTATACTAGTGTCTTTCTTCTGCTTCTTTGCATTCTTCCTTAACTTGATATACAAATGACCAGGGATGAATGTTGACAATTTATATTAAAAAGAGAGGAGTGGGGTGAGTTTTAGTCTACTGGATTAGGCCTCCTACTCTGAGATTATAATTTTTATATACCCTCACCTTTATCAGGCATGACAAGTGATTGCAGACATTAGAGGTGGGGAACAATAAAAATAAGAGACTATACAAGTAGGAAATCATTATTGTTACCATACTTGCTAACTTTTATTGAACATTTACTATGTGTCAGGCACTATGCTATGCAATTTACATGCATAACATTTAATCTTTACAACAGCCATACAAGTTGTAGGTACTGGAATTCTCTTACGTTTTATAGGAAACTAGGACTTAGAGAACTTAATTTGCTCAAACTTACACAGTTAATAAGTAGCAAGGTTGTAATTCAAATCAGGGCTATCTTACCTAATCTTTGTTTTTAATCACTATTCTCTACCTTACACAGGCGGCCTATTTTTGAATTTCTTATTTTTAAAATAAGAAATTGAAATAAAAATAAGCAATGGAAAATTCTAAAATGAAGGTGGGTTTGTTTGTTTATTTATTTATTTATTTTGAGACGGAGTCTCGCTCTGTCACCCAGATTGGAGTGCAGTGGCGCGCTCTCGGCTCACTGCAACCTCCACCTCCCTGGTTCAAGCAATTCCCCTGCCTCAGCCTCCCGAGTAGCTGGGATTACAGACTCACGCCATCATGCCTGGCAAATTTTTTTGTATTTTTAGTAGAGATGGGGTTTTACCATGTTGGACAGGCTGGTCTCGAACTCCTGACCTCAGGCAGTCTGCCCGCCTTAGCCTCCCAAAGTGCTGGGATTACAGGCGTGAGCCACCGCACCTGGCCTGAAGGTGGGTTTAAAATGGGGACTATTCTGGTGAAGACTGAATAAATAAGAGTCTGATTAAAAAGAGCAGAGATCCAAGAAGTGCTTAGGCCTAAATTAGACTTTAGAGGAGTTAATGTTCCATTCTGATTATTCAAGCAGATTATGCAAATATCCAATAAGGCAAGATATCTCCAGTCCAGATTTTATTAGTCCATTAAAAAAATGCTTTTACTTCATCTGAAAATTCTGCAAAACACAGGATTAATTACTTATAAATAACTGGTAGTAAATCTCCATTTACCAAGAATGCACTTATGAAGATTATCTAAAAAATCTTCATTATCAGAGAGAAAAGTAATGTAGGATGACTGGGAATATGTTTAGGTCCTGAAGAATAAAAGAGGGTGTTATTTTAAAAATATGATTAAGTACTACCAAAATATTAGAAGTACTAGGAAATAGAAAGCGTGTGTTTGGCAGTCCTAGGCAAAGAAAAGGAAAATGAGAAACTGAAGAAAGCCTAGGGTCTTATTTTCCACACCCAGTAGCCACTTTTGAGAAACTTTAAAAACTAATGCTTCTTTTTCTTGGAAATTCTGAAACATTTTTTCCCTCATTAAAAAAAATCTTCTTGATCAGTAGAGCTATACAGATGTCTTTGCTGCTTATTCATGCCAACTAAGAAGTTTTTTTTCAAGCTTTATTAACTTTTCTGTTTTCCAGATAGAGAATTCTGTATTGTATTTACAAACTCCACATACTAATTGTCCCCCATATCAATATCACTGTTATAAAGCAGTGTTCCTAAAAACCTATGGCCCTAGAAGGTTCCACTTGGTTATTATAAGTGATTCATTAATTCATATGAGTAACAGGCATCATTTTTCAAGAACACATGATCTTTTAATGAATAAAATGCAAATTCATTTTTATAAAATCTTACCTTAGTATATCACAAAATTGGAACAATGTAAAGGGAAAGTAGATAGGAATAAAGCCTCCCTAACCATGTCCAGTATGTGTATTTCTAGTTTAAGCAATCTTAATTCATGTAGATTTTAAGTTGTGTGGTCCACTGTTGAATACAAAGCTTAGATACCCTCAGACTAAATGGTAAAGGCCTGCTTTTGGTTACCTGTGATAGAATAAACTTTCAAGCCTTCTTAGAAGCCACAGCTCCTGGTCTCTTCTGTGGGAACTGGTGACTTTTTGAGGGAAGAAAAATATTTCTTCTAACTTATAATCTCTTCAAGTATCCTGAATACACTGAAAAGGATATCCCTCTTCTTCCCAAAATACCTGTTTACTGGTAACTTAAATACTTCTAATGTGATGGTTCTCAATCTTTACTGGGGTCACCGACATCTTTGAGAATTTCATGAAAGCTGTGGGCCCCATCCCAGAAACATGCACTTATTTGTTCTCAGATAAAAATTTTTGTGTGTATAGGCTTTGCGTATCTCCTGAAGGCTATCACCAATTTGTCTGATGGCAAATTGAGAAAGGAGAGATGCCAGAATAAAAGGAAAGTAGAAACAGAACTAGGAATCAGAAGCCTTAAGAAGTTCTTTTTTTTTTAAGAGCAGAAGATGCTTAAAATGCAAGAATTGCATAATAGCAAAACTAATTGTGGGGTCATTATCTTCCCTAATATTTGTAAAAGGAACCGATGGAGGAAATAGGAAAGATTTAGAATTGAAGATTTGGAAGAGGTAGGCAGACTTGGGAGAGTTAAATTGTCATAAAAGAATAATTTCACAGATTAAAGTTTTGCCCAGAACTGTCCCAGTTTATCTTCTGTTGGGTAGGTTCAAATAAATTGTTTAATAATTTTTCTCTGTCTTCACTTGTAGATAATTTATGAAGCTGTTTTACTTCCTTTCCCCGATCAATCTTTATCAAAATAGACTAGAATCAAAGGGTTTATTTTATATCCTATATTGTAAATTTAAGGCAGACTTCTTATTCAAGAGTTTATTCTAGTTATTTATGGAATGCAGTAATGGTAGGGTTTTTTTTTTTTTTGAGATTTTGTTCTCTTTAATGTTTTACATGCTCATACAGATTTTTTTCTGGTTAATTTTCCATACAGTTTAATGAGAACATTATATAGTTTTCATTAAATATTGAAATTTTATAATGTAGCTTATATTAATTACTTCTGGACTTTTTATTTTACTGATTAGCTTTTTTTGTGCCTAATGTTTTAATTAAATGATGTATTTTTATGCTAGCCATATTAAGAACATAGTTCTATTAAGTTATTAATGGAGTGACTATACATACTGGTTTACCTTGTTGCCACACCTAAGTACTAGTGCCTCTTTTACTCTCATAAGTGTCCTGGATTGAATAATAAATTAATCATCCTGGTTATTAAAATTGCTAAAGCATTTAAAATTAAGGTAAAGCATATTCTATCAACCTAATCTGCAATCAGGAAAAAAAATATATTTTGAGGTCAAAATAAGAGTGAATTTCAACAGGTAGGGAAAGGGAAATACAGAGTAGAGAGAATGTTGTTAAAGGAAGTGGATCTGTCAGATGAATGCCACAATGCTTTTCTATGGTAGATAGCATGTTGTTATCTTTTGTAAAGAAGAAACAATGATGGTAGCAGTCAGCATTTTAATTGAGACTTTATTTTATATCTTGACCACATGTACAAATTTACATTAATACAAACACACAATTCCTTGTGTACTCACCTAAATGTACTTTAATATTTTCTTTTTTATTATATTCTTTGTTGTGAAAAATTAATGCTGGTCATGAGCCAGTAAATTGATTTGCTACCCACTTAAGAAGTCACTATCATAGATTGAAGACACTGCCCTAACTGCCTCTTTCTCTTAGGGGTTGGTACTGACCAATGGTAGTAGTATCTTAGAAGTCATAACTCTTCTGTGGCAGCAGGTGAATTTTCTGTACTCATTCTATCCACATTTTTCTCTCTAGATCACTTTTGTAAATCAAATGCTAACCTCTGGGACTTAAAGTAATTGGAAATTTCTAGTTACTCATTTAAAATTAATGCAAGAAAAATATTTTTATATTTGGGAGGGGCTTCATTTCATTATCTTCAGAACAATTTTGTGTGTGTGTGTGTGTGAGACGGAGTTTCACCCTAGTTGCCCAGGCTGGAGTGCAATGGTGCAGTCTCGACTCACTGCAACCTCTGCCTCCCAGGTTCAAGTGATTCTCCTGGCTCAGCCTCCTGAGTAGCTGGGATTACAGGCACACGCCATCACGCGCAGCTAATTTTGTATTTTTAGTAGAGATGGGGTTTCTCCATGTTGGTCAGGCTGGTCTCGAACTCCTGACTTTAGGTGATCCGCCCGCCTGGGCTTCCCAAAGTGCTAGGATTACAGGCGTGAGCCACTGCACCCAGCCCAGAACACTTTCTTGATACGTTTTGGAAGTAAAGCCCAATTGTTGCTATTCTACAACAAATGACTTATCCATCATAATTATTTGACTTTTCTGATGAGGTCAATACCACTAGTGCAATATATTAACGTTTTTAAAAAATCAAGTCAGTGTTTTATTTTTCATACCATCTACTTTTAAGTGTAATCGTAGTAGGTTTCTTTTGCCTGTTTTCAGCTTTAATGATATAATTGGCCACACAGGACTGTAACAAGTACTAGTGAACATATAGCACAGTATCAAGTGCTGAATGGGTTTGTAAGCCACTAGAAAAGTCATTCTTATGTTGTGGAAAGTGCTATGGGAGCACTTTCTGATGTGATAGAAAAAATAGTATTGTGAAAGCTTCCCAATGTGCATTAAATTATTTGTTCATTCATGAGTGTCACTGTAGTGTCTTTTAAAAATAATATAGTATTGCATGTTTGAAAAATTGCATGTTTTCTTAGTGGTTCATTCAGACTGAAAGAGTGTAAGTAGAAAATTTTGATCTTCTTATTAAGATTAAACTCCAAATGAGCAAACTTGCTTCTGCTTAAAGCAAACTCCTTGATAATTCTTCCAGACTGGGCTGAGGAGGGTATGTGAAAAGTATGAGACATGTCTCTGCTGTCAGAGAAATTAGGAAAGGATTGTTGACAACATACATAAAACTATCAAAAATTGAAAACTGTGCAAGATAGTATACAACTAAATGGCATATCGGCTTTAAGTGTTGTAGGAGTTCAGGTTGATTATTTTAGTCTAAGCCTCCTTTTGAGGGGAGCTGGGAGTTGAGATTCCTTTTTTTTCTGATGCCCTTACTGTTTGTCTCATTGAATTAGAGCTTGTAAAAAACAGAAAAAATAAATAAATAAAAGTAGTTCATGCTGGTATGCTTCTTGTCACTTTTTAAATGCAAGAGAACAACAAAACTAGCAGCCATACAAAATTTTATTCATTCAACAAAAGTTTGAGTTCTTGTACCAAGACTGTTCATCGCTGAGCCAGTAAAGATACTGCACTCCAGCTGCATAAACATAATATAACCCAGTGGGAAAAGATCAAGTATGCCATTACAGAAGGGTTTATATGGTTTCAGCCAGACCCTGAAGTTGAAGGATGCAGTAGAGTTTTAGGAAGACGAGATGAAGTATAGAATATTTCAGGTAGAGAAGAACATAGTGTGGACACAAAGGGATGAAATTTGGACTTCAAGTGTCAGGAGTGGAACTTGGAGTTCAAGTGTCAGAAGATTTGGTTACAGATGTTTGGTAAAATTGTAGTGCCAGAAAGGTGGGGTTGGTGCTTTGAATGCTTGGTAAAAAAAAATTAGGAAGTCATTAAAGGATGTTTTAAAAATAAGGAGGCCGGGCGTGGTGGCTCACACTTGTAATCCCATTACTTTGGGAGGCTGAGGCAGGCACATCACCTGAGGTCAGGAGTGTGAGACCATCCTGGTCAACATGGTGAAACCCTGCCTCTACTAAAAAAAAATACAAAAAACTAGCCAGGCGTGGTGGTATGCGCCTGTAATCCCAGCTATTCAGGAGGCTGAGGCAGGAGGATTGCATGAACCCAGAAGCTGGAGGTTGCAGTAAGCCGAGATTGTGCCATTGCACTCCAGCCTGGGCAACAAGAGCAAAACTCCTCAAAAAAAAAAAAAAAAAAAATCAGCCCAGTGTGGTGGTGCACGCCTGTAATCTGAGCTACTCAGGAGGCTGAGGCAGGAGAATTGCTTGAACCTGGGAGGTGCAGGTTGCAGTGAGCCAAGATTGTGCCACTGCACTCCAGCCTGGGCGACAGAGTGAGACTCCGTCTCATAAATAAATACAAAAGGAAAATAGGCCAGGCGCCGTGGCCAACACCTGTAATCCCAAGCACTTTGGGAGGCCGAGGCAGGCGGATCACCTGAGGTCAGGAGTTTGAGACCAGCCTGGCCAACATGGTGAAACTCCGTCTCTTCTAAAAAATACGAAAAAGTAGCCAGGCGTGGTGGTGGGCGCCTGTAATCCCAGCTACTCAGGAGGCTGAGGCAGGAGAATCGCTTAAACCTGAGAGGTGGAGATTGCAGTGAGCTGAGATCATGCCGTTGCACTCCAGCCTGGGCAACAGAGCAAGACTCCATCTCCAAAGAAGGAAGGAAGGAAGGAAAGAAGGAAGTGAAGGAGGGAGGAAGAGAGGGAGGGCAGAGAGAGAGAGAAGAAAAATAAGGGAATGGTATGGTCAAACTTATATTTTAAAAAGCCATTCATGAGACAGAGAAAAGATGGGTCTTTATATTTCTTAGCTATAACTTATTTCTATAGTATTGTTCTTCATTAAGAGCATATATGTGTATACATTTATCTGCACAGTAACATATCATTTATAAGTGATTAGCAAGGTAACGAATTATCTGAGTTGAGTAAATTCTCTAGGTGACTGAAGAATAGTCCTTTAACTGTTAATAACTTGATTTTTCCTAACCATTTTGGTGGTTATTGCTCCAAAATGTTGTTCTTATTTTTGCCTTGAGTAGCTTGGATGTAATTTAATCGAGTATTTTGGGTAACCCTTATAGATACTCTACTAATTGTTTTATTATTCCAGCAAGAATTAGGCTATTTCTCCACCATACAAAAAAATGATCGGCTGATTTTTTCACTAATTCAACAAGCACTTTTTCCACCTCCAACTGTGCTAAGTATGCAGAGATACATTGGATCTTACAATACAGTAGAAGCACATATATGCATAACTGTAATACAAGACAAATTGTTAAGTGCCATTGGAGAGGTATGCGTGAAATACTGTGGAATTTCAGAGAAAGAGGAAGACACTTTCAGCTAGACTAGGATCTCCCAAGGCTTTTGGAATTAGCATTTGAATGGACCCTGATGTATAGCTAACTGAAATGGAAATGGGGGTCAGGGGTGGGGAAGAGAAATGCCTGAAGGAGGGAGCAAGGTGGAACAATGTGGGAAGTTTATTGGAAATACTAGGAAGTAGGAGGTAAGGGAATTGAGTTGGACTGGTAAAGTGAGTCAGATAGATGACGTAGAATGCTAGTCTAAGATGTTGGAATTAACTTTGTAGTGGGGAACTATTTGAATGCAGAATTTGTGTAATGCTTTTGAAATTGCTTTTTAAATAAAGGATTTGGCAGAGAGGAGGAAAAATTGCAGGGTAGATCATTTTAAGGGTCCTGTACCAGGTCAGTGATATTAAGAATGTAAAGGAGGGGTACTAGATGTATGGGTAATATTATGGAAATAAAATAAGCAGGATATGGTAGATTAGAGTTAAGAGATGACTCAAGATTTTAAATCTGAGTGGGAGGAGGATGGTTATACCAGTACAGTTAATCAATCTGCTACCATGCTGTCTGGTAGAAGGGCAGGCTTCATTACTTCTCTGTCATTTACTAGCAACACTTCAACATCCAGCTATCCACTATAACAAAGTGTCATCTTAAAAGCAGGAGATCTACAAATTTGGAAAAGAGAGCTTTATTTCTTAGGAAGCTTGAAGCCTGCAGGCTTGGAAGTGTATCCTCAGACAGAGACCAAAAGCAAGCCCTTCAAAGGAGGAACGGTGAGACAGGAAGTTACGTTGAATGGGTTGGCTAAGTATACATATTCAACAGATTATAGGAGGAGCTATGAATATTCATGGGGGGTGCACACATGCTTAGTGTGCACACACCATGTTACATACATCCCATGTTCACTTTGAGGTGGAGACCTAACATTTAATCATAGTAAAATTAAGGTTTACATGTCAAAAGGTGAAACAGAGTTCATAGGCATCCTATGTGCAGCCTTCATGGACCAGCTAGAACCAGTTGGTGATCTCTAATCAGTAAGGAATGCTGGTCAGTTCAAAACCACAAAAACAGAGAGGAGTCTGGCTTCTGAGTTAGGCAATTGGTTGATATCAGTGGGGAGCAAGTCTTTTGAAAGGGTTGGTTTCTTTTTAACTCTTAGGAAGGAAAGTTTTATGGTGGTTAGTGAGGGAGGGGACCTAACGAGACTTGCTTCACCTCCTGTCCCATCATGGCTGGGAACTCAATTTTTAAGGTTTCTCTGGGGTCACCTTGGCAAAGAGGAGGGTGTCCATTCAGTCTGCTGTAGAACTTAGAATTTTATTTTTATTTCTCAAAAGCAAATAACCACACTTGTTGAATCAGTAAGTTTGTTTTTAGGAGAATATAGCCTAAGAGTTACACCATTGTAGCATAAAATACTTAAATTTTATGATGCTTGTTTTTTGCTGCTCATTGGTTTCATAAGGAAGGTGATCTATTTTGACTGACATCTTGTTTTTCATGCAAGTCTTACCTAGTTTCCTAGCATTACTATTGGTTTAATTATTTACTAAGTTTCTGGGTTTTGCTTTTTTTTTTTAATATATGTTTGGGAATTTTAAATATATCTAATTCTATCTTCAGTTATAATGTTTGTGTTTGCTATGATTTTTATTCTCTAAGCCTTAAATAATGAGATTCAGAAAATATCATTAGGTATAGAGTTTATTCAAGCCCAAAGCTTGAGGATGGCCACCTGGGAGCATAGGTTCAAGTTGCCCTGGATATACACTGTGATTAGCAGCAGTTACAAGTGAGTTTTTAAGAAAAAAAGTGGTTTCTATGTTTATTTACCAAGAATTTACATTAAGATAACGTAAGCTATCGATTGGCTATACATTGTTCTTTGTATCACAGATTTCAGGAACATAAAAATAATGGGTGAGGCATCAGGTCAGGAACATAATGAATGCCTAGTTTAAACAATTGCCCTCCCCTCAGTGGGGGGCATGAGAGTCAAGTGACTGAAGTCCCCTACTCCAGTCTTTCTGGGCCTGGTAAATCTTGCACACTGTGCATAGCTGACTGCTGAGCTGCTTTCCTTCTCTGTAACATGAATTTCTTGAATGCGGTTTGTAATCTGGATTAAGATAGAATTAGCCCTTATAATATAACAAGGCATGTGGTTGGCCAGAGCTAAATTTTAGGTAATGTTTTAATTGACTTTACGGAAATAATAAAATAACACTCAGACTTTCTCTATTGGAGGTTAGGGCAAAAGGATGGCTGTAGGTAGTTCCTCACTTATTGCAGAAGTATAAAAAAGTAGAAAAGTAGAATTTACTTTTTTTTTTTTGGTATGCCTAGGGTTTGAAGAATGAGGTTAATTCTTGTTATCCAAGGTTTATGTATTTAATTGTAGCTTAGCTGGAAGTTGGCTAAAACAGAAAATATCTGATCAATACCATGTTTGGTTATAGTTTGAATTTTGGCTGGAATGTGTAAGGCTCTTGAGAACTATAAAAAGCCAAATCAGATCCATTGCGACCATGGATTTGTGCCATTTAGATTTACTAATATATTGTTGTGAGTCCTATCTAATTTAAGGTAAATATGATTGTATTGAAAATAATTTAAAGGAAATTTTAAAGTTAGGTGGTTTTCTTAGCTAATTTTATGATCAAGAACAATTTAATTATTGTTACTACATCTGAAATGATATATCAGAAATATGGAGATTTTAGAGGGCAGGGACTGTGATTATTTTGTTTGTAATTCTAAACAAAAGTGACTTAAAGCAGATTGTCATTATGTACTTTAATGTTTATTCTGATTTCAGATGTGTCTTACAAAAGTGGTTGATGTTGATGGCTAATGCCTATTTTGCTTAATAAAACGGCATACAAGTCCAACTTAATTGAAAAGAAAATTTTAAATGTTATTTTCTTACCTGTTACCACAAAGAAGTAATACGTTTGCTATCCTATCAACTCAACTGACCAGTAAGCCACTTGTAGTTGTGATATTGTTAGCTTTTTTAGCTTTGGGTAAGCTGATAAAACTAGCCTGCCTCTAATTCCTGTTTATAAAAATGTGTGATGAAGTATCATATTTATGTCCAGCTTTTCCCTTTACATAGAGAATACTTGCTCAAAATACCCTTTAGTAATCATCCCCTCTACTTTGAAATAGTGGAGTCTTCTACAAATTGTACTTTTTCTTTAACTGAATCCATTCAAGTTTAAATAAAAGGCTACTTCCATTTCCTTTAACTCTTTCTCTGAACTATAAGGCTGTTGACTATACTTAATTTAACTTCCTACTTTGTAGGACAAACTCAAGCAACCAGTCCTTGTGGACTAATAATTGTAAAACCACAAACCTAATTCTTAAAGCAAAGGAAATCTGCTTTCCAGGTATTTTGCATTTCATCCTCTTCCAGGTAAATTATTAAAACAAGCAGGAACTAGTTAACTTTGCCACTGATTGCTGTGTGATTGAGTTACTTATCTTTTTTTCAGTCATTGGGAGTGGAAACTCTAAAAATTAATGAAAGTTATTTAGGGTACTAAAAAATTACCCAATTTTAGAGTGAAAATATCAAGGGAAAATGTTGATGAAAATAAATACTTTTGAGGTGACCAAATGTGTATCTTTATACTTCATGCCTGACTGTAAGGGAAACATTGCTTTTTATAATGTAAACGACTCATCTTGGGAATAATGAAGTGGTATAGCTAGGAGCAAAGAACTGATGTTGATAGGAGTAGGGGAGTCCTTTTCAATTTTAATACTGTGTAGAATGGGGATTTAACAATTTTTCTCAGCCTTTTTTTTTTCCTTTTTTGAATGGGCCGAGAGATTGAGGGGCGGAACTGAATACAGCCTTTCTCATTTATGATAGTAGATACTCAGGTCCCAGGGCTGCTATTTGCAAAGTCCAGTGCAAAATGAGTATGTGGTAGACCTCGTTCAAAAATTAATAGTTTCAAGGCTGCAACAGTAGAGCATTAAACTGAGTGTGGGGCTCTCCCTATGTGACTGTGTAAGTTGGACACCCATGAAGCTGGTCTCCTAGGCACTTTGTACAGAAAGAAAGATAAAAGCTGAATAAATGAAACTTTGGCTTCTCAGCAATTGGCTTTCTCTACCCCATTCCTGTTTTACACAAGCTAGCATGTTTTTGTTGTTGTTGTTGTTGTTTTCTAAAAAAAGGCCCTGATTCTTTTTCATTTGAGGCCAAAGGAAAGAAAATTATATTTGCAGTCTTTTTATATGCTTGGGGCTTATGAACCTTGAAGGATTAGTGACAACAGTTATAATTGAATTTATTACTAACACAGGAACAGAAAACCAATACTGAATGTTTTCACTTATAAATGGGAGCTAAACAACGAGAACACATGGACACAAAGAAGGGAGCAACAGACTGGGGCCTACCTTAAGGGTGGAGGGTAGGAGGAGGGAGATAATAAAAAAAACTACCTATCAGGTACTGTGCTTATTGCCTGGGTGATGAAATAGTCTGTACACCAACTCCTGTGACAATTTACCTATATAACAAACCTGCACGTGTACCCCTGAAGTTAAAATAAAGGTTTAAAAAAAAGAGTTGAGTTTATTTTTCTTACACTTGTGTATTCTTTGGCATGTGTGCATCCTCTTCCCACCTCACCACTGCCAGCACGACCTCCAGCACCAACTTTTTAATAGTGATAGAATGATGATTTACCTGTTCGTGTCATGTTTATTCCTACTGTAGTTCTGAATGAGCTCATAGCTAATATTGTCCACCAAACTTACACAGGCCAACCACTTAGAGAAGAAATTTTCTTCCCTCTCGTAGGGGTATACTGTGCCTCTTACTTTGGATATAGATACCCCAGTTGTTTCACTTTGTCCTAGAGATACCAGCAACCAATTAGAAAAGAAATGGATTAAACAAGACTTTTAAGTTATTGGGCAGGTGAGAATGATTACAAATAAAAATACTTTGGTGGCGAATGTTAATTTAGTTATGGTGTGCTTTATCAAAGAAGTTCCAGATGTTTTTATGAAATCTCATTCTCTTGGGTCATTTATATCGTGAAGGAAAAAGAAAATGAAACTCATTGAAGCAATTATTGTATAAAATGAGCAGAAAGGTGGAAAGAGCAAAAGATTTTAATGTCAAAGTCAAAAGTAAATTCTTAATCTTCTTTGTATAAAACTAAATAATGGCTCAGAAAACAGACTTGAATTTTTATGTGTTGTGTTATCTATTTATTTGCTTTGCACCAGTCTGGTTTAGTGCTTTGGCATGTTGTTGTCGTCATGGTCATTGGTCGTCGTATTCATAGCATAGCAGTGTGGTGTTCTTTTTGAGGACTCATGAGTTTATTGTATTTCTCTTTCATATTTGTATTTGACCAAGACAAATATCTTACTGAAAGGTATATTCTATTTTTTTTTTTTTGCATTTGACCTTACAGCTCAATTTATTCTCCGTATGAGTAAAATATTCTCAGTAGCAATTTAGATCTTTTATAAATCAGGTAACTTGAAAGATTTTTAACAGTCTTTTGGTTGAAATCGATCACTTAAACAGTTTCTGCCCACTGAATAGTAATCTTAGGAAGGTTTGGATGACTGGATTTGTTTCTTTCTATAGAAGCTTATGCTTGAGAAGAAAATTAATACTTTCTAAAAATAATTTTTTAATATATTTAAAGTATAGAAACAATGTTAGATTTAAAATACTTTGTAAAGAGAAAAGAGTGTGTGGGTTTTTTGTTTTTAAGTTCCTTGGAGTTTTTTGGTCACTAACAAGTGCAAATAAAATCCTATTACAAAAAAAGGCTTTGTGTAACAAAGTTATCTATTTGGCAGATTATTCATATAAACAACTCTGTTAAAGCTTTGGCTGTTTATCACAGATACTGATGGGCTGCATTATATTAAAACTGAATGTGTTAGTGATCTGTATTTAATGTTCTAGTGGCTCCTGGTACAGTCCAGAACAAAACTACTTTTCCCTCTAGATATAATAAAATCTCTTAAGTGAGAATATTGGTATAACAGACATGTTTCTACCTCATCCTTTTCATTTATTGAAATTTTCTGTGTAAATCATCCTTTTATGTAGAGGATCCTATATGGATGTCCCCTTTTTGTGCAGTTTTAATATGTTAAATACTCAATTTTAAACAGATTTTCCCAAAGGTATGGGCAATATCACAGGAGTGGGTTTGGATATTGGCATTAGAAAAACTATTGTAAAATATGTTCATGTTTCACCTGCTCAAAAATATAACATTTCAGGAGATAATAAATCTAGAATTGATGAAGATATTAAAACACTGAGGCATTTAGATTTCAATTTCCAAAGTTCCCAGATTTTTAATATTTTAACTTTGTGAATAAGTTTCTAGGGATTCTCAGTGCATGAGATTCTGTAACCTTAACTTTGGAGCCCTGGGTTCTAGGGATGATTGATCAGTCATATGCTGGCAGAGTTGTCCTGCTTTCCAAGGTTATAATACCTTCAAATAATCATTGCTACAAAAATGATGGCATTCTCATTTCAAGTTTAGATCTGATCATTCATAAAACAGCCTAAACTTAAGAGTTTCCACAGTCCATAAAGCATCAAAAGCCATAAAATAATTCTTTTTTCCCTATTAAAGAAAAAGCCAAAAATATTTCTGTATTTTAGAATAAACATTTCCAGTTCCATTTTTAAAATATTAACAACATGTAAATTTAAATGCTTTTGTAACTGATAAAATGTTCTTTTGCATATTTCCCTACCATCCTCCTGCCCTTCTTCCTCAATTTGCTTTACACCCCTAACATTAACATTCTGTGAACAAATTTTTAAGGGTTGTTATAATGTATTCTATTTGTATCCTACAGTAATTTATTTGCATTTTAAAAGGAGTTTGAATACAGTGTGGCAATTTTGACAACCAGCAAGCTCATCAAAGTAAGATTCTACCTGTAATCTTATGATACACCAAATGCCTGCTCTATTCTGCCTAACACAGACAAGGATCCATCTTTACAGATGGAAAGAATAGCTGACATCTAGTAGCACTTACTCTTTGAGTTCCCTGAACTCTATTTCTAGTGTATGAATCACTCATAACCCACTTAAATTCAGATTGCTCACCAAAGCGATTAGGAAAAAGGTTTTTCCTACTGGGTACAAAGCATAAGGTATTTCACTCTTGTAGTTGTTGTGAATAACCTAGTTTCTGTACATAAGCTGGCTGGTCAGTGATTTATATCTAGGATAATGAAGTATGTGTGACTGCAGCAACATATTTAAACAAATGATGCACAGTGTTGTACAGGAATATTACCTGTATTAAATAGGAGTAAAACATTTTCATTCATAGGCTGTCTAAATATCAATGGTTAAATTACTGAGTTTTGCTTTATTTTTACTCCAGAACTATTTGTTGAGTTCCTACTACATGCGAGGCTCTTGACTGAGATAACTAATAAGATCCTTGTAAGATTTTTCTATTCCAGAGTTTGGTTGTTTAGCTTTGAATTACCCATTCTTTAATACCTAACTTGACTTCTAGTAGTTCTTTACTTATTAGACTCTTCTTCTAAGGATAAACAGAAAAAGACTGTGTCCTAGATTTTACTTTTGAATAGGCAGGTGACAGGAAGCTGAAACCAGTGGCTTCAATGAGATTTAGGTTTCTTGTGGTTTTGAATTTTCTATATGACATTTCTGTTATCATTGCCATTTGACTAAGGTACTATGTTTACTGGTTTTGTAATAGTAGCATCTATTCTTTTGGAATCTGGACTTTGAACAATTCGTTTCACAGAGTCATTGAACAGCCAGTTCCTTCTCTCTTACTTAGAATTTTTCCAGGGAATTTTTCACATGGCAGGATAATGGAAGAAAAGCCATTTGGGTAACTCTTCTGTTACATTTGTATCCCTCCCCCCTTGGATCCCTACAGATAAATTCTTACCTTCTCTTCCTGCTAATTGACCAGCAGCACCCTGGATTGCTATCATCCCTTTGTCCAAAGAAATGGTGTAGCTGTATTCAAAGACCTATAAAATGTTATGTGCTATCTATTGCTACCTATAAAAAATACCTTTTTTTCTTTTTAAAATCAGGTTGTTTTAGAATAAATAAAAGAAAAGTCAATTAATGGAAAAATTTCAAGAACAGTTCACATAAAATTTTGGTCTATTTTAATTTTTTTTTTTACCTTTTCAAATCACATTTTAAAATAAGCAGTTGGAGAAAATGTAAAATGAAAAATATGTAAAGAATAGTTAGCATTGAACATCAGATCCAATTGTAAACTTACGTGAGATAATATGGATTTATATTTATTTTCTAGTAAAATAAAACATGATTGCATAATTGATTATTGTATATGCAATACAAGTTAAGTTCAAAAATGAAAGTTGAGCTTTTTTTGTCCTTTCAAATGTAGGGCCAGCATGCAATTTTAAGAGCTATTTATTATAAAATTCATGGTGAATCACTATGAAAATTGATTTTTCCTTGAGCTTTTAATTACATTATCCATATTCCCTTACGAAGTTTTCCAAGTATAGAAGACCTACTTAATGGAGCAGTAATCAAATGCAAACTTAATTTAATGATCTCAAATAAAAGGTTCTACTTTTCTGGAAATAAGATTAAACCAGATATTAAAATTATGTATGATTATAAAAGTAAAGATTACCATTATTGTAATAATTGACCAATTTAGTACTTTCAAGTTATTTAGTTACATTTTCTCAGTTCTAGTTTGGTGTGGTAAAGCATTATTTGAAAAGGCAGTATAGGAAGAATACAGATAGTATTCTTCAGTACAGATAATACCGCTGTACAGTACAGATAATATTACTGCTATTACAGAATCAGCAAGTTGAATGCATGCTTCAGGGAATAGGGAAATGAATGCAGACTTTTTCTAACTGATTTAGATGGTCTGTCTGACCTCTCTAGAAAAATATGTGTGTATGTATATTTTGAAATATATAAGGAATGTTAAGTCTTTCTCTTCCCCTTTTTAGCCTTAGATTGTAAGCAAAAGAAATCAAGGTCAAGATCTGGAAGCAAGAAGAAAATGCTAACATTACCTCATGGTGCTGACGAGGTTTACATTCTCCGATGCAGGTATATGCCTATATTGCCAAATCTGATCAGTTTCTTCATACTTTGCTTTGAAACATATTAGCTATTTCATTTGGGATTTTTAATTTGTGGCAGAGTGCATTCTCAACAATCAAGTTATAAATGAACTTTTGGAGATAGGCTTAAAATCTTAATTCAGCTCACAATATCCTGTACTTCAACAACTAATGAATCAAGTTTTTTACATTAGCCAATAGTAATGTAAATCTATTATACTGTGATTTATTAAAGTAGCTTGGCCAGGTGTGGTGGCTCATGCCTGTAATTCCAGCACTTTGGGTGGCCAAGATGGGTGGATCACTTGAGGCCAGGAGTTCAAGAGCAGCCTGGCCAACATGATGAAACCTCGTGTCTACTAAAAATACCAAAATTAGCCAGGCTTTGTAGCGGGTGCCTGTAATCCCAGCTACTCGGGAGGCTGAGGCAGGAGAATTGCTTGAGCCCAGGAGGCAGAGGTTACAGTGGGCCGAGATCGTGCCACTGCACTCCAGCCTGAGCGACAGAGCAAGACTCTGTCTCAGAAAAAAGAAAAAAAAAACTGGCTTTCCTTGTGTTTATTTGGTTTGTATGGTTTAATTTTGTTTGGTTTGATGTTTTGTTGTCTTGAGTTCTCGCTTATTGGGAACACATTTTCTCTCCCCTCATAGTCACGCCTTCTTCCGTACTCACACTCACACACAACACACATGAAGAAACATAGACACAATGCCATTTAAGGAATGCTAAACTGGGGAAGGGTCTTTTCTAAAGAATGACATATTTTGGAGTAATAGTTGTTGTTTCAAGTGAATTAAGATGTGTAGATGTTAATTTTAAAATAATAATGCTCCCACCTATACAAAGATTACTGGAGTTTATTATAGCTGTTAATAAACATATGAATTGGGAGTTTTGATGTTTTATTAAATCATTTGACTTTAGAAACTTTATCAATTGCTGTCTTTAAAATATGATAAAGTTTATTCCTTATGTTTTAGTATTTTGTGTGAATTAGTTTTAAAGAGAATTGGTCATGTTAAGAGAATTGTTATCTTTCTGTAGGTTTTGTGGCCTAGTCTTTCGAGGACCCTTGTCTGTTCAGGAAGACTGGATTAAGCACTTACAACGACATATTGTAAACGCTAATCTTCCACGGACTGGAGCTGGCATGGTGGAAGTCACGTCACTACTTAAAAAGCCTGCCTCCATTACAGAAACTTCATTTTCTCTACTAATGGCCGAAGCAGCTTCATAGAACCAGGAAACCTTTTAAATAGCCAATTTGAATTGGATGTAAATTTGAAATTCTTTTTTTTTAAGCCACATTAAATTATCTGTTTATAAATACTAAAGCAGGAAAATGGGGGGAAAGTGAATTACAGTGACATCAGAGCAAATTGAATACTTAAAACAGTAAGTAGTCTATATATTTTATATAGGGTGGAAGATGTGTTTTTAAGGTTTATGAAGTTTTGTTGGTTAACTGTGTTCACTCAATAAAAGAGCAGTACATGTAAGCAGCCATTAATAAACTGTTGCACATGGATACTTATAGACAGACTTATTGGACAATTATGTTTTTTGCAGTGTTACCAGAATCAAGGCTCTGTTTATTCCCCACAAGACTTGCATAGAAAAATAAGATATTATATTTTGTTTGTATGTATTTAGTGTTTTGTATAATACCAAGAACCGCTGACTAAATTTACTCAAATTAGGGCATTAAATATCATGTACTTCATAGTTTGAGACTGTTCACTCAAATAGGGCAGAGTACTATTCTATCTAGATGTGTAAGTGTTTTTTTTAAAATCACATGGAACGGTTTTTTTTATACTAAAAAGTGGAGGGAGATTTGTTTAAACAAGTATTTCTAAAAGAAATATGTACATAGTTCTGGAAATTATTTGTGGTAAGGAAATATTCTTTACTCCAGTTGCATTTCTCAGACAATAAAGTGGTGCATCCATGCTACCTCCTACTTTGTCAACAAAGATGCTATTTACCCTTTACATTTTTGTATCATAATAGATTTTAAAAATCTAATGTTCTTTATTGCAAGACATTCTTTTGTTAACAGGTTTGTTTCTTTTTAATGTTTTACCTAAAATTTGACATGCTTACAGGACAGGTTTGCCTCTTACTTTATTTAACATTGTAGAAATGTAATTAATAAACAATGCTCACTACACAGTTTAGAATAGACGTTCTCATTTATATTATCTTCCAAATTTGATCAGTTAGCAAAACTTAATACACCAATTAAAATATTTCTACATATGAGAATGTTTACAATTTAAATTTTAGAACTTGTTTTGGATGTGATTATATGTACGAAAATCGTGTAACACTATGCTCATGCTAAGAACCGACATAACAGAATTACTGAAATAAATGTGCTGTGAGGAATGGAAAATATGGTGCAGGTGTCTTGGTCATGATAAATTGTGATTCTTTTTAAAAATTTTTTCCAAAAACAATTAGGTATTTTAATCTGAAATCAGATTCCTTTACAAACAACAAGTTTTTGTATGCAAGCACCATTTTATTTCATGTAGTATGGCTAATACTATAGTTGAACCAAGGATATGCATTGATTCTTTGCTTCGTATGTAAATAAAGTTAAAAACAGTTAAAATAAGGAGTATTTTGGTAGAGTATATACATACCTCACTGCCAGTGAAATTGCTTTCCTATGGTATATCTCCTTACCAGAAAAATCTCTAAATAAAAAAAGGTTTAAAGAAAATTAAAATGTGAAACATTTCTTATTTTTATCATTGGTGGTAATAGTTCACTTCAGGTTGTGTTTCATTGGATTTAAATTGTTTATACTTGCCAGGTTACTTGGATCACAGAGCATAGTTTTTCTAGAATCACCTCATTGGTCAATATAATGTATGTGAGAAAAATCATTTTCCCCCTTTCATGATTAATCAAACCTCTAAATTCAGAGCCATCTTATATGCAAAATTAGAAGGTTGGACTAGTTGGATCATTCCCAACCAAGGGTCTCCTGATCCTTAGGTTAATAGATAAGGGAATAGTACTTGTAAGTTATTTTCAATTTTACAAAAGTCCCAATAAAAACTATGTATTTGTCTATAGTGACAAAACTAACTAAAACATCCCATTTCTTTACTTTTGACTGAAAATATACCAAGTCTGTATATATTGGTTATCTCTTACTGAACAAGTTTTGTTGATAGTTATATGTCTTTGAATATATATTTTTAAATTGGAAGACATACTACATAGCAAGTGGAGTCCAGAAGTAAAAACAAAACAAACAAACAAAAAAAAATCATAGCAGGAATCTTGTGGGAAGGCTAGTAATCACTAGAGCCCCTTTCCACTCTAATTCTTTTTTTTTTTTCTTTAAAGACAGAGTTTTACTCTGTCACCCAGGCTGGAGTGCAATGGTGTGATCATATCTCACTGCAGACTCAACCTCTCAGGACTCAAGTGATCCTCCCACTTCAGCCTCCCAAGTAGCTGGAATTAAAAGCACATGTCATCACTCTTGGCTAGTTTTTGTATTTTTCGTAGAGACAGAGTTTTACCATGTTGCCCAGGCTGTGCTTGAACTTCTGGGCTCATGAGATCCTTCCGCCTCCGCCTCTCAAAGTGTTGAGATTACAGGCATGAGCCACCACACCTGGCCTCCTAATTCTTACACTTCTATGATGTCTTATCAGGCCAAATACCAACATGTGTGAATACAAGTAGAAGAATTAGTTTGACCACAAGTTTCGGAATCAAAACTACATTTAATTTTAAAATATGTTGAACTATATGTAAACAATTATTTCTCCTTCTAGTTATATAAAGAATTCAGTCATCAGAATAAAATATTTCATATCAGAAACAGTAGACTAGAGTGACTCCTGAAAAGTAAATTAAGCAAAGAGCATTTTCCATAGTAAAGATATTTGGGTTACAAAATTTAAAGAATTCTTTAGGAAGCATTCAAAATTCATCTTTTATTTGGCAACTAGAAAATTAATAATATGTTTTCATTTGGTTCCCACTAGAAGAAAAGTATAAAATATTGTCTCAATTTACATGATAGATTTTTATGTCAGCATATGGCCTGATTTATCATTCAGTATTGACTAATTTTCTTTTAATTCTTTTACCATTGCCTGAGATATGCAAGCTTCTAATGCTAAATTAGGGCTTTAAAAAATTCCAGTCTGGGCCAGGCGCAGTGGCTCACGCCTGTAATCCCAGCACTTTGGGAGGCCGAGGTGGGTGGATCGCGAAGTCGGGAGATCGAGACCATCCTGGCTAACACAGTGAAACCCCGTCTCTACTAAAAATACAAAAAAATTAGCAGGCGTTGCTGCATGCGCCTCTAGTCCCAGCTGCTGGGGAGGCTGAGGCAGGAGAATGGCATGAACCTGGGAGGTGGAGCTTGCAGTGAGCTGAGATGGTGCCACTGCACTCCAGCCTGGGTGACAGAGCAAGACTCCGTCTCAAAAAAAAAAAAAAAATTCCAGGCTGAAGTGTTGATTTATTTAATGGCTTCAAGACAAAAAGGTTAACTTCTATGTATTATTTTCCACTATACTTCTTTAGAGTATATTAGAACTGTGGCATAACTCATATCTATATTTTAGATTTTACTTATTTAATTATGGGTTGGGGAGATAATGATTTCTCAGTAATTTACTAGACAAACTTTTTTAAAGGACATATACATAACTTCTCAAGGACTGTCCAATTAGAATACAAAGTCCAAAGGATCACTCTGGGTTTTTCCTCACTAAGAAAATGTAATAGACCAGGCACAGTAGCTCACGCCTGTAATTCCAGCACTTTTGCAGGCTGAGGTAGAAGGATCACTTGAGCCCAGGAGTTCAAAATCAGCCTGAGCAACATAGTAAGACCCCATCTCTGAAAGAATTTAAAAAAAAGGCATGGTGGTGTGCACCAGTAGTCCCAGCTACTCAGGAGGCTGAGGTGGGAGGATTGCTTGAGCCCAGGAGTTCAAGGTGAACACAGTGAGCTATGACCATGCCACTGCCCTCCATACTGGGGCAACAGAGTGAGGCCCAGTCTCTTAAAAAAAAAAATGTAATCTATGCCCATTTAAAAAATATTAGAAAAACAAAAAAATAAAAATTGGGGAAATCACCTGTGATAGTATCACTCAAAGATACCTACTTTTAAATAGCTTGATACATTTATTTCTTTTATCTATCTTACTATTTCAATATAATTATGATCAGAATGTATTATAACGTATCTTGTTTTACCATTAATTTTAAATTCAGTTGCTGTATTGTATAGATTAACCTTTGAATACCACATAAATTTATGTTAACCCTTGAATGTGACAGAAGCCAGTCCCCATCTGTGATATTTCAAATGACAGACTAGAATCACTTTTCATCCCCACTGCAGAAGATAGCTATCATATTTATTTCAACAATGGGAACTTGTTTTCTTATTTTGAGGGCCAGCCACATTCAATTATAGATCTTTCATCAGTAGCCATACCTTTACTACAACCTTGGTTTTTCTTATCACAAATTATTGAATAATACCTGTAATTGTTTAGGCAAACGACAACTGTAATAATAAATAAAATTTACAGAATTGATTCTTCATACTGCATGGTTCTTAGATTAGACCAGAAGTCAAGGTGAACAAAGAGTGCATATAATCTAATAAATTATTGATTTATTTCTTGTTACAATTTTAGATAAGAAAAAGAAAAAAATACTTATAATTCCCCACATTAAAAATTCATCATATGCCCCCTAGTCTTTTTTTTCTGTTTGTAGACTTTTTCCTTTAAAAAAAAAAAAAAAAAAAGAATTTGCTATGTAGAAATTGACCCTTTATTCTCTTAGCAGTAGATCCATGAGCATTTTCATGCCACTAAATATTCATCTTAAATATACTTAAATTTTTTACAATTTTCCATTATCCTATACATTATTTACTCCTCCATTATTACTCATGTTATATTGTCTCCAGGATTGGGCATCATAAAGAATACTTTTGTCGGCCCAGCACAGTGGCTCATGCCTGTAATCCCAGCACTTTGGGAGGCTGAGGTGGGCAGATCACCTGAGGTCAGGAGTTCAAGACCAGCCTGATCAACATGGTGAAACTCCTTCTCTACTAAAAATACAAAAATTAACTGGGCATGGTGCCAGGCGCCTGTAATCCCAGCTACTTGGGAGGCTGAGGCAGGAGAATCACTTGAACCCGGAAGGTGGAGATTGCAGTGAGCTGAGATCGTGCCATTGCACTCTAGTCTGGGCAACGGAGTGAGACTCAGTCTCAAAAAAAAATGTTTTTGATGATTATTCTTGCAGTAAATTGTACACATCCAAAATTATTTCCTTAGAATAAATTTCTAGTAGTAGAGTTAATCAAGAGTTGAATATTCCTCAGTTGAGGCTTTATGTATACATTTCCAAATTACTATTCAGAAAGGTTATATAACTATATTCTCCTAACTTCAATGTATGGAGACTGGTTTCAGTTCCTCTCATCCTTGCCAGTATATTCTAAACGAAACAAAACTTTGCTTATTTAGTATGTAAAAAGTGGTATTGTGTTCATTTTTAACTGGTAAATGAAAACAAAATATGTGAACTTTTGTTCTTAAAGACATTACCTTTCTGATTTAAAATGAATATAATTATATATAATAACATAATACATACAATTATATTTTGCTGGATAATATGTCTAAAATAACTTAAGCTCTGATTTCATAATTGGCCACCAGGATAATGGAGAGTTTTAAGCGTCCTTAACCTGTAGTCTTTTTCAAGAGATCTTTGACTATTGTATTGTGTGGTGTGTCTATACATTTTTCTGGGAGCTCCATAGCACTTAATTGCTCTGTGACCCCCACCTACCCCCAAAAAAGTAAACAATAACTTCTTTGAAAGTAGCATATGTCACCATATCAACTGTCAAGTGTTTTGTGTTTTTGAGTATAATCCTAGACAAATTTTAATTAAAATTAACCCTCAAAATCTTCCGGCATATAAATTGGTGTTTGGGAATTAAAAAAAAAAACTTCTGGCATAGGTTTTTTCATTTGCTTTTATATAATGTGAAAAATAGCATTAAATGTGAATTGTTTTGTGTCTTCTGAACAAGTTGGTAGACAAATATTATTTAGAAGTTTGCTCTAAAAAGATGATTTCTTAAGGATATAAATCCAGAGATTTAGTTCTTTCTTAAGTTTCTAAGGTCAAACTCGTGGTTTTTTGTTTGTTTGTTTGTTTCTATTGATGAGTTTAGCAAATTTCAGCAAATACTTTGAAGTAAGGAGCTTTTAGATAATGTGTAGTCACATTTACAACCTTAGTAGAATTTTAAAAACATTTAAAAGTGCATTTCTAAATTCAGTATATTCAGTTTCTATTTCAAGAACCTCTGTTCCCTGATTTAAAACCTTTTCAAGTACATAAGTATCTTTTATAAATAGAACAAATTAGTCTTAATATGTAGAACCTTGAATTATCTTGGCTATTTCAATGCCTCAGATAACTTAATAAGATTTCTACTTTAAAATGATTAGTACAAGTCCATGTTGATTACTCATTTACACATTTTTAGATTGGATTTAGGAGGCTGAACTGTCAGGCTAATAGACCAGATAATTCTTAAATATTATAAATACTCAAAATGTTTAAAGTATGAACAAATTGCCACTTACCAAATTGGCTTTATTGTGAGATAAAGTACGTAAATATATTACTCTGATATTTAAAGAAATAACCTTAATTACCCTAAAGACAAGATGTAGAACATTGCCAGCATCCCCAATTAAATTCTCTTTCTTCTGTTTACCATTATTCTGACTTTTCTAATAATCATTTGTTTACCATTCTTAATAGTTTGACCTCTTAGAAAGCATGCAGTCTGCTTTGTCCTCATAGAAATGGAATTACACTGCGTGTCCTCTTTTGTGACCTGTTGCTTTTGCTTAATACCATCTTTGAAGTTCATCTCTGTTTTTGTTAGTAACTATAGTTTATTCATTTTCATTGTTGTATTTTTTTTTTTTTTTTTTTTTGAGACGGAGTCTTCTCTGTTGCCCAGGCTTGAGTGCAGTGGCGCAATCTTGGCTCACTGCAACCCTCGCCTCCCGGGTTCAAGCAATTCTCCTGCCTCAGCCTCCTGAGTAGCTGGGATTACAAGCGCCCACCACCATGCCCGGCTAATTTTTTTGTATTTTCAGTAGAGATGGGGTTTCACCATGTTGGCCAGGCTGGTCTCGAACTCCTAACCTCAAATGATCCACCCACCTCAGCCTCCCAAAGTGCTGGCATTACAGGAGTGAGCCACCGCACCCGGCTTCATTGTTGTATATTATTATATATATATGACACATTTATCCATTTTTGTTCTTGATAGACATTTGAGTTGTTTTCAGCTTATGGCTTTTAAAAGCTATGGAGCTATGAACACTTTTATTATGTCTCATGATGACATCTGCGGGTTTCTCTTAAGGTACATGCCAAGGAGTGGGATTTTTTAGTCATAGACTATATAGTTTATGCTTCTTAGATAAAGCCAAACTTTTCTAAAAAATGATTGTGCATGTTTTTACTCCCAGAAGGACTGTGTCAGAGTTCTTATTCCTCTGTATTCTCACTAATACAGTCAGACTTTTAAATTTTTACTCATTAGTGCATATAAATGATATTTCATTGTGAACTTAATTTACATTTCCCTGATTACTATAAGGCTGATTATTCTTTCTTAGGTTTATTGGCCACCTATGTTTCTCTTTTGAAAAATGTTTTTACTGATCGCCCATTTTTTTCTATTGGGGTGTCTGTCTTTTTCCATATTGACTCTTAGCAATTCCATTAATCCTTAGGTTGTATGTATTGCAGATATCCTCTACTTTGTGACTGTACTTTTCACTTGCTTTATGGTGACTTCCAATAAATCCTTTTAAATTTTTTAGTCATTTTATGGCACATGTTCTTGGCTTTTGTATGTCTGGTGATGCCTTTATTTGGTTAATTTTTTTTTTTCACTGTTTAGGGTTTATTTGATGTTTTAGTTAGTATGGATATTCACTTAATTCTAGAATGATATTTTTACTGGGTATGGAATTCTATATTGATAGTTATTTTTTCCTCACAGATTGAGGCTATTCCATCATTTTCTGCCTTGTTCTTGGAAGTTCAGTTGTTGCTCATCTTAAAATAATCTGTTCTCTATTTTCTGGCTGATTTTTAGACATTTATATTAATCTCGAGTTTTTAAAGTTTTCCTCTGTCTGTGGGAATTTTTTGTTGTTGTTGTCAAGTTTGAGATCTCTGCTGGGATTCTGGAAATTTCCTGGCTGTTATTTATCTCTCAACTGTTTTTTCTGCCCCATTTTCTCTCTCTGGTTCTTTTGGGACTCTAAATATAAGTTAAATCCTTCTCACTGTGCTTTCTAGATTTTTTGTCTTCTCTGTTTTCTTTCTCTTTGTCTCTCTGTGCTGCATTCTAGTTTCTTCCCCTGATTTTCTCAGCGACTGTTACTTCAGTTATACTATTATTCAGATCTAGAATTTCCATTGGCTCTTTTTCAGATATACTTTTTATTGTTTTTAGTACCCTAGGTTGGCTTTTATTTCTTTGAATATGGTGCAGATAGTTATTTTTACATTCTGTGTTTGATAGTTCTGGGACTCCAAAATGTGGGTCAGATTCTGTTAGTAGTTGATTTTTTCTGCTTGTTCATGGCGTCTTGTTTTCTTATATGCCCATATGTTTGACTATGTGGTGGACATTGTATTTGAAATGTATTATAGAACTATTTTCAGGCCTAGGACAGTATCTTCTCCCATAGGATTTTCATTTACTTCTGCCAGGTGTCTAGGGGTGCTACTAGTTCAGAACACCCTAATCCAAGTTCATGTCTTGCATTTACCTGGCCTACTAAGATGACCCAAAGTCAGGCTATAAGAGCTATCTCATGGGAAGGCTGGTTTTACAACTGGTTCACCTTTTGCCCTGTGGGTATAGTTTTGTTCTTCTAGCCCCATGAGGCCATTGAAAGTGCAATTTAGTTTTATAGCTATTTATTCAGATCGGACATTTCCCCCTGGGCAAAACTAAAATGTATCCCTGCTGGATGGCCTCACTGAGTTTCTTGTCTTAAGATTTTTTTTTTTTCTGTGAACTCTGCGGAGAAGTATCTTTTGGATTTTTGGCTCAGTAATCCTTCACTGTCATATTAGTTCTTTGATGCCTATATGAAGTTTTTGTTTTTATTAATCCAACATTTTAATAAATCATTATAAATTTTCTGAGATTGGGCATTTTGTATGTTTTGTTCACTTCTATTCTAGAAGAGTACTGGTATATAGCATGCATCCAGTAGTTACCGAATGATTGAGTTTTGTTTGTTTGTTTGTTTTTGTTGTTTTTTGTTTTTTTGAGTCTGAATCTTGCTCTATCGCCTAGGCTGGAGTGCAGTGGCATGATCTCAGCTCACTGCAACCTCCGCCTCCTGGGTTCAAGCGATTCTTGTGACTCAGCCTCCTGAGTAGCTGGGATTACAGGCACCTGCCACCATACCCAGCTAATTTTTGTATTTTTAGTAGAGATGGGGTTTCACCATATCGGCCAGGTTGGTCTCAAACTCCTGATCTCAAGTGATCCACCCACCTTGGTCTCCCAAAGTGCTCAGAAGACAGACATGAGCCACTGCGCCCAGCCTGTGAATTAGCTATTTTAAAGCATTGCGTTTTTTTCTTCCACGTATATTTTAGAATTAGTTTGTCAAATTTGGGAACATCCTGAGATTTGGCTTAGAACTACACTGTAATTTGTGGAAAACGGGAAAATATAAGTCTTCCCTCTTAGGAACATGATATGTTTTTCCATTTATCTTTGTATTTTATGTCCTATGGGAAAGTCCTATAGTTTTCTTTATAGAGAACTGCACATTTCTTTTAAAATGTATTTTTATGTATCTTAGTTTTTGTTTTTGTTGCTAGTGAAAGAGGGGTTTTTATACCAGAATTTTCTAATTCAATATTGATACAAAGGAATCCATTCAATCCTATCATGCTGAACCCATATTCTAATATTTTTTCTGTAAGTTATCTTGAAATTTCTAAGTAGCCAATCATCTCAAAAAATCATCTCTTGCTTTCCAATTTTATTCCTATTCTTTTTCTTGTGTTCTTATATTATGAAGGATCCCCAGTACAGTATTAACAATATATTAGCAGGTATTTCTCTCTTGCTTCAGATTATAACAAGGATACTGCTGTCATTATTGAATGTAATTTTGCTGAAAGTTTCTTGTAAACAGTTTGAGTTGAAAAGAGTTTATTTCTTGTTGGATAAGAGTTTTTGCATGTTTTTGTTTCAAATAACAAAGGAAACATCGATTTTAATAAGTATTAATTTTTGTTGAGATTGCCATGTGATTTTTTTCTTCTTTAATCGGTTGATACTAATAAAATATATTAATAGGCTTTTAAACATTAAGTCATCCTTAAATGCCTTTTTATAATCATGCTGTGTTGGTTAATACTGTACAATTGATTTGTTTCTGCAGGTTGAGTATCCCTAATCTGAAAATCCAAAATGCTCCAAAATCCTTGAGTCACTCCCTTGAGTGTTGACATGATGCCACAAATGGAAAATTCCACACCTGACCTCATGTGACAAGTCACAGTTAAAACAGTCAAAACTTTGTTTCATGCACAAAATTATTTAGAATACTGTATAAAATTACCTTCAGACTGTGTATAAGGTGTATATGAAACAAATGAATGTTGTGTTTATACTTGGATCACATCCCCAATATGTTATGTAAATAATATAAGGATTATGTATATAACCTAATAATTTCTTTGGGTTTTGAAATATTTGCATATCTAATATAGAATATTTGCATAAATCTAATATATGTAAATATTTCAAAACCTAAAGAAATCCAAAATCTGAAACACTTCTGTTCTTAAGCATTTCAGATAAGGGATACTCAATCCATATTTCATTGAGGAATTTTTTTCATATATGTTTATTAGTAATATTGGCCTGTACCTTTCTTCTGCCTTACTTGTCTGGAATCTAAGTTGGGCTAGCCTAAGAAAATGAGTTAGGAAATTTAAATTTGTCTATGCTTTGACAGGGTTTTCATATCATGGACAATATTGCTTTCTTAAAGATTTGATCGTACTCATCCATAAACTCATCTGAGCCTGTTACCTTTTGAGAGATCAATATTTTGGAGAAGTTTACTGTTTCTTCTATAATCATAGATTGTTAGGGTTTTTTTCTTCTTTTTGAGCCAATTTTGGTTATACGTTCCTAGAAGAGTATCTGTCTATCCTAGATTTTCCAAAATTTTGGAGTAACTTCTAGATAATATCCTCTTAAAAGTTATTTAATCTCTGTCATTTCCTCATTTACTGATGTTTGATTCTCTTTTTCCTTAATTAAACTTACTGAAGGTTTTTTCTGGGGTGTTTGTTTTTCAGTCTTTACAAGAACTTACTCTTGGTATTTTATTTATTAACTCTTCTACCTTCCAACCTAAATTTTATTTCCCACCTTTCTGGTTTTCTAGTAATTACATGTAAGGCTACATGTTTTTCTGTCCATGTCAGTTTGATATCCCACAGGCGTAGATATACTAGAGCTATTGTTATTTACTTTTTACATAATATTTCAACTTTGATTTACTTTTTAACCAATTTCTACAGAACTTTTGGGAATTTGTTGAAATTTTTTCTGTGGTCTAAGATCTGTAATTACTTGTTGGTAGTGTTTAATGTGTTTGAAAATAATGTATAATCTGTTTTTTTGGTATAGAATTTTATATATACATGATATATAGTTTATTTACATATATTTTAAAATATAATTTATATCATATATATAGTCTGGATTTAAATGATGCTGTTTTAATTATCTATATTTTAATCATATATTTTCTTTCTTTCTTTTTTTTTTTTTTTTTTGAGATGGAGTCTCGCTCTGTTGCCCAGGCTGGAGTGCAGTGGCACAATCTTGGCTCACTGCAATCTCCGCCTCCTGGGTTCAAGCGATTCTCCTGCCTCAGCCTCCCAAGTACCTGGGATTACAGGTGCCTGCCACCGTGCGTGGCTAATTTTTATATTTTTTAGTAGAGGTGGAGTTTAGCCATGTTGGCAAAGCTGGTCTTGAACTCCTGACCTCAGGTGATCCACCCGCCTTGGCCTCCCGAAGTGCTAGGATTACAGGCACGAGCCACTGTGTCCGGCCTACTCATCTATTTTCTATATAATTTGTCAGATTCTATGAAAGATAGTTCAGGATCTCAGTGTGATTGTTATTGTATCTGTTTCTGCTAAACCGCAGTTTATTTTTTAACCTTGTTTTTAAGTATATAGAGGTTCGTTGCTATTATATCTACTTGGTAGATTGTTCAGTTTTTAAAATACAAAAAAAAAGGAGGGATATCTTTTTTCCTTCTTTCCTAATGTCAGTTTATTTTGGACGTAGAGCTAGATTTTCTTATTATTTCACCCAAGTTAAGATGAGTAGGTAAATACAACGATTCATATTTTTGTGCATATGTTTACACTTACTCTTAACATATTATGGTTTCTATGTATTGTGCTTTCTTAATGATTCCTTTTCCAACTTTTATTGGATTGATTGAGGAGTTTTTGGCTAATTTTTATGCATATATTTGTATAGAATAATATAGGACAGAGAGAAATACCTCTTTTCTTAGATAATACATGTAGTTTTCTAGATTTTTTTTTAAAAAATTGTTTTTAACCCATCTGGAATTTACTTTTGCTTTTACAGTATTATATAGGAGTCCATTTCTTATACCAAAAATGGATATCAACACCACTTACTGAACAGTTTTTCTTTGTCTAACAGAATTAAACAACTTTGTCACATATCAAATTCTTGTGTAACCTAGGATCTGCATCTGGAATCTCTATTCTGTTCAACTATTCTTTTTGTCTTTTTCTTAATCAATACCATATTTATTTGATTGCAGAGTTAATACTATATTCTAATAATGGCAGAACAGTTCCCTGTCCTTCTTGAGAATATACTTACCTCCTTCACTGCTGTCACAGTGAGAACTTCAGAATGATTTTGCTACCCTTCTCTTCTAAATTTTGCGTCCTTATTGTCATAATCCTAAGAAATCTATCCCTCCCCAATTAAATTTAAATTTACATGAGTAACCAGTGTTTCCTTTTCTCTAATTCCATCTTGAGGCCTCTTTTCTAGTTACTTTCTTTTGCCCTGAAAGATGAATAATTAATTGACCAGGTAAAGGATCACTGGAGGCAGTCCATTCTCTCAGGGTGGATAGATGCTGTTTGTCTCAGGGTGGATAGACTGGCTATTTCATTGCCAGTGTAACCTCTTTCCTTATAAGTAACTTGTTCTTTCTGCCTGGATGTTTATAAGATCTTCTGTTTAGAGTTCAGGAACTTTACCAACCATGTCTAAATGTACAGCTTGGGACTTACTGAGTAGATTTCAGTCTTTCTCTAACTCAGGTAAAATTTTCTACTATTACCTGCTGAATAATTTTATTTTTTTCATTTATTCCTTTGTCTCCTTCTAGAACTCCCATTGTATGTTAGATTTCTTTGATCCATTCTTTAAATCTTTTCCCTCACAGTTTCCATTTACATATGTTTGCTTTGTACTTTGAGATATTTCTTGTGCTTAGTGACCATCCTCCTTTTAAAACTATCATTTAAATTTTTTTTGTTTTTTTTTTTTAAGAGACAGGGTATCGCTCTGTCACCCAGGCTGGAGTGCAGTGGCAGGATCATAGCTCACTGCAGCCTTGAACTCCTGGGCCCAAGTGATCCTCCCACCTCTGCCTCCCAAGTAACTGGGATCAAACCACCATGCATAGCCCTCATTTAAAAATCTATTTAAAAAATAACGTTACTAAACTTTTGGAAGTTGTGCGTGTATGTGTATGTGCTGCACGTGAATCACCTTAAATGCTCTTATTTTTATTCATGTTTTCATCTTCTCTAGCATTTCTGTTTTACTAAAGGTGTATTCTGATTACTCTGCTCATTTTCCTCTTATTGCTGGGCCTCCTTAAATGGGTTATTTTTCTTTTTCAGCTCATTGAATTCTGGCCCGTTTGTTGTGGTGTCCTACATGTTAGTAATCCACCAAGCAGTAGATAGTGAAGTGGCAGTTCCTGCTGAAGTACCTGAAGGATGTGTCTGGTCCCTTATCACCCTGAGCTCTCTGGGAGATAATCTCTGGGTCTCAAGATAAGGGGGACTCAGTCCACTTACTCTTTCAAAAATACATAGTACACTTACTTGTGGGCCAGAATTGACCTTCTTCCCTGGAGCCTACATATTCCTGATATTCAGTCTCTCCCAAGGTGCATCTTCTGGTCCTCCACACTGAGCTTCCCACACTTGAAGAAGAAAGTTGCATATTGGTTCTCTTTTCTCTAATAGGACCCCAGCAGAGCGCCAAGCCTCATACACATCTACACCAGCTACTACAAGTCCCAGTCACCATCTGGCTTAGGAGAAGAGTAGAGGAAAGGGAACCTGTATTGAAATCACCCATGCATTTTATCTTTTTTCTCCAGCAACACAAGAACTTTAGTATGCTTTACTTCCCTCATGTTCAGCAACTTTTTTTTCCTTTTGATCACTTGAAATTTGGCTTCCATATTTTTTTAATTTATTAATTTTAAGTCTTGACCCTTTATTACTTAATATTCTGTGTGAAGAAATGGGAAAAATGCATAAAGCATTTCTGCTGCATACTGAAGTGTAGTGGTTGCTTCAAAGAAAATTATATGCAGTTTGAGTTCCAAGCTGAACTAGTTACTATTTTTATGGAACATTTTTGCAGATTGTGGTAAACTTGATATAACAGAATTAACCATTTTAAAGTAAAAAATTTAGTGACATTTAGTGCATTCACACTGTTGTCCAACAGCCACCTCTACCTAGTTCCAAAATGTTTTCATTACCCCAAGAAGAAACCCTGTACATAGGAAGCACTTGCTCCCCATTTTCCCTTACCCCCAGCCACTGGCAACCACCAGTCTATTTTGTCTCCGTGGGTTTACCTATTGTACTTCCATATTATTTTTTAATCAGTATTTTGTAATTTAATTCTTAAGTTCACCTTCCATGGTTTTTTATACATGTTTTACTCTTAGAATAGTTAGAATACAACCTCAAGGAGCTTTTTTCACAAAGGGCTGTAACCTTATGGGTGGTATGCTCTCTGAATCTTTGTACATCTGAAAATGTACTTCCAGTTTGTCTAGGGGTAGAATAGATTTTCCCCTGGGCCTCTGAAGATTGTTCCATTGTCTTATATCTAGTATTGTGGATAGTCTGGTGCCAATCTGGTCTAATTTCTTTGGCAATCTCCTACCCTCCCCCATGAAAGTTGTAAGATTATCTTTTTATCCTTAATGTTCTGAAAGTTCACCAAGATGTGTCATTTTTCCTTCATCCTGATCAATACTTTGTAGGCATTCTCAATTTGAGGACCAATGTCTGTTTTCAGTTCTGGGATACTTATTTTTATCATTTCTTGTTTCCCTTAATTATTTCTGTTCTGTCCTTGGTGGCACTTCTTTCCGGGTGTATATTAGGACTTATAAATCTATCCTCCATGTCTCTCTTAGTTTTTTATTGTGCTGTCCTGTGGGAGAATTCCTTAGCTCAGTCTTCCATCACAGGTTGACTTTAAAGCTCTGGGCATTCTGCTCATCAGCTATCTGATGAGTTGTTTTGGGGTTTGATATTTTGGTTTGTTTGTTTATTGGCACTCAACACTTTCTATATCTAAGATCTTTAATTGTTCTTCTTAAGGATCCATTTTGTTTTGTGGATATGATTTCCTCTTGGCCCTCAAGAATTATACATGTTTTTAAGTCTCTTTACTCTATTGAATGTTTTCTTGGGGTTAGGTTTTCCTCACATATTTGGTGATTCGTGCTTGTTTGCTCATCTTATGTTTTAGGTTCCTTGCTAGCCTTTCTGCAAACGTTGTATTAATTCAGCCAGTTTCTGGTGATTGTAGGGAAAGAGTACAACATATAAATATTGAGTTTTCTAGAAATGGAGGCTGTTTCTGTTTTTGGTATTGTAGAGCAATGTCATAGCCTTGCCACGTCTGAACTAAGAGAACCCCAGCCTCCAGAGCCTTTACCACCTGTTGTAGCAATCTTCCCATGTATCATTTGGGTTAATTTCCTCATTTTATTAGATTTCTTTTGCCTTCTGTTTCTTCAGTTATTACAATTTTTTATTAACCAAAATATGCTATTTTTCCCCCAACCCTGTTACAGATTTAAATTTTTTCTTTATGTCAGTTTTTAGGGATTAGAGGATCCTGCAGTATAGTCTCTTTTTTTAATTGATTGAAGAATTGTTCATGTAAATATGAGTGATACATTATTTCCCTAAACCACTGTAAAGTCAAGTCTAAGTCATGGTAGTTATGCTTCAAAAGTGTTCTTTTTCAGCTGCCTCAAATCTATTTTTTTTTCTGTGCCTAACTTTTTAAAGTCCTTTCAGATTATCACAACAATGCTGTCTTTCTACTCTCTGCAACCACTGGATATGTATTTTTTATGAGATACGTAGAAAAAGATAAGGAGGAAAAGTATTTTTGTAATATGTTAACCTAAAACATAAAGTGATTTAAATGAACACAGTTTTTACCCTGTGATTTAAGTTGTATATTCTGCATTCTGCTTTTTTTGTTTGTTTTTAGAAGGTGATGTTTACTGCTATTCATTTCTCTTTGCTTAAGGTGGTAACCAAGCTGCTAATTTGGAATACTTGTTATGGTACCATTTCAGAAGTAAAACATTACTTACCAAAGGTGAATGATATCATGTGAACATGGTTTTTGCAGACCCTCCTAATATTTCGTATAATATGTTTAAGTCTGTACATCATAGATCATAGCTTCATGGGCCCTCTTCTCACTTAGGAGGCCAATACAATGAAGACTTAGGGCCATTCACTAGGAAGATGGAACTTATATTCGCTCATGTATAACGTTAAAGGTCTATTATTTCTGTTAGACATCTGTTAGTGTCATATTTTCTCTTCTGATAGGGCAGGCAAATGCCCTTGTCCTTGCCCTTCTACCTCCCTCCCTCTCTCCCTCCCTTCCTTTTTTCTTTTTTTTTTTTTTTTTTGACAAGGTCTCACTCTGTCACCCAGGTTGGAGTGCTGCGTGCAGCATGGTCGTAGCTGACTGCAGCCTCAAACTCCTAAGCTCAAGTGATCCTCCCACCTCGGCCTCGTGAGTAGCTGGGCCTACAGCCATGTACCACCACTCCTGGCTAATTTTTAAATTTTTTTTAGAAACAGGGTCTCACCATGTTACCCAGGCTGATCTCGAACTCCTGGCCTCAAGCAATCCTCCTTCCTCAGCCCTCCAAAGTGCTGGGATTATAGGCATGAGCCATCGCCCCAGCCCCTTTCTGTCTAAGACTGGAGCTAATGTGGCTATTTGAATTGGTGATTGGGAACATTAGTATACAGTCTGCTGTGTGGTGTTGGGCCCACACAGTTTAAAAGGAAATCACTTTCTTATGCAGTTACTGCTAAAACCAAAGGGTTCTAAATGGTAATGCTGACACAACAGTAAATTTAATTTAATTCATATGAGAGGGAGGAAAGTTCTGATAGTATTTATTCTTCATTGTTATTTCTAAACTCTTCTTCGTCTTCTTTAAAAATCCTCAGCTTTGAAGCTCATGCTTTCAGGCTATACCACTGACAATTCCCCAGTATACCAAAGCCTTGAACATTTTTAGCTCCCGGTTACTCTCTACAACACTACCCCATTCTAAATCTTGAGATTTTATCGTCCAAGAGAAAGTGCCATTAAAGCAAGTTACCAAAGAAGGTGATGTAATTAGCAGTATAATTGTCTTGGGGAAAAGTATTGGGCTCTAGGAAGGATAAGTGCAAAGGAGCATGGTTGGTGTTCTGAAGGAACCGGAAGAAGGCCACCGTGGCTGGAGAGAAACAAGTGGAAAAGTGGGAGATAGAGTCAGAGAAGTAATTTGGAGCTGGTCATGTAGGGCCTGTGTCATTGTAAGAAATGTAAGATCATAGGATGTCTCTAACAGACTTAGTCTTCACGCTTTCTTGGCCTCATACTCTCATCATGATGCTCTAAACCTTGTCTGTCTTCATGAAACTGCAGCCTATTTTTTCTCAGTTTCAATATTCCTACTCTCTGAACTACCACTTCTTATCCTTCTGATTTTACTGTCTCTTAAACCCTGACTCCAGTAATTCTTCAACCTCACCAGGGCCTAACAGTCCATTGATGTTACCACCTTTTCACTGACTCTCAGCTGCCATCCACCCCCTCCATGTTTTCCCTTAGTTCCTTACCCAAATTCGTTGGTCTGTCATCAAGATCACTCTCTTATAATCACTCTTCCCTTGTCTGTCTCACTTTCTGTGCTCTCTTGGCAAAATCCCAACTCCAGTTAAACCATTCTCCACACTTACTTTCCTCCATCTTAAAACAAAAAACCTTTTTTTTGACCCCTGCCTTCTCCAGCTATCAGTCATTTCTGTTTTTCCTTTTAAAGCAAAACTTCTTGCCATAACCAGATAGCATTATGATATAGAGATAAAATTTATAATTATAGGTAATATTTATTGAGCACTTGCTATGTGTCAGACATCATTCTAAATATTTTACATATATTAATCTTTATTCTCACAGCAGTCCAGTGAAGTAGAAAATAGCATTTTTACAATGAGAAAAATGAGGCATAAAGACCAACTTTCTCAGTAACTGATCAATAGTAAGCGAAATTAAAAATCCAGGTGGTCTGGCATCAGAGCCTATGCCCTTTACTATTAGGATCTCAAGCAAAATGTGTTTTAAATGTCAGTTCTCCTGCAGGCAGCTAGCAGTACACTCCAGCTCCCAAGAGCGAGTATACCCTACTGCAGTTCTCATTCCTCATGAGGAGCAGGGCTAATAGGTCCTGGCTGTTGGGCATTGTGTTTGTTATAAGGTGGAGTTTTTCATGTTATCAGAAAGTTAAAAAGTGATTGCTTCTAGGCTGAGCGTTCTTTCTCTCTTGTAACCTTAGTGCTTTCTGGTTTCTTTATGCTTTTCATCTCTCGCTTACATCTCCTGTAAGTTCAGCTCAACACTGCCTGTCTCCGATAAAAGCATAAGCTCTACCTCATCCTATCCCTACCACATCGTAGGCCAAACAAGAACCAGAGTGGGGTCCCAGGAAAAGAAGTTCTAGAGAAGACTCTTCACCCTGATCTCTAGTCCAGAAAGAATCCTGAAGCTAAATCAGATTGGTAACCAGCAAGACTTCTTTGTCTGAATTGCTGCTTCTGCAATTGCTACTTTGGAATCTGTGGTGGCAATAGGTGGTAGATATTTGTTTTTTTAATCAGGCACCTGTGCTTTCTATCAAAGGGTTACCCCCTACCAGTGACATAATTTTAAAACCCTTCAATTGGAGTTGTTTTCTATAGACCTTAATCTGATATATCCCTAGGGAACTTCTTTCTTAAATAATTGCCTGTAATCCATTATTTATTTGTCACTCCTTTCTTGTACTTATCTTATATTCTTTGTTATATTTATCCTTTGGGAGCGGAAGAAATTCAGTTAAACATTTAGCATGTATGTTTTGTAACTATTGATTTAGAAAATTTTAAACAGTAAATCCTCAAAATCAATTTTTAAGTGTTAAGAGCAAGGAAAAATCAGAATAACGTTGGGTGACCTCTCCCACATTGTCATTGGCAGACACAGCAGAGATGCCCTTTCCTAAACAGTCACTGGCAAGGGATTACTATGATTGTCTTAATCCTTTTCTGCGTCAAATTGTAGAGTTTATTACCATACCTAGAGAGGAGTTGTTAGTATTTTTTATTTATTGGTTTTTGTTTGATTGATTTTTTTGTTGTTCATTCTTAAAAGTTAAACTCTTGTCAGAGATAGTTTAAAATTCCTATTATAAAGAGCAGGCAAGTTTTTTTCAGCCATATTGTTATCCCCCTTACCCCATTACAGTTCTACCTTTCTGAACCCCCACTTGTCTTAGTTACATTCCAGTACCAAAAATGTTGAAATGTTATTAGTTTACACTGAAAGGTCCAGTCTCTACAAAAGGAACTGATGTTAATATGAAATTACTAAAATAATAATTAAAAAAAGAATTGACCTACAAAACTACCATGATGGAATGAAAATCCAACCATTTCCCAAGTGATTACTTTCCATTGTGCAGGTTTTATTTCTTAAAAAAAGATAAAGCTGAGTGATTTTGTCAAACTGGCCTAAACTTAATGAACAAACCCCACTGGTCCTTTAGGAGTGACATCTGAAACATTTATCTGTTTGGTTCTAAAGAAAATGTATAACTTTGTTGGGGAGATTTGACTTAAGAATTGTAAATCCTATATGCTTTTAAGTGAGTTGATTCCTTTTACTAGACATCTATCCTGGGGCTTTGGCCTAACTAATTCTAGTAAATAAAGCGTTTTCATATTGATAGCTTAAAGAAAATCAATATTATCAAGGATTATGAAGACCAAGATTGTAATTTAAGAATCTGTGACCCAAGGTCTTACTGTGGTAAATACAGTTGTACCTGTGTTGGATAATGCCACCTCCTACTACAGGAAAGGGCTTTTTATGTCTGTAAAAGGTAAATGTTAATCTTATAACAGGTCCTTCAGGTTGATGCCAGTGGTGTGGGTGAGGACAAAAGATAAATTGAACAAGAACATGATGAGAGATTTGATAAGCTGGACAGGTCAAAGAGAATCTAATTTCTAAAAGAACATAGAGATTCTAGAACTAGCACTAGGGGGTGTTAGAAAGGAGACTTCCATGAAAGCAATTTCAGACTCAACACAGTGGATATGCTGGAAGTGCCAGCCAGGAAAAGAAAAACAAATTTTGCTTCCTATGGATGAGGGCTGAGGGAGAAGGAGGTGTTCCAGAAAACATTCGTTAAAACTGATGAAGGCAGGAAGAAGGCTTCAGTTTTGAGAAGAGCTCTATGTGTCATTGCCACAGATTTCACACAGCTACTGTCTCTGATATTACAACACTGAGAAGCACCCAAATCATAAAACCATAGTTGGCTTTTTCCTTTACTGAGTAAATATAATTTCCCCCTGACTATAGGAAGAATAAAATTATGCAAATAGAAGACCTTTTTTCATGGTTTAAAAAAGAAACAAATGATATGTCCTACTGTGGTCAGATGATGATGACAGTGATGATGATGAAGGCGATGTTTAAGTGTAGTGGTTGTTAGAGCGAAGCTAGGGAGTAGTAGTGGAAAGAATACTAACCCAGGTATCAAAACTTGAGGTCTGCGCCTGGGTTTTGCCCTGCTTTATCCAGTACAAGACCCTAAATTCACAATTGATTTAGTTTCTTATCACTAGAAAGACTACCTGATCTTGTTTTTCCACCTCTAAAATTATATAATTACAACAGAAAAGTATCCACACTTACACTAATAAAATTTGTTTGAACAGTATGAAGATGATGAAAAATAGCATGTAAAAATAAGGTGTTGTTTTAATTAAGTTTATGCTTTATTTTAATAGGTTTATGCAACAATGAATTTTTTCTGGAAACTATACCTCTGACAGGGATGCAGAGTTCATTTTGGTAAACATAAAAAGCAGAACTGGTAGCACATCATATTGCCACATGGAAGCTAGCGAATTAGACATAAGCCAGACAAAATCACAAGGAGAGCCATAAATAAAAGACAGTCTTAATGTGATTTAAATACCGTGACTGAGTTGCATTCAGTATCTGCCTGGTCACCAAGTCCAATGCGACACCCTCCTCTATAGAGATGTATTCTAGCAAAAGACTTCTGCATCCACCATCTGGCCCCAGACTAAGAACACATCTCACTGAATGACACATAACCCAGTGGGATGCACCAAATTTGCTTAACCATGAGCACATCATCTTCTCATAACAAAAGCTGAATATGACCCTAATTTTATATTCTGTAAACTCTGTTGTGGAAATTATTAAAACAACTGTCTTCTGGGTAGTCCTGTAAACATTCACTGATCTTTTTTCCTTTATTGAAGCCACAATTTAAAAAAAAAAATACTACAAATTTCAGTTTAAATTGAGAAGCCAGATATCTTTCAAAATGTATCCTTTATGTGGTAAAATAGAGAATAACATTGTTTTTAGTTAAGTAAAACTAAAGTACTGTTTCTAACTAGGTAATCTGGCCTTCCAAACACAGGAGTTTGAGCAGAGAGTTCCAAAAATTAGAGTGTCTGTTCTCTGTCAGAACCTTCTGGGAAGAGTGTGTCAAATGAGCACTACTCAGGAGAAATTTCTAAGGTTTTAACTTAGTTTATACTTTAAACTGAGATTTCAGGCATGTTTCAAAATAAAGGCAATCACATCCTGTCTCTAAGATAGAGTCTATTGGGTGTCTTATATTCTGTATTATTTTGGAAATATTTTACACTTCAGGAGCAAGATATGATTTGCCTAAATGGAAAATATTCTTTCTTTAGTACTTCTTTGGCATTCCTCAGAATGCTAAATATTTTGTTGGCTGTTGGGCAAGAAGGAGATGATGATATCTCATATTTCAAAAGCACCCTAAATTTACAGAACCCTGTAAATAGTAAGAAAAAATTTTGGTGGTCTATGGTACTCTTTCTGATAAAAATAGATGCTAAAGAAGGAGCATGATATGGAAGTTGGAATAAAATTAAAAATAATCATTTTCTCACCAAGTTCTATAAAACTATGACCCTTTATTGAAATAAAATGAGAAAACCTTGCTAAGAACTGAGCTGCAATTAATACAAAGGATATATAAGCAACATTCTTTAGACAGCAGACTCTTCTAATTTATTTTTTGTAGACATGGGGGTCTTGCTATGTAGCCCAGGCTGGTCTCAAACTCCTGGCCTCAAGCAATCCTCCTGCCTCAGCCTCCCAACGCGTTGGGATTGCAGGCATGAGCCACCACACCCAGCCTAGACAGACTCAAAAAGGAAGGAAAATAGTCTGATAAATGAAAAGCAAAGTTCAAAATGATACGAGAACAAAAAATGTTAATAAATTTTATTGCCAATTTATTTCAGGTAAACTGTTCATTAAAAACCAGAGTGAAAATGGTGCATATGACTAGTAAGGTAAGAAGCAATACACGATTCTGGGAAAAGCCTACTTAAGCTGGACTTCTTCAGGGCTAAAGGCATTGATAACATGTCTCATACTGTGTTTCAAGAATTGACCTGAATTATTGTGGAACAAAATGATATTGAAGGGTTGTGAGCTGAATGAAGACTGCAAAACATATTAATGCTTATTCAGATGTCTAGTCTCTTGGACTTCCTACCCTGGAAAACCGCTGAAACTGGTGTAGGAAAAAAGAAAACTCATTTAAAAGAGCAATAGGCCAAGTGATGGCAGTTTTAACATTTTTAAAGAACAAAGCCTATTCAGCCAGTCTCATACTGGGCCCTAAGCTTCTGTCTTGAATGTAAGCTCCACCCAGATACAAATATGAAGGGCGATTATGTGGAAGATGGTGATCAGCTGTTCTCTATCTCCCCTGCGTTCCAAACAATAAATGGATATAAGCCTCAGTGTGAGGGATTTGGGCAAGGAATGAGGAACAATCTTGTAAACTGAAGTGGGTTACCGAGTGAATCTTATTCTATGGAAGTCTTTTAAAAACTCATTACTATCTCCCACAACATTTATTGTCTATCTGTGACACGGGTAGCCCTGTAGTAAGAAATGTGATGAGCTACACAAGAATGAGAATCCCGAACCTGGAGAATGATCAGTACAAACATCAAATAACAAGATAGAAGCACAAAAATACATAATGACACAAATAAGAGAGCAATATGTATGTATCAATGTAATGACAGCATTTAACTAAACTGGAAATTTTCTCAGTGCTCTTGGAATAGTAAGGGAGTCTTCATTTTTAGCCTTGTCAGTTGACACAATTTTTAAATGAGCCTGAGTCTCATTGGCGTCTCTGATCTGTATACAGTTTCTGGAAGAGCCTTCTCCTGGAGAGAATTTTCAAACAAACATTTGGCATCAATAGAATGTTTTTTAATCAAACTGTCTGTTTTCTATAGAACAGCCTTTGATTTCCAGAAGAGTCAAACTGTCTTAGAGACTGAGAACCTTAGGGCATTAGACCAGCACCAAATATATTACAGTGAAGGCTGGGATTCTGGGGAACTAGGATACCTAAGATTGAAGTACTTCTGCTGATACAGATCCAGGAAGATATTAGTGGTATTTTAGATTAAAATTTTAAGACTTCAAACAACCTGTTAACAACTGTACCCTCTTGTACTTTAAGAATCATAGACTCAATATCAGTAAGAATAGCATTCAAGAAGTTTAGTCTGGGCCGAGCGCAGTGGCTCACACCTATAATCCCCACACTTAGGAGGTCAAGGCGGGTGGATCACTTGAGGCCAGGAGTTTGAGACCAGCCTGGCCAACATGGCAAAACCCCGTCTCTACTTAAAAATAAAAAAATTAGCCAGGCACAGTGGTGTGCACCTGTAGTCCCAGCTACTCAGGAGGCTGAGGCAAGAGAACCACTTGAACCCGGAGGCAGAGGTTGCAGTGAGCTGAGATTGCGCCACTGCAGCCTAGGTGACAGAGTGAGACACTGTCTCAAAAAACAAAACAAAAAAAAATTTATTCCGATGCAATGATGTGTCAGTCAGTGTTTAACAACTGGTTTTCCAGGCAAGGGTTGGGGGTGGTTATGTGCACAGGTACCTAATTTGTAGCATTTGCCAATTTCTATGATGTAAATGCTCTCGCTGTGGCTGACTGCAAGCTACCAAAATGAAGTCACCAAAAGCAGAGTTGGGAAGAATTGTGCACACTCACCTCTCATTGCTCCAGCACACCAGTGGTCCTATGTCAAGTATACATAGAACACCAAAGTTCAGAATCATCACTTTGACTGTCACTCAGTGACAGCTACCACTGTCATTACCAAGTAGAACTTCTCCCTCCCACGTTGTCACAAACTATAAAAGTGAACCAGCCGGGCGTGGTGGCTCATGCCTGTAAATCCCAGCACTTTGGGAGGCCAAGGCGGGCGGATCACCTGAGGTCGGAAGTTCGAGACCAGCCTGACCAACATGGAGAAATCCTGTCTCTACTAAAAATACAAAATTAGCCAGGCTTGGTGGCGCATGCCTGTAATTCCAGCTACAGGGGAGGCTGAGGCAGGAGAATCGCTTGAACCTGGGTGGCAGAGGTTGCCGTGAGCCAAGATCACGCCATTGCACTCCAGCCTGGGCAAACCAAACACAGGACTTCTCAGAGCTATGTTTTTTAAATCATAGAGACTAATATTTCTCAAAAAGATTTCCCCGTGATACTGCTCTTTGTAGTGTGTCACTCAGGCCTTTAAAGTTCTGGTTGATATAAACAGAAAAATCAGTTTACCAGTCAGCAGAAGAACTGATTCTTAGAAGCAGTAAGCCCACCCTTCAAAGTAAAATAATTTGGATGTTCTATTTTGGATTTTAGTATTTAGGTGTTTAAAAACTCAACACATTGGGAAATACTACGTACCATTCGATAAAAGCCCGACTAGAAACATTTCATAGCCATTACAGGATATTATTTATTTGCCAATTTTTTGAAAGAGTAGAACTTTCAGTTAACATGTCAGTTTATGGCCCACCTCCTATCTTCATTCTTGGACCTACATGTATCTCTGTGACTCCAGGAAATGTATCTCTCATATCTTCAGTCTTGATGTAAAGGAAACAAAAGGCATTAACTTCTCCAGTGCCTGAATGCCCAAATGGCTGGTGTTTCTGCCTAGAAATCAAATACTGGGTAAGAACTGGAACCTCTAGTTGCCTTCACATTTACTTATGAATTTCTGCTTTCTGTATTTAAAAGACAAAACCATTTGGGAATTGCAAAAACTTCCCCTAAACCTTAGGAGAGAAAGCAATGGATTATCAGGACATAGTCACTCCCATCATGAGATGACTAATATTCATACAAAACCAATAATGGTGTTCAAAATAATACTATACCTTCATCCCCATTAACAGTGAACTTGCACATGTTTACTCATTCATCTTCACAATAGTCCTCAGAGATGTCATTTTACAAATCAGGAAAGGCTCTGGAGAGCTAAAATCACCTGTTCAATGTCAAGTAACACATGTTGAATTTTGAATATTCATCTGATTATTAAATATGTTTCCTTCTCACTACACAATGCTGAATAACACTGGTAACATTGTTCAGTCTCAGACCCTCTACCAATGATTAGTACTGTGTTTATTCAATAAGTAGGTAATAGATGCTTTCTGTGGTGAGGCATAATGGAATCTGCCAGGATAAATAAAACATCACCATTGTCCTAATACAGTTTTGTTGTTAGGCTGCTGTTTGTCTGATTGGATGGTATTTCTTTTTTAGCTAGTTATTTAATGTAAATAATCTGCTCAGTTACAGTTGATGAACACATCTCTAAGTCAATGAGTTTTACCAGTTTCATGTACATTCTGTACTTGCATTGCTATGAAGAAATACCTGAGACTGGGTAATTTATAAAGAATAGAGGTTTAATTGGTTCTCAGTTCTGTGGGCTGTACGAGCATGGTGCCGGCATCTGCCTGACTTCTGGGGAGGCCTCAGGGAGCTTTTCCCATGGTGGAAGGCAAAGCAGGAGCAGCCATGTCACTTGGTGCCTGCTGGGTCATGATCCATCCTCATGACCCAGACATCTACCACTAGGCCCCACCTCCAATATTGGGGATTACATTTCAACATGAGGTTTGGTCAGGGACAAATATCCAAAGTATATCACTGCACATCCAAGGTCATACTCAAGATTTATTTCTTCACGAAATTTTTCTCTGACACAGTTAACAACCGTGTGACCCAGTCTTCTTAATTGCTTTGAGTTAACAGGGCTATTTTGCATTGCCGTGAGCTAATGAATTAGATTCATTGGCTGGTTCCGACTTGATTGACATGAGCCACTGGCAAGATGACAGTGTAGAAGAAGGCAGGAAGAAGGAGGAGGAGGAAAGATCTTAGTTAAATCAACACTAAGATCTCAACCTTTGCAGCTGCCCAAGTAAGAAACGATGAAACATACGGAGGGCCTCCTGATCATTCTCCTTAGTATCACATTTTGATTCTCCCCTGATATAAAAAGAAAAATGGTAGAGAAAGTCGTGAATGATGTTATTCTGAAGCCACACAGGAAGACTTTCTGCAGATCCCCAGCACAATCCACCCTCTGTGGTACTAAAAAATTGCCAAGATACTTTTGATAGCTAGAGTTGTGCACTCCATATATGGATGAAAGGAGTTACTAAGGGAATCTTACTGCTTTGGTAATGGAGACTGATGATGGATCTTCTTGCAGATCAACGAACTTTGAATTTGACACACAAGGAAGCAGTGGCTCTCCTTGATGGCAAGGGATATATTGACAACTTAGGTGTTCCTCTGTTCCTCTGAGACATTTATGCACCGTAGATTTTTTTTTTGGGGGACAGAGTTTCACTCTTGTCACCCAGGCTGTAGTGTAGTGGCGTGATCTCGGTTCACTGCAACCTCCGCTTCCTGGGTTCAAGTGATTCTCCTGCCTCAGCCTCCCAAGTGGCTGGGACTACAAGCGAGTGCTGCCACACCCGACTAATTTTTGTATTTTTTTTAGTAGAGATGGGGTTTCACCATATTACCCAGACTGGTCTCGAGCTCCTGACCTCAGATGACCCACCCACTTTGGCCTCCCAAAGTGCTGGGATTGGATTACAGGCGTGAGCCACCATGCCCGGCCCCCTGCAGATCTTTAGTGGACGCTGTTAGGAAGTAAGAAGCTCTACAGAGGAGTCAGATCATATCACATAAAAGACTGCCTCACTAGAGGTTTTCCAAGGCAAACCCTTTCCCTCAAATTCTGAATGCATGGTCAGGCCTGGGCCACTGCCAGGGTGTGGAGGTGTAGATATGTGTTTTCTAAACACTGGGAGAGCCAGACCTGGAACCACAGTTCTGTATTTCTCATATGCCAAGTTTTATAAATGGAAGCCAGACCAAGAGGCATGGTTTGTGTATAGAACCACCAGATGGGACCATATGTGGAACGAAAGAGTATTTACATCCTCTGAAAGGTGGATGCTGGTTCTAAGTCATCTTAGTTTATAAATGATACCTTCTAAAACATCTCAGCTCAATGATCAAGAAGGAAATGAAAGAAAAGCTGCTTGCTTCTAATGGTGGATACCGCTTTTTTAGGCTTGAAAGGTGGTGTGATTTGGTGACATTTCTGAACTACTAAAAACCAATGTATTTATAAACTATTTCTAGGAGAGATTGAAATAATTGTTAAGCTACGATGGGGTGAGGCAGAGAAAGGGGTGCAGAGATCTTAATAAAAATTAAATATTATGTTGGGGAGAACTAAAGAAAAAGCATCAAAGGATAAGTAGAAATACAGAACTAAACTGGGTGTTTATACCAACACCCTTTAATCTAAGGAGAGAACATCACTTCCTATTCACAATGTAATTAGGTGAAATTATATGAAGTTGCTGATATTCAACCATCTTTGACCTAAAAATGTTCATGGAAAATGGTTCAATTTAAACTAGAAACTATTGGAAACAAGGTAGATTTATAAAATATGTAAAAAGCACACTAAAATTATCCCTTGGCTTACTAAAAGTGAATGCTAGAAAAACAATAACCCAAAATAAATTATTTTTTAATGATAGAGTCAACTCATTAACCCTAAATACTTACGGATTTTTGGTCCAAAGTACTGCATATGCCCAGGGATGATTTGAGGAAACAGCAGGTTTAGAGAGAAAGCAAGTTTAGTTAAGCAAGCATTTTGTATTAATCTCAAAGAAATTTAACACCAAGCAGTGTGTTCTATTTTTCAGAATCTAGAGGAAGATAAGTGTAGAAAAGGGGCACATGCTGGCGAGTATCAGTGTCTTCCTGCACTCATGGTATGGAACCTCCTCAAGCTGTGGAGTCTCACCCACAGCATAACCTTGACCTGCGATAGCACCCACAGTCCACCACCACCCTATAGCAAGGGAGATAATGTGTTTCTGTGAGCAAACAGGTGTTGGATCTGGCTGTGACAGCCTTGCTCTGGCCCATCCAGGTGCAGGTGGGATGTGAACTCTGTCTGAGGAGGGCCTGTTGGCATGTTAGACCTGCCAGTGCTCATTTATGGTTTCTTGGTCATTTGAGACCAGCTGTCTGTTTACTAACATCTTAAAAGGCCATAGAGCACTTTTTGGTTGTAAACATAGGAGGAAAGTAGGCCAGACTTTTGGAAGGAATATTGAGTAAAAATGTGACTTTTTTTCCTTATTAAATTTAAGAGTAATCTGATGTATAAAGGGGGAGGCAAAATAATATATTTATAGAATTTTTATGGGGTAAAAAGGGAAAGAGAAGCTATCAAATTTTCCCAATATTATGGGGAAGTACTATGGGGATAAACCAATTCTTTAGTATAGTTTTGATCAAGACATAAGCATTTATGAGGGACTTGAGAGTTTACAATGCTTTTTCATACACAACCATCCTCATAGGGCTTCTATAACATGGGTATCATTTTCTTGATCTTATAGAAAAAGAAACCGAGGCCTCTTCCTAAAAGTTTAGTGACTTCTGCAGGGTCATAATTAGTAAGCCAAAGAGGGATGTTCCAGATGTAAGTTTTACTGAGGTTTATTGCATGGTAGAAGGAAAAGAGCCATGCTTTGACATCATGCATACCTAGGTTTGATGCCTGATACTGTTTCTTATTGTGTTACTTCATTTCTTATTCTCAAATTATCCTCTCTTACCTTCAGTTTCATCATGTGCAAAATGGCAATGATAATCCCTTTTTAAGAAAGTTGTGGTGAAGATTAAACGTAATATAGAGAAAGTACATAAATCATTGTAGGTACTCAAAAGATGATAAATTTATAAAAATTTAAAACCTCTTCTAAAGTCAACATTAAGAAAATGCAAAGGCAAGCCACAGACTGGGAGAATACATGTCTTCAAATATATATTTCTTTAAAAAAGACTTGTATCTGGAATAAAAAAGAGCAAAAATTTGAACAAATGAAGATATATAAAAGAAGATATGTAAGTGGCCAATTGTCATATGAAAAGATATTCAATATCATTAATCAGGGCAATGCAAATTAAAACCACCACTTTGTTCCAATTATCTATTGTGTGACAAACCAGCTCCAAATATGGTGGTTTAAAAACAATGACAACATTTATTTTACCAACATACTTGCAAACTAGTATGGTCTTAGGGGGGACAGCTCACCTCTGCTCCATTAGGCATTAGCTGAGGCCACTTAAATGCTGGGGCTGGAATTATCTGAAAGCTCATTCACTCATTTGTCTGGCAGTTGATGCTAGCCATCAGCTAGGATGATAACTGGGGTCGTTAGCTAAACACTTGCACATGGCCTCTCCGTATAGCCTGGGATTCTTCTCAACATGGCCAGATTCCAAGAGCAAGCATCCCAAGAGAGAGAACTAAGTAAAAATGCTATCATCTTTTAAAATCTAGCCTCAGAAGTTGAAGTCATACATCAACATTCTATCTTATTCTATTCATTAAAAGCAAGTCACTAAAGCTGGCCCATATTTAAGGGGAGAAGAAGAGTGTCAAAGAATTTGCAAACATGTTTATAGCAATCACAGTCTGTCACACATTATTTACATTCCTGCTTCATGCAGAACATATTCAAACCTCCCTAAAGACTCTTAACAGTATCAGAACCAGGTTTAAGTTCAAAGATTTCACCATCTAAATCAGATCCAGAGGCAGCTGAGGCTCCTTGGATGTGATTCCCTAAGTACAGCTCCTGAAGTACAGTTCTTGCTGTGAAGACCTGTGAACTACAAAGAAATCTTCTCTCCCCTCCCTCAGCATACAATGGTGGGGCATGAAAACTGCTTTAGATCCATTCAAAAAGGTGGAAAATGAAGTACACAGAAGTTATTGCTCCATAGACTTTTAAAAATCTGGCAGGGCACATGTTGCCAGTTTCTTGATTAGTGCTTAGTCCTACTGCCTGGGAATGATTCCCTACAGCTCTTGGCTCTTCCCTCTGGGCTTTTTGTCATCTTTTCTTGAATTTGAGAGTCATCCTGCCTTGCACATAAGAAATGGTCTATGAGGCTACCAAGTAGATTTCTCAGCCTGCTTCCTGAACTTAGTAGTTTTGAGAGCCAAAAGTTTCCTATCATTTTGTAGTGTCTCAGTCTCTTTCAGTTCAAGCTGGCAGTGTTTGCTGATACAATTTTCTTAAAAACTTTGTTGGTTTTCTATGAGTCTTATCGAGATTCAATCCATTAGACAAAAGCTGCACTCACAAGTCTTGTCAAGGTAAGTTATTCTTCTTGGGCTTCCTACAAGGTTCTGTGGGACAACAACCATAAGATCCTTAGGAGCCCTATTGTTTAATAGAGAGGATCTGTAAGGCATACTCTTAAGAGGCACCATCTTAAATCTTTCTGAAGTCTTACCAAAAGTCTTACAGTCATATGTTGGACTGCAATTATATACCATGTTTTCCTAACAGCCCTCCTAGATTTGAACTCTGTCCCAAATCCATTTCTTAATTTTAGCAACATTTGCCATCTGGAAAAGCTGGCAATGAGAGACAGTTTTCTTTTCCAAACCAGCAAGCGCTTGTTAGCTTATATTTAACAGTCGTTCTTCAGCACTTCTTTCTTCTTTTGCTTTTACTGTAAGCAGCCAAAAGGACCTAAATAAGAAACTGAACATTTTGCCTGGAAATCTTCTTAGCTAGAACATCCAATTCATTGTGTAAATTTCCTAGTTTTCATGTTATTGAAACAAACAGTGAAGTTCAGCTTTCATTACCATGTAATAATGGTCCCCTTCTCTCCAGTTTCCAATAACGTTTTTGAAGTTCCTGTAATCCCTGTAATCCCAACAGCCTCCTTGAGGGCCATCAAGTTTCTACTAAGAGTATCTTTAAGACCATTTTGACTTTAATTAACAATCCGTTTGAGGTCCTTCAAGCTTGCACCCAAAGCCAGTACCTATAATTGAGATTTTGGGTTACAGCAGCATGCCTCTTTCAGGTACCTGACAATGATGGCTAATACTGAGGGTCAACTTGATTGTATGGAAGGATGCAAAGTATTGATCCTGGGTGTGTCTGTGATGGTGTTGCCAAAGGAGATTAACATTTGAGTCAGTGGGCTGGGGAAGGCAGACCCACCCTTAATCTTGTGGGCACAATCTAATCAGCTGCCAGCAAATACAAAGCAGGCAGAAAAATGTGAAAAGGAGATACTGGCCTAGCCTCCCAGCCTACGTCTTTCTCCTGTGCCAGATGCTTCCTGCCCTCAAACACTGGACTCCCAAGTTCTTCAGTTTTGAGACTCGGATTGGCTCTCCTTGCTCCTCAGCTTGCAGATGGCCTATTGTGGGACTTTGTGATCGTGTAAGTTAATACTTAATAAGCTCCTATATTAGTTCTGTCCCTCTAGGGAACCCTGAGTAATATGCTGACTGTATTCCAATTTCCTATTTACCTATTGCTGTATTTTAAAACACTCCAAAACTTAATAGTGTAAAACAATAACATTGAGTTTATCCATGAAACTGCAACTTGAGCAGGGTTCGATAGGGGTATACTTATCCCTACTCCACTTAGCTAGGGCTACTTAATGGAAAGGGACTAGAATCCACTGAAGGCTCATTCACTCATGTCTGGTAATTAATACTGGCCATTAGCTTAGACTGTAGCTGGGCTGTTGTCTCAAACACAATCATGTAGCCTATCCATATATTCTGGGCATTCTTCCAAAATGATGGCTGTCACCATTTGTCACTTATTCCAAGGATAAGTGTTTCAAGAGACAGCCAGGTGGAAATTGCATCATCTTTTTCAACCTAACCTTGGAAGACATTCAGCATTACTTCTGCTGCATCTATTCATTAAAAGTTTTTCACTAAGGAGTGATGTCAGATGAGAAACTCTGAAATTTCACCCCTCCAAAAAAGCAATGTAAAAACTGACAAAAACTGTCTGAATCAACTTTTTCAGAACTCAAGAAATAAACTAAAGTCTTGAAGCAAGCTGAGGAATGCCTATTCAAGAAAAACAGCTGAATCTCAGCAATAACAGTGAGCTTGGTGGCATTTTAATATACCTTGCTCCCATTCCCACTCCCCAACTCAGCAGTTGCCTTAAAAATAACAGTCCACAATCCAGGCACCTGAGGGAGCAGAATGGGTTTCATTCATAAAGAATTATTTGACCTGCCTGGTGGCTTCCTTGAAGATCAGCCAGAAAGACTTCTCTTTATTTAACTTGACTCAGAACTTGTCCAGTGCTAAAGCTGCCACACAAGTGGCATTTATTGAAACATTTACAGGCAAATGTTTCCGTTGCTGCTGGCAGGGATGATGGATAACAGTTGGGGCAAACAGTAGACTAATGAAAAAGTTTGAGAGAAAAGGCTGGGGAAAGATGTTCATATGGGCTTTGAAAAACAACATATTTCTTGGACTCTAGACGGCCACACACATGGCATAGGGCTCTGTGCGTGCTCGGGAAAGCCCCAAGAAGGCCCTAGGCTATCACCTCTGGCTGACCTTGAAGCTCTGCACAAGCAGAAAGTGAAGGCTAAGGCAGAGTTGCAACTGCCTGCCTGAGTGCTGAAGATGTGCCCCAACATACACACGAAGCTCCTCAGCAAAGACAGATATTTTTTTGGCTCAAGGCATTTAAGGAAATTTCAGTGCAATTATTAGCTGACCACTCAATTAACCAAACAAAGACTGCAGTGACATCACACAACAGAGAATATAGCTTTATGGGACTGGTTCAGAAAAGTTGCCAAACAATAACTACTACCATAATCAGCAACAATGAACCCTGAGGAAAGTGAGAAAATCTGATTCCCTGACTTGCCATATTATATTATTTAATATGCCCAGTTTCAACAAAAATTTACAAGACATAAAAAGAAACAAGAAAGAATGTCCCACACTCAGGATAAAAGTAATCAGTAGGAAATGTCCAGAAGAGGCTCAGATGTTGGACTTTCTGGGCAAAAACTTCAAATCAGCTATTTTGAATATATTCAGAGGAGACCACATTTAAAGAACTAAAGTATGAGAATGATGTCTCACAAATAGAGACTATCAGTAAAGAAATAGAAATTATAAAAAGAAAACAAATAGAAATTGATGGAGTTGAAAAGTACAATAACTGAAATGAAAAATTTACTGGAAGTGCTCAATAACAGATATGAGTTAGCAGAAAGAGATTAAAAAAGAATAGATCAACTGAGATTATCTAAGCTCAGAAAGAAAAAAATTTAAGAAAAGCAAATAGTCTCAGACACCTGGGGTACACCATAAAGCATACCAATATAAGCATAATGGAAGTTCTAGAAGGAGAGAGAAGTGAAAGAAAAGGGCAGAAAGAATATTAGAGAATTTAATACTCAATCGTTGCCCAAAATTGATGAAAAACTTAATCTACACTTCCAAAAAATTCAACAAACTCCAAGTTGGATAAACTCAAAGAGATTTATACCTAGACATATAATCAAACTGTCAAAAGCCAAAGCCAAATAGAAAAATCTTGAAAGCAGCAAAAGCAACTCATCACATACAAGAGATCTGCTATAAGATTAACAGCTGATTTATCCTCAGAAACTATGGAGGTCAGAAGGCAGTGTGATGTGATTACCTAGTCAAAGTACTGAAAGAAAAAAACCTGTCATCAACTAAAAATTCTATATCTAGCAAAACTAGCCATCAAAAATGAAGGAGAAATTAAGATATTCCCAGATAAACAAAACAGAGAGTATGTTGCTATCAGACTTTCCCTACAAGAAATGCTAAAGGGAGGCTTTTAGCAGAATAGATAAAAAAAGACATGATCCAGTTATATGCCGTGTATAGGAGACTCATTTTAGAATCAAATATACAAATAGGTTGAGAGTAAAAGGATGGAAAAAGATATTCCATATAAACGGTAACTAAAAGCTGGAGTGGAGATACTAATATGAGACACAATAAATGTTAAAACAAATGTTGTTACTAGAGGCAAAGAAGGATGAAATATCAAGGCATCAAGAATATATGACAATTCTAAGCATATATAACATATACAACAGAACCCCAAAATACATGAAGCACAAATGGACAGAATGGAGAAATAGTTTAGAAATGTCAAAAATTGGAAACTTCAGTACCCCACTTTCAGTAATGCATAAACAACTAGGCAGAAGATCAGCAAGGAAACAGAAGCCTTGAACAACATTATAAGCTATCTAGACCTAACACATCTAAAGAAAACTCTACTCAACAATAGTAGAATAGACATTCTTCTCAGCTGCACATGGAACATTCTTCAGGATAGAACATGTGTTAGACCATAAACAAACCTCAATAAAATTTAAAAATTAAAATCATACACAGTGTTTTTTCCAACAACAAAGGAATGAAATTAGAAATCAATAATAGGGGCCGGGTGCAGTGGCTCACACCTGTAATCCCAGCAATTTGGAAGGCCAAGGTGGGTGGATCACCTGAGGTCAGGAGTTTGAAACAAGCCTGGCCAACATGGAGAAACCCTGTCTCTACTAAAAATGCAAAAATTAGCCAGCTGTGGTGGCAGGCGCTTGTAATCCCAGCTACTCAGGAGGCTGAGGAAGGGGAATTGCTTGAACCCGGGAGGCAGTGGAGGTTGCAGTGATCTGAGATTGTGCCACTGCACTCCAGCCTGGGCAACAAGGGTGAAACTCTGTCTAAAACAAACAAACAACAACAACAACAACAAAAAAAACAAAAAAAACCAGCAACAAATCCATAATAGGAAGAAAACTGAGAAATTCACAAATATGTGGAAATTACACTTCTGAGTAATTAAGGGGTCAAAGAAAACCAACATAACTAAAAGCTGGTTCTCTCATTCTCTCAAAAAAAAAAAAAAAAAAATCAACAAAATTGACAAATCTCTAGATAGACCAAAGAAAGGAAGAGAGTAGACTCAAATTACTAAAATCAAAAATGAAAGAAGGAACATTTCTGCTGGCCTTACAGATAAAAAGGAGTATAAGGGAATACTATAGATAATTGTATGCCAACATATTAGGTAACTAGATGAATTGTATTAATTTCTAGAAACACACAAAATACCAAATCTGATTCAGGAAAAATAGTAAACATGAATAGACCTGCAATGAAGAGATTGCATTAGTAATCAAGAAACACTTCCAACAAAGAAAAGTCGAGGATCAGATGGCTTCCCTATTGAATTCTCCTGAACATTTAAAGAATACTTGACACCAATTCTTCTCAAATTCTCCCAAAAAATGGAAGGGGAGGGAATGCTTCATAACTCATTCTGTGACGCCAATATTACATTGATACCAAGGCCAGACATCATAAGAAAACTACGGACCAATATCCCTTGTAAATAGAGATGCAAAAGTCCTCAACAAAATACTTACAAACCAAATTGAGCAATATAGAAAGAGGATTGCACACTATGACCAAGTGGAATTTATCCCAGGAAAGGAAAGTTGATTCAAAATATGAAAATCAATATATCACACCATATTAATAGAATTGAGTAAAATTTGTTACTATTGAGTAACATCTCAATAGATGCAGGAAATACCATTTGACAAAATTCAACATTCTTTCATGATAAAACATTCAACAAACTAGAAATATAAGGGATCTTCCTAAACTTGATAAAGGGCATCTATGAAAAACCCTCAGTCAACATCATATTTAATGGTGAAAGACTGAACACTTTCCCCCTAAGATTAGGAACAAGTCAAGGATGTCTGGTCTCACTGCTTCCATTCAATATTGTACTGGAAGGGCAATTAGTGAAGAAAATAAAAGAAAAAGACATCCTGATTGGGAAGAAAAAGGTAAAACAATCTCTATTTGCAAATGACATAATCTTATATAGGTAGAAAGCCCTAAAAAACCTACAAAAAACTATTAGAGCTAATTAGTATCAGCAAAGTTGCAGGATATGAGATTAATATACAAAAATCAGTTGTATTTCTATAAATTAGCAATGAAAAATCAGAAAATGAAATGAAAACAATTTCATTTACAATAGCACCAACAAACATAAATTCTTAATAATAAATTTAACCAAAGAAGTGTAAGATTTATATACTGAAAACCACAGCACATCATTGAAAGAAATTAAGAAGACCTGGTCGGGTGTGGTGGCTCACACCTGTAATCCCAGCACTTTGGGAGGCCGAGTCAGGCAGATCACGAGGTCAGGAGATCGATACCATCCTGGCCAGCATGCTGAAACCCTGTCTCTACTAAAAATACAAAAAAATTAGCCAGGCGTGGTGGTGGGCGCCTGTAGTCCCAGCTACTCGGGAGGCTGAGGCAGGAGAATGGCATGAACTCGGGAGGCAGAGCTTGCAGTGAGCCGAGATCCCGCCACTGCACTCCAACATGGGTGACAGAGCAAGACTCTGTCAAAAAAAAAAAAAAAAAAAAAAGAAGACCTAAATAAATGGAAAGACATCCTGTGTCTTGGATTGGAAAATATTGTTTAGATGAAAGAACTCCCCAAATAGATCTACAAATTCAATGCAATTCTCTATGAAAATTCCAATGGCTTTCTTTTGAAGAAATGGAAAAGCTGGTTCTAAAACATATATGGAAATGCAAGGAACCCTGAATAGCCTAACAGTTTTTTTTAAAGAACATAATTGGAGACACACAGTTCCCAATTTCAAAACTTACTGCAGCAATCAACACAGAGTGGTACTGGCATAAGGATAGACATAAATCCATGGAATAGAATTGAGACTTCACAAAGAAACCCATACATAGATTTTCAGTAAGGGTGCCAAGACCATTCAATGGACAAAGAACAGTCTTTTCAACAAATGGTGTAGGAATAACTAGCTATCCTAGTACAAAATGCAAAAGAATGAATTCGGACCACTATCTCACACCATATAGAAAAATTAACTCAAAATAAATCAACAATCCAAATTTTGTCAGAGCTAAAACTTTAAAAACTCTTTTTTTTTTTTTTCAGACGGAGTCTCGCTCTGTCACCCAGGCTGGAGTGCAGTGGTGCGATCTCCGCTCACTGCAAGCTCTGCCTCCCGGGTTCACACCATTCTCCTGCCTCAGCCTGCCGAGTAGCTGGGACTACAGGCGCCCGCCACCACGCCTGGCTAATTTTTAAAAACTCTTAAAGGGAAACAAATGTAAAGTTTTTCGGGTTTAAGACTTAGGCAACAGTTTCTTACATATGACAGCAAAACATAAACAACAAAAGAATAGGTAATTGGACTTCATCGAAATTAAAAGTTTTGCATCCAAAGACACTATCAAGAATGTGAAAAAACAATCTACAGAATGGAAGAAAATGTTTGCAAATGATATATCTGATAAGGATCTAGTGTCCAGAACATATAAAGAACTCTTACACTTCAAAAATAACCCGATTTTAAAACAGGCAAGGAGTTTGAATAGACATTTCTTGAAAAAAGATATACAAATGGCCAATAAGCACATTAAAAGATGTTCAACATCATGTCAGTAGGGAAACACAAGCCAAAACCACAATGAGAAATACTTTACACCCACTAGGATGGATTTATAAAAAAGACAGACACTAAAAATATTGCCAAGGATGTGGAGAAATTGGAACCTGCATATATTGCTGGTGGGATTGTAAATTAGTGCAGCCACTTTGGAAAAGTTTGGCAGTTCCTCAAAAAGGAAGAAATGAAAACCTATTCACACAAAAATTTGTACATGAATTTTCATACTAGCATTATTCAAAATAGCCCCAAAGTGGAAACAACCCAATATACATCAAATGGTGAATGAGTAAACAAATTGTGGTGTATCTGTGCAATGAAATAATATCCATAAGAAGGAATCAAGTATTGATGCATGCTGTAATGTGGATGAACCTTAAAAACATTATGCTCAGTGAAAGAAGCTGGACATGAAAGGCCAGATACTGTATGATTCCATATATGACATGTCCAGAATAGGCAAATCCATAGACAGAAAGCAGATTAGTGTTTGCTAGGGAATGGGAAGTGAGGTGCAGATGGGAGGAAATTGGAAGTGACTGATAACAGTATAAAGTTTCTTTTTGGTGTTAAAGAAATGTTCTGGCCCGGGCGTGGTGGCTCACGCCTGTAATCCCAGCACTCTGGGAGGCCGAGGTGGGTGGATCATGAGGTCAGGAGTTCGAGACCAGCCTGGCCAATATGGTGAAACCTCATCTCTACTGAAAATACAAAAATTAGCCGTGTATGGTGGTGCGCACCTGTAGTCCCAGCTACTCGGGACAGAAGAATCGCTTGAACCCAGGAGGCAGAGGTTGCACTGAGCTGAGATTGCGCCATTGCACTCCAGCCTGGGCGACAGAGCAAGACTCCATTTCACAAAAAAAAAAGAAAGGAAATGTTCTGACATTAGATACTTGTAATAGTTGCACATCATTATGAATATATGGAAAACCAGTCACTCAATTGAACGGTTTTAAATTGTAAATTTTATGTTAATTATATCTCAATAAAAACAATTACAAGGATGAAAATAAAAAGTTACTAAATCCAGCTCATATGCAATGGAAGGGGAGTTAGACTCCACCTATTGATAGGTGAAGTGTCAAAGAATGTGTTGGTCCAATGTTTCCACACCACACATGCTATATACCCATTAGGATGACTGAAATTAAAAAGATTGACAATAAATATTGGCAAAGATATGGAGCAGCCAAAATCTCACACTTTGCTAGTGAGAATGTATGATAATACAATCACTCTGGGAGACATTTTGGCAGTTTCTTTTAAAGTTAAACACATGTTTACCTTGACCAATGATATACTTATTATGACAATCACATTCCTAGGTATTCATTCAAGAGAAACAAAACATATTCACACAAAGATTTGTACACAAGTATGTAGAGCAGCTTTATTCATTATAGTCCAAATCTGGAAATGACCTAAATGTCCATTAACAGTAATGAATAAACAAATTGGTTTATCCAAACAATGGAATATTACTCAACAAGAAAAATAGATGAACTACTGAAGCATGAAAAAAATGAGTAAATTTCAAAAGCAAGCTGAGAGAAAGAAGCCAGACATACACAAAAAAAGTAAGATATGGTTCCAATTTACATGAAACTACAGAAAAGACAAATCTAATGTGTAATGACGTAAAGCAAATCAGTGGTTTCCTGGAGTTGGGGTGGGATGCATTTACTGCAAAGGGACACAGGCAACTTTTTTGGGTGATGAAATGTTCTATACCTTGATCATGGTAGTAGTACACAAATTTGTCAAAACACACAGAAATGTACACTTAAGTGGGTACATTTGATGGTATATATTACATCTCAAGAAAGTTAAGGAAAAAAAAATACATCCAGAATGCAACCCCTTCTTACCATCTCCACTATTTCCATCCTGATCAAAGTCACCATCATTTATCACATGGCTTATTGCAATAGGCTTCTTTTTTTTTTTTTTTTTGACAGAATATCACTCTGTCACCCAGGCTGGAGTGCAGTGGCTCGATCTTGGCTTACTGCAACCTCTACCTCCCGGGTTCAAGCAATTCTTCTGCCTCAGCCTCCCGAGTAGCTGAGACTACAGGTGCACGCCACCACACCCAGCTAATTTTTGTATTTTTAGTAGAGACAGGGTTTCGCCATATTGGCCAGGCTGGTCTTAAACTCCTGACCTTGTGATCCGCCCACCTTGGCCTCCTAAAATGCTGGGATTACATGCGTGAGCCATCGCACCCGGCTTGCCATAGGCTTCTAATAGATTTTCTATTCTTACTTTCGTCGTATTCTCAATCCGTAAGTCTTTACGTGATCTGCCTCCACCCTCCACCCTGGCTTCTGTCTGCCTCCTCTTCTATTAATTCCCCTTACTTGTTTTGGTCCAGCCATTCTAGCCACAGTATTCCTCTTCAAACATACGAGACATATTCTGTTAAAAGGTAACAGAAACTTTTAAAAGGTTATTTGAGCAAACAGGGATGCATGAATCAAGAAGCACCAAACCAAAAGGTGGTTTAAGCCTTCACTAAGGAATGCAAAAGTAAATATTTTATAGGACAAACACAGAAGTAAGCAAAGAGATGGCATGGTGGCTGACACCTGTACTCCTACCACTTAGGGAGGCCGAGGTGGGCAGATTGCTTGAGCCCAGGGGTTCAAGACCAGCCTGGGCAACATGGCAAAACCCTGTCTCTACAAAAACTACAAAAAATAGCTGGGTATGATGGATAAGGCCTGTAGTCCCAGCTGCTCGGGAGACTGATGTGAAAGGATGGCTTGAGCCCAGGAGGTCGAGGCTGTACTCCCACTGCACTCCAGCCTGGGTGACAGAGTGAGACCCTGTCTCCAAAAAAAAAAAAAAAAAAAAAAGCCAGACACGATGACTCGAGCCTGTAATCCCAACACTTTGGGAGGCCAAGGCAGGCGGATCATGATGTCAAGAGTTCGAGACCAGCCTCGCCAACATGGGGAAACCCTGTCTCTATTAAAAATACAAAACTTAGCTGGGCATGGTGGTGCATGCCTATAATCCCAGCTACTCAGGAGGCTGAGACAGGAGAATCACTTGAACCCAGGAGGTGGAGGTTGCAGTGAGCCGAGATACTTTCATTGCACTCCAGCCTGCGCAATAGAGTGAGACTCCATCTCAAAAAAAAAAAAAAAAGTAATCAAAGAAACTATTTGATTGATTACAATTATACATGTGTCTCATTTAGTCTATCCTGCTGGAAAGTCCCTAGTTATAATAAGTTAGTTGGCAGCTTCTGATTGGTTACCCTTAAGTTTCATTTTTCTTAATACAGGTGTCTACAAGAAATTGATCAAATTAGGTTTCCCTCATGTTTGCAAATTAAGCAAGGTTAAGGTCACTCATGAGGCCCAACTGGCTTTGTCTGCTCAGGGATTCTTCAGGCCTGGTCTCCATACTAATTCTTATCTCAGAGCCTGTACCTTGCTGTTCCCTTTGCTCTGAATGTTTTTCCCCAGGATCTCTACATGGCTTTCTTTCTCCCTTCTTCAAGTCTTTACTCAAATGTCACCTTTTCTATGAGGTCTTCCTTCCATGACCACCTTATTTAAAATTGCAAGCCCTTCTCTCTAAGTTTAAAGACAATTTGGCAATTTGGGGAGATTTTTAATAAAGTAAATAGTAAATAATATGAAAATAATTGTTTGATTTTTTTTTCATGAAATGTTAGATGAGGGTCTGCTCAGCATCTAATTGTGTGGGCTCAAATTTGTAGTAGCTCAATTTGCTAACCCATAAATGCAGATGCCTCTGATAAACTCTTAGGAGCCTCAGGAAGTTTCACAGCATTTGAAAGTTTCACAGTCACAGCAGTTTGAAAGTGAAGTGGGAAGCTCACTGAAATTTGCCAATGCTGTGTTCATTGTGACTCACTGATGGGAGACCAAGGATTCCCATGCCATAGGTTAGGTGAAAGTTGGGCTGTTACTTCCAAACAGAAAGGGCATAACTTGACCAAGGACTGCTTTTTGAAAACAAAAATATTCCAGCATACTCATAACTAAAAAGAGCTGTTTGCAACAGAATCCCTTCCATTCCTATCCTTCCCATCTCCCTCCCCTAAAGCTTTAAGTAACAGTTAACAGATGCGAAAAAATAAAAATAAAAAACCCTCCAGGGACTATGTGAACCTAAAAAAAAAACCGAATATTTGAAATATTCGAGAAATCTTCTGCTTTTTATTGTAACAAATAAAGGATCTGTGAAGGCCAGATTCTCCATGGAGACTGAGAATAAGATTAGGCCTAAGGCCAGCTGAGAAAAAAAAAGGTACTGTTAAGGGCATATTTAATACGAATGATTTCTAAAGTGCTCGTAATTTCTTAGTTTTTCCCTCTGAAATGGATGAAGTAATGACTGGCATCTCAAAGATATGTTATTCTCCCAAGACAGTATCTCCTTCTCAAGAGAAAGAAAGGCCCAGAATTGCTATGGCAGGAGTTCTCAAACTTGTTTTGGGATGAGGTATTATTGAGTGGAGGTTGTGGGGGCCCTCACATGACAGTGACCTGCAAAGGGGACAAAAGGGGCAGGAGGGGAAGAAGACAGGGAGGGCAGATTGTGGACTAGGAGGAAAGTGGCTTGCTTGGAGTTATGTCTGTGTCAGAAATAAAAATATGTATTAAATTCAAAGTGTTTTCCTTCCTTACCATCTCACCTTTCCTTGTCTCTACTGGACCTTATCACTGCTGGGCCTGGAGGTGAGAACTGATGAGAACTGAAAGAGACTAGATTATACCATGTGGATAAAAAGCCAACAGAGTCCCCAGACAAGCCCTGGAGGCAGGGCAGTGAGGAGAGAGCCATAACCCAGAGCTTTGGGAGTCCGAGCATTGCCAATAAATGTGGCTTTGCCAATAGACAAAGAAGAGCTTTAGGGAGTTTTCTTGTGTGTTGTGAGGTGTGATTTGCCTTTTATTGCTCTCTCAGAAAGGGTTTCCATAAAGATGTATATTAACCTCAAGACTTTTGGAGTTGGAATGAAGCTGTCACTGTGGCCTTAAGGTACATTTAGTGGCAAAACTGACACTAGAACGCTGTCTTCCTGAAATTTTTGTTTGCTACTAAAAAATTACCACTTGGGTAATATAAAGAAGTTGGTGCAACCTCTGCTGAAACTGCATCTGAGAGATGCAGGAGGGATCAGTTTGACCTCAAGGTGTCACAACCTGATTGCATGTGTGTTAGGGACAGCAGAGTATAATGAGTGCTGAAGGACTGCAAAACATTGGTCAAATACTTACAAACGATCCGTTTCCAAATGCATGCATATGTAGGTAAAGGTATAGGAAAGTTCTGAAAAGGTACACGCCAAACTGATCCTAAGAGTCAACCCTTATAGAGTACATAACAATGCACCTGGCACTGTTCTCATCTCTTTACAGGAATTAACTCATTTAATTATCATAACAGCTCACTTAAGGTAGCTACTATTCCTGTCCCTACAATTCAGTGAGGTAGGTACTAATGAGGAGAGGTTAAGTAAGTGCCTGAGATCTCACAGCTAGTGAATAAACAGCAGCGTTGGAATTTCAACAACCAGCAGCCATACACTTAATCAAACTTACAGAGCAATGAGGAAAAAGAGTTGGACATGCTAGGGGCAGAGGACATGAATGGGATACTTTGCTTTTACCTACATACATTCTTATTGTTCAAATTTGTATAATGAGGATGTATTTATGCATTCACTTGTGTAATATCAAAATATGTAAAACTAAACTGAAATAATAAAAAAAGCGATGCAAACACCCAAACAAAGCCAGGCGCAGTGGCTCACTCTTGTAATCCCAGCACTTTTGGAGGCCGAGACAGGGGGATCACTTGAGACCAGGAGTTCAAGACCAGCCTGGCCAACATGGTGAAACCCCATCTCTACTAAAAATACAAAAAATTGGCCAGGTATAGTGGCGGGTCCCTGTAATCCCAGCTACTCGGGAGTCTGAGGCAGGAGAATCACTTGAACCCGGTAGATGGAGGTTGCAGTGAGCCGAGATTGCACCACTGCACTCCAGCCTGGGTGACAGAGCAAGACTCCATCTCAACAAAAAAGAAAAAAAAAATCTCATTAAAAAATGGGCAAAGGACTTGAACAGAAATTTCTCCAAAGGAGGTTTACAAATGGCCAACAAACAAGTGAAAATATACTCACTGTCACTAATCATTAGGGAAATGCAAATCAAAACCACAGTCAGATGCCACCTCACACCCGTTAGGCTGGCTATTACCAAAAACAAAAACAAACAAAAAAACAGAAAATATTGTGTTGGTGAGGATATAGAGAAATTTGACCCTTTGAGCACTGTTGGTGGGAATGTAAAATACTATGGAAAACAATATGGCAGTTCCTCAAAAAACTGAAAATATAACTACTCTACTATCCAGCAGTTCCATTTCTATGCATATACTCAAAATAATTAAAAGCACAGTGTCAAAGAGATACTTGTACACTCCGGTTCATGGCAGCATTATTCACAATAGCCAAAAGGTGAAAACAACCCAGGTGTCCATCAGTGAATGAATGAATGAATAAAATGTGGTATATACATACAATGGAATATTATTCAGCCTTCAAAGGAAGGAAATTCTGACACATGCTACAACACGAATGAACCCTTAAGGACATTATGCTGAATGAAATAAATCAAGGGACAAATGCTGTATGATTCCACTTGTATGAAATACCCAGAGTAGTTAGATTCATAGAGACAGAAAGTAGAATGGTAGTTGCCCAGGGATGAGAGTTGGAGGACAAGAGGAATTAGTGTTTAATAGGTGCAGAGTTTTACTGAAGCAAGATGAAAAGAGTTCTGGAAATGGATAGTGATCATGGTTGCAAAATGTGAATGTACTTAACGCCACTAAACTGTATACTTAAAAATGGTTATGATGGTGTATTTTATGCTATCAATATTTTTTGAAATGGGGCCTCAGTATGTTGCCTGGGCTGGCCTTGAACTCCTGGGCTCAAACAATACTCTTGCCTCAGTCTCCTGAGTAGCTGGGACTACAGGTATATACCACCACACCTGGTTTTTCCACACTTAAAAAAAAAATTGATGCAAAAGGAGCATGAAGGTGGTAAGGGAGAGTTTAGGAGGCGACTAGAGGGTTTGTCATGGTCTGTCAGAATGCCATATGATTCATGCCTGGATTCTTTTTTTTTTTTTTTAGTTTTTTAATATTTTATTTTAAGTTCTGGGATACATGTGCAGAATGTGTAGGTTTGTTACATAGGTATACATGTGCCATGGTGGTTTGCTGAACCTATCAACCTGTCATCTAGGTTTTAAGCCCCATGTGCATTATTAGGTATTTGTCCTAATGTTCTCCCTCCCCTCAACCCCCAGCCCCCAACAGGCCCTGGTGTGTGTTGTTCCCCTCCCTGTGTCCATGTGTTCTCATTTTTCAGCTCCCACTTATGAATGAGAACATGTGGTGTTTCGTTTTCTGTTCCTTTGTTAGATTGCTGAGGATGATGGCTTCCTGCTTCATCCATGTCCCTGCAAAGGACATGATCTTATTCATTTTTATGGCTGCATAGTATATATGTATATATAGCACATTTTCTTTATCCAGTCTATCGCTGATGGGCATTTGGGTTGGTTCATGCCTGGATTCTACAGAGAAAGCCTCACCTCTACCCAGGTTGTATTCTCAAGAGACTCTGAGGGCCTTGGGGAAAAGAGCAGAGATGCTTTGATGCTCCAGGAGGCAGAGTATGGCACAGCCCCTGGAAGAGACAATAACCCCCACCTCTGCCCTGGAACACACTGAGATTGAACCACCATGAGCTCCTTTTACTATTCCTGCTCCAGCACTGGAATCAACTTTTCCTCCAAGAAACTAATTTATTGACATGTTTATCTTTCTCCATTTACTTGGGACCTTTGTTTGAAAATCTAATATGTATATGCTGGGTGCAGTGGCTCACTCCTGTAGTCCCAGCACTTTGGGAGGCCGAGGCGGGTGGATCACCTGAGGTCAGGAGTTCGGGACCAGTCTGGCCAACATGGTGAAACCCGTCTCTACTAAAAATACAAAAATTAGCTGGGCATGGTGGCAGGCACCTGTAATCCCAGTTACTTGGGAGGCTGAGGCAGGAGAATCATTTGAACCCGGGAGGCAGAGGTTGCAGTGAGCCGAGATCGCGCTACTGCACTCCAGCCTGGGCAACAAGAATGAAACGCCGCCTCAAAGAAAAGAAAAAAATGTGTATTTACGTTTGCATGTGTATATATATATATATACATGCACACACACACACATATACATACTTTCCATTCAGTTCAACTTTACATGCTTATGGCAATATTGTACTGCCTTTGATAAATGTAGCTTTGTAGTGAGTCACAAAGTCAGGTAATTTAATTCTTCCAGTTTTGTTCTTTGAAATTGTTTCGACTCCATTAGGTCCTTTGCATTTTCCTATAACTTTTAGGATCAGCTTGTCAATTTTTATTTTAAAAGTCTGTTGTGATGATGATTGGGATTGCATTGAAACTACTGGTCAATTTTGAGAGAACTGACATCTTAAAAACATTGAGTTTTCCAATCCATAAATGTGGAATGCCTCTTTATTTATCTGGGTCTTACTTAATTTCCCTCAGGCATGTTTAGTAGTTTTTAATGTAGACAGAGGTCTCACATTTATTTTGTTAATTTTTTTACTAAGGGGTCTATGTTATTTGATGGTATTGTAAAGTGAACTGGTTTTTGTACTTCATTTTGTAACTGCTGCTGGTATGTAAAATAAAACTGGCTTTTATATTTTGATGTTATATCTTTGTAACTTGTTAAATTAACATTTTAATTAATTAAATTCATCTACAAATAGGGATAAAGATTTTTATATTTCTGTCTTTCAAATCTTTATGCCTTGTTATTTCTTGTTTTATTGCCTTGGCTAGAAACTCCATTACAATGTTAAAAGAAAAGTGGGCCAGGCACAGTGGCTCATGCCTGTAACCCCAGCACTTTGGGAGGCCGAGGTGGGTGGATCACCAGGTCAGGTGTTCGAGACCAGCCTGGCCAACATAGTGAAACCCCATCTATACTAAAAATACAAAAAATTAGCCAGGCGTGGTGGCAGGTGCCTGTAATCCCAGCTACTCGCGAGGCTGAGGTAGGAGAATCGCTTGAACCTGGCAGGCGGAGGTTGCAGTGAGCCAAGATTGCACCACTGCACTCCAGCCTGGGTGACAGAGCGAAACTCTGTCTCGGAAAAAAAAAAAAAAAAAAAAGAAAGAAAAGAAAAGTGGAATCAGGCCTTATTCCCAACCTTAAGAAGAAAGCATTCAACATATTACCATTGTACATAATGTTTAGTTGTTTGTTTTTCATAGAGGCCATAGCTCTAGTTTGCTGAAAATTTTTATTATTAATGGGTGTTAAATTTTATCAAATGTAGCTTTGCGTAGTGGCTCATGCCTATAACCCCAGCACTTTGGGAGGCTGAGGTGGGTGGATCACCTGAGATCAGGAGTTTGAGATCAGCCTAGCCAACATGGCGAAACCCCGTCTCTACTAAAAATACAAAAATTTGCTGGTCCTGGTGGCGGGCACCTGTAGCCCTAGCTACTTGGAGGCTGAGGCGGGAGAACTGCTTGAGCCTAGCAGGCGGAAGTTGCAGTAAGCTGAGATTGCGCCACTGCACTCCAGCCTGGGCGACAGACCGAGAGTCTGTCTCAAAAAAAAAAAAATTATTAAATGCTTTTTCTGTATTTATTGAGATGTTCAAATGATTTTTCTCCTTTATTAATATGTTGAATTTCATTGATTTTTAAATGACAGAGACTAACTTGAATTTCTCATATAAACTACACTTGATTATTATATACATCCTTTTTATATATTGCTAGATTTAGTTTGTTAATATTTTTAGTGAGTTTTGCATCTAGGTTCATAGGTGATATATGGTTTATATTTTATGTCTTTGTATTGTCTTTTAAAGCTTTTGTATCAAGGTTATGCTGGTTTCATCAGAGAAACATGGAAATGGTTTCTCCCTTTTTTTTTTTTTTTTGAGACAGAGTCTCGCTCTATTGCCCAGGCTGGAGTGCAGTGGCGTGAACTTGGCTCACTGCAACCTCTGCCTCCTGGGCTCAAGCAATTCTCGTACCTCAGCCTCCTGAGTAGCTGGGACTACAGGCACCTGCCAGCAGGACTGGCTAATTTTTGTATTTTTGATAGAGACAGGATTTCACCATGTTGGCCAAGCTGGTCTTGAACTCTCGACCTCCAGTGATCCGCCCGCCTGGGCATCCCAAAGTGCTGGGATTAGAGGCATGAGCCATCGTGCCTGGCCTCTTCTTCCCTATTTTAAGGCTGATGTCATTACTACTCTTAAGATTTTATGGAATTCGCCAGTGGCACTAACTGGGCCTGGAGTTTTGTTGTTGTTATTGTTCTAATAATGGATTTAACTTCTTGGATAGATATAGGGCTATTCAATTTTTCTATTTACTTATATGGCAGTTTTGATGAGGTTTTAGGAGGTTTGTTGTTGTTGTTGTTTTAGAGACAGGGTCTTGCTCTGTTGCCCAGGCGAGAATGCAGTGGCACAATCATAGCTCACTGCAGCCTTGAACTCCTGGGCTCATGCAGTCTTTCCACCTCAGCCACCAGAGTAGCTAGAACTTCAGGCATGTGCCACCATGCCTAGGTAATTGTTAAATTTTTCATACAGATGGGGTCTTGCTATGTTGCCCAGGCTGGTCTCAAACTTCTGGCCTCAAGCGATGTCTCCTGGCCTCAGCCTCCCAAAGTGCTAGAATTACAGGTGTGAGCCAACATGTCCCACTGACAAGTTTTGCTTTTTAAAGAAATTTGTGGCTCATATCAGTGGCTTACGCCTATAATCCTAGCACTCAGAGAGACTGAGGCAAGATCAGTTGACCCCAAGAGTTTGAGACTAGTCAGGGCAACATAGGGAGACCCTGTCTCTACCAAAATAATAATCATAATCATAATCATAAAAGAAGAAGAAGAAGAAAGAAGGTGGAGGAGGAGGAGGAAGAAAAGGGGGACAAAAGATGAAGAAATCGTGTTGTTCAAAAAAGATGAAGATATCCTTGTTCAAGGGTCAGCTGTATAAAGGCATAAGGGTTGCTCATATATTTCCTTATTGTCCTTTTGATGGTTGTAGGATCTGTGGTGATTCCTCTCTTTCATTTCTGGTATTTTTAGTTTGTGTTTTCTCTTTTTTATTGGTAAGTTTAGCTAGAGGATTATCGGTTTTTCAAAATCTTTTCAAAGAACCAAATTTTGGCTTTGTTAATTTCCTCTATTGTTTTATTTTTCTATGTTATTGACTTCTGCTTTTGTCTTTGCTTTCTTCATTATTTCCTAAATGAAACTACTTACTATAGATTTAATTTGCTAATTTTTCCCCAGTTTCTTTCTTGCTTTTGTTTTTTTTTTTGTTATTTTTTTTTTTTGGACAGAGTCTAGCTCTGTCACCAGGCTGGAGTGCAGTGGCGGTATCTTGGCTCACTGCAACTTCCGACCCCCTGGTTTAAGCGATTCTCCTGCCTTAGCCTCTGGAGTAGCTGGGATTACAAGCTCATGCTGCCATGCCTGGCTAATTTTTTTCTTTATATTTTAGTAGAGACAGGGGGTTTCGCCATGTTGCCCAGGCTGGTTTCGAACTCCTGAGCTCAGGCAATCCACCCACCTCGGCCTCCCAAAGTGCTGGGGTTACAGGCATGAGCCACCGTGCCCGGGCTTTTTCCCAGTTTCTTAATGGGGAAACTTAGATAATTGATTTTCGATCTTTTTGAAATTATTGGCTGGGCACGGTGGCTCACACCTGAAATCACAGCACTTTGGGAGGCCAAGGTGGGTGGATCACCTGAGGTCAGGAGTTTGAAACCAGCCTGGAGAACATGGTGAAACCCTGTCTCTACTAAAAATGAAAAAATTAGCCCGGTGTGGTGGTGGGTGCCTGTAATCCCAGCTACTGGGGAGGCTGAGGCAGGAGAATCACTTGAACCCAGGAGGCAGAGGTTGCAGTGAGCCAAGATAGAGCCACTGTACTCCAGCCTGGGCAACAAGAGCAAGACTCCATCTCAAAAAATAATAATAATAATAAATAAATAATCATTTGGTTCAAAATATTTTTAATTTTCCTTATGATTTCTTCTTTGACCCATAGATTAATAGAAGTATGTTATTTAATTTCCAAAGATTTGGGGAGAATTTTAAAATTATCTTACTGTTATTCATTTCTTATTTCATTCTCTTGTGGTCAGAAAACTTACTTTGTGTAATTTCAGTCTATTCAAATTTATTGAAACATATTTTGTGGCCCAACATATAGTCTATCTTGGTGAACAATTTATGTGCCCTTGAAAATAATGTATATTATATTGTTGGATGTAGTGTGATATGGTTTGGCTATGTCCCCACCAAAATCTCAACTTGAATTGTGTCTCCCAGAATTATCATGTGTTATGGGAGGGACCCAAGGGGAGGTAACTGAATCATGAGAGCCTGTCTTTCCTATGCTGTTCTTGTGATAGTGAGTAAGTCTCATGAGAGCTGATGGGTTTATCAGGGGTTTCGCTTTTGCTTCTTCCTCATTTTCTCTTGCCACCGCTATGTAAGAAGTACCTTTCACCTCCTGCCACCTAAGGCCTCCCCAGCCATGTGGAACTGTAAGTTCAATTAAACCTCTTTTTCTTTCCAGTCATGGGTATACCTTTATCAGCAGTGTGAAAACAAACTAATACAGTAAATTGGTACCAGTAGAGTGGGGCATTGCTGAAAAGATACCCAAAAATGTGGAAGCGACTTTGGAGCTGGGTAATAGGCAGAGGTTGGAACAGTTTGGATGGCTCGGAAGAAAAAAGAAAAATGTGAGAAAGTTTGGAACTTCCTAGAGACTTGTTGAATGGCTTTTCCCAAAATGCTGATAGCGACATGCACAATAAAATTCAAGCTGAGGTGGTCTCAGATGGAAATGAGGAACTTGATGGGAACTGGAGCAAAGGTGACTCTTGTTATGTTTTAGCAAAGAGACTGGTGGCATTTTGCCCCTGCCCTAGAGATCTATGGAACTTTGAACTTGAGAGAGATGATTTAAGGTATCTGGTGGAAGAAATTTCTAAGCAGCAAAGCATTCAAGAGGTGACTTAGGTGCTGTTAAAAGCCTTCCATTTTAAAAGGGAAACAGAGCATAAAAGTTCAGAAAATTTGCAGCCTGACAATGCAGTAGAAAAGAAAAACCCATTTTTTGAGGATAAATTTAAGCCAGCTGCAGAAATTTGCATAAGTAGCAAGAAGCCTAATGTTAATCCCCAAGACTGTGTGGAAAATGTCTCCAGGCCATGTCAGAAACCTTCCCAGCAGCCCCTCTCATTACAGGCCTGGTGGCCCAGGAGGAAAAAGCGGTTTCATGGGCTGGGCCCAGGGTCCCTGTGCTGTGTGCAGCCTAGGGACTTGGTGCCCTGTGTCCCAGCCACTCCAGCCATGGCTGAAAGGGGCCAACATACAGAGCTCGGGCTGTGGCTTCAGTGGATGGAAGCCTTAAGCCTTGGCAGCTTCCATGCGGTATTGAGCCTGCAGGTGCACGGAAGTCAAGAATTGAGGTTTGGGAACCTCCGCCTAGATTTTGGAGATGTATGGAAACTCCTGGATGCCCAGGCAAAAGTTTGTTGCAGGGGTGGGGCCCTCATGGAGAACCTCTGCAAGGATAGTGCAGAAGGGAAATGTGGGGTTGGAGCCTCCACACAGAGTCCCTACTGGGGCACTGCCTAGTGAAGCTGTGAGAAGGCCACCATCCTCCAGACCCCAGAATGGTAGATCCACTGACAGCTTGCACTGTCCACTTGGAAAAGCCACAGACACCCAATGCCAGCCCATGAAAGCAGCCAGGAGGAGGTTGTACCCTGCAAAGTCACAGGGACAGAGTTGCCCAAGACCATGGGAACTCACTTCTTGCATCAGAATGACCTGGATGTGAGACCTGGAGTCAAAGGAGATCATTTTGGAGCTTTAAAATTTGACTGCCCCGCTGGATTTCAGACTCGCATGGGCCATGTAACCCCTTTGTTTTGGCCAATTTCTCCCATTTGGAACAGGTGTATTTACTCAATACCTGTACCCACATTGTATCTAGGAAGTAACTAGCTTGCTTTTGATTTTACAGGCTCATAGGCAGAAGACTTGCCTTGTCTCAGATGAGACTTTGGACTGTGGACCTTTGGGTTAATGCTGAAATGAGTTAAGACTTTGGGGGACTATTGGGATGGCGTAATTGGTTTTGAAATGTGATGACATGAGATTTGGAGGGGCAAGGGTGGAATGATATGGTTTGGCTGTGTCCCAACCAAATCTCAACTTGAATTGTATCTCCCAGAATTACCATGTGTTGTGGGAGGGACCCAGGGAGAGGTAATTGAATCATGGGGGCCCATCTTTCCTCTGCTATTCTCATGATAGTGAATAAGTCTCACGAGATCTGATGGATTTATTAGCGGTTTCTGCTTTTGCTTCTTCCTCATTTTCTCTTGCTGCCACCATGTAAGAAGTACCTTTCACCTCCCACCATGATTCTGAGGCCTCCCCAGCCATGTGGAACTGTAAGTCCAATGAAACCTCTTTTTCTTCCCAGTCACAGGTATATCTTTATCAGCAGTGTGAAAATGGACTAATACATAGTGTTATACAAATATCAATTATATCAAGATAGTTGATTGTGTTGTTAAGCTTTTCTGTATTCTTAATCATGGGCATGGGGAGGGGCTACAGTTGTTGGGAGGCCTTAAATCTCTAATTATAATTCTGAATGATCTATTTCTGTTTAGCTCTGACAATTCTTACACAATGTATTTTGAATCTCTGATTTAGATACATACACTTATAATTTTATTATTATGAAACATTACCCATTTTCTCTGGCAACATTGCTTGTCTTGAAGCCTACTTTGGTCTGATGTTAATATAGTAATTCCATCTTTTATATGCTTACTGTTTGTATAGTATATTTTTTTCCATCTTTTAATTTCAACCTCTTAGTACCTCTATATTTAAACTGTCTCTCTTCTAGATACCACATTGTTGGATGTTTTGTTACCTATTGCTATACAATAAACTACCCCAAATCTTAGAGGCTTAAACTAAAAACCATTTTATCTCTTTGGGTCAAGAATTTGAGCAGGACTTGGCTGGGCAGTTCTGGATTATTCACTTGGCTGTATTCCTCTTAAACTGAGCTAGAAGGTCCAAAAAATTCTCACTCACTTGACTGGTGCCTCTGTGTTTCTCCAAATGGCTGGGTCAGGTTTCCTTATAGTATGGTGTCCTCAGGGCATCTGAACTTCTTACATGATGGCTGACTTCTAAGAGGGAGTGTTATCGAAACAGTTATTCTAAGTTGATGTGTCCCTTTTTTTTTCCTTGTAAACAGAAACTTAATTTTCTTTTCAGGTGACTTATTTTCAGGTGTGATGTACGTTAGGGGATGCTGTGCTCTTCTCTAGCCCCAGAGGATGGATATAGATTAAGAATCCAATAATGATTAATCTATTCCTTTAGCCAGCAAACGGTTTAGAAACAGGCTGATAACACAACTCTGGATGAAGCTTGAGGGAAAGTGAGAAAATGGGCTTTAGGGGAAGTGTTCCTTAAGTCTTAAAAAGGGACACAACAGAGGAATGTCCCCTTTTCCTGCTGCTAAGTATTACTATCTACATTGAACACCAGGAACTGTGTGGTCATATTGCTCTCCATGATGGAAGAGAGTATAACAGGACAAGTGAACATGCTGAGATAACCAGTGAAAAATATGGAAAAAACCTGAGTCCTCGATTATGTTGCTGAGATACTGCATCAATCAATCCTAGAACCACAAGATCTCTGACCTGCTTTGTGAAGTAACACAAAGCATTCCTCTTTTACCTGCAGCTGAAAGCATTCCAAAAGATACAAGAGGAAGATGTTAAATGTGGAGGTGAAACTGGGTCCAGAGTTATTAATCTTCTATTAATAAATACTGTAATTTTATGAATAGTTATTGCAAGGAATGTGTTTAATACATTTAAATCTTTAGTGCAAGTTACAAAGCACAGCAAAACACATACTCTGAGTTAAAATTTTGACTTTACACATCAAATTAAAACCCAAAGAAACAAAATTGTTTTCTCTTCCAAGTGGCATCATTACTGTGGAACTGCTGCCGGGAACAGACCTGACATTGCATAGGGCAGAAGATAGGAATTGTGTTATCAGAAAAGAGTATCTTGAAGTTAAAAGTATGGTGACTAATATCGCATCTTTCAGCATTTCAATCAAATCACAGATTTGGGTTTAAAAATTAAAATTTTTTAATAATTTAATAATTTGTAAAGATAGAATACAGACCAAAAACCTAAAAGAAGCTCCAAATGACTAGACTTTAGGCCAGTGCTGTTACACCTATCACATCTAATGCTGTGCCTTAATCATGAATATTTCTATTTGTTGACAGTCATATGGGATTGCCTTAATATTAATAAGAGGCACAATAGGTATTTAGATTAGTGCACCCATTCTTTGGCTTCTACAGAAAAGTAATTTTTAAGGTATTGGACCAGTGTATGATTTTTGCCAACTTTTAATCTTGCCTTGCCAAGTAAAGCTATTAATTTATTATAATCATTATTTATAAAAGAAAATGTTTAACATCTCAAAAGACTATAATCTTGGAATTTTTTTTTTTTTTTTTTTTTGAGACAGAGTTTTGCTCTTGTCACCCAAGCTGGAGTACAGTGGCACGATTTTGGCTCACTGCAACCTCCGCCTCCCGGATTCAAGTGATTCTCCGGCCTCAGCCTCCTGAGTAGCTGGGATTACAGGCACATGCCACCACGGCCGGCTAATTTTTGTATTTTTAGTAGAGACAGGGTTTCACCATGTTGGCCAGGCTGGTTTTCAACTTATGACCTCAGGTGATCTGCCCGCCTCGGCCTCCCAAAGTGCTGGGATTACAGGCATGAGCCACCATGCTCAGCCAATCTCGGACTTTTAAAAAGATTAAATTTTGCTTTATAAAATCCTATTAACTTCCTTTTGTTCATTTATTTATATTTACCACAGACAGGTGAACTCCTTCATGGACTGGCATGAGCCTGCACATGGAAAACCCTGATTGCAAATATTTTCTCCCAAATCTATTATACGCTGGAAAATGTTACCTTCATCTTTCTATACTTAAAAATAGCCTTTTTGCTCCTTTATTCAATGATTATTTATATATTTGTGACATGCAAGGCCTGATGAAAACCACTGTAGAGAATTCCAAAACATATAAGACCTCACTCCTGACCTTTGACCTGTTGATGCCTTGGCTGGGCCATAAGACACATCACACAGCAGGCAAATTTTGTGTTCTCTGCATCAAGCCTTTTTTATCTATTAAAGTCCAAATACCAATTTTTTTTTGCCTAGCCTAATTTTCTTTCAGGTCTCAACCTCAACCTCGTGTGTCTTTACTAATAGGTAGCCAGCCAAACAATTGGCAAGGTTGGTTTTGATAGTGCTAGAAAACCAGAGGTGTAGTGTTGTAAGGGGCGATGCTAATCAAAGGCCAGAGAAGGACCATGACAGGAGAGTGTGAAGATGGCAGCATCCTGTGAACAGGAGTCCAGCCACACATAGATTCATCTCCTCTGGGGCCTGTTCTTTCTGGACCCTTACTGAGACTTCTAGCCCTCTTTGAGCAAATAAAATGGATGGGGAAGCACCCCTGTTATTTCTGTGTTCTCTGATTTGTCTAGCCTTCAGAACTGTGTTCTAAGAATGTCTGAATTTGATCAGGACCATAAGATGATTATGTTCTCACTACAAGTGGATTGTGAACTAAATGTATCAGTTTGGCAGCCAAGATCAATAGCCTTGCCTTTTTTTTTTTTAATCAAGTTCCCTTTGGCAGAGGCCATTAAGGGAAATCCTATCTATCAGAATTCAGCATAGAGTACAGAATTTTCTAGACCTGTCCACTGGGCAAAATTAGCTCCAACCCATTGCTAATTTGGCTCAAGAAAAAAATGCTGTTGTTTCTAAAAAACACACTAAGCAATGTTTGAGGATTTTTAAATGATCAAGTAAGGAGAAAATTGTTTAAAAAACAAAACTAAATAGCGATTTCCTGCAACACATGTTTAAGGCATCTCTACATTATTTTCAAGCCTTTCTTTCTACTACTAATAAATCAACACAGGCAAGCCAAAGCAGCCTCATAGTTCTATCACAATTTCATACATCAAGGCTCTTGGAGAGCCTATATATTTTGGTTTCCTCCCAGCTTCTTTTTTTTTTTCCTGTGAGCTTGTTTTATAATAAACATTTTAAACATTTTCCTCTCAAAGGGCTTCTCCACAAATATCTTTCCTAAATTGTACGTTATGTCTCAGTTCTGCTAATTGATAATCCTAATTTCCACTTCATTTAACATGCAAGCCTCGGCGTTGAAACCCTGATGGACTAATCGGGGTCATTTAAAGCCCATCTAAGAAATGGGCTTCTTCTTACATATGCTCAGTGAGATTTTGGAACACTATTGTCAGGAAATACAAGCAATCCCTGAAACTTTTTCCCCCTGGGTTATCAGAGTCCGAGACAATTGATGACATTACATCGGTCGTTCATTTTAGATTCGTGGAGCCCACAAAAATCAATAGTTTTCCATTATCAGGTCCAGCTGGGTCACTAGTCTGTCAATGAGCTGTTACAATTGCTGTACAGGGGTGAGCCTGACCAGTCAATTGCTGCTGACAAGAGGAAAACATGCTGACAGCCACGGGAACAAGTCAGAACACAGATTTGCACTTCAGTTTGCCATCCAAAGAGGCTCAGAGCAAGGCCATTTTCAAGACACAGGGCATACTCCCTGGGAGGTGGGGGTGGGGGGTAGTGGCGGGTGTGGAGGGAGGACTACCACCCCCGGGTTTTGTAGCACAAGTGCCTAAGGGCCTGTCCTGGCTCCAGCCAACCATCTCTTATAGAGATAGCTGTAGTCACTGACTTTGTTAGTAAGAGGGCATATACCACCCAGAATTGTCCCTAAACACACCACATTGTACCACAGCAAGATTAGGAGGAAGGAACCCAAATTTTACTATCACTGGCCCAGATGAAACTATATAAAACTTGAGAAATATAAAAGCTTAAAGAGGAAGAAAATGGGCCAGAGGCATCAAATCTAAACAAATATGGCTAAACATGTTGCAAGTAAGTATTGACTGAGGACAGGAGGTCCTCTGGTGTTGGTACATAGGCTGTCCCCTTGTTGTCTCATTGTTTATAACATTATCTATACTTCGATCTCAACATGACATATTTAACCAAACTAAGCCTCCCTGATTGGTGACTGATCCACAGCTAACTGTCTGATGCAGTGGGCAGCAAGGGGAACGGAGTCTAGTCTTACCCTGCCTACAACCAAGAAGTAAGAGTATGGAGTGGTGAGCTCAGGCAAGTATATTAACTGCCCCATATTAACATGGAGACATGCTTGCCTTACATGTGTTACAAGGTGATCATGAGATTAAAAATGAGATCAATTGGCGGGGCGTGGTGGCTCACACCTGTAATCCCAGCACTTTGTGGGGCCCAGGCAGGCAGATCACCTGAGGTCAGGAGGTTGAGACCAGCTTGGCCAACATGGTGAAACGGGGTCTCTACAAAAAATATAAAAAATTAGCCGGGTGTGGCGGTGGGCACCTGTAATCCCAGCTACTCGGGAGGCTGAGGCAGGAGAATCACTTGAACCCAAGAGGTGGAGGTTGCAGTGAACCGAGATCACACCACTGCACTCCAGCCTGGGCAACTAGAGCAAAACTCCATCTAAAAAAAAAAAAAGAAAAAGAGATCAATTGAGATGAGAGTAAGCTCTGTCCAAGTAAGGGACTGTGCGAGTGTGCATGAGTGTGTATTTGTGTGTCTCTTACTCTGTGGAAGCTATCCATACAGCAAGAAGTTGGGAAGCAATTGAAAGAAGTTCTGCTCCAGAATAATTCATTTTTGGTCTAGACTAAATGTTGTCCTTCCTTAGTTGAATATATGAATAATCTCTAAAGACCATCATGAGTGAAAGCCAGAACTTAGAGGACAGCTCAGGAGTCTTAATGGGTTTTGTGGCTCTCCTTACTCCATAGAGAAGGTGGTTTAGATGCTGGCAAGGTGGACACACACCGTCTGGAGCTTGCAAAGCATCATGAATTTGTGCAATGCTCTGGTCTTCTCACCCTGGTTCAATTTCAGACATCAAACTTAAGAGCTCAAAAGATAAATATTTTGAATTTATTTCAATATTATGATTTGTAATGTTCCACTTTTATTAACATCTTTCAAGTATTAAATTGTAGTATTTTTTCCCCTCAATGCCTCCAGTCTTGGGTTTGAATCTTTTGGAAGTCAACATTCACTTGTGTTCCATCATCAAAGCTGGTAATCAACTGTATTACTGGAAGCTAACTAGGGCTTTTTTTTTTTAATGCTACCCCCAAAAATTATTTTATTTAAATGAGTAAGAAAAGTAGTTTTAACAAGAACAAATTTGCTAGTAATTAGATGAACCAGTCTTACGTCTTCCAGCACTTGGAAACGTGAAATTCACCAGAACTCTCACAGCATTAATTAAAATGAATTTATGTTTTTTTAATAAAATGCTTCATGTTTTAGCTCCTTTATTCTTCCACCAAATGTGATTATGTGGGGGCTGAAGGGAATTCAGGTTAATATGTTGACACACTTAACAATGCAGGGTCATGTTGCACAATACGCTTCACTGGTTTGGTTCAGTACACCCCCTGACAGGGCCTAATCATCCCCTGCCCTAAAGGCAGAGGGAAAGAGAGGATTTTAATTACTGCTCTGTATGCAAGTTTGCCAGCATTAAATTGAGACATAATTAGGCCTCTGAATTTTAATAATTGTCCTAGCTAATTGGGCAGACAAGTACGTTATACAGCATGCCGTGATTAGATAATTAGTATTTCCAAATGACAAAATTGGGCTCTTGATTACAAATTCTACATGAAGGAGGAAAAAGGTAGCAAGCAAATCTTTACAAGTCTATTAAGAGAGAGTTTAGCGATGTTGGTAATTTAAAGTCCATTAGGAAGCAACATTTCACTCTCAGAGCTGGATGTCTGAGACAAGGGCCTCTGGCCTCTTCTGGCTCCTCCTCACGGTGCTCTTGTTTTCCCTCCTCACGGTGCTCTTGTTTTCCCTGGGGTCTGCTGCATCCACCTTCCCCCATCAACCCCAAGGTTAGCAGCCATCATTGACCTTGGGTGAGGTCTGTTTTGCTAGATGGCAGGTGTAACTCTGAAAAAGAAATCACGAAGGGTAGGAAGGATAGAACAAAGAAGAGGTAATCTACCAAGGTGGGGAGGGGCTGTGTAAGTACCCAATGTGGCTTTCTATTGCAAACAGCTGTTCTTTCAATCATCTCCCAGAATTTACCACTCTCATTGTATCATCAGCTCCACTAAAATCTTTTTGGTGGAAAAAAATCTTAAATCAAAATCTCAAATTTCTGAAGTATTATATTATTGGGGTGAAGAGTGTGGGTATTGGAGACTGACTTGGATTTGAAGTCATCACTTACTAGGAGGGTGGTCTTGCATAAATTACTTAATCTTTCCAGGTCTCAGTTTTCTCTTTGGCAAAATAAAGAACCTTCTCCAATAAGATTGTTGAAATAATTAAATAAGATAATACACATACAGATGGTCCCCAACTTAGAATGGCTTGACTTAACATTTCTCTACTTTACAACTTTACAATGGTACAAAAGTTCCTTCATTTATGATGGGGTTATGTTCAAATAAACCCATCATAAATTGAAAATATTGTAAGTCAAAAATGTACTTTCAACTTAAGATATTTTTAAACTACAATAGGTTTATCAGGACAATCCCATCATAAATTGAGGTGCATCTGTAGTTTAAAGCTCAGTGCCTGGCATGGAGTAAATGTTCAATAAATATTAGCTGTTAAATGCAAATTAAATCAATAATATTGGAAGGCACAAGGTGAAGGTGCTGGGTCTGGCTCTTTGCTATGCCAGTCCTCAGATGAAGCAAGTTTCCCTATCCCCATTGCTTTCTGACAGAGGAATGTGGTACTTCATTTATGCTGTGAGGGTGGGGGTGAAAGCCCAATGGCAACAGCTGCCTCCACAGCTCAAATGCCCAACCAGATTTCCTTTCTCCCCATTCTTCAAGGGTTAGCATTGCAGATAAGCCCTCCCATGCAAAAGTCATGGGGGCACTTAACCTAAGAAGAATGTGGTATAAATTCTGCATCTTACCTTCACACCTTGTGATTCACTCTGCATGAATGTCACTTTATTACTACAAGGGCATAATTCTAGCTGCTAAATTTTTTTCACAATCAATAACCAGTAGTCTAGGCTCTAAAGCTATGTTTTTCAGGCAAAAGGAATATCACTTGGATGCAAACTAGAACCCTTCTAAAAAATGATTGATAGGTGGTTCATGGATGACTATCTGATGAAAGTTTGTAAGGGGAAAAACTCAGAAGTTCCAGATGTATATTCCTGACCACTGAGAAGGAAAATAACAATGTCTCCATGGCCTGGTCCAGTCAAAATAGCTACCAGGCTGAATCAGTTGTTTTTTTTTTTTGTTTTTTTGTTTTTTTTATTTGAGACAGAGTCTCACTCTGTCACCCAGGCTGGAGTGCAGTGCAGTGGCATGATCTCAGCTCACTGCAACCTCCATCTCCCCCGCTCAAGAGATTCTCCTGCCCCAGCCTCCCGAATATCTGGGATCACAGGCATGCACCACCATGCCCGGCTACTCTTTTATATTTTTAGTAGAGACGGGGTTTCACCATGTTGACCAGGCTGGTCTTGAACTCCTGACCTCAAGTGATCCGCCCACCTTGGCCTCCCAAAGTGCTGGGATTACAGGCGTGAGCCACGGCGCCTGGCCTAAATCGCCCTTTCTTATTACTTTCTTAGAACTTTGGGCTATCTCATTTATGAATGATGGAAGAGTTCTGCTGAGGATTTCAATTCAGAAAGCAGGGTTCTCTCTGTGGGTAAACTTCGTATCACCCAGACATAATTTCTACCGATCATCATCAATTAAATAACGAGAGAGGAGGTCAACACCTTGAGACCTGAGGAAGAAGAAAAAATACTTATGATTAAGTGTAGGATGCAAACATTCTATTAGAAGCTTAGAAGCAAAGAGTAAGATATTATTTTCGTGGATACAAGAGAAGACAGAGAAAGACAGAGGGAGCGGCCCTTACGACTGATTTGTGTTTACACAATAAGGAAATCTCTCCTCTGGGGTCTCTCCGTAGTTCACAGGGACCCTGCTTCCAGGGGCACGCGTGGCGAAGAGAGTCCGTCCAGAGCTCCAGCCGTCACTGCACTTCCCAGGTGCCAAGACAAAACATCACTGGGTGGGGAGAGAACTGTCATGAGGATTATTCCCCCGCCACACAATGCTGAGCTTCTCTCCCTCTCTTTTTGAAGAAGTGCGTTTATGACTGATCGCTCAACACCTTGTTGGTTCTGATTGCAGAAAACACACCTTATAAATATATGATAACCATCCTGTAATAGAGAGTGTGACAATTTACTTCACAGTGCGTTTCGGGCTGCTAATTGATCGTTTCAGTCCAGGGACGATTTGGAATAAATTATAGCCATCAAAAGGATATCACAGCTCATTTTGGTGGAAGGGTTTCCACGTCGCTTCGCGTTCGTCTCCCGGAGAGAGCAGATTGCACCCGGCGGGCGTTGAGGAGCGGAGGGAGGGGGCAGGGGAAAAGGAGGCCAGCGGGGCGGGGAGGGGCCGAGGGGCGGGGCCGGGGGGCGGGGCAGCGTCTCCCGCGGCGGCTGCAGGTCCGCCGCCGGACGGTAGAGGCCTCCCTTCCGAGGAGGCGGTGCTGGGGCGGGCGCAGGACTGCAGGCTGGGGCTCCGCTCCCCGGCGGGAGCCCGCGCGTGGTTCCCAGCGAAGTCCCCGCGCGGCTGGGCCCAGCGTGAGTATTCTCCGCCCGCTGTCCTCCCCCTGGAGGCGGCAGCGCCCGTTTATTTGAGGTGAGAGTCTCCCTCGGGCAGAGGGCCCTGCTTGGGGCGGGGGTGCTTGCGTGCGCGGGGTCTCACCTCCTGCCCGAGGCTTCCCCTCAGTGGGGCTGCTCCGCAGGGCAGACGCGGTGACCCAGGGCGCTGCGTTCTGCGCTCCTGGAGCTGGAGGTAGCGAGGCGTGGAGGCGCCGTGGCCCCGTTGGGGGCTTTGTGTGCACTTGGGGCTCGTGACTCGGATAGCTCTGGTTCCCACGTTGCAGTCGGGGAGGAGGCTAGTGGAGAGACCCAGTCTGGAGGGAGCTGTGCCCGCCGCAAACCCCAGGAGAGGGCGTGGAGAGGGCCGGCCCGCCGGGACGGCGCAGCCAGGCGATGCCGGGGTCGCCCGGGGGTCGCTAGGGCAGCGGGTGACGCGCTGTGGAGCGCGGCGAGAACGACGGCCTCTGACCCCGGAGCGCTCGCCAAGGCCACGCCGAGGTGGCTGGACCCTTCCCCTCCCCGCTGCCGGCCTGGGCCCCAGCCTGCCTCAGAGACTTCGATTTCAGTTTCCAGCAAAAGTGTGTGCCATTGTGTGGTGGTCGTGGAGGAGGGAGACCCACGCGCCTGTCTATCGCTGGATGGGATTGGAATTTGAAGAAAAAATGTCCCTACTCCTGTTGTGGGTTCTTGCCTATCTGGCCGCCTCCAGTCCCGCCCACGAGACCTCCAGCTTTCATTTTCTTCCTGAATTAAAGCCCGAGGACTGAGGCCCTTCACGCGTAGCGTAGCCCCCATCCCCGGTGCCCAAAGCCGGCCATCGCACGGCGGTTCTTAGCTTTTTAGTCTCTGTCACGCTAATACATGATGTTAGTCCAGGTCAGGGATGGTTCCATGCAGGCGATTTTGACAGCAGTCATCATACCAAGCTATTAGGAAGCGTGATGTCAGTGCGTTCTGGAAGGACAGATAATTTATAAACCAGTTCTTGACACGGTATCTTACAAGGAAACATCTGAAGCCATCAGTAAAAGAGGCATTTTAATTCACACACTAAAAATATTTTGTGTTTAGTTAACATCGTGCAAATGTTGAAAGAGGTAGTAGCATTTATCATTTTGTAGGTATTTATCAAGGTACTCAAAAAAGTCCCTATAGGAAGGAGGAGGTTTTTGTCTTATTTCCATTCTGACATAAACTGAGGAACAGAGATGTTATGTAACCAAATAGTCCAAGTAAGTTAGTGAGAGAGCTCTATTTATGTGACCAAACATTTTCTAAAACTGGAATAATTGGAAAAATCAAGTCCAAATTTAAGCAGATGCTTTAGGCTTAATATTATATGATAGCCAGAAGTTGTATTTACATGGACCAAATACTTTGGGAGGCTAATCTGTGGGAATTAATTTTATAGTGAACTCCATATGGGGCCCAAGATACAGTTTTCTTTTCCTCCATCCATCCATTCAATAAGTATTTATTCATTATCTATTATAGGTCCTCCACTTCCCTTTGCCATTGAACATGATCCCTATGGACCTTTAATAAGTAATTGTTGAAATGTAACTAAAATATGTATATTTTCTCCTTGCTCCAAGAAACTCAAGGAACATTATTATGAAAGAGTTAAAAACTGTGGCCTTTCTTTGATACAAATGGAAAATTGTGTTGATTACCTTTAAGTAGAAAGTCAAGGGAAAAAAATAAATTAGGAATCAGAAAGTTTTCTCCAGATTGTGCCGTATTCACAGTACCACACAGTACCATGTTTTTTTTTTTTCTCCTTTAAAACTCATTAAGGAAAGTTTAAAGGGCATACATGATTGAAGGGGATATTCTTTTAATTACTTTAGAATGCAAAATAATCCTTAAAAGGTCTTGCTCCTTATTTGGTATACTGGACGGGCTGGTTTCATTTGAGTTGAAAGCACTATATGTCTAGTTAAAATCAAGACCACATACAGTACCTTTTTTCCCCCCAATCTTAAGTCAGAATTGTCTACAATTAAGTAAACAAAGTGCATCCCAAGTAGTCATACATACACCTGGTTAAAATTAATTGGTTTAATAAAAATATAAAAACATACTCAATATGTTTATCTCAGTTATAGTTTTCATCTTTCTTGGATAATGCTTGAAATCATTCAAAACAATATCTAGATCCGAAATATTAAAACATTTTGTGTGAAATCTGCAAGATGCACCTAAAGGATGTACCATTTTTTGAAGTACAATATGTTAGGAATAATTTTGTCCCTAACTCTCAGCTGGAGGGCTGAAACGGTATAACCAAGGTCTAACTAATGTCTGCATGTTAACAACTACACCAGAACTTACACAGACATTTTAGTGTGTTCTCATCTATCAAGTCATCTTGGAAGGCTGTCACTTATTGTGTAGGTGCTTCCATTGCTGCCATTGCTCAAAACGTTTCTGGAGCTCTTTGTTGGGCACTGCTTTCAGAACCCACAGCACATCTGGTTTAAGAGCCTTGGAGGTGGCAAGCCATCTTCCTTTAGCATCCTTCAGTGCTCTGAAGAATAAGGTGGGTGGTCAAGTCAGGATAATATAATTTGGGGTCAAAACAAGCTGAAAGAAAATTAGATGACTTCCCTCAATGACTTTTTAACTAGTTATAAAGTCATCATACTAACATATGGCAGCACCACTGGAATAAGAGTAGCTGCTAAAGGACAGCCTTAAGAAAAGTGCTACACATTCTCTTTGATGGTCAATGAATTACTAACTTAACAATCATATACATGTATAGTGCATTGGTATGCATGATAAAGACATTACTTCAAAAAGTTATATTGTCAAGAGTTTGGTTGGTTGATTCTAAAGTTTTTGAGTGCATAATTTTGGTATGATTTAAAAAGCTAAGTTCTAGAATATGGAATTGGGTGGGAAACATTCAAGATGTCGTGGCTAAAATTAGCGTTGCCCTGTATAATTCCACAGGATTGGCATTCCACATTCCTTGAAATATTAAAGAATCATACTCATTTAAGAAATCAAACATAACTTGTATTCTATTTGGTGAGCAAGGCTTTGACTATTACAAAAAACTTCACCTTCTCCTAGCCTATGGGTGAGGCCTAACCTGTGAGGTAAAACACTTGTCATTTTTAGTAGTTGATTATAAATACAGACTGAAAAGCATATGTGTAGTGGAACCACCATATTGTTTTAAGTTAATAATATTCAACCTGCTTTACAAAATACAGAATCATGAAACTCCTAGCCCAGTGAATTAAGCTCTTATTATAATATTCAAGGCCAGAATGTGGGAGATGGTATGGAAAGTCATCCAAGGAAAAGAGCGGGATGGGGGAGAAAGAGGTCAGTCATGGGGCTTTTTAATTATAATTAGTTGTATTCATCTGAGGGAACAACTTACCATTGCTTTCCAAAAACCAGCAATTTAAAATTTGAGGAAATAATTCAAATTCAACTCCAGCTGAGACTATACAGAAAACCAAGAAAAGCAGAAAGAATGTAATTAGCTGAGTAGGAATTTTCCTAACAGTTCAAGTCTAATACCTTTAGTATTATATAGAGGGCCAAGGGATCATTAGTGATTAGCAAGAATCCAGACCATACTGATCAGGAGAGATCAAGGCCAATGGACAAAGATGAAAGAGCTTTCCTGCTTAAACCCAATGTTGCAAATGCTGATGCTCTTACATAGGGAAGGTCAGCCAGCAGACAAAGAAATAGGGCAGTCGTCCCAAAGCAACAAGTAGAGTCATTCCTCTCTTTCACTCCAGAGTTAGATTGCATATGGAGATTAACCAAGATTGAGCTGAGACAAAAAGAATATCATTCTTTCAGCCAGGTATAAGGTCTGGAACTGAGTCCTGTTTCTGCTTTGATGAACTTGGGTATTGTCCAGACATTGGGGAAGGGAAAACCTGCTGGGCCCTGGATACCAAGATTACACACCTAATTAAAAAGGTCAGTGAACAAGGTGGACAGACCCAATTCTAGATCTTTTCTGGGGAAAGACACTGGACTGCTTGTCCATTAGGTAGACAGAATGACTCTTAAAATGTATGTTAGATGCCAGGAGCGGTGGTTCATGCCTGTAATCCCAGCACTCTGGGAGGCCGAGGCAGGTGGATCAGCTAAAGTCGGGAGTTTGAGACCAGCCTGGCCAACATGGTAAAACCCCGTCTCTACTAAAAGTACAAAAATTAGCTGGGCATGGTGACACACATCTGTGATCTCAGCTACTCGGGAGGCTGAGGCAGGAGAATCACTTGCACCCGGGATGTGGAGGTTGCAGTGAGCCCAGATCGTCCCACTGCACTTCACCCTGGGTGACAGAGTGAGACTCCACCTAAAAAAAAGAAAAAAATAAAATTAGGGGTACAAGGGAGTATCAGTTATCTGAAGGGAGTATCAGTTATCTGGCAAACTATCCATAAATAGTAATTGTGGAAAAACAAGTAACAGTGATTTTAGCCTTCCTTTTTAAATGGGGAGCCTAACCATCATGACTACCCATCTTGTTGTTGTTGTTGTTGTTGTTGTTGTTGTTTTGAGATAGGGTCTCACTCTGTCACCCAGGCGGGAAGTGCTGCAGTGGCATGATCTCAGCTCACTGCAACCTCCGCCTCCCAGACTCAAGTCATCCTCCTACCTTGGCTCCCCAGGTAGCTGGGACCTCAGCTGTGTGCCACCACGCCTGGCTAATTTTTTGTATTTTTGGTAGAGACAGGGTTTTGCCATGTTGCCCAGGCTGATCTTGAACTCCTGAGCTCAAGTGATACTCCCGTCTCAGCCTCCCAAAGTGCTGGGATCACAGGCATGAACCACCGCACCCAGCCATGACTGCTCAGCTTCTATAGATTTAAGAGTTCGTGCAAATATTTTAAAATTTGAGTCTAAATATTAAATTTTGTGTATAGTGTTTGTAGCTTCAGGAGTGGGGAGAGGGTAGTTCTCAGTATGGTCCAGGTAGTTGTAATAGAAGCCTGGTGAGTATAATTTGAAGTCCATCTCTTTTAAAGAGAGAGGTTCCTGTCTTTAGATTCCAAAATTCACATGTGGATCCAGAGTACAGAAAAGTTAGAGGGCTGCCATGAGAATTGAGAAGTGGTAGAAAGAGTCCTGGACTGGGAGTGGGAACTAGGTTTATCATGTCCCAATTATGTTTCTTGAGGCAAATTTTAGTTTTCCTCATAGGCAAAATGTATATAATTGTAATATCTACTAGTCTACTTTGCAGGGTAGTTTGTGCCTTATCTGAGATGAAGTGCCTTATCTGAGATGAAGTAAATGAAACACTTGCTGTGCATGCGCAGGATTTTGTGTGCTACAATGCAGGTTTTATAGGTGAAGGTAATGCTTATAGCCCTGGAGTTGTCCAAATATATGAACCAAAATATAAAGAAAGCTAGAAACCCACCTGTGGGAACTTGGGAGAATAGAATAGTTTTAGCGTGGATACCAGAGACAAATGGATAATATAGTCATTAGTCCTTTTTCAGATTCATAGGAAGTACCCTGTTGCCATTACAAGAGATTTTGTTTTTACACTTCCTGAAGACCTGTTGTGTATAAAGTAACCTTAAGATAGCCCCCTTTATACTATCAAGCTCAATTCTGCAGCAGTGGCACTGAAAGGACAAACTTTCTTTGTGGAGAAAATTGACCAGACTCCTAGGCCTTGATTATTGTACTCCCAATGGTCCTTCTTTTCTTAGAGATTTCATTAATCCCCATTGCCATGTTCATACCTTAAAGGAGAAGAAGAAGCTGACTTGAGTTCTACAGATTGGCTTAATCGGTCAGCTATGAACATTTTCTAAAAACAGTTGTTATTCTTCCCACAGCAGCAATTCATTTCTTTTGCAGACACAGCAGGACCCCACCTCTCTGGACCCTGCAGACCATTAAAAGAAATTAACAGTTTAATTTTCTCCTTCTTTCCTCTGTGTATTTAAAAGGTACAGAGGATTAAGGGGGAAGGGCAGTTTGCCTCTCTACCTCACAGAAACCCCTGTACAGATATAGACAGCATCATTGGCTCCCACCAACATGAGGCATGGCTCCTAGAGAGGAGGGGGAAGTGGATGTGGGTGTCCTCAGGTGGGTATATACTCATCCTTTCTTCTGTTGAGTTGCTGGATTTCACCTCATGAAGAGTAAAAACAATGCCCCTTCTCTGAAGTCATGTTAGAGGGATGTTTTCTGGAGGCTTGTTGAGTATCCTCCATACAGGAATGCTTCATAAGTTCACATTGTGTGAGGGACCATGTATGTGAGCCAGGACAATACAGTCACAAAGGAAAAGGGGCATTTGATTCAGGCAGTATGTGTTTGAACATCAGATCTGCTTACCAGCTTAGTGGCTTGGGCAAATTTCTTCATCTCTCTGAGTCTCAGTTTCTTTATCTGCGAAATGGCAGTAATAACAGTGCTCACTTCTAAGGATTAGTGTGCATGAGGTGAGTGTATGACAAACGGGAGTTGTAATATTAGGCTCTGGGGAGTCAGGGAGGAATATAAATAAATATAAGGCAAATTCCCATCTTCAAGGAGCTTTCAGTTTGGTTGGAAGGGACTGAATAAAAATAAAGCTGACAATACAAGGCAGAAAATGGGAGCACCAAATGAGTGCTGCAGATGACAAATTCAGCAGTCTGCCAAGTACTAGGATGATGGTTGAAAGGTTTCAAGACAGAGGTGGGAGTTTCTCTCCGGATTTGCAGACTGGACAGGAGTCAGATATATGGAGTGAAATTGAGAAATCATCCAGATGACAAGAGGAAGGAGGAATCAGAACACACAGCACATGCATAGCAGGGGTGAGAGTATGCTGGAGTGGAAAGTATACCAGCTTTTGAGCCAGATGTAAGAATCCTAGTGCTACTGTGAGACCTTAGTTGGACAAGTACCTTAACTTCTTTAGCCTTCTACAGCCTTAAAATGGGTATAATTATACCCATCTCTTAAATGGAAGGGATTAAATAAGATAATATTTGTAATGCCTAACATGGTGCCTGGCATCTTCAGTAAAATAAAGACAATTCACATGATGTTTTCAGGGGACAAAGAGAGAGCTGTCTGCCTGAAGAGCTGTCTGGCCTTGTGTAGGCTAGTAGTGGAAAACAAACCAGGAACAGCTAATTAATGCCTATGGGGAGGGTAGGAAGGAGGCTTGAAAGCCAATTTAAGAAGCTGGGGCTGGCCGGGAGCGGTGGCTCACGCCTGTAATCCTAGCACTTTGGGAGGCTGAGATGGGCAGATCACCTGAGGTCAGGAGTTCAAGACCAGCCTCAACATGGAGAAACCTCAACATGGAGAAAATACAAAATTAGCTGGGTGTGGTGGTGCATGCCTGTAATCCCAGCTACTCGGGAGGCTGAGGCAGGAGAATTGCTTGAACCTGGGAGGTGGAGGTTGTGGTGAGCCGAGATTGTGCCATTGCACTCCAGTCTGGAAAACAAGAGGGAAACTCCGTCTCAGAAAAAAAAAAAAAAAAAAAAGAAGCTGGGGCTGTTATAGGCAATCAGAGCTACCAAGACAAAGTAGGGGTTTAGGATAGTTAATCTTAAGGCACTCTGAAAGCTGTATTTGAGGAAGGAGGAAACTCACTCCTTTATGTGTAAAGTGATCAGGGTCTAGATGAGGATGGTGGAAGGGTTAGTAGACCTGGCCAATGTCTTTTTAAAGTTATTTTCATAAAAGCAATTTAGGGCTCAGCAGTGTGGAGTAGGGGGGAGCTTTTTTGTTTGTTTTGTTTGTAGATTCCTAATATTTAGTATTGATTGTCTACAATAAAACTAGGATAGACCCACAACTTTGGAAAAGAGAGATCACTCAGCATCCAGGGACAGTAAAAGGTGAGAAGTAACTCTGATGCTAAATAAGCCCTATAATTTGCTTCAACTTATAAAATAGCCCCTTTTAAAAGCCCCTTCCCCCTTCCTATTATTAATACAGATCAAGTGTGTTCCAACCACTGGTTTTCAGGAAGACATAAGTACAGATCATTTATCGTTGTACGGAGTTTGCAGTTAGGATTGTAACACCAAGAGGGGTTGGGGCAAAGGGCGAGGATGCTGCCAGCAAAATAGTAATGTTGATGATTTTATTTATTTGATAATAGTGAAATTCTGTTCTCTCCTGGGGTTTAGAAGTGATTTAATTAAAAAACAAACCTAGGAAATAGTTTTGGATACTAGGAATTAATTTATAATGTCTCACATTTTCTACCTTTCTCTTTTTTTCTGTCTTTAGTAGTTTTGTAATGGGAGAATACATGGTAGATAATTCTGTTTCTAAGGAAAATCACACTGATTATGTATATGAACACTGGTTTTTAAAACGTTAGGAAATCCTAACTGTGGTAAGCCTTAAACATATTAAATAGGAACGGATAACCAACCTACCTCTGATTTCCTGAACTTTGCTGTTCTCTTATTGGGCTGCAAGGGCAACATTGTGCCAATAGCTCTGGGGTGCCTGAATAGTGCATTGCTTCCCTTGGAAGAAAGATGTACATGAAAGAAGATTGTGTGCAGTGGTTGACAAACACAGAAAGAAGATAAGTGACTAAGAAAAAGGTAGGCCCTGCAAGGTTAGAGGCAAAGCCAGCTGGCTTAGTCCCAGTGCTTCGAGCAGGAGGAGCAAGGAGTGTTCATTTCATTTCTTGTCTCCTGAGTTTATTTAAATCATCTGCTGGGGTGGGGGAAGGAAAGAAAGCATGATGTTATAAGGCTGATTAAGATGCAAACATGCAGATTATATCAGGCTACTGGCAGTCCTTTTCACTCCAGCCTAGAAAGAGAAGACTGTATAAGAAACCTGATCGAAGGGAAGGGAGAGGAGAAAGCAAAAGACATCTCTTCACTTTTTAATGAAAGAGTTTATGAATATCTATTGCTTTTGGATTTCTGGTATCCATGCCACCCTAACAGATCATCCAAACTAGCCCCTGGCTGAAAGCCTGGCCAGGGGATTTGGACCAGCGGCAGATGCCATTGGGAAGAGGTCTTCAGGGTCTGCTGGCATTAATTTTGCTAAAGAGACCTCATCAGAGACTAAGCCTCCTCTTGCCTACAGGTGGTGGGCCTTGGAGAGGGCCTCCATGGAGATTTCAGCCTTGCCCCCTCCTCCAACCTCTCTGCCTTCTGCTTTTGCATTGGGACCTCTCTTTCTCTCTTCCCCCTTTTTTCAATTAAATGAATTAATTACCAGGCGTTTAACTTTTTGCCAGACTCTTTTATTATGCCCAGAGTTGTTGCTGAGTGGCAAAGGGAAGTAATAACATTCACAGTAAGGGGCAAATCCTGTTAATGAACAAATTAAAGTTCAAACAGTGATTCAAGTTCACAACCTCTCTGTGGCTCTTCTCTTTAATAAGAGTTTTACATGTTACTTTCCTCGCTCTTTTCTCCCTTTTATTACTTTTTAAGCTTTTCATCAACACTGCCGGGGCATATTTGAGGCTCCCAACCTTTCAGCCCTGACAAGGACTCGAGCAGTTATAATCCTGTCTTAATTTGGCAACTTTTGTAAAACACATAAAGGGCCCAGGGTCACCTTTGGTCACCAAGGCCCTGGGTGACCCTATAGCTTCCACCTCCTGCCAGGGCTGCGTAGGCCACTCTTCTCGGTATTCATGCCCCTCTGGCAGTCAGGATCAGAAGATTCACCTTCCCGCCCCCGACACAGCCAGGCATAACCTGTCCACAAGTTAAGGGTTCGAGCCCTTTCTTCTCTCGGTCCCCTCTCCAACAGTCCTTTCTACCCAGCAGCGCTGTGGGGGGAAGGGGACGCCATGGGGAGGGAGGAGCCTACGGTCTAAAAGCTGGAAACCTTTATGGGGAAATGGATTTGAGGTAGGACGGATGCCCGACTCCCTCTCCACTACCACTACCGAATGCTGGTTGCCTCGCTGAGGTTGCCTCACCACGCGGTTCCAAGGGCAGGAGGCCCAATCCTCCTTAGGACTCTGACGTGAGCGGAGCCTGGGCCTGGCGGGAAGAGCTCAGGAGGGGTCCGGTCCCCGCCCACTTCTCTCCCCTCTCCCTCTCTCCTTTTTTTTTTTTTTTTTTTGTACTGTGGATTGCGTGGGGGTCTTTTCCACCTCCGCGCCGGCTTCTCACCACCATCCCCCGAGCATGGCTAGATATCATCACCATGACAACTGCAATCTATGAGCATACACATAATAGAGATGAAATAGACAAAAGATTAGCATGCCATGAAAAGTACAATAAGTTTCTTATTTAGCATTTAGATAACTGTCTTTCCTTCGGAGCAGGCTTCAAAGTTGAAGCCAGTTTAGACCAAGAGGATTAATTCTTTCTCCCGCATGCTTCATTGAATCTCTCATTACCAAACTTTGTCTGTATTGATGTAAGATTTGATTGAAGATTAGAGCATTTAGCAAATCTTGCTTTTCTGCATGTATCAGGTCCTTTCAAGCACGGATCTCGGTGCCCAGTGGTCAATACCCTTACTTTTATCCAGTGTCTGCTTCATTTAAACTTAATCAACTCCATCAATGAACTGGAACAGGGAAACGTCCCTGTGGTAAGAATGTTGTGCTTTTGTGGGATAATTCTTTGCTCTTTCCCGATCTGTTGGCGTTAAACCTAAAATTGCACTATGATGAACTTTTTTTTAATCAATATGATAATGACAATTGGGTCTGAAAGCTCTGGTAGGACTTGGAGTAGAGCGGCATCTGTCCCCCATTACCAAAATAACTTCTCGTTCTGCGATAGTCGAACTCCTTTTGTGTGGCTTTAATACCTTTTCTTCCCTGACATTGAATATTGCTCAAGCTGGAAAATGATGCATCTTTGTAGGGAAGGCTCGTATGTCACAGCCAGAAAGTGAAGCAGACCGATTGGTTGTGTGAATTATCTGACTTGCTGCAGTGAATTATTTGCACTGTTTCCCTACCTAGTCAACAAGTTCCTGAAGTATAGTAGAGATCAATCAAAACTGACAGCCTGCGTGTGAAGGCTTTACTGTGTAAATCTGGCGCACTCATCCTGGCCATGCCGGCCCTGGCATCTGTATATCATTTTTATACTGCTACCAGTAGAGCAATTTCAAAAGTATTTGCAAGGAAAATGCGTGTCCCCATCTGTTCCTGGAAGCATAAATGTGCCACCTTCAGAGGGTTTTCACTGGTAATCATATCTTTAATGATCAACAGACTAGTGATATATACCTTTCCATAAAATGGGGTTTTCTTCACTTTATTGTGATTGGCTAGAATAAATAGCTTTTCCATATGTTAGGGAGATAAAATACAAGATTAGCAGAGGTCATTTGTTGGATAGTAAACAAAAGAAACAATTCATTCCAAATAATCTTGAAAAGAAGCAACGACAAAATTAAGTTGCAATCACAGAGTATCTGAGGCCCCAACATCAGAAAACAGACCTCGTTCCTTCTTGGAAAAGGAGCCGTTTAAGAGCAGAAACTCAAGAATCTTCTAGGGGACTCTGGTGACTTATTCTTGGAGTCGGAGAGGGGCAGGATAGGGAAGGAGAGAGAGGCTGGAATAATACTTGTTTGTTCAACTTTGTAGGATTGTATTTCCTTTCTCTTATCTCAGGTGCTATTTGGCCGCCTCCACTGCAGCACCCTGGGTAAATTGGTAGGTGATGTGTTCAGAAAGCAGGAAAATGCCACTCTGCTGAATTTCTCTTCAGGACTTTCAAGGAGATGGGGATTGTTCACATACTTTAAAATAAAGGTTAACTTCCCCTAGCCAGAGATTTCTTTTCCCACAGAAAAAGATGTCGGAGGGTGGGGCAAAGTTCCCAGCTTTACGTGAAATTCCAAAACCTAGGGAAAGGGGCCTCAAGAGATAGCCAAAACTCACTGGAGAAACCCTAGGAAATGTTCTTAGTCATCGAATCCCACCTGTATAGGTAACAGTCTGCAGATACAATCAGGCCCTGACCACTATCCCTCCTCCTCCCACACACCCACGCTCAGTGCCAAGATTCTTTTTTCTCAGATGCAGCCACTTTCAGTTTGCTGAGCCATCTGTTTTGTTGTTGTTGTTGTTGACAGGGTTTCTCTCTCTCACCCAGGCTGGAGTGCAGTGGCGTGATCTTGGCTCACTGCAACCTCCACCTCCCGGGTTCAAGTGATTCTCATGCCTCAGCCTCCCGAACAGCTGGGATTACAGGTGCCTGCCACAACACTGGGCTAATTTTGTATTTTTAATAGAGACCGGGTTTCACCATGTTGGTCAGGCTGGTCTCAAACTCCTGACGTCAAGTGATCTGCCCACCTCAGCCTCCCAAAGTGCTGGGAATTATGGGCGTGCTGAGCCATCTTGGCGAAATTTGGAAGCTTCTCCTTCAAGATTCTGGGCACAGAGGTTTGGAGGCAGTGACTGCCTGCTTAGGAGACTACAATTCTATTTTGTTTCCAGGGTTAGGACAGAACTTCCCATTCCACAAATATTGTATTAGTTGCAGGTCACCAGAATCTGAATGATGGCCTCAGCCTTTGTGCTCTCCAGAAAATAGGTGTGAGCTATGAGGAGCTGCTCCCTATGGTCAGGACTTGAGAAGGAGTTGGGGGAGGTTCTCTTTAAACATTGGGAACAGACTCTGGTTCTGCATTCTTTCCTGTTGTCTCTTGTTATGTATATGTTATGTATTGATGATCTCCCCACCCCCTCATCCCCACTGCTCCCACCCTTATTCCACAGAATTCTTTGCTCTACCCAAATGCCTACTGCTCTTATTATAGCAGGAGTGTGTAGCAGAAGTGTGTTAGTTTCAATGTGGGAAAGGTGGTCTGTAGGCAGGTCCCAAGCAGAAAGTTTCCATTAGCATCTCAGATCAAATTTGTGTTAATTTCCTGGCCCTAGAGAGACTTGGGAAAAACTTTTAGGACAGTAGAAAAACAGCTCACCCAAAGCCCATGGTGAGAAAAAAAAATGCATAACTAAGGAAATACTTTTTTTTCTTAATTTTAGAAACAGACTATATACATATATATATGTATTCCTTTATATATATATATATATATATATATATTTTTTTTTTTTTTTTTTTTTGAGATGGAGTTTCGCTCTTGTTGCCCAGGTTGGAGTGCAATGGCATGATCTCAGCTGACTGAAACCTCCGCCTCTCGGGTTCAAGCGATTCTCCTGCCTTAGCCTCCCGAGTAGCTGGGATTGCAGGCATGCACCACCACGCTTGGCTTATTTTGTATTTTTAGCAGAGACGGGGTTTCACCATGTTGACCAGGCTGGTCTCGAACTCCTAATCTCAGGTGATCCACCTGCCTCGGCCTCCCAAAGTGCTGGGATTACAGGCGTGAGCCACCACGCCCAGCCTAGAAACAAAATCTTATAGGCTGGGTTGCACATAGGCAGGTATGGACATATAAGTCTAGATTTACAAGTAGATCACACTGACCTGAAACCACATTTCCTGTAGTATGCAATTAGACCGAAAGAAAGTCACATTTGTGTTTTCCACATTGTGATGTGATGCACTGCAGGTCTTCAGTGAATTCGCTTGCCACAAGGAAATTCTGGCATGTGTTGTATGTGAAATGTGATGTGTACTTAATTTAAAAAATTGAGTTTCGTGATTTATGTGTCTTTAAATTTGATACACGTTTTGTATTGAATTTCTATGTTAATTGTTTTCATAAAGTGAAAAGAAGTAAAAACCTCACCAACTGGTTTTATGTAGAACAGGTAAATCTGTGATGTTTGCTCCTTCTCTTGTCCAGGAGGATGAGGCTGTCACTACTACAGTTGGGACTGTTTCATACTCCTTGCTCTTGTGCTATGCCAGGGGGTACTGTCTAACCCACAAGTCTCTGCCAGGAATGTTGCCGTCCACACTGGAGTGTAAGACACCTGCGGAGCTCGTCTGTGGGGCTCATGTTGGCTGAGGCTCTGAACTACAGAATTGCAAACAACCAAGGGAACGCCCCAGGCCCCCAAGTATTCCTAAACCTTAGATCAGAGCCATTTGCAGCACAGAGTTGTGTGCTGTTTCAAAACCACAGATCCTGTATATATGCCCCTCCATTGCAGAGGTGGATGTCTTGGCAAATGTAGGACGAGGATTGAAAATTAAAAAACAAACACACCGTGTTCAGGGTGAAAATTACATACATTGACAATACTGTCTCTTTTCCTCCACAATCTTACTGCCACCAGGCAGCCTCAGTCAGTCCGTGCTTATTTCACTGAAAATGTACTTAATCTCAGAAAAGCTATCTATATGTAAGAACATATTTTGTTAATCAATTTTATGAAAACAAAACCCCTCTCACCTTAGT